>NC_079322.1:2570433-3919183 GCF_029931775.1 Euleptes europaea
GACCCTGAGCCTGACCCTAACCTTAACCCTAACCCTAACCCTAACACAACCCTAACCCTAACCGTAACCAATCCTATCCCAAAAACTACCCTAACCCTAACCATAACCCAAACCTCACCCTAACCATAACCCTTACCTTGACCCTGATCCTGACCCTAACCCTAACCCTAATCCTAACTGTAACCCTAACCCTAACCCTAACTGTAACCCTTTACTCTGACGCTGACCCTGACCCTGTCCCTGACTCTAAACTTAACCCTAACCCTAACCCTAACCCTAACACAACCCTAACCCTAACCCTAACGCAACCCTACCCCTACCCCTACCCCTACCCCTACCCCTAACCTTAACCTCACCCTAACCCTAACACAACCCTAACCCTAACCCTAACCCAATCCTATCCCAAACACTTACCCTAACCCTTAACCTAACCCTTACCCTTGACCCTGACCCTGACCCTAACCCTAATCCTAACCTGTAACCGTAACCCTAACACTAACTGTAACCCTTGACTCTGCATCTGACCCTGACCCTGTCCCTGACCCTAAACTTAACCTAACCTAACCCTAACCCTAACCCTAACACAATCCTAACCCTAACCCTAACCCAACCCAACCCTACCCCTACCCCTACCCCTACCCCTATCCCTAACCCTAACCCTAACCCTAACCCTAACTTTAACCTAACCCTAACCTTAACCCTACCGTTAACCCTAACCCTAACACAACCCTAACCCTAACCCTAACCCTAACCCTAACCCTAACCCTAACCCTAACCCTACCCCTGACCCTGACCCTGACCCTGACCCTAACCCTAAACCCTAATGCTAACCCTAACCCTAACACAACCCTCACCCTAACCCTAACCTTAACCCCCTAACCCTGACCCTAACCCTAACCTTAACCCCTAATCCTAACAAAAACACAACTCTAACCCTAACCCAACCCAACCCAACCCTACCGCTACCGCTACCGCTACCGCTACCCCTACCCCTACCCCTACCCCTAACCCTAACCCAAACCTACCCCTACCCCTAACCTTACCCTAACCCAAACCCTTATCCTAACCCTACCCAAACCCTATCCCCTAACCCTAACCCTAACCCTAACTACCCTAACCCTAACCCTAACACAATCGTAACCCTAACCCTAACGCTAACCCTAACCCCTAACCCTAACCCTAACCCTCCCCCTAACCCTGACCCTTACCCTAAACTTGTCATGGTCTCTGACATAACTATGGTATTCTGTGAACAACCACGACAAACCTGACCCTGACCCTGACCCTAACCCTAACACCAAACCCTAAAACCAACCCTCACCCTCACCCTCACCCTCACCCTCACCCTCACCCTCACCCTCACCCTCACCCTCACCCTCACCCTCACCCTCACCCTCACCCTCACCCTCACCCTAACTTTATCATGGTCTCTGACATAACTATGGTATTCTGTGAAAAACCGCGACAACCCTGACCCTGACCATGACCCTGCCCCTGCCCCTAACCCTAACACGAAACCCTAACCCTACTCCTACCCTAACCTAAAAACTTACCCTAACCCTAACCCCTAACCTTAACCCTAACACCTAACCCTAACCCTAACCCTAACCCTAACCTAACCCTAACCCTAACCCTAACCCTAACCCTAACCCTACATAACCCTAACCCTAACCCCTGACCCTAACCCTAACCCAACCCAACACCCAACCCAACTCTACGCTCCTATACATACTCCTACGCCTACGCCTACGCCTAACCCTCACCCTCACCCTCACCCTCACCCTAACCCTCACCCTCACCCTCACCCTCACCCTAACCCTAACCCTAACTCTAACCCTAACCCTAACCCTAATCCTAACCCTAACCCTAACTTTGTCATGGTCTCTACATAACTATGGTATTCTGTGAAAAACCGTGACAACCCTGACTCTGACCATGGACCCTGCCCCTGCCCCTGCCCTGCCCCTGCCCCTGCCCCTAACCCTAACCCTAACTTTAACCGTAATCCTAATCCCTGACCCTGACCCTAACCCTAACCCTAACTGTAAAACAACCCTAACCCTAACCCTCCCCTCCCCTCCCCCTACCCCTACCGCTACCGCTACCGCTACCCGCTACCGCTACCCCTACCCTACCCCTAACCCTAACCCTAACCCTAACCCTAACACAACCCTAACCCTAACCCTAATCCCTGACCCTGACCCTAACCCTAACCCTAAACCCTAAAACAACCCTAACCCTAACCTTAACCCCTAACCCTAACCCCTAACCCCTAACCCTAACCCTGTTAAGGTCTCTGACATAACTATGGTATTCTGTGAATATGTGGAGGATTAATTCCATATAGAGCTAGTACACATCATGCAAACTGGGCCACTGCAGAGGTTTGTGTAATGTATAATGAAAGTCTGAGTAATGCTGACAGGCTGAAGGATTACTCTCAAGGTTAGCTCTATCAAGAGCTACCTAATAACGTTGCTTTAGTCCCTGTCCTTGAAGGGGCAAAGCAGAGCACCTTTCTTATCTGTCAATAAGATGTGACCAAAATCACCTTTCTGACTCAGCTGCCAGATGTCAGAATCACAAAAGCAGGACACTTTTGTCCTTCTCAAGGTCTTACGATATCTTAATGTACTAAGAGTACATTAATAGCCGAAACTGTACTTATTATAGCTTAAAGGTATTAAAGTTCTCTCAAAGATATGAGTAATATGCTTTCTTGCTCTTATGTAATTTCGCTAAAGGCTATGCTACTGACAATTGTAAACAGACATTTTCCAAGTGCAATGTAAGCTATAATTGTGTTTTATGAGTTATATAGTTAAATGTTGTGCTACAGATCTTTAAGTAGTCTCATTTAATGCGTATTGTCCTAACGAAGAGGATGGTATACAAATTATGTATATAACGTGATCATGTAACTCAGAAATAAGTGTTTATACTTTAAGCAAAGTGGACTGAAAGGAAAGGACACCCATATATGGACATAAAGTGCTGAGCAGCTGCCAGTAAGCCATTTCTGCACTGCACATCATATCAGACAAAGGGAATAAAAGGTATCCCTCTTAATGGATAAGAAAGAGGCGATAAAGGATTTCTCTTCACCCTTAATGAGTCTAGAGACAGTATAAATACATCCACAGTACTGCCAGCCCTTCAGATTGTTATTGCTGGCAGACTGCAGGTGTCTGAAGAAACATTTCTCCATCTCAGAGGCCTGAGATGTAAAATATTGAGACTCTGATCCTTGGGTGGACAGCTGTTCTCTGAGGTATCTTGAAGTATCAAGATCTGGATATTTCAACATATCTTACTTAGATTCTTAGAGATGACACAGGAAGATAAATGTGTCTTCTGTACTGAATATTATGATGATTTAAGTTAGGATGCTTTTAACGAAATCTTTCTCCAAAGAATTAACCATATTTTGACAGGATTTCTGTAACATATTCTGAATGAAAGTGCTTTGCACTGATACTTTATGAGTATATTCTGACTAAGATGGAGGCATAGAGAGTGTGAATGATTACTTGTATATAAACATGTTTAAGATTAATGATGTCTAGCCTTATATGACATTTTAAGGCTTTGCAACCAAAAAGCATATATTATATATTGTAAATACATGTGTTTTTTACAGTTCTACTCTTGTCCAGTATAATAAATTTATTGGCGTGTTCAAGAGATTTTCTAGGAACCATAACAAGTTTCTAGGATGCCCTTAGTATTTGGAGGCAATTTTTGAGGCTTCCAGAGTCCCCTTTGAGGTCTGGACCGATCACAAAAATCTAGAGGCACTCACTGGACTCGTAAACTGTCCGCCAAACAACTAGGCTGGGCTGAGTTCTTTGCTCAATTCCGTTTCGTGCTCAAGCATGTCCCTGGTAAACAAAATGTACTAGCGGACGCCCTATCTCGACTTCCCCAGTATCCTGCCAAGTGGACGGTCCCACAGAGTCGCTCTTCTCCCCTGTGCACAGAGGTATACTCCCTACACTAGCTGTTCAAACTAGATCCCAGACCCGACTCCGCTCCCATCCTGGACTGGCCGACATGAACGCCCGAGGGGGGAGGCCGCCACCCATGACTCGGACCCGACTCCCTCGCCTACTCCATCCACTTCGCCGGCTCCCGGGAGCCAGAACAAGCCGCTCGTGCAACTCCCCTCCTCACCTCCGAACTCTTCTCCCACTCAAACTGACCATGTCCCGCCTGCCTCTCAGGGTAAGATGGATCTTCCTATTTCTTTTCTAGACTCTCTTCGTTCCCACTGCCAAGCAGAACTCTCTGCTCACACACTCCCCCCTTCTCTGCTGGAACGAGGGGGTTTTTGGTACAGAGACTCAAAACTGTATGTGCCTAAGGGGTTACGAAGAGAAGTCCTGCAACTAGCTCATGGAGCCAAAACTGCGGGGCACTTTGGATTTCTGAAAACGCTCCACTTATTACGTAGGCAATTTTGGTGGGCGGGCATGCGTGCCGACGTGGACTCGTTCATCCGCAGTTGCCCAGTCTGTGCCACTGTCAAACGATCCCAAGGGAAGCCCCCCGGACTATTGCAAACCGTTAGAAGTCCCTTCTAGACCCTGGGAAGTAATTGCTATGGATTTCATGAGTGATCTCCCTCTCAGTGAGGGAAAAACAGTTTTGTGGGTTATTACCGACTTGATTTCTAAACAGGTGCATCTCGTCCGTGCGCTGGTATTCCCTCTACCCCAAAGCTGGCCCGCCTCTTTGTGTCACATGTCTTCCGACTACATTCATTTCTGCGCAAGATTGTGAGCGACCACGGAAGTAGTTATGTTGCCAAATTTTGGAAGGCTTTCCTCAAACTGGTCAGGGTGGAACAGAGTCTCTCTAGTGCTTTCCACCCCCAAACTGATGGACAAACTGAACGTGTTAATGCTGTATTGGAATGTTACCTCCATTGCTATGTGAATTATCACCAGACTATTGGTTGGGCTGTTGCCTTTTGCTGAGTATGCTTATAACAATGCTGTACATCAATCCACAGGTTTCAGCCCGTTTCAGACTGTATATGGCCAGGACTTCAGTCCTATTGGCCATATTGATTTTTCGGGGGAGGAGTGTGGGAAAGATGTGGCAACTTAGGTGGATGCAATTCACTCCACCTGGCCCTGGCTAGTAAAAAATCTTGAACGAGCTAAACATAAATACAAGGCTCAAGCTGACAAACACCGGTCTCCTAGCCGAGACTTTAAAGTGGGTGAGTTAGTCTATCTGTCCACCAAAAACCTCAGTTCCACCGTCCATGTAACAAACTCAGTGCCAAATACGTGGGTCCTTATCCCATTTCTTGGATCATTAACCCAGTGACTGTAGAGCTTTCCCTTCCAAAAACTCCGATACGCATCCATCCAGCCTTCCATGTGAGCCTGTTAAAGCCTCATGTTGCCTCCCCGGAGTGGCATCCCGACCCACTTCTGGAGCAACCAGTGATGGTGGGGGGGAGGAGCGATTTCGAAGTCGCCAAGATCCTGGATTCCCGTATTCATCACGGCTCCTCCAATATCTGGTTCGTTGGAAGCACTTCCCCCTGCATATGACGAATGGTTCGGTCAAGCGATGTCTCTGCCCTCACCTGGTGTGCGCCTTCCATACTGCCTACCCCACAAGCTGACCCCCTTACAGGACGGGAGGGGGCCCTAAGGGGAGCAGAATGTCAGGCTGCTCTCTGCGTTTAGGATAGTTTTGGTTTCACACAGATGCTCTGCTGTGCTCAAGGATTGTTTTCCTAATGATCGCATTCCTCTTAGGCTTTGAAGCTCGTGGAGACTAGCCGTTGGACTGAGGGGTTACCATGCCAACCTGTGCTATCATGATATGAACTATTCCCCATATATTCTGTTGTATGTCCCTTTTGCTCCATTCCTTCCTTTTTACTTTTGCAAGCTCTGAATGCCTGTATGATAATAATTAAAGTCAACTCTTCTTTGGACTACTGTCTGCGAGTGTTGCTTGTGGGAGTGCTTTGGGAACAAGTGCTTACAGTTAATGACCAACATGTGATGACATTTTAAGAACAGAAGAAGAGCCCTGCTGGATCAGACCAGTGAGGGACCATCCAGTCCAGCATCCCGTCTCACACAGTGGCCAACCAGTCCCACTGGAGGGCCAGCAACAAGGCACAGAGGCTGAGACCTTCCCCTGACGTTGCCTCCTGACACTGGGATTCAGAGGTTGACTTCCTCTGAATGTGGAGGTTCCCTTTGGTCACCATGGCTGGGGGCTGATCGACTCTCCTTCATGAATCTGTCTAATCCTCTTTTAAAACTGTCTATTCCTGTGGCCATCACTACATCCTCTGGCATCAATTCCACATTTTAATCACTTGCTGTGTAAAGACGTATTTCCTTTTGTCTGTCCTGAATCTCCTGCCCATCAGCTTCATTAGATGTAGGGCTGTTGAAAAAAAAAATTCGGTATAGTTCGGCTTCGGCAAAATTCGGCCCTTTTTCATTTGGGCCGTGCCGAAGTCCGAACTCCCCCGCTTCGGATCACCGGAAATTCGGGGGGATGCAGATCTATTTAAAGCCCCCTAGCGGTGGGCTGGCAACACCCTCTGCGCTGTCTGCGCAGGCAGCGCATAGGTTTTCCAGACCCCCCCAGTCCTGCTGGGAGCCAGTGGAGGGTGGGGTTTGGGGAGGGGAAGGACTTCAATGCCATAGAGTCCAATTGCCAAAGCGGGATAGCGTTCCCTCTGTCACCTATTTGGAGCAGCAAGAGGTGTTCCAGTAGTCATTGACTCTTGAAGCTTGTTGAAGATTGTATTTGGAGTTGTCTCTTGAACTTGTCACGTTGGAAGATAGCCATTGGGCTTTATTGAAATATTGTCCACATTGTGAATGGCTTTGTATATAGTTGTATTATTGTGAATGTTTGTGATTCTTTATATAAGCACTGTTGTGTCATGAGTCAGCCTGCAGAGACCTCCTCTGACGAAGAGGGACATCCTCAGGCAGAAGTCCCACAGGAACAACCACAGGGCCTACAGCCTGCCGGAGGGGAGGATCAGTGAAGGTCAGGGGATGACTCACCATGTCTGCAGCCAGCCAGCTCAAGGACTCCAGTTGGACCTGACACCTTGCAACATGCAGTGTCTCCAGAGGCCTCGCCAGGGCCACTGGAGCAGAGGAGAAAACAGGTCCGTCTGGCAATGCAGCAGAGATGGCAAAGTGCTAGGCTACAGCAAAGTGCTACAGCAGCAGGGGAAGGGATTTAAGCCATCAGTTAGGCTTGGCTGTTGTGCAAGCAACTTGTCACCAACCTCCTTGAGTACCTGCCTTGTTTACCTGCCTTGTTTCCCTGCTATCCATTGGATTCCTGGTATCCTGACTTCTTGGACTGGCTCTGCCTAACGCTTTGGACTTCCCTTGCCTGTATTGATATCTCGGACTCTGCCTTCACTGTGAATGACCTTGGACTGTTCCCCAGACTACGCTTACAGCCCTCGCTCCTCACCTGTACCACGACAGATTGCTTGCACCCACAAAAAAACAAAACAAACTCACCCTCCCTCGCTGGCAGTATGGAAGGGGCCGACGTCTCAGAGATGGTGGTGATTCAGCTCCAGCTGTTAAAGGCACAGATAACGCAGCTCACTCAAGCCTTGGCTGTGCTTCAACAACAACCGTCTGCAGCAGCCGTTGCCAACTGGCTCATCAGCCTGCCAGATAAGTTTGCGGGGGATGTGGAGAATTTTCCTACTTTCTTTGCCCAGTGCAAATTATACCTTAATCTCCGAGCCCAGGATTTTCGTACTGATAAGATGAAGGTCGGATTTGTGTTAAGCCTCTTAAAGGGACAGGCTGCCAAATGGGCCACCCCTCTGCTGCTTGGCCAGTCCCCATTGCTGGATAATTTTACTGCTTTTGAGGCTCACTTGCGTGGGTTTTTTGCCAACCCCTTGAAGGCTGAAAAGGCTAACCAGTGCCTAAGGCACCTCAAGCAAGGGAATGGGACAGTGGCAGCATATACAACAGAATTCCAGCTGCTGGCTCAAGACCTGGAATGGAACAAAGCAGCCCTAATGGACCAGTACCAGGAAGGGCTGTCAGAAGAACTGCAGGATGAACTAGTCCGAGTAGAGCGCCCTGCAACTCTTCAAGCTTTAATTTTGCTCTGTTTGCGGATTGATGGGCGGCTGGAGGCCCGAAGGCTGGCGCGCAAAAGGGCCCACCCTGGTCTGGTGGTTGGCCAACCACCCCTGCCGTCCATGACTACTGCAGGCTCAGAAACATCAGTGGAGGAACCTAGACAGCAAGGAGCTGGTAGGCCATGCCTGCCAGAGACAGAAAAGGACAGGCGTCGAGCCCTGCATCTATGTTTATATTGTGGAGGTTCTGGGCACTACGTCAGTTGCTGCCCCGAAAAAAAGGACCGTGCCGGAGCGGATATTAAATGCCAAGCCCCAGGTCAACACAAGTCAGATGCTTTGGGACACGCTGAAGGACTACAGGGCCCCCCCAGCACCAGTCGTGGACCTTTCCTGGTCCCTGTGAAATTGCAGTTGCCCGATGGGCGTTGGTTGTTGGCCTATAGTATGATAGACTCGGGGGCATCCCGGTGTTTCATGGATGCCCAGTTTGCTGCTCAGCATCGAGTCCCACTACAGCCAAAGACTACTCCTGCTCTAGTGGAGGCCATTGATGGACGGCTACTACGGTCTGGACCAGTTACTCAGGAGACTGAACCGCTGATCCTGGAGCTGCAGCGACACCATGAACAAGTGCAATTTGACGTGGTCTGTATGCCCCGGTTTCCCATTGTGTTAGGGCTCTCCTGGTTGGCCCTCCACAACCCTGCCATCAACTGGGCACGTCAGGAACTGCAGTTCAGGAACCCTTGCCCACACGAAGGCTGCCCTACAGTCCTGAAATCCATCCCGTTCCGGGGAGACCCATAATGTCCTCTCAAGGCTCGCTATTGGAACCATTAACAAAATACCTTGACCATTTTCTCCAACCTTTCGTTAATCAAACACCTTCATATGTGTTGGATTCTAGAGATTTCATCCAATATGTTGAAAATAAAGATTTACCTACAAACGCCGTATTAGCAACTTTGGACGTTGCAGCGTTATATACGAACGTGCCCCTTGATGAGGCTAGGAATATCATAGCTGAAAGACTAGACTCCCGAGTAGACTCTTTTCCACCGACACATTTTTTGTTACAGCTAGCTGATTTGCTTTTTGAAAACAATTTTTTTTAGGTTTGAATCTGAATTTTTCCTACAAACTAAAGGCGTGGCTATGGGCGCTGCCTGCGCCCTGGCGATAGCCAACTTGTTCATGATTCAATTTGAACTCAATAATATTCTTAACAATAACCCCTTTAGTCAACACATGCTTTTGTTTAAACGGTTTGTGGATGATCTGTTTTTTATTTTTGATTCGGCCTCTACGTTCCATGCCTTTACTACATGGCTCAATACCATAAATGATCATTTAACTTTTTCTGGAACCTGTGACCCCAATAGTATAACTTTTTTAAATCTGGAGATTTTTGCTTTAACATCTGGCAAACTAGCCGTGAAACCTAACCGCAAGAACTTGTCTAAGGATTCAGGTCTGCATTATGACTCTAACCACCCGGTAGCTCTGAAGAAGAACTTACCATTTAGTCATTTTCTTAGACTAAAGAGAAATTCTACACGAAGTGAGGATTTTGAGGCTGCCTCACAAAGAATGACAGCAGCTTTACTTAAACGTAAATACCCTTTAGAGGTGATTTCACAAGCTCACCAAAAAGCTAAAGACCGACATCATTCGTTGTTATTTTCCAATACTAAAAATAAACAGCATAAGAACCAAAAGATTTTTTGCTCACTCACATATACTAAACATTCTTACGAGATTCAGAGAGCCATTAAGAAACATTGGCATATCATCCCATACATTCCGGTTTGCGAACTTCCACCTACATTTGGAATGCGCAGGACCAGCTCCCTAAGGGATCGTCTGGTTCATTCAGACCTACTAAAAACTACACAACATTCCTCGACATTTGGTCACTTTAAGTGCGGGAGGTGTTCTGTTTGTCCTTTAAGTGTACCCGTTAAGGAATTTAGTTCTGCTTCCTCCAATTTTAAGTTTAAGTTACAGCATTTTTCTAACTGTGCCACGAGCCATGTCGTGTACGCGGTCACGTGTAAATGCTCGAAACTTTACATAGGCAGCACGACATGCCAGATTAGACTGCGCATAGGGGAGCACAGGTCTAGGATACGTGCGGGAAAGCTAGAAGCCCCCCTTACAAATCATTTTCTAGAAAACAAGCATTCGGAGAATGACTTAAGATTCTTTGTGCTATGGAAATATAAAAATCATCCCCATGATACTAAAGATATGCAAAAAATCCTTCTCCAACACGAAATGAGGTTCATCCATCTTTTTAATACCTTGACCCCCTATAGATTAAATAATGAAAGTGATTTGTCCTGTTTTCTTTAGGTCGTTTTCTTTAGGCTTTTTTCTTTACAAAATGGATCTGGTCCCCTTTAAGAACTTTAACCAGAGAGTGAGTTACCAAACACGTGATCGGACTCAGGAAGTATATGTGCTTAACGCCACAAAATGATTTCTAAACATTAGCAGCCCATTTCGCTGGGAGCCAAGAAATAAAAAGAAAAAATAAAATAAAAACGAATAAGTTGAAGAACTGTTGAATTCAACCAGAATATATCTCCTATAAGGAATTTATACTAGTGGGCTTTAACCTAATTGCTGAGGTAACAATGACACTTACTATAGACACTTACCGTGTGTTTTGTATTTTGTTTTGTGTAAGCTAAGTCAGCATGGCAATATACAATTTAAAATATAACATTTCAGGCTGATGAAGCCAAACTATTGGTGAAAGCGCTATAAATATCTGGGATAGCGTTCCCTCTGTCACCTATTTGGAGCAGCAAGAGATGTTCCAGTAATCATTGACTCTTGAAGCTTGTTGAAGATTGTATTTGGACTTGTCTCTTGAACTTGTCACGTTGGAAGATAGCCATTGGGCTTTACTGAAATATTGTCCTTCACATTGTGAATGGCTTTGTATATAGTTGTATTATTGTGACTGTTTGTGATTCTTTGTATAAGCACTGTTGTCATTTAATATTTTGCACTTTTCATGAATACATGTTTTGTGATATAATTGCCTGCACTGTTTTCTTCTTGCTAATACTACGTAACAGTGTTAATTGAGTTGTTTTTTGGTTGTAACCTTCAGGTACTAGCTGGAGATCTCCTGCTATTACAACTGATCTCCAGCCGATAGAGATCAGTTCCCCTGGAGAAAATGGTTGCTTTGGAAGGTGGACTCTATGGCATCATACTCCCTCCCCTCCCCAAACCCCACTTTCACTAAGCTCCATTTCCAAATTCTCCAGATGTTTCCCAACCCAGATCTAGCAACCCTAACCTTATGTTCAGGCAAATAAAGATAGGGGATTTAGGTCAATGTGGATCCGAAACCATCAGAATAATGAAAACGACACCAGCTGCCTGATGGGGTGGATATGAGGAGACAAGTAATTAACCCATTAACCAGCAGCCTTGCAGAGTACTCCACCAGCTGGCCAAAACTTAGGGGCTTCCTGACGCTAGTAACTGATGGTTTCTTGCGATAGATCAAGTTAATAAATATTCTGCCCCTTCAAGCATTATGATATAATCCTGCTATATTGGAGTTCATGTACCCATGTTGAGTAAAAGAATATAATGTGCAGTACCACCATCCTGTTCTGTGAGAGAGTTTTATGTACAGTAATAATGATCTGTATTATGCAAAATTAATACTATAATGTACTCGAGTAATAGGTATGGGCAGGTATATTAATGCATGACAGCCAGGCCGGGCCAAGGTAGCTGTGTGGTAATGAACAGGCCGGAAATGGGAGTTCATCATTGTTGTTGATGAAGATGATTAAAGTTGCCAACCTCCAGGTACTGAAATAGTTTAGACTGGAGATGGAGGCAACACGAGGCTCAACAATAACATAAAGAAAGCAAATAAGCCTAAGCTAGTATTGGAAAAGTATTATTTCTTTCATAAAGCAAACTAACAAAACAGAAAAATACTCTTAAGAGAAAGTGTGTTACACCACACATTAGGATGCCTCGCAGGGCTTTAAGGCAAAATGTACCACATTGGGCAATGAAAGAAACAAATGAAAATAAAAACACAAATACATACACTCAGGGCTACAGTTTCAAACAGGAAAGAGGGACCTGGCAACCCTTCCTAAACATGATAGGGTTGCCAGCTCCAGTTTGGGAAATACCTGGAGATTTTTGGGGTGAAGCCTGAGGAGGGTGGGGTTGGGGAAGGGAGGGACTTCAATGTCACAGAGACCAATTGCTGAAGCAGCCATTTTCTCCAGTCAATTGCCAGGTCCCTCTTTGCCACCGGCAGGAGGTTTTTGGGGCGGAGCCTGAGGAGAGCAGGGTTTGGGGAGGGGAGGGACTTCAATGCCATAGAGTCCAATTGCCAAAGCAGCCATTTTCTCCAGGGGAACTGATCTCTATCAGCTGGAGATCAGTTGTAATAGCAAGAGATCTCCAGCTAGTACCTGGAGATTGGCAACCCTACTTGCACTGGAAGTGAAGTTATCATGTTGCCAACGACATGGGGATGCTCTGGTATTTGGCTGCCATGAAGAATTGTAGTCGCAAGACATAAGCCTCCTACCTCTCTGGAGTGGCAGGGTTGAATGCCTCGAATTTTCCTGGTGTGGCCATATCGCATTGCGTTGCATCTCCTTCGTGTATCGATAGTGATTCAGCCATGCAAGTCAGGCTGCCTACCGACTATCCTGTAGTGATTTCAGCTAGTGAGCCGGGTTGCTTACCGGCCTTCGAGTGATTTCAGCGGGGATAAGCTGGGTTGCCTACCAGCGCTCATATCCCACCTTCGTCGCCACTGTTAAGCTGCATGGGTGATACATGAAGAACAGAGACGGAGTTCCAACAGCAAACACTTTATTAAGAACAGGCAGAACAGAACTAACTACAGTGACTAGACCCCTGCTTATATGCCCGCTTGGCTGCCTGCGGCCACTCCCCCCACAACCGTGATTGCGGGGGGGAACCCCAGTAGCCAATGGGAACATACAGTTCAGTAACCTTGGGGAACTCCAAGCTGCCCAGGGTTTCCCCTGATGCAATTGCAAGGAGCTTCATTCCCTTGATTCAATGACACACACACAATCAGTAGGAATTGTTTCCCTTTAAACCAATCAGTAGGAATTGTTTCTCTTTAACCCAATCAGTACATACACAACAGGAAACATTAGTAGAAGTAAAGGTATATGATTGCTAGCAATGGTTTCCCCCACATCAAGGTAATTTACCAGATCAACCAAATCAGCAGCAATAAGAAAATAGTCTATAATACTCGCCCCAAAGTTGTTCAAACAGGTAAACTCTTTGTGGTCTACTCTCTTGTACAGCCATTTAAAATAATCAATTTTTTTACTTTTTTTTTTTGTATTTCTAGCCCACCTTCCCCCGGCCGGGCCGCGCACATTTTTAATGGGGCCGTTAGTTGAACAGATTACATCTTATTATCCTTAGATGATCTATAAGGATGATCAAAACAGCTTGTTTTCTCCATTAATATTCTGAGAGACATGAAGTGAAAGACTTCTAGGGCAGTGCCAGCATATGCATTAACATCCCCCACAAAAATAAAAGATGCTCCAGGATGTCTACAAGTCAAATAATGTGCATAGTTTTCAAATTCATCCCAAAGTGTGGTAGTTGACTTCTTCGCTTGCTGAGGATCAAAGTAAACATCACCTATCTCAACAAGGACTGCAATTTCCCCAGCGGGGAAATTTGGAAGTGGAAAGCTCTTAAAACATAATGACAATGATATCAAACTAAGGAGACCCTCTGAGTAGGGTTGCCAGGTGCCCTCTGGTGGCGGTCAAACCCCTGGTAAAGTGCCCCTCTGCCCACCGACCACCTGAGTGTTGGTGGGCAATCATGCATGCGCAAGGCCCGCACGCCAGCTGGGAAGCCTCCCCTCTCCTTCCCCAGGGTGAGCGGGTCACCACTGAAGCCGCTCGCACCAGCGGGAACCTCCCCTTGCCCTCCCCGGGGTGAGCGGCCACCTGCTGCAGCCAGGAACCTCCCCTCACCCTCCCTGGGGTGAGCAGGCAGCAGCTGCAGCCGCATGCGGCAGCCGGGAACCTCCCCTCACCCTCCCCGGTGCGTGTGGGTTGCCCACTGCAGCCGCACACAGCAGCCAGGAACCTTCCCTCGCCCTCCCCAGGGCAAGCGGTCTGCCTGCTGCAGCCGCGTGCGCCAGGCGGCACTTCCAGTTTACAATCCCCCCCCAGGAACCTCCCGCCGAAGGTAAGAGGCAACCCTACCTCTGAGGGCCTTCCTTTACTGCCAGATTGAATAGCATCAAGTGAATAAGCCTGAAGCCCAGAAAACCAATTTTTGTCAAAGGCTCAGGTCTCCTGCAGAAACACAAAGTCATTCTGTGTCAATAATTATTTAATCTCTGGGGAGGAACTTTTAAATTTCCCTCCAGCTGTAAGCACTTGTTCCATAGAAATCCAAAAGCCACACCAGGAGACTTAGTAGTCCAAAAGAGTAGGTTTATTGGTAACATAGGCAAGCAGAGCTTAGAAATCAAAAGGCAGGAATGAAGGGGAAATGGCATGCACTTGGTTATATGAGAACACCAGAAAAGCAGCAGCAATACAGTCTCAGAGATAATCCCAAACAGTCTAGAAACACTAAGGCTCCCATGGGCACCCGCTAGCTTCAAAGGGAACAGGAATGCGAGTGTTAGGGAAACAATCCTTGAACAGAGTCTGTGAGAAAACGAAACCATTTCAGACACAGTGAGCAGGCCTGACATTCTGCTCCCCTTAGGGCCCCCCCATCCTGCAAGGGGGACGGCTTGTGGGGGTAGGCGATGTGGAAGGCTCGCACCAGGTGCGGGGTGGAAACATCTTGTGAATGAACCCATTCGTCATAGGCAGGGGGGAAGTGTTTCCAACGAACCAGGTACTGAAGAAAGCCGTGATGAATACGAGAGTCCAGGATCTTAGCAACTTCGAAATGCTCCTCCCCTCCCACCATCACTGGTTGATCTGGAAGAGGTTCGGGATGCCATTGCGAGGATATAATATGAGGTTTCAAGAGGCTTACATGGAAAACCGGATGGATACGCCTCAGAGTTTTCGGAAGGGAGAGTTCCACGGTTACTGGGTTAATGATTCGAGAGATGGGATAGGGACCCACGTATTTGGCACTGAGTTTAGTACACGGGCGGGTGGACAGGAGGTTTTTGGTTGACAAGTAGACCAACTCCCCCACTTTAAAGTCCTGGCTAGGAGATTGGTGCTTGTCGGCTTGAGCTTTGTATTTACGTTTAGCCCGCTCCAGATTTTTCACTAGCCAGGGCCGGGTGGTATGAATCGCGTCCACCCAAGCTGACACATCTTTACCACCCTCCTCCCCCGAAACGTCGATATGGCCAATAGGACCATATATCCTGGCCATATACAGTTTGAAATGGGCTGAAACCTATGGATTGGTGTACAGCATTGTTATAAGCATACTCAGCAAAAGGCAACAACCCAACCCAATCATCCTGGTGGTAGTTCACATAACAACGGAGATAACATTCCAAAACTGCACTGACCCGTTCAGTTTGTCCATCAGTTTGGGGGTGGAAAGCACTAGAGAGACCTTGTTCCACCTTGACCAGTTTGAGGAAAGCCTTCCAAAATTTGGCAACATAACTACTTCCGCAGTCGCTCACAATCTTGCGCGGAAACAAATGCAGTCGGAAGACATGTGACACCAAGAGGCGGGCCAACTTTGGGGCGGAGGGAATACCTGCATACGGGACGAGATGCACCTGTTTAGAAAACAAGTCGGTAATAACCCATAAAACCGTTTTTCCCTCGCTGAGGGGGAGATCAGTCATAAAATCCATAGCAATTACTTCCCAGGGTCTAGAAGGGCTCTCCAACAGTTGCAATAGTCCAGGGGGTTTCCCTTGGGATTGCTTGACAGTAGCGCAGATTGGACAACTGCGGATGAAGGAGTCCACGTCAGTACGGATGCCTGCCCACCAGAACTGCCTGCGCAATAAGTGGAGAGTTTTTAAAAAGCCAAAGTGTCCTGCAGTTTTTGCTCCGTGGGCTAATTGCAGGACTTCCTTTCAAAGTACTTTGGGAACATACAATTTTGAGTCTTTGTACCAACAACCACCTTGTTCTAGCAGGCACGGGGGTAGTGCCTGAGCAGAGCGTTCAGCCTGGCATTGGGCATGAAGGGAGTCCAGGAAGGAGTCGGGCAGGGTCACCCCTACCGCGGAGGGGGGTGAAGCAGGGCTCGCTGGCAGTGGCGGAGGGGTGGAGGGGAGGACTGGTTGATTTGGGCACTAGGCGCAGGAGGCGTAGGTGGGTCTGGTGAGGGAGTTGATTCCCTCCTGACAGAGGCTCTGCTGTCCGCTGCTTGGGGCTGGGACTGGACCAGAGTTTGGGACTGAGTTTGTACAGCCAAAACTGGTAGAGCATTCCTTTGCGCCGGGGTGAATAAGGAGACCGTTGGACGGTCGATTTTCACCGGATACTGGGGAAGCCTGGAAAGAGCATCAGCTAGCACGTTCTGCTTTCCAGGCACATGCTTGAGCACAAAACGGAATTGAGCAAAGAAGTCAGCCCAACGCTGTTGTTTTGCGAACAATTTTTGGGCTCCCGTGAGGGCCTCCAGATTTTTGTGATCAGTCCAGACCTCAAAGGGGGCCCTGGAACCCTCCAGAAATTGCCGCCACGTAGTGAGAGCATGGTGGACAGCTGCAGCTTCTTTCTCCCAAATTGGCCAGTTCAGTTGGGAGTGCGCAAACTTCTTCGAAAAATAAGCACAGGGGCAAAGAAGACCGTCTGGCCCCCTTTGCAAAAGAGCCCCCCCATAGCTACGCCAGACGCATCCATTTGTACAATGAACATATGGTCAGGATCAGGATGCTGTAGCACAGGTTCAGAAGTGAAAAGCTGCTTGAGAGTTGTAAAAGCAGTTTGACATTGATCTGTCCAATGAATCTTGGTGGTGGGTAACGTGGCGGAGACCCCCTTACCCTTAGTCTTTAGGAGGTCGGTGAGTGGCAGTGCCACTTGCGCAAAGTTGGGAATGAAACCACAGTAAAAATTGGCAAAGCCGAGAAACTGCTGCACTTGCTTGCGGGTGGAGGGAAGAGCCCAATCAAGGACGGATTGTATCTTAGCAGGGTCCATGGTGAGGCCCTGATGTGAAACTATGTATCCCAAGAAAGTAAACTGTTTTTGGTGGAACTCACACTTGGACACCTTAGCATATAGTTGATTGTTTCTGAGTCGCTGTAACATTTCCCTGACCAGAGCAACATGTTCCTCCATGGAATTAGAGTAAATAAGGATATCATCGAGAAAAACCACCACGCTCCGATATAATAAATCATGGAGGACCTTGTTAATGAGTTGCATGAAGACCCCCGGGGCCCCTTTCAACCCAAAAGGCATCACCAGAAATTCATACATTCCGAAGCAGCTAGAGAAGGCTGTGAGGGGTTCGTGTCCGTCACGAATTCGGACCCGGTAATAAGCTTCAACCAAGTCCAGTTTGGTGAAAATGCACCCCTCCCTCAGTTGTCCCAAGATGTCCGAGATCAGTGGGATGGGGTAGGCGTTGGTTTGGGTGACTGCGTTGAGTTTTCAAAAGTCAATGCACAAGCGCAAGTCACCCGTCTTCTTATGGACAAAGAAAGTGGGGGCTGAGTGGGGAGCGGTTGATGGCTGAATGAACCCCTGAGCAAGATTTTTGTCTAGAAAGTCTCGCAGTACAGCGCGCTCGGAAACGCTCATAGGGTAAATTTTACTTTTAGTCAGTTTGCAGTCTTCCACCACTTCAGTCGAACAGTCCGTTTTGCGGTGGGGGGGTAATGCATCGCATTCTTTTACATCAAAAACATCCTCAAAGTCCCGGTATACATCGGGCAATTGGGTTGATGGTAGGGCATCGGAGGCTAAGGCTGAGGCGGGTGGAAGAACAACTGCGACCTCGCATCGATGCTGGTCACACTTAGGGTTGGTAAATGTAATAGTGTCAGCCTCCCAGTCTATGGAGGGACTGTGCCCTTTGAGCCAGTTGATCCCCAAAATGACCTCGTATCGGACTGGAGCTATGGTAAAGTCTATCTGCTCCCAATGGGAACCGATGCCCATCGCTACTCCCCATGTGCGACGGTCGACTGGCCCCCCTTTAAAGTGGCTACCGTCCATTTGGGCTAATTGGACGGGAGCCGGTAGATTTTCGGACTTGACTTGCAGAGCTGCAAACGTGGCCTCATTGATTAAAGAGCGCCTGCGGCCGGAATCTATGAGTGCTTTGACAAGTAACTGGGGGCCCTTTTTATAATGTTGTAACACTATGTCCACATACACAGTATTTTTGACTTCACTCACCATGACAGAAGCCTTGGGTTTTGCAGGGGTTCCTGCAGGGGTCTGTGGGGACGCTCCACTCATCACAGACCATGTCCGTTTTTTGACAGGTCAAGGGGAGATTCCAGATTTAGAGCTGGCGAATTCCAATGATGGTCTTCGTCCGAAGAAGGAGAGCTGTCCCCCAATGGGGCACTTGTAATCCGGGACCCTACTGGGTCGATGGGTGCAGGGAGACTAGACGGTTCTCCGACATGAAGTGCAGAGGGTGTTGGTCGTCCTGGTGCTGCGCTGCGGGTGGCCGCAGTGCCTCTGCGTTGAGGTTGTCCCCAAGCTCGAGGCGGTGAGTCTGGTCGAGTGGGTTCTGAACACTGAGGACAAGCAGCTGCAAAGTGGCCCATACCACCGCAAACGAGACAGGCTCCTCTCTGGAATCGGGACTCGCGATCCTGAGGGAGCTGGATTGGTCTCCGAGGGTTGGGAGTCGAAGGTTTGGGGGGAGGTTTTTGACCGCCCCTCTCTTTGGACCGATTTCGGACTAGGGAAACGAATCGTCAGCAGCTTTCTACTTCCTCGGCCAGCAAAATCCAATCCTCAAGGGTATCTGGGTCGCCTCGCATATAAGACCAGTTCAAAATGTCCGGGTGCAAAGCTTCTCGGAAGTAATGGATAAGGGTAGCTTCAGGCCAGTCCACTACTTTACTCGTGAGTCGTTGGAATTCATCTGCGAATTCCCGAACTGGAGAGGAGCCTTGCCTGAGTTGCAAAAGTTCCGCTTTGGCTCTCTCTCCCATGAAGGGGTCCTCAAAGCACCTCCTCAAGGCAAACCTAAAATTGTTGAGGGAGCGAATGGAGTGGGACTGTGTATCGAACTGGAGAATCATCCAGTCGGCCGCTTTCTCCATTAACAGGGAGGCAACGAAACAGACGCGGCTATCTTCGGTAGGGAAGAATTGTCTTTGCTCCCTCATATAACTATCCACATGATGTAAAAAATGGGGCAGAGTTTCAACTGAACTGTCATAGGTAATCTTCAACTTGGGTTGTCTCCATGGCATTGGGGGTGCAGGTGGTTGTCCAGGAATCGGTGCCCCCGGCAACCCCGGTGCACCCGGTAGTAACGGTAAAGCAGGCACGATAGGCACAACGGGAATACCACCGAGCGCCACGGGGCCTCTGCCAGGAGCAATGGGCCCTCCGCCAGGAGTGGCGGGTCCTCCGCCAGGAGGAACCACCGGCGCAGCTGGTTGCTGTGGCGGTTGCTGTGGTGGTTGCTGCGGTGGCTGCTGCGGCGGTTGCTGTGGCATCATGGGACCCGGGGCAACTGGCACCATTTGGGCCCGTTGTAACTGGTCGTTGTCCCGGAGTACTAGAGCCAGTTGGTCTTGTAATCATGCCACCTGTTCCATAAGGTCCAGATTTTGGGTCCGCAACAAAAACACATTGTCGCCGGTACCGCCAGTGCAGCGGGATTGACTGACCCGTAAATTAGTAGCCCAGAGTGATTCCCCACCGTATAGGTCCTCCTTGTCGGAATCATCTGGTACATTGGGTAAAGTCCCCGCAAACCTGCGGGCACGTTGGACGCTGCGCAATGGGACGAAAGTCGGGGAGAACGAGGGAAATTCAAAAACCCCGGGTTGTCGGGGGTGCATGCCGGATTGCGCCCGTTTGGCAGCCAAGCATTCCTTCCCCTCCTGTTCAGCCCGAGCCTTGGCCGCAGCATCCTCCGTTGCCCGCGCCTGATCCTCAGCCTTCTTGCGTTCAGCTAAGACCTGGTCAGCTGCCAGCTTAGTGGCGAAAGCTGTGGTAACCAGTGGGAGAGCCTCCAATTCCAAAGCCAAGAGGAGTTCAGCGGGGTCGGTGAGATCTAACAGCGGTTGGATCTGCACCACCAAGGACGCCGCACCAGCACTGAAGTCAGGGGTTGTGATTTCAGCTACCGAAATTGTCGCCGAAGTCTTGCCCTGCAGGAGTGCAGCCACCGCTTTTGCCTCCGCTTGGCAAAGCTGGGGGTCCAGTGTGGTTGGAGTCGCCATGCCTGAAGGTTCAGCAGGGCGGATCGGGACCCCTGCTTGATCCAACTGCGTGTCACTGGAGGTTAGTTCCACCAACAGGCTAGTTAGCAACTGTAAATCCTCCACTGCCAAGCGAGTATCCTCCACCAACCAGTCCAGGGTGTGGAGGTCTTGGCGAGCACTGGCGTCCGCGACCTCGTTCGTCCAGGGAACCGTCGCGGCCAGAGAACATTACTGAGCTCAAACAAGGCCAGTTAGGCGGTTGACTTCCACATCAGTACGATGTATCTCAGCTAAAACGTCCCATGCCAAATTGGGGTCGTCATCCGCTGCCACTAAGGGAAGGAACCAAGGATGGAAGCCTTCCAGGGCTCCGAGCAGGAACCCACCACCCGGGGAGCGGATCCGCTCCCACCCGGGTCCCGGGCGAACCGCACTGGTCTCCAGCCACGGGTAGGTAACTCAGAGAGCACCGTCCTAGCTCCAATCCGAGCGACAGGCGAACCCTCCGGGGCGCTAGCCTGAGAGGTGAAAAAGGTGGGATTCCTGCCTTAATGTAAGCACTTGTTCCATAGAAATCCAAAAGCCACACCAGGAGACTTAGTAGTCCCAAAGAGTAGGTTTATTGGTAACCTAGGCAAGCAGAGCTTAGAAATCAATTATAATCACTTGGTTATATGAGAACACCAGAAAAGCAGCAGCAATACAGTCTCAGAGATAATCCCAAACTCTGAGAGTCTGTGAGAAAACGAAACCATTTCAGACACAGCGAGCAGGCCTGACACCAGCAATGTTCCAGGAAAGCATTCTCAAATACTGGCCCTTTGGTGCATTTTACATATTTTCCTGCCAATGGCTGGCATGGGTATGTGGGGAAAAGCCATTACAAGATTTAGTTGGTCTAGTTGCCGGACTAGGTAGTTTAACAATGATTTTAGGTTCAAGCGTAAGGTTGCCAGGTCCCTCTTTGCCATTGGTGGGAGGTTTTTTTGGGCAGAGACTGAGGGCAGGGTTTGGGGAGGGGAAGGGCTTCAATGCCATAGAGTCCAATTGTCAAAGTGGCCATTTTCTCCAGGTGAATTGATCTCTATCAGCTGGAGATTAGTTGTAATAGCAGGAGATCTCCAGCTAGTCCCTGGAGGTTAAATACAAACACTGTGCTGTAATGAGAACTATTTGTAAGAAAAAACAGCATGTAGCCTATATTGACAGCAAAATGACGCAAAGTGTACAAAACAGTGAAGAAACGTTCCTATGACTATCTAACTACATGATACAACAATACTACGTACAAACACAACAATACAATACAATGTATGAGTAACACCCCTTCAGAAGTCCAAGGCGAACGGGACCCTCAAAGAAACGGAACACAGTCCTGTACAGTGTAGAGAAAGCTCCTACATGTGGTCTGAATCACAACGGAGCCCACAGGCAAAGTAAACTTTCTGGCTCCTGTCAGTAGTATCATCCTGAACTTCCGGGTCGGAGAGAAACAGCGGGGGTACGCGCAATAATTGAGTTCCGGCGAAGGGCTGTGGGGGGGGGCAAAAAGATCAACCCCCTGATCTAAGCAGCACCCCTCAGTGAAAGAGGGTGTGTGGAGAAGGCGCAGGCGAGCACGCCATCCTAGAAGCGATCCCTACCGAGAAATCGGCGGGGATCGCTTGGACGTGCTGCTGCTGAGAAGCGGACGCCATTACTTCCCTTGCCAATAGCCGGGATGAGCCGTGGGGATTCTCCGATTCTAATGTCATTGCAAGTACTCTCACTCTTACTTATAAAATAATTCACAACTGAGGTGTCTAACAGGATTTGTCTGGAAAAAAAAAACTTTTTATATCATCTGCTACAACTCCAGTAACAGGATCTGAGTTGAACTTGGCTTTTTGCCAGCTGGATTGCGCAGTTTAAATTTCAGCTGTGCCAACTACAGAAACCTAACAGAACAGCGCGGGGGAAAATGAGTGGAAAGAGATGAAGGTCTAATAAATGCTTCAATCCAGTAACTAACTGTTCTCTAAGGTCTGGTTATTATATCAAATTGGAGATCCCATTTACTGTTGGAAAGACACTCATGCTGATTTACTAGGTGTGTAGAGCCCATCACCCCCCTTTTTTTGGATTACAAGTACAACAGCTCAGGACTAATGGAAGATAAAAAAGAAAAGCATCCTAAAGAGCTTTTGAAACAACAACAACTGCAGCAGGCTTCACATCAAACAAGGAGAGCTTCTGTCTCTAACATAAATTTGGTGTCAACAGTTTCATCCCCTCCAACAGCAGCTTCTGGTTTGGCAAAGATGGCACCTAAACCAAAACTACCTGAAGACACTCTCAATTCACTTTATGAGATGATGACTAAGTCTTTACAAGAAAGTGCTGCCATAAAAGAAGCAGTTAATCAAAATGCAGTTGCTATTTCTGCCTTAAAGGACTCAATTACCTCTTTAAGCCTAAGACAAGATAAAGTGGAAACCAAATTGCAGAAATGTGTTCAAGACAGCAAGGAAGTTAAGAAGAAGGTGGACACTCTGGAACTTTCAGTGGAATCTATTCAGGAGAGAGAAGAAAAAAGGGAGGACCTTATTGCTATGTTGGAACTTAAAGTTACAGAAAATCTTATTCGTATACGGGGGCTTAAAGAGTCATCTGAAGGTGTGGATTTAAAGGTTTTTTGAAAGTATACCCGGCAGAATTTCTCCAAGAAGAGCAAGATGTCATTGAGGGTATGATTGTGACAGCTTACAGAGTCAATTCAGCTTATGCTAGAAATAACAAAATCCCAAGAGACTGCCTGATCCAGCTTTTTTCCAGAAGCCATCGGGATCTTATTTTGAATCAACACTATAAGAGTTCAAAATATTGTTGAAGGCTTTCACGGTCAGAGTTAATTGGTTCTTGTAGGTTATCCAGGCTGTGTAACTGTGGTCTTGGTATTTTCTTTCCTGACATTTCGCCAGCAGCTGTGGCAGGCATCTTCAGAGGAGTAACACTGAAGGACAGTGTCTCTCAGTGTCAAGTGTGTAGGAACAGTAATATATAGTCAGAAAGGGGTTGGGCCAAGCTGAATCATTGTCCTGCAAAAAGTATCAAAGGTAATGTGCTAATCATTGTCCTGTAAGTATCAAGATAATGTGCTAATGAGGGTGTGGTATGTTAATATGGAACCATTGTATCCTGAAGTGATCTGTTAATGTGTGAAATCCAAAGCTAATCTGCATGGCTATTGTTGACTGTAGTCTTTGTTAGTCTGGAGGTTTTCAGGACAGGAAGCCAAGCCTTATTCATTCTTAAACTCTCTTCTTTTCTGTTAAAGTTGTGCTGATGTTTATGAATTTCAATGGCTTCTCTGTGCAATCTGACAAAATAGTTGGTAGAATTGTCCAGTATTTCAGTGTCTTGGAATAAGACCATGTGTCCTGTTTGGGTCAGTCCGTGTGAATTATAAAAGTGAACTATAAAAGTTGTATGTGAACTATAAAAGTTCACTTACAATAGATGGTGTTTCTTTGAGAATTATGAAGGAGATTCCTACCAGAGTACTCAGAAAAAGAAAAGATTTTGCGGAGATTATGGAAAGGCTGAAGCTTAATGGTATTCAACATAGATGGGAGTATCCTCAAGGCATCTCTTTTTTTTCAAAGCAAGAAGATACAAAATCACAGACACACTTAAGGCTGAGCCTTAAGGATCTTCCAAAATCTTCAAAGCAGCCTGTTCCAAGGGATATACAAGAAGAGGACAAATCTGAACAAGCATCTGGAGGTGTCCTCCCACCAGAAACAACAGAAGAGGAGTCTACCTCAGAAGAGAATAAAATTGGATAGATCTGTAAAGAAAAAGAAACTGAAATGTGAGGGTAGGTTGCCTGGTATTTTTTCTAATATGACGAATCAATAGGAAATGTTTGATATTTGGAGACTTATTAATGGAGGTAAGAAGGGATATACATATTTTTCACACAGACATCTTACCCACTCAAGAATAGATATGATATGGCTTTCTAAAACTTTAATGAATATTTCAGATAGCCCGGAGATATCACCTAGGGTATTATCGGATCATAATGCCATTACGATAAAATTAAGATAAGTGATAAGAAATATAGACCATGGTCAGTAAATGATTATTTATTAAAAAAATAAAAAGATTGTAGAAAAATTAAAAATAGATACCCAAAATTATTTTATTGAAAATGTTGATAAGGGGGTTATAGATACGACGGTATGGGATGCTGGCAAAGCAGTAATTAGAGGACTTTTGATTCAACAAAACACGAGGTGGTTTAAGATGAAAGAAAAACAAAAGAAAATAATATTGGAGAAAATTAAGTTAGAAGAAATACAAATAAAAAAGCTCAAGATAAACTAGTTAAACAAGAAAAGGTTAACAACTTGAAAAGTTGCAACAACAATATGAGTTATTAATAACAACGGAAATGGAAAATAAAATTATGTTCAATAGGCAAAGATTTTTTGAACATGCTAATAAACCTGGTAAGTTGTTAGCCTGGCAGCTTAAACAAAGGGAGAAAAAGGTGCCAATAGTAAGAATAAAGAAAGAAAGCAAAACAATAACTGATAAACAGAAAATAATGGAAACATTTGTAGAATATTATACAAACTTATATAGAGAAAAACCAATCTCAGACAAAGAAATGGAGGTTTATTTGAAACAATTTTATTGGAAAGGTATATCACAGGAACAGAAGGATTTTCTGGATTTATTTATAACCCCTGAGGAATTAAAGAAAGCAATTGGTAAAAGCAAGTTAAATAAATCTCCAGGTTCGGATGGATTTACGGCATTTTATTATAAAACTTTTGAAGAACAGATATCTCCACATTTATTGAAGGTTATGAATTTATGTTTACAGAATGGTTCTATCCCACAAACTTGGAAACAAGCAAACATAGCATTAATACCAAAATCGGATACAGATTTGTTGGAAGTTAAAAATTATAGGCCTATTTCATTATTAAATAATGATTATAAATTATTTGTTGATATTTTAGCCATGAGGCTAAAAAAGGTTTTAAATGATTGTATACATGAAGATCAAACTGGCTTTTTACCTGGTAGAATGATCAGTCAAAATGTTAGAACGGTGATAGATTTATTAGAATACTGATTTTTTTAGATGCAGAGAAAGCTTTTGATAATGTTAATTGGAAGTTTATGAAAAAAAATATTGGAACATATGACCCTTGGATTCTTAAAACAAGAGAAGAACTTAAGATCGGAGATTGGTTTATGTATTATAAATTAAAGGATATATTTAATAAAGATAAATTAATAGGGTTTAATAGAAATAAATCTAAATTGGAATTAATATTAAATATGGGTAATAAAGGTCAGATAGCAAGGATGTATAAATTTATAATTGAAACAAATTTAGAACAAGAGAGGATTAAACCAGTTATGATAAAATGGATGAGAGATTTGGGGTATAATATTAATCTTGAGGTCTGGGAGAGATTATGGAAAACAGAATTTAAATTTACAATCACTAATGAAATAAGAGAAAATTTATATAAGATGTTTTATAGATGGTATATTACACCAGTGATGGTCAGTAAATTTAAAGTGGGAAATTCTAATTTATGTTGGAAATGTGGAATGGAAAAAAGAACTTTTATCCATGCCTGGTGGGTTTTTAAAAAAATTAAAAAGTTTTGGAGAAAGGTAGTAAGGGAGACCAACAATTTGATTAATATCAAAATAAATATGGATCCAGCTTTTTGTTTGTTAGGAATCCCTAAAAATAATATGAATAGGAATGATAGAGTCATGTGTCAATATAGCTTTGCAGCAGCAAGGGTTATTATTGCAAAATCCTGGAAGCTAGTAAATAGACCTCTAATTAAGGACTTCTCTTTGCCGGGGGTGATGTGAAAATATTCACAGGATGGTAGAGGCAAAGGAACGTGTATCCCAGGTATTTTTTAATCACGTTTCACCCTGAGGCTTCTTCAGCTTATTGTAAGCTCGGGTTTTACTCTCAGTTTGCCCAGAGCTTTTCCCTTCCTTACTGGCAGGCACGTTCCACCAGTAAGGAAGGGAAAAGCTCTGGGCAAACTGAGAGTAAAACTCGAGCTTACAATATGCTGAAGAAGCCTCAGGGTGAAATGTGATAAAAATTACCTGGGATATCAGTTTCTTTGAGAGTACCTGGAGGTTGGCAACCCTATTCAAGCAGAACAGAAGAATTCTGTTTAACACCAAAAAAGGCCACATGGTCCTGCTGAACACCCACCTTAGAGTCCCCAGATCCAGATAAAACATTTACAGTAGCCTGGTAACTTTGTATTTCATCAAGAGGAAATCCCTGATTTGTCAGTTGCTTGGTAGGGGCGTCCAATATAACTAATGACTGAATAATAGGACATTGAGTTATCTCAACATCTACTGTAGAAAAAGAGATTTTCCCAAAGATCTCTGAAGAGTTTTCAATCTATTCATCAGGTGGGTTTGCTCGCCAAACATAAAGCCCCAAATGATTCAATCAAATTTGTTTCAATTGGTTCAAAGTGAACCCCCACTGCTGCCTTAGCAGTCTCATCCTTTGGGGCCTTTATTTGATGATTAGCAGAGAAAACAGAGGGCGCAGCCTCTTACTGGCAAGGTGAAACAAGATCAGTGAGCACAGGGTCTCTGTTAGACTTCTTTCTTTCCAGTACAAAAGACTTACTAGGAAGTAGAGGGACCAGACTCTATGAATCGGAAGCTCTAACAGGGTGTATATTATATTGTTGTAAGATGTAATGCTTTAGGATATAAAGGATGGCAATCTCGAAGAATAGAAATAAAGGGCTATACAGTCCCCATGAATCGCAAGTCAATTGTACTTAAATACTGGTTCAAAAGAAAAAGTAAATGCTGCTTTGCTACCTATCTTCTGTTCTAAGAGATAAGTGTACCACAATAAGGAAATATACTTAAAACTATTTTATTTTTATTCAAAAGGAGAGGCCCTGAATTCACAAAGTTAGCAGAAAACGTTTTCTTTGACTTAGACTTTGTAGCACCAGAGACTGATTCTTGGCTAATTTTATTTATTGAAGTTGGCAATAAACGGTTATCCGGGCTGTGTAACCGTGGTCTTGGAATTTTCTTTCCTGACGTTTCGCCAGCAACTGTGGCAGGCATCTTCAGAGGAGTAACACTGAAGGACAGTGTCTCTCAGTGTCAAGGGTGTAGGAAGAGTAATATTACTCTTCCTACACCCTTGACACTGAGAGACACTGTCCTTCAGTGTTACTCCTCTGAAGATGCCTGCCACAGTTGCTGGCGAAACGTCAGGAAAGAAAATTCCAAGACCACGGTTACACAGCCCGGATAACCTACAAGAACCAATGAACTCTGACCGTGAAAGCCTTCGACAATATTTTGGCAATAAACCTTTTGATTTCTCATAAAACTTTTGAACAAAGTCTGAAAATTTACCATCTTGCTTTTGGACCCTCCCTTAAAGGTTGAGAATGAAAACAGGCAATTTTTTTGAATGTGTCACCCAGGCTTCAGTTCCTCAGCATCTGTGTAAAAAGGATAAGTGAGGAAAAAGAAATCACTGGAACCTTCTCGGATACGATATACAATATTTGTACTCAAATAATCAATTTATGGCTGCATGCATCTGTGTGAGTAAACACTAAATCAATGAACTTGAAATTTTGCAAATTTCCCCCTAAGGTCCTTTATGTCCATTGCTTTGTTATATCACCCTTGATTTGTGTGAAATGTAATTGCACAATCCAGAGGATTGACCAGTTTCTGAAAATAGGCAATTTCTGGCTTCTTTCTCCTAAAATACTGTGTCTACTAACCTGTAGTTTTAGGGTATTGATACTTTGCTTTGGCACAAGGGAGTTGTAAGGATTAACTAGGCATTTCGTGCAAAGTGCTTGAAAAGAAGAACTCTGCTATAAAAATTCTAAGGGTTGTGTTAGATGCCCAACAGTTCAGGGAGCTCCGTGTTCAGCCTCAGAATGGCAGCTATTAAAGAAAATCAATATATACTACTTTAGCTAGTTAAATTAACCAGGTGTGGTGTATTTCTCTTGCTCCTTTAAGCCTCCTTCAAACAGCCACCTTTAAACCTAAGACTTCAAACAGCCACAGGGTCGCTAATACAAAGTCTGAGAAGGTAGGGGTGGAACTTTCAGGTTCCAGTTTGTAATTAACTTGGTTTCAGAATTAATCCTGAGTTCAGGCACACTGATTTGATTTGGAAATCAATAAGGTTTCCATTATGATCTGTCAGAGTGCCTCACCCTCCCACACATGCACATGAACAAACATGAAGCTCCCTTATACTGAATCACACCATTGGTCCATCATGGTCAGTATTGCCTACTCAGACTGGCAGCAGCTGTCCAGGGTCTCAGGCAGAGGTCTTTCACATCACCTACTGCCTGGTCTTTATGTAACTGGAGATGCTGGGGACTGAACCTGGGACCTTCTGCATGCCAAGCATTGAACTCAACCATTGAACCATGCCCCCATCTCCTGCTCCAAGCCATCAAGCAGCTGAAAAAGCTCTGTTGCACAATGGGCACACTTGTGAGATATCCCCCAAACACCTTTGGGGAAGTCCTTTCTCCTCAAATTCCCTCCTAAGGTTTTGGTGTCCCAGTAGAAACTGCCACCACTCCAGGTATCCTCAATCCTGCCCCCAACAGCCCGCCAGTGCCTTGAATCTCTAGAAAGGCAGGATATGCATGCAAGCATGTATGTGTCCAATAAAGTTACCAACCTACAGATGAGTGCTGGAGATCTCCCAGAGTTTAAACTGATCTCCAGACCGTAGAGATTAGTTCTCCCGGAGAAAATGGCAATGAGTAGATTCTATGGCATTGCATCCCTTCTGCGCTCTCTCCCATCCCCAAACTTTTCATTTCACAGGCTCCACTCCCCCAAATCTCCAAGAAAGTTGGCAACTCTAGAGTGACTAAGAGCTTGGGTCAGAGTTTCAGGGCACTCAGACCACCTTATAAGAAAAGGCTTTCCTACAGAAAAGCCAACATAGATGAAACAGGAAAATATCAGCATACAGTGAGAGGTATTGCAGAGTACTAGAGATAAACCCAATAGAGCATAGCTAACTAATCTAGACTGAATATGATACCACCTGGGTATTCTTCCTGTGAAGAATCAACAAAAAGTAGCAGGAACTTAACAAAAGGCTCTCCAGCCTTGGCACACCTGAAGACTTTGGGGAGCTGCCATCCTTGATGATCATTAACTTAATATATGCAATAAGGGCACTAGTTCAGGGGCATGATTTCCGCAGCATGGGGGAGCCTTATGTTACAAGATATTTTTAAAATAACCACAGCGCCTGTTCTCCAAATGTGCGTAAAGTACCATCAAGTCGCAGCCAACTTCTGGCGACCCCAGCAAGAGGCTTCCAAGGCGAGTGAGAAGCAGAGGTGGTTTGCCATTCCTTTCCTCTGCAGAGTCTTGCTTGATGGTCTGCCTTCCAAGTACTGACTCTGCTTAGCTTCCAAGTTCTGACAAGATCAGGTGACACCATGCCGCCTTCCTCCCCATTCTCAAAACACATTGGGCTTTTTTGCAGTTTTTTTTCCTGTTTTTGTTTTGCTATTAGATTATCAACTCTCAGAAGCTAAGCAGGGCTGGTTAATACTTGGATGGGGGATGACCAAGTAAGTCTATGGAGGTGATGCGGAGGCAGGCAATGGCAAACCACCCGTTCTCTTGCCTTGAAAACCAGCTGCAACTTGGCCGTACTTTCCACCACAATGCTTATGCTTTGTTTCAGCTCTGTTTCAGATTTCTGCAGTACAAACCTGGTTGCGTTGTTTATTGAATGTCTCGACCTGTTGATTATATTGAATTTTCCTATGTAATCATTCTTGAGTCTCAGCGAGAAAGGCAGCCTATAAATAAATATATTCCATCTTCAAAATAACCAATATTCCTGCTCTTTCATTTGGTCCTCTGTGGTCATTTATGCATGGGAGTTTTACCTGAGGTTCATTGCTCGCTGGACCCACACTTTCCTGTCTATGCACCAGCAGTCTCCAAGCTCAAATCAGGAAGTATTTGAATTCCCACCCCTTGAAATTCTGCTTCGTAATTCGCTGTAGTGAGAGAAAAGTTCCTCCCCCCCGAAACCCAATTGTCACATAAAAAAGAATTTTAAGAACAAAAAAATGGAGCTATTTGAAAGGAACCAAGCCTTATTTTTAAAAGCCTTCTGCTCAGAAAGAACTCTAAGGAGCAGGAAGCATTTGAATCCCCTCCCCTTGACATGCTGCTTTGTAATTGGCTGCATGCTTTCTGTGATAGAAACCAAGCTTGCGTGTTCCGATCTTTGCCTTATGCATGGGAATTTCATCTGGGCTGAGCTCAGGGAGAAGGAAGAATTGGGGGAATGGAAGGACATGGAAGGACATGAAGTCCTGGGATTTGTGAGGGCTGGTAGCGAGGTCATCTCTAATGGAGGGAAAATGCATGCATAACTTCAAGGAACAACCGAGACAGACTGGGGGCAAATGTGAGTGAAAGTACCCATGCATAAACGACCTTACAGAAATGTGAAATGAGGTTCCATTGCTTTGGGGGGGGAAATTCTATTAAATGCTTAGAACTAGTATTCTTTTGACAAACTGCATAGTAATTTATTGAAAACATTTGCATCCCATTCCTCCTGGTGCTGAAGGCAGTGTAAAACAAAAGAATTATAATTTTTTTTGCCGCCAAGTCAAAGCTGACATGGAGACCCCTGATGGGGTTTTCAAGGCAAGAGATGTCCAGAGGTGGTTTGCCATTGCCTACCTCAGCGTCACGACTCTGGTATTCCGTGGAGGTTTCCCATCTAAATAACAGCCAGGGTCAACCCTACCTATCTTCCTGTTGGAATATCTGGCGTGGAGATATTCCTGCATTTAGCAGAATGCCTTAAGCTTAGCGGCAGCAGAAGCTACACGTGCGTGTATGTGTGAAAACAAAGAAGCAGTCGTTTGCTCTAATCAAAGTAAAGTAAATTTATTGTGGAAATACACTTTGGATAGGAAAGGACAAACAAGGGTTGTCTATACTCATCTAGCTTACTAATTCTCTGAGTATGAAAGGGCATCTGCCTTCCACTCCATCTTGGGGTGAGAAGGCCTGGACACGTGGAGCGCCCGGCACCTAGCTCTTGCTTGGATGATGGGGGGAAAGGGAAGTGAGAGAGAGGGGAAGTTTTCCTGCCAATACATTCTCTAAACATCAAAGGGACAGGAAATGAGGGCAAGGTGTGACTAGAGATGACTTTCCCCTGTCCTGTCTATCTATCTGACTCTGTGGTGGGTTCCCCCTCTCAATGTGTAGGCAAGTGACACCGTCCTAGAAAGGGCAGGTTTTCCAACACTTCCCAGATCTGATGAGATCGAACTAGCCTGGGCTATCCAAGTCAGGGCAGAATTGTAGCTATTACTACTAATGATGATGATAATAATACAGTAGAATGAAAAGCAGCTAACAAAAGCAGCTAGAAGAGATTTTAGAAAACTGAAACAGAAACAAAGATAATGCAGTAGCTGACTGTCGGTTTATGCAGTGGAACCAGAATTTCCTTTGGTTATTAACAGATGGGGCATATTTAGACAGGCAGGCTGGATGCTACAGTGCTAACTCTCTCCTGCTTCTCTAACTCCCCCAGAGCAAACCTATATTGTTACGCTGATTATTTGTAACCCTTCACATACTGGGAAAAAAGGCTGTTTTCTTTTATTTGTGGTGTGTTTCCTACAGTGACAGAGTAGCAGGCAGGCCTGGTAATGGGCACAGATGAATTAATTGCCCGGGGAATGCGCTCAAAATGAATTTCTCAGGAGCCCCCATAATGAGGTGGTTAAATTGGAGCTGCTGTCACTTGCTTTCGGGGCTGACTCTGTGCATGCCGTTGCGATGCTTGCCTCCCTGCCCCTTCGCAGTCACATTGCCGGCCGTCAAGCTTACCATCTGTTAGAGGTTTAAAACTGCCTGAAGAGACATGAAGCAAGTGTACAGACTAAAGCAGCTCAGTTCGGAGCTGGTTGTTATGCTGCCATGGCCATGTTGAGAGCTGGTAGCTGTCAGTGAGTGGTTTATTTTTTCGAGCACACAGGACTTGTCTTGATCCATCTGTGAAATGTAAAAGGGTTAGTTCTCTGGCTTACTGGGAGGGGGGAGTTTAGCTGTTTCCCCGCCATTGGCAGCGTGGGAGGCAACTGGCATCCCTCCCTGGGCTTCACTTGTACCCAGGCAGCTGGCACTGCCATGGCGGTGGTGGGTGTACCTCGCTTGGGGCAACAAAATACTTGGAAGGCGCCTTCAGCCTCAATTTGCAGCAGGGCAATGCAGAGAAGGAAGGGGAGGTTTAACCCTTCAACCTCTGACCAGTTTCAGTGCTCAGAACTGGCCTCCCCACTCTGTTGTAGTTGTTAATAATAATAATAATAATAATAATAATAATAATAATAATAATAATAATAATAATAGAAGAAGAAGAAGAGTTGGTTTTTATATGCCAACTTTCTCTACATTGTAATGAGAATCAAACCAGTCTACAATCACCTTCCCCACAACAAACACCCTGTGAGGTAGGTGGGGCTGGGAGAGTTCTGCGAGAACTGTGACTGGCCCAAGGTCACCCAGCTGGCTTCATGTGGAGGAGTGGGGAATCAAACCCGCTTCTCCAGATTAGAGTCCGCTGCTTTTAACCACTACACCACACTGGCTCTCCATTTTAAAGCTGAAAAAAGACACTAAAGCCCAGAACAACATAATATAATGTGGGCAGTGGCAATGCAAATGCACTCTAGTAATAGAAGGAGAAAAGGAGGAAACAGAGAATTAACAAACAATACACTAACATTTGGGCAAATAGTTACTATTACATGGAAACGTTCATTTTGCAGTTAATGGCACAAGCTGAAAAAGGATAGTACATTGTCAGCATGATGGCACGTTCAGCCCAGAGGCCACTCCCACTCAAGAATTCACTGGAGGACACACAACCTACCTCACCTGCCTGCAAGATTCTCATCTCCCCCTTATTCCACTTATTCTACTTTATAGTGACCCAGGCATATGGAGATCTTTTGACTAGTTTTGACTTTTTAAATATTAGGAAAAATAGATACCACGTTTCACATTTTTAAGCTACCAAGTATATAAATAAATTACTTCTGGGGGACCAAATTACTTTTCGGGGAGGAGCTGTGGCTCAGTGGTAGAGCACCTGCTTGGCATGCAGAAGGTCCCAGGTTCAATCCCTGGCATCTCCAGTTAAAAGGACCAGGCAAGTAGGTGATGTGAAAGACCTCTGCCTGAGACCCTGGAGAGCCGCTGCCGGTTTGAGTAGACAATACTGACTTTGATGGACCAAGGGTCTGATTCAGCATAAGGCAGCTTCATGTGTGTTCATGAAGTCAGGTAGCTGGCCAGATGGCAGAATACTGACAAACTGAGTAGAACAACACACCATTCTCTACAGATATGTAGAGAACATGGTATATGGGTAACATGGTATCCTGGAAGGGAACCTTGGAAAGGCTGTTAAACACACACAAACTAAACGATCCTTTAGGACGAAATAAGCGAGATTAATTTACTAGGTCTGTGAGGCAGAATTGACAAAAAGAATTTGAAATGGCCGTCTTCCTCTTCACTTTGGATCCTCCTACTTCAGGAAGGAATATACTTACCTACTACTTTTACCTGGAAAACAAAAGATGAGAAATAATTATCTACAAGACTGAGCATCTAAAAACTAGAGTATAAGGACTGAGCACTTAGGATTTAGAGATATACTATTATAAGGATACTTGTGTATGTGTTGCATGTTCTATGTGGGATTTTTTTTTTTTTTGTAAAATACAGTCTTTTGTGAAGTTATACTATATATCTGTGTCAGAATTTGAATAACTGCTTTTGTACCCAGAGGTGTCTGTTTTGGATCACAACCTCCAGGTACTAGCTGGAAATCTCCCTCTATTACAACTGATCTCCAGGTGACAGACAGTAGTTCCCCTGGAGAAAATGGCTGCTTTGGCGATTGGACTCTATAGCATTGATGTCCCTCCCCTCCCCAAACCCCGCCCTCCTCAGGCTCCACCCAAAAAAACTCCTGCCAGTGGCGAAGGGGTCCTGGCAACCCTACCTGGAAAAAATGGCCGCTTTGGCAATTGAACTCTATAGCATTGAAATCCCTCCTTTCTAAACCCCCCGCCCTGCTCAGGCTCCGCCCCCCAAAAACTCCAGGTATTTCCCAATCCGGAGCTGGGAACGCTCGCTCAGTTCCCCTGCAGAAAATGGCCTGCTTTGTAGGGTGGGCTCTATGGCATCACATCCATGCTTAACTATCCCCCTCCAAATCCTAGTTCCCATTGATTTACATAATTGTTTTGGAACAAATTAAGATTATTAGGTGATATCCATATACCTAAGTATTTAATTTTATGTTCAATACTAAATCCTGTCTTTTTAATCAATATCTGTTGTTGTGAAAGAGATATTTTTAACCAATATCTTAGTTTTATTTTTATTAATTTTAAAACCTGAAAGCTGTCCATAAACCTCCATAATTTTATTCCATCTATCAATTTGTTCAGCCGGATCTATCAAAAAACACACAAGATCATCAGCATATGCATATAAATCACTTTATATGCATATAAATCTCTTTATAGTGATTTCTCCCTGTTCGTACCCCAATTACTTCATCAGTTTGTCTAAAATTTTTTAATAACAGTTCTAATACCAAAATAAACAACAAAGGGGAAAGAGGACGTCCTTGTCTCGTTCCCTTTTGAATTTCAATCTGTGGTGATACCATTCCATTTATCAGCAAATTAGCAGTTTGGTGAGTATATACACTTTTTATGGCAGTTTTAAAGTTCTCCCCCAAATCCATAAATTCCAATATCTTAATCATAAACTGCCAATTAACGTTATCAAATGCTTTTTCCGCATCCAGAAATACCATAGCCATCGGAGTTGTATCTTGTTCCACATATTCTAAAAGGTCTATTACCGCTCTTACATTCTGACTAATCAATCTTCCTGGTAGAAAACCTGCTTGATCTTCATGTATTATTTGATTTAATACCCTTTTCAATCTAGTTGCTAAAATTGCAACAAATAATTTATAGTAATTATTTAGTAATGAAATTGGTCTATAATTTTTAACTTCTGATATATTGGAATTCACCTTAAGTGTTAATACTATATTTGCTTGTTTCCAAGTGTGAGGAATAGACCCATTTAAAAATTTCTAACCCCCCCGTCCTGCTCAGGCTCCGCCCCCCAAAAAACTCCAGGTATTTCCCAATCCGGAGCTGGGAATGCTCGCTCAGTTCCCTTGCAGAAAATGGCCTGCTTTGTAGAGTGGGCTCTATGGCATCACATCCATGCTTAACCCTCCAAACCCTAGTTCCCCTGACTCTGCCCCCAAAATCTTCAGAAATTTCCCAACCTGGAGTTGACAACCCTATCAAATGCACTTGACTAAAGCACTCCCAAAAGCAAACAGTAGTCATTGACCACACTTGTTTTCCTTAGTTTTACACGTGCAATCTGATGATCAACTGGATCACAGAGCATCCATAAAAAACAACAACACAATCCTACCATTACTAAACACAGCCTCTTAATCCTTTCATCAGCTCTGAAGGATGTATGTGGGAGGCAAATCCCATTAAGAATGTTTTTTTTGGCACTACTGACAACCACTGTACACCTCTGAAATATAAAATGCTGCTTGTAACATATGCTTAGATAGTAGCACCGGGGTTTTTCCACAGAAAGCTTTTGGAATTTGGCACAAATTTTTGTTCCTGGGAGACAAGAGTTATTAGAAGCGGCTTTGCTAGATTTAAAAAATCCATTTGAAAACCTGTTTTCCCAAAAAGTTATTCATTTGTAATTGTGTACAGAGCTGTAGCCAGCAATGGCCAATGAAACAGCTTTTCTCCCTCTCTCATAATACTAGAACACAGGATGTGGTGATGGCTGCCAACTTGGAAGGCTTTAAGAGGGGAGTGGACATGTTCCCGGAGGAGAGGGCTATTCATGGCTACTAGTCAAAATGGATGCTAGTTCTCCCCAGGGTCAGAGGAGCAGGCCTGTTATATTACATGCATTGGAACAGAGGCAGGATGGTGCTGCTGCAGTCGCCTTGTTTGTGGGCTTCCTAGAGGCACCTGGTTGGCCGCTGTGTGAACAGACTGCTGGACTTGATGGGCCTTTAGTATGACCCAGCAGGGCTTTTCTTATGTTCTTATGATGCATACCTATTCTCTCCAGGATCAGAGGAGCATGCCTATGATATGAGGTGCTGGGGGATACAGGCAGGACAATGCTGCTGCAGTCGTCTTGTTTGTGGGCTTCCCAGAGGCACCTGGTTACCTACTGTGTGAACATACTGCTGGGCTTGATGGGCCTTGGTCTGATCCAGCAGGGCCTTTCTTATGTTCTTATGCTGATGGCAAAGTGATGGGGGGGGGGCAGGGAGGAAGAATTCCCATCTGTACCTGAAGATAGGGTTGCCAGCCTACAGGCGGGCCCTGGAGATCTCCTGGAATTACAACTGATCTCCAGATGGCAGAGATCAGTTCCCTTGGAGAAAATGGCTGCCTTAAAGAGTGGACTCAGCAGCATTATACCTTGCTTAGGTCCCTCCTCTCCTCAAACCTCATCCTCCCAGGCTTCAGCTTCCCCCCCCCCCAAACCTCCAGGAATTTCCCAGCCCAGAGCTGGCAACCTTAGACATCATTAAGCCTATTTTACTCTCATAGCTGTTTTATGGAGTCTGTATTTCTGTTACAGGATCTATTGAACATTCTGTGATCAACTGATAAGTATTCTGAGCCTTCAGCATTATTGAAATCGCTGGCAAGATGTTTTCCAAAATACTGGCCCTTTATGCATATGGTCTGTTTCTGCTGGATCTGCTGCTCTCTAACTGCACAGTATTTGCAGTCGAATTCTCAAAACTCTGTGCACAAGGGCTTTTTGCCCCAAAGAAATTCCAGAAGTACCTTGTGACCAATAATGCATCCCCAGTGAAAACACAGAGCTTCTGAACAGCGCATGAGTCCCTCCCTCCTGAAAATGCTGCTTTGTAATTGGCTGTGGTGGGGTTTTTGTTTTGTTTTTGGGAAATACATCACCAGTCCATGCCAGCCCCACAGCAGGATTCTTTCATTTGATCTGAACCAAGTTGCCATTTTACAGCCAAAGCAGAGAAGGGTCTGGACAGCCCCCCTGACCAATTTGTTTCTGCATAACTCAATGCAGGGGTCATAAGAACATAAAAACTCTCATTTGTGACATTCATCATTCCATTAGTGGGCTTTCAGTTGCAAAAAAAAAAAAAAAAAGGCTTTCATGCCTACAAGCGGACGCATATAAGGGAAGGGTGGCAAATCAGCCGGGCTCTGTTCCATCGTGCCAAGAACTGATACTGACCCACACTGCTGTGAAACTTACCCAATAAGCAGCCTCATGGCATTCCAGCATTATTCTCACGCTAGTGCACTCAATAATGGCTTCGAGGGGAGGCATCGGATGAGGAGGGCAGACATGTGGGAGGGAGAAGGGAGAATGGGCGTGGGGAGAAAACCCCGAAGTGACAAGAATACATAAGATCAGCTTTCAATTAGGGATTGAGGCATACTTTAAACTTGGGGTAAAACAGCATCCTTAAAATGTGGGGAAAATGCAAGGGGAGAGCGAGGCAGCTTCTGAAGGTTGGAAAATGCAAGCATAATTAAAAAGAAACCTTGAAGTAATGGTGTGTGTGTGTGTGACCATGATGGGAACAACCCGTGCATAAAAGGCCACAGTTAACGGAAAGGCTTTTGAGTGGAGCTTCATTTCTTTTTTCCCATCAGGAAGTCTGCCTTGAAAAGTCATGGTGCACCTTTTTCATTTATTTTCATTTATTTATTTATATCCTGGATTTCTCCCCAGTTGGGACTCTACGTAGCTTTTAGAACATTGGTCTCCCTCCTCCATTTTCTCACAACAGCAGCCCTGTGACGTAGGCCAGGCTGCCACTTTTGCGTGCATTAGCCTGAAACTAAAAATTCAAGCCGACAAGAATATTAATAATGGTAGCAATTTACTACTTTTTCATGGCATGGTTCCATCCATCTCCTTGCAAGCTCGCTACCTTCATGCCTGGTTTTGTGTTTTGAAGCTTTTTATCTGAAAGCCAAAGTCTTTACTGGAATCTGTGTGGTTACCCAATATTGATAAGAAAAGAGTGTATTGTGCTGGCTACCTAACTCATTTATATCTGCCAGACATTTTGTCAGGGTGACTCCCTTCCAGGTACTCTGAAATATATATCTGCAGCTGACCCTCCACTTAATCTCTGTAATGGTGCCAAGCTGATACAGCAGGACAGGGGCGCAGGGAAGAGAAAGGTATGCCTGTGCTGGTGAACCGGCTCTGGGCCAGACCTGACTAGCAGACGTTTTGATGTGGCTTTGCTCCTAGATGTCAATAGTTTGCATACTAAAAACTAGCTACTAACTTTTACATTGAAACCCTTTTGGGACTGGCTTAGACCTAATGTTTAAATTTAAAAGCTTTACGCGTAGTTTAGAATAAGGCCAGCTATACCTAATTTGTTTTAGCTGCTCCAGAATTAGCTTCTCACCCCTGGCTAAAATCCAGCCTCTAATCTTTAAATATAATCCATTAGGGGCTGGTTAAAAATCTATGGTTCACACCTAGGCTAACCAACCTCCAGGTGGGGCCTGGAGATCTCCCAGAATTACAACTACTCTCCAGACAGAGCTCAGTTCACCTGTAGAAAACAGCTACTTCAGAGGATGGACTCTATAGCATTATCCCCCATTGAAGACCCTCCCATCCCCAAATCGTCCCCTTCTCATGGACTCTATGGCATTATACCCCATTGAAGCCTCTCCCCTCCCCAAACCCTGCCCTTCTCAAACTCCACCCCCAGATCTCTAGGAATTTCCCAACCTGGAGTTGGCAGCCCTACCCTAAGTTTGTTTCAGGCAGCAGGACCCCACTCACCCTTACTAACTGCCGCAATACCAGATCCTCCTTTCTTCTCCATAATATCAGCAGACAGTCATGACAACTCTCTTGCAGTGCTGGCCCAGCTGTGCTCCATTGGTCAGGAGTAAGTCTGGCTAGTCAACCAGACACCTGAGCCACAGCACAGCCAGGGCAGATTCTTATTGGATGGGGCTGCAAGGATGTCTTTTGAGGAAAGAAGCAACCTGTCCTGAATGCTGGCAGATATGAGGTCCAGAGGCAGATAGTGTAGTCAAGCACCAGTCCAGGGTCAAGCACCAGATTGCTGAGATCTAAATCCAAGGTGTCAATACTAGAAGGGCAATCCAAATCCAGCATAGTAGGGGAAGGCAGGGCCGGCTGGGCGCTGAGGGCTGGCAGCGTGTGAGGCTGCGTCTCCTCCGGTGCTCCCCATGGCTATTCAGCCTTTGCCCACGGAGCTGCTCACTCGCCGGCCTCTCCTGCTTGGCCAGGTGGAGGGACGCGCAGGACATGTAAGCATGGCGGCTATTGTGCCTAAGGAAGAGGGGCTTATCAGCATCTCGGAGGACAGAACGGTTCGCATATGGCTGAAGAGAGACAATGGTCAGTATTGGCCTAGCATATACCATACAATGCCATCTCCATGTTTGTGCATGTGCGTTAACCCGGAAACAAGGAAACTGTCCGTAGGTCTAGACAATGGTACAATTTCAGAATTTATTTTATCAGAAGATTCCAACAAGATGACACCAGTTAAAAGTTACCAGGCACACCAGAGCAGGGATTTGATGATACATAGCTACACATAAGGTAGTTCAGATAAGTTTACTCTCACACTGGGCCCATCTCATTGCCCACTTAAATAGGCCCTTATCTTGTAGCAGACCAGCTGCTCATTAGACCGTTTCAGCATTTCAAGCCTGGTGGAGCTTATCAGTCTCATTAGTGCTATCAGTCAGTGATCAATGCTGAGCTTTCAGCCAAGCGCTTCGCCGTTAGTCTTGAATTTCTGTTCAGAATTTTTGGCATCTCTGTTCCAGCGGCCTTAGTGACCCTTCTGGAGACACTGCCTGTGTCTGAGCCTCAGTCACAACTGGCTTCCCTGAACTGGAAGGCTGCTGCCATGCTGAGCCCTCCTCTACTTGTGCCTCTGACTTCTGCCTGCTGCTGCTGCTGCTCTGTTAGTACATCACCTTCTGCCTCTATTTCCTCCTCACCTGAGGAAGCCTCAGCAGGCTGATTTACGACTAGGGCTATTGAAAAAAAAATCGGTAAAATTCAGATTCGGCAAAATTCGGCCTGTTTTGATTCAGGAAATGCCGAAGTCCGAACTCCCCCGATTTGGATCCGTGCAATTCGGCACTAAGTTCGGAGTTTGGGAAAGAATTTGGCCGAATAAAGCCATTAAAAACACATTAGCGCCTTTCCGTGGCTCCGGTGGGGCATTTTTGGAGGTAGAGGTCCAAAATTTTCAGCGTAGCTTCAGGAGACCCTTCTTGCAAGAACCCCCAAGTTTTGTAAAGATTGGGTCAGGAGGTCCCGAGATATGGGGCCCGGAAGCCCCCCCCCATGATCAGCCCATTGGAATGAATAGAAATAAATAGACCGTTTGGACTCGGAGTTTGCAAAACCATGCAAAGAAACATGTGACGCGACCTTGGGAGTTTGCAAACCATGGGAAGGGACAGAGGCACGCTAGCTACGCATAAGGAGCAGGTGGGGGTGGAATTTCCCCTTTTGCATCTGACTCGGGAGTAGGGAGTCTTGGGACCGGGCAAATGCATTGTTTAAGTTAAAATTTGAAAACCAGTTTTGAGCGAGCGTCAAAATAGACCTAACCGATCTTATGAATGAGGGAAAACCTGAGGACACACAACTGAAGCCCCCCCCCTCAAACAGGGAGAGAGAGATGCAAGCGGGCACACCCCCCCAGGCAGAATGGGCAACCCCCCCTCTCAAACCAGTACGGCTCGGCCCCAAACGGGAAAAAAACCAAGGAGGAGGAGGCGCGGCCCAGGTGCCGAGTGGAGAGAGACTCGCTAGCTGCCGCACAGACTCAACTTTACACTTTACAACTTTAAAAGAAGAACACACACTCCCGCAGAGGCAAGCGGGCACACACCCCTCAGTAGAATGGGTGAAAGCCCCCTTTGGCTTCCCCCCACCCACAGAAACTGCTCCCCCCCACACAGAGACTCTTCTCCCCCCCCCACACACACAGGAAAAAAATTATAGAGAAAAGCCCCCAAAGGGGTCTTACTGTGGATGTCTTTTGACTCTTCTATTCCATCAGGAGCAGGGACTGGGAGTCAGGAGGACTCAGGAGTAATCCAATACGATTCCATTTATGCACGTGAGGTTTTGCCTTGGATCTGCCGCTCTCTAGATGCACAGGATCGCAGTGGGTGGATGGGGGGGACCGCATAACTCGGAACCCCCTGCCCCAATCATCACCAAACTTGGGGGTTCTCGCAAGAAAGGTCCCCTGAAGGGACACTGAAATTTTGGGACCCCTGTCAAGAAGTTGAGGTCCCTCAAATTCTTGGAGTGTGTTATTTCCTTGGTTCAGGCCTGGGAGGCCTATGAGTTTTGTGCTGTTAGGATTTTGGAGCAGTAAAATAGTTACACTTTGAAAACTGCTTTTGGTGGAGGGAACAAGATGGGCCCCAGTTGGTGCTTGTTAAAGCCTTCTCTCCCCTATCTGGAATGCAAGGCCGTGCCTTGCTCTAGTAATTAATCGGTCAGCCATCATGACAATGTCCAGGTGCAGGTAGTTCTGTAAGCTTCCTCACCTGAACACATCAATTAAGGAGTCAGCATTTCTGACCAAGCGATTAATTACCAGCTAAGTGCTTTCGTTTTCTCGATTGGTTTCTATGAGCTCATCCTTTTGAGAAAACGAATATAAGGACAGACCAACCCTAAACAAACTATGCATGCTTTGGGGTACAGCAGGAGAGCTGTGCTGGCTGCATCACAACCTATTTGATTTTGGCCCTTGAGGGGGAACCTCTGGTCAAGCTGACCTGCTTGGAGAAAACTTTGGACAACCTTTTGAAACTTTTGAATGCTGGAAGCATCTTTGGAACTTGGTAACTATAAAACCTGATGCAAGAAACCTTTGCCAATCCTTTTGAATTAAAAAGGCTTTTGAATGTATTAGTTAGCTTTGCTAAATAGTTTATTATTTTCTTGCTTAACACTTCATGACTTTTTCTTTCCTGTAAACCAGCTTGAATCTTATAAATAAATTGTTAGCCTTTAAATGGCTTGTGTCTGTAATTTTGGGATCCCAAGCCTAAATTCTAAGTGCCTTGTTTGAGTGTAAAAACCACCTACCAAAAACCTAAGACATTTTGGGAGCGTAATCTTTCCCTGGCAGGCTTCTACCTTGCAGGGTAAGCGTTGCACTTAACTTTTGGAGCTTGGCTGGAGGTACCCTGGACTCCTTGCCTGGAGGCTCACCCTTTGGACTCCAGGGTTGGTGGCAGCTATTGTTAAACTTGAGGTGAAAACCTGGAGTTTAATGTTTGGGAAACTTTTGACCAATCCAAAGCAGCTTTAGCTGGTGGAGGCTGGTTGTGGCTCTTTGACAACCCCTACCTTCAAAAATGCCCCCCCCCCGGAGCTGTGGAAAGCCTTGAATGTGCACACGTACCCCCCCCCCCCATGAGGATCTCTTTCACACACAAACAGACACTTTCTCTTTCTCTCCCCAGGCCGTGCAGCAGCTGGGCTCACACACTCAACCGCTGCTGATTGGCCAGAAGAAGACCCAGCTTGGCCACTGATTGGCTGCGGGAGAATTCTTACTAACTTACTAAGAATGCTTACTAACTGACAATTATACTGCTGATTCAGAGCTCCCGAATTTGCTGAATTTATTCAGCGATCGCCCCGAACTTGCCGAATTCAGCTCGTCGTTATCCCGCCTTTTTTTGAATTTGGTTCCATCCGAACTGAAAACTGCCGAATCGGGGGAAATTCGGCTGTTTTTCTGTTCGGGATGAACCAAATCGACAGCCCTATTTAAGACACAATCTAGCTGGCCACCTCTTGGAATTACAACTGATCTCCAGACTACATAAATAGTTTATTATTATTTATTTATTTAAAACATTTATTCAACTTCTCCTGGAGAAAATGGCTGTTCTGGAAGGTGGACTGGATGGCATTATACCCTACCAAAGTCCCCCCTCCCTAAACCCCACTCTCCTAGGCTCCACCCTCAAATTTCCAGGTATTTCTGAGCCTGGAGCTGGCAATCCTACTTACTGGCAATGCTGAGGACATGCTAGTATTTGAGCAAAAAACTCTATGGCATCCTCAGAATCCCCCTCAACATGCTGATGTCACTTCTGGGTGCCCACAAGAATGCTGCTGACCTCTCCTCCCCCCAGTTTTCACGCCATTCCCCCCTGCCCCCTGCCATAAACCCCCCTGCACTGAGCAGTGGCGGGGAGTGCCTGCTGGGGTGGGGGATCCCCTGCCCCCAAGTGGGGGTCTGGAACCTGTAATCACTTTGGTGGAATGGAAAAGACCCAGAGGGCATGGCATCCTATAGGTTATTTTAAGTGGTCCCAGAAGAAGACCAAAGGTGCTCCTCAGAGCACTGGGAAGCCAAGGTAAGTGAGGAGGAGGAGGAAGAGAATCCTAGTGTGGGGACCCCTTCCTACCCGCCTTCTCACTGAGCCCTAACGGGCTCAGTGAGGGGTGAGTGCTGGCCCAGGGGCAGGAGGAGACCCATAGTTTGTATAGCAACTATGCTATTGAATCTCCCCAGCACTCTTCTGCAGCTGTGATTTATGAGGAAAGGTTACTAGAGATGGGGAAGGGGTCCATCTGGAATGCATAATTATACGTCTCTGGAATGGAGCAAAATGGAAAGTCCCCCCTCCCAGCAATTAACTACCTCCCCTCATAGCTGCTAATACCTTTGGGTAGGGAGGAAATTTAGATTGGCTAAACATTGCAGGGAGAAAAGGTTAATATTCCTCCTCCAGTGCCAAGCCCTGTTTGGTCCCCCACCTCAATGGCTCCTTCTTTTTTAATGGGAGAGCCAATCATAGGATTGCCAACCTCCAGGTGAGGCCTCGAGATCTCCATCATGTTTGTCAAAGCCATCCCCCCCCACCGACCAGCTGAGCAATCAGTGAGGCACGCCTGTTGGGAGCAGGGGATGGTGGAGGATTACAATCCCACTCCTTGCTGAGCTTGGAGTAGGGTTCTAATCCACCACACACACCCCATATTGCAAAGACAGAAACCTGTCCAGTTCCAGAACACACCGGAAATTACATTGCCCCATTGTTGGCAATGCCAGCCTAGGCTTTGCTGCTGCTAAATCCCCCTGCTGGCCAGCTGATCGGTGCCATGGGGAAAGGCCCAAGGGTGGTGGAGCCCCTGCCCCTGGCAGGGGCCTGGCAGCCCTGGACTCAGCAAAGTCAGAAATCAAAGGTTTCAGATCTCTAACTTTGCTGTGTTTCAGCCTTCCCAAAACACAACAGTTTTTAAAGGGGGAGGTTGGATCACAAGGCCCCTTACACTTGATTCTCCAATCAGCTGGGAGTTAGCTTCTGATCTCCCCCCCCACACACACACAACCACCCTACTTTATTTCAGTCCAGCTGCAGGCTTGTAGGTGGCAAAGTTTCCAGGGCTGGGACATCAGAAGCTGATCCTGCTGTGTCCCGGGCAGCAAAGCCGCAGGCAGTCATGTTTCCGGAGCTAGGAGATCAGAAGCCAGCTCTCAGCTGACTGGGAGATCAGCTGGTGGTTGGTTTTAGACCACCCCTCTTCAAACACTGGTGGTCCCAGCAAGCCTGGGACCCAGCAGAGTTTCCCAGGAGGAAGATTGGGAACTGGCTTCCAGATTACCTTCCAATCAACTGGGAGTCGCCTTCAGAATAATCCTGTTTGGCGGCTGTTGGCCTTGTTCTGTGTGAGAGGGACAAGGCTGTGTTCGGCTCATGATCTGGTTGTGAGTGCCAAGCACAGTATGTTGGGCTGCTGAACGGGTTCCTGGTAAAATCTACAGCACCCCTATGTATCCCAACGGACTACGAGGCTCTAGGAAGGAAGGTGAAAGACAATGTTCTTCAGACAATGTTTTGGTTAATTCTTCCCATAACAGTTTGAGGACTGCAAAGATGACTGAATGATTGGCTATGCAGGTGGTGTTGTCTGTACAAGTTTGATTCCCAAGACCACAACCTAAGTTTCCTTTAAAAAGTACTACAGGTAAAAGAAGGGTGAAGAGTGAGAAGAATGTTTGTGGGAGAAGTGTGGAGAACCAGATCATCATGAGGGCTTTAAATTGATCCTATGGAGATGGATCAGTTTAAAGGTAAGTACTGAAGTAGCCCCCTTTTGGACACACACCTTAACATTGATTCATAGGGTCAACATGAGTCCGAAGTGACTTGCTAGCATTTAACACACACACACACACACACACACACACACACACACACACGCACCAAAGTAGGGTTGCCAGCCTACAGGTGGTAGCTGGAGATTTCCTGGGAGTACAACTGATCTTCAGGCGACAGAGATTAGTTCACCTGGAGAAAATTACCACTTCGGAAGGTGGACTGTATAGCATTATACCCCACTGAAGTCCCTCCCCTCCCCACACCCTGCCCCCTTCAGGCTCCACTCCTCAAATCACCATGTATTTCCCAACCTGGAGCTGGCAACCCTGAAGGCAGGGCTTTTGGTGCTTCTGGAGGCATGGGGGATTGCGAGGATCCCCCCGCCCCCACATACACACACACAGTCGGAGAGACCATGGAACACCTGGCTCTTGCTGACTTCTGCTGGAATCACCTTTGTTAGTCTTGTTCTCCTGCTACAGATGAAACCGCCGGCCACCTGGAACACAAGATCTGGTATATTTTTATCCTGTCCTTCCTCAGAGGCACTCAGACTGGTACACTTGCTTATTCCCCACCTGATCCCCACAATAACCCTGTGAAGTAAGTTAGGCTGGCCAACCCAGGGTCATCCAATGACCTTCATGGTCAAGTGGGGATTTGAAACAGGGGCCTCTGTGATCTCAGCACAGCACCTTGAGCGCTACACCACACTATGCCAGGGCAGGGTGTGGCTGTTATTTGGCTTTAAAAGATGAATGGATACCTGGGATCTCCATGACGCTGAATCAGACCATTGTTTTTACAGACAGAAATATGAGCAAAAGAGACAGGTCTTTCGCTCAAGAAACAACCATTCTCAGATGGTGACTGTCAACCTAGCATGGATGACATTTTCTCACTAGTTCCTAATCAGAAGCATTTCCTTCTCTATCAAAGGAGTGACCATGCTGGTATTTAAAGCAGATCTCCGGAGAAATGGCTTTGAACTCTTTAACAAGTGAGCTGCATGAATCATTCATGCGCAAAGGCGATTCCCATGACAGATCTCACAGGAATTGCACCTTGAAAACACACCTGTAATGAGAGCCTCTTTGAGTTTAAAGGAGTTGGCTGGGGGAGAAATGCCTAGAATGAGACAATTTCCCAGGAACACAACATGCACATCGCTTCCCCACTCCCTTTCATTAGAAGGGCCGTGGGGGGGGGGGAACTTACTGATAATACCCAAGGTAATGCCACGGGGAAGTTGCTGCTCTGGAACTTTAGGAGCCGAAAGACCTGCTCAGGTCTTCTGAGCAAAAGGGGGAATATTGCCTTGAATAAATTGAAAGTTGGCCCGTGACCTACAGGGGCAGAGCTCTGCCTCTGAGGAGAAGCAGGTTGCTTAGCAACAGAGCACTAAAAATGTTAAAGACAGTAAACTAAGGGTGTGTGAGGGATGGGGAATAGGGTTCCTTCTGTTCAAGGATCTAGGAATTTCATTTCACAATCGTATGCCTGATGAGTCTTTATGAGAGAAGAGTTTACAGGTCCTTTGAAGGAAGCCAGTTCCTAAGCAATTATAAATAATACTCCAAGTTATGCCTGGAGATTCTGGATGACAAAGAACACAGCATTGCTGAAATACAGCTGGGCAAGGAATTCCAAACAAACAAGCTGATGTCTTCTGCCTCTCTGATTTTAAATCTTCCCATCTAATCATCCTCTATGCATCTGCCCACAGACACTGCAGAGGAGGGTGGGGGAAAACTGCATTCTCTCCCAGCTGATGAGAAAAATACTTCCATGCCTTCCGGAGTGAGACATTTGAAGCGGTTATGGTCTCGGTGGATGCATGCAAAGGGCAGCTTAACGGCAGTCTTTGCGCTGGTACATTAATTTGGACTCTGTACTTGAGTATTGCATTCAAGATCCTCGAAGTGTGCCTTTTAAACCAGAAATAGGTGTGGGATACATTATAAACTTACGACAGCTTGCAGTGCTGGATTTAATTGCAGGACGCTGTTTCTCAAGTGTAGGCCACATGTGACCATTCTTCAGAAACACCAATGTCTCTGGCAATTAATTATGGGGTATGACAAATGCTCTTTAATATACTGCTTTTGTGGGGGGGGGGAAATTCAGTTTTGAATATATCAAAGAAGAGGATAGGCCATTAGGTTTTCCAACTCTGGGCTGGGAAAGTCCTGGAGATTTCAGAGGTGGAGCCTGGGGAGGGCAGGGCTTGGCAGGGGGAGGGACCTCAGCTGGGTATAATGCCCCAGAGTCCATCCTCCAAAGCAGGCATTTCCTCCAGGGGAACTGCTCTGTGTAGTTTGGAGATCAGTTGTAATTCTGGGAGCTCTCCAGGCCCCGCCCGGAGGTTGGCAACCCTGCAGGACGTGGAATCATGTGGTGACGCCTGCCCTGAATCCAGCCTCTGGAATGGCTTTGCTGCCCCCTCCAGAACATGTAACGGCAGCAGTGGGGCGGACAATAGCATCTCTGAGGTAATCGATCTCTTAGACGACAGCTTAGAATCATAGAATCATCGAGTTGGAAGGGGCCATAGAGGCCATCTAGTCCCACCGCCTGCTCAATGCAGGATCAGCCTAGAGAGCATCCGTGACAAGTGTTTGTCCAGCCGCTGCTTAAAGACTGCCAGTGAGGGGGAGCTCACCCACTTCCCTAGACGACATGATAGAACGTAGCACAGGGCAAAAATAAATAAATAAATCCATTCAAACAGAAAATTAAGCCCTTCTCCCTGACTTGCTGAAGTTCTATATGCAGAGAATGTTTTTGAAGGGAGGTGCAGTCAGAGATACCAGCCTCCACTTGCAGTGCGAAGCGATACAATTTAAGCACAAGTTTATCCCCTCAGTAAAAACGGCCTATATTGACCCATTGGGATAAGGGTTGCCATCTCTGGGTTGGGAGATTCCTGGAGATTGGGCGGGGGGGGGATGAGGGGTATAATGCCATAGAGTTCATCCTCTGAAGCTGCTATTTTCTCCAGGAGAATTGATTTCTGTGATCTGGAAATCAATTGCAATTCCAGGGGAACACTCTCGGCCCCACTCCTGGAGGCTGGCAACCTTAGATAAGGGGAAAGAACTTTTAGTGGGATATCTTTGGTCTTTGGGGTTTCCACCATGAAAGTGGGAGGGTAATTTGTACCCGGTGCCTATTTACACATTAGATGCAATCTTGATAGAATGCCAATGGATTCGCATGGAGGCAGGTGCCGTTCTGTTCTCAACTTTCTGTGTTTCAAACTTCCTCTGTTCAGGGAATCTTTCCATACCAATTTGCCTGCCAAAAAACATCCACATATCTTCCAAAGACTTTCTACACACAGCAGAGGATTCTGGGGAGCTTTCTAGAACATACATTCAGTCCACACACTGCTCCTCATGAACAACAGCAAGTGAGCCATAAAATAGATGTAGCACTCTCTGGAAACCACACATTGCAAGGGGAAAATGCTGAGTAAGCTTATCCACCATGAAGTTCAACACATGAAGTTGCCTTATACTGAATCAGACTCTTGATCCATCAAAGTCAGTATAGTCTATTCAGACTGGCAGCGGCTCTCCAGGGTCTCAATCTGAGGTCTTCCATATCATCTGCTAGCAGATTATTTAAACTGGAGATGCCAGCTAATCTCTTTTGATTTAATTTCAACCCGTTGGTTCTGGTCCGACCTTCTGGGGCAACAGAAAACAACTCGGCACCCTCCTCCATATGACAGCCCTTCAAGTACTTGAACATGGTTATCATATCACCTCTCAGTCTTCTCCTTTTTAGGGTAAACATACCCAGCTCCTTCAACCTTCCCTCATGGGACTTGGTCTGCAGACCCTTCACCATCTTTGTTGCCCTCCTCTGGACACGGTCCAGCTTGTCTACATCCTTCTTAAATTGTGGTGCTCAAAACTGAACACAATACTCTAGGTGAGGTCTAACCAGAGCAGAGTAAAGTGATACCATCACTTCGCGTGATCTGGACCCTATACTTCTGCTCATACAGCCCAAGATCGCATTTGCCTTTTTAGCTATCGTATCACACTGCTGACTAATGTTCAGTGTTTGGTCTACTAAGACCCCAGGATCCTTTTCACACACACTACTGCTAAGACAAGTCTCCCCCATTCTATAATTACGCAGTCATCAGGCAATATGTAATTTCTTGAAGATAGTTTCAGAGAGTAGCCATGTTGGTCTGTAGAAGAACAGTTAGATTTGAGTCCTGTAGCACCTTAGAGAACAGCAAGATCTTGGGGGAATGATCTTTTGAGAGACAAAGCATCCTTCATCACCTATTCTCTGGACTTACCTCTATGTTTTTCCTTATGTGTGAGAGGGAATGGGACAACCCACACACACCCCTGAGGTGCCTGCCCCCCCCTTTGGTGATATTAGCTGTTCCTCGAGGGGGGCATGTAATGCAGACATGTACAACCCAAGGCTTAGAAGACCATTTCATGCAGTTGATCTTCTAGATAAAATCTGAAATAGCCCCATCTGAGAAAGTAAGGTTTTGCTCTGTCTGAATGTTACACTGCTGCGCAGTTTTGCAGGATGGTTGGGGGAGGGAGGTTCCCCATCACCTCCACAGGTAGGAGAGTAGTCAGAGTCTGCCTTCTCTGATGGAGCCCGATGTAGGGTTGCCAGCTTTATGTTGGGAAGTAGCTGGAGATTTTGGGGGTGGGGCCTGGGGAGGGTGGGGTTTGGGGAGGGGAGGGACTTCAGTGGGGTATGATGCCCTAGAGTCCACCCTCCAAAGCAGCTATTTTCTCCAGGGGAACTGATCTCTGTCATCTAAAGATCAATTGTAATAGCGGGAGTTTGGCAACTCTAGGCCCGATGACATTTGCTATTGAAAGGCAAAAATGTGGCTGAAGCAAAAGTCTTCTCTGGGGTACAACAGCGAGTCATTTATTTTTCTAGCTGTCTACAAGCCAAGAAAACTGTTTGATCCTAATATGTTAGAGTAAATAGCAAGTTTAAGCTATAAGTATTTACATTCTGTTGTAAATAGATACATTTTGCCTGTCAAGTGTGCTGGGAAAAGGGATCAGGTAGGAGGACACAATATTTGCATTTCCACCTGACAAACATGGAGTCATCAGGGAAATGGCTGGGCTGGAGCAGAGGAACACGCCCCACAGCCCCCACCATTTACCCCCTTTTTATTTTATTTTTTTAAGCACAGAAATGATGCATGAGGCAAGGGGAACAGCAGTGTGAGAATGCACTTTCATAAAACATTTTCCAATCCACTTTTGAACATTAATATTTCAGCGGTTTGGGATGAGAAGGAATTGAGAACAAGACTTGAAAATTAATGGAGTGGGGGACATGAAAAAATTAGGTGGCAGGAGAATGAATGAGAAAAGAGTGGAAAAGAGGGAGATAAATTAAGGAAAAGAGGGAAAGGTTGTTTTCTCTTGCTGCCAGCACACTAACTACCACATTGCAAGACCTGGCTGAGATGGTTGCAAGAAAAGGAAGAAGACTATTGGAGAGAATGGCCTTGTTAGCAACCTGGCAATTACTGTAGCATTCATCAGCCATGCTGGCTTGTCTTGCTCCAGTGCTGGCTTGGTTGATGGGCTTATAGGGTCGCCAACCACCAGGTACCAGCTGGAGATCTCCTGCTATTTCAACTGATCTCCAGCCGATTGAGATCAGTTCACCTGGAGAAAATGGCCACTTTGGCAATTGGACTCTATGGCATTGAGGTCCCTCCCCTCCCCAAATCCTGCCTTCCTCAGGCTCCACCCCAAAACCCTCCCACCCATGGTGAAGAGGGACCTGGCAACCCTATGGGCTTAGCATGACCTGCTAGGCAAGTTGGCTTCAGTGTTGCAGAAAAGTCAGTTTAGCCTTTTCTTGTGCTCAGACGTCCCTGCGCCCCAGTGGCTACAGCCAGAACTGCAGGTGCCAAGGCGCCCCTGGGTCCCATTTGGGGGGGACTGATGATCTACCCTTTCCCAGATTCACTGTGAATGAAATAACATATCCAATGTTGGCATTAATCATTGCCACACTTATAAATAGGGTTGCCAACATCCAGGTACTAGCTGGAGATCCGCTATTTCAACTGATCGCCTGCTGAAAGAGGTCCTCCTCAGGCTTCTCCACAAAAACCTCCTGTCGGTGGCAAAGAGGGACCTGGAAACCCTACTTATAAAAACAACAATGCAGAATTGCCCTGCTTTCGAAGGAAGACACCCAAACCATCGTTATGCATCTTTCCTTGGATATATACTAGAAACAAAGGAAAATAACTTAGTAATCCATATCAATAAGGACATAGTACTGGTTTTTAAAAGAAAAAAAAAAAGCCAAACTTCCTGCAATGGATGCAGTGAAATTGTGCACAAGTTCAAGGAGCCAAAAAGGAAATTGTCCTATAAAATCAAATTATTTTTGAACAGGTAGACAAATCCCTGCACATGATTTTTCTTCTTCACATTCACAGGGAAACAATTCAATATGAGGAGTACTTCTCATTAACTTTCAAGGGTCATTTATCAGTTAATGGAATTTAAGCTATTGGATGCATCTATTTTCCTGCCTTATGGACGTAAACACTTGTCCCTAAACAAAATCACTTGAAAATACACAGTGTACATGGAAATGCCAGGAAAGGAAAGCAGAAGAGCTGGCGGAAAAAAGAACAAAGCCATTTCTGTGGTTTTTTAATTAATCACAGGGACATCTTTCCCTCCTGCCAAGGGGATCACGGCAATGTTTTTCAGCGACCCTATTTTATCCTGTGAAGTGGGTTAGGCAGAGACTTGCCCAATGGCACCTAATGAGCATCATGGCTGAACAACCCCGGAAGGTTGACTTCTAGAGTTATTTGCATTTGATCTGTGTGATTTGTGTTGGCTTGCAGGGAATTTATGGGGCGGGGCTGTGGCTCAGTGAAAGAGCATCTGCTTGGCATACCGAAGGTCTCAGGTTTGATCCCTGGCATCTCCAGTTTAAAGAATCTGGCAACAGGTGTTATGAGAAGAAGAAGAAGAGTTGGTTTTTATATGCCGACTTTCTCTACCACTTAAGGAAGAATCAACTGGCTTACAGTCACCTTCCCTTCCCCTCCCCACAATAGATGGGTAGGTGGGGCTGAGAGATGGGCTAGTCACTTTCTCTCTCAGCCCCGCCTACTTCACAAGGTGTCTGTTGTACGGAGGGGACAGGAAGCTCTCTAGAGTCTCAAGCAGGTCTTTCAAATTTGGGCTAGTCTTACAGCTCTCTCAGCCCCACCTACTTCACAGGGTGTCTATTGTGGGGAGGAGGAGGGAAGGTGATTGTAAGCCGGTTGAATTCTTCCTTAAGTGGTAAGAGAAAGTCAGCTTCTTCTTCTTCTTCTTCTTCTTCTTCTTCTTCTTCTTCTTCTTCTTCTTCTTCTTCTTCTTCTTCTTCTTCTTCTTCTTCTTCTTCTTCCAGAAGCGAGGTGCCAACACATTCCAGAGGCGAGGTGCCAACACAGAAAATGCCCTGTCTGCAGTTGCCACCCACCTTGCCTCTGAAGGTGGGTGCACAGAGAGAGGGCCATAGCTCAGTGTCAGAGCATCTGCTTGGCATGCAGAAGGTCCCAGGTTCAATCCCCAGCATCTCCAGTGGAAGGGTCTAGGCATGTAGGTGATGTTGAAAGACTCCTGCCTGAGACTCTGGAGAGCCGCTGCCGGTCTGAGTGGACAATACTGACTTTGATGGACCAAGGGTTTGATTCAGTATAAGGCAGCTTCATGTGTGTTCATGTGTTCTTCTTGTAAGCAGTTGACACCAGGCCTCCATAAGCTGTGACCCACTAAGTTTGGCTAATTTGCCAACCTCTAATTTGCCTGGAGATATCCCAGAAGTACAACTGATTTCTGGACCACAAAGATCAGTTCCTTTGGAGAAAATGTATGCTTTGGAGGGTGGACTTTATGGCAGTATACCCCACTGAGGTCCAATCCCCGCCTTCCCCAAGATTCACTCCCACCTGGCACGGGACACTTACCTTACCTCTTTTTTCCTGTTGCTGCTCAGAGCATCAGCAGGAGAAACAATTAAAGATTGGCTGTCAGGCTGATGGTGTGACATCACTTCTGGGTAGAGTTGCCAGGTCCCCACTGGGGGTTGGCACTTCCTGCTAATGCTCAGCTGGCTGGTGGGGAGAAAAAATGTGGGGAACATCAGCAGCATCCTGATGCACCAGCATTACTGCCTGTGTCCGAAGAAGAAGGAGAATTGGTTTTTATACTCTGATTTTCTCTACCTTAAGGAGACTCAAACCAGCTTACAATCACCTTCCCTTCCTCTCCCCACAACAGACACCCTGTGAGGTAGGTGAGGCTGAGAAGGTTCAGAGGGAATTGTGACTAGCCCAAGGTCACCCAGCAAGCTTCATGTGTAGGAGTGGGGAAACCAACTCGGTTCTCCAGATGAGAGTTCGCTGCTCTTAACCACCACACCTTGCTGGAAGTGGCATCAGCACATTGCTGGGGGACACTGGGGATATTCTGGTCTTTGGGCAATACTCTAGGTTTGCCAACCTCCAGGTAGTAGTTGGAGATCTCCTGCTATTACAACTGATTTCCAGCCGGTAGAGATCAGACCACCTGGAGAGAATGGCTGCTTTAGCGATTGGACTCTATGGCATTGAAGTCCCTCCCCTCCCCAAACCCCGCCCTCCTCAGTCTTCGCCCCAAAAACCTCCTGCCGGTGGCAAAGAGGGACCTGGCAATGCTACAATACTCTATGGTTATACCATAGAGTTTTGCCTAAATGCTAGAGCATCCCTGGAGCCCGCATCACCCAGTGAGTCCTCCCTGCCCCCTGCTGCTTGCTAGGGGGAACCTGGCAAGCCTCCCTGGGAACAACCTGGAAGTGACATCATGCCTCTCTAGGAAATACTGGGAGAAAAAAACATGGTAAACCATAGTTTCCTGCAATTCCTAGAAGCACCATGTCTCTTACAGGTTTTTCCCAAAAGTGCTGCCACACCCTTGCTAATGGTCACACCCCTGTGCCAGAAATGAATAGTTGGCCAAAAGGAAAGCTTTATTATATATGTATTTATTTTACAGCGTTTATAATCCACCTTTCTCAAAGATATGTTCCAACCTATAACCATTAACATCATATGTTCCATACGTTCCAACCTATAACCATTAACATCAAGCAACCTCACTGAAGCATTTTGAACAAACTAACTTTCCTGAACTCTCTTCTGAAAAGAAGGGATGGGGGAACCTGCCTATGATACAAAACAAAGGACCCAGGTATAGGTATAGATATTTGATATAAGGGTTGATATTAAGTAATACTTGGTTTTAATGATACTATGGAAATGTTGACTATAAGGATTAGTAATGGGTACAAATATTCTAATATAATATAATCCTAAATAAGGTAATCCATATACTGATTATATGTAATGTTAGAGAACACAAGTTTATATTTTTTACTTAGATAATGATTCCAGCAGAGGTGCAAAAATAAAAGCATACATCATTAGCGAATGATAAAGTATAAGCGAATGCATTTTAGTTGTTAGTTAAAGATATAATTACTTTTAAGTTCCAATGATTAATAGATATTAGAGTGATCTATTTCCGCTCCTATGCAATAGTGTGATGGTTGGTGAGGATATTGTTATGGATATGGAGTTTAGATTATGAATTCAGGATGTATGTTCTATGTTTGTATGTATGTGTTATGTTGTTATAAACATAAAAATTTAATTTAAAAAAAACAAAAGAACGAAGTTGTTAGCAAATTACCTTGCAACTAATTTACAAGGATATTGAGAATGTAACAATTTTTTAAAGAAAATAATTTAATACAATTTGCCAGTAGAGACTTATCTCATGTGAGTGCAACTTTGCATCCCGATGCCTGCAGAAGAGCGCTTATACCCCAACCTTCTAATGATCTCAGTTTCTCTGTTCATTCCCCACCGTTTTCATTTCTCTCCTTGCTTCACCGACACGTAATCAGAATGTCAAAGGTAGATGATAACTCTCGTTAGGTGCTGTTATCTGTAGCTCTGCGCTGTATTGGCAGAGTTATTGCCCGGGTTCTTAATGAATTTATATTCCGTTTCTAGGAGTCCTCCATATAAGTATGACAAAGTGTGAATTAAAGTGTAATGAAATACACATCTCATGCAGTTAGTAGCACAAGGCCACAGGTCAAATCACATCAGCTCATAAAATGAGGTGTCATATAATTATAAAATGATACCGTGCAAAGACTTAAAAGGGAACAGTACTTGTTCCAGGCATTCCCCACCCCCCACCCCAGTAAGGAGATCAGGCACAAGTATGTGATTAACTAATTTATTTAACAGCTAGATTCAAGTTAGGGTTGCCAACCTCCAGGTGGTAAATCTAACAAATTGCTACTTATGCTGAAACAACAATAGTTAAGAAAATCACAGCACAGGCTCAATATCAAGAAAATAAACCACAATTTATATAATTGTACTGAAACTAGTACCAACTTAACAGGATGCAATCTCAACTGCTCGGGGGTCGCATAACTATGGAAACATAAGAATTACAAGGGTTGCTTCACCAACATAATCAAATAACCGGTTACCGCACCGGAGATAAAAGTCACTAGCCCATCCAAAGGGAACACAAAGGGTGTGATATCCACAGTTGCAAAATCAAAATCAATACGGAGTATACAGTTCCAAATTCCAAAAGAAAAAGTCAAAGTCAAACAAACTAGTCCCAAGATGATTCGGCGCTCGTAGGTGACGTTGCGTCGTCTAGGAGGGCAAAATCCAAGAGTTCCAAGTGGAAGGAATCCAATCAACAAAATGACACTTCCGGATCTGTGTTCGTTTCGCGTATAAGCTTCATCAGTTGTTAATGTAATTCCTTTAGCTTCATGAAAATTTTTTACTGGGTCCACAGACCTCTAGAAAACAGTCAGAAATATTACAGACCAATACTAGAAGATGCAAATCATAATTTAGTTTACATGTCATAGTTATAATATAGTTTACATGTCATAGTTATAATTCGTAATTCATAGGCACTTACCCCAAAGGACCAGCAGACCTAACACGTGTCTTACATTCTCTGAAGGCTGGTGTAGAAAATACATTGGGTAAGGCTTAAATCACAATTCTCAGATCATTAATGCTCAACAGCTGAGACCAATTGTCTTAACTTAAAGGAAACTAGACATATCAAACTCACTTTTCCTCCCACCATCCCTTACACCTAAGACGGAATCTCCCGTTTAGCCAGCTTCTTAGGATTAAGAGGAATTCTACCTTCTCCCAGGATTTTGATACAGCTGCCAAGGATCTATTCCGTATCCTTAAGAATAGGGGCTACGATGATGACACATTGCACACGGCAAGGATTAAAGTTGAGCAAAAGGGTAGAGATACCTTATTACATCCACATATGTCCCCGATACAGAAGGCTACTGGAATTTTTTCATCTCTCGAATTCACTCATATGACCCATGAAATCAAACGGATCATATACAAACACTGGCACGTCTTGTTCAACGTACCAGGCTGTTCCGAAAAACCTATCTTTGGACTAAGGAAAACAAAGTCCTTACGAAACTTTTTAATAAAAACTGATCGGGGCACCAGTATACAAGGAGTTAACATCCGGGGACACTACAAGTGTGGCGCTTGCGCTGTATGCTGTTTTAGTTTACCCATCAAAGAGGTAAGCGCCTCAAGTTCCAATTTCAAATACACACTATCAGGCTTTACCAATTGTTCTTCTAAAAATATTATTTACGCAATTATTTGCCCGTGTTTAAAAATGTATATTGGGTCAACGATACGCCCCCTTAGGGTTCGGATCAGCGAGCACAGAGCAAGAGTACGTGCTAAGGTCCTTGAAGCTTCCCTCACGAGCCATTATCTGGAGCATGGACACTCTGACAATGACATCCTATTTTTTGGAATTTGGCAATACAAACAACGATCTTATTACCAGGAGGATATTATTAAAATTCTCCACCAACAGGAATTAAGGTACATATACATATTCAATACATTATCCCCTACAGGACTAAACAATGAGTTTGATATGTCTAGTTTCCTTTAAGTTAAGACAATTGGTCTCAGCTGTTGAGCATTAATGATCTGAGTTGTGATTTAAGCCTTACCCAATGTATTTTCTACACCAGCCTTCAGAGAATGTAAGACACATGTTAGGTCTGCTGGTCCTTTGGGGTAAGTGCCTATGAATTATGAATTATAACTATGACATGTAAACTATATTATAACTATGACATGTAAACTAAATTATGATTTGCATCTTCTAGTATTGGGCTGTAATATTTCTGACTGTTTTCTAGAGGTCTGTGGACCCAGTAAAAAATTTTCATGAAGCTAAAGGAATTACATTAACAACTGATGAAGCTTATACGCGAAACGAACACAGATCCGGAAGTGTCGTTTTGTTGATTGGATTCCTTCCACTTGGAACTCTTGGATTTTGCCCTCCTAGACGGCGCAACGTCACCTACGAGCGCCGAATCATCTTGGGACTAGTTTGTTTGACTTTGACTTTTTCTTTTGGAATTTGGAACTGTATACTCCGTATTGATTTTGATTTTGCAACTGTGGATATCACACCCTTTGTGTTCCCTTTGGATGGGCTAGTGACTTTTATCTCCGGTGCGGTAACCGGTTATTTAATTATGTTGGTGAAGCAACCCTTGTAATTCTTATGTTTCCATAGTTATGCGACCCCCGAGCAGTTGAGATTGCATCCTGTTGAGTTGGTACTAGTTTCAGTACAATTATATAAATTGTGGTTTATTTTCTTGATATTGAGCCTGTGCTGTGATTTTCTTAACCTCCAAGTGGTGGCTGGAGATTTCCTGCTAATACAATGATCTCCACCCTATAGAGATCACTTCACCTGGAGAAAATGGCTGCTGTGGCAATTGGACTCTATGGCATTGAAGTCCCGCCCCTCTCCAAACCCCACCTTCCTCAGGCTCCACCCCCAAAATCTCCAGATATTTCCCAACCCAGAGCTGGCAACCCTAATTCAACTCCTCTTTTTTTCTTTTTTTGCGCATAGGAACTTACATGTTTGTCCGATATAGAAGGTGGAAGGGCATTACTGACACTTGATGCCACATATACTGTTGCAATATGAACAAGTGAATGAACCTGTAACGGCATGACTGGTATTGGTAGTTCTGGTGATTATGTTTTCAGAGTGAACCTTGGGACAGAGTTGGCATCTTGGTTTGTCGCAGGCCCTGGCCCCAGAGTTCATGCCTGTGTCGGAAAGGGCGTTGTTGTGGCTGAGAGAGGTTACGAGGCTGTCTGTGGGCATGAAAAGGTTTGCCTCCTGATGCTTGTGAGAGACGACTATCATTGTTAGGATTGCCAACCTCCACGTGGTGGCTGGAGATCTCCCACTATTACAACTGATTTCCACACATGGTATGCATGGTATGGAGAGAGTAAGGGCGATCTGGCTGCGACCTCTGTCACCCCATTGATCGCCAGGGTTGATTTTGCTGATCTTGATGGCTGGGCGGGTGTTCCCTACCTCCCTCACTGCTCCATGTGCGCCCTCCCGAAGCTGTGCGCTTGGTGGAAGAGGAAGACCATCCCAGATAGAAGGAGTGTACCGTTCTTCGGTCAAGGGTATACGATAGCTGCACTCCCCTGTAACAACGCATAGTTAAATAGTGGAACTCCCTGTCCTAGGATGTGGTGATGGCTGACCACTTGTAATGCTTTAAGAGGCGAGTGGACATGTTCATGGAGGAGAGGGCTATCCATGGCTACTAGTCAAAATGGATACTAGTCACGATGCATACCTAATCTCTCCAGGATCAGAGGAGTATGCTGATTATATTAGGTGCGGTGGAACGCAGGCAGGATAGTGCTGCTGCAGTTGTCTTATTTGTGGGCTTCCTAGAGGCACCTGGTTGGCCACTGTGTGAACAGACTGCTGGACTTGATGGGCCTGGGACTGATCCAGTAGGGCTTTTCTTATGTTCCAGGAGATAGAGACAGTTCACCTGAAGAGAATGGCTGCCTTGGAAGATGGACTCCGTGGCATTAAACCCTATGGAAGTCACTCCCATAACCCCGCCCTCCTCCGTCTCCACCCCCAAAATCTCCAGGTATTTTCCAACCTGGAGCTGGCAACCCTAATCATTGTCCATCATGGATTGCTGGTCATTGATGATACAGTGAACCGGTTTTATATCATAATTTATTATGATGGGTGGCAATAGGGAGCTGTTCTTTGGGTAAATCCACCTTGGCTCCAAACCTCGCTAGCAATTCCGGTAACCTTGTTTACTGTCACTGCAAACAAAATGTGCCAAGAGGTGCCAAGAGCTTCCTCTGCCTCCCATAATGCAGCATAAACCATTCCCAGGTGTGGCATGCTGTTGCTCAGCCCCAAGGGTGCTCTTTCTCAACCCATCTCATCACAGGGCATGTGGTGGACTGCTCAGGAGACGGCCATCACACCATGCGAGACGGACATCACACCATGTGTTGCCCTCGCCCCACTGATCCGTTTGGGACCAGTAAACTAATGGCACCACCTTCAGGATAGAAGTGCCACAACTTTCACTGCAGAAGAGGAAGTCATACACTGTATGAACGGAACAAAAGTTCCAGTCGGAACAATCAACATAGGATCGCCACGACCCAAGAAGCAGACGTGAAATGGAATAAAATACCGGAACCCCATTGTTGATGGCCTCTATGGACATTTCTATTGTGTTGTGTTATGTACCACAAATATTGAAAAGCCACTTTATTGTGAAAAAATTGTAAATTGTGATACTTGTTAACAACTGTACAGAGTCAAGGTGCTCCCCTGCTAGCTGGCTACACACTGAATTTTACAAGTGTCAAGGGCCTAGATAAAGGTTGGACTATTCTGAAATAGGCTTAACAGCTTTTTTATGCCATAAAGGCTCAATGTTTTGATTTCACAGTCTCCTTTGGGGCACTAGTTATTTCTGTTTGACTACCAAACCTCCAGGTACTAGCTGGAGATCTTCCACTATTACAACTGATCTCCAGCCAATAGAGATCAGTTCACCTGGAGAAAATGGCTGCTTTGGCAATTGGACTCTATGGCATTGAAGTCCCCTCCCCTCCCCAAACTCTGCCCTCCTCAGGGTCTTTCCCCAAAACCTCCTGCCAGTGGTGAATAGGGACATGGCAACTCTAGGAAGGGGCCACATTGATGTTGTCCCCCATCTATATATTTTCTGACCACCCAGAACACACCGTCTCCAGCAACAGACTATGGAGACACTGGAGAGCAGAACATTCCTGAGATGGATTGAGGTATGGCTATCCATCAACTTCAGCCTGGCACTACCATTGACTGGCCCTGACTTTTCCTCTGCCACCATCTGTGCTGTCAAGTTACAGCTGACTCAAGGCAACCCCTTGCGGGGTTTTCGAAGCGTTCAGAGGGGGTTTGTCATCACCTGCATCTGCGTAGCAACTCTGGTGTTCCTTGGTGGTCTCCCATCCAAATACTTGCCAGGGTCAACCCTGCTTAGCTTCCGAGATCTGACAAGATCGGGCTAGCCTGGGCCATCCAGGCCAGGGGCTCGTTTTCTCGTGTCCCCATTTTAGTAGCCTTCTTGCTACCTCCAGTATGTATTCCAGCTGCCATTGCTTTAGTCAGGGGAAAGGAGTCCATGTACAGGGTAATTAGTAATCCTCTGTGTATGTGTAAAGTGCCATCGAGTGGCAGCTGACTTATGGCGACCCCTTATGGTGTTTTCAAGGCAAGAGACTAACAGAGGTGGTTTGCCGTTGCCTTCCTCTGCATAGCAATCCTGGTATTCCTTGGTGGTCTCCCATCCAAATACTAACCAGGACCGACCCTGCTTAGCTTCCGAGATCTGACAAGATTGGGCTATACCATGCTGCCTTCCCTCCTATTAGTAATCCTAGCATGAATCAAACTGTTTGAGGAAGGAGAAATCCAAGGGCAAAGGATGTCTCCTCTAGCCCTTGATTATGCCCACTATGCTTATGAAGTTCCCCAGATTGTCACATTCCAAAGCTACACTGTGTCGAATTTGCTGTCTATTGTTCTCAGCTCTTTGAAGTCTTTTTTTCAAATATTTCAGACAAACTCTTACAGAATATCTCCTAGTCATTGGCATTCTGCAGTCGGCAGAATCATAATTAAGGGTCAAAGAGCAATTTGTCTTATGTGTCTGAAATAGAGAAATCTCTATTTTGATCTTTTCATCTGCACCCTGGGACAGAAGCAATCAAAGTCTATTAAGATGCCTCCAGAATTGTAATAGCCAAGATTCATTTTTATATAGTTGCTGCGTGCCTTCAAAATGCTTCAGTTCTATTAAATACTAGTCTCATTCCTAGGCTGGCATTTAAACTTGAATACAAAGAGCTTGGAAGACCAGACTACAGCTGTTTATGAATATATGGAAGTAGAGGAATTTTGGCTGCATTCAAACTGAATTGCCGTTTTCCAAGGACCAGGCTGTGACAAGGTCAAAGGCCAGAATGTAGCTCTTTTTGGTGAGACTTAAACTGAGGCCCAAACTGGACAGTATACTAAACACATGACTACCAATGAAATCAATAACAGTGTATTCAATCTTGCTTTACACTTTACATTGCTCAACAGAACATACCTGTACCTTGAAGCTGTTCTGTATTTCCCTGCACCCCACTAGTGGTGGCCAATGATATAGGGTTGCCAACTCCAAGAGGAGATTCGGGCAGTGGAGTTTGGAGAGGGATTTTGGCAAGGTAAAATGCCAAAGAATCCCCCCTCCAGAGTGACCAGGGGAAGTGATCACTGTAGTGCAGCAAGGAAATGGAAGAAATGGTTTCGTCCTAAGCAGTGTAAAATACTGATCACTGCAAAAACGTAGCCTCGTATACAAACGCTACTGACTGCACAGGCGTGGAGCCGCCTTCCACTGCCTGACCCATTCAGTGCAACTTCTGAAGAAGCTAGCAGGTAAAAGGCCTGTGGCTCAGTGGCAGAGCATCTGCTTGTCATGCAGAGGGTCCCAGGTTCAATCCCCGGCATCTCAAGTTAAAGGGACCAGGCAGGTAGGTGACGTGAAAGACCTCTCTGCCTGAGACCCTGGAGAGCTCCTGCCGATCTGAGTAGACAATACTGACTTCGATGGACTGAGGGTCTGATTCAGTAGAAGGCAGTTTCACGTGTTCCCGTGTTCATATGTTCAGGGATCCTTGTGTACACAATTAATATTTAACCTAATCTGAGCACATTGTTACCGTACATGGTCAAAAGATGCATGTGCCATAGACAAGTACCAGTGTGACTGTGGCTCATTTTCCAATTTGTACATAGGGATGCCAGGTCACTTAGATTGGCATGCAGTTGCCCACCAATCCAGTGCACGGCTTGGAAATGGGGGTGGCGTGCGTGTGCAGGAAAGTGACTTCCTTGAAGTGGATCGATGAACTGAAAGTGACGTGGACTTTTGTTCAACTGGGATCTTAACAGTCGACCAGCACCTACGTGTGGAGTTGTAATGTGCTGCTGGTTACTGTATTGTGAGAAAATATTCTGATCCTGTGGATTTGCTGATGTAGTTACATGAGTTTGACTGGATCCTTTCTACATGTACTTACTGTATACATCCTTTGTATTTTGAATATTTTTGACAAACTATATGTGAGAGGGGATATGATAACCATCTTCAAGTACTTGAAGGGCTGTCATATGGAGGAGGGTGCCAAGTTGTTTTCTGTTCTCCCAGAAGGTCAGACCAGAACTAACGGGTTGAAATTAAACCAAAAGAGTTTCCGTCTAGATATTAGGAAGAACCTCCTGACAGTTGGAGCGGTTCCTCAGTGGAACAGGCTTCCTCGGGAGGTGGTAAGCTCTCCTTCCCTGGAGGTTTTTAAGCAGAAGCCACATGGCCATCTGTCAGCAATGCTGATTCTATGACCTTAGGCAGATCATGAGAGGGAGGGCATCTTGGCCATCTTCTGAGCATGGAGTGGGGGGAGGTAGTTGTGAATTTTTTGCATTGTGCAGGGGGTTGGACTAGATGACCTTGGTGGTCCCTTTTAACTCTGATTCTATGATTCATGGATCTGATGTTGATGATGGCAATAGCTAATAGTGACTGGTTCTGGTGGGTAAAGACAAGGAAGCAAATTAAGTGTCAGATTAAAGAATAAGACTCTCAGGGATGTGGGGACTACATTCTCATGCTTTCCCCTCTGGTATTGTTTATTAAAAACCATTTATATACTGGCATTCCTCTAATGAAAGCATTCACAGCCCTTCTCTTCCAAACAATGGAATCAGCTATTTGGGCAGAAGGAATGCACTGGATATTGCACCCTGTTGTCTTTTCTTTATAACTGAGGAGCTTGCTAAGAGCTGAGTATACTGCCACTTGCACGCATATTATTTTTTTGAAAGGTCACTTAGAGGAGGGCAGGGAGCTGTTCTTGTTGGCAGCAGAGGATAGGATTTTTGTCTTATAGTAGCAACCCTAGCCTGATCTCATCAGATCTCAGAAGTGAAGCAGGGTCAGCCCTGGTTAGTATTTAGATGGGAGACCACCAACAAATGCCAGGGTCACGATGCAGAGGAAGGCAATGGCAATCCACTTCTGTTAGTCTCTTGCCTTGAAAACCCAATAAGGTGTCAACATTAGGGGTGTGCAGAATCCCCCCCCCAGCAGTATTTTCCAGATTTGGACCCAAAGATTTTCAGGTAAGCTGGGAAAAGCCAATTACCCATACCAGTCAATGGGTATTTTGGCTTTTTTTGGGCTCCCCCTGCCCAAAATTGGCTCCATTAAAGTCTATGGGGATTTTTTAAAGTATCTGTGGGAGGTAGAGGTACCAAATTTTTCAAGGTAGAGATACCAAATTTGCAGCATAGCTGCAGATGACTCTCCTTAGAAGAACCCCCACATTTGGTGAAGTTTGGATTAGGGGGTCTAATTTTAAGGGCCTCCCAAAGGGGTGCCCCATTTCTTCCAGTGGAGTTTTCAATTGTTTCCAAAGGAAGATGGGGGGCAGTAATCCAACGGGATAAAGTGCATCAGTCCAAGCACCACAAACTCAGAGGGAGGAGCAGGAGGTAAAGCAAAGGTTTGCAGTCTCTGACTGAACTGCAAGGGAAGGTGATTGTAAGCCGGTTTGATTATTCCTTAAGTGGTACAGAAAGTCGGCATATCAAAACCAACTCCGCCTCCTCCTCCTCCTCTGAAATCCTATTGGCCACACTAACTTTCTGCCCCTTCCACCCTCCCCTCACTAATTCGTAGGCTGTTGCAATCCAGATAGACAGCACCAGCCTAGCAAAAATGCGATGCAAAATGCATTGCAGCTATTGGCCAAATAGGAACGCTCCAGTGAGCTTCCCTGATTGTCCCCTCAAGATGCTTCTACCCGTCGCTCATATTGCCACTGGAAACCAGCCAGGGGGCAGGAAGAGGGCAACAGGAGAATGCATTGCTCCCCTTTTCTGAGCAATCCAGCAAAGGTAGGGCACCTTACCCAGCCCAGAAGAACCCACCTTGAAGCACAGCACAGCACCAGCCAAGGTAAATCTGCTTTCAATGGGTGGTAGACCTGGTCTCTGGAGGCCAGGTCTACCCATTGCTTTCAACAGGCCATGGAAAAAGCCAGAAGCTGAATAGTTTTTCGGCTTTCGTCTGTTCAGTTTAGGCTGGATTCGCGGTTGTGATATTTGGCCAAAAATAAACCTGAATATCCGAATGCACAGCCCTAGTCGCCATAAGTCGGCTGCAACCTGACGACACTTTACACACACAGAGCAACCCTAAGAACAACCCTAAGAACAAAAGGCAGCTAATTTTCAGCGGGACAATTCCGCTTGATATTATTTTGTAGAAAGTTATTTTTTAAAAATAAGTGATTTAAAAAAAAATAAGGACTGGAGCTAGGCATATGTTTTATAATGTGCATTCCTTCACGGCCAGTGTTTGTAAGCAACTGAACTAAAAAGAGAAAGTGTTATTTTAATATACTTCTATGGGAGTAATCCCCAGTGTCATATACAGTTGCCAAATCTGGGCTGGGAAATTCCTGGAGATTTTGAAGCTCAGTATGTGGAGGGTGGAGTTTGGGGAGGGGAGGGATTTCAGCCTGGTATAAAGCCATAGAGTCCACCTTCCAAAGCAGCTATTTTATCCAGGGGAACCAAGCTCTATTGCCGGTAGATCAGTTGTAATCCCAAATCTCCAGCCACCACTTGGAGGTTGGCAACCCTGCCCAGTATGTCCTGCTCATGCTCTACACAGGGGGAACTGACAGAGTAAGATGAATGCGGAGAAACTGTGGCTCAGTGAAAGAGCCTCCGTTTTGCATGCAAAAGGTGCCAGGTTCAATCCCCGGCACCTCCAGTTAAAAGGATCTGGTAGGAAGTGATGTGAAAGACCTCTGAGACCTTGGAGAGCTACTGCCAGTCAGAGTAGACAATACTGACTTTGATGGACCAAAGATTCAGTTTCATGTGTGTTCATTTTGGGGAGAGGCCATGGCTCAGAGGCAGAGCATCAGCTTGGCATGTCAATAGGGTTGCCAGCCTTTGTTTGAATATCCCCTCCAACTCAGTGCTGTTCAAAGAGAGAAGGAAAACTCAGTTGTATATTATTCATAACTACATTTAAGAGGGGGTGCCATAATAAAAACTGGTGTGCACATTCACAATACTGTTCTTGTTTTCAAGTTCAAATGGAAGCTCAACCCCTACACTAGTTTTCCACAAGGCCAGGAAAGAGATGAAACATGCCGTAATGTGACAACTCATTTGAGACACCAAAGCAGAACTTAGTTTGTAAGTCTGTTATTCTCCGGTGCAAAACTATTTAGTCTGGAAATTTTGATGTGTTGGAATGTGATTGGTCAGTTGACCGTATTAATAAATTTGATTTGATTTGAACTTAGTTTGTAACATTTGTGTTCTATGCAGCTCATTGGGGGCTCTTATTCTTGTGGTCACATATTATTTCTTACTCTTCTGGTTTCAACAGATAAGCTGAAGAATTCCAAGAGGAGTGTGTGTTATGACTGCTGTTATTCAGAAAGAAATTAACAGAAGCATTGCACACTTCCAACACTAGCAAGCTACCTTTCAAGGCCTAAACTTTGATGCCTTTTTTTGTAGGAAAATCCCATGGAGCTAAACAAAACCTTGGTCAGTGTTATAGATTGCAAGGTTCGGCTAGACAAACTCTCCCAACGCTATAAACAAAACAAAACAAAAGAATTACTGCCCTGCCACAATGGTCTCTTAAGGTGAGTTGGCATACACATTTTCTACACAAATAAAATCTCATAACTGAAAGATGAATGTCCAAACCAACGTTGCAACAGCCCATCCGTTTCAAGCAGCAGCCGGCCACACACCTTGGGGAGATTTGCACACAGGGCATGAAAGCGATGTCCTCCCCGTGGGAGGTGCGCGGCCTCTAGTTAGCTACCATGGCTCACAGCCATTGGTAAAGTGTTGTATGCGTACTGTATGTCTATCAATGTACGTGGAACTGGGTGTGTTAGTAAAGTAAACGGGGGAATAACACAAGAACACAGAGGAAGATAGAGAATGAATTAGGGTTTCCAGGTCCCTCTTCACCAACAGCGGGAGGTTTTTGGGGTGGAGCGAAAACCAAGGAAGTGCCTCTAGTTGAGCATTTTATTCCTAAACGCCACACGGAAAACGATCTTTCATTTTTTGTACTGTGGCAATATAAATCGGCCCCATTTGACCATTGGAACATACAGAAGATTCTACTCCAATATGAGATGAGATTTATCTTTTTCTTTAAAACTTTAGCCCCAAGAGGCTTAAACACTGATTTTGATCTTTCATGTTTCATTTAAATTTATAAGGGATCTGTAACTTTAAGACAACTGATTGTGATTAAACAGTGTGATTATTTAGATCTCTGGTAACTCAGTATCACACCAGCTGATTGAATTACATTTTGGAACCCTTGGAGGTCGGAAGGAATTTCTGAACTATGGGCAAATTGTATGTATAATATGTTATGTTCTATAATTTATGTTGCCCTGACCTGGATGGTCCAGGCTAGCCTGATCTCGTCAGATCTCAGCAGGGTCAGAATGCTAAGCAGGGTCAGCCCTGGTTAGTATTTGGATGGGAGACCACCAAGGTAGTCCAGGGTTGCTGTGCAGAGGAAGGCACTGGCAAACCACCTCTGTTAGACACCTGCCATGAAAACCCCAAAAAGCATCGCCGTAAGTTGGCTGCGACTTGACGGCACCTTACACACACACATAATTTATTTTACAATCTGATTTTGATTTGATTACAATTGTATTATAATAGCTTATGTTTATTCTTGTAGCATGTGGTTACTTTGGCAATTGGCCGTAAATGTAAGGCAGCCACCTTCAGGACATTGTCTCTACTAAGATGTCTTTGCACTCTTTGTGGTGAATTATCCAACAATAATCAATGAGCTGAAGAAGGTTTTAACAAAACACAGCCAAGATCTAGAGGGCACGTACTTTTTTGATTACTCCTTTGATTAACTTTTTGTTGCCTACATTGTACACAGCAGGACTTGCGCTTCCTGTAATTGGTTATGGTGAATGCACGCCTGATTGAATTGGAGAAAATGGACTGTAAATAATAATTTAGTCTCACCACCTGGAGGTTGGCAACCCTAGAACAGCTACAGGAAGTGACTCAGCTGTGAGGGTTCCCAACCTTCCTGTGCACACTCCATAAAATAACTTGCTCAGACGGTCATGCAGAAACAAGGAACTTTATTGGAAGCTTCAGGTAGTACAGGCCTTACACTGGTAAAGTTGCAAGTGCTTACAGATTCACAAAGACAGAATTATAACCCCTACAGGAAAGCAGATGTCAAACGTATGTTATGGGAATCTACGAGATAATTGTGCATGGTACAAGAACATCAAAGACCTCAGGGAACTCGTTAGGCTATCTACCCACCAAGGCCACAGCTGGCGGGAGGGAGTCAGAGAGAGCAAGGAAGGCGGACGTGGGAAGAGACATTCCAACCTGGGGCCTGTCAGACCCAGCGCCTGAACCAAGGAAAGGCAAAAGGCCTGGACTGCTTTTACGAGTCCAGGGGGGGGGGAAACACACCAGGCAAAGGCATACAGACCCTCACATTCTGCCCCCCTTAAGGCCCCCCTCCCCCGAGTCCGGCGGGACGAGGCTTGTCCAGATAGGCAGAGTGAAACTCTCGAACCAGGCGGGGAGCCGCCACATGGGGAGCGGCCACCCATTCATCCTGGGCGGACCCCAGATGCTTCCAGCGGATCAAATAGAACAGTTTTCCCTTTTTCAGCTTAGAGTCCAACACTTTAGAAACTTCAAGATGCGATTCCCCTCCCACAACCGTAGGAATTTCGGATTTAGGGAGGGGGTGGAACTGAGGTGCAGCGACGTACGGTTTAAGTAGGCTGATGTGGAACACCGGATGCACCCCTCGAAGAGACTTGGGAAGTTCCAACTCTACCGTGACGTCATTGATCACTCGGGTGATGGGGAAAGGACCTACATACTTGTCACTAAGCTTTTTGCAAGGCCGAAGTGACCGTAGGTTCTTTGTGGAAAGGTAAACCTGCCCTCCCACCTTGAGTTCCCACCCCGGAGACCGATGTTTATCGGCCTGATCTTTGTATTTGCGCTTGGCCCTTTCCAGGTTTTTCTGCAGCCAGGGCCAAGTGGTCTGCACTACTTGTACCCAATCTTGGACCTCTTGCACCCCTTCAAGTTCAGGAGTGATGTTAGGGGAACCAAAGGGCCCAAAGTCCTTTCCATAAACCACATGAAAAGGACTGAAACCTGTGGAGGAATGGGGGGCATTATTATAGGCATATTCAGCAAAAGGCAGTAGGTCCACCCAATCGTCCTGGTGGTAATTGACATAACACCTTAGATAGCATTCTACTACAGCATTGACACGTTCGGTCTGACCGTCGGTCTGGGGGTGGTAGGCCGAAGAGAGTCCTTGCTCTTCCACCCCCATGACTTTCAGGAAGGCCCTCCAGAATTTGGCAACGAACTGGGCCCCTCTGTCGGAGAGGACCTTCCTCAGGATCGAATGATGCTTCACCACGTGATTAATAAACAGTTTAGCCAACTTTTGGGCCGATGGTAGCCCCGCACAAGGAACGAAGTGAACCTGTTTAGAAAATAAGTCTGTTATCACCCACAGTATAGTTTTTCCCAGATTGGGGGCAAATCAGTGATAAAATCCATGGCGATCACTTCCCAGGGCATGGTCGGGGTCTCCAGAGGCTTTAAGAGTCCGGGAGGCTTTCCCATCCGTTTTTTGGCAGTGGCGCAGCCGGGGCAGCTGGGCACGTCCAACTCCACATCGGCTCTCATACTTGGCCACCAAAATTGACGCCGCAATAAATGCAAAGTCTTTACAAACCCAAAATGCCCCGCAAGTTTGGCCCCATGAACCATTCCCAGTACCTCTTTTCGGAGTACCTCGGGGACATAAAGCCTACCCCCCTGCAACCACAAGGAGCCCTGTTGGTCGAGATGTGCGGGAAGAACCTGCTGATCCGCCTCCCTCAGAGAAGCGTCCCGGAGCCGCTGTTGAAAAGCCTCCGGGATTCCCTTGAGGGGAGGAACATCCTGGCGGTGGGACTGAGATCGGGTGGTTACTGCAAGTCCCGAGACTTCCCCTCTCTGTTCAGGGGTAAACAAGGAATCCACCGGCCGGTCAAAGTCATTGCGGTATTGGGGGAGTCTAGAAAGAGCATCCGCTAACGCATTGTCCTTCCCTGGCACATGTTTCAGGACAAAGCGGAATTTGGCAAAAAACTGTGCCCAACGAATCTGTTTCGCGGTGAGCTTTCTAGCCCCTTTTAAGGCCTCTAGGTTCTTGTGATCGCTGCAAACCTCAAAAGGGATCTCTGCCCCTTCCAGAAAATGCCTCCAAATGGTGAGGGCATGTTTAACAGCAGCGGCTTCCTTCTCCCAAATGGCCCAGTTGATTTCGGATTGAGAGAATTTTTTAGAAAAATAGGCACAAGGTTTCAGCTGACCGTTCTCGTCCCGTTGCAAGAGGGCCCCCCCATGGCAACGTCGGAGGCATCGACCTGGACCACGAAAGGTTTTTCACAATCAGGGTGCGCGAGAACGGGTTGGGACGAGAAAAGCAGCTTGAGCGTATCGAAAGCCTGCTGGCAGTCCGAAGTCCATTGCAACCTAGCAGAGGGCAAAGCAGCTCCTGCCCCTTTCCCTTTTGTACGCAGGAGCGAAGTGAGAGGGAGCGCTACCTGGGCAAAGTTAGGGATGAAGTTTCGGTAAAAGTTAGCAAAGCCCAAAAACTGCTGTAAATGTCTGCGCGTGATGGGGGGGTCCCACTCCATTACCGCCCGAACTTTCTCGGGATCCATCTCTAAACCTTGATGGGAAATCACATAGCCCAGGAAAGTGATGGAGGGTTGATGGAAATCACATTTAGAAACCTTAGCAAACAGTTTGTGCTCGCGCAGCCGCTGCAGCACCTCGCGCACCAGCTGTACGTGCTCCTTCATGGTTTTCGTATAAATGAGGATATCGTCCAAGAAAACCACCACCCCGCGGAACAATAAATCATGAAGCACTTCATTAATTAATTGCATGAACACACTCGGAGCCCCCGAAAGTCCGAACGGCATCACTAAATACTCAAACATTCCAAAACAACTGGAGAAGGCAGTCTTCGGTTCGTCCCCTTCTCGTATGCGGACTCGGTGGTAAGCCTCCACCAAATCCAATTTGGTCAAGATTCAGCCCTCTTTCAATTGTGCGAGAAGGTCTGGAAAAGAGAGGGAGGGGGTATGCATTAGACTGAGTGACGGCATTCAGTCTACGGAAATCAATACACAGTCTTAAGTCTCCCGTCTTTTTCTTGACAAAGAAGGCAGGGGCCGAGTATGGAGCCTTAGACGGGCGGATAAAGCCCCCCGCTAAATTGGTGTCCAAATAGTCTCGCAACACCGCCTTTTCATTAGGACTCATGGGGTAGACCTTCCCCTTGGACAATTTGCCATCCCCCACTATTTCAAAAGCACAGTCCGTTTCCCGGTGGGGGGGCAGTTCGTCGCATTCCCGCACGTCAAACACATCGGCAAACTGGGAATACTCGCTAGGAAGCTGGGGCAGAGGAATCTCGATAGAAGGGGCCCCCAGCGCCTGAACCAAGGAAAGGCAAAAGGCCTGGACTGCTTTTACGAGTCCAAGGGGGGGGGAAACACACCAGGCAAAGGCATACAGACCCTCACATCAGCAAAGAAGCAGAGAGAGAGAGAGAGTTCAGGAGATAGGAAAGTTGATTAATACAGACTTTCCCTTATTACTCTTGCCTGACTCTCAATTAATACCTACCCCACTTGAAACATAGGGTTGCCAGGTGGGAGGTATTTGGGGTTGATAGGAAAGATGAGTTAATTTTGAGCTTACATAAAAATTCTGAAGGCTTCTAGAGTGCAAAATGCAAAAAGCTAAGTGCAAAGGGGGGGCAAAGCAGAATGAGCTGAAATATAAAGATCTGTAATAATCAGCCAGGTGAAATTGGCAGTTAGGGTACAGGAAGATGCTAACTCACCACAACAGGAAGAAGGTGCATGGTTGCTAAGGGTTGCCAAGTGAACAGGATATCATTTAACCACAAATGCTAAACAACTGCAAATAGGGAAATTCCAAAATGTCAAGCAAAAGATGATTGTTTTCTGAGTATGTTTGAATTAAAAATAAGTTGCTACTTATACTTGTGTTGCGTACAGGCAGGTCTGAGTCTCTGCTTCCCACACAGCAATGTATCGGTGCTGAAGGAAGCAGAGCCTGAGGCGTTTTTTACTCTTGCCGGGAGGGGCCGGCAGCTCCTTAATAAGGACAGAAACAGTGTACTTACTATACAGGAACAAGGTCACAGACAGACACAAGCTCCTCGCCCTTAAGGTCTTGGCTGCAGGCCACGGCTTTCTTCCAAGTTCAACAGCATGGCAAACCAGACTCCAAACGAAGCTTCTCAAGATACGAGACAGGCGGCATGCAATAACATTGCTCCCACGAGGCACTTAACGATCAGTCTTGCTTATATTGCCTTCGTGACTCTCCAGGTGTTTCAACTCAACTGTCGGCTTCAGACTCTGATTCCTCCTACGCCAACTTACGTCTTTTGTCCAAAAGCCGGGCCGACTTTCTCCTTTGCTGCAATGCCATTCTACCTTTTACTCTTCTTCTCTCCACTGGTGGAGGAGACCCTGAATGTGAAAGGCTTTCTCTTCCCTGTTCCTGTTCTCTTGTTTCAGCCGGCCGGTCTTCTGGCTCAGAGTCTTGCTGTTCCGGTGTTATCTCTTCAGAGGGATTGAGGGCTTGTTCTGCCGCCTCCTCTTCTTCTGAAGAGTAACTCTCAGGCTGACTCACGACAACCTGGGATGTATGGTGGGGAGGGGGGTTATGCCATATAAGGCTATAAGTACCATATTCGCGCCGGGATAGGTAGATTGGAACCCTTCCGCGCGGCCTGTAATTGGCCAGAGGGGAAGAGAGGGACGATTGCGTCGAGGCCTTAAATTGAGCTGTGCTATGCCACAGACCTTCAGAGACGCACCCAGGTGCTTTCTCTCCGTGATCTGCAGTCATGAATCCTGAATAAACTGCTTGCTGCTATCTGCCTTTGTGTGCATGATCTTTGATCTGTGCATGACAGGGTGGAGCCTGAGGAGGGCAGGGTTTGGGGAGGGACTTCAATGCCATAGAGTCCAATTGCCGAAGCGGCCGTTTTCTCCAGGTGAACTGATCTCTATTGGCTGGAGATCAGTTGTAATAGCAGGAGATCTCCAGCTACTACCTGGAGGTTGGCAACCCTATGCAGTAGCAATTGCAATGCAGTTTAGGCTTTTTTTTAAAAAAAGAAGTTTGTTTGCTTTGTTGCTTCTATCAGAACTCAAAAAGGTCCACCTTTAAACTTCAGCATTTTCCTGAGCTATATGTATTGTATTTCCCAGCCTATTTTATTTGTAAGACTTTCAGGGTTTCTATTCCTGGCTCGTACTGCAGAACAAAATGAACTCGAGGCCTTGTGCAGGCAGCTATATATTGTGCAGGCAGCTATATATTCCCTACCTGATTCTGTTCCCCCATTTAAGTTATTTGTATGGGTTCTGCATCTAATTGCTTTAATATCATGTTTAAAAGGGAACGAATGATGCAGGCGTCCTGCATTAGGCGATTGTGCCCTTTTTTTTTTTTTTTTAAAGCCATGCTATTATGCTAAGAATTCAATTTGTCTGAAATTGTTGTGAGGTAGCTTTTAGCAAAGTTCCCAGCACCACTTTAGAGGAAATTAAATGCATTTATTGGTAATACTGGATTTAGTTTTAGAGTTTCTTAAGCTCATCTTGAGACAACTGCCTCATAGTTTAATTAATAATTGCAGAATATTATTGTTTCATATTATTCCTCATTTCCAGATAATGCTCTTGCTAACTTTTTTGCAAGGACTTGTCCAGGAAACGATCAGTTAACTTGCCTTTTTCTTTGCTGAAGGGATGCTTCTCATTGGCTTTTTTTTTTAAGCATTCAAAGTAATTTTACAAAACAACATAGCCAATGCATTTGCAAGGCCAGTATATGCAGTGGTTAGAGACAGGTTTTTTTTAGGACAGTTGTACTTTTTACAAAATGTAGCGGTGGTGCTGTAGTTAAGAAATAAGAAGAGCCCCACTGGATCAGACCAGTGGTCCATCTAGTCCAGCATCCTCTTTCTCACAGTGGCCAACTGTCGCGAGAATTTTCAGTATTGATCATTAGTTTATAATAAAAATATTAGTAATCTATATTAAAAGAGTTTGGGTTGAAATTGACCACATACATTATCACCTATAGACCTGACTTTCAGAAAGCAGCTATTAGCTGCCATCAGCTCCAAGCAGGACTCTGACCTAGAAGGGTCATAAGTAATTGCATCGCCAGCAGTTAATCACCCAAAGCACATCAGATGCCCCAAAATTTATGCAAGGTTATTAAAACAGACAACAAATTATCTGTCCACTAAGGGAGAAGTTGTTTTCAGAACATGGGAATACTGACTGATGGACAAGCACAATCAGATATCAAAACAGACAGTGAAAAGAATTATTGAACAAGATATTTCTAAACAATTAAGTCATGATTTGCAGAAAACTCCTAAGAATTTCCTAAGAATGTGACAGGGAGGGGTCATATAGGACCCCCTCTCCTCTCTATAAAGGAACAACCCCAAACCCCAGTTCTTTGTCCTTCCACTGAGAGACCACAGACCCTTTGAATGGTTGCCATCTCTGTCTCTCTCTTTGGAAGTGATCCAAAGGCCTTTGTTTCTGTATGTCTGTCAATGTATGTATACGTTTGTTAAATATATGTTCAACTAAATATTGCTTTCTCCTTTGCTTCATATTCTTTCTGTAAGTTCAATAAAACTGTTTACTACTTATATTGCTTGAATGCTGTTTGAGAATGACTGTGGAAGAATGCTTTTCTGTACGCAAGGTCCTTTTTCTAGCCAAATCTTTCTGGGTTGCTTTTTGGTAAGTGAAGCAGGCAGAGAGGGCCATGCACAACGAACTAGAAGGTGGGGGGCCACAACAGATTCCCGCCACACCAACCAGCTCCCTGATGAACAAACAAACCAAGCCCTTTCGATAATGTTGCCTCCAAATACTACTATTCAGAGGTTGACTGCCTCGAAATGTGGAGGTTCCCTTTAGTCACCCTGACTAGTAGACACAGGTATACTTCTCCTCCATAAATCTTCCTAACCCACTTTTAAAGCCATGTGTTTGTGGCCATTGTAATAGCTAATTCCACAGTTTTTCTGCCCTGTACCTATTTTGCTTATCCTGTACCTACTGACAATTAAACTTCATTGGGTGCCCCTGAGTCCTAGTATTATTAAAGAAGCAGAAAAGGTTCTACCCATTTTGTCCACCCCAGGCATAATGTTATAAATCTCTCTCACATCCTTCCTTTAGCCATCTTATTTCTAAACAGAAAAGACCCAGACTCTTTAGCCTTTCCTCATAGGAATGATGCTCCAACCCCTTACGAGCTGTGGTTTAGAGTAGTGGACTCTAAACTGGAGAACGAGGTTTGATTACCCACTCCTCCACATGAGTGGCGGATGCCAGTCTGGTGAACCAGGCTGGTTTCCCCACGCCTGCACAAGCAGCTGGCTGTGTGACCTTGGGCTAGTCACAGCTACCTCACAGGGTGTCTGTTGTGGGGAGGGGAAGGGAAGGTTAAGGGAAGGGAAGCCAGTTTAATTCTGCCTTAAGTGGTAGAGAAAGTCCGCATATAAAAACTAACTCTTTTTCTACCTTTGTTGGCCTCTTCTGCCATTTTCCCAGCTTTACAAGTTTTTTTTGTGATGTGGCGATCAGAATTGTACACAGTATTGCAAACGCAGAGGCACCATGAAATTACGTATACAATGCAATTATCTCACCTGTAGTTTTCTGGCTTGAAAAACTCTTTTTAAAAAAATTGTTCCTCAAATTCTCTCTTTCACTCTCTGCTTTGATTGCCTAATTGTTAGTTTCCATTTGTTTGGTCCAAGTCTTGCCCTTGAGTCTCACACAGGAATGATCTCCACTTTTAGGAGGAAATGTCCTTTCCTGTTGTAGTTTCATTGATTTTGCTTATTTGTGGTATAACTTCTAGCTGATTTTCTGTTATTGTAGTTTTAAATAATTAAATTAAACTAACATTAAATTTAAAATTACAATTTTAATTCACCCTTTCAACTTCTTTTAAAGCAATCCCCTCATTATTTAGAACTTTCATGTTTGGAAACTTGTTTCCAACCAATTTGATATCTAAATCTTGACCTAGTTTCTGGGCACCACTCAGGATTAAATCCAGGGCCACTCTTCTCCTTGAATCATTCCCATGACTATCACAGATTTATTTATTAATTTATATTTAAAAAATCATATCCTGCCTTTCTGCCCTTACAAGGGCCACCAAGGCAGCTAACAATTTAAAACATACGTGATAAAAAACCACATTTTAAAACCATTAAAATAAACCCTCCTCCCAAACACACAACATTAAAACAATTTAAAAACACAGTTGAAAAATAGACTTAAAATACATACAAAACAGAGAAAAAACACATACAGATCATGAAAACATTCGTTAGAAAGGAGGGATCATTGAGGGAACATTGAACAAAACATAAAGGTCTTCACCCACTGGTGAAAGACCGCAACAAAAGGGGTATTTCTCCCTGGGGAGAAAGTTCCAGTACCAGCTCTCTGTTGGGAAATTGTTAGAGATTTTGTGATGAAGCCTGTGGAGGGTGGGGGTTGAGGAGGGGAGGGACCTCAGCAGGGTATAATGCCATAGAGTCCACCCTCTAAAGCAACCATTTTCTGCAGGGGCACCTATCTTTTCTGCCTGGAGACCAGTTATAATTCTGGGAGATCTCCATGCCCTGAAGCAGGATGTCCGAAGATGACCATAGTGGTCGGGCAGATAATGTTGGTGAAGTTGTTGTCAGGGTGGGAATAACCTGAAGGGTGACCTTGACTAAGATGGGCCGGTGTTTCTCTCACCCTCTTTCTCCCATACATTCTCCTTAGACAGCCATGACGGACAGAGCTTCCTCTCTTCCCACTGTGATCTCACTCTTCTCTTTTGTCTGTCTTTTCAAAAGAGTTTATTATTATTTTATTTAAAGCATTTATTAGCGGCCTTTCTCCCTTGCGCAACTCAAGGCAGCTTGCAATATAAATAAATACTATAAAAACGCAGTAAAAAACCAATAATTATAAAGCCCATAAAAAGTCACAGTTTAAAAATGTCAAGCAGGGCTGCCAATAACAGCTGAATCAATCAAATGCAGTCCAAAATAAAACTGCCTTCAGCTGCCTCCTGAAGATTGAAAGTGTGTGTGTGTGTTGGGGGGGGGGGGGAGAGAGTGCAGGCACAGCTCCCTGGTGAGGCTGTTCCATAATTGTGGGGCTGCCACAGAAAAGTCCCTCTTGTGAGCCTACCAGACAAGCTTCTTTAATTGGTGGGACAGTCAGCTGGGCCTCTCCCTGTGGTCTTTATTCCTGGACAGGAACATATATAGGGTTGCCAACCTCCAGGTAGTATATATATAAAATCACACCTCTATACCATTAGAAGCAGTACAAAATCAGTAGAGGAAACAGTGGCGGATCTACATTTTTGGGGCCCTGAAGCTTGAATTGTTATGGGGGCCCCTTCACAACCAGCAACAATAGGGCAACATCCAACAAGGCCCTGGCCCCAGCCTGATGGAATGTTCTTCGAAGTAACATCAGGGCCCTATGGGACATTCAGAAGTTCTGCAGGGCCTGTAAAACAGAGCTTTCCCACCAGGCCTACAATTGAGGGCAACCACAGGTTGTCATCGTTACTGGCCTCCCTCTCCTCTCCCTCAGGGCTTCTGATATGAGGATTTGGCTGCTTGGCCTGGCCTCCAATGGCCCTGTAATTATATGAGTACCATCTTGATAACTGTATTGAATGGTTTTATAAATTTTATTGATTACTTATGAATTTTAGATATATATGATTTTATTATGGTTGTTGTTACCTGCTGTCAGGTAAGAGAGGAATGGGGATCTTCAGTAGCTGCCACCACTCCGGTGTGAGCCTAACTCAAGAAGGCCCAGAGCACTCTGCCTGCCCCTGGCTGCTTCTTCTCCCAACAGGGTATACATTCTAGGTGACCAAATGAGGCATGAGGACCCAGGGCAGAGTAACTAACAGTTTATTTAAAAGGTCTAATAATAATGATAACTCAAGCCGCAATAGGATGACAAAACCAGTAAAGGCAGGCAATCAAACAAATAAAAAACCCGAACATTGGTTATTGTAGGTTATCCGGGCTGTGTAACCGTGGTCTTGGTATTTTGTTTCCTGACGTTTCGCCAGCAGCTGTGGCCGGCATCTTCAGAGGAGTTACACTGAAGGACAGTGTCTCTTAGTGTCAAGTGTGTAGGAAGACATACTTCCTACACACTTGACACTGAGAGACACTGTCCTTCAGTGTTACTCCTCTGAAGATGCCTGCCACAGCTGCTGGCGAAACGTCAGGAAACAAAATACCAAGACCACGGTCACACAGCCCGGATAACCTACAAGAACCAATGAACTCTGACCGTGAAAGCCTTCGACAATATTTTAAAAACCCGAACACATCTATCTTTACTGTCCCTAGCCCTCTCCTGGCACTGGGCCTCAGGCTAACTCACCCCTTCCTGGAGGAGGGATCCCTCCGTCTGCAGGAGCCTCTCCCCAGGCGTGAACCCCCTCCCTTTTCAGGCAAGGCATTTTATTCCTTCTCCCCAGGCACCACTCCCTTACCCCTATTGGCCCTAGCCTTCCCTCCAAATCCTCTTCCACCAATCACAAGGCCCAGAGGGTACCTGGGAGATGTAGGCCTGGTAACTACTTTAATATAGGCCTCCCTAGAACCTGTAGGCTGCACTTGAGGCCTAGGATCATGACACCCACCCTGAGCCTGGCTTTGACCGGGAATGAGGGTGGGCTACAATTTTAACTAATAAATAATAATAATAGGGAGGGGGGTCATTAGAGGGATAAAAAGGTGAAAATCTGATCTTTTGGTGTTAGAATGCACAAGCGAGGCGAATACAGCCTGAATTGAGAATTCAGATGTCTTTTTATGGTTCTGATTTGCTCTAGCCTAAGGGCTGAGCTATAGAATTATTAAGCAGTGTACCAACGAAGGATTTGAGGATCCAGCTGCCAAAATGTAGGCTATGAATAGATTCTGGTGAGCTCAGTGAGCCCTTACAGCTGGGGGTTTGAGCACTGCAAGCCCCCAAGAAAATTTTGAAATTTGACCAATTATAGGGACATTTTGAGGCCATGTGAAATGGGTATAGAGCATGTTCTAAAGTCAATATTAAGTACTTCAACCCATTGGCTTATGATTCTATCACTAAAAAACTCCATCGATTTTGTAGAGAAATTCACTCATAAAATAAGGTGCTTTGGGGGCCCCTCCAGGATTGAGGCCCTGAAGCTTAAGCTTCATTAGTTTCACAGTAGATCTGCCTCTGAGAGGGAATCACTGTCAGGTTCTTCGCTGAACCCAAGTTTCAGTCAGGCTCTTGACACAAGTTCAGGCCAAGTTCTGGCCACAAGTCAAGTCCTTGGTTCCCAGGGTCGGAAGCCCCTGTGTATCTCCTGTTTGTGCAAGTGCTCACAGCTGTTGCATGTTTTGTCTTCATCCACGGGAACTACTTATCTTGCGGTTGCCTAGCAATGTTTATCTTATTCTCCTGGCCTAATGTTTTTAAGCAAGTAACCTGTACTGGGTCTCCATTGCTAACCTTGCCTGCCTGCGTGCAGTCAGTTCTTTTATTTTGCCTTTTAGCTCCTAATGAAGTATTACTTCTTCAGTCCCTCCCCTCCCCAAACTCCACCCTCCTCAGGCTCTGCCCCCAAAACCTCCCGACAGTAGCAAAGAGGGACCTGGCAACCCTAAACATATAGGAGAGCATGGTCCAGATACTCAAGCCACATAGGGCTTTTGAGGTCAAAAGCAACACCTTGAACTAGGCTCAGGATCAGATTGGTAGCCAGTGCAACTGCTGTAGTACTGGGGTGTATGCTCCCGATAGCTGGCCCTGACCAGCAGACTAGCTGCAGCATTTACAGTACTCCGCATCCCATAAAGCCACTCTTCCCACAAGATCCACTCACCATCCTTCATTCCTGCCACAAGTAACATGAACCAGCAGCTGCTAGGTCAAAGATCTGTGTTCTCACTTAGTAGCACAACACTCCTGAGGTTTGCCTCTGGGACTAGGGTGATTTCCCACCTCAGAGATGCTTAAGGTTGCCAGGTCCCTCTTTGCCACCGGTGGGAGGTTTTGGGGGTGGAGCCTGAGGAGGGTGGGATTTGGGGAGTGGAGGGAACAGTGCCATAGAGTCCCAATTGCCAAGGCGGCCATTATCTCCAGGTGAACTGGTCCTCTTCCTTCCCTCTGAGTGGCTCAGTGGTAGAGCATCTGCTTGGCATGCAGAAGGTCCCAGGTTCAATCCCTGGCATCCTCAGTTAAAAAAACAAAACAAAAACCAGTTAGTAGATGATGTGAACGACCTCTGCCTAAGACCCAGGACAGCTGCTACCAGTCTGAATAGATGATACAAACCTTGATGGACCAAGGGTCTGATTCATTATAAGGCAGCTTCATGGGTCCAGTTGCCTTCTAAGCCCCTAATGAGCTGATCCTCAGAAACAACATTTCAGAGGGCTCAGTAGATGCAAATGGAGAGGGAAGTGGGAAAGGGTCACTCCACAAGGTCCACTCTGCAAGCAGATATCATGGGATACAAGCAGGGTTGCCATCCTTCAGGCTGGAGCCTGGAGATCTCCTAGTATTAAAGCTCAACTCCAGACTACAGGAATACAGGGCTGCTTTGGAGGGTGGAGTCTGTGGCATTATACACTGCTGAGGTCCCTCATCTCCTCAAACCCCACCCTCCTCAGGCTCCACCCACCCCAAATCCCCAGGAATTTCCCAACCTGGAGTTGGCACCCCTAGATACAGGTCAGTGTGTTTGCTTTTTAAGAGGCAAAGAAAGGACATCTGGATAGATGATTTCTTAAGTTCAGAGTTCATTCTTTGAAGGAAGCGAAGGAAAAGCAGCTTGTGAAACGCTTTCAGTAAGATTATTGTCCTCAGAAATTTCACACCAATCATCAGCTTGTGAAGAACCTTACAGGGCCACTGTCAGGGGGACGAGGCACTGCGCGGTAACTTGTGAAGAACTTTGAAATGGAATTAGCGCCAGCTGACAAAGGGAGCTCGGTGAGGAGCCTGAGCCTACTGTATGAGCAGTCCCCGCCGGAAAGATAAGCAGAGTGGCTTCTGTTCAACATAACACTCCAAAGCCTAGAACAGGGGTGGGGAACCTCAGGCCCGGGGGCCGTATGCGGCCCCCGAGGACATTTTTTGTGGCCCTCAGGAGCTCCGGGGCCCTGCTGTAGAGGCGGGGCGCAGGGTGGCCCTCCCAGAGTGTGTTCCTGGCGCCATGGCTTACAGCGGTGCTGCAGCGCCCTTTTTTGGGGGGGGACCTCCTCTCGCCGACTGTCGGCTGTTGAGCAGCGAGAGGGAGGGGGAAAGAGGCTGGTGGATCCCGGCGGCAAAACATCCATGCAGGAGCCGATCAGGCTTCAGGGGGGCCCTTTTGTGGACTCTGGGGAGGAGAGGGCATGGAGACTGGGCCTGGTCACGTGGGGCTCTGTGCGCCGCCGTGTGTGTTGGTGGGTGGGCAGGGGAGGCTGGGGCCCGGTCGCGCGGGGCCAGCGTGCGCGGGTGTGTGTGTGTGTGGGGGGAAGGCTTTTCTCTCTTCCTCTTTTTCTGTCACTCTTTCTCCTTTCTCTCCCTCTCTTTCTCCCTCTTTTTCTGTCTCTTTGTCTCCCTCCATCCTTTTCTTTATCTCCCTTCGTCCTTTTCTTTCTTTCTCCCTCTCTCTCCATTTCTTTCTCCCTTTCTCCCGCCCTCCTCCTCTTTCTCTGTTTTCATTCCTCCCTTGCAGATCGACTGTGGGCTGCGCTCCCCTGGCACCTCGTTTGCTCGGGCCCACTGCTGGCTGCCCTTCCGCCTGGGAGGGGGAGTGGGGGCACCCTGCAGGCCTTCTCTGTGTGGCCTCCCCTGGGGTTGCCAACCTCCAGGTGGTGGCTGGAGACCTGGCAACCCTAGCCTCTTCCTCCCCCCCCCGGGAGATCTACACCTGGTATGGCCCCTGAATGATGTCATAAATGTGCAAATGGCCCTTGGAAGGAAAAAGGTTCCCCACCCCTGGCCTAGAAGAAGCCCTGTTGCAAAGCATGGCACTGGGGAATTTAAGCTGCGCAAATCTCATTGCTCTTAATGGAAGAGTGTGTGTGTAAATTCCTGAGTCTTTTCCCCTTCCCCCATTGCCCCCAAATGCTTGTTACCTTAGCACAGACTGGGGCGGGCAGGGGAATCCCTAATTGCTTTCCGATGTGAGTCTTCCTCAAAGCTGAAAACTAGGATCCAAAAGGGAGCCCCTCCCCCATCTTTTTCAAAACGAAGAGACATAGGAACCCAAGTCCCTCTCTAGCCATGTGGCGTCGCGTTAAAAACCCGACACAAGAAACGGATTGTCAAAATGATATTCAATAGAGAAGAGGCTTTTGAACAACACATTTATTGGCATTAAATCCTGCATTCTTCTAGAATGCATTCTTCTACTTTCATAAATTTAAAGGCCTGCCGCTTGCATGCATGATGTAGGAAGAATTATATCCACCTTGTAGCAAGGATGAGACCTACAGATTAATGGAAATGGCTCCATTTGGTTTACTGGTCCTGTCGCAGTTGTAAGAAGCCCTAAAACCTATTCATCTTCCTGGCCATCTGGTAAGGAACAAACTTCCTCTCCCCCCCCCCCCCCCAGTTAGAAGCCAAAAAGCATAGTTCATTGGGCTGAAAGGAGATGCTTGGGGAAGAAATGTCTCAGGCCCTATTAAAACCAAGCCAAAACAGTTGTGTTTTACATTCAGGACTGCCAACGCTAACTGCCGCAGCTTTATTCTTTCTCAACCAATATCTGATGGAAGCTCTACAACAGGGGTCCCCAACATGGTGCCCATTAGGGTTGCCAACCTCCAGGTAGTAGCTGGAGATCTCCTGCTGCTACAACTGATCTCCAGGTGACAGAGATCAGTTCCCCTGGAGAAAATGGCCGCTTGGGCAATTAGACTCTATGGCATTGGAGTCCCTCCCTTCCCCAAACCCCGCCCTCCTCAGGCTCCACCCCAAAAACCTCCTGCCAGTGGCGAAGAGGGACCTGGCAACCCTAGTGCCCATGGGTGCCATGGTGCCTGCCGAGCATTTTTAGAAAGTGGGTGGGGCCAGGTGGAGTTTTGCCTGTCAGGGGCTTCCGATTGTCTCCTCAGATTTTTGAAAAGTTGCTTCAGCAGCAGCTGCCACCACAGCACAAGACTCTTCACTGTGTGAGTGAAGGTATATGCAAAGAAATATATTTTAAACAACATGTTCATTTAAAAAGGCATTCTGTTAAGCAGGGCTTCTGCCTGAAATGCGGAAGAGTGACCATTAAGACTTATGTATTACCTTGTTCCTTGACACTTTGTGGTTCCTCCTCCTGCGGCATCCGTTGCATGGGTGCTCCCAACACCTTGTGTTAGAATCCCAAAGGTGCCCACGGGTTCAAAAAGTCTGTGGACCCCTGCTGTACAAGTTTAACGTTATAATTAAATGACATGCATTTACTGTCGGCTTATTCCTTCTCAGATTGAAAAAGAGAGATGAGGGTGTTACAGGACTTTCCAGAGATGGGGAACGGAGGAGTTTGGTAAGGGAAGGACTTTCTCCAGCCTTTTACCCATACTTTAATTTCTTGATAAAGTATTATCCTTTAAAGAAAACACAAGATAGCCTTGTTCTATGTCGACATGCTGAGAACGGCAACGCAAACAGGATCACCAGTCAAAGTTACCTCAACTGAACATCCTCAGTTATACATTAGATTTATGAGCAGACAGACTGTAAAGGCACGTAGGCCTATTATGCAATGGGTCCTTGGACTCCCGTTCGCCCCCCTGTCTGACTTGGATATTCCTTGGAATTCTGCACGTGTTTTCCTTCCATGAGACGCGAGATCGCTGCCAGCCCTACCAATGTCCGGCTCTTCCCATCCCTCTGCTAATCCAACTTTTCCTTCTAACATGAGCTCAGCCCGGCTCAACAATCAGGGCAGAAGCACAAGCAGGCAGAAGAGCCAATCACGAAGCAGCATGTAAAGAGGCGGGGATCCAGGTGCTTCCTGCTACCTTGGAGCTCTTTCTCGGCCAAAAAACAAACAAACGGCTTTTTAAAAACTAGGCTTGGATTTCTCTCCCCCCCCTTTCAGATTGCTCCATTTTTTGTTTTTTTGTTCTTAAAATGCTTTTTTATACGGCAGTTGGGGTTGTTTGGGGGGTGATTATTTCTCGTAGCGAGTCTGTCAAAATGAGCCAATTACAGAGCAGCATTTAAAGGGGCGGAACTTGATTTGAGCCTGGGAAACTGCCGGTGCAGAAATTCCCAGTAGGAAAGTGCGAGTCCAGCCAGCAACGAACCTCAGGTAAAACGCCCATGCAGAAAAGACCATAGAGACATTTCAGCAGTCAGCCTCAACTCAAAAATCTTAAATATTTTACCTGCCCTTTTAGCTGTTACTTTTTAGCAATTGAAGGTAATGGTTGCCGATGGGGAGAGAAAATGTATGAGAAAGCAGCCTAATCATACAAATGGACATGTCCAAATTCATTTGGACATATCTGAACATCTCAGCAAAACACTGAAACCCATTGCAGTGAATAGGTCATAAGCCAATATGCTGGGTGTTTGAGCATAATGAAGTTTGAGCATACCTTCTTTCATGTATTTATCTATATATTTACAGTGTTTATAGTCTGCTTTTCTCACTGGGACTCAAGTCAGATTACACAATGCGTCAAATACAATCAACGCGCTGGGACAGCCCATAAACAGTGCAATAAGGTTCGGGTCACAAATATCTGAAAACAAGCAGAAATATGAAACAGAGCTGGAAAAAAATGTACTAGTAAAATTGCCTTTACTGCATTAAGTGGCTGCAGACAGGGAAAGGAGAAGTGGGAAAGTGAGAGAATGCCGGGCTTAGTGAATTTCTTTTCTTCTGTCTTTTCTAGAGGGGCAGGACAGTGAATTTAGCCATTTCATTTTAATACTGTAATTAATAACGTTGCCAGCTCCAGGTTGGGCGATACCTGGAGATTTTGGGGGTGGAGCCTGAGGAGGGTGGGTTTGAAGAAAGGGAGGGACTTCAACGCCATACAGTCCACTTTCCAAAGCATACGTCTTTTGCGCTGACCTGGATGGGCCAGGCTAGCCCGGTCTCGACAGATCTTGGAAACTAAGCAGGGTCGGCCCTGGTTAGGACTTGGATGGGAGGCCACCAAGGAAGTCCAGGGTTGCTACACAGAGGCAGGCGATGCCCAACCACCTCTGAATGTCTCTTGCCTTGAAAACCCCATGTGTTGTCATAAATCAGCTGTGACTTGATGGAATTTTCCACCACCAAGCATGTTTTGGGTTTCTACTCTACATTGGTTTCAGATATTCTGACATCCAAGAGAATATCTGTGTTTTCATAACAAGACTGTCTTGTCCCATCAAATAAAAAGAGTGCTGTGCTCTTAGAGAGCTAACAACAGTTTAATTATTGTCATTTGATATGCTCATGCAGAGCATATCCGAAGGATCTCCCTTAATATAATTTACAAGAACATTTGAAGTGCCCAAAGAAAATAATAGCAGGAACAAGTGGAGGAAGTCTTCAAAAGGATAGAAATAAATTGCTTCTAAGGAACTACGCTGGAGACAAAATAAGCTGTCTCCTTGAATACAACTAATTTCATTGCTGAAAGCAAAGGTGAAAATCTTTCAGCCCGGAGCGAGCGAACACGAGTGTATTTCACCAGCAGGGATGAATGGCCCCGCCGCATCCGTGATGAGCAGGATGCCTCTGGGCCATTGACAGCTTATTAAATGCTTTTTAAATTAACTTTGCTGCTTTAATTTAGCTGCAAATCAGCCAGCACTCCTTCCAAAATACGAATTTTGTTTTAACTGGGTGCTGGTAGCTGGACTGTTCCAACCATAAACAGAGTGTCTGTTTTACAGGAAGCAATTGTTGCTGCCAACTGTAGTAGCTCATTGTACCTGTGATGGGATAATTCTGAAATTTCTGTGCTTTACTTAATTATATATCATATACTGGGTTTGTATTTTGATTTCATTTATTATATTTGCTTCTGTGATGTTATTACTATTATGCTGGCCTTTGACCTTAATAAATAGGGTGGGGTTTGGGGAGGGGAAGGGACTTCAGTGCCATAGAGTCCAATTGCCAAAGCGGCCATTTTCTCCAGGTGAACTGATCTCTATCGGCTGGAGATCAGTTGTAATAGTAAGAGATCTCCAGCTACCACCTGGAGGTTGGCAACCCTAGCTTGCCAGGTTTTGCTTCACCACTGGTGGGAGGTTTTTGGGGCGGAGCCTGAGGAGGGACTTCAATGCCATAGAGGGACTTCAATGCCATAGAGTCCAATGACCAAAGCGGCCAATTTCTCCAGGTGAACTGATCTCTGTTGCCTGGAGATCAGTTGTAATAGCGGGAGATCTCCAGCCACTACTTGGAGGTTAAGTCACGAAAAAAATGACATACAACTGCTACAGTGGTAGTCAACAAATTACAGTTGTATGGCACTTGTTATATAGACTATAAAACAACTTTTGCATGAGCAAGGCTTATATCTTATAATGTATTTATTTACAATCACTTACATTTAACTTATAGAAGCCTTTTTTTTTGCATATTCAATTTGGCGTGCAAACAAATGTCTTTGTTTCACTTTTTTTCTTCAGCTGCCCGAAGTCACGTGGGGAGTTAGATATTAATTGAGAGCCGCAATTCTTTATGAAGCTAGCATTTGCTACGCTCTGAACTGATTTGAACCCAGCTGAAGAAAGAAAGAAAAAGGCAGGTGCCTCTATTTTTCTCCAGCAGAGGTAAAAGCAGCACCAAGGTGCCAAATGTTAGGTGAAGAGTTAAAAAGCCTGCCCCCCCCCTCCCAGAAAATCACAGTCTTGGCATCTGCAATCTGCATTTAAATGACCGAGGAGTCCCATGTCAATAAGCAGGACAGCATATGCTAGGTTTCGGGTAGCTGAGGTACACTTATTTCAAAATAACATTGAAGGTACACACACACACACACACACACACACACAAACACTTTTATACTTCAGAAATGTTACTTTTCAAGAATGAACCATGGCCCTGAGTATATCCAATAAAGAAGACAGCTTAGATCACAGATACATGCAGAGTCGCAACAGCCATCATCATCTGGGTGGACAGCTAATTCTGCTGCTTTTCTGTATGAAGAGTGAATATTGAATCGTCCAGTCGCACTTAATGTAGAGTCGGTGGAATTGTCCTTACTTGAAGGAGGCTCCCAAGGCCAGACTGGCTATGTAACAAGCAGCCTCCTCACAGGGGCTTTTAGTTATTGACTTGATTATCTTGTAGAATGCTAATCTCTCTCACAGCACACCATTTGGTAATTATGGATATGGCCGGACGTAATTTAGCACTGGCTCCTGTGCATTTAACAAAATCCTGATGTACTGGATGCAACAACCGCACGTTTATGTAAAGATGACAAACTGCTGCTGGTGATTGCTTGGAGATTTCCTGGGATGCAGCCCTGCAAAACGGTGTCGACGATGCCATGCTGTCATTTCCGAAGAAACACCCAGAAGTGACATCACAAACCCCCAAACCCTCGGTGATGTTCTAGCCAGTATAGTGTTGTGGTTAATAGCGGTGGACTCTAATCTGGTGAACCGGGTTTGATTCCCCGCTCCTCCTCATGAAGCCTGCGGGGTGACCTTGGGCTAGTCACAGTTGTGGGGAGAGGAAGGGAAGGTGATTGTAAGCCGGTTTGATTCTCCTAAAAGGTAGAGAAAAGCAGCATATAAAAACCAACTCTTCTTCTTCTATTTCAGCGATCATAGAGATCACTGGAATTCCTAGAATGTTGTGGGGTGGGGGGAGGCTGTGATGTCACTTCCATGTTTTCCCTCCCATTCCCTTCTGCTACTAAACTGATTGGTAGTGGGACCTTGGGTATAGCAGAAGGCGATTGCCCACCACAAACTGGCACCTGGGAACCCTAACATTGTGTACATATAAAAGTCATGACTGAGGCTGAGAGAGGAGAATGAGCTATGAATCAGGCAATGGGGTGAGGGTGGGGGTTGAATCTCCCCTCTCCCAGGAACTCACTAGATAGGCATTAGGAGGCAAATGGAACTCTCTGGGAGGTAGGGCTGTCAATTCGGTTCGGTCCGAACTGAAAATCAACCGAATTTCCCCTGATTCGTTGCTTTTCTGTTCGGACGGATCCGAACTCAAAACTGGCGGGAACCGGGGGGGCCGAATTCAGCGAGTTCGGGAGTTTGCGAATAAATTCAGCCAATTCGGCCGTCAGTAAGCAGCATAACCGTCAGTAAGCAGCATTCTCCTCCCCCGGCCAATCGGTGGGCAAGCTGGGTCTTCTTCTGGCCAATCAGTCAGGATTGAGTACTGGAGGAATCAGCTGATGTGCGGCCCGGCCAGGGAGAGAGAGAGAGAGAGAGCGAAATCCTCGTGTGTGTGTGTGGGGTGCTTGTGCACATTCGCTCCTTTCTGTGGCTGCAGGGGGCGCATTTTTTGGGGTGCACACACAAAACTTTCACTGGAACTTCAGATGAAGCTTCTTAAGGTACCCCCCAAGTTTTGTAAACATTGGGTCAGGGGGTCCCGAGATATGGGCTCCCCCCTTTTTCTTTCCATGGCTGCAGGGGGCGCATTTTTGGGGGTACAAATCCCAAACTTTGAGCGGAGTTTCAGACCAGTGTTCTTAAGATACCCCCCAAGTTTTGTAAACATTGGGTCAGGGGGTCTCGAGATATGGGCTCTCCCCCTTTTCCCTCCCCCCTTTTCCATTTATGTGGCTGCAGGGGGCGCTTTTTTGGGGATATAGCCCCCAAACGTTTAGCATAGCTTCAGTGAATTATTCTTAAGATACTACCCAAGTTTTGTAAAGATGGGTTCAGTGGGGGCAGAAATATCGCCTCCCCCCTTTTCTCTTTCCATGGCTGCAGGGGGCGCATTTTTGGGGGTGCAGACACAAAACTTTCACTGGAACTTTAGATTAAGCTTCTTAAGGAACCCCCCCAAGTTTTGTGAACATTGGGTCAGGGGGTCCCGAGATATGGGCTTTCCCCTTTCCCCTATTGGGATGAATGGGGCAGCCGATCCGATCCTGTGTGCATCTCTCCAGAGCAAAACGTTCCGTGCCTAATTGGAATCATCTTGGATTACAGCCCGTCCTGATGGAACAGAAGACAGCCACAGTAAGACCCCTTTGGGGGCTTTAATCTATAATTTTTCTCCTGTGTATGTGTGTGTGTGTGGGGGAAAGCAGAGTCTGTGTGTGTGTGGGGAGGGAGCAGTTTCTGTGGGTGGGGGGGAAGCCAAAGGGGGCTTTCGTCGGTTCTGCCTGGGGTGTGTGTTCCCCCTCGAGTCTCTCGCTCCCTGGTTTGAGGGGGGAGGTTTCAGTTGTGTGTTGCAAAGGTGTTGTTTAACAAGGTTGTGTTTGCAGTTGTTTTGCTAATTTCTCCGCTGTTGTCGGGCTGGGAGCTTTGTGCGTGAGCGGCAAGCTCTGCTGAGAGATGCACAACATTAAGGGTGGGGGGGGACCCCTTTCAGGGCCCATATCTCAGCCCCCCCTGACCCCTGATCTTTACAAAACTTGGGGAGTCTTTCAATAAACGTCCTTTGAAGCTCTGCCAAAAGTTTGGGACCTCTAAGCCCAAAAATGCCCCCCCCCAGAGCCGCGGAAAGGCGCGGTTGTGTTTTTAATGGCTTTATTCGGCCGAATTTGTTTCCGAACTTTGAATTCCCGCCGAATTGAACGGATCCGAAGTGGGGGAGTTCGGACTTCGGCACGTACCGAACCCACAAGGGCCAAATTCGGCCGAATCCGAACTGTACCGAATTTTTTTTTTTTGACAGCCCTACTGGGAGGTCAAGATCAAAATATCCCTCCAGAGGGGGTTTAACCCTTCAACCTCCACTCAGCTTCACTATCTGCAAGTGGCTCCCCCACCCCACCCCGTATTAACATTTTAAAGGGGAGGGAACCCCTGCAAATTTTAAAAGGATGAATCTTTTCTCCTTTAAAATGCGAATGCATTCATTTTCAGATAGTGAATTTGAGTGGCAGTTGAAGGATTAAAACCTCTCTTGCTTCACCACTGCAGAGCCCTGGGGCCAGCTGAGGTTTCTGGAGTCTGCATATTTGCACTTTAAGGATGGAACCAGAAGCCTGGTCTGTTTGAGCCCTAAGTGGTAACTTCTGTTCTACAATACTGGCATAGTGGTTCTGCCTTGTTTTACAGGATTGCTGGGAGGATTACAAGAAACTAATGGGAAGTGCTTTGAATGAATGCTGTTTTTTAAGAAAAAAATGCACCAGTAACGCACAGCCCACAGGGGCCCATATTGCTGCTCTTTCCTTACAAGCCGTGGGATGTGTGTTCCTTTTGCTCCCCATTGGATTGCCACATTTATTCATTTGTAAACAAGGAGAATTCATTACTCGCAGCTGGTCGAGACTGTATTTAACCGAGCATCACCACTATCCCAGCATGCAAATACAGGTGTGCAACATCTGGGCGTCTCCTGCTCATCAAAGGAAGTGCTCTGCTTTTTTCATCCCCCACTCTGCCTATGTTGTTTTTCCTATTAAGTTTATTGTGAGGGAGATGATGACATGTTTACTCTGAATCTGGTTCACTTTTCCTAATGGTTTTTGCAACCCTTAACATTTGTTATGGTGGTGGAAAGCGCCGTCAAGTTGCAGCTGACTTATGGTGACCCCTCATGGGGTTTTCAAGGAAAGAGACGTTCAGAGGTGGTTTGCCCTTGCCTGCCTCTTCGTAGCTACCCTGGACTTCCTTGGTCGTCCCCCCTCCAAATACTAACCAGAGCTGACCCTGCTTAGCTTCCAAAGTCTAGCCTGAACCATCCAGGTCAGGGTAACATCTGTTGTACCCTCTCTTATTTCTGTTCAGGACAGGGGTTCTTAGCTCTGTGGTTCTTTAGCTTCGCCAGAGGCTGCTAGGCACCCCAACCCACCCCTGGTATAACAGTATTGTTAGTTCTTTAGTTCTTTATTATATCATTGTCCAACTTTTCCAATATCAAAATTCAGTTGAAATGAGCATTTAAGTTCAATACAAACTACTCTTTGAAGAAGAAGAAGAAAGTTGGTTTTTATATGCCAACTTTCTCTGCCACTTAAGGAAGACTCAAACCGGCTTACAATCACCTTCCCTTCCCCTCTCCACAACAGACACCCTGTGAGGTAGGTGGGGCTGAGAGAGTGTGACTAGCCCAAGGTCACCCAGCTGGCTTTGTGTGTAGGAGCGGGGAAACAAATCCAGTTCACCAGATTAGCCTGTGCCGCTCATGTGGAGGAGTGGGGAATCAAACCCGGTTCTCCAGATCTGAGTCCGCCACTCTAAACCACTGCTCTTAACCACTACGCCACGCTGGCTCTCTCTTGGGGAAGGGATTCTCAGGGCCAAAATGGATTTGAGGGAGATCACAGAACTCCATCAGTCTGTTTAAGGGAAATTGTACAAGCACATTTTATTTATTAATTTTATTTATGTCATTTATAGTCTGCCTTTCTCACTTGGATTCAAGGCGGATCACACAGCGTGAGTCAATACAATAGCCAGGGTGGCGTACTGAATAAACAATACTATAGGATTAGGGTTGTAGGACCTAATCTAAAAACAGAACTGAAATGAAGCAAAAGTCTTAACATGACACGTTAAATGATACAAAAATTACACAGTAGGATCCTAGATTCAGTAAACTAAACAGAGTAGTACAGACTACAGTCCCTAATAGGGCTGCCAGCCTCCAGGTGGTACTTGAAGGTCTGGAATTACAACTGAGCTTCAGACTACAAAGATAAATTCCCCTGGAAGAAAATGGCTGCTTTGGAAGGTGCGCTCTATAGCATTATCCCCTGGTGATGTCCCTCCCCAAACCCTGCCCAGGCTCCACCCCCAAGTCTCCAGGAATTTCCCAACCCAGAGTTGGTAATTCTAGTCCCTAATAATCTGTCTAAGTAAGTTTGTGAATCATTTAGTACAGTGTAACTCTACTGCCTGTAGAATAGTTTTGTTAAATAATTCAATGTTGCATGGTTTGCAGAAAGCTAGGAGAGCGGAGCCTTCCTGACCTCTTTAGACAGGGCCACCTGTAAAGTAGGAGCCACATTTCAAATCAGGGCCATGTGTAGGGTTGCCAACCTCCAGGAGGGGCCTGGAGAACTCCCAGAAGTACAGCTGATTTCCAGGCTACAGAGATCAGTTGCCCTGGAGAAAATGGCTGATTTGGAGGTGGACTCTGTGGCATCCCATCCCTGCTGAGATTCCCTCCCCCTTCCCAACCGCTGGCCTCCTCATGCTCCACCCCCGAATCTCCAGGAATTTCCCAACCCAGAGCTGGCAATTGTACCATGAGAGATGGAACAGGGTTAAAGTGTGAATCAAATCTGGGTTCCCTGAACTCTTACAAGCAGTTGTAAAGGGGGAAATAGATGTGTCTGTTTACCTTTAACAGACTGATGGAGGTGTGTGATCTCCTTCATGCTTCTTCTGGCCCTCAGCCAAACTGGATCCAGGGACAAATCATGGAGCCCTCATAGAGCCATTGCCCTGGAGCAAGCTGAGCCAAGCGGCCCTGGAGTTGTTGCTTAGCGGTCATTGCCTAGGGCAGGGATCCCCGACCCTTTTGAGCCTGTGAACGCCTTTGGAATTCTGAGACCGGGTGGTGGGAGCAACTGCAAAATGGCCACCCTGGTAAGTGGAGCCAACCACAAAATGGCCGCCCTGGGAGGTGGATAGGGTTGCCAGCTTCGGGCTGGGAAATACCTGGAGATTTTTGGTGAACTGATCTCTGTCACCTGGAGATCAGTTGTAATAGTGGGAGATCTCCAGCCACTCCAGGGGGTTGGCAACCCTAATTGGTGGGCAACTGCCTGCCAAAACCACCCACCAAAACCACCCAAGCAGCTGGAAGAAATCTGTCCTTGGCAAATCACGCAATAATACGGTGGATTACAACACTATTGGAAATTTGGTCCACAGGACTATATGGGACTTTGACAACATAGGATCTTGCTAGGAGTAGGGGAATGTTTGTGCGTGTATATGTTGTCCAATAGTCTTACAAATGGTAAAACAGTCATCTTGCTATTGTTTACATCACCCACTGTTTCATTATTTTTTATGAAGGATTATCTGGTTTCTATTGTATAATTAAGATAGTACCTCAAGAGTAGTAAAATTGCATATAAATTAATCAGTGGTTTCGTACTGATAGTCTTACCTTAGTGGGTTTTTTGCCCAACCTTCCTTCAGTACTCTCTAGTTTGTTTGAAAACCACCCACCTGGCAACCGTAGCTCCATGTGTTATTTTGGAGACTTTACAGCCAAGGAACAGCAAGGAGATGAAGCCCAATTCTGTCCTATTTGTCAAGGACGTATCCTGCACTTTAACTCAATTTTCTTATGAGTACATTGTATTGCTTTTCCATAAGAAGACCAACATCTAGCTCCTTTTTTCTTTTTTTAACCATAGGTCTCATGTCTGAGGGGTATTTTTCATGGTGGATTTTGCTTCGGTTTCGAATCGGAGCAAACAATAAACCCATTTAAATAGCTTTTTCATGGCAGCGCAGATTCTCCCCCCACCCCGAGGCATTTTCAATTTTTCATGGGAGAAACAGCGCACTTCTCTGCGCTGCTTACGTCTGCTGCCGCTCATGACTCACCGCTTCAAATCCGCCTAATCCCGCTCACTCTTCCCATGATCCTGTGTGTGTGTGTTTGGGGGGGGGCATCCTGAGAGCGGCAAATCCAAGCCAAAACTCCCATCACCCTTCTGAAGAGGGGCAGCCAGTCTGCTCTGGGTATCCCTCCAGGCGGTGCGATCCTATGTGTGTGTGTGTTGGGGGGGGTATCCTGAGAGAGGCAAATCCAAGCCAAAACCCCCATAACACTTCTGAAGAGAGGCAGCCAATCTGCTCTGGGTCTCCCTCCAGCTGGTGCGATCCTATGTGTGTGTGTTGGGGGGGCATCCTGAGAGCGGCAAATCCAAGCCAAAACCCCCATCACCCTTCTGAAGAGGGGCAGCCAGTCTGCTTTGGGTCTCCCTCCTGCCGGTGTGATGCTGTTAGAGTGGCAACTCCCCCAGCCAATCAGCGTTCTTGGGGGAGGAGAAAGGAGACGTCCCGGGGAGCGAAGCAAACATTTTTTCATGGGCATCCGAGCAACAAAACGCTCTTCTACTGGAAAGTACGGCTCAGAAGTGGTTTGGATTGCCTCTCTTTTAACCCGGCTTATTTTGCTCAGTGGGGGAAAACACGGATCTGCAGTGAATAACCAACATTTGCCTCCAATGCAAATCAGCATCAAAACAGCAGCAAATCTCCGTGAATACCCCTGAGTGTGTCTTAAAATCTTTGGAAGCTAGTATTAATTAGTTGGAAGATGGATTCCTTAAAATGACATTGTAATGTGGTTCTAATAGCACTAACAGTGGGGAGTGTCAGAATGGAAGAGATCATCAGGATTAACAACACTTTTCTTGAGAAAATAATAATTAATTATGCTGTATTTAAAAAAAAGATGAGAAAAAAAGAACTTTGCTAATCTCAGTGGTCTCTTGAATTGAGACTTCCTGCTGTCACTGTTACTGTTAATGGGATAGTAATAATAGTAATATTATTCAAGATACTTTTGTTATTATATTCTTTACCAAAGAGCTTTTGCTATCATGCTGGCATCATTAAATATTTGTCATGTATCCCTTAATCCAACCCCGCTTCATGAAAGAAACAATTCTAAAAAGAAGCTTTCCGTCTTAGCAAGATATTTCATGATAGTCAAATGCTAATGTACTCGAGGAAGGGGAGGCGGTGTGATATAGCCTGCTCCCATCAGAGTCAATACTTGGATGAGCGACCACCATTGAAGACTGCAGAGGAAGGTGATGGCAAACCGCCTCTGCAGTTTTGATTTGACGGCATATACGTATGTAATGTCCTTGGTGTTCATTAACAGTATCAGGAATGGACAGCCAGTGTGGTACAGTTCATCAATCACATTCAATGAAAAGTCGCCCCCAAAGTCCAAAGCAATCATCTTTGATTTCTGAAGGGGGAACTTTGTTAAAATGAAGGAACTAGTCAGAAGGAAGCTAAAAGGGAGAATGAGGAGAGTCAAATCCCTGCAGAATGCCTGGAAAGTATTTTTGTACCTAAGGGCTGTTAAGTTGCAACCGATTTATGGCGAGCCCAGCAAGCAGCCTTCAACACAAGCAGTGTGCCACACAGAGGAGGTTTGCCATTACCTTCCTCTTTAGCATCTTCCTTGGTGGTCTCCCATCCAAGTTCGGACCCTGCCTAGCTTCCGAGATCTGATGAGATTGGGCTATACCATGCTGCCTTCCCTCCTGGAACCTATTTAAAACTACAGTAATTGAGGCCCAGACAGACCTCTGTAAGCCATGTAAAAATATTTATTTATTATTAAAAAGTGTGTTGCATGTTTTCACCTGTCTAGTTGTCCTTGGCCTGGAAACACGCCCCTCTAGAGGGAGGTGCTTCCTACATAGAGGCCAGAGTGGTTGCCTGGCAACAGGGCAGGTGGAGCAGGGGGTGAACTCCATGAGGGGGAAGCAGCCAGAGAAGATGCTGAGGCATTTCCCCCTCCTGATGGTGTGGAGAATTTAAAAAGAAGCTGCTGCTGCTGCTGGGGAAAACAGACAGTGGAGACGGAAAAAGACAGCAGAGGAGTGGGCGTCTTCTGCTGTGAGCCATCAGTCTTGAGAGAGTGTGGCTTCTCTGTGAGGAAAATTGTCTTCTGGGAGACTGAGAGAAAAAAAAACGGCTTTTCAATGGTCATTTATGCAGGGTTTGCTGCACAGTTTTCTGCTCCAAATTTTCAAACATCATATGCATGAGGGCTCCCCCCGAAGAAATTCCATAAGTAACTTGTGATTAATTAGGCATCCCCAGTGAATCATGGAGCTTCTGAGTCCCTCCCCCTGAAAATGCACCCTTGTTGCACTTTACTTGGAGGGGGCAGGTCAGCTCTTAAATGGGCTGCGTGAACTTTTGCTGGGTATTCCTCCCCACCTTTCTTTAACAGCTTCCGGCCTTCTAATCTTTGCAGCCTTCTTCAGTGTCTTCCTGCACATTTCATGAAGGTTTAGCTCCCTTTTTGTGCTTTGGATGGGAGGGACAGCCACGTGGGATGGAGAAGCCAAAATGAGTGTAAGGAGAGAAACCTGAAGTTAAGAGCTATGCATGGAATTGAGGGAAATTTGTGTTGCTGTTGCCTCAAAGCAGTATTTAAATTCATCCTAAAACAGGATCCTAGAACTGTGGGGGAAGAACGAGGCCAGAGCGAAGTCACGTCTGAAGGTTGGTAAAATCATGAATAATGCAAAAGAAGCCTCAAAGCAGTCCAGCAGGGACTGCAAAGTAAATACCCATGCATAAATGGCCAGTGACTGTGAGAAAAAGTGGCTTCTGGGTGACTAGGAGGGAAAAAAAAACGGCTTCCCAGTGATTGTGAGGAAAAGTGGCTAAAAGACTTTATTTGCCCTAAGTTTGGGACTGCCATTATAATTTTTATCCAGACTGCTCGTTAAAGCTTCCAGTTAGGCCTTATTGTTTTCCCCCTCTTTCAAGAAACTCTGTTTGTTTCACAGTCTTCAGATTCTGAATGGGGCATCCACAATCCTGTAACCACTAACCTGGTCCTTTTTAGACTAAAAAGGATGTATTTTGGGTTGTCTTGTTTGGGATCTCGCAGATGCAGCTCCACAAACTTAACTCTTTTGTGGTCCTCGGAGAGCATGAGATTGGGGTGGGTTGTTTCAGGGTTGTTCCCTGGTTTTTCACGTCGGTCAGCTTTTTGATGATTTTGTGCAGGATGAAGTACTGTCTGGGGAAGCGGCAAAAATTCTTCTCCAGCTCGACAGAAATCAAAGTTGGCGCTTGGGCTTGGACCTTGTCACATCTTTCCAGAATGTTTTTGACATCCCTGAGCATCTCTGTGTCTGACTGCAAGCACTTCTTCTCAATCTCCATGATGAGGCTAATGAGGGAGAGCCACTGCTATGACAGCTGGGTCATGTTATCCTTCAGCTCCTGCAGGATCTCTGTCTCCTCATCTTCCAGTTGTGAAAGAAGTATCTGTTGCTCCTCCTCCAGGAACTGATTCAGCTCCTCATACTCGCTGATGATGAGTTGATGGCAATTCTCAACTTTCTGCTTAAGCTCTTTGGGCTTCTTTTCCTCCCATGATTTGCAGTTAGCAATGTCCTGCAGCTTCTGCTCCAATGGCATCAGTCACTTCTGAGGCTTTTCCTTGTACTCCGGGAAGGCATCATCCAAGGATGCAACTCTGTAGGACCAGTGTCCATAGGAAACCTCAGATACCAAGCAAACAGCCTCCTGCTTGTCCTTGTGGAAAAGATGGAGAACCTCATTGAACTTCTCACACAAGTTCTCATCCTGTGCCTCACACTTGTTGGTGACCTGCAACTGCCTAGCTATCTCTACTGTGTTGCCAAGCGACAGAAAGTCGTATGGTGTCATGAGTCAGCCTGAGGCCTCCTCAGATGAAGAGAAAATAGGAGGAGGCATTTTGAGAGCATAACAACAGGCAGAAAGCAGAACAGCCATACTCAGAAGATGGCTCACTGTATCTGCACCTTCCAGCTCAAGAACAGAGGAACAGCCACAGCTAGAAGATGGTTCACCATGTCTGCAGCCTTCCAGCCCAAGCACGCCAACTGGGCCTGACAGCTCACCAGAAGCAGGACCCCCAGAGGGTTCACAAAAGCCACTGGAGCAGAGGAGATGGCAGGTTCAACTGGAAATCCAACAGTGATGCCAGAGTGGGAGGTTACAAGCCCAGCATACAGCCCTGCCTGACAGCGATGAGCCAGAGTGGGACTGAAGCACACATGAAGCAAACCACATGACTGAGAATATCAGAGCAGCCTAAATGGCAACACCTGGCTCTGCTACAGCAGCAGAGATAAGGCCCTATTTAAGCCATCAGTTAGGCTTGGCTGTCGTGGAAGCAACTTGTTTGCAGCCACTTTGTGTTCCTGTGATTCTCTGACCCTTGTATCTGCCAGCATTCTGGACATACGGCAGGCATGGCAAGGGAAGTCATGGTTCAGCTCCTCCCACCAGCAGGTGATGCAAACCCTGCAAAGGTTGTGGCCACAGTTGATGATCAGAGGGTCTTTCAGGTACTTGAGGCAGCTGGAACAGCTGGCCTCCACTTGGAGGCTCTCCAGAGGATTTGTGGTAGCCATGATGCTCTGTAGTACTGTTCCCCTAAGAGGAATCACTTAACCCACACAGATCAAGGTAACAGCATATCTTAACAATGTCAGGAGGGTACATGAATCTTTCAGGATGGGGGCGGTCAATGGCTGCCTCTTGGTTAAGACATGTAGAGCTTCTTGATTGGCATGCCCATTTTCTTTGGCTGTGGTTCCAGAAAGAAAAGAATTACCATGGGGGAATCCAAGTGAACATCTTTTTTGTGGAGAGCCTTAGAGTATGTGTGACTTGAGCAGCTGCATTCTCCAACCTCTTGCAAATTTTTCACATTTTCCCATCTCACCTGTAATTTCTGGTACACTAAAATAGGGTTTTCTTTCTCCTGACACCTTCCTTCCTGCGAGGTGCCCATCTTTTCCACAATTGTAGCAAAAAACAAACACCTGATTATTTCCTCTTGTCCCACTAGAATATTTCATTGGAAAGCTTCTAGGTAGGGGTTTGCATTCGGATAATCCAAACTGAAAAAAGCTGTTTGAAAAAAAAACCCAGAAATTTTCAGCTTGGGGGGGCAGGGGGGGGGGCTTCTCAGGATTTTCCACAGCCTTCTATGGAGGCAAAATTTGCAGCATAGCTGCTGGTGAGCCTCCTTGCAAGAACCCCCAAGTTTGGTAAAGACTGGGTCAGGAGGGAAAATGGAGGGAAAATGGCAGAGAAATCAAATGAATTGTCGAAGGCTTTCACGGTCAGAGTTCATTGGTTCTTGTAGGTTATCCGGGCTGTGTGACCGTCGTCTTGGTATTTTCTTTCCTGCCGTTTCGCCAGCAGCTGTGGCAGGCATCTTCAGAGGAGTAACACTGAAGGACAGTGTCTCTCAGTGTCAAGTGTGTAGGAAGAGTAATATATAGTCAGAAAGGGGTTGGGTTTGAGCTGAATCACTGTCCTGCAAAGGACAATGATTCAGCTCAAACCCAACCCCTTTCTGACTATATATTACTCTTCCTACACACTTGACACTGAGAGACACTGTCCTTCAGTGTTACTCCTCTGAAGATGCCTGCCACAGCTGCTGGCGAAATGGCAGGAAAGAAAATACCAAGACCACGGTCACACAGTCCGGATAACCTACAAGAACCAATCAAATGAATTCTTTGTGTCCGTTTTCACTGTGGAAAACATACCCATGTTGGAGCCACTATTTTAAAGAAAGGTATTGGAAGAATTGTCTCAAATTGAGGTAATGCGAGAGGAAGTTCTAGGACTACTAGGCAAATTAATAAGTCTCCAGGTCCAGATGGCATACGCCCAAGGGTTCTTAAATAACTCAAATGCAAAACTGTTGATCTACTAGCAAGTATATGTAGCCTGTTGCTGAAATCACCCTTTGTGACAGAGGACTGGAAAGTGGGGAATGTCACATTAGTTTTTAAAAAGGGGTCCAGAGGGAATCCAGGGAATTACAGGCCAGTTAGCCTGACATCTGTTCCAGGTAAATCAGTTGAAACTGTTATTAAAGAGAGAATTATTAATCTTATAGAGGAAAAAAGCCTGCAAATACAATCACATAGAGGAACAAATGAGTGTCAGACTATAATATGGGACAACCAGGTTTGAATCCCCACTCGTGCCATGCAAGATTGCTGGGTGACCTTGGGCCAGTCACTTTCTCACAGCCTCACAGGGTTGTTGTGAAGATAACATGGAGGAGAGGAGAATGAAGCAAGCAACATTGGGTCCCCAATGAGGAGAAAGGTGGGAAACAAATAAATAAAATAACACAAATAAATAAGAGGAAAGATGACTTTTGTAAAGGGAAGTCATGCCAACCTTCTGGAATTCTTTGAGCAGGTTAACTGGCATGTGGATAAGGGCGTTCTGGTAGACACTGTATAATTGGACTTCCAACGGGCTTTTGACAAGGTACCTCACCAAAGACTCCCATGTAAGCTAAGTAGTCATGGAATAAGAGGACAGGGCCTCTTATGGATCAGCAATTGATGAAATGACAGGAATCAGAGAACAGGAGTATATGCTTAACTCTCTCGATGGAAAGAAGAACGCAATGGCGTCCCATGAGGATCAGTATTGGGATCACTGCTGTTTAATTTGTTCATAAATTGGAGAAGTTGGAGATGGAATTGGAGATGAGCAGTCTAATGGCCAAGTTTGCGGGTGATGCCAAATTATTGAGGGTGGTGAAAACCAAACTGGATTATGAAGAACTACAGGAAGATCTCTCTAAATTGAATGAGTGAACAACAATGTGGTAAATGAAGTTCGATTTTGGTGTATAAAATGATGCATATTGGAACAAAAAAAATCCTAATTTACCTATATGATGATGGGGTCTGAACTGGCCGAGACTGAGAGGGAATGAGAACTTGGGCCTACAGTGGGTAGCTCAATAAAAATGTTGACTCAGTGTGTGGCAGTGGTGAAAAAGGTACACTCCGTGCTGCAGATTGTTAGGAAAGGGATTGAGAATAAAATGGCAAATGTTGTAATGCCCTTATAGAGCCACGGGAAAGCCTCATTTGGAGAACTGTATACAGTTCTGGATGCTGTATCTCAGAAGAGATATTACAGAGCTGAAAAAAGTGAAGAAGGCAACCCAGCTGGTCAAGGAACCTTTGCTATGAGTAAAAGCTGAAGAGTCATAGACATGAGAAAAATGGCAGCTGTGGGGGGAACATGATAGAGGTTTATGAAATCGTGAACGGGGTGGACTTTTTCTCCTTTTCCCATAGTACTAGAACTTGGGGGCACCCAATGAAGTTAGTTGGCGATAGGCACAGGGTGAAGAAAAGGAAATACTTCTTTACTTAAAAAAGTAATGTGGAATTCATTGCCAGTGGACACAGTGACAGCAACAAGCATAGATAGCTTAAAAAGGGGGTTAGACAGATTCATGGAAGATAGGTCCATCAACGGCTGTTAGTGATGGCAACTAAAGGAAACTTCCGTATTCAGAGGCGGCAAATCTCTAGGAGGCAACATCATGGGAGGTCCTTGGCCACTATAATGTGTTTATTGGCCCTCCAGGGTACTGGTTGGCCACTGTGTGAAAGAGCATGCTGTACTAGATGGACCACTGGTCTGATCCAACGGGGTTCTTCTTTTGTTCTTACAGATTAGTATTTGGGAGATGTGGTTTAAAACCTCCATTCTGCCATAAAGCTTGCTAGGTGTCCTTGGCAAGTAACTTTCTGTCATGCCTCACCTACGTCAAAGGGTTGTTGTGAGGAAAAATGGGGAAGGTAGAACCCTGTACTCCACCTTGAGCTCTTAAAAGAAAGGGTGGGATAGAAATACAGTTCACAGATAGTTTCCGGGATCTAGGATAGGAATGATGATGCTACATGAATAATGCAACCTGAATTAGGAAACTGCAGGCCGAAATTGTTAAATAGATGGCTATTTTTGAGAATCTCAAAGTGGTTTGGGGGTGGGATTTCGTCTTGCAAAATATTTGCCTTTCATCTTAGTTGCTCTTATTTGTTCTCGGTCAACTTCATTTTTCTGATGGTCCATAGTCCATCTGATTTGTCTATGCAGTTTTGTCATGAGTCGGGGCTGTGTCCAGTGGAGATTCCACTGAGCTCTGGTTTCAGTTGGGAAACAACAGATGGGTTTTGAGTTGGTTGCTGGACGCTGGTTTGAAGAAGCCAGAGTGGGATTTGATCCTTTATCCTCTTCAAAGAGAACACATGAAACTGCCTTATACTGAATCAGACCTTGGTCCATCAAAGTCAGTATTGTCTATTCAGAAAGACAGCAGCTCTCCAGGGTCACACCCAAGTGCTAACCAGGAGGAAATTCCTGCATTATGCAGGGGGTTGGACTAGATGACTCTGGTGGTCCCTTCCAACTCTGTGTTTCTATGATCACTGAGGAAGGCCTATTGGTCAAAACACATCTGGTTATAATGGAAAATTTTATGATTTACAATATATTAAAGCTTTGTTAATTTTTTGTACGTAACCCATTGTTATTCTTTCTATTATTAGTTTTTTTGTCAGCCTTCTTGATTACCTGTTGCTTCTTGGTTTAAGTTCTTTCTTCCCCTTTTTGCAATCAGTTAAAAAAAAACACCTTGGTGGTGGAAGATAGGTTTGTCAACTTTGGAGCCTGAAGGAGCACCTATTGGGGACTGAGAGGTGCCAAGAGTGTGTGTCTGGGAGGGGTAAGGGTTGCCAGAGCAGGCTCTTCCCCTCATGAGCAGCAACCCCTCTGTGCTGTGCACTGGACTATGCCCTCAGAGAGCCAGTGTGGTGTGGTGGTTAAGAGCGGTGGTTTGGAGTGGTGGAGTCCAATCTGGAGAACAGGGTTTGATTCCCCACTCCTCCACATGAGCGGTGGAGGCTAATCTGGTGAACTGAATTTGTTTGCCCACTCCTACATGTGAAGCCTGCTGGGAGACCTTGGGGTAGTCACAGCTCTTTTAGAGCTCTCTCAGCCCCACCTACCTCACAGGGTGTCTGTTGTGGGGAGGGGAAGGGAAGGTGATCGTAAGCTGGTTTGATTCTTCCTTAAGTAGTAGAGAAAGACGGCATATGAAAACTTCCTCCTCCTCCTCCTCCTTCTCAAAGTCAGATTGTTACAAATATCAAGACATCATTATGTTCAGTGGGTCACCCCAGACTGGCTGGGGTCTCCCAAGTGACTGATCCATTGAAAAAAGAAGCAGCAGTTTGAAATCCAATTCCATACTACATATAGAACTTTGGCAAGAAGGGATGTTGGTGGAAGAAAGTGCCATCAAGTCACAGCCAACTTATGGTGAACCCATTGAGCTTTCAAAGCAAGAGTTATGAACAGAGGTGGTTTGCCATTGCCTGCCTCTGCGTAGTGACCCTGGACATACTTGGTGGTTTCACACCCAAGTACTAACCAGGGCCAACCCTGTTTAGCTTCTGATGAGATTGGGCTGGGCTGGGCTATCCAAATCAGGGTAGGGCTGTTGGACCCAGCTACAAAAGAAAGTATAGTGATTGCAAGAAGAAATTCATACAGAAAACATATGGGCATTTGGTTGGACTTTTTGCAGCTATATGGCTTGGGTTTCATGTTTGTTTGGGAGGGGGGTGTCAAGGAATTGCTTAGTGCTAGAGAGGCATTTAATGAACCCCTGTCTTTTTATATTCAAGCTGCCATTGTTCCCACCACTTTCTTCCCAAAAGGCCAAAAACCCCAAATACCTTGTGGTTCCTGCATTCAAATCTAGCTCTTCTGTCACAGACCAACACCTCTGAAACTGTCTTGTGCATTTTGGTTGTTCTTAGATGGATCCCCCCCCCCTTCATAGTGGTAGATAATGATTTTAAAACAGTCCTCAGAAAGGAATATCCCAGGGTGCGTTTCAATATCTTTAACATATTTTGTGCTTAGAGTTACCAAAATAAACATTTTATAGCAGTGCGCAATCCAGTCACTCGTATTATTCATTACCATGAAAACATTCTACATTTATAAAATATTACGTGCAAGTCTAGTATTCAATGTTTCACTTCAAATGCCACAACAGTTCCCCCCCCCCCTCAAGAAACATACACATTCTTATTATTGATAGAGGTATGTCTCAGTAACTGATGATTAATATGAATGAGTGATTTTACACTGATGGGAAATATATTTGTATAAAGAGGAACCCGCAAGGACTTGAAGGAGGAATTTCATTTCCCCGTCCCCCACTATGTCCTCTTTCCCTTTGCTGAAAGCCCCCATAGCCTCTCCCCTTTTCTTGCTTCCTTCTATCCTTCCCACCCAATAGTCAACCTACAGTTATCTGCCCTCTGTCTTCAGCTTTCCCTCTCCCCACCCAACAGTATCTACCTAGGAAAACTATGGCCCAGTTGTCTGGTGTGGACCACTTAGGAAGAACCACTTGAATGTTAGGGAACCCTCAAGGTGTGTCCCGCGCTGCTGAAAAGCTCCCGTCGATGGAGCTATGGACCTGGTAAGCCTAAGTCTATGGCATTGAAATCTCTGCCAACCACGCCCACCTCAGGCTCTGCCCCAAAAATATCCAGGTATTTTCCAACCCGGAGCTGGCAACCCTAACCATCTTTTAGGACCAATGTTATATGGTCCATGTAGCCAGCTTCTGGCTGTTGAATTCTGGAGTATATGTAGTTTTTCAACAATCTTTAAAGGTGGATAATGTAGGTTCTGACCTGGATAGCACCAGGCTAGTGTGATCCTGTCAGATCTCAGAAGCTAAGCATAGTCGGCCCTGCCTAGTATTTGGATGGGAGATCACCAAGGAATACCAGGGTTGTGACGTGGAGGCAGGCAATGGCAAACCACCTCCAAATTTATCTTGTCTTGAAAACCTTGTGGAGTCACCATAAGTCAGCTGTGACTTGATAGCAAAAACAAACAAACAAACAAACATAGGCCACATCTTCATCACCCTGGTGTCCATCAAATTTATCAGATGTCTGAGCAGGAACCTCTGGATTTGCTTCAAAAATTTGCTTTGGCTGCAATTCCAGGGCAAGTGATTATTCGCCAACAGGAGCTAAATCCAGCCCTTATACTGAGCTCTCTCCCTCATTTCAAGTAGTTTTATCTCCATCTGAAGTCTCTTCCTGATTGAGTTCAATGGAATTTGTAAGGCTCGTTAGAGAAAAAGTATTCTTCGGAAGACAGAATCCTTAATGTAGAAACATTCCAGAGTCTTAGGCTCAACAGAAACACTTAGCAGAGAAAAAAGTTACAAGACTGCAAAGGGCAGTAAATTTTACTCTTATCAAAGAATAGGCTTTCCTTTCGTCTGATTAAATGCAAACGATGCATAGGAAATATTAATGCCATAAATTAGAAGGCTAATAGGAGTTACTGAGGAATTCTCTTTACATTCAGTTGTATGTGAGATAGGGGAGAGACTTAATTTGGCGTCCTGGGATTTCTTTGACCGAGAGCATCTTCACCCATAAATCACTTGGTTACATTAAGGATTTATAACAGGTGCTTGTGAGATGAATTTAGAATCTTTCCCCCCAAGAATAGTACGAGGGCCTAGAGTGACTGTGGCATCTGAAACTGTTAGCTTCTAGCTTGGATCAACGCCAAGCCAATTTGTCATGCTTCCATTTCGCAGCAGTGATCCGCTCCCAGTCTGAGTAGTTCTCTCCAGGTTACACCAGGACTAAAAATTGGCTCCACAATCACCGAAAAGACAAAGAACCAAAAGTGCCCATTGTTTAGAGGTCGCATTGAAAAGTTATCTCCCCCTGATCCTTACTCTAACTGTCAGTGCCTCCCGCGTACTTCCGCATGTCTTACCAGTATCAACAGAAGTATAGTGTCCAGGTCACTCGAAGTGATGGTATCACTTTACTCTGCTCTGGTTAGACCTCACCTAGAGTATTGGGCACCACAGTTTAGGAAGGATGTAGACAAGCTGGAATGTGTCCAGAGGAGGGCAACAAAGATGGTGAGGGGTCTGGAGACCAAGTCCTATGAGGAAAGGTTGAAGGAGCTGGGTATGTTTAGCCTGAAGAGGAGAAGACTGAGAAGTGATACGATAACCATCTTCAAGTACTTGAAGGGCTGTCATATAGAGGATGGTGCTGAGTTGTTTTCTGTTGCCCCAGAAGGTCGGACCAGAACCAACGGGTTGAAATTAAATCAAAAGAGTTTCTGTCTAGACATTAGGAAGAGTTTTCTAACAGTTAGAGCAGTTCCTCAGTGGAACAGGCTTCCTCGGGAGGTGGTAAGCTCTCCTTCCCTGGAGGTTTTTAAGAAGAGGCTAGATGGCCATCTGTCAGCAATGCTGATTCTATGACCTTAGGCAGATCATGAGAGGGCGGGCACCTTGGCCATCTTCTGGGCATGGAGTATGGGTCACTGGGGGTGTGTGGGGGGCAGGTAGTTGTGAATTTCCTGCGTTGTGCAGGGGGTTGGACTAGATGACCCTGGTGGTCCCTTCCAACTCTACGATTCTATGATCTCTCTCTCTAGGGTTGCCAGCTCTGAGTTGGGAAATACCTGGAGATTTTGAAGGTGGATCCTGAGAAGGGAGGGAGAGGGGAAGGACTTCAATGCCTTAGAATCCAATTACCAAAGGGGCCATTTTCTCCAGGGGAACTGATCTCTGTAGCCTGGAGATCCGTTGGAATAGCAGGAGATCTCCAGCCACCACTTGGAGGCTGGCAACCCTATCTCTCTCCCTGCATGGTTTTCAGTTGTTATATCAACCCATCTAAAATTAAGGCAATAAGAGAAAGAGCCCAGACCGGGATGGGCCAGGATTCCCTGATCTGGTTAGATCTCAGAAGCTAAGCAGGGTCGGCCCTGATTACTACTTGGATGGAAGTTCACCAAGGAAGTCCAGGGTTGCTAGAAGAAGAAGAGTTGGTTTTTATATGCCGACTTTCTCTACCACTTAAGGGAGACCCAAACTGGCTTACAATCACCTTCCCTTCCCCTCCCCATAGCAGACACCCTGTGAGGTAGGTGGGGCTGAGAGAGCTCTAAGAGAGCTGTGACTAGCCCAAGGTCACCCAGCAGACCTCACATGTAGGAGTGGGGCAAACAAATCCAGTTCACCAGATTAGCGTCCTCTGCTCATGTGGAGGAGTGGGGAGTCAAACCCGGTTCTCCAGATTGGACTCCACCACTCCAAACCACCGCTCTTAACCACTACACCACACTGGCTCTCTGTGGGCATAGTCTAGTGCACAGCACAGAGGGGTTGCTGCTCGTGAGGGGAAGTGGCTTCGTGTGTAGGAGTGGGGAAACAAATCCAGTTCACCAGATTAGAGTCCACCGCTCCAAACCACCGCTCTTAACCACTACACCACACTGGATAGGCTGAGGCAGGCAATGGCAAACCACCTCTGTTCATCTCTTGCCTTGATCTGGGTGGCCCAGGCTAGGTCAATAGCATCACATCTCAGAAGCTAAGCAGGGTCAGCCCTGGATATTGCTTGGATGGGAGGCCACCTAGGATTCCCAGGGTTGCCACACAGAGGCAGGCAATGGCAAACCAACTCTGAATGTCTCTTGCCTTGAAAACCCCACTAGTTCACCATAAGTCAGCTGCAGCTTGGCGGCACTTTACATATGCACTCACACACATAAAAAGAAGGAGTGTACCACGTTTTGTTCTTATCTCATTTCATTCATTATTAGGTTTGCCAACCTCCAAAAACTTCCCACTGGTGGCGAAGAGGGACCTGGCAACCCTTTTCATCACAGATATCATTCTTTTTGGTTTTGCTTTCACTCTGCTTCAATGGAAAAGAAGCTCGCTCACAGTGCCATCCCAAAGAGAGTTATACCTTTCCTAAGTCAGTTGAAATGATTTCTTGATCAAGACCTGGGTTGTCATGCCCCAAATTCCCTGCAATTCCGAATCTAGCTGCTGAGGAAAACATTTGGATTTGGGGTAGGGTTGCCAGGTCCCTCTTCACTACTGGCGGGAGGTTTTTGGGGTGGAGTCTGAGGAGGGCAGGGCTTGGGGAGGGGAGGGACTTCAGTGCCATAGAGTCCAATTGCCAAAGCAGCCATTTTCTCCAGGTGAACTGACCTCTATCGGCTGGAGACCAGTGGTAATAGCAGGAGATGTCCAGCTACCACCTGGAGGTTGGCAACCCTAATTTGAGGAGAGAGGTTGCTTCCTGAATTTAAAGGAATATATCATGAAACAGCTACATGCGTTCCAGTAGAATTTAGACTTGCTGTGTACACTGGTATTAGGTCCCTTTTACTAAATATTGAAGCTATTTGGCAGGAATCAGATGTGCTTAACTTTGGCTCAATAGAGCCCATTGTTTATTTTTTTTAAAACCCTTCTTTCGGCACTATACTTCTAACATCTCAGAGCGTTTGATTTACAGAAATTCACACATTGATTTTACACTATTTTTTGACAGGTTGACAATTGCAGGTAGTTGGTTCAAAGCCAAATCCCATTTCCCTTCTCTTTCTTGTCACTAATTCTCCTGTAGATCATTTTGAACTAAAAAAATGAGATTTTCTTTCTTGCTTTAATCGTCTTTTGCATAATTCCTGCTTTTAAATCAAGAGCAGCCAAAATTAATCATGTAAAGGTAAGTGGAGAGAAGGTTTGGGGTTGAAGAATGTAGTGGAACTTTTTTGTCCTCTGCCCTTGGGAGGCAAAAACCCCACATCTGAGAAAGAAAATTAAATGCTGTTTGATACTTTGGATGAAAGGTTTGGGATGGCATCAATGCAAAGGTCGGAGCAAGTCCCATTCGCCATGTCAACGACCTTCACAGGTCAAGGATGCTGCTGCATTAATGGGGTTGTGTATGGGGGGAAAGCCATCTGTCAGGCTTCTCAACTTGAGAAAGAATAAATCTGTTGTTCGATGTAAATATTTCATTTTTAACCAGTCATAAATTCAGAGGGCACAGGGAGGGGAAGACATTAAACGGAGGGCACGATAAAGGCTTTCTTCAGTAATGGGCTCTCAAAAGACAAGGGCATTTCCAGAGGGAGAGCTTGGTGCCCGTTGCTCCGTGCCAGCGGATGGCTTCTCTGCTTCCTGTATAAGGCTTGTTAATTGATGGGCTAGAAGTGCCGGATGATGAGGCACCAATGAAGCTAAGGAGTGGTGGCCATGAGGCATGCTTGGATGACAGACCCCTGCGGAGCCTTGTACAAACCCCTCTGAACTTGCGAGGAGGAGCCGTGACTCAGTGGAAGAGCCTCTGCTTTGCATGCTGAAGGTCCCACGTTTCATCCCCTGCATCTCCACTTAAAAAGATCAGGTGATGTGAAAGACCTCTGCCTGAGACCCTGCAGGGAGGCTGCCAATCTGAGTAGACAATACTGAAGTTGATGGACCAAGGATCTGACTTAGAAGAAGGCAGCTTCATGTGTGTTCATGTATGTTCCCTAGGAAGTGGGGGATACAAATGCAAACGGTTCAGAAATACCAGGTCGATGATCCCTGCCATTCACAGGGAGGAAAAAAAGGGATTTCAGGTGAGCCATCATGTGGTGTTGCCAGTTCCTTCTTTGGAGGCAGTGAACAGAGAAGGCCGGGTGGGGAAAACAGCCAAGAGCACGCTGGGGAGAGAACTCGGGCAGGGCTCCCTTTCAGCTGGTGCCAAATAACATTTATCTTGAAAAGAAGAGGACATATGTGACTAAGAGTTGTCAGCTCAGCATTGTGAAACTCCTGGAGATTTTGGGGGTAGAGCCTGGGGAGGGCGGGGTTTGGGAAGGGAAGGGACCTCAGTAGGGTATAATGTAAGGTTGCCACCGGCGGGAGGTTTTTTGGGCAGAGCCTGAGGAGGGTGGGGTTTGGGGAGGGACCTCAATGCTATAGAGCCCATTTGCCAAAGTGGTCATTTTCTCCAGGGGAACTGCTCTCTATTGGGTGGAGACCAGTTGTAATAGCAGGAGATCTCCAGCCACTACCTGGAGGTTGGCAACCCTAGTATAATGCCATAGAGTTCCCCCTTACAAAGTAGACATTTTTCTACAAGTAAGGTCTGGCACCTTATGTCCACCACTTGGTAACTCGCAACAACGAAGAGCTTTTACGCTTGCGAGGTTTAACATTTTACCCTCAGCTGAACTTTTTGGGAGGTTTCAGAAAATCCCATATTTTAAAAGATTCTGTCCGTGCAGCATGAGCAGCATAGAATCACTACAACTAGGCCTCCATGCGCACGCTGCATCAAAAATGATCCTGCTGGGAGATTTTTCCACAGTCTTATTGAGATTCAGCATCCAGACCATTCCTGGAGCTGGGTCTAAAGAGACCTGTTCCTCAGTCGTACTGTAATTTTAGTAGTATGGGGATGGGCTCTGACTAGGTATGTCATAATTATATTGTTAGCCGCGGAGCTCTGTTTAAACTTCCAGTTAAGATCTCTTTTCCCACCATTTTAACATTTCAGTTCAGACTATTATTTTTATTTATTATTTTACTTACGTTATTTATAGTGCATAATGTAGGTCACTACAATCAACAGGATAAAGAGATATCTAGTAAACACTACGGGTAACCCTTGAGACTGAGCACTTTTGTTGACTAGGACTAAGCAGAAAGGTTCCTTAAACCTGATAATGAAACCCAGCATTATAAATTGAGTCAGTGTGGTACAGTTGCTGAAATGGAATCATGTTATGCTTACCTCTCGGCACTTCCCTGCTTTCAGTTCACAGTGGGCTCTCCTGAAATTTGTGCTCTGTTTGGGCTAGAGCTTACTTTAAGTTTGGGTGCAGGTTTCTGCACTTACGCAGTAGCATCGCTGCACCTTATGGCCCAGGCTATCCTGGTCTCATCAAATCTCAGAAGTTAAGCAGATTTGGCCCTGGTTAGTAAATCATAGAATCATAGAGTTGGAAGGGACCACCAGGGTCATCTGGTCCAACCCCCTGCACAATGCAGGATATTCTGAACTACCTCCCCCACACACACCCAGTGACCCATACTTCATGCCCAGAAGATGGCCAAGGTGCCTCTCATGATCTGCCTAAGGTTATAGAATCAGCATTGCTGACAGATGGCCATCTAGCCTCTGCTTAAAAACCTCCAGGGAAGGAGAGCTTACCACCTCCCGAGGAAACCTGTTCCACTGAGGAACTGCTCTGTTAGAAAATTCTTCCTAATGTCTAGATGGAAACTCTTTTGATTTAATTTCAACCCGTTGGTTCTGGTCCGACCTTCTGGGGCAACAGAAAACAACTCGGCACCCTCCTCTATGTGACAGCCCTTCAAGTACTTGAAGATGGTTATCATATCCCCTCTCAGTCTTCTCCTCTTCAGGCTAAACATACCCAGCTCCTTCAACCTTTCCTCATAGGACTTGGTCTCCAGACCCCTCACCATCTTTGTTGCCTGTGAGGGTCTGTATATCTTTCTGTATGTCTCTGTGTTCTCTGATCCCACTTCCCCCCTCCCTCTGGACTCGTAAAAGCAGTTCAGACCATTTGGCCTTCCTTGAGTTCAGGTGCCATATCTGTCAGGCCCTGGCTGGTATGTATCATGAGTGCCTCCCCTGCTGTGTTCCCCGACTGTGCTTTCGGTTCACTCCCTCTTGCCAATTCCGGCCTTGGATAGTAGATAACCCTAACTAGCTCCCTGGGGACGATTGATGTCTGTACCGTACCCATCTATCTTTTAGCTTCCCATAATATAGGTGTGACCTTTTGCTCCTCTGAAGGAGATATATTCTGTAGCAGTGTAGTCGGACTTACTTGCAACTTTAACCCGTGTATGGCTAACACCTTCTGAAGCTCTCAATAAAGATCCTTGTTTCTACATGACTGTCTGAGCAAGTGGCTTTATGGGATTTGCACAGAGAGGTGGGGAATCCTCACATTAAGTTGCAAGTCCATTACCACGTTGTCCTGCTCCTGTACCGTCTCTGGACAGTTATGGCTGGCAACGGGGACTCCAACGATAAGCCGGACGACGGCGACAAGAAGGGCGATGCTGTACCCACGAAACCGGACTCATCCCCTCCAGATGGGAAGTCGACTGGGAAGACGCCCAGTGAGCCCGACTCCAAACTAGGTCTGGGGACTAGACCCAAGCAAACTCTCTTGGAGAACTGGTTACAAACCCCCAAGCATTGGTCGCTCCCGATGAGCGACACACAGTCAAGACGGACTGTGATGCACGGGAGAGGGTTCGAGGACGATCCCGCCCGAAAGGAAGCCGTACTGCTTCATCAGATGGACGAGGAGCGGCGGCGCTGGCAGTCGGAACGCCAGGAATTGTTGGACCGGATGGATACTATGCAAGCAGTGATGCTGGAGATGGCCGGAGCCATGGATGCGATGAAGATTCAAACTCCACCCGCCAATCCGCCGGACGGTGAGCCTCCAGCCCCCGTGCCCCAGGCACCCCCCAGCCGGCCTACCCCGCCGGCCCGTAGGGATTTGAAAATCACGTACGACGGGTCGAGTGACCAACTAACGTTCTTCATGGTGCAAGTAGATGTGTTTATGCGGTAGCAAAACCAGACTTTTACTTCAGAAGACTCCCGGGTCCAGTATGTTGCTTCTCTCCTACAAGGGGAAGCGGCTGCCTGGATGGTCCAGCAGTATGAACTCCGCTCCCCGGTTTTGCGAAGCCTAGATGACTTCATGATTGCCCTTCGACACCGCTTTGAGGACCCGCATTTGGGTGAGCGAGCCAAGGTGGCCCTGCAACAGCTGCGCCAAGGTACTAAGACTGTCACGCAGTATGCTAGTGAGTTCCAGTCGCTCTCAAGTCGGGCTTTGGACTGGAGCGAAACAACCAAGGTGCAGTGTTTCCGGGAGGGCTTAAACCCGGACTTGCAACACTGGGCATTCATGCAGGGCAACCCTCCTGACGTTGAAGGCTGGATCCGCCACGCTGCCGACATTGAAAACCGTAAGCAACTGCTGCTCCTGTCCCGGCAATGCACCGGACGAGAGACCAAGCCCCGTGGAGACAGACCCGGCGGCCCGAAGGAACCACGCACTCCCTCGGGGAGTGGACCCTCCATGGCCGAACGCCGCAGGTGCTTTGAGAGCGGGGTCTGTCTTGTTTGCGGGGGGAAAGGACACTTTGCTTCGCAATGCCCGTCTCGAACCGGACGCCCGGGACCGACACGTCCAACCACAACCGAACCTGAGAAACCCTCTCCCGAGGGACCACCTCGCCGCCGGAGCGGCGCACCACTTCCGAGCCGCCGCAGCGTGCCCTCAGCCCTGCACGCCCGCACCGAGGTAGTAGCCTCGGACACCACCGACCCATCGGGGTCACGGATTACAATGGAAGCATTTGACTCATCGGAGTCGCGGATTACAAATGCCATAACCACTTCCTCCAGCGAAGAGGAGGACTGGAGCCTGCCGGCAAAAAACGCCATCGGTCTGCTGTAAAGGGGGCTCCTCAGCAGACCGCCCCGACCGTTGTGCAAGGAGCTCCACTGATGGTAAGCGCTCAAGAAGACAATGTATATGTTAAAGTCAAAATTTCTCTACCCAAAGGGGGTCCCACCTTAGAATTCACGGCCCTGGTGGATTCGGGATGTGCCCGTACCATGATGAGCGAAGACGCAGCCAAGTTGCTGCAAGTTAGGCGAAAACGACTACCCGAACCCATCCGCTTTTCCCAGATGGATGGCAGTGACTTTAAAAAGGGGCCCGTAACCCACCGCACCGCAGCGGTCATCATGTCCATAGGGGAACATTGGGAGCGCCTTTATTTTACCATCGCCCCCATAGTCGCACCTGTAGTTTTAGGAATGAACTGGTTGCTGGGGCACAATCCCTCCATAGACTGGGTGAAGCGGACGTTCACCTTCCCCGCAACCCGTGCGAGCTCCATGATAAGGATAGGGTGCTTAGCGCCCCGGCAGCCGCCCTAGTGGGGGCCCCCCTTTCCGGGACTGCTCCACCCCAGCTTCCCAACGAGTATTCCCAGTTCGCCGATGTGTTTGATGTGCGGGAATGCGACGAATTGCCCCCCCACCGAGAAACGGACTGTGTTATTGAAATTGTGGGGGATGGCAAACTGTCCAAAGGGAAGGTGTACCCTATGAGCCCAAACGAAAAGGCTGTGTTACGCGAGTATTTGGACACCAATTTGGCGCGGGGTTTCATCCGCCCGTCCAAAGCTCCTTACTTGGCTCCCGCATTCTTTGTCAAGAAGAAGACGGGGGATTTAAGACTCTGTATTGATTTCCGTAGACTGAATGCGGTCACTCAGTCTAACGCATACCCCCTCCCTCTCATTCCAGACCTCCTCGCGCAATTGAAAGAGGGCCGAATCTTCACCAAATTGGGTTTGGTGGAGGCATACCACCGAGTCCGCATCCGAGAAGGGGACGAACCAAAGACTGCATTTTCTTGTTGTTTTGGAATGTTTGAGTATTTAGTGATGCCGTTCGGACTTTCGGGGGCTCCGAGTGTGTTTATGCAATTAATTAATGAAGTCCTACATGATCTATTGTTTCGAGGGGTGGTGGTATTTCTAGACGACATCCTCATTTATTCCGAAACCATCGAAGAGCATGTTCAACTGGTGCGCGAAGTGCTGCAGCGGCTGCGTGAGCACAAACTGTTTGCTAAGGTTTCCAAGTGTGATTTCCACCAACCCTCCATCACCTTCCTGGGCTATGTAATTTCCCATCAAGGCTTGGAAATGGACCCCGAAAAGGTTCGGGCAGTAATGGACTGGGAACCCCCCACCACGCATAGACATTTGCAACAATTTCTAGGTTTTGCCAACTTTTACCGGAACTTTATTCCTAATTTTGCCCAGGTAGCGCTCCCCCTCACTTCGCTCCTGCGCACTAAGGGGAAAGGAGCAAACGCCGCTCTGCCTTCAGCTCGGTTACAATGGACTTCTGACTGCCAGCAGGCTTTCGATACACTCAAGCTGCTTTTCTCGTCCGAGCCCGTTCTGGCTCACCCCGATTGTAATAAGCCGTTCGTGGTCCAAGTGGATGCTTCTGACGTTGCCATGGGGGGGGGGGCTCTCTTACAGCGGGACGGGAACGGCCAATTGAAACCGTGTGCCTACTTCTCTAAAAAGTTTTCCCAGTCGGAAATTAACTGGGCCATTTGGGAGAAGGAGGCAGCTGCTGTCAAACATGCCCTCACCATTTGGAGACATTTTTTGGAAGGGGCGGAATCCCCGTTTGAGGTTTGTACCGATCACAAGAACCTCGAGGCCCTAAAAGGGGCTAGAAAGCTCAAAGCAAAACAGATTCGTTGGGCTCAGTTCTTTGCTAAGTTCCGTTTCGTCCTAAAACATGTACCGGGGAAAGACAATATGCGTTAGCGGATGCTCTCTCTAGGCTTCCCCAGTACCGCAAAGACTTCGATCGCCCAGTAGACTCCTTATTCACCCCTGAGCAGAGGGGGGAGGCCTCGGGACTCGCAGTCACCACCCGCTCCCAATCCCAGGGCCAGAAAGTTCCTCCTCCCAAAGGGATCCCAGAAGCCTTTCTGCAGCGGCTCCGAGAGGCTTCTCTAAAGGAAGCGGAGCACCAAGTCCTTCCCGCACAGCTCACCCAACAGGACTCCTTATGGCCGCAGGGGGGTAAAATCTATGTTCCAGAGGCACTCCGGAAAGAGGTCCTGGGAATGGTCCACGGGGCCAAACTTGCGGGGCACTTTGGGTTTGTCAAAACTTTGCATCTGTTACGGCGGCAATTTTGGTGGCCCAGCATGAGAACTGATGTGGAAATGTATGTGCGCAGCTGCCCCACCTGCGCCACTGCCAAAAGACGGATGGGGAAGACTCCCGGACTCTTGAAACCGCTTGAAACTCCAACCATGCCCTGGGAAGTGATTGCTATGGATTTTATTACTGACTTGCCCCCCAGTCGGGGGAAAACTGTGTTGTGGGTAATAACTGACTTATTTTCCAAGCAGGTTCACTTCGTTCCTTGTGCGGGGCTACCCTCCGCTCAGAAGCTGGCTAAACTGTTTGTTAATCACGTGGTAAAACACCATTCGATTCCGAGGAAGGTCCTCTCCGACAGAGGGGCTCAATTTGTGGCCAAATTCTGGAGAGCCTTCCTAAAAGTAATGGGGGTGGAAGAACAGGGACTTTCTTCAGCTTACCACCCCCAGACAGATGGTCAAACCGAACATGTCAATGCTGTGGTTGAATGCTATTTGAGATGTTATGTCAATTACCACCAGGACGATTGGGTAGACTTGTTGCCCTTTGCTGAATATGCGTACAATAATGCCCCCCATTCTTCCACAGGTTTCAGTCCTTTTCGTGTGGTCTATGGGAAAGACTTTGGACCCTTTGGTTCACCTAACATCACCCCCGAACTCGAGGGGGTGCAGGAGGTTCAAGAATGGGTACAGGTAGTACAAACCACTTGGCCCTGGTTGCAGGAAAATCTGGAAAGGGCCAAACGTAAATACAAGGATCAAGCCGATAAACATCGATCGCCGGGGTGGGAACTCAAAGTGGGGGGTCAGGTATACCTTTCCACCAAAAAACTGCGCTCCCTGCGACCTTGTAAAAAACTGAGTGACAAGTACGTAGGCCCTTTCCCCATCACCCGGGTGATCAATGAGGTTACTGTGGAATAGGAACTCCCTAAGTCTCTTCGAGGAGTACACCCTGTGTTTCATATTAGTTTGCTGAAACCATACGTTCCAGCACCTCAGTTCCATCCCCTCCCTAAGCCTGAGATTCCTACTGTTGTGGGGGGGGGAGGCGCATTTGGAAGTCTCTCGAGTGTTGGATTCCAAACTGAAAAAGGGAAAATTGTTCTATTTAGTCCATTGGAAACACCTGGGCTCCGCTCAGGATGAGTGGGTGGCAGCTCCCCATGTGACCGCCCCTCGTTTAGTTCGAGATTTCCACTCTGCTTATCCAGACCGACCTCGTCCGCCCGAACTCGGGGGAGGAGGGCCTTAAGGGGGGCAGAATGTGAGGGTCTGTATATCTTTCTGTATGTCTCTGTGTTCTCTGATCCCACTTCCCCCCTCCCTCTGGACTCGTAAAAGCAGTTCAGACCATTTGGCCTTCCTTGAGTTCAGGTGCCATATCTGTCAGGCCCTGGTTGGTATGTATCATGAGTGCCTCCCCTGCTGTGTTCCCCGACTGTGCTTTCGGTTCACTCCCTCTTGCCAATTCCGGCCTTGGATAGTAGATAACCCTAACTAGCTCCCTGGGGACGATTGATGTCTGTACCGTACCCATCTATCTTTTAGCTTCCCATAATATAGGTGTGACCTTTTGCTCCTCTGAAGGAGATATATTCTGTAGCAGTGTAGTCGGACTTACTTGCAACTTTAACCCGTGTATGGCTAACACCTTCTGAAGCTCTCAATAAAGATCCTTGTTTCTACATGACTGTCTGAGCAAGTGGCTTTATGGGATTTGCACAGAGAGGTGGGGAATCCTCCTCTGGACCCGTTCCAGCTTGTCCACATCTTTCTTAAATTGTGGTGCCCAAAAGGTAAAAAGGTAAAGGTCCCCTGTCCAAGCACCGGGTCATTCCTGACCCATGGGGAGACGTCACATCCCGACGTTTTCTAGGCAGACTTTGTTTGTGGGGTGGTTTGCCGTTGCCTTCCCCAGTCATCTTCCCTTTACCCCCAGCAAGCTGGGTACTCATTTTACCGACCTCGGAAGGATGGAAGGCTGAGTCAACCTTGAGCCGGCTACCTGAAACCGACTTCCGTCGGGATCGAACTCAGGTCGTGAGCAGAGCTTTTGACTGCAGTACTGCAGCTTAACACTCTGCGCCACGGTGCCCAAAACTGAACACAATACTCTAGGTGAGGTCTAACCAGAGCAGAGTAAAGTGATACCATCACTTTGCGTAACCTGGACAGTATACTTCTGTTGATTCAGCCCAAGATCGCATTTGCCTTTTTAGCTACCGCATCACACTGCTGACGCATGTTTAGTGTTCGGTCTACTAAGACCCCAAGATCCTTTTTGCACACACTACTGCTGAGACAAGTCTCCCCCATTCTATAATTATGCATTTGATTTTTCCTACCTAAATGCAGAACTTTACATTTATTTTTGTTGAAGTGCATTGTATTAGTTTTAGCCCAATTCTCCAGCCTGTCAAGATCATCCTGTATCCTGGCTCTGTCTTTTACCATATTTGCTACCCCTCCCAATTTAGTATTATCTGCAAATTTAATAAGCATCCCCTCTGTTCCTTCATCCAAATCAATTATAAAGATATTTAACAACACAGGGCCCAGGACTGATCTCTGAGGCACTCCACTGGTCACTTTTCTCCAAGTGGATGAGGAACCATTAACAAGCACTCTTTGGGTGCGATCTGTCAACCAGTTACAGATCTGCCTATCAGTAATAGGATCTAAACCACATTTTCCCAATTTGTCAACTAGAATACTATGTGGAACCTTATCAAAAGCCTTACTGAAATCTAGATAAACTATGTCTACTGCATTCCCCTGATCCAGCAAGGTAGTGTCAAAGCCCTGTACTTATAGGCCATATAAAAGCATACAAGAACATATGGAACAGATGAATTTGTAGAATTTTCCTATTTAAAGTTCATTGTAAAGCAATATAGAGGTTTGATTTCCTTTCAATTGGACAAGCCTAGACATGTCTGGCCAAGAGACTCTTTTTGAGGACTCCTTTCAATATTTACGCTTTGGGATATTTACACTTTTGGATATTTACCTGTCGTATTTATCCGATCTGTTACCTAACAATGGCTGGATAGACTGTATAGAGCTGCAGCTGTCTAAAACATTACCTAATGGTGTTATATAAGCATTATATTGGGTTTTAAGATGAAAGAGTTGTAGTATTGTTGTGCCTAGAAAAACACACATACACACATCGGCACCATCAGGGAAGACATCGCTGGAATGTGCATACTGTGCTAAGCTCTCCTTCTCTCCCCCCCTCACTTAGCCAAGGACTTTAACCTCTCTAGCCCTTCATAACAAAGGTCTCTCTCTCTCTCTCTCTCTCTCTCTCTCTCTCTCTCTCTCTCTCTCTCTCTCTCTCTCTCTCTCTCTCTCCTGAATAGCAACACTAAGATACGCCTGCGCAGAACGTTAGATGCTGTGCTGACTCTGCATAATCAGTGATTTCTTTAATGTAACTTAAGAAAAGGTATCTGCCTCTTTGAATACAGTTTAAAAGCTTTCCTTTTACTTTGTTCTGGGTGGCAGCCTCCCCAGTGTACTGGGTCTGTCCACCCAATTCTCTGCTTGGCCAAATAAAAGAACTGTTTCTTTAACCCAGCCTCCTCCCTATTGCCTTCATTGGGCTCTACGGATAATTGGGTCACAACATTATGTTGAAAATATATTCATTTTGACTGTGTTCTTTAGGAGATGAAGATGTTGGTAAATATGGTAAAAGTTGGCCACGTTATAGATGTATAACAAGACTACAAACTGACTGTTTAGTATATGTGGTTATGACCAGCAGGTGACCTGCTGGAAGAAGAACACCTTATATGGTAATATTGAGGGAATTTATGAAGGAGCATACAGTAGTTGTGCGCCTCCTCAGAGTGTATTTCACAGATCAGATCAGATAAAGTCGGAGAAAACTGATCTTGAAAACATATAAAAGAAGGAGCTTCCTAGCCTAAAGTTAGAGCTTCCAGATCTCCAACCCTTGCGTGGGTTGGATGCTCATGGATCTCTCCATCCCTTGTGTGGGATGAAGGTACTTAGAGGTCCTTGATCCTTGCGTGGATTGAGGCTCTTAGAGCTTTCCAGCCCTGATGGACTGGAGGGAGCTTAGATCCTTCCAAGTCTTTGTGTAGACATGGAGGTTCTAAGAGCTCCCTAGCTCCCTTCTTATAGATCTCTTCATCCCTTGTATGGAGACACTGAGATCTCCTTAATCCTTGCATGGATTAAGGAGTTTTCACTAAGATCTATTAAGTCCTTGCATGGACTGAGAATACTCAGAGATTTCTCTAGGCTTTGCATATACTAGAGGATTCTCATAGATTCCAACAACAAATGGAGGGTCTTAGAGGTCTGCCCAGTCTTAGTATAGACTGGGGACTCTCAGATCTCGCTAGCCCTTATAGACTGGAGTTTCACAGATTACATGATTGGGTAAAGTATGCCTATTTATTCTTATGATATTCTAGATACTTTGAATTAAGATACTTTTAACTAAATCAGATCTTATTTACTGAACTAACCATTTTTACAGATTTCTGTAACTGTTGTATTTTCTGAATGAAATATTATTACTGTTTTAAGGTTTGAAACTCTCACATAGCGGTATAAAATAGAGATTGCTTAAGATTGCTGGTAACATGGAACATGCTTAAGACTCATAATGTCTGAACTTTTGTAACATTTAATACTTTGTAACCATCTACATACATTCATACTACATTATGTTAAGACTGTACATACATATACCTATTTTACATATTTTTGAAGTTGTTGAATAAAAAGCTTACTATTGTAAGAAATTAGTTGAGTCCTGCTTATTAGGTGACTAACTGAATTAGATAACATACTTCTTCTCAGGAAGGGGTCAATTAAGAGAATAGGCACTGAAACGCACTGACCCGCTTCAGTAGTAACTTTGTCAAAAAGGAGATAAGAGTAGTCTGACATGACTTGTTCTTGAGAAACCCGTGCTGGCTCTTAGTGATCAGATCCATCCTTTCTAAATGGTCAAGGACTGACTGTTTGATGATTTGTTCATCTCTCGCTAGCCTAAGCTCATACTGCGCTTTAGCTTTCCTAACACTATCTCTACAAGCACTAGTTATTTGTTTATATTCCTCTTTGGTTATAAGGCCCTCCTTCCACTTCCTAAATGAGTCTTTCTTATTTCTCAAATCATTAAAAAGCTGTTTATGGAGCCACCTTGCCTTATTTAGGCTCCTCTCATTTTTCCTTCTCATAGGAATGGTTTGTGATTGCGCCCTCAGTATTTCACTTTTAAGAAACTCCTGCCCTTCTTGAACTCCCTTCTCCTTAGCTATTTCTGACCATGTGATTCTACCCAGCATAAGTTTAAGATTGTTAAAATTAGCTCTCCTGAAGTCCAACCTATATGTCTGACTACGTACATTTTTTCCTTTCCCCAAGATTGTAAATTCCAAGATTAAATGGTCACTACTACCCAGGGTGCCTACTACTTTAACCTCATTGACCAGTTCTTCCCTGTTGGTGAGAATCAAATCTAAGATAGCCGATCCCCTTGTTTCCCTGTCCACTTTCTGGAAAAGGAAGTTGTCAGCAAGACAAGTCAGGAAGTACCTGGATGAGAGACCACCAAGGAAGTCCAGGGTTGCTAAGCAGAGGCAGGCAATGGCAAACACCTCTGTTTGTCTCATGCCTTGAAAACCTTACGAGGTCACTATAAGTTGGCTGTGACTTGACGAAACTTTCCACCACCATTAATAGCATCATCAGGAGTGTAGCGAGGCCAGGCACTATGTTGGGGATTCCTTTTCTTGACTGTATCTTCCTGAAAATCTCAGGAAAGGATTATTGACGCACAAAGGGTGGGTAAACAGATATAATGAAATCCTTTGGCATGGAGTCAATTTTTGGCTGTTGGTAACAGGAAACCCTCTAGTAAGAGCAGACGAATCCTTTTAAACTAACTTACTTGGTGGGGAATGGAAGCTTACTTTAGTAGCAACTTACCTGAATCTTGGTGAAACAAATCATGGAGCCACTTCTTCCTAGAATATAGAATAATGATTCTTGTTAAGGCATATAGGGCTGTCGATTCAGTTCGGCACGAACCGAAAAACAGCCGAATTCCCCCCGATTCAGTGGTTTTTAGTTCGGATGGAACGGAACTCAAAAAAGGCTGGAAACCGGGGAGCCGAATCCGGCGAGTTCGGGGTGTTCGGTGAATAAATTCAGCAAATTCGGGGTTCAGCACAGCAGCATAACCGTCAGTTAGTAAGCAGCATTCTCCCACGGCCAATCGGTGGCCAAGCAGGGTCTTCTTCTGGCCAGTCGCGATTGAGCACGTGAGCCCAGCTGCTGCGTGGCCCGGGGAGAGAAAGAGAGAGTATCTGTTTGTGTGAGAGAGAAATCCCTGTGTGTGTGTGTGTGTGTGCACATTCGCTCCTTTCCATGGCTGCAGGGGGCGCATTTTTGGGGGTGCAGCCCCAAACTTTCAGCGTAGCTTCAGATGAGGCTTCTTGGAAGAACCCCCAAGTTTTGTAAAGATGGGATCAGGGGGTCTAGAGATATGGGTTCCCCCTTTTCCCTATTTGGATGAATGGGATCAGCCGATCCTATGCATCTAGAGAGCAGCAAATCCAAGGCAAAACCTCCCGTGCTTAAATGGAATCGTATTGGATTACCCAGTCCCTCCTGATGGAACAGAAGACATCCACAGTAAGACCCCTTTTGGGGCTTTAATCTATAATTTTTTCCCATGTGTATGTGTGGGGGGGGGAAGCAGAGTCTGTGGGGGGGCAGTTTCTTTGGGGGGGGGGGGGAAGCCAAAGGAGGCTTTCACCCATTCTGCCGAGGGGTGTGTGACCACTCACCTCTGTGGGAGTGCGTGTACTGCTTTTAAAGTTTAAGTTTAAAGTTGAGTCTGTGCGCCGGCTAGCGAGTCTCTCTCCACTCGGCACCCTTGGTGTCGAGCCTCCTCCTTGGTGTTTTTCACTGTTTTTGCCTCTAGCCTGGGGTTGAGTGCAATGGGGCGACTTGCGTGAGATCCCCTGCGTCTTGGATTTTTTCCCCGTTTGGGGGGTGCACTGTGGCACCCCCAAAAATGCGCCCCCCCGGAGCCGCAGAAAAGCGCCAATGTGCTTTAAGTGGCTTTATTCCTGTCACTATGGGCGATTTCTTTGGGGGGGGCAACCTCTTCCGGACCCCATATCTCGGGACCCCCTGACCCAATCTTTACAAAACTTGGGGGTTCTTGCAAGAAGCGTCCCCTCAAGCTACCCTGAAAGTTTGAGACCTCTACCCCCCAAAATGCCCCCCTGGAGCCGCAGAATGGCGCGACTGCATTTCCCCGAACTCGAACTAGGCGCCAAATTCCACGGATCAGAATCAGGGGAGTTCAGACTTCAGCATATCTTGAATTGAGACAGGCCGAATTCTGCCAAATCCGAAGTATACCGAATTTTTTTTTCAACAGCCCTAAAGGCATATTTAGGTGTTCATGTCCATTTATAACTCCGCTGTAATTAAGAACCCTCACAGGTGAATCATGAGGAAACAGGATTAGAGCTCAAGATTGGTAAGGAATTGGTCAGTAACATCTAGCTATCTTCAATATTTAAGTCTTTGGGGCCACATGAATATTATTCTAGGGGACTAAAGAAACATGTTGATGTATTCTCAGAACTTCTGTCTTCGGTCTTGAGAAATCCTGGAGCAGGAGTTGGTTGCAACAGGACTGGATATGTGCCAATGTTCAAAACGGGGGAAAGGATAATTTGGTGAATTACAGATCTGTCGGTATGACTTAAATACTGGGAAGATACCAGAACAAGTGTTAAAGCAGCCACTCTGCATGCATCTTGACAACAATGCAAAGGATTACTAGAAGCCAGCATGGATTTGTCAAGAATAAATCCTGCCAGACTAAACTTTTCTCTCTTTTTTAATTTGGTAATCACATAGTAAATTGTGGGGCTGCTGTGAATGTAATATGCATTTAAGTTCTGTGTGATACTTTGGTTAGCAAACTTGTTAAGTGTGGGCAAGGTGGCAGTATACCCTTGGGCAGAGCCATGGTTGTTTGGAGAACTGCGCTGAAATCATGCTCATCGATGGCACTTCATTCTGGAGGGAGGTGCGGAGTGTGGTGCTTCAGGGCTCTGTCCTGACCTTAATAGGCTGGAAAACTGGGGTGAAAGCAACAAAATGAAATCCAACACAGCAGATGTAAAGCTCTGCATTTGGGCAGAAAGAACCAAAGGCATGAAATAGGAGATGTCTGGCTTGGCAGAAATACATGCAAAAAGGGTTTAGGGAACATGAATCAGCAGTGCGATGTGGCTGTTAAAAAAAGTCAAGTTAACAGAAGCAAAACATCCAGATCGCAGGAAGTAATATGTCCAGATGATTCTGGACTGGTTAAACCTCACTTGGCATAATACTTTGGGCCACCCACACTTTCAGAAGGAACTAGACAAATCAGAACAGTTTCAGCAGAGGGTACCGAAGATGGTCAGGGGTCTGGAAAACCAGCCCTAGAAGAAAAGGCGGGAAGGGATTGGGCATATCTAACTTCAAAAAGACTGAGGGGAAACAGAGGCAATCACATAGAAGATGGCAAGGAAATGTCCTCTGTTGTTTCGGAGGGCTTGGCTAGATCTAATAGGCTTAATCTACAGGACAGCAGATTTTGGTTGAACATTAAGAGAAACTTCCCAATGGAGAGAGGAGTTTGACAATGGAATTGATAACTAAGAAAGAGCCTGGGCTGTCCCTTGCTGGAATGTTTCAAGAATATGCTGGCAGCCATCTGTTGGCAATCACCTTAGAGAATGTGCGCTTCAAAAATTTTCATGTTAATTTTGGATCCAGCATTAGGGGAGGGGATGCTTTTTGTTAGCTTAAACTTTCCAGACCCTTCTTGCTATTTAGGGATGTTTTTCAGGTACTTTGTTCAGGGCCCAAAAATTGGAGACCATTTTCCAACACCTCCCTCTCCCAAGTCCTTCCCACTTCTGCACCTTCCTGAAACCAAACACTTCCAAAGATCCAGGATATTTTGCTACTCCCAGAATTTCAGGAGTGTTTTTGGGTCATTTTGGATGTTCCCAAACTGACTCAAAACAGCTAATTTTGGATTTAATTTTGGCTCTGGTATATCTGAATGCATACCCTAGATGCTCTAACTTGGCATTTCTTGTACTGAATACAAGATTGGGCCACATAGCCTAAAAGGCCCTTTCCAGATCTTATGGTTCTACATCATGATCTTGGAAACTTAGCAGGGTTGGCCCTGGCTAGTGCTTGGATGGGAGACCACCAAAGAAGTCCAGGGTTGCTACGCAGAGGCTGGCAAAGGTGAACCAACTCTGAACATAGCTTGCCTTGAAAACCCTATGGGGTCACCATAAGTCAACTGTGACTTGGTGGCCCTTTCCACCACCACCAATAAAACAAACAGCACACAATCGAACTCACAAATAATGTGAAAACAATCAAGCCAGTAAAAACCCATCTAAAAAGAAGGTACAAGTCTAATACTCCATTAAAAAAAAAACAACTAATAGCCTTCAGACTATAAAAAAGCTTTTCTGGAATAAGAATGCGTTCACTTGGCATTACAAATGTATTAAGGAGCAGGGAAGGACATTCATTTCTAGACTAATGAAAACATGGCATAAAAACCTGATTCGTTAAATTCACTAGGATAATGAAAAAAAATGGGAAGACCAACAAATGAACAGGTTTTCCCCATTAATTTCTCTGTTGTTTGCTTTTCTCTTTGCTTTGACTTCTGTTGCCATGAATTTTGCTTCAATTGTCTAGGCAACTGGGACCAATCTGTTTGGCAATTGGCTGGAATAATCCATTGGGGATGAGTGGCAGAAATTCTGAAAATCTCATCCAAATTAGATGGAAAACAAAGATATCACCAGAAGAATCAATGGAAACAGTAAAAAAAAGTAATAATGAAAACAAATCTGCAGTAATGAATATAATGACTATGAATGAATTTTGAAATGAAAATTTCACTTAGGCGTGAATTACTCCAAGTGCATGCTGTAACAGAGACGGCCTTTCTACTCATTCTTATACATCTTGTTTATTCTCTGGTAATGGATGTTGTGCCCTGGCCTGGATGGCCCAGGCTAGCCCGATCTTGTCAGATCTCGGAAGCTAAGCCGGATTAACCCTAGTTAGTATTTGGATGGGAGAACACCGAGGAAATCCAGGGCAGGCAATGGCAAACCACCTCTGAACATCTCTGGCTTTGAAAACCCTACTGGGTTGCCATTAAGTCAGCTGCAACTTACATAAGAAAAGCCCTGTTGGATCAGATCCAGGACCATCAAGTGCAGCATCACTGTTCACACAGTGGCCAACCAGGTGCCTCTAGGAAGCCCCCAAACAAGACGACTGCAGCAGCCAACCTCCAGGTACTAGCTGGAAATCTCCTGCTATTACAACTGCTCTCCAACCAATGGAGATCAGTTCCCCCTGGAGAAAATGGCTGCTTTGGCAATTCGACTCTATGGCACTGAAGTCCCTCCCCAAACCCCACCCTCCTCAGGCTCCGCCCCAAAAACCTCCCGCTGATGGCAAAGAGGGACCTGGCAACCCTATGCCCTGGCCTGGATGGCACAGGCTAGCCCAATCTCATCAAATCTCAGAAGCTAAGCAAGGTTAGCTCTTTGGTTCTTGTAGGTTATCCGGGCTGTGTAACTGTGGTCTTGGAATTTTCTTTCCTAAAGTCTTGCTCTTTTCTACTCAAGTTCACAAGGTTGGAAGAGACCACAAGGGCCTGTCATGCAAGATCCCACAATCAAAGCAAAACTACAAACTGGAATATTCGGCCTGTGTAACCGTAGTCTTGTTCCAAGACACTGAAAGACTGGACAATTCTACCAACTATTTTGTCAGATTGCACAGAGAAGCCATTGAAATTCATAAACATCAGCACAACTTTAACAGAAAAGAAGAGAGTTTAAGAATGAATAAGGCTTGGCTTCCTGCCCTGAAAAACCTCCAGACTAACAAAGGCTACAGTCAACAAAAGCCATGCAGATTAGCTTTGGATTTCACACATTAACAGATCACTTCAGGATACAATGGTTCCATATTAACATACCACACCCTCATTAGTACATTATCTTGATACTTACAGGACAATGATTAGCACATTACTTCTGCAGGACAGTACTCAGCTCAAACCCAACCCCTCTCTGACTCTTCCTACACACTTGACACTGAGAGACACTGTCCTTCAGTGTTACTCCTCTGAAGATGCCTGCCACAGCTGCTGGCGAAATGTCAGGAAAGAAAATTCCAAGACAACGGTTACACAGCCCGGATATTCCAGTATAATGTTTATGTTTGTAGTTTTGCTTTGATTGTGGGATCCTGCATGACAGGCCTTGTGGTCTCTTCCAACCTTGTGAACTTGAGTAGAAAAGAGCAAGACTTTAGGAAAGAAAATTCCAAGACCACGGTTACACCGGATAACCTACAAGAACCAATGAACTCTGACCGTGAAAGCCTTCGACAACAAGGTTAGCTCTGGTTAATAGTTTGATAGGAGACCACTGAGGAATCCAGGGTTGCTACATGGAGGCAGGCATTAACAGCCATACTACATGGCTGTTAAACCAAACTTGTTCTTGAAAACCAGCCCTGCAAGACTGCATCAGAACTTGACTGCAGAATGTGCTGATTGGCTGGGCCCTGTGATGTCATTAAGAGACCTTTTTGTAAGCCAGGGGTCCCCAACTTCTTCGACCCTGTGGGAATCTTTGGAATTATGACAGCAGGCGGTGGGCGCAACCACAACATTGCTGCTGCAAGAGACGGAGCCAACCACCAAAATCTCCAGGAGTGAGATCATACATGACACTAATAGCAACCTTTCAACTTTTCAGGCAGAAGATCTGTTTAACAAGATGCCTTTTAAAATGAACATGTTGTTTTAAAACACTTTCTGGCTTATGTACAGTTTATCTTCTGTCATACAGTGAAGATCCTTCAAAATCTGCATAGCCAATCAGATCTCCATTGGCCATTTAGAATCCCCGCTGGGCAAAAGCCCCACCTGGCCCTGCCAACTTTCTAAAAACACTTGGTGGACACCAGGATAGGTGTGTTGCCGTGTGCCATGGCACCCATGGGCACCGTGTTAGGGGCACCTGCTCTAAACTCTAGAGCAGTTTTACACTTTTTAAAGTGCAATTTTTTTAAAAAAAATGTACTTTAAAAAAAGCGCTTTCTGCACCTTAAACAATGAAAAGGTAAATGATGAGATAAATGATGGACATTGTTGCAGCATCTTTATTTTTCCCCCCAATAGCCTCTATTGAAGGATAGCAGAAGGGAAGACTGATGGCTAAGAAACTGCTTGAGCCGTACACCTGTTTTTAGACTGCAAAGGCATGAGAAAGCTGGGCTTGCCCTGTAGTTAGGGACACGCTACAAGTGCACTTTTAAAATAACACCCGCTTTCCCCTTTAGCAGCAGCCAAACAGTGCAGCTCCCTCCCCTGCTCTCTGCATTTCACCCTTGGCCAGGAGGCCAGCCAGCCACAGAAGGATGCACTGGCTTTTAATCTCCAGGCTACCTCTAAAGGCAACCCCATCAAGACTACAGGGCTGCATGGTGGTGGTTACCAATGGATGGATGATAGTAATCAAGCCTGTTTCCGACATACTGCTTCATTGATTACTTGTTTCTGTCATTTATCACCCCGCAGATTTGCCCAAGTATTATATGTGTATGTGTCAAGTGCAGTTAAGTCACAGCTGCCTTTTGGTGAGAAAGCAAGTGAGAAGCAGAGGTGGTTTTCCATTGCCTGCCTCTGCAGAGTCTTCCTTAGTGGTCTCCCATGCAAGCGCTGACCCTGCTTAGCTTTCGATTGGGCTACACTGTACCATTCCACATCCCCCAAAGTATTACAGAGGGTAAATATTGTCTCTCTTTCTGTCTTCTGTACATTGGCTTGCATCCAACATAGTGTTTCTATGGCCAGAAGGATTTCTGTTTGCAAAGTGTGGCTTTCTTGCCTCCCCGCTCCTGCTGCAGCCCAAAATGCACCCCCCCCCGTGCTGCTTGCAGTGGGAGGGGGGTAGTGAGAAAGTCATGCTCCACAGAGGGAAATCCATATGCAGAAATACTCTGTGAGCATGCATTTCTCACCTATCAGTTCACACCTGGAAGCGAATTGGTCAGTGTCCTCCACATGCTCCCTATTGCCATCTGAGCAATAGCATAGGCTTCCTCGGGAGGTGGTGAGCTCTCCTTCCCTGGAGGTTTTTAAGCAGAGGCTAGATGGCCATCTGTCAGCAATGCAGATTCTGTGACCTTAGGCAGATCATGAGAGGGAGGGCATCTTGGCCATCTTCTGGGCATGGAGTAGGGGGTCCCTGGGGGTGTGGAGGGGGGAGGTAGTTGTGAATTTCCTGCATTGTATAGGGGGTTGGACTAGATGACCCTGGTGTTCCCTTCCAACTCTGATTCTATGGAAGTAAAACATGGAACTCCACCAAACCCTGCCCTCTCCCCCTAATGAACGGTGTGATTTATGAATGCCTCACAATGACAATTCAATAAATAACAATTTTGCCCCTAGAGCTTTACTACACCATTAAGCCAACCATTCATGGAAATGAGGCTTTCAGTTCCAGCTGGAGAAAATAAAGCTTGTTTGGGGAATCACAGGTAACCTGAGGGGGGAAATCAGGTTTTTGCTATTTCCTTGATGCCAGATGACAAATAGCTACACAAGGGAGGTGATTCTCCTTATTGAAAAGGCAAACATACTATTATAATCACCACAATTCAGAGTGAGACAGAGATCATAGGGCATTTATTATAGATAAGAACAGTAACATTCCCTCCGATGAATGGTAGTTAATATGCTCATGAACACTCCAGTACATTATAGCTTCTATTACTTCTCCTTGTTCTTGGCTTCTGGCTATATAATTAATTTGGTAACGTAAGGCTTGACAGGTGGTTTTAATTTTCTAGACCACTGAGGGAGAGACATGAGCTTACAATTAGGGAATGCAAAATATTGCCAAGGCATTTGTATTAAAGCAATCCTTTTGTTGTTTGACTTTCTTGTACATGAGGAAGAGCTTAATTTTGATTTGGGTTGGGAAAAGGAGCAGAGACTTATGTACCTTTCAAATCATATATATGTTATTCAGTTTGCTTATACTTCTGGTCATAATGTAGGGTTGCCAGCCTCCAGATGTGGCCTCGAAATCTTCCAGCGTTACAACTGATCTTCAGAGCATAGAGATTAGTGTCCCTGGAGAAAATGGCTGATTTGAAGGGTCAACTCTGTGTCAGTCAGTCATGTTTATTGTACATGGCTGTAGGCCTTTACAATCAAGACAATATTAAAACAATATTGAAACAACTTAAAAACCATTAAAAGTGGTAAGATTAAATCACACCAGTTTGGCTCCTTTCCTCATTCAATGGCTTTCTTTGCCCTGATTTTCCTGGTCGCAAAGCCATAAAGTGCCATTTTCCGGGAAACAAAAGGGTCAACATCAGAAAGCAAGAAAATTAGTTTATCGGCATCAGATTATAAGAGGAAAGTGGAAAGAATATTTGCTAGCATTCAGTGTGGCATTATACCACACTGAAGTCCTGCCTGTTCCCAACCCTTTTCTTCTCCAGGCTCATAAGGAAAGGCCCTGCTGGATCAGACCAAGGCCCACCAAGCCCAGCAGTCTGTTCACACAGTGACCAACCAGGTGCCTCCAGGGAGCCCACAAGCAAGACGACTGCAGCAGCATTATCTTGCCTGTGTTCCAAAGCACCTCATATAATAGGCATGCTCCTCTGATCCTGGAGAGAATAGGTATGCATCATGACTAGTATCCATTTTGACCATTAGCCATGGTTAGCCCCATCCTCCATCAGAACATAAGAAAAGCCCTGCTGGATCAGACCAAAGTCCATCAAGTCCAGCAGTCTGTTCACACAGGGGCCAACCAGGGGCCTCTAGGAAGCCCACAAACAAGACAACTGCAGCAGCATTGTCCTGCCTGTGTTCCACAGCACTTAATATATTTGGCTCCATCCTTAAATATCCAAAATTTTCTCAAACCAAGTTGGCAACCTTACAGAAATGTCATTTTTAACCAGGGAGGAGGTCATATTTTGATTTGAACAATGGTTTAAGGGACAGTTGAGACATCTACAAAAGGCTCATTAACTCCCTTCTTCCCATGTGAATAGCAAGAGAGGCTTTAGCAGAGAACTCCCATGGCTTATACCTCTGCCAGATACAGTTGCCAACCTCCAGGTGGGATATAAACAAAGCATCCAAGGGGGAATGAAGGTACTAGAAATATAAAAGGCAGAAACATACAGTAGTACCTCTTATTAAAAAAAACAACCACCATTAAATACAATTGTGGATTTCTAAAATCAACCTCTTTAAATTAGACAAACAAAATACAGATTGTCAATTCACTAAGTAAAGTTCCAACATAAATATATGCTTAAAGAAAATTCAAAGAAGTCAAACAAATTCAAGTTACAAATTGCTATTCAAAATATGGTTATCCAACATATTCAAGTTGTAAACTCCACAGGTAGTGTTCAATATTATATAAACCCATTCAAGTTGTAAGTTCCACGAATGAATATTCAAAACAAATTCAGGTTGTAAACTCCACTGATAATGTTCAATCTTAAATAGGCACGTTCACAATTGTATTTAAGGGTATTTTTTTTAATAAGAGGTACTACTGCATGTTTCTGCATTTGAAACCTCCAGGTGGGGCCTGGCGATCTCCCAGAATTACAACTGATCTCCATATGGCCTGAGAAGGGCAATCATTAGGTCTACTTGGAAATATCAGGACTCAGTAAAGCACTGAACATCATCAGAGTCTGGAAACTCCACCTGGTTTTGTAGAACCCACAACCTGTCTCTGATCTGTTATCTGAAAATCAGCCACTGGCTGCCTCACCTCCTGAGCCATCTTCCCCTCAGGTCTTCTGACCCAGGGTTTAAGATGTCACCTGGATGGGGTTGCACTCCCCTTGAAGGATCAGGTTCATAGTCTGGGGGTGCTCTTGGGTCTGGCCAATTGCTTAGGGTTGCCAGCCTCCAGATAGCAGCTGGAGATCTCCTGCTATTACAACTGATCTCCAGCTGATAGAGATCAATTCACCTGGAGAAAATGGCCGCTTTGGCAATTGGACTCTATGGCATTGAAGTCCCTCCCCTCAACAAACCCCGCCCTCCTCAGGCTCTGCCCAAAAACCTGGCAACCCTACTACTGCTGGATATGCAGGTGGCTGCTGTGGCCAAGGGTGCCTTTTACCAACTTTAACTGTGGCCTGTCCCGGGCAGAAAAGATCTGGCCACTGTGGTGCATGCTCTGGTTACACCTAGATTAGATTACTGCAATGCACTCTCCATGGGGCTGCCCTTGAGAAGTGTTCAGAAACTTCAATTGGTACAGAATGTTGCTGCTAAGATGCTGACTAGGGACCATATCAGTCCAATCTTGGTCCATCTACTCTGGTTCTCAGTTTGTTTCTGGGCACAATTCGTGATGCTGGTCTTAACCTTCAAAGCCCTATATGGTTTGGAACCAACATACTGCATAATCCCTTATGAATAACCTACTATGGTCATCTTTGGAGGCCCTGCTTTGGGTGACCCTGTCTTCTGAGATTAGGTGGGTGGGCATTCTTGGGCATGGCACCAAAGCTCTGCAACTCTCTCACCAGGGAGATTGGTTTGCCATCTTCTGTTGCCATTTTCCATCAGGGGATGAAGAGTTTGTTGTTTCATTTGGCATTCGTTCTGGTTTTAATTGATTTAATGTTGCGCCACTGTTCTTTTTGATTGGCTTTAATGGCTTTAAAATGTGATTTTAATATTTTAAATTGTTAGCCCCCTTGGTGGTCCTTGTGAAGGTAGAAAGAAGGGACATAAATTCTGTAAAATAAAGAAATAAATACCTCAGTTTCATCAGAACAGGCCAGACTGATACCCTCTGGCTCAGAGAAGCTGGCTTTGGCACCCAAAATTTGTGTAAAAAAGGAAAAAAGGGGGGTAAGCTCCCCTACTTGTGGCAAATTTAATTACATGGGCACTATGGAAGACAAATTTCCCCAATCCAGTTCACTTGTTGAAGTGAAATTACACCAGAACCAAAGTAATTACTTTTTTCGCCATTGTTTTTAGAACTATCGTTGTGCTTTACCCAACTCTCAGAGAAATAATATTCCATGTTCCCTGATTAGGAATTTTAGGGGCTAGAGCCGAGATGGTACAAATGTACTCATGCAACGCTCTTAATTGAGTCCATTGGGCTTGGCCTTAGCTGGAGGCAGTGTTTCTCCAGCAAAACCCCTTCTGACCTGCTTCTGAAAGAAGGAAACTTGTTAAGCTTTCTAGCAACCTGCCTCAAGATTGGGTACGCTTATAAAAGCTTGAACATTTGGGAGGGTGAGAGAAAAGACTCAAGCTAAATGAAGTTTCTAGCGAACGGTTATCAGTAATGACCAGCATGGGCAGCACCGTCAAGGGGAAAGGCCCTGTGGCCTACTTGATTCCCTCCCCAAAGTTACTTGTGCCTCGAGGCATTGATTGCCACACTGTTTACTAAGTGGAACCTGGCAATAAATTCCACCTTCCCTTGACGTCTGCCTGTTTGCTCTCTGCTTCTGTCATGTTTAAAACAGCAATTTCAAGAGCCTCGGCAAATCAAGGTTAAGGTCCTTGTGACTTACGGATTGCCGTCTCCATATCTGAATAGGGCTGTTGAATTAAATTTTTTTTTGTATAGTTCGGATTTGGCTGAATTCGGCCCGTTTAGATTTGGGATATGCTGAAGTCCGAACTCCCCCACTTCGGGTCCGTGCTATTCGGCGGGAATTCAAAGTTTGGAAAAAAAATTCGGCCGAATAAAGCCATTAAAAACACAACCGTGCCTTTCCACGGCTCTGGGGGGGCATTTTTGGGGGTAAAGGTCCCAAACTTTCAGAGGAGCTTCAAAGGACACTTCTTGAAAGACCCCCCAAGTTTTGTAAAGATTGGGTCAGGGGGGGCTGAGATATGGGCCCCGAAAGGGGTCCCCCCACCCTTAATGTGTATCTCCAAGCAGAGCTTGCCGCCCACGCACAAAGCTCCCAGCCCCGACAAACAGCTGAGAGCAAGGGCGGGGCATGTGTGAAAAAATTTGCAAAGCAATACAACTGCAAAGCAACACAAGCACGCAATGCAACACCTTTGCAACAGTGCAAAGCAACACCTGACACCTGGGAGTTTGCAAACCATGGAAAGGGACAGAGGCAGCTAGCTATGCATAATGAGCAGGAAGGGGTGGAATTTCTCCTTTTGCATTGGACTTGGGACCAGGCAGATGCATTCTTTAAGTCACCATTTGAAAACCAGTTTTGAGCAAGCATCAAAATAACCTAACTGATCTTATGAATGAGGGAAAACCTGAAGACACAAAACTGAAGCCCCCCCTCAAACCAGGGAGAGAGAGACTGGAGGGGGAACACACACCCCAGGCAGAACCGGCAAAAGCCCCCTTTGGCTTCCCCCCCACCCAAAGAAACTGCTCCCTCCCCACACACACACAGACTCTGCTTCCCCCCCACACACACACAGAAAGGAAAAATTATAGATTAAAGCCCCCAAAGGGGTCTTACTGTGGCTGTCTTCTGTTCCATCAGGAGGGGCTGGGAGGCTGGGTAATCCAATATGATTCCATTTGTATCCAATATGAGATCCATATGTATGCATCTCTCGAGGGTGATCCATTCATCCCAATAGGGAAAAGGGGAAAGCCCATATCTCGGGGGCCCCTGACCCAATGTTTACAAAACTTGGGTGGTCTCTTAAGAAGCCTTGTCTGAAGCTCCGCTGAAAGTTTGGGGTTGGCACACCCCAAAATGCGCCCCCTGCAGCCACGGAAAGAGAAAAGGGGGGAGCTGATATTTCTGCCCCCACTGAACCCATCTTTACAAAACTTGGGTGGTCTCTTAAGAAGGATTGTCTGAAGCTATGCTGAAAGTTTTGGGGCTGCACCCCCCATAAAGCACCCCCTGCAGCCACGGAAATGGAAAAGGGGGGAGAGGAAAAAGGGGTGGAGCCCATATCTTGGGGGCCCCTGACCCAATGTTTACAAAACTTGGGGGGTCTCTTAAGAAGGCTCATCTGAAGCTCTGTTGAAAGTTTGGGGTCTGTACCACCAAAAATGCGCCCCCTGCAGCCATGGAAAGAAAAAAAGGGGGAGCCCATATCTCGGGACCCCCTGACCCAATGTTTACAAAACTTGGGTGGTCTCTTAAGAAGGCTTGTCTGAATCTCCGCTGAAAGTTTGGGGTCTGTACCCTCAAAAATGCACCCCCTGCAGCCACGGAAAGGAGTGAATGTGCACAAGCACCCCCCCCCCCACACACAGGAGGATTTCCCTCTCTCTCTTTCTCTCTCCCCGGCCGGGCCGCACATCAGCTGATTCCTCCAGTATTCAATCCTGACTGATTGGCCAGAAGGAGACCCAGCTTGGCCACCGATTGGCCGGGGGAGGAGAATGCTGCTTACTGACGGTTATGCTGCTTACTGACGCCCCGAATTTGCCGGATTTATTCGTGAACTCCCGAACTCACTGAATTCGGCTCCCCGGTTGCTTGCCAGTTTTGAGTTCGGTTCGTCCTGAACTAAAAACTGCCAAATCAAGGGAAATTCGGCTGATTTTCAGTTCGGGCCGAACCGAATCAACAGCCCTATATCTGAAGATGCCCAGCTCATGCAGAAATGCTTTGGAAGCATTCCTAAAATTCTATTAAACTGGATGGATACAAAGAGTATTGGGAGATGTATTCCTTAATCTAGCAAAGTTGCACAATCATAGGAGCGTGGTATCACATACGGGAAATAGACTCCAAGCGAGGATATTGCAAAAAGATAAAACTTACATTTGTTCAGGTAGATTCAATTCAATTCCATGTTGCAGTCGAAAGGAGAAAGAGTTGCCTGATCTAAAGCATGCCATTCCCTATCACAAGTGGCCACTTAATCTGGTATAGGGTTGTCAGGTCCCTCTTTGCCACCGGTGGGAGGTTTTTGGGGCAGAGCCTGAGGAGGGCGGGGTTTGGGGAGGGGAGGGACTTCAATGCCATAGAGTCCAATTGCCATTTTCTCCAGGTGAACTGATCTCTATCGGCTGGAGATCACTTGTAATAGCAGGAGATCTGCAGCTAGTACCTGGAGGTTAAACAAATAACAGCACCAGCTCAAATATATAATAAAGGAAAATTTACCTTTATAAAGATTGATTACCTTCACAACACGTATATGAAACAAGAATAAATACAAAAAAGGTTACTTCACCAATAACTCATTTGTAAAGTTCATAGAAGTCCAAAGCCAATCAGGAGAATGGCATACGGTTCCAACTCAAATACGAAACTGTAATCCAGTATATAATTGTGGTCCAGGTCCAAAGACTTTCCCCACTGCCAAGTCCAGAGACTTTCCAATCCAAAAAAGGTTAGTCCAACAAAATAGGTCCAGTCCAAAACGGCACCTCCGGATAGGTGATCGTTTCACAATATGAAATTGCTTCTTCAGTTGATTAATATTGCCTTGGTACTATTAGAATCTTTAATCCTTATGGATAACGAAAAGCTTATATATAGGGCTCAAAGGCCTCTGAAAAACAATATCATGCAGTGAGCTATTAACTATACAATACATGCTAATTATTCAAACAAATTAATTTCATACATTTCAGCTTACCAACATTGGACCAGCCGTCTCACAATTCCTCAGGCTTTGCCTTGGCTGGTACCGAGTGCAAAACCCGCACAAAATAAATCCCTATTGCCAGATAGCCTACACCTGTGGGCGTGATTGGTAATTTTCATTTAAAGATAGCAAGACAATTCAAATTCATTGTTCAGACCTAATGGGGTCATAGATTTAAAAAGATGAATAAATCTCATTTCGTGCCTGTGCAGTAATTTGGCAACGTCTTCTTGAGTATAGGGGCGAGGTTTGTATTGCCATAAGGCAAAAAATAACAGATCCTTGTCCGTATGGCCTTTTTCTAAGTAATGATTGGTTAACGGAGCCTCACGTGTGTGGGAGCGTATCCTTGCCCGATGCTCACCGATACGGATTTTTAATTGTCTCGTTGTTGAACCGATGTATAATAAAAAACATGGACAAAAAATTCCGTACACCACGTTGGAAGAGCTACAATTAGTAAATTGATTGAGTGTAAATGTAAAATTAGTGTTAGAAGAACTTACTTCCTTAACCGGCAAGCAATACGCGCACATTGCACAAGAGCCGCATTTAAAGTGACCCTTCGGTCTCAATTCTTGCTTACTGTCTAAGCGGTCCGTTTTAACCAAATAATTACGCAAGGACTTGGTCTTTCTCAGCCCAAACAAAGGAAATTCGCCGCAACCAGGCACATTGTATAATACGTGCCAATGTTTGCGCACAATTCTCTGAATGTCATAAGATAGATGGTTATATTCCAAGGAGGCAAAAATTCTAGTCTTACTAGACTGGCTGCGTGTCGATGGTTGTAGCAATTTATCCCTAGGGATGGCGGCTGCTCGGGTCAGGGCATTCTGGATCACCTGGGGTTGAAAACCTCTGGTGTGAAATCTATTACTAAGGTCAGAGGCTGCACAAACGAAATCTCGATCATGGGTGGAATTGCGTTTTAATCTGAGAAATTGGCTATAAGGAAGATTGAGCCGTAGATGGAGGGGATGATGGGAAGTAAAATGCAGTCCCGCTCCCACATCTGTGGGTTTGCGGTACGGTTTCACAGCAGACTTGTTCTCCAAGGTCCTAAAGACCGTCAAGTCAAGGAATGCTATAGAGTGCGAATCTGCAGCACCCGTAAATTGTAGATGGGGGTTAAGAGAATTAATCCATTGCAGCAAGATGGGGTAAGATGCACTATTATCCAGTATACAAAAAAGATCGTCTATGTACCGAACATAAAATAGAACATGATCCTTGAAAAAAACACTCTCTAATAACAGATCGTTCTCAAAGGCCACCATGTAAATATTGGCGACCGAAGGGGCGCACGCCGCGCCCATTGCTACACCTTGCGTCTGTAAATAGAATTGATCTTTGTACCGGAAAAAATTGTTCTCAAAAAGTATGTCAATGAGACTTAAAATAAAATGGGTAGGAATAGATCGGTCTTCTCTAGTATTAAGTTTTCTCTCAATGATATTTCTAACATCTTCCAATGGGATGTTAGTATATAATGACGCAACGTCAAGGGTAACAAAGACAGTTTCATCAGTAAGTGGGAAATCTTCTACTTTTGTAATAAATTCACAAGAGTCCTTAATATAAGAAACGGTACCTTTACTGAAGGGCTGTAGAAATGAATCAACATAGCGAGATATGGGTTCCAATAAGCTGCCAATTGCAGAAATAATCGGGCGGCCTGGTGGGTTCAACAATGTTTTATGTATTTTTGTTAGAGAATAAAAAATAGGTACTCTGGGATACGTTACTCTTAAGAAGTCTGCGGTTGCTTTGTTAATGTAATTAAGTGCCAATCCCTCATATACAACAGTTTTAATGACATTCATCACCCTAAGTGTAGGATCGGATCTCAAAGGAGAATAAAAAGAGCGATTGTTCAGCTGCCTTAAGTTTTCTGAATCATAATTGCTAGAATCCAAGATGACCAAAGCCCCACCCTTGTCAGCAGGCATAAAGATTAGAGATTTGTCCGAGGAGAGTTGCTCTAAAATCTTTATCTGTTGATCAGTGAAATTAGTACTATTGTTCTGCCATTTCCTACGTCGTTCTAACTTAGCCACATCGCGTAAGACCAGGGTCTGAAAGGTGTTAACCTGAAAACCAGAGTTCTTAGGAATAAAAGTGGACTTCGGTCGAAACTCATTACGGAGTTGATATGTGGAATCTTGGTCCTTAAAGAATTCTTTGAGCTTAATATTTCTAAAAAACTTAAACAGATCTATCCTGGTTTGGAACCCCGAGTACCGGGGTGTAGGAACATAACCCAGGCCCAGATTTAATAACCGGGTTTCTTCCGGTGTAAGAGACCGGGAGGAAAGGTTAACTATGAGATTGGTGGTTTCTGGGGCCTCTGTCGAGGAGCCCTTTGAGCTCTCGGGGCATACGGAAAATCCCGTCTGCCAGAACGGAGGTAATATGATGACCCGTAGGAACCCCCACTGGAGATGCTGGATCCGCCCCTCTCCAGAGAGGAGCCTTCAGAGTCAGAATTTCTATCAGTATTAAAGCGTCCTTTACGGGGGCGTTGCCCCCCATTTTTGTTATGCCAAAAGTAAACCCGTTCTAAAGCATAATCCTCCTGGTCCCTACGGAATTTACGTTGTTTGTAAGCTTCTATATCAGCTCCGTATTTCTTGATGTCTGTCTCTAATTGTGCCATTTGTTGATTGAATTCCTCAGTAGAAATTGAGGATTGAACCTCCACTTTAAGTTTCTCCACTTCCTCCTTAGTTTGTTCAGCTTCCTTTAAAGACCTCTCTATAATCAACATCATTAGGTCTATGGAACATTTATTCAAAATAGCCATCCAACATTTGTTGAAATCCTTATCTGTGCGATATAAGGCGGGTGCTTTCTGCACTCTTAAGCCTCTGGGTATGATATTATTGTCTATATAATCTGAAAGTGTTACAGCATGTGATTCAGATCTGACAAATCTTTTATAAACATTCCAAACCTTAGACATATCAACTGATTGGGTCAACGCGGTATTTTTTCTTTTTGGTAACATTTTAAAAATTCTGTCCTTATCTCCGCTAGAATAGCTGAAAGTATCTAATTTCTGAGCCATAGTATAGGATAACTAATGAAAAGAAACGTGTGCTGATACCTGGAGGTTGGCAATCTGGTAACAGGTGTATGCAAGTAAGATGGCATGCCTTCTACTGCAGACGCCTGAAGATGTGTCCTGCTCATTGCTGGTAGGCTTGTGCACACAAAAACGTTTTGGGGGTTCAGGTTTATTGGGCCCAAATTTTTTCGGGAAACCCAAAAAAAGCCGAATTTTCATACCGGTAAATATTGGTATATACCATTGTGGCCCATTGCTTTCAATAGTGGGAAGGTTTGCCAGGCTCCTTCATAGAGAAGCATAGCAAAGTTCGCAATAGAGAATCTGACCGCGGCCACTATTTCTTCTCTATGGAGGAGGATGGGGTGACCCCTTCCAGACCCCATAAAACTAGACCCCCAAACCCAATCTTCACCAAACATGGGGGTTCAGGCAAGGAAAGTCCCTTGCAGCTACGTTACAAATTTGGGGGCTCTAACTTAAAAAATGCCCCCCCCCCAAGAGCTTCACAAAGCCTGGGGAAAGCCAAACTGGGGAAAGCCGAATAAACACCCGGTTTTTTGGGGAATGGCCAATTTGGCTTTGGCTTTCCCTCCAGGTTTTGGCACTCATTAAACCTGACCCCGAAGTTTACTGAAATGGCTTTTTGGGGGGTTGTTTTCGGTTTGGGTTGAACAACATGCACAAGCCTAATTGCAGAACCATGAGGAGTAAGAGAGAACACCAAGGGCACAGCAAAAGAAGGACTCAGAAAGAAGCTCCCAGGTTAGACAAAGAGAGGCATCTCATTCATTAACACATCCACACATCTGGAGCAATTCAGCACCGCCCACAATGTCCAGGCATGCTGAGTTGCCTTACTCCCGTAAAAAGAAATTTCGAGATGCTTCCAGAAGCAGAAGTTTTCAAACCAGCAGAACTTGGGCCATCTGACTCTGCACCATGGGGGCAGCTGGCCAGAGAGGAATTGGAGGAGGAGGCCTGGTGCTGCATAGGGTTGCCAGCTCTGGGGCTGGGAAATACCTGGAGATTTGGGGGACAGAGCCAGAGGATGGCGGGGTATGGATAGGGGAGGGACTTCAATGCCATAGAGTCCAGTTGCCAAAGTGGCAATTTACTCCAGGAGAACTGATCTCTATCGGCTGGAGATCAGGTGTAAGAGTGGGAGATCTCCAGCCACCACCTGGAGGTTCATAAAAAATAACAGCATGTGACTCAAATTTAGACTCTATTAATACAATCAACAACCTCACTCTAACTGTCTAGTAACACGATACAAGAAAGACAAAACAACCCCCAAACCAAAATGTGATGACAAATACACCCCTTTTCAAAGTCCAGAGCAATTGCTGAATCAATGCTGGTCGTCTTAAAGGAACACTGTCCCCAATCTCCAAACGAGGAATCTTCAGCTAGTAAAGGGTGTGACTAACTCTTGGACAATGCACGGTCCAGTGTTTCAAAAAGCAGTTATGTCATTGCGGCAACTGTGCTTTTCAAATGGACCAGACTAGACTGGCTTGGGTAGCCACCCAATAATTCAGACAAAAGCAAGACTGGCCAGGGTAAAAAGGTAAAGTAAAGGTCCCCTGTGCAAGCACCGGGTCATTCCTGACCCATGGGGTGATGTCACATCCCGACGTTTTCTAGGCAGACTTTGTTTACGGGGTGGTTTGCCAGTGCCTTCCCCAGTCATCTTCCCTTTAGCCCCAGCAATCTGGGTACTCATTTGAATGACCTCGGAAGGATGGAAGGCTGAGTCAACCTTGAGCCGGCTACCTGAAACCAACTTCCGTCAGGATCAAACTCAGGTCATGAGCAGAGTTTGGACTGCAGTACTGCAGCTTTACCACTTCTGTTCCACGGGGCTGGGGTAGCCAACCAATAATTCAGGCAAAGGCAACGGAACGTGTTTCCTAGGTACTTGGTCTCACGTTTCACCACAAAGCTTCTTCAGCCTACAATCTTCCATGTAACCTCTAAGGGTTCTCCCAATTATTCTGAAACTTCAATGTTTTACTACTCCGCCATCGTACCAACATGCCTATGTCACTTCCAGATTAAACCAGACATGATATGGATGATCTAGGGCAGGAGTGTCGAACATATGGCCCGGAAGCCAGATCCAGCCGCTTTAGAGTGCTTATCCAGCCAGCAAGCCAGCTGAGGCAGCCACCGCCCCTCCCCCCCTGTGTGGCCGGCCCGAGCAAGTGACATTTATATCATATCCGTCCCTCGTAACAAATGAGCTCGACACCCCTGCTCTAGGATTCTGCAAAAACTCTACGGTAAAACAACTTTTTGCCCAAATGTTAGAGCAAAATGACATGCTGACTTCTGGGCACATGGAGATTGATGTCAGTACGTCGACATCAACATCAGCACACCATTGGCAAGCTTCCCCCCCTCCCCCCAGTAAGTCTCCTTCCAGTTGTCAGGCCATACCTGGCTACCCTACAAAGAGGTTTATCTACTTGTGTTTGTATGACAAATTTTATACCAGAGAGCTTTGACCTCTGCAAAGAATCACGTCTGCGTTGGCAGGATAGAGGAACTTGCAGAGGAAGACAGATGGGACAGGAATAGAAGCTCTTCCACAGTCCTCTGATTGGGTACCCCGAAGGTGGAATTTTCTGCATGACTTGCCGGCTGCAGGCCTCTAGCTGGACGGTAAATGGAATGAGAAACTCATTCTGCTTTCCCCAGCCCTCTCCCTTTCCACTAACAAACTTTCAGATGTATCAAAAAATAATAATAACAATAAAAATACACTTTCACGGTGACATTCAAATGCCAAAAAACCAGCAAAGCTGAAATTATTCAGTTCAGCTTCATATCCTCGTTCATGTGGATGTTAATAGATACATTATCTTAATGGCTCTCCTAATCAGCATAACCTGGAGTTCCAATTTCGTCTGATGACACTGAATTTATGTCTTCTGTAAAACAATTATGTAGAAGATGTCAGGGCAACAGTATCTTGTATATAAATTGCAAATAGGCAGCTTTAAAACTTAACAGTGCAACAAAGGCTGGAAAACAGACCGACTTTTGCAGATAATCTCTACTATGGGGGTGGGGGGAGTATATGTGTGTGTGCGTGCATTAGGACTTTGAAACTGAGCATTTACAGCCAGATCTGCAGCATGTTTCCTAGGAGGCTTTCCCCCATTGAATACAATGGGATACTCCCACATATGCATACACAAGATTTAGGGTTGCCAACCTCCAGGTAGTAGCTGGAGGTCTCCTGCTATTACAACTGATCTCCAGCCGATAGAGAACAGTTCCCCTGCAGAAAATGGCTGCTTTGGCAATAGGACTCTATGGCATTGAAGTCCCTCCCCTCCCCAAACCCCGCCCTCCTCAGGCTCTGCCCCCAAAACCTCCCACCAGTGGCAAAGAGGGACCTGGGAACCTTAACAAGATTGCAACCCTCAAAATGTAGTACTGTCTCTGAGTCGGACCGTAGGGCTGCCGTCACTTGTGGAGAGCAGGGGAGCTGGGGCACAACGTCCCCGTTTCACAACATAAACTGTGGATTAAAAACACAACTATTTGCAAAAGAACTGCTCAATTTGAGGCCAGTCGCACCGGTAGATACCTGATGAAAGGTGTTTTGACTCTTGAAAGTTTATACTCCAAAAATCTTGCTAGCCTTTACGGTGCTACTGGATTCGAATTTACCTGTTCTACTGCAGACCAACGTGGATGGCAAACCCTTTGAAACTATGTTACAATAAAGAAGTTTCTTGTTACAAACCCAGTTTTCGGAAAGGCTGTTTTTCTTACCAGCTGTTTACCTGAATTAATGTATTATAATATCTATTTCATTACTCATTTGGAACTTCAGTGTGTGTGGTCTTATTTGCACTTTTGTTGACCTTTATCATTATCCTGGGGTCAAATCCTACTTCTTATCAAAAAGAAAAAAGGTTGTTTTTCTTCCTGTCACAGCGGCCTGTTCAAGACAACGAACAAGCCGCATGTGTTCAAGTTAGGACCTGCAAATTTCGCTGAGTTATGCCCTCTCCTGGTTGACAGGGGTATGAATTGAGCCAGGCAGGTGGGTTTGCTTCAAAGACAACTTGTAAAAAATGCAGGTATAAATTACTTAGGATAGAGCCCTCAAGCTTGGAAAACTTTCTGGAAGATGTATGAGCTCGATCTGACGGTGGGCATCTCAAGGTTGTGTCATTATAGAGTTTACAAAGAACGTCATTATTATTCTGAAATCTATCTACCCCATTAATCATGAATCTTCTCCAGTTCCTTATGCAACAAACACGGTACCTCTTCTCATGCTCTCTTGCTACAGCTTGCATGGGGAAAGCATGAAAAGATATTTAATTTCACAGAAGTACGATTGCCAACCTCCAGGTACTGAGAAAAATATGCACAAGTACTACTGGGATAGTAGTGAAAATATAGTACTAGGCTCAAACCAATTAATTTAAATAATACACAAGCAAACTATGCAAACATATATTGTGAACAATGTGTAACATCTACAGACAAGTGAAAACAGCAGTGATAGTATGTACAAGCAAATCTAAGATGGAAAGTCTTTTTCAAGGTAAATAAGAGTCTTATCTCTAGGTTGTTTTCTTCAAAAAGCAACACGAGGAAGGCCGAAAAAGTCCACAGTAACGTGGTCCGGATGCACACTAGCGTTTTCACTTCAAAATTGCAGCTTCATCAGCTGGAATCTTCATAGATATTAATTGGTTTGTCTATATAAAGTGTAATAAATAATTAATAAAAATAAATGCTATTTTATACAAAAAGTCAAAGCATTCCTTAATCTTATAAAAATATATAGAGAGAGACATACCTTTGTAGATGCAATAATAGCAATCTAATACAGAGAGAATAATTCAGTCTTGTTGCACCAAAAAGACTGCTCAAAATGGCTATGGCTAAAGTTGCATAGAAAATGCTAGCCAATTTATACATATAAAATGGGGAAATCAGTGGCAAGGAACAAATTCTGAAAAAAATTATCAACACCTTATAAATAACAAGAGAGGTCTAACTCATTATTAAGGCCAAAAGGAAAATATGATTTAAATAAATGAATGAACTTGCTTTCCTGTCTCAATAGAATTCTTTGTACATTCTCCACATTTTCCGAACCATCTAACAACTATAGGCGTAACTGGAGACCCACTTACAACGAAGACTCCTTATCTGATCATGACAGCCTAAGCTCTTATGAGTCTAATAAATCAGGTTTCTCTGGCAGAGGATACCAGTTATATGATGTATAAATTGGCAGGAGGTTTTTGGGGCAGAGCCTGAGGAGGGGATTCCCAACTGCCTGGTGGTGGTGAGCAATTGCTCACCAACTCACTGGGCTGCCTACCACCCCTCAGCTGGCCGGCGGGTGGAACTAGACCAGCTGAGTGGGGGCAGTGATCCATACGTGCAGTGTATGCGCAGCATGTTGCCATCACTTCAGGGTTTACTAGCACTCTCTCCCCAAAACTCTATGGTTTTCATAGAGATTTTGGAGGAACATGTTATAGTGTCCCTGTGTGATGCCGGCACTTCTGGATTAATGCTCACCGGCACCGGCCCAACGAAGCTCCCACTGGTAAGGAAAGGGGGACCGGGCCACCCTAGTGTTGCAGTATTTTTGAAAGAACTTTGTGAATCCTTCAGCTTAATCAGCAGGAAAGATCACCCCCCCCCATGTTTACTGCCAGCCAAACAATGGAGGCTTGATCAAGTGTTCCTCCTGGCTTTATGACATACAGCTTTTGTCTGGCTCCCCAATGGTCCATTTCCATATACCTTGTTCCAGTATTGGCAAAAGGAATAATGGGAGCATTCCTAAATAGGTTGCTTTGAGAGCCATGGTCATGTGGCTGTTAGAGCATCAGACTAGAATCTAGGAGAGCCGGGTGCAAATTCCCCCTCTGCCATGGAAACTGGCTGGGTGACCTTGGGGCCATCACGTACTCTCAACCTAAGTTACCACACAGGGCTGTTGTGAGGATGCAGTGGAGGAGAATTACAGAAGCTGCTGTGGGGTCCCCACTGGGGAGAAATGCAGGATGTAAAAGAAGTAAATAAAGCAAGTCTCATTTTATTCAGTGGGAATTTTTAGGGTGGTAGCCAACTTCTCCCAGTTCTTTGGAATAAAGGATTAGGGCAAAGTCTAACTTACTTTATTTTTCCTGTTCAGTATTTATACATAGATAGTACGACTAAGCAGCAGGCTGTATTTCATGCCATTTCACACATCATGCGGAAGGGAACCCACATTAGCTATCCCAGAGCCTCATCTTCTAGCTCACTCTTTTCTTCCTCCCCCCTCCTGGCCTCCTGTTCCACTCCTGAAAACCATGACCTACATTTTGGTCCAGAACCACAGTTTAAGAACCATAGAATTACACAAACTGTGATGCCCCTGTTCAGCTAGGTGCACAGCTTAAGGCTGCCAGGTAGGCATGTCTGCCATGCTTTGGGCTCCTGTCTCCACTTTATGGAGCATTGGGAGCAAAAATGGGGGGGGGACACTGGCATTGCACAATGCCACTTCTGGTTGTGCACCTGGTTGTGTCATGGTGGCACCAACACTCTAGGATTTCCCCAAATCTCTATGATTTTTACCATAGTGATTTGGGGGATTCCTAGAGCATTGCTGACACTGTGATATCACTTCTGGGTATGCAACTGGAAATTATGTCACGGTGCTATGTGCAACCAGTTTTTCCACAATTCTCTGACCTGCCAGTGCTCCCAGGGGTGGCAAACAGAGGGCTAGCTCCCTACGATCAACCCATCCAAGTTACACTACTGTGAGATGGGCAGGGCCAGTTACATGGCTTCTCCCTTTTGCATCATTGCGTGCACCATTTTTTTTTTTTTTATAGAACACATACAATTTATACACATCACACACTCCTTAAATTTCATATCCACGACAACATCCTCCTCAAATAAGAAACAGAGCGGAGCTAATACATTCTATACCAGTTGTGCCATTTTTTCTTGTGTGCAAAACTTTGTAGAGCTGTTGTGGGAATAGTGCCTCTGGGAAGACACCCAACTCTGTTTGTGTAAGAGTTGACCTAAACTTTAGCAGTTCTTCACCACAGAATCCCCCTTGGCTTTGTGTGAGAGATTTGGAATGGCCTCTCAGACCCTGCAATTTGTTACAATCAGGAATTACGTTGGTAAAAAGTTCAGCAACTCCAAAACCTGCAAGAGAGAAGTGTTCATTCTCCTTTGACTTTTGAGTCTGTTCACATACGAGCATTTAATAACTTGAAAATTCATTAGCGGTTAATTAATTCCAACCTCCGCTGATGATAATAACCCCCAGCACATGATCTACTAAAATGAAGAAAATGCTGTTAATCTTTAAAATACCCTATAAATTGAGTCTTTTTACATATTAAACACAGTAACTACATCAGACTCGGGAGAACTAATTAGTAAATGTAGGTTTATAGCTGTGGTTACTGAAACTTCCTCAGTATTTACATTTTACCCTATACAAAAATGGCTGGATGCCGTGGCTTTCTTCTCTTCACACATCTGTACTTCACACCACTATTGAAAATGGAAACATATCATATGCAGAAAAGGATTCATGACAATGAAACCAACCTCAGTGGGATAAAATGAATATGGGATCTTAAGAACTTCACAGAATTATTGCCTGTAAGAAAATGGTGGTGGAAAGTGCTGTCATGTTTAGCCAACTTATGGCAACCCCGTAAGATTTTCAAGGGAAGAGACGTTCAGAGGTGATTTGTCATTGCCTGGCGTCCCTGGACTTCTTTGGTGGTCTCCCATCCAACTACTACTCACAGCCGACCCTGCTTACCTTCTGAGATCTAATGAGATCAAACTAGCCAGGGCCATCCAGGTCAAGTCAAAGGAAAATGCCTACCTAGGTATTAATTTGAACTTCTTCCAGGTACCAGTAAGGGTACCAGGGAAAACAGCCACCTTTCTGGATGAGCACCAAGCACTGTATGGCAACCCTTGCTCCATCTTGCCAGGCACTCAGGATACCTTTTGCCTTGCAGGATCAGTGCTTGGCCCCATGGAGCAGCACAAATAGAAACTGCAGACAGAAGCTGGGCATGCACGTCCCCACATTGTTTTCCCAATGCCCATCCCTCATCTACAATCTTTGCTATATGTAAAAAACCAATGAAAGTCATATGCCAAGTCTACTGGGGGTTAGAGGGAAAGACCCATGGTCGACCCCTCCATTCTAGCCTCGCTCATTGGTCTTTCTGACTCAGCATTCAGGTCCAATCACATATACTTGACACATTTTTGCTCTTCTTAAGCTTTCCCATAGCTGTCCTCTTTCCCCCTTTCTCTGCCCAACATACCTAGTAGACAAAAAGACACCAACTTATGAAGATGGGAATCATAGAATCATACAGTTGAAAGGGACCAAGAATCATAGAGTTTTATTTATTTATTTTATTTATTTTCATACTTCTAGCCCGCCCTTTCCCACCCAAGGCCGGGCTCAGGGCGGGTTACAACATTAAAATCTTATAATATAACTATAAAACATATAAAACCATTAAAAACCATTCTATTAATTATAAAACAATGGCCGCCATATATATAAAGTGCCCACTGTCACAGGTGATGCCAACCATAAATTAATAATTAAAACCAGGTTGGGTACCCCCACCCCCACCCAATGAGTTGATTGTAGACTAGGAGGGGGTGGGAAGGGAAGTTGGGAGGCCAGCACTGATCTCACTTGATCCCACCCGCGACTGTCCTCAACCATAAGCCTGGCGGAATAGCTCTGTCTTACAGGCCTTGCGGAACTCTTTCAGGTCCTGCGGGGACCTGACGTTACTGGGCAGAGCATTCCACCAGGCCGGGGCCAGGGCCAAAAAGGCCCTGGTCGAGGACAGCCCCACACTCCTTGGGCCGGGGACCACCAACAGATTATTGTCAGCAGAGCGCAGTGCTCTTTGGGGGGTATGCCAAGAGAGGCGGTCCCGAAGATACGAGGATCCCAGACCGTGTAAGGCTTTAAAGGTTAAAACCAGCACCTTAAACCTGATCCTACACTCCAGCTGGAGCCAGTGCAGTTATCGAAGCACTGGCTGTAAATGATCTTGGGGCAAGGCCCCAGTGAGGAGCCTCACCGCCAGCTGGAGACTCCGGGTCAGTCTTAAGGGTAGCCCTACGGAGAGATCAGTCACCTGGAGAAAATGGCCACTTTGTAGGGTTGCCAGGTCCCTCTTCGCCACTGGCGGGAGGTTTTGGGGGCGGAGCCTGAGGAGGGCGGTGTTTGGAGAGGGGAGGGACTTCAATGCCATAGAGTCCAATGGCCAGAGTGGCCATTTTCTCCAGGTGTTCTGATCTCTATTGGCTGGAGATCAGTTGTAATAGCAGGAGATCTCCAGCTATTACCTGGAGGTTGGCAACCCTACCACTTTGGCAATGGACTCTATGGCATTGAAGTCCCTCCCCTCTCCAAACCCTGCCCTTCTCAGGCTCTGCCCCAAAAAACTCCCGCCGGTGGCAAAGAGGGACCTGGCAAGCCTAATGCTATTGGAGAAAATATATGATACTGCGAATTTTAAAAGGTTGTCATATGAAAGAATAGTTGCCACAAAGGAAGATCTGTGGGATCAGGTCTCTGAGTAGGGTTGCCAGCTGCCAGTTGGGAAATTCCTGGAGAATCTGGAGGTGGAGCCTGGGAGGATGGGGTTTAGGGAGGGGAGGGACCTTGGTGAGGTATAATGCCACACAGTCCCTCTTCAAAAGCAGCCGTTTTCTCCAGGGGAAATTGTTCTCTGTGGCCTGGAGAGCACTAGTAATTCTGGGAGATCCCCAGGCCCCACCTGGAGGTTGGCATCCCCATCTCTGGGACTTTATTCTCTGCTTCATGTGAGGAGAGGCCATCGCTCAGGCATCTAGTGCATGATCTGACACTTGTTCTTGGCACCTCCAGCGAAAAGATTTAAAGGCTGGAAAATATCCCTTGACTGACACTCGGAAGAGCCTCACGCAGGAGACATTACTGAGTTTGATGGATTGGTGGTATGACACAGTGTGAGGAAGGTTAGCCTGTTTTCTGTAGTGCCATTTATTTGAAGTTGGCAAATGGTAATTAGGACATAAAAAGCTGGATGCCCATGAGGAATTGGTGTGGGGTGGGGGCTAGACAATTTAGAAATCCACCCAGCCCAAATCTCCCTTTCTAGGATTCTATAAACCATCAGGGGACCCCCCCCCCCCTCATATTTCTTTGAACAGATTTTCAGTGGTTCTCAACAATCTTTGCCTCCTGAAGCACACTTAGTTATCCTCAGGTTGTTTTTTGCATAGGGTTAGGAAATTCCTGGGAATTTGGAGGGCTAGGTTTGCGAGCTCCAGGTTGGGAAAAACTTGAAGATTTTGGGAGTGCAGCCTGAGGAGGGCAGGGTTTGGGGAGGGGAGGGACTACAATGCCATAGAGTCCAATTGCCAAAGCGGCCATTTTCTCTGGGGGAACTGATTTCTATCGGCTGGAGATCAGTTGTAATACCGAGAGATCTCCAGCCACTAGGGTTGCCGGGTCCCTCTTCGCCATCGACAGTAGATTTTGGGGGCGGAGCCTGAGGAGGGCGGGGTTTGGGGAGGGGAGGGACTTCAATGCCATAGAATCCAACTGCCATAGTGGCCATTTTCTCCAGGTGAACTGATTTATATAGGCTGGAGATCAGTTGTAATAGAAGGAGATCTTCTGCTATTACCTGAATACTGCTACACAGGTGTTTCACTACGTGGGAACTGGTTAAAATTTCTCCTGCTTGAATTTTTAGCAAACATGCAATATGTAAGCTGGAGATATTACATGATGACGGGTTTTTGAGGGATTGATGAAGAAATGTAAAGGCAAATAATTCGAAACCGTCGTATCCCTTCTTCAATTTTTGGTATCATCTCATGGCAACGTCAGTAACACCATTTAAAGCTTGAAGAGGAACCAAAGACTTCCTTGTGAATACAGCCTAAGGACTATACCTATACTTTGAATTTTAAAGTCTGGTTTGTTCCAACTTGATTGTTGTCATAAACATTGTACATAGTACGATAGATAATTACAGTTGTTTGTTCAATAAGTATATAGTTGTGACTCTATGTTATATGTTGTAGCAATTTATATAAATATTTGCACTTTGCTATATTCATTCGCTCCTGTGCTGATTTCCAAACCCTTCAGGTATACGCACAGTGGTGTCTTTTTTCTTTCCATTACCTGGAGGTTGGCAACCCTACCAGCAACCACCTGGAGGTTGGCAACCCTATTGGAGGCGAAGCTTAGGGAGGGGAAGGACCTCAGTGGGGTATAATGCTATAGAGCAGGGGTGTTGAACTCAATTGTTACGAGGGCCAAATATGACATAAATGTCACTTGGTCAGGCCGAGTCATGCCTCACTAGCCCAGATTGTGAGTGGGAGTGGTTGCCTCGGCTGGCTCATGGGCCGCATAAGAGCTCTCAAGGGGCCAAATCTGGCCCTCAGGCCTTATGTTTGACGCCCCTGCTATGTAGCCCACCATACAAAGCAGCGATTTTCTCCAGGGAAACTGATCTCTGTCATCTGGAATCAGTTGTAAATCCAGGAGACCTCCAGGGCCTACCAGGCGCATGGCAACCCTATTTTTGCATGCATTTTCTTTTCCCCCCTTTCGATTGCTTTGTGTGTGTGTGTAAAGTGCCGTCAAGTAGCAGCCGACTTATGGCGACCCCTTTTGGGGTTTTCATGGCAAGAGACTAACAGAGGTGGTTTGCCAGTGCCTTCCTCTGCACAGCAACCCTGGTATTCCTTGGTGGTCTCCCATCCAAATACTAACCAGGGCTGACCCTGCTTAGCTTCTGAGATCTGACGAGATCAGGCTAGCCTGGGCCATTGCTTTACAAGGCTTTAATTAATTAATACATTAATTAAAATAACTTTTAATTTATAAATTAATTACTGTATTCTCTGCATTCCTGGGGAGTGTCCCAAGTAGGCAGGAAACCCTACCTTTTCTATAGGTGGCCTGGTTTTGCTGCTTCCATCTAGGATTGCCAGCTCTGGGTTGAGAAATACCTGGAGATCTGGGGGCTGGGACAAGGGGAGGGACCTCAGCAGGGTATAATGCCATACAGCTCACCTCCCAAAGCAGCCATTTTCTCCCAGGCAACTGATCTCGGTTTTCTGGAGACCTGTTATAATTCTAGGAGATCTCCAGGCACCACCTGGAGGTTGGCAACCCTAATGACCGGCATGACACAACATGCACGGAAAGGGGAGAGTGAGATTAAATTATTACTGTGCCCCACACTTCTATGCATCCCTTCAACCCCAATTGTCATCTGAAAAGGACTAAAGTTGGAGGTGTTATTTTTACATCATTGTTTTATGATTTGCATTGCAAATGATGAACAACGCAAACTGCCAACTGCCAGAAAATATTTTTGTTAGTCTTTAAGGTGCTACTGGACTCTTGCTCTTTTCTACTACTGCAGACAGACTAACACGGCTACCCACTGTGAACGCAAACTAAGATCTTTTTCTTGTATTTTTGTGCAGCTCTGGCCAGAAGACTCTGCCACTCAATTCATGAGAGCCGACTAATAATAGCACAGGCAGGGGGAGAAATCCGAGAAAAGTAATTGTGTCTCAAACAGTGAACCTGCTGTGGAGATGGAAGAATTGTTGATAGAATTAGTCCAGTGACTATACATAACTGTCTTAGTACAGCAGCTGTGATTAATCCCCACCTCGCCTACAAATAAATCTAAAGCTTCAGCTGGCTAATTGGCAAATGCAGGAGACACAGCAACCAACCCTCAATCTTTCAAAAGGCAAAGGCGAGAGAAAGGCACCCTTTCAAACCTTACAAATCATCATCAAAAAGGACCTCAAAGGCCAAACTTTGGGGCAAGTTTGCCCCGAAACAATACAAAATACAAAAGGAACCACTGACTGCATTAATGCACTGACAAATTATCTTACTTCCACTTCCCCCATTTTCTCCCTGATTTCCAACCATCTGTTACTTTTTCTCTTTTAAGGAGTTTGGAGCCTGTTTTTGATCAAATAGCACTTCAAAGAGAGGAAGTGCAGGAAGGGGGAAAATCACTCTGTACATGCTCAGAGGCAGGTAATGTTTTTCCAAACCCTCCAACCCTCCTGCTAGAGCACCCTTTGGTGTATAACATTATTTTTTTTAAAAAAAAAACCTGTGGGAGCTGAAGTAACAAAACAGTGCATAGAGTTGTAACATACTGTGCCTAAGGGCTGCAAAAACTGGCTTGGGAAATTCCCAGAGATGTGGGGCAGAGCGGAGCTTGGGGAGGAAAGGGAGTTCAGCAGGGATAGAATTCCATGGAGTTTAACCTCTGAAGTTTCCATTTCCTCCAGAGCAACTGATCTTTGTAGTCTGAAGACCAGTTGTAATTCTGGGAGAACCCCTGGCCCGACCTGGAGGTTGGCAACTCTACTGTTCCTTGGAATAGGTTTGCCACTGCTCTATTGAGGAGGTAGCAGCGCCTCGCTGCTAAGTCAGTAGGGTTGCCAGGTGGCTTGGAATGGGGTGCAACTGCCACCCAATTAGGGTTGCCAGGTCCCTCTTTGCCACCGGCGGGAGGTTTTTGGGGCAGAGCCTGAGGAGGGCGGGGTTTGGGGAGGGGAGGAACTTCAATGCCATAGAGTCCAATTGCAAAAGTGGCCATTTTCTTCAGATAAACTCATCTCTATTGGCTGGAGATCAGTTGTAATAGCAGGAGATCTCCAGTTAGTACCTGGAAGTTGGCAACCCTACTGCCAATCCATCTGCTGGCTGACAGCAGGGATCATGCAGGCGGCCATGAGCAACGCAATCCCATCACTTCCAGTTTACCTCCGGAAAGCTACAGCATGATGCAATGATCTGCCATTCAAATGGGGCTTTGTGCTGCGGTTCTTCTGGATCCCCCCCCCCCCAAAATTCCCCGCCAGAGGAGAGGGGAGACCTGGCAGCCCTAAAAGTCAGGCAGCCTCATGTCACAACCTGGCCATTGGTCACCCTGCTCAAGATATGCCACAGGTGTCTGCTGCTTGTGTCCATTATGGTATCCATGGCACAAGCTGGCCATCCTGCTGCCCCTTCACGTCCTTTAGCTTTCCATTAAGACATCCATAGTATCTTTCCCTCAGACACTGTCAACAAGGGTCTCAGAAAAGTGGCAGAGCTTACAGGGCAGCCTTGATCAACCAGAAGTGAATTGACCTGGACAGGAAGTGACACGTTTCCCACGCAGCAGACACAGTGTGATAACACAAGCGGGTTCCTGTAGAGACGACATATAAAAAAAAAACCATTTGGTGGGCATCAGGTGGCCAAGGCCCATGGGCGCCACAATGGGATCACCTGGGCTAACATTGGATTGTCATGTATATGCTGAAAAAAACACCCAAATCCTTGAAAATGTTAACAAGCTTCAGTTTATCATTTTAAAATATTCCTTTCTTCTGATGGCCTCTTCTGTCTCCCGAGGATCTACCTATGGCTATGAAGACATGTCTCAGCATGTTTCCAAGATTTAGAAGAAGAAGAAGAGTTGGCTTTTATATGCTGACTTTCTCTACCTTTTTAAGGAAGAATCAAACCACCTTACAATCACCTTTCCTTCCCCTCCCCACAACAGACATCTTATGAGGTAGGTGGGGCTGAGACTAGCCGATCACGAGTTCCAGCGCAAATTTCCTTTAACGCCGCCAATCTGCTCACCTCTATACTTTGGACTCCCACCTAATTTCTGTTTAAACTACCTGGACCGTCTTGACAGGAAAGTCTTTATGCAAGCTAGGACTAACACATTGCCTTTGGCAATCCTCCGTGGCAGATTCCTGAAAACACCTTACGCAGAAAGAGTCTGCAGATGTGGCGTACAATGTCCTGACTCCCTGTCTCATATTCTTTTGAAATGCCATCTTTATGATTCCCAAAGAGGAAACCTCACAAAACCTATAGTTTCGAACTTCTCCTCAAATAACACGAAAATACTTTGCAAACTATTAGCTGATAAGGATCCTGAGATAACCGAAAACGTGGCAAAATTTCTGACAATAGCAGTCAACCAATGGGAATCTAGTCGAAAGTAGAATCACAACATTAAGGAATGATTTATATTAATTTTATTTACTTTAACTTTTATCTTTTTATATACTGCAAATTGTACTATGCCAATAAAGGTATCTGAAATTGATATTGAAATTGAGAGAGTTTGGAGAGAACTGTGACTGGCCCAAGGTAACCCAGCTGTCTTCATGCGGAGGAATGGGAAATTGAACCTGGTTCTCCAGACTAGTGTCTGCACTCATGTGGAGGATCGGGGAATCAAATCCAGTTCTCCAGATTCGAGTCCTCCGCTCTTAACCACTACACCACGCTGTCTGTCTGTGAATAAGCTGCACAAAATGTAGGGTTGCCAATCTCCAGGTACTGGAAAAAAGAACTAGCACGACTCAATTAAGAAATTGAACAATTCATTAAAGTGCTGTAAATGAAACCACCACAAGTGTGCAATATATACAATATAAACAAAGGAATACTAGGAGCAAATGGAAAAAGTCCAAAGTCCAAAGGTCTTATCCTATTCCAACATCTTCTGATCCAAACGTAGGCACAAAGTCCACATAAGTCCAAAGGTTGTATCAAGACAACAGAGGGAGGAAACGCTATTCCGGATATCTTAGCTACACTAGATGTCAGTGCGTTATATACTAACGTTCCTTTAGAAGATGCAAGGAATATTATTGCAGACAGACTAGATTCAAGATCTGACCCCTCCCCCCCCACACATTTTTTATTACAGTTAGTTGATCTCATGTTTGAAAACAATTTTTTAGATTTGAATCCCAATTTTTTTTGCAGACAAAAGGCGTAGCAATGGGCGCTGCGTGTGCCCCTGCAATTGCGAATCTTTTTATGATTGATTTTGAATTGGCTCACATCATTAATAATAACCCTTTTGCATCACATCTATTTATTTACAAACGGTATGCTGATGATTTATTTTTTCTTTTTGATTGCCCTGAGACATTTGATAAATTTGCCATGTGGTTAAATACCATTAATGAACATCTGACTTTTACCGGCCAATGTGACTCTGTAAGTATACCTTTTTTAGACTTGGAAGTTTTTGTTAGACCTAATAGAAAATTAGCTGTAAGACCTTATAAAAAAAGTATGTCCAAAGACTCTGGGCTGCATTAAGCTTCCAATCACCCGACTCATCTTAAAAATAATCTTCCCTTTAGTAATTTTCTTAGATTAAAAAGAAATGCAACCTGTACTGCTGATTTTAAAAAAGCCTCGGAAAAAATGACTGTCTCTTTAACTAAAAGAGGATACCCACCTCAGGTCGTCTCCCAAGCCTTGAATAGAGCCAACGAGAGAGAACGCCAATCCTTGTTCTCCAAAAAAACACCAACTTCAAAACAGAATGTGTACTGCTCTCTAACTTATAGTAAACATTTCTTTGCAATTAAACAAGCCATTAGAAGACATTGGCACATTATCCAAGATATTCCTGGATGCAACGTTCCACCAATTTTTGGAATGCGTAAGACTCAAGCTCTTAGGGACTGTCTAGTACATTCTGATTTTCTTAAGAAATCTGTGCAACACGTCTCGGCCGTCGGCCATTTTAAATGTGGGAAATGCTCCGTGTGCCCGCTGAGTCTTCCTGTCAAGGAATTCCGTTCAACGACCTCAGACTTCAGATTCAAATTAAGACACTTCTCAAATTGTGCCACAAGCCGCGTAATTTACGCGGTCACGTGTAAATGTTCTAAATTATACATTGGGAGCACCATGCGCCCAGTTCGGTTGCGCATAGGAGAACACAGATCGAGATTGCGCTCTTTGAATTTTGAGGCCCCACTAACAAGCCACTTTGTGAAATATAAACATCCTGAAACCGATATGAGGTTTTTTGTGTTGTGGGTTTACCGTGATCATCCACATAACCATAGGGATGCACAGAAAGTGCTCCTTCAAAATGAAATGCACTTTATACATTTATTTAACACCCTGGCTCCCAATGGGTTAAATAATGAATTTGATTTGTCCTGTTTTCTATGAATTGAGTTACCTTTTTGACACTGTGCCTTTAAGAATCTAGTAACAACAACAACACGTGACCCATGAGCTCTAGATCTGCTTACGCAGTACATTACCATCTAACTTAGGACCGGAAGGTTTAGCAGCCCTTTTTTTGGGAGCGTAAAAACTAATAAAAAATTGCAAAAATAGCATATTATAAGAAACTAATATGTTTGATTAATAAAAAAAGAAAAATTAAACTATATGGATCATATTCCTCCCAATTAGTATGCCTTCTAACACACTAAGAGGTAAGCTATTGTATATTATTGTTGTCTATCCTTATATTTACTATTGATTATGTATAAATGAAAAATATCATGAAAAATATTATGTGAATTTTATAGGCTGATGAAGCTATGCTTTGGTGAAAGCGCTAAGATATCCGGAATAGCGTTTCCTCCCTCCGTTATCTTGATACAACCTTTGGACTTATGTGGACTTTGTGCCTACGTTTGGATCAGAAGATGTTGGAATAGGATAAGACCTTTGGACTTTGGACTTTTTCCATTTGCTCCTAGTATTCCTTTGTTTATATTGTATATATTGCACACTTGTGGTGGTTTCATTTACAGCACTTTAATGAATTGTTCAATTTCTTAATTGAGTCGTGCTAGTTCTTTTTTCCTATGCTTGTTGTTACTAGTATTGTGAGTATTTTTTGCACAATCTCCAGGTACTAGCTGGAGATCTCCTGCTATTACAAATGATCTCCAGCCGATAGAGATCAATTCATCTGGAGAAAATGGCCGCTTTGGGAACTGGACTCTGTGTGTTTGTGTGTTAAGAGCCGTCAAGTCGCTTCTGACTCATGGCGACCCTATGCATGAAAGTCCTCCAAAATGTCCTGTCTTTGACAGCCTTGCTCAGATCTTGCAAACTGAAGGCTGTGGCTTCCTTTATTGAGTCAATTCATCTCTTGTTGGGTCTTCCTCTTTTCCTGCTGCCCTCAGCTTTTCTTAGCATGGCTGTCTTTTCCAGTGACTCTTGTCGTCATGACATGACCAAAATGCGATAGCCTCAGTTTAGTCATTTTAGCTTCTAGGGTCAGTTCAAGCTTGATTTGATCTATAACCCATTGATTTGGTTTTTTTTTGACAGTCCAGGGTATCCGTAACACTCTCCTTCAACCCCACATTTCAAAGGAATCTATTTTCTTCCTATCAGCTTTTTTCACTGTCCAGCTTTCACACCCATACGTACTAATAGGGAATACGATGGCATGAATTAATCTAGTCTTGGTGGCCAGTGACACATCCTTACACTTCAAAATCTTTTCTAGCTCCTTCATGGCTGCCCTTCCCAGTCTCAATCGCCTTCTGATTTCTTGGCTGCAGTCTCCCTTTTGGTTGATGGTGGAGCCAAGGAATAGAAAGTCTTGAACAATTTCAATTTCCTCATTGTCAACCTTAAAGTTGTGTAATTCTCCTGTAGTCATTACTTTTTTCTTGATGTTCAGCTGTAGTCCTGCTTTGGCACTTTCTCTTTTAACTTTCAGCAGTAGTCGTTTCAAATCTTCACTATTTTCTGCCAATAATGTAGTGTCATCAACATATCTCAAATTATTAATGTTCCTCCAGTTTTCACTCCACCTTCATCTAAATCTAATCCAGCTTTCCTAATTATATGTTCTGCACATAGATTGAAGAGACAGGGAGATAAAATACATCCTTGTCAAATACAACCTTTGCCAATTGGAAACCATTCCTTTTCTCCATATTCTGTTCTAACTGTGGCCTCTTGCCCAGAGTACAGGTTGCGCATTAAAACGATCAGATGTCGTGGCACACCCATTTCTTTTAAAACCAGCCATAGCTTTTCATGATCCACACAGTCAAAAGCTTTGCTGTAATCTATGAAACACAAGCTGATTTTCTTCTGAAATTTTCTTGTATGTTCCAGGAACCAGCGTATATTTGCAATAAGATCTCTAGTGCCTCTTTCTTTTTGAAACCAGCTTGAACATCAGGCATTTCTCGTTCCATATATGGTAACAGCCTTTGCTGTAAGATTTTGAGCATCACTTTACTCGCATGAGAAATTAATGTGATGGTCCGATAGTTGCTACAGTCTTTGATGTCTCCTTTCTTGGGAATTGGAATGTAAATGGATCGTTTCCAGTCTGTGGGCCATTGTTTTGTTTTCCATATCTGTTGGCAGATTCTTGTCAAGATTTTGATGGACTCTGTTTCTGTGGCTTGGAATAGCTCTATTGATATCCCATCTGCTCCTGATGATTTGTTTCTCCCGATTGCTCTCAATGCAGCTTCCACTTCACTTTCTAAAACTGTAGGTTCTTCTTCAAAAGATTCTTCTTGGAAAGAATCTTTTATCCTTTCATCTCTTCTGTATAGTTCTTCAGTGTATTGTTCCCACCTTTTCTTTATTTTGTCCTGTTCAGTTAATGTATTTCCATGCTGATCTTTCAGCATGTCTAACCGTGCTTTAAATTTCCCTTTGATTTCTTGGATCTTGTGGAACAGATCTCTTGTTCTTCCTTTTTTGTTGTTCTCTTCTATTTCTTTACACTGGTTATTATAATAGGTCTCTTTGTCTCTACGTGTGAGTTGCTGGAACGTTGCACTTACACTTTTGATTCTATTTCTGTTACCTCCTACTTTTGCTTCTCGTCTATCTCTGGCAATTTTAAGAGTTTCCTCAGACATCCATTGAGGTTTTTCTTTTCTTTTGGCTACAGGAATAGTCTTTGCACATTCTTCCTTGATAATATCTCTAGTTTCCACCCATAGTTCTTCAGGTTTACATTCACTTGAACTCAGTAATGCAAATCTGTACCTTACATGGTCTTTAAACTCTTCCGGAATATTGCTTAGATTGTATTTGGAGCTGTGAATGTTTTGGTGTTTATCTTGATTTTCAATATTAACATGATCTGTACCGCAGTCGGCTCCTGGTCTTGTTTTGGCCGAGAGAATAGAGCTTCTCCATCTTCTGCTTCCAATTATATAATCTATTTGATTTCTATACTGGCCGTCTGATGATGTCCATGTATACAATCGTATATTTGGTTGCCTGAAACATGTGTTTGCAATGAACAGATTGTTGCCTTCACAGAATTCTACAAGGCGTTCTCCTGCTTCATTCCATGCTCCTAGCCCAAATCTGCCAACAACATTTGATTCTGCTTTGTTTTCTACTTTTGCGTTCCAATCACCTATGATTATCAGCATATCTTGTTTAGGTGTGTGATCAATTTCTTCCTGAACACTGGCATAAAAACTTTCAATTTCTTCCTCATCAGCATCTGTAGTTGGGGCATAAACTTGAATGATGCTTATGTTGATAGGCTTTCCCTGAAGTCTGACTGATATTATTCGGTCAGACTTTGCATTATAGCTCCTGACTGCCTTTACTACATCTTGCCTCACTATTAAAGCAACTCCGTTTCTTCTCTTTTTGTCATTCCCTCAATAAAACACTTTGTAATTTTCTGATTGAAAATGTCCTAATCCAGTCCACTTTAATTCACTTACTCCCAGGACTGAAATGTCCATACAATCCATTTCTTGTTTAACAATTTCAAGCTTACCCTGATTCATGCTTCTCACATTCCATGTTCCTATTATATGTGTCGAACAGCTTCAGACTTTCCTTTTGCATCTATTCATGTCAACCACTGAGCGTCCTTTCGGCTTTAGTCCAATCGCATCATTAAGAACAGCGCTACTCGTACTTGTCCTCTGCTCTACCCCAGTAGCAGATTGAGTGCCATCTGACCTGGGGGTCCCATCTTCCATCTACGGCATTGAAATCCATCTCCTCGCCAAACCCCACCTTCCTCAGGCTCCACCCCAAAAACCTCCCGCTGGTGGCAAAGAGGGACCTGGCAACCCTAACAAAATGTCATTGCATGCCTAAGATAGGCCCTACTCTCCAAATGATGAGCGCAGGACTGTGCAGAAACATCTGGTAACGTTGTGTATGTCTGTTGTTTGCTTGTATTTGTTTGGGCCAGTCTAACCATAACTATTAGTACACCAGTCATTATGGATGTACATATGTAAAATGCATTAGCAATAATTAAGGATTCCTTGTGCCGCCTCATTCATTTATTTTCTCTATTAAGTAAAATCATGCAAACCATCAACAAGTAAGGCATAATTTTTATATGCAAATGAAGGTGATGCTTGTTAGGTTATTTTTGTAGGGGTGGGGCGAAAGAGAGGCACGTTTTGCTCTGCAGTGCCTTGCTCGTGTCTTATGATATTTCCAACCATTTCTGAAGTTGGGATGGGATTGAAGAGGGAGCCATTTCACCCCACGAGGCCTCTTGGGAGACACCCACACTTGGGTTTAGGGTATGTTGGGTTGCAAATGGTGTAGTGGTTGAGAGCGTGATGTAGTGGCTAAGAATGGCGGACTCTAATCTGGAGAACTGGGTTGGTTTCCCCACTCCTCCATTTGAAGCCTGCTGGGTGACCTTGGGCTAGACACAGTTCTTTTCGAGCACTCTCAGCAGCACCAACCTCACAAGGTGCCTGTTGTGGGGAGGGGAAGGGAAGGTGATTGCAAGCCCCTTTGAGCCTCCTTAAAGGTAGAGAAAAGCAGGGGATAAAAACCAACTCTTCGTCTTCTTCTGATTTCCTTCGGTAACTGTCAGCCACAGTTGCTGTTCCACCCAGCTTGGTGCTCAGCTCCAGCAGAGAGCGGATTTCTGTCTCCACCTCCCATTTCTCTGTTTTAACCTCATTTTTGTTTCAGTTGCCTACATTTTCTTATTGTCGTGGTACAGGCGAGGAGCGAGGGCTGTAAGCGTAGTCTGGGGAACAGTCCAAGGTCATTCACAGTGAAGGCAGAGTCCGAGATATCAATACAGGCAAGGGAAGTCCAAAGAGTTAGTCAGAGCCAGTCCAAGAAGTCAGGATACCAGGAATCCAATGGATAGCAGGGAAACAAGGCAGGTAAACAAGGCAGGTACTCAAGGAGGTTGGTGACAAGTTGCTTGCATGACAGCCAAGCCTAACTGATGGCTTAAATCCCTTCCCCTGCTGCTGTAGCAGCCAGCTGATGCTGATGAGGCTGAGTTCACAGGTGGTGCTTCAGCCCTGCTCTTCCTCATCACTGCTACTGGGGAGGTTCCTCTGTAAAGCCTTCAGCCTAGCACTTTGCCGTCTCTGCTGCATTGCCAGATGGACCTGTTTTCTCCTCTGCTCCAGTGGCCCTGGCGAGGCCTCTGGAGACACTGCATGTTGCAAGGTGTCAGGTCCAACTGGAGTCCTTGAGCTGGCTGGCTGCAGACATGGTGAGTCATCCCCTGACCTTCGCTGATCCTCCCCTCCGGCAGGCTGTAGGCCCTGTGGTTGTTCCTGTGGGACTTCTGCCTGAGGATGTCCCTCTTCGTCAGAGGAGGTCTCTGCAGGCTGACTCATGACACTATCCCCCCCATCAAGGCCCCCCCGACCCGATGAACCTGGGCCTGGCTTCTGGGGATAAGTGCGGTGAAACCGCCGTAGAAGGTCCGGTGCATGGAGATGATCAGCAGGTTCCCAGAAGCGATCTTCCGGTCCATACCCTTTCCAGTCAACCAGGTATTGGAGCCGGCCCCGCCGACGCCGAGAGTCCAAAATCTGGGCCACTTCAAACTCCTCATGACCTTGCACGATGACAGGCGATGGAGGTGGTGTTGAGGGCCTCAATGGGTGCGGGGGTGCAACAGGTACCAGCAGGGAGCGATGGAACACAGGGTGGATCCGGAGCGTGGTTGGGAGTTGCAGTCGAAAGGCCACTGGGTTGACTTGTTCCACGATGGGGAAAGGGCCGATGAAACGGGCATCCAGTTTCCGGGATGGTCGCAGGCTAGGAAGGTGTTGGGTTGAGAGCCAAACCTGGTCCCCAACCGTCAGTGCCTTCCCAGGTTGTCGGTGCCGGTCTGCGGCCATCTTGTACGCCTCCTTGGCCTGTTGTAGCTGGTCCCGGAGTACCTTGTGGAGAGCCTGCAGTTCCTGAACGAGGTCATTGGCAGCAGGAACTGCCGAGGCTGGAGTCACTTGAGGGTAGAACCGGGGATTGTAGCCATAGGTAGCCATGAAGGGTGTCTGCTGGGTGGAGGAGTGAACTGCATTATTGTAGGCGAATTCTGCTAAGGGTAGCAGGTCAAACCAGTTGTCCTGCTGGTGGTTCACGAAACACCTCAAGTATTGCTCGAGCATGGCATTTGTGCGCTCAGTCTGCCCATCAGTTTGAGGGTGGTGAGCTGAGGAGAGGTGTACCTGGGTCCCCAGGAGGGAATGCAGAGCCTGCCAGAACCGGGAGGTAAACTGAGTGCCCCGATCTGAAACCAGGTGTTCTGGCAGTCCATGAAGCCGAAAGATATTGTGTAGATACAACCGAGCGGTTTCACTAGCGGAGGGGAGACCTGGACAGGGAACAAAGTGTGCCATCTTGGTGAGTAGGTCCACAGCCACCAGGATGCTTGTGTGGCCACCGGACCTAGGCAAGTCCGTGATGAAGTCCATGGATATGGTCTTCCAAGGGCCTAAGGGAGTGGGCAAGGGTTGCAACAAGCCTGTAGGCTTCCCGGGCTGGTTCTTGGCCCGTTGGCAGACTTGACAGGATGCCACATACTGGTTAATGTCTGCCCGGACCCGTGGCCACCAAAAGTCTCGAGTCAGGAGGTGAAGGGTTTTGTAGTGGCCAAAGTGCCCAGCCGGCTTGGCATCGTGTACCAGCTTCAGAACTTCAGCTCGTAAAGGCCCTGGAGGCACATAGATCCTACCCCGGTGGGTGAGTACATCCCCCTGCTCCATGAAGCCTGGAGGTGCTCTTCCTTGGGAGTCCCTAAGAGTCTGGAGCTGCTTCTGTGCAAAGGGGTCGATTCGCTGCTGATGCTCTATTCGTTCCCTGAGGGAGGTACTGAGCTGGATGGCGGCGAAGCTCTCAGATGGTAGGGCTGTAGCAAGAGGGCGCTCCTGAATCAGGACTGCTGAGTATTCTGGTTTTCTGGACAAGGCATCCGCCCTCTTGTTCTGGGAGCTGGGGATGTATGTGATGGTGAAATTAAATCTGGAGAAAAACAAGGACCATCGGATCTGTCTCTGGTTCAGCCGTCGAGCAGTCTGTAGACTCTCCAGGTTCCGATGGTCTGTCCGGACCACCACCGGGTGTCGAGCCCCCTCCAGGTGGTGTCTCCATACCTCAAAAGCCGCTTTGATGGCCAACAACTCCCGCTCCCAGATAGTATAATTTTGCTCAGCTGGTGTGAGCTGCCTGGAGTAGTAAGCACATGGCTGCAGGGCCCCGGTGGCCGTCCCTGGCTGTAGAAGTATGGCCCCAGTAGCCCTATTTGAGGCGTCGGCTTCCACGGTGAAGGGCAAATTGGGGTCTGGATACCGCAGGAGTGGATGGGTAGCAAACTGTTTTTTGAGGTCCTGAAAAGCCCGCTGTGCCTCTGGTGTCCAGCGGAAGGGCTCCCGTGGTCGCAGCAGCCTGGTCAAGGGTACAGCCAAGGAACCAAATTCAGGAATAAATTGTCTGTAATAGTTTGCAAAACCAAGGAAACGCTGTACATCCTTTCGGTTCTGGGGAGCCTGCCAAGAGAGTACTGCCTCTATTTTCTGGGGATCCATCATAATGCCCTGAGGAGAAATGTGGTGTCCCAGGAATTCCACGGCCGGAAGATTGAACTCACACTTCTCCAGCTTGGCATAGAGGCCATGCTGTCGAAGCCGGTGCAGAACTATTCGCACATGTTCAGTGTGGCTGTCTGGATCCTGGGAATAAATCAGGATGTCATCCAAGTAGATGATGACAAACTTGTCTAGCAAATCACGAAATACATCGTTCATGAAGCGCTGGAACACGGCCGGAGCATTGCATAGACCGAATGGCATCACCAGGTATTCATACTGCCCATACCGAGTGGCAAATGCTGTCTTCCATTCATCCCCTTGGCGGATCCTTACCAAGTTATAAGCACCACGAAGGTCCAGCTTAGTAAACACCTTGGCCCCTCGTAGGCGTTCCAGCAGCTCCGGGATGAGGGGCAAGGGGTCCCGGTCCCGGATGGTAATTTTGTTGAGAGCCGTATAGTCATTACACAATCGGAGCTCTCCACTCTTCTTTTTCACAAAGAGGACAGGTGCTGAGGTTGGGGAGTTAGAGGGGCATATAAATCCTCTTTGCAAGTTCTTGGTCAGGAAGTCCCGAAGCACCTCCAGTTCCGGCTCAGAGAGGCGGTATAGTTGACCTGTAGGCAGAGGGGCCCCAGGTACCAAGTTGATGGCACAGTCATATGGCCGGTGGGGGGGCAGCTGATCTGCCCCCTTCTTCTCAAATACATCCCTGTAATCAGCATACTTCTCGGGGAGGCCGGCCAGGGCTGAAGAGGCAGCTGCCCCCAGGACTGTAGGGCAGCCTTCGTGTGGGCAAGGGTTCCTGAACTGCAGTTCCTGACGTGCCCAGTTGATGGCAGGGTTGTGGAGGGCCAACCAGGAGAGCCCTAACACAATGGGAAACCGGGGCATACAGACCACGTCAAATTGCACTTGTTCATGGTGTCGCTGCAGCTCCAGGATCAGCGGTTCAGTCTCCTGAGTAACTGGTCGAGACCGTAGTAGCCGTCCATCAATGGCCTCCACTAGAGCAGGAGTAGTCTTTGGCTGTAGTGGGACTCGATGCTGGGCAGCAAACTGGGCATCCATGAAACACCGGGAGGCCCCCGAGTCTATCATACCATAGGCCAACAACCAACGCCCATCAGGCAACTGCAATTTCACAGGGACCAGGAAAGGTCCACGACTGGTGCTGGGGGGGCCCTCTAGTCCTTCAGCGTGTCCCAAAGCATCTGACTTGTGTTGACCTGGGGCTTGGCGTTTAACATCCGCTCCGGCACGGTCCTTTTTTTCGGGGCAGCAACTGACGTAGTGCCCAGAGCCTCCACAATATAAACATAGATGCAGGGCTCGACGCCTGTCCTTTTCTGTCTCTGGCAGGCATGGCCTACCAGCTCCTTGCTGTCTAGGTTCCTCCACTGATGTTTCTGAGCCTGCAGTAGTCATGGACGGCAGGGGTGGTTGGCCAACCACCACAGCAGGGTGGGCCCTTTTGCGCGCCAGCCTTCGGGCCTCCAGCTGCCCATCAATCCGCAAACAGAGCAAAATTAAAGCTTGAAGAGTTGCAGGGCGCTCTACTCGGGCTAGTTCATCCTGCAGTTCTTCTGACAGCCCTTCCTGGTACTGGTCCATTAGGGCTGCTTCGTTCCATTCCAGGTCTTGAGCCAGCAGCTGGAATTCTGTTGTATATGCTGCCACTGTCCCATTCCCTTGCTTGAGGTGCCTGAGGCACTGGTTAGCCTTTTCAGCCTTCAAGAGGTTGGCAAAAAACCCACGCAAGTGAGCCTCAAAAGCAGTAAAATTATCCAGCAATGGGGACTGGCCAAGCAGCAGAGGGGTGGCCCATTTGGCAGCCTGTCCCTTTAAGAGGCTTAACACAAATCCGACCTTCATCTTATCAGTACGAAAATCCTGGGCTCGGAGATCAAGGTATAATTTGCACTGGGCAAAGAAAGTAGGAAAATTCTCCACATCCCCCGCAAACGTATCTGGCAGGCTGATGGGCCAGTTGGCAACGGCTGCTGCAGACGGTTGTTGTTGAAGCACAGCCAAGGCTTGAGTGAGCTGCGTTATCTGTGCCTTTAACAGCTGGAGCTGAATCACCACCATCTCTGAGACGTCGGCCCCTTCCATACTGCCAGCGAGGGAGGGTGAGTTTGTTTTGTTTTTTTGTGGGTGCAAGCAATTTGTCGTGGTACAGGCGAGGAGCGAGGGCTGTAAGCGTAGTCTGGGGAACAGTCCAAGGTCATTCACAGTGAAGGCAGAGTCCGAGATATCAATACAGGCAAGGGAAGTCCAAAGAGTTAGTCAGAGCCAGTCCAAGAAGTCAGGATACCAGGAATCCAATGGATAGCAGGGAAACAAGGCAGGTAAACAAGGCAGGTACTCAAGGAGGTTGGTGACAAGTTGCTTTCACGACAGCCAAGCCTAACTGATGGCTTAAATCCCTTCCCCTGCTGCTGTAGCAGCCAGCTGATGCTGATGAGGCTGAGTTCACAGGTGGTGCTTCAGCCCTGCTCTTCCTCATCACTGCTACTGGGGAGGTTCCTCTGTAAAGCCTTCAGCCTAGCACTTTGCCGTCTCTGCTGCATTGCCAGACGGACCTGTTTTCTCCTTTGCTCCAGTGGCCCTGGCGAGGCCTCTGGAGACACTGCATGTTGCAAGGTGTCAGGTCCAACTGGAGTCCTTGAGCTGGCTGGCTGCAGACATGGTGAGTCATCCCCTGACCTTCGCTGATCCTCCCCTCCGGCAGGCTGTAGGCCCTGTGGTTGTTCCTGTGGGACTTCTGCCTGAGGACGTCCCTCTTCATCAGAGGAGGTCTCTGCAGGCTGACTCATGACACTTATGTAATGATATCTTCAAAATATTCCAAGTGATATCAATATTCTTGAAACAATACCTTATGAATACTTATTCCTGTTCTCTAGACTGTCTCTTGTGGCTATGACTTTTCTATTTTGTTGCAAAGATTTCTTTAGAAATAAATATCCATATTTTTTACACAGCACAATAAACTGAAATAACATCAGTTCCATTAAGAATGAGTCTTGCGCCACAACTTTTTCATGCTACACTTTCATGACATTATAATTACCCAGACAGAAGAGACAGGGTACACTGAAGACTGCAACACTGCAGGAATTCTGTTCACATTCTCCTTGCCTTTCTTTGCCTAATCACACTTTCTACGTTGAATGTGGGGGAGAGGGGTTCATGCTGGATGTTAATATTTGATGCAAGATTATTCCGAATGACTCCAAACTCCGATAGCCACTAAATAGGGCTGCCAGTCTTGTACTAGCAAATGCTAGGAGATTTGGAGGGGGGGTGTGTCAGGGTCCTGACTGTCCTATGCCTGGTTCTGTCAAGTAACGGGTCATGTGGGTTCGTTTCTCTGTGAGGTGTTTACTGTCAGACAGGCTCTTGACCTGAGTTAGGCCCTTTGCTGTTCTCATGTCTCGTTTAGGTTTCGTTTCTTTGAACTGTTCAAGCAGCCCCCTCTCCCATCCTCCCTCCCGGCTCCGACCTTGAGCCCCTAGCAGGCCTCTCAGTGTTATGGCTGGTTCACTCCCTTGCTTCCTACCAGGCGCCATTATCTTATGGTTCCCAAGCTGCTTAGCTCTGCACCTGGGTGGGTGTCATGCTTAAAATTATGCTTTGTAGTTTTGGCTGCCATTAGCAGCTTTGTCTCCGTGGATTGCTTACACTGTGTACCTTCAAGCTCCTCAATAAAGATTTGCCTGCTTCAACTCAACCTGTTCGAGCAAGTGACTTTTTGGGATTGCTGAGGGCAGCTCAAGAACTTCACATTAAGCTGCTAATCTCTTTGCTCCGGTCTCCGCTCCCATCCCAAAGTGCGGGTGGCTATGGCAGGGAATGGAGACAGCAAGAAGGAGGAGGACAAGACGGTGCCACTGGATGGAACGATGCCGGGGGAGCCCGATCCTGACTCCAAGATGAACAAACCAGTGGGGGAGAAGCCGGGTGGCTCTGGTTCGGGCGCACAGCCTAAGCCCCCCTGCTTTAGCTCCTGGCTGGAATCCCCCCAGGGCTGGACATCATCAGGGATGGACACTCGGCCTCGGCGACAAGAGTTCACGGGCACGTGGTTTGAGGACGACTCGGCCCGAAGGGAAGCGATCTTGTGGCATGAGTTGGAAGAAGAACGCCATCAACTTCGCTTTGAGAAGGAAGAGATGGCAGAAAGGATGAATGCCATGCAAACCTTGATGGAGGAAATGTGGCATGAGTTGGGAGACCTATGGCGGCAGCAGCCCCAGCAGCCTCCGGTAGCTCCGGGGGGCCAACCGGTTCAACCACAGCAGCCACCTCCGTCGCCCGACCTCGGCGTGAGTTGAAGGTGACGTTCGATAGGTCGAGTGACCTTTTGACCTATTTTCTGATCCAAGTGGATGTGTTCGTGTGTGAACAAGGGGCGACTTTCCCCTCGGACGAGAGCCAGGTACAATACGTTGCTTCGCTGCTTCAGGGAGAAGCGGCAGCGTGGATGGTGCAACAGTATGAACTGCGCTCTTGAGTTTTTGGAAGCCTGGATGACTTCATGGTGGCCCTCCGTAACCGGTTTGAAGACCCGCATGGGGGGGAACGGGCCAAGACGGCTCTTCTGCAACTGCGGCAAGGGACGAAGTCAGTGGTGCAGTATGCTAGTGAGTTCCAGTTACTTTTGAGTAAGATTCTGGATTGGAGTGAAGCTACCCGAGTGCAGTATTTTCGGGAAGGACTCAATCCTGAGGTACAACACTGGGCATTCATGCAAGGGAATCCTCCGGACGTGGAGGGATGGGTACGGCATGCAGCCGACATCGAAAAACGTAGACAACTGTTGCAGCTCTAGAAGCAGCGATGCACAAAGGAAACTAAGCCCTGTGGAGACAGGCCTGGCACCCCAAAGAACTTTCGCTCCGGGATCGGAGGGGATCCATCAGTGACGGAATAGAACAAGCATTTTCAGAGTGGTGCCTGTCTCATTTGGGGAGGCTTGGGACATTTCACTGCTCATTGCCCATCCCGGGTTGAGAAGCCAACCCCAGCCCAACCAGCGGCCATGGAAATGGAGAAGGCGCGCACCGAGGGACAGACCCGCCGCAGAAGCGCCCCACCGGGATGATGGGGGACACCCACCGCTCTGCAGCTTCAACCAGGGCAAGACCCGTCGAAAGCTTCCGGCTCATCGGAGCCGCAGATTACAAATCAAGCTATCAGCTCATCAGAGCCGCAGATTACAAATCAGGCTTCCTCCTCCAGTGAGGAGGATGAGTGGAGCCCGCCGGCAAAAAATGCCGTCGGTCTGCTGTAAAGGGGGCTCCACGGCAGACCGCACCGAACCTTGAGCAGGGAGCTCCGGTGATGGTAAGTGATCATGAGAACAATGTGTGTATTGAAGTGGCCATTGCATTGCCTAAGGGGGGACCCGTCCTTCGAGTTCCAGCCCTAATAGATTCTGGCTGTGCTCGCACTTTAATGAATGAAGAGACTGCCAATAGGTTACGGGGGAAGAAGGTGGAATTGCCTGAACCCATTCAGTTTGCCCAGATGGACGGTAGTGAATTTAAGGGGGGGGCGGTTACTCATAGGACTGCCCGAGTCGCCTTGGGAGTTGGAGAGCATTGGGAACAACTCCATTTCACTATAGCCCCCTCAGTCAAATATCCCATTGTGTTGGGAATGAACTGGTTACATGGTCATAGTCCTGCCATAGACTGGAAAGCCCGGACTATTACTTTTGCGCAAGCCCAATGTGAGTGGCACAGAAGGGAGGTGGCGTTCAAGGAGCAAGTGGCCACGTTGCAAGAGCAGCCACTCCCAGAGGCTCCACTGCCTCAGCTCCCCAAGGAATATGCTCAGTTTGCCGATGTGTTTGATGTACGTGAGTGTGATGAATTGCCCCCCCATCGAGCCACTGACTGTGCCATTGAAGTTGTAGGAGAGGGCAAACTCACCAAAGGGAAGATTTACCCTATGAGCCCTAAAGAAAAGGCAGTGTTACGAGACTATTTAGATGCCAATTTGGCAAGGGGATTTATCCGTCCGTCTTCTGTGCCTCACTCGGCACCCGCTTTCTTCGTTAAGAAAAAGACTGGGGATTTGCGTCTCTGCATAGATTTCCGCAGACTCAATGCAGTCACTCAGACTAATGCCTACCCCCTTCCTCTCATTCCAAATCTGCTCGCTCAGCTGAAGGAAGGCTGTATTTTTACTAAACTTGATTTAGTCGAAGCTTACCATCGTATTAGAATCAGAGAAGGTGACGAACAAAAGACGGCCTTCTCTAGTTGTTTTGGGATGTTTGAATATCTGGTCATGCCATTCGGCTTGACGGGGACTCCGAGCATCTTCATGCAAATGATTAATGAAGTGTTACATGACTTATTGTTCCGAGGAGTGATTGTTTATTTAGACGATATTTTGATTTACACCAAGACCATGGAGGAAAATGTGGCTTTGGTGAAAGAAGTGTTAAGCCAATTACGTACTCACAGATTATACACTAAAGCTTCCAAATGTGACTTTCATCAGCCCTCCATTACGTTTCTGGGATATATAGTGTCACATCAGGGGCTTGCTATGGATCCTGAGAATGTTAGGGCGGTAATAGAGTGGGAAGCCCCCTCTACTCGCAAACAATTACAACAATTTCTTGGTTTTGCAAATTTCTACCGCAATTTTATTCCTAACTTTGTGCAAACAGCTTTACCTCAGACTTCCTTGTTACGGACAAAAGGCAAGGGACCGGCTGCTGTGCTACCATCAGCCAAATTACAATGGAGTCCAGATTGCCAACAAGCGTTTGACTTATTGAAAGAGTTGTTCACTTCTGAGCCAGTGTTGAAACACCCTGATTGTGAAAAACCTTTTGCTGTACAGGTGGATGCTTCAGACGTAGCCATGGGAGGGGCACTTCTCCAAAGGGATGAGGGTGGCCAGCTACAACTGTGTGCATATTTCTCTAAAAAGTTATCTCAAGCAGAACTCAATTGGGCTATATGGGAAAAGGAGGCTGCAGGAGTAAAACATGCCCTCTCGATTTGGAGACATTTTCTGGAAGGGGTTAACATGCCTTTTGAGGTCTGGATCGATCACAAAAATCTAGAGGCATTAAAAGGGTCTAGAAAGCTGTCTGCCAAACAGGTTCGTTGGGCGCAGTTCTTTGCCAAGTTCCAATTTGTGTTGAAGCATGTCCCTGGGAAAGAAAACTGTTTGGCAGATGCATTGTCCTGACTCCCCCAATTCCGGGGTCAAATAGATTGACCGGTGGATTTGTTATTCACCCAGGAGCAATGGGGGGAGGTGCCGGGGTGGGCCGTGCTTACTTGGGCGCAGAGCCGAGTTTGAATCCTTTACTCCCGGAAGCTTTCCGCGCGAGGGTAGCCGAAGCCGTGTACCAGGAAGAAAAGGACCAAAAGCTTCCTCAAACCATTACTCGCTGGGGGGAGTTGTGGTTTCATGGGGTAAAATTGTATGTTCCAGAAACTGTTAGGAGGGAAGTGTTAGAGATGGTTCATGGAGCAAAAACGGCAGGACATTTTGGTTTTGTTAAATCTTTGCATTTGTTGAGGCGTCAGTTTTGGTGGCCAGGCATGAGAGCGGATATGGACCCTTTTGTACGCAGATGCCCCACCTGCGCAACTTCTAAAAGACTCATGGGGAAACCCCCTGGACTTCTCAAGCCTTTAGAAGTCCTGTCCATTCCCTGGGAAGTCATTGCCATGGACTTTATTACAGATCTCCCCCCAGCCGGGGAAAGACTGTACTGGGTGGTGACGGACTTGTTTTCTAAGCAAGTACATTTTGTTCCGTGTTCAGGCTTACCAACAGCACAGAAGTTGGCACGTATGTTTGTTACTCACGTGATGAAATATCATTCCTGTCCACGCAAAATAATTTCCGACAGAGGTTCACAATTTGTAGCTAAGTTCTGGAAAGCATTTTTAAAACTCATGGGGGTGGAACAAGGGTTGTCTTCAGCACATCACCCTCAGACGGATGGACAAACGGAACATGTTAATTCTGTGTTAGAATGCTATTTACGCTGTTATGTGAACTATAATCAGGATGATTGGGTAGAATTGCTGCCTTTTGCTGAATATGCTTACAATAATGCCTCTCATTCGTCCACAGGGTATAGTCCGTTCCATGTGGTAAATGGCAGGGACTTTGGACCCTTTGGGAACAAGGATGTACTCCAGGAAGAAGGGGTTGAAAGAGAAGTGGGTGATTGGGTACAAGTGGTTCAAAACACTTGGCCATGGCTTCAGAAGAATCTGGAGCGAGCTAAACTCAAATACAAAGAGCAAGCGGATAAACACCATTCTCGGGGGGGGGATTTCAACGTGGGGGACCAGGTCTATGTGTCCACTAAACATTTGTGGTCCCTGAGACCATGTAAGAAATTAAGTGACAAATACGTGGGTCCATATACCATCACCAGAGTGATCAATGAAGTGGCTGTGGAGCTGGCACTGCCCAAAGCTCTCAAGGGCATACACCCGGTATTTCACATCAGTCTTCTCAAACCATATGTCACAGCTCCCCAGTTCCACCCAGAACCTAAGCCTGAGGTACCAACAGTGGTGGGGGGTGAGATGCATCTCGAAGTGTCTAAAATTTTGGATTCCAAACTGACTAAGGGAAAGTTGTTTTATTTGGTCCGTTGGAAGCACCTTGGGCCCACACATGATGAATGGGTGGCGGCTCCTCACGTCGCAGCCCCTCGACTGGTTCGGCAATTTCATGAAGAGTACCCCCAAAAGCCTCGCCCTACCGCTGAAGTGGGAGGGGGGTCTTAAGGGGGGCAGAAGGTCAGGGTCCTGACTGTCCTATGCCTGGTTCTGTCAAGTAACAGGTCATGTGGGTTCGTTTCTCTGTGAAGTGTTTACTGTCAGACAGGCTCTTGACCTGAGTTAGGCCCTTTGCTGTTCTCATGTCTTGTTTAGGTTTCGTTTCTTTGAACTGTTCAAGCAGCCCCCTCTCCCATCCTCCCTCCTGGCTCCGACCTTGAGCCCCTAGCAGGCCTCTCAGTGTTATGGCTGGTTCACTCCCTTGCTTCCTACCAGGCGCCGTTATCTTATGGTTCCCAAGCTGCTTAGCTCTGCACCTGGGTGGGTGTCATGCTTAAAATTATGCTTTGTAGTTTTGGCTGCCATTAGCAGCTTTGTCTCAGTGGATTGCTTACGCTGTATACCTTCAATCTCCTCAATAAAGATTTATCTGCTTCAACTCAACCTGTTCGAGCAAGTGACTTTTTGGGATTGCTGAGGGCAGCTCAAGAACTTCACAGGGGGGGCTGAGGCAATGGAGTTTAAGAGGATGTGATGTCACTTCCTTCATGATGTTCTAGGAATTCCCCCATCTCTATGGTAAACATGCCTGGTTGACAATGGTTAGAGGCTTTCCATTTATCGAGTTGGAGAAATTTTTAATCACCATTTCTCAACCCTGAGGTTTTGAAAGACGAGAGAAAAAAGAAGTCCTCTACATAATGACGCTCTAAGATTTCCGCCTAGTTTATAGTGGAAGTGGCTTAGAGTTCCAGATCCGCCCCAAACTGCCCTTCCTTGGCACAGCCTAAAAATCTCCTGCCATTTGCTGAGGCAGTGTTGGGAACCCTAAAAAGGTCATCTCAACAGCAAGTGCCGCAAGTGCCGCAGTGCCAAAAGAAATGGGAGTGGCAGCATCTATCTCACAATTCCACCCCTCCCCGAAAAAAATTACATTTCAGAAGGGGCTCATTTCAGCCCTTCTTTCTCAAGGGATCTAGCTTATGAATGCCAACCTATTTCCTGGGCCCTTCTCAGCAAGTCCACATTTTTCATGAGTAAAAACCTCTCAAAGATTTCTCTTTTCCCCTCCAAGTCAGATATAACTGTTTTGTTCCTCTTTCTAATATCATAGTGGCTGATTCCTCCTCATTTCATCTCAGCAAATGATGAGTTTTTTTTAGTTAAGTTTTTAAGAGGGAAAGCTTTGCTGGTTAGGAAGCAGCATCTACATAATTTACAGTTGTCAAAACTTCAGGTGCAGCCATTCTCAAAGACTTTGCAGGGTACAGAAATTCCACTCACAATAAAATCTGACCTTGTGCGAATTACAGAGAGGTTATTACCAAGATCTATCACTTGTAGAATAAGGCGTGCTACACAGAGATTCCATACATGTCCAGGAAGGGACCTTGCTTAGAAACATTCCTTTGGCTTTGGCAGTAGAGTAAATAGTAAATTAGTATTAGTAAATACTAATATTGCCCAGGGGGCATGTATCTCTGGCTTGGTGTGTGAGTGAAATTACTACTTGGCCACAGTTGAGTGTCACCAGAGGAGGATGGGGACCGTGCCATCAACAGGAAAGCCTGCTTGGTGGTGATGGAACCTCACAGTTTATTCTCAATAAAATAGTCCATGAAGCGCAATGGCTTGTTGGACTTATAGAATCGTAGAAACAAAGAGTTGGAAGGGTCCATAAAGGCCATCTAGTCCAACCCCCTGCTCAATGCAAGATCAGCCTAGAGCAACCCTGACAAGTGCTTGTCCTGCCTCTGCTTAAAGACTGCCAGTGAGGGGGAGATCAACACCTCCCCAGGCAGCTGACTCCACTGTCGAACAACTCTTACTGTAAAAAAATTTTTCCCCCTAATATCCATCCACCTGCAATTTAAACCCATTATTGAGAGTCCTCTCCTCTGCTGCCAACAGAAACAGCTCCCTGCCCTCCTCTAAGTGACAGTCCTTCAAATACTTAAAGAGAGCAATCATGTCCCCCCCTCACAGGCATTCAGTAAAATACAATAAGTAGATACACACAATTCAGATTCAAAAGTCATCATCATAAAAAAATGGAACAAGTAAATTTTAAAAAATAACTAGTTAATAGGACCACTGTTAGATTTAGATCAACCTTCTCAATCCACTCAGGATAGTTTCAGGACTTGGTCATGATGTTTTAATGCCGGTGAGATGAATTTGGTGTAAGCAAACAAGCCTGCGTAGCCGTCTCCCACCTCCACTCCTATTGAGCTACACCTTCTAGCAATGGCAGTAGCTGCTATAGCCATGGGTATACACAACCTTGATCCCTCTAGCCATAAAGCTGGAGATGCATTTGGAAGGCCGAGGGCCAACTGAAGTCAAAGCCTACTGTGTTGTATTGTGGATGGTGGTGGAAACTGCTGTCAAGTTGCAGCTGACTGATGGCGACCCTGTAGGGTTTTCAAGGCAAGAGATGAACAGGGACTTCCAGGTCAACGACCCCCCCCCCCCCCGCTGAAAGTGCGGAGCTGAGCTCCAGCTGACCGCTGCCCAGGGGCATTCAACTCACCCCTGTCAAAACCGGCAAGCAGCACCCCTCGGTGAAAGAGGGGATGCAGATTTGGGAACCGGTGGCTGCCCCGTCATTCGAGCGATAGCCGCTGAGAAATCGGCAGTGGTTGCTCTGACGGGAGCTGTCGAAGAGCCGGCGCCATCTTAAAGGGACAGCTGGAAGATGCGGGAGAGGGAGCCGATTTTAAAAGCAAGTTGCATACAGTCTTTTTTTCTTTCTTCAAAACTTTAAACTGGGGTGTTTGGCAGAGGTGATAAGCAAAGAGATAAATCCAGACCATCTATAACTTCTTTTCGCTGTGTTAAGTGGTTTTTGGCTTTTTGCCAGTGGACTGACGCACTTTGAAAATTTACTTTCAGTATTGGAAGACTCTTATAACAGAGAAAAAGAGTAGAAAACAGTCATAGTGACATGAAATACAACTGAGATGTCATAATGAATGTGTTTTCTCCAAACTGAACTGATCCATCTGAATTAGTTTTGTTTTTTAAGATGGTGAATTAAAAGAAGTACTCTGCCCCCCCTTCCCTCTTGGTGGATTAATGTTGGACTCTGCTTAGCCTTTCAATGGGAGAAAAAGAGAAGCACGTCAAGGAAATACTTAAAGCACAAAGTTAGTAGTACAGCTTCCTCCACGTAGACCCTCTGTATCCACAACTATGTCAAAACAGACAACTTCACCCTTAGCAACTACATCAGTAAGTGCAAAGATGACTCCAAAACCTAAACCTGAAGTGACACTGAACTCTGTATTTGAACTGTTAACCAAGACTCATCAGAAATGAAGCAGGAGTGTCCCAAAATACAGCTACTACATCTCAGAATTCAGTTGCAATTGCTGCTCTGCAAGACACAATTTCATCTCTGACTGTCAGACAAGACAAGGTCGAAGCCAAACTTACTAAAACTACACAAGAGACTAAAGAAATCAAGAAAAAGGTGGACACCTTGGAGATGTCATTAGCAGCTTCAAGTGAAAGGGATGAGAAGCAAGAAGACCAAATGGCAATGCTTGAACTTAAGATCAAAGAATACTCGCTACGCATACGTGGGTTGAAGGAAAACATTGAAGGATGAGATATCTGACAGGTCTCTTGGTGGATTTTTTACAGGAAACGGAAGAAGTTATTGAGGGGATGATTGTGACGGCTTACAGAATAAACTCTGCATATGCAACTAGAAATAAAGTACCAAGGGACTGCCTGCTTCAACTTTTTTCAAGAAGTCATCGTTATCTTATACTTAACAGCCACTACAAGTCACAACTTAAAGTTGAAGATGAGCCTTTGAGACTGATGAAGGAAATACCTGCAAGGTTGCTGAGGAAGAGGAAGGATTTTACAGTGATTGTACAAAGTTTAAGACTCAGTGGAATACAATTTAGATGGGAATTTCCACAAGGCATTTCTTTTACCTTTAAGGCCAAAAGGTTCAAGATCACAGATGTTGATAAGGCTGAACAGTTTTTGCGAAGATATGATGTGGATTTGCTTAAACCTATTAAGCCGGCTAAACAACCTACAGAAGATACAGAAGAAGAAAAGGCATCTGAAGCATCTGGTGGTGGAGGCTTACCAACAGACACACCAGAGGAGTCTCCGACTGATGGCTGAACAGAGAACTTAAAAATTGTGGGGGAGGGAGGAGGGCAGGTTGTGGGATAATTTTGGTTTAAAAAGGTAAAGGTAAAGGTCCCCTGTGCAAGCACCGGGTCATTCCTGACCCATGGGGTGACGTCACATTCCGACGTTTCCAAGGCAGACTTTGTTTGCGGGGTGGTTTGCCAGTGCCTTCCCCAGTCATCTTCCCTTTACCCCCAGCAAGCTGGGTACTCATTTCACCGACCTCGGAAGGATGGAAGGCTGAGTCAACCTTGAGCCGGCTACCTGAAACCAACTTCCGTTGGGATCGAACTCAGGTCGTGAGAGCAGAGCTTTTGACTGCAGTACTGCAGCTTACCACTCTGCGCCACGGGGCTCCTAATTTTGGTTTAGGGAAAAGTTAATGGATCTAACTGAATTTTAATATGTTACAGGTTTTATCTTGGAATATTAACAGGTTGAACTCTCCCAACAAAAGGAAGAAAATATTTCATCATTTACAAAAGTCTAAAACTAATATTATTTGCTTACAGGAAACGTATATACTCCCAAAGGATATATTTAGATTGGAACAACCTAGGTTGGGTAAACTTTTTATGTCATGCAATGAAAACAAGATTAGCTTCATCCAGGCATACAAATCAGCAGAAGGACAAAATGTGGTGGTTTTTAGATGCCAAGATGCCCAGAAGTGTCAAGCCACTGCCACGCAATTGGAGTGGCAAATCCTTCTGCTGAGCTGAAGTGATTTTGTAATTTGCACTTGAATGACATTAATCCCCAAGTCATGTTTATCTCTTTAATAATTGATGCAAGAAGCCCAGCAGTCTTTGTGCTCATTATCAATCCTTTCATTTCAGTTTTACACTTGGAGAGACATGCTTGTCATATGCTTTCCCCCCCTCTCCTTGAAGACATTTATCTCCTTTTTAGAATGAAGCTGTGCATTGTCAGCTAGGTAAATTGTCCATCATGCCTGATTGGATCCACAGTGAATTCATTGTGGTTTTACCAGTAATGATGACAGGTCATGGCCCAGGTTCTCCTTGAGTGTCAACCTCCAGTTCTCCTTGAGTGTCAGCTGATCTCCAGCCTCCAGATATCACCTTCCCTGGAGCAAACAGCAACTTCAGAGGGTGGATGCTATGGGATACCATAAAGTCTAGGAAAAACAGAAAGCCTACAGTGACATCACATTCCCACGGGGCTCCCGCTTTCCCCCAAACTCTGCCCTCCTGAAGCACTGCCCCCAAATCTCCAGGAATTTCCCAAGCTACAGTTGGCAACCACAAGCCTGAGATTCAAGGGGCCAGCAGCCGAATAACCAGCTTGTGGTTTTAGGAACTATCTGGTCAGTGGTGGGCGGGAGCTGGGGTGGATTAGAAAGGCAGAGTTGGGCAGGTTAGGGGGACAAAAGAAGGCAAAAGGCAAAATGCTGATGCCGCAGTGGGAAATTGAAAATTGATTGAGTACTTTAAAAAGCCCCTACATGTTTCGCACACCGCTTCATACATAAATATAAGAAAATATACATGTCTCCAGCACTTATCCCACTGTTGCTGAACTCGTAGAGGGGAAAAAATGTGCTGGAGGTAAGTAAATTCAGAGATCTTCTGACAAAGATGTGTGTGAAATGCGTAGGGGCTTTTAAAAAATATGCAATCGATTTTCTGTTCCCAGCTGCATTGTCAGGATTTTGCCCTGCCTTCTTTCATCTTTGTAACTGGTGCAGAGGCCTCTTAGTTGGAAGGGACCTCCAGGGTCATCTAGCCCATCCCTCGGCACAAGGCAGAAAATTCACAACTACCTTCCCCCAACTACCTCTTGTTTTCTTGACAACAGCAAAAGGTGACCAAAGGGGCAGGTATATTTTGACCATTCCCCGGAAGAAGATTCCCTGTGACTGTTCACCACCATAAAAGGTTAACATGAGAGAGTATAGACTCCTAGAGAGGATTCTAAGTGTTGCTAAAGACTCAAGATTGCAGGCAATATTCCTGGGCAGGTGGGCTTCTCAGGCAACCCCGAGCAACTCAGCCCCATCGAATCTGGTACTCCAATGCCCTGTTTTGCCAACCCTGCCCCGATTATCTAATTTATTCCAACAGAATTCCTGATACTGAGCCTGAGGCAAAAATACTGGGGGGGGGGGCAAACCTTAGCTGATAGCCAAATGTTGATCTAAACTGGATACAAGTTCAGAGGGTCCTAATTTGGAGGAGAAATTCTGTAGAATTGTGACATGGGTCATTTATGCATGGTCTCTTTAACCTCCTTTATTCCCCGTTTCAGCCAGTATCAAATTTTTCAGGATGCACGATATCTCATTCCTTGGAAGCTCAATGCTGTTTTGATGCAAAACGAACCCGGCTTTTCCCATTCCTCTTCTGGCCCGAATTAAATCGTTCATCCTGGCTCATTCTGGAGTCACAGAGCGTGCATACTCTGTTCTCTGGTTGAGCTTCCCCACGCCATCACACCCCACCCTTTCCCAACCCCCTCCTCAAAGCAGTATGCCGATGGTTAAACAGGGGAAAACAGAAGATTGGCTTCTCTCACAGCCAATGACAAAGCAGTGTGTAAAGAGGTGGGGATTCAAGTGCTTCCTGCTTCCTGCTACCTCTGAGCTCTTTCTGAGCAAAAGAAAGGCTTTTTTAAAACGAGGCTTGGATTTCTCCTCCCCACCACCCTTTCAGGTAGCTCCATTTTTTGTTTTTTGTTCTCAACATGCTTTTTTATGTGGCAGTTGGGTTTGGGGGGAAGGAAATCTTCTCTTGCGAGGTAAGCCAATTACAGAGCAGCATTTAAAGGGGTGGGACTTGATTTGAACTTGGGAGACTGCTTTTCTGTATTTATGGCTCAATTAGCACACAGTTTCGTCCCTGATCATTCAAACCAATGCATACAGTTTTCCCCAAATTGGGTTACTTTAATGTGCAATGAACCCAGGTCCAAGCAGAGAGATCCAACCCATGCATAAAAGATCTAGGGGTGTTATTTAGAGGGGACAGGGCAGCAGCTTCCCTTCCCACCTTGTTTTATCTCTTATGTACTTTTAACTGAGTAATAATAATAATATATATAATATATATTTTTACTTTATTCTGCACCATCAGCCTTGGCATTATTTTTTTATCTCCTAGTGACTGGCGATGGCCTTTTATTTCTCCTTGCAATTTAATTTTAACCTTCAGCCTCGAGTTGCCAACCTCCAGGTAGGGCCTGGAGAGCTCCTGTAATTACAAAGATCTAGGGATCAGTTGGAGAAAATGGCTGCTTTGGAGGGTAGACTCCATGGCATTATACCCTAATGAGGTCCCTTCTATTCCCCAAACCCTACCCTCCCCAGGCTCCACCCCAAAATCTTCAGGTATTTCCCAACCCAGAGCTGGCAACCCTACTTCAACCTGTCCTATGAAAAACATACTAATTATGCATTGCTGTGACAAGGAACCCAACTGACGTTGGGGGCATAATCAGCTGCCATACCACACCGTGATTGGGGACTGTCTGCTCTGTCACTATGGACTCCAGGATGGTTGCTATGCTCTTGGTTCCTCAGGGTTAGGACTTCCTTACTCTCTTATCCCCCTGCTGGGAGAGCAGGGAATAATGCCACAATGTGATACCAGGGACTAGCTACACAACATGACAATCCTTAGGTTCAGATAGCTTGACGCTTCCCTTAGACTGGTATACACAGCAATATATTGGGCACTTCAGCAAGGAAAGATGGGAGTCAACCAGTTGTGTCTGCAAAACAGATAAGTCTATTCTGCTGAAGATTGTGGTGATATTCCCGAGAAGAGGGGGGGGGGAGCTTTCTTAAATGTAACTATGGCAACCGTCTTCTACTGGCAGAGAAGACAACAGCTCAAAGTGTGTGTGCATGTGAGCAAAATACAAAGAACAGCTGGAAACCCTGTTCACGTGCCAGTAAATAGCATGTAGCCTAGCAGTGCTTCCATGTGCAGTCTTGTTTAGACATCACAAAAGAAGATGTTAGCAATATGTCTTTATTTCTCTGACTTTAAATTGGGAAGTTTGTCCCTTTTCAGCTACTGGCCATTCTAGCATTCAGTTCTTCCCCACACTTTGGAAATGGCTGCAATAATTAAAATTAATCCATGGGAGAGATTCTACCTAGCTAGGTTTCCAGGTGGCAAGACTTTTTAAGAGCATACCTTAAGAGCAAAAAGACAAATAAGAGCATGTTAGATCAAATCAATGACCTCTTCCGAGAAGGTAAATATCTAAATGGAGGCTATCATACTTTGGACACATCATGAGAAGACAAGACTCACCGGACAAGACAATAACACTAGGAAAAGTTGAAGTCAGAAGGAAAAGAGGAAGACCCAACAAGAGATGGATTGATTCTATAAAGGAAGCCACGGCCGTCAGTCTGCAAGACCTGAGCATGTTTTGGAGGTCATTAATTCATAGTGTGTGTCGCCCATAAGTCAGAAGTGACTTGATGGCACATAACACGCACACACACACAAGCATATGCAGCAGCCTGAATACCTCACACTATCCTCAGTTTGTCAGCAATTGGAAGCCAAGCATGGTTGGCCTTGGTTAGTACTTGGATGGGAGACCACAAGGGAAGTCCAGGGCTGCTCTGCAGAGGAAAGCAATGGCAAACCACCTCTGTTCACTTCTTGCTTAGAAAACCCCTTGAGGAAATTGCCGTAAATTGGTTGCAATTTGGTGGCACTTAATTCATTATAAGAGCATATATGACTATTGTTTTCTTTTTTCACTATCTCTTTATAGCAGCACCCTTTGTCTAGAAGCAAAGGGGGTTGTGCTTTCGACATGCATATCCAAAACCAGTGTCTTTTTTTCATTTTTCTGTTATAAATTTCCTCCATGTTTAGAACCAGAAAAATTCAAGGGAAAATTGTGGGCTTTTCCTGATGACCCTACCCTCACTTTTTTTTTCCAGTTATGAAATTTGGAGTACACTGGGGGAAAAACCTATGAAATGTTTTTTTTTCCTTTTGAAAAGTCTGAAAATTTTTAAAGACATAGTTTTATTCATTCAAAATCTACAGCACAAAAGAATGAAGAATCCCTTTCCCCAATACTTCTAATTGACGTTTTGGAGAACAGTGGGGAAAAACCCCTCTTATGACACAGTGTTTTCCATTGCAATGAATGAAAATGCTTTTTTAAACAAGATTTTACTCACCCAAAGTGTACAGTATTCAGTTTCTTTGACTGAGCAAACAGGAATTTTAAACAGCACTGGGTTGGGGGGGGGGGACTCCTATGAATAGTATTTTTCTTTTGGAAAGAATGAAATGGGCTAAGATAGCACAGGGTGAATCATTCTATCGGGTTGCTGTTGGGTACATGAACAGTTTTGCTTGTAGAAAACTCTCAGTGCAATCCTGAAGAAGGAGGCCAAACCCAAAAATTCAGTTTTAAATTGGAGGGAATTTAAAGTCTACCCTGACATGCTCCATGGGTGCCACTGCAAAAGACACACTTGAAAAGACTCTCTGTGCCCCCAAAGTGCGTTTTTCCTAGACACACACACACACGGCATCATCTGTTGTTGATACAAGCACATCAACGTCACATTCAGAGAGCCAGAAAATGAGCACAACACGGTCTTATTCACAGCAAATATTTTTTCCCTCTTCTGCTATTTGTGCTTTTTAAAAATATGCTTTCAGTGATAATGAGGACATCTGGCCTCTCTGTAGACCAGCTTGGTATCTGACATAATTGTAGAGACATTTGGGATGTGCAATTTCTGTTTGAAAAGGAAAGTGGAAATAGAAATGTTATCTGTGACATGAATCAATAGCCCAGAAATACTTATGTTGGGCCACCATCTACTGAAGACTCAGGAAAACCCACAGTAGGGTTGCAATGCAAACCTCCAGGTACCAGCAGGAGATCTCCTGCTATTACAACTGATCGCCAGCCAATAGATATCAGTTCACCTGGAGAAAATGGCCTGCCCTCCTCAGACTCTGCCTCCAAAACCTCACGCCAGTAGCGAAGAGGGACCTGGGAACCCTAATCCATGGCCGGGGGCCCTGGAGATCTCCTGGAGGAAATGGCTGCTTTGGAGGGTGGACTTTATGGCACTGCACCCTGCTGAGATCTCTCCCCTCACCAAAATCTGCCCTCCCCATGGCCGACCCTTCAAATCTAAAGGAATTTCCCAACTTGGAGCTGGCAACTCTACTTGCTTTTATGTACACCAAAGTGACTGAACTTCATTGTAGTTGATTTTTTTTATCATGTTTGCTGTAGTAACTCTACAGCACCTGCTACCAAAACAGAACAGAACTTTATCATCATCATCATCAAGTCTTTATTGCATTAGCACAAAAAAAGTGATAGCAACAGTACAGAATAAGGTGGAAATTCCACCAAAATAAAATTTAAAATAGTAAACAGAACTTTATTAGAACACAGGCAAGACCCAGGCCGGCCAGCATCCTGCTAGGCCATAAGTGGCCAGAGCCAGGAACCAATATAGCAAATTATAAGTGAAACTAAAGCAAAGACTTTCCTTAAGAGATCATGTTAAAATAGCTCTACAAAATAATAAGGCAGGGGTTCCCAACCATTTTGCGCCTGAGGGCACCTGTGGAATTCTGACAAAGGGGGTGAATACAAAAACAAAATGGCTGCTGCAGGAGAAAGGTTGCCAACCTCCTGGTAGTTAACAAAGCAAAATAGCACTACAGCCGCAAATCCAGTAGTTGCTGGTAAATATTTATACCACAATCAGTGTTCCTGCAATATACAATATATAGAAGGAATGACTCGCAGTTAACACAATAACAATTTCAACTTGCAGTTGAAGCAGCAAAATACTTTGAATATCATCAGACTGTGTATTCTAAATTGTCCTCAACCTGTGTATTCTAAATTATTACCAAAAAACAACGATGGGTTTCCGGTAAAAATCCCATTTCGCTCCAGCTTCATCAAATTTGGAAATCCTGAGACGATGAGAAAGCTTGAAATGACTCAGCCAACCATCCTCTTCTATGTAGAAGGCATACACCTTAAGCTTGAAAATGAGTGCTATTTTGCTTTGTTATAGTGCTATTTTGCTTTGTTAACAAGGCCATTTTGGCAATTCTTGTTGATTTTTGATTATTAAACCTCCTGGTAGTGGCTGGAGATCTCCTGTTATTACAACTAGGGTTTCCAACTGCCGGGTAGTAGCAGGAGATCTCCTGCTAATTCAACTGATCTCCAGCTGATAGAGATCAGTTCACCTGGAGAAAATGGCCACATTGGCAATTGGACTCTATCGCATTGAAGTCCCTCCCCTCCCCAAACCCTACCCTTATCCGACTTTTTGGATTTTTTACTAATAATGTAGAAATGAGTTCACCTACAAAGCAAAGAAAGGTGTGAACACATGCCACTACAAATGTGTTTTATTAACTCTTAGGGCACTTTCACACAGGCTGAATAATGCACTTTAAATCCAATTTCAATGCACTTTGAAGCTGGATTTTACTGTGTGAAATGGCAAAATCCACTTGCAAACACTCGTTAAAGTGGATTGAAAGTGCATTATTCGGCATGTATGAAAGTGCCCTTAGACTGGAGTGAGCAAAAAAGCCTGTTCATATGTTTGTTTTACTTTTTCTTTTTTAATCTGTGATAATTCCCCTCCTTCCTGGTAAATGATTTGACACTGAAAGCATACTTCAATTATCAGGGACAGAAATGATGAGTGAGGGTTAGAAAGCAGGATTAAAGCGTTAGTGGCATGATGGTAGATGGAGAAAGCATGTCAGATGCTGAAAAACAAAACATTTACTCTTTGTGAATTGCAATTATAGATACCCTTCATACAGCAATTTCTGACAGTCTGATGCACTCTGGCGTCGACCTTCACTGGGCAAGGCCTGGAGTCTGTCGATATTTGTCAACGGTCAGAAAGCTGTTCATGAAATCAGGTTTTGAATTTCTTGATCTTAGGCTTCCAGGAACCACACAAGCTTTACTCAGGGGTACCATTTTGAGTATGAACAGGACAGCAAAGAGCAACACACTCTTGGGGGCAGATTCATGGAGGATAGGTCAATCAGCGGCTACTAGCTGCAATGACTAAAAGGAACCTCCAGATTCAGACGCAGTCAACCTTTGAATTCCAGTGCGGGGAGGCAACATCAGGGGTAGGGCTGTTGAAAAAAAATAATTTGGTATAGTTAGGATTCGTCTGAATTTGGCTCGTTTAGATTCAGGATATCCTGAAGTCCGAACTCCCCCGCTTCGGGTCCGTGCAATTCGGCGCGAATTCAAAGTTCGGGAAAAAAATTCGGCCGAATAAAGCCATTAAAAACACAACCGCGCCTTTCCGCGGCTCCAGGGGGGGCATTTTTTGGGGTAGAGGTCCCCAACTTTCAGCGGAGCTTCAAAGGACCCTTCTTGCAAGACCCCCCAAGTTTTGTAAAGATTGGGTATGGGGGGGTTGAGATATGGGCCCCGAAAGGGGTCCCCCCACCCTTAATGTGCATCTCTGAGCAGAGCTTGCCGCCCACGCACAAAGCTCCCAGCCCCGACAAACAGCTGAGAGCAAGGGCAGGGCAGGTGCTAAGAAGTTTGCAAAGCAACAGAACTGCAAAGCAACACTGCAAAGCAACACAACTGCAAAGCAACACCCACAACTGCAAAGCAACACCTGACACCTGGGAGTTTGCAAACTATGGAAAGGGACAGAGGCAGCTAGCGATGCATAATGAGCAGGAGGGGTGGAATTTCCCCTTTTGCATCGGACCCGGGACCAGGAAAATGCATTCTTTAAGTCAACATTTGAAAACCAGTTTTGAGCAAGCATCAAAATAGACCTAACCGATCTTATGAATGAGGGAAAACCTGAGGACACACAACTGAAGCCCCCCCTCAAATCAGGGAGAGAGAGACTCAAGGGGGCACACACACCCCAGGCAGAACGGGCGAAAGCCCCCTTTGGCTTCCCCACCCACCCACAGAAACTGCTCCCTCCCCACACACACACAGACTCTGCTTCCCCCCCCCACACACACACAGGAGAAAAATTATAGATTAAAGCCCCCAAAGGGGACTTACTGTGGCTGTCTTCTGTTCCATCAGGAGGGGCTGGGAGGAATGGGTAATCCAATATGATTCCATTTAAGCACGGAAGGTTTTGCCGCTCTGGAGATGCATACAGTATCGGGTGATCCATTCATCCCAATAGGGAAAAGGGGAAAGCCCATATCTCGGGACCCCCTGACCCAATGTTTACAAAACTTGGGGGGTCTCTTACAAAGGCTCGTCTGAAGCTATGCTGAATGTTTGGGGGCTGCACCCCCCAAAATGCACCCCCTGCAGCCACGGAAAAAGAAAAGGGGGGAGCCCATATTTCTGCCCCCACTGAACCCATCTTTACAAAACTTGGGGGGTTTCTTAAGAAGGCTCGTCTGAAGCTATGGTGAAGGTTTGGGAGCTGCACCCCCAAAAAAGCACCCCCTGCAGCCACGGAAATGGAAAAGGGGGGAGGAGAAAGGGGTGGAGCCCATATCTCGGGACCCCCTGACCCAATGTTTACAAAACTTGGTGGGTCTCTTAAGAAGGCTCGTCTGAAGCTCCCCTGAAGGTTTGGGGTCTCTACCCCCCAAAATGCGCCCCCTGCAGCCACGGAAAGGAGCGAATGTGCACAAGCACCCCCCATGAGGATTTCTCTCACTCTCTCTCTCTCCCCGGCCCAGCCGTGCAGCAGCTGATTCCTCCAGTACTCAATCCTGACTGATTGGCCAGAAGAAGACCCAGCTTGGCCACCAATTGGCCGGGGGAGGAGAATGCTGCTTACTGACGGTTATGCTGCTTACTGATGCCCCGAATTTGCCGAATTTATTCATGAACTCCCGAACTCGCTGAATTCGGCTCCCCGGTTGCCCGCCATTTTTGAGTTCGGTTCGTCCCGAACTAAAAACCACCGAATCAGGGGAAATTCGGCTGTTTTTCGATTCGGGCCGAACCGAATCGACAGCCCTAATCAGGGGAATGCCTTGGCGTCTGTGGTCAGCCCTCCAGAGGAACTGGTTGGCCACTGTGTGAGACAGGTTGCTGGGCTAGAGGGACGACTGGTCTGATCCAGCAGGGCTCTTCTTAGGTTCTTATTAGGAGAAGACCTTGGCCTCTATGACCAGCTGTTGGCCCTCCAGAGGAACTGGTTGGCCACTGTGTGAGACAGGATGCTGGGCTAGATGGACCCCTTTATGTTCTCTTTCTGCCCCCTCCCAAATGCTGTCAATAGATTGTATAGCTTATTAATATCATAAATGCATTACATAGCTTAGTATGTAGGACAATGATGACTAAATACTATATACTACAAATTCTGGGAAGAGGTTCCTATTTGACTCTTTAAGCCATTTCTCAAACGTCAGATAAGTGCAACCTTGTTTATCCATTAATTTTAGTCAGTAATGGATGACTATGTTGCAGGCTCTAAGCGTTGTGAGGCCTAGGGGTGTTGGATCTCCTGCTATGACAGGAGACCTCCCGCTGGCAATCTGCTGTTTCTGCTGCTGCTCCAAGTGGCGACAGAAGTAACACAAACAAACAAACAAACAAACAAACAAACTAAAAAGGTCATTGACTCAATGGTGGGATGTCACATCCAGGGAAAACCTAGAGGGGAAATCCTAGAAATTTCTAGCTAGGAGTAACATCTAGGGTTCCCATTTGCCTGGTTAAGGTGGGCAATCACTTGCCAATTAACTGGGCTGCCCGCCGACCCACAAATGGTTGGTGGGTGGAAGCAGGCCAGCTGAAGTAGGACAGTTCTAAAACGTCCCGGTGCGATGTAAACCCAGGAGTGATGTCATCGTGCAGATCACCGTCCCCAGCCCTGCCCCCACAAAGTTCCTGCTGGTGGCCAGGGGGGACCTGGTGACCCTAGTAACATCACTTCTGGAAGTGACTTCATGCCATTGCTAATGGCCATCCTAGTGAGGTCCCAGGGCCCTATAGGGCTCCCAACCACCAGGTTGGAGCTGGAGTTCTCCTGGAACTACAAGTCATCTCCAGTCTACAGAGATCAATCTTCCCTTTGAAGTTCCATATGGAATCACATCCCTGCTGACCTCGTCCCCTCTCCAGACTCTTCCCTTCCCAGGATCCACCCCTACAGGAATTTCCCAGCCCAGAGCTGGCAACCTTAGTCCTGGGGTATGAATCAGACAGCCTCAGGTTCCAATTTTGCCTCCACTATGCGCATGCTGGTCCGGGGACTTTAGACAACTCTTATAAACTGACCTTCCCTTGCAAAATGGGGCTTAAAAGTATTGCTGATTTGTAAGGATTTCAACATATATGTGAAGTGCTTGAAGCCTCCTAAAGCCTCCTAAAAATGCTAATTGTTATGGCTACTATTTTTGTCTTGCAACTGGTGCTCAGTGCCAGCTCCGCAAAATATGATATAAGAAACAAGATTTATTTGTTTATTTAAAACATCTGAAACAAATGCCGTCTTTCCACATGATCACGGTCCCCGAGGCAGCACGCATGAAAACATTGAAGCATTTGAACAATTAAAAACAACATTCAAGTGTTAAGATAGTTCAATAAAAAGACATAAATAAAACAATACCAGAACCAGAGAAATGAACCAATAATGGTTATTGGGAGAATGCCAAACAATGCAAAAAAGTCTTCGCCTGCTGATGGAAGATACTGATAGAGGGAGAAAGACGAATCTTCCTGGGGAGGGAGCTCCAAAGTTTTGGTGCCATGGCTGAGAAGGCCCTTTCTCTGGTTGCCACCATTCTAGCTTCAGATGCTGAAGGCAAACAAAACAGGGCCTCCAAAGATGACCAGAATGAGCAGGTAGGTTTATATGGGAGGAGGCAGTCCTTGAGGTTTGCTAACATGTTTTATTTGATAGATTAACCAGTCATGTCAGTTGATTTAATGTGTGTGTGTGTGGTGTGTAGGGGGGGGGGACTCTCATTGGAGAAAGCAAATTTTCATTGGCATCTCTGACAATTAAGGATACTGTAATTTGTTAATTTGGGACCTTGAGTGTGACAGGAATAATTGGCAAAGAGGGCCATTACCTCTGGAAAATGTCGTTTCTAGTACAGACAAAGAATATGGGCTCGCATGGTGATCTCTGGTTTCAAGTAGGGGTGTGCACCAATTTTTTCTGGTATTTTTTTGGATTCAGGTTTATGGGACCCAAACATTTTCGGAAAAGCTGAAAAAAGCAAAATACCTATTCTGGTAAATGAGGTTTTTCGGCTATCCGAAAATGTTTGGCTCCATTTTGGCTATGGGGATTTTGGGGGACTCTGCGGGGGTTGGTTTACAAGGTAGAGGGACCAAATTTGCAGTATAGCTGCAGATGACTCTTCCTAGAAGAATACCCAAATTTGGTGAAGTTTGGGTCAGGGGGTCCAATTTTATTTTACACCAAATTATTTAGGGTGGTTAAAACAAAATCGGACTGTGAAGAGCTCCAGAAGGATCTCTACAAACTGAAAGAATGAGCATTAAAATGGCAAATGAGATTCAATGTGAGCAAGTGCAAAGTGATGCACATTGGGGCAAAAAAATCCCAAGTTTACATATACACTGATGGGATCTGTGCTGGCAGCGACAGATCAAGAAAGGGATCTTGGGGTGGTAGTAAATAGCTTGATAAAGACCCAGTGTGTGGTTGCTGTGAAAAAGGCAAATACCATGCTGGCCATAATTAGACAAGGAATAGAGATTTAAACTGCTGCTATTATACTGCCCTTGTCCAAATCTATGGTGAGACCACACTTGGAATACTGTGTACAGTTCTGGTCACCACACCTAAAAAAGGATATTACAGAGCTTGAGAAGGTGCAGAAAAGAGCAACCAAAATGATCAGGGGACTAGAGCAACTACCCTATGAGGAGCGGTTAAAACGCTTAGGGCTGTTTAGCTTGGAAAGAGGGCGGTTAAGGGGAGACATGATAGAGGTCTATAAAATTATTCATGGTGTGGAGAGAGTGGACAGGGAGAAGCTTTTCTCCCTCTCTCACAATACTAGAATGTGGGGTCCTCTGCTGAAGCTGGAGGCTGAGAGATTCAAAACTGATAAAAGGAAGTATTTCTTCACACAACACATAGTGTATTGTGTTCCATCAAGATTAGCTATGCAGGACTAGCCAGGGAAGTTCTTTCTATGCTCGGAGGATGGAAGGAGTTTTTTCACACAATGGTGTGAAACTGTGGAACTCCACAGGATGTGGAGAGGGCTGCCAACTTGGAAGACTTTGAGAGGGGAGTGGACATGTTCATGGAGGAGAGGGCTATCCATGGCTACTAGTCAAAATGGCTACTAGTCATGATGCATACCTATTCTCTCCAGGATCAGAGGAGCAGGCCTGTTATATTTGGTGCTGTGGAACACAGGCAGGATGCTGCTGCTGCTGCAGTTGTCTTGTTTGGGGGCTTCCTAGAGGCACCTGGTTGGCCACTGTGTGAACAGATTACTGGAATTGGTCTGATCCAGCATGGCTTTTCTTATGATCTTATGAGCTCTCAAAGGGGTGTCCCATCTATCCAATGGAGTTTTCAATTGTTTCCAGTGGAAGATGGGGCACCCTCTTTAGGGCCCCAGAAAATTGGACTCCCAACCCAAACTTCACCAAACTTGGGGGTTCCTCTGAAGAGAGTCACCAGAAGCTATGCAGCAAATTTGATGCTTCTGCCTTGGAAAACAGACCCTCTAGAGCTGCAATTGGAGCAAAACAATAACCCAGGCCCCCATCCTCCAATAGTTTCCAACGGAGGGTCAATGCCTCCCACCCCAAGAACCAACACAAACCCAACAGAACCATACCAGAACCCAATATAGCAAAATCACAAACCAATGCATCGGGAAGCCTAATAGAACCAATGTAAAAAACAAAAACAGCAACACAAGAAAATCAAAACATGGGGCATTTTTGCCAGCCCAGGTGAAGCCACAAAACAATGCAATGATACACAGGTGCCCAGAAAAACCCAGGCATGCTGGCAACAAAGATACCTTCATGTCGGCCATCCGTCGGGAGTGCTTTGATTGTGGGATCCTGCATGGCGGGGGGAGGGGTGGGGTAACTGGGGATGTGGGGGGAGGTAGTTGTTAATTTCCTGCATTGGGCAGGGGGTTGGACTAGATGACCCTGGTGGTCCCTTCCAACTCTATGATTCTATGTTCCCAAGGAAGGAAGGCCTCAGAGAGGGAGAGGGAAGGGGTTCTCCATGCACCCTGATCCTCCTCTCTCTGCAGCCTCGCACATCCTCACAACCTCAGAGGTTTGGCGGTGCAGCTGCCTTTCATCACTGGCTCTCCTTTTCCTACCTCCGACCCCTGTGAAGAAGAATGTTCGGCATTCTCTGGGCCACTAGAGAGAGGTCTGGCCAGACTGGCTCCTTCATGGCTCAGGAGGTCTGCAGATTCTTGGACTGAAACTTGTAGGGCTTTGCAAGGTACTCCCTGTCAGGCTGCTATCTCGGTTTCGTTATTGCCTCTGTCTCTGTGCTGTATTGTCTGCCCCCCAAGGTCGCATACCTAGGCCTGGGAACTCAGCTCCTGGGAAACTGTATTCATGCGTGTAATCTCCCGCCTTTCCTGCCTTATAATATCTCCCAGCTAGTGAGCCTCTCATAGCTGTCATTTTATTCGTTTGCACTGTATGCCTATTTGATCAGTAAAAGCCATCTGTTTGGACTCTATATGACTTTGTGGTGATTTCTGGTTCTGTGGGCCAAGGGCTGACATTATGACAGCTATCACTCATCTTCACCGTTCTCCTAGCCAGGCTGGAGCCCAGGGGGGTTCGCCTGCCACTTGGATGGGAGCTGTGCAGCTCTCCAGGTGATCTACTACCCTGGAGCCCTTCTCAGAGGACCCTACTCTGTTACAAGACTTAATCGCTGAACTTTTCCGGACGACCCGAGAGGTTTGCCGCTTGAGGGGACTGGTACAGGCGCAGTGGCAATCTCTTACAGGACGTCTCTGGATGTTAACATCGGAGGATACTGATGCTCGTTTAGATCTTCAGGACTTGGATCAATTACTGGACGATGCCCGATTGGCGACTGAGGATTTACAAATATTAACTGGACTTTTGGATAATCTTATTTCTCGACAAACTCTTTCTACCATGGCGGGAGCCCCGCCGGAGGGTTTTTCCCTGATCCCGGATGCGGCCAGCTGCCAGGCTGAGGCCAAGCGAGTCGCTATTAGCACTGCTCTTCTCCTTGTGGAATGTACAAAGGACACCCCGGTAGCCACCTTGGCTCAAGTTTTGACCCCGACGTTTGGAGCCGAGGCATCCGCACTGGCGGTTCGAGTACAACCTCTGCTGGGCGGGGAACCTGACCCCATACTCTTGCTCCTCGAGACAGAACTTTTGCCGCGCATTACGGCGGAGACTGCCCTAAGACTTGAGAACGCCAAAGTTCTTGCGGATCAGCAAGCCGCCGAAGCGGCTAGGGTCGCAAGAGAGAGAGAGGCGGCGGAAGCAGCCAGGGCGGCTGCAGCAAGGATTAGGAATCAGGCGAACGTGGACACGCGCCCCAAGGACTATGTACTGGGACTATCAGGTCTAACTTTTTCCCCGGCGTTTGTCCCGTCGCGTGCGACCCAACGCGCACGCCGTTTGGCTGACCGACGTCGAGACTCAGATGAGTCTGAAGACAAGGATTTATATGGGGATAGCTCTCAATGGGCCACGAGCTTCCGAACCAGTAAGCCTCATCTTACTGGTGGCCCAAGTGAGGAGGTTCATCTTTTACGAGCCCAGAATCGGGAGCTCTCCGACCGTGTTGATCAACTCCAGGAAGTAATGGAACTTATGCTTCAAGAGAACAGGCAATTACAACAAACCCTGATAGCTCAGAGACAGCCCGTTCCGATACCGGGTCAGGGGGTACCCGTACAACCACCCGCTAATGTGCCTGCTCCACCCTTACCTCCTGGAGCTCCTGTTGCTCCTCCGCCCGGACCACCCGTGCAACCACCTGCTAATTTGCCTGCTCCACCCTTGCCTCCTGGAGCTCCTGTTGCTCCTCCGCCCGGACCACCCGTGCAACCGGGTCAACCCGCGCCCGGCCCTTGGAAGCAACTCAAATTGAGGACTACGTATGACGGATCTCTTGAGACTTTGCCTTGTTTCTTGCATCAAGTGGACAGTTATATGCGAGAACAAGGTCAACTTTTCCCCACGGAAGATAGCCGGGTGCGGTACGTAGCTTCCCTCCTGACAGGCAAAGCGGCTGACTGGATGGTCCTCCAGTTTGACACCCGCTCTCGTGCGATTCGTTCCCTCAACAACTTCATGACTGCCCTGAGAAGGAGGTTTGAGGACCCCTTCCTGGGGGAAAGAGCCAAAACGGAACTCTTACAATTAAAACAAGGCTCTGCTACAGTTCGGGAATTTGCCGATGAATTTCAGCGACTGGCAAGTAAAATTGTAGGTTGGCCCGAGACCACCCTAATCCATCATTTCAGGGAAGCCTTGCATCCTGACATTCTGAACTGGTCTTACATGCGGGGCGATCCCGATACCCTCGAAGGCTGGATCCTATTAGCCGAGGAAGTGGAAAGCCGCCGCCGCTTTATTTCTCTCGTCCGTCAAAAGCACAAGGAGAAGGGCACCCAAAAGCCTCAACCCAAGGCACCGCTGCTCGTCCCACGAAATCCCCCACGTCCGCTCCAGGAACGTGAAGCCCGATTTCAGAGGGGTGCCTGTCTTACATGCGGAGAAATGGGCCACTTTGCAGCCGTTTGCCCACGCCGCCAGGAATTATTTCGTCCCAGCACGACAACCCGCGCCCGAGGTCGTCCACCACGCAGAGGCACCGCGGCCACCCGCAGCGCAGCTCCGGGAAGACCCACACCCTCTGCACTCCATGCCGGGGACCCAGCCTCCCTGCCTGCTTCCAACGACCCCGCCGGGTCTCGGATTACAAGTGCCCCATTGGGGGACAGCTTTCCCTCTTCGGATGAGGAAAATCCTTGGATTTCTCCAGCCTTAAACCTGGAATCTCCCCTCGACTTGTCAAAAAACGGCTCCGGTCTGTGGTGAATGGAGCATCTCCACAGACCTCTCAGGATCTTCCTATCAAACCGAATGCTCCTACCAAAATCAAAGAAGTGGACTCCACCGTCTACGTGGATGCAGTTTTACAACAACTTAACGGAGGTCCACAAATCCCCGTCAAAGCACTAATTGACTCCGGTTGCTGTCGCACTCTCATAAGCGAAGCCACGTTTGCTGCACTCAGAGCCGACTCAGAGGCTTTACCCGCCCCCGTCCAATTTGCTCAAATGGACGGGAGCCAATTCCAGGGGGGTCCAGTTGATCACCGCACCATAGGGGTGGCAATGGGAATTGGTTCCCACTGGGAACAAATAGACTTCACTATAGCCCCTATCCGATTTGAAGTGATCTTGGGAATTAACTGGATTAAAGGACATAGTCCCAGTATTGATTGGGAAACAAACACTATCTCTTTCGCTAGTCCCACCTGCGACCAGCATCGGCAAAACTTTGCTCTGCCATTTCCGCCCGTTCCAGCATTAACCTCTACTGCCCCAGTACCACCGGCTCTACCCGCTGTATACCGGGACTTTGAAGATGTCTTCGACCTTAGGGAATGTGATGCCTTACCCCCCCACCGGGCCTCAGACTGTGCGATTGAAGTAGTAAAGGACTGCACATTAACCAAAAGTAAGATTTACCCTATGAGCGCTTCCGAGCGCACTGTCCTCCGGGACTTTTTGGACAAAAACCTCGCCAGAGGGTTCATTCGCCCTTCGAATGCCCCAAACTCGGCCCCCGCGTTTTTCGTCCGGAAAAAAGAGGGCGACCTTCGCCTGTGCATTGACTTCAGAAAGCTCAATGCGGTTACCCAGACCAACGCCTATCCTATCCCATTAATATCGGATATTTTGGGACAATTACAGGAAGGCCGTGTGTTCTCTAAATTAGACTTGGTGGAAGCCTACTACCGAGTCCGTATCCGCGAAGGAGATGAACACCTCACTGCCTTCTCTAGCTGTTTCGGAATGTATGAATTCCTTGTAATGCCATTCGGATTAAAAGGGGCCCCGGGGGTCTTCATGCAACTCATCAATGAAATCCTACATGACCTTCTATATCGTGGGGTGGTGGTCTACTTAGATGACATTCTCATTTATTCGAAAACTGTGGACGAGCATGTGACTCTGGTCAGGGAAGTTCTACAACGCCTGCGTAACCATCAACTGTTCGCTAAACTAGCTAAGTGTGAATTTCACCAAAGCAAACTCACGTTTTTGGGATACATCATCTCCCACCAAGGTCTTCGCATGGACCCCGCCAAAGTCCAAGCCGTCCTCGATTGGACTCCCCCCACCAACCGTAAGCAAGTACAGCAATTTCTGGGATTTGCAAACTTCTATCGGGGATTCATCCCTAACTTCGCCCAAGTGGCTCTACCCATTACGGACCTGCTGAAAACTAAGGGAAAAGTAAGCTCGGCTGCCTTGCCCTCCGCAAAAATCCTATGGACTGAGCAATGCCAAGCCGCCTTTCTGGCCCTCAAACGCCTCTTCACTTCGGAGCCGGTGCTACGGCACCCAGACCCAAATCAAATGTTCATTGTGCAAGTCGATGCTTCCGATGTAGCCATGGGAGGGGCTCTCCTCCAGCAAGGACCGGACGGTCTTCTTCACCCTTGCGCTTACTTTTCAAAAAAATTTGCGCACGCTCAATTAAACTGGCCCATCTGGGAGAAAGAGGCCTCTGCAGTTCATCATGCACTGACTTTATGGCGGCAATTCTTGGAAGGGTCTAAAGTACCCTTTGAAGTTTGGACCGATCACAAAAATCTAGCTGCCCTCACGGGGTCCCATAAGCTATCGGCGAAACAACAACGGTGGGCGGAGTTCTTTGCTCAGTTCCGTTTCACCCTGAAGCACGTCCCTGGGAAGCAGAACGTTCTCGCGGATGCCCTCTCCCGTTTACCACAATATCCGGTAAAACTCGAAAGACCCACCAACTCTCTGTTCACCCCTATGCAACGTGGGGCCCTACCTATGCTGGCTGTGCAAACCCGATCCCAGCATCAGCACACCTTCCCTAACTCGCAAGCTCCGCCAGCCCAACCGGCTGCCCAGCCGCCACCGCAACAGACCGGAGTTCCCGCCCCTCCTACCCCTCCGACCGCTCAGCCGCCTGCAGTCTGCGCGCCGCCGCACGTAAGCACTAGCCCTATAACTGTTTCTCAGATCTCCATGACCGACGGGGGGGCTCCCTCCAAAATCCCCATCTCCGAATCCTTTTTAACTGTCCTTCGGGACCAGTGCCTTTTAGAACGTTCCGCTCATACCCTACCTCCTGGTGTTTTGGAACAAGGGGGGTCCTGGTACAAAGACTCAAAATTGTATGTACCCAAAGCTCTCCGGAAGGACGTTTTACATTTAGCTCATGGAGCCAAAACAGCTGGGCACTTTGGGTTTCTGAAGACCCTTCACTTATTGCGCAGACAGTTCTGGTGGGGGGGAATGCGTTCCGACATTGACTCCTTCATCCGCAGCTGTCCCGTTTGTGCCGCTGCGAAACGATCGCAGGGCAAACCCCCGGGACTGCTACAACCTCTTGAAACGCCCAGCAGACCTTGGGAAGTGATTGCTATGGACTTCATGACTGATCTCCCTCTCAGTGGGGGTAAAACTGTGTTGTGGGTTGTTACTGATTTGTTTTCTAAGCAAATACATTTGATTCCATGCGCAGGGATCCCCTCTGCTCAGAAACTGGCCCGTCTCTTCGTGACGCATATCTTTCGTTTACATTCGTTTCCGCGTAAAATAATTTGTGACCGCGGAAGTGGTTTCGTTTCTAAGTTTTGGAAAGCTTTCCTCAAGTTGGTGGGGGTGGAACAGGGATTGTCTAGTGCATACCATCCTCAAACTGATGGTCAAACTGAACGTGTCAATGCTGTACTTGAATGTTATTTGCGTTGTTATGTTAACTACCACCAGGATAACTGGGTGGAACTGTTACCTTTAGCAGAATATGCCTACAATAATGCCATGCATCAATCCACAGGTTTTAGCCCGTTTTTTGCTGTGTATGGACAAGATTTCAGTCCCATCGCTCCTACAGATGATGTAGAGGGGGAGGGGAACCCCGACATTGCCTCCTGGGCACACGCCCTCCGTACCACTTGGCCCTGGCTCGTTAGCAACCTCGACCGGGCCAAACGTAAATACAAAGCGCAAGCTGACAAACATCGCTCCCCCGGGGGTGATCTGCAAGTGGGTGCTTTGGTTTACCTTTCCACCAAAAATCTCCGTTCCACCCAACCGTGCCATAAGCTCAGCGCCAAATTCATTGGCCCTTTCCCCATTACTCGGGTCATAAACCCTGTCACAGTGGAACTGGCTCTCCCCAAATCCTTGAGGCGTGTGCATCCTGTTTTCCACATAAGCCTCCTCAAACCCCATGTTGCTTCTCCACGGTGGCATCCGGACCCACCGCCTGCGCAACCCATCATGGTGGGGGGGGGAAGAACACTTCGAAGTCTCCAAGATCCTTGACTCCCGTATTCACCATGGCAATCTGCAATATCTAGTTCGTTGGAAACATTTCCCCCCTGCCTATGACGAATGGGTGCGCGCACGGGATGTCTCCGCCCCCGACCTCGTCGACGCCTTTCACATTGCTTACCCGGACAGGCCAGCCCCCTTGCGAACTGGGAGGGGGCCTTGAGGGGAGCAGAATGTCAGGCTGCTATCTCGGTTTCGTTATTGCCTCTGTCTCTGTGCTGTATTGTCTGCCCCCCAAGGTCGCATACCTAGGCCTGGGAACTCAGCTCCTGGGAAACTGTATTCATGCGTGTAATCTCCCGCCTTTCCTGCCTTATAATATCTCCCAGCTAGTGAGCCTCTCATAGCTGTCATTTTATTCGTTTGCACTGTATGCCTATTTGATCAGTAAAAGCCATCTGTTTGGACTCTATATGACTTTGTGGTGATTTCTGGTTCTGTGGGCCAAGGGCTGACACTCCCTCACCCCTGCAGCCACCGTATCTTCTCTCATTTGCTTCATCTTCCCAGAGGGGCAGAGGGCGGCAGGAGATCGCTCCTTCCGGAGCATTCCAGCAAGGGGGGGGGCACCTTTGCCAGCCCAGCTGAACCCACCTGGAAGTCCAGCCGAGGCAAGTTTAAAGGGGGAGGGGTGTGTGTTAAAATTTAAAACCTTGCAAATGGGTTTCAATTTTTTTTTAAAATGACCCCACCCCCCATGTGCCCTTGCACAGGCCATGGGAAAGCCAAAAAGCTGGGGGGAAACCCTGAATTTCCCCCTGCTTTTGGCTATCCAGCTTCTCTCAACTCTGACTTGCAATATGAGGCCATTGATAATGATCTTCCTTGCAGGGCTGTCATAATGATACAAATGCTCAATATTGTCCATATTCCCCATGGCTTCAAGGTCATCCATTAAGTGGCAAGTGATTAATCAACTGACAACTTACTTTGGCAGCAGCATTAGTATTTTTTTAAAAATTATTTACATTATTTATAGTCCACTTTTCTCACTGGGACTCAAGGCGGGTTATACAGAGTGAGTCAGTACAATCAACAGGATGGGACATTCAATAGACAATGCAACAGGATTAGGATTGTAGAAGTCTGGAACCAACAAAAATTGAATCAAACCACATGACTAATTAAATGAGGCAAAAAGTACACAGTACAATCCTACTTACAGCAAGCTATACTCAGTAGTATAGACCATAGTCCCTAATAATTTATCCAAGTAATAGTAGTAGCAGCAGCAGTGATAGTAACAGTAGTAGCAATACAGAATGATAAAAGAGGGTGTCGTGACCATGTACAGAGTATCTTTCTCTCATCACTAATTAGAAACAACAACACATTTCTGGGCTGGTTTGCAATTACCCATGTGTCTGGTTGTTTGTGAAAAATGAAAATTGCCTGCAAATGATCAGGAAAATCTCTGCAATGGAGATGGGGCAGGTGGCCAGAGGTTCAGCCACGTGGCCATGCCCAGCATCAAACTTAATTGTTAAGAACAAAGGCTATGGCAGTATAGATACAAGCTAGCTATGTAGTGACCCTCCCCACAAACAACAAAACAGCTGCACCACTACTCCTTTTATTTAGAATACTTTCCAGCCAGTTTTCTCTTTCAAAGAGAGAGCCATTTCCCATGACAAGGGAAAACGTGCAAACCACTCGGGTTCTTTCCACGCCCAAAATATCCCATGTGCATTACTGGTTCCCTGGGACTCCCCTCTCCTGTGTAAAGATCCATATATCACCACTATCCATGCTTCTCTCTCATGCATTTCTTGTGTTGCCCCCCCCCATGTCAATCCCACGAGGGTGGCAGCTGTCATTTCGACACCCTGACACTGCAGATCCACAGATCCGCTTTGGCACTCTCCTGTGCTCGGCTTGCTCTTTTCCATCTCCTCAGCCTCTGAAACAGCGCCGTTCTCCAGAGATGATGTGGCAATCATTTCTCGTCTATTTAAAGCATCTAAATGATACTGTAATTGAAAAGCACTTACTGTTCCATATTGCTTCTGCTAGCTATAATTTTGCTCTCAGAGTTGTCTAATAAAGGCGACAAAATCGTATGTTAAATTTGTATTAAAAAGGAGCTGCTGGGATGAGCAAAATAAACATTAACCTGCAGGAGCAGCTGCTACTAAGAAGGTAGAGCAGAAAAAAATATCGGCCATGATCCTGGCAAAGGGAAGCACGTTTAAGGCCCGTTCAGTTCAATGGATGAAATCAATGGTAACTTGAGGTGTAGTGGTTAGAACAATGATTCATCTTCATGGCTTCTGCGCAGTTCCCATGCGTGTCTGCACAGAAGCCACGAAGATGAACAACAGTTACAGGTAAATGCAACTCTGTTTCCTCTCAGTGGCATTGTAATAGCAGGAGATCCCCAGCTAGTACCTGGAGGTTGGCAACCCTACCTCCTTCCCACAACGAGCCATTCTGGACCTCAGTTACTGGGAAAGGCTTGAATGTCTTAGTCCTCCTTCTTCTCTCCCCTCGTTTCTCTTTAGTAACATTTGCTAAAGGCAGGATTTAGTAGAAGTTAGGATTTATACATTTATTTAGTGTGCATGTGTGTTTCCAACTCTATTCAATTTGCGAAGCCGCCATTTTTTCTTGGTGATCTATCTCTATTGGCTGGAGATCAGTTGTAATAGCAGGAGATCTCCAGCTATTACCTGGGGGTTGGCAACCCTAACAACGAGCCTTTCTTGCCTGCAGATTTTGCCACAGCTGCTTCCTCACCCTCAGGAACAATGTGGGATTTGCTGGTTGGGTTTTTGTGTGTGTGTGTGTATGTGTGGGGGACTTCAGAAACCTTATTTCCCCTACTAGGCATTGTTTTGCTGTGGTCTTGTTTTTATTGGAGCGGCCCTATGTATATGTGGGTTGTTGTGGTATAGGTTGGACTAATTGGCAGGCTCCCTGAGGCCGTTCCCAAGACAGTGTGAAGGGCTGGCTGGGTTGGGGAGGGCCCTGGAGCAGCACAAGATAGGCAATCGGCGATGGTAGTGTGGAAGCACAGTAGGCCAATCGCCTTCTCTGGAAAGCTGTGGTGCAGAGATAGGGTTGCCAGGTCCCTCTTCACCACCGGTGGGATGTTTTAGGGGCGGAGCCTGAGGAGGGTGGGGTTTGGGGAGGGGAGGGACTTCAATGCCATAGAGTCCAGTTGCCAAAGTGGCTGTTTTCTCCAGGGAAACTGATCTCTATCAGCTGGAGATCAGTTGTAATATCGGGAGATCTCCAGCTAGTACCTGGAGGTTGTCAACCCTATGCAGAGAGCCAGATGCCTGAGTCCTGGTTGGCTGCTGTGTGAACAGACTGCTAGACTTGACGGGCCTTGGTCTGACCCAGCATGGCTTTTCTTATGTTCCTAGTAGTAGAAAAGAGCAAGAGTCCAGTAGCATTGGTTCTTTTAGGTTATCCGGGCTGTGTCACCGTGGTCTTGGTATTGTCTTTCCTGACGTTTCGCCAGCAGCTGTGGCAGGCATCTTCAGAGGAGTAACACTGAAGGACAGTGTCTCTTCACTGTCCTTCAGTGTTACTCCTCTGAAGATGCCTGCCACAGCTGCTGGCGAAACGTCAGGAAAGACAATACCAAGACCACGGTGACACAGCCCGGATAACCTACAAGAACCAATGAAATCTGACCGTGAAAGCCTTCGACAATAGTCCAGTAGCACCTTAAAGACTAACAAAAATATTTTCTGGCAGAGTATGAGCTTTCATGAGCCACAGCTCACTTCTTCAGATACAGCTAGAATGTGAATCCATCTGACTTTAAGTAGAGGAGAGTGAATTCAGACAAGCATTAGTATGTCAATGTTAACAGTAAGTAAATGTGAATAGCAGGCTTGATGGGATTAGGTGAGGTATGCAGAAGAGTCTGTGATGTCCAGGGGAGAGATGGGTGTGGAGAAATCAGCATTGGTAATGAGCCATGAATGCAAGGTCTTTATTCAGCCCAGGTAAATGCATTGACTTTAGTTTGAATATCAACTGTAATTCAGCAGTTGACCTTGCATTCATGGCTCATTACCTCTATTTAAAGACAGATGGATTCACATTCTAGCTGTATCTGAAGAAATGAGCTGTGGCTCACGAAAGCTCATACCCTGCCAGAAAATATTTTTGTTAGTCTTTAAGGTGCTACTGGACTCTTGCTCTTTTCTACTACTGCAGACAGACTAACACGGCTACCCACTGTGACTTATGTTCCTAGGGTTGCCAACCTCCATTTGAGGCCTGGAGATCTCCCAGAATTACAACTGATCTCCACACTATAGAAATCACTTCCCCTGGAGAAAATGGCTGCTGTGGAGTGTGGACTCTATGGCAGCATACCCTGCTGAGGCACCTCCCCTCCCCAAACCCCACCCTCCTCAGGCTCCACCCCCAAATCTCCAGGAATTTTCCAACCCAGAAGTGGCAACGTTACTGAGTCCCGCAGATGGAATCCTCAGTTTGAAATTTCTGCCATTCGGTTTTAGCTGGTTTTGGAACAACACTTTATTCTGATGAGTTTTATGGTTGGTCCAAGTTATTATTTTGTGAATATTTTATATAGAAAACCACTTCACAACTACTGTTACCATACTACATGGTACACAGCTTGCCAGGTCCCATGCTGCACCTGGTAAGGTTACCATCTTAAGGGCTAAGAATACATTAAAAAGCAACCGTTTTTCTCCCTGGAATATACAAAATGAAAACAAGAGACATCTTCTTTGCTTTTAAATCTGTGCAGGAAAAGCTCTTGTAAAGGAGGTGGATACAGCATGAAGCCGGCCAGGAACTTCATAGCCAGTGCGCTATGGTCTGTGTGTGGAGGCAATAAGAAGATAACCAGGGTGTTAACAGCATACCAAGGTCTCCCTTTTGTCAGGAGTGACATGTTGGCAGGGATAGACTGTCTGTAATGCCATTAGTCATGGGATTTCAGTTTTCCATGGTGTTATGTTAGGATATTTTTCTCTGCCCAGAAAATGCCAAGGACTTTGAACATTTTGATATAATAGGCTATTCAAAGATTATACTCTGCAGTTTAGAAATGCCAAGTGGTTATATGCGGCGCTGATCACCATCTAACTTGGGTGGGATGAAAAAATATATAAATAATGAAAATATAATTTATTAGAAGCACTATGTCAAGATTAAAATTATTCAAAAATGTCAAAACAGTACAATGGCATTTCCTAAGGTTGATATCTATAACCACGTGCCAGACGTGTTCCGGCCTATATGGCCTTCCTCAGTGGTCAATTGAAACCCATGTAAAACATGCACACATTTACAGATATATATACATATACAGACAATATAAAACAGACCAACATTGAAATAGGTTGTATAATATATTACTGATTACACAAACATCTGGTGAGATTGTCTCATGTTGTTATGCTGGGCTGCATATGTCTCCCATATAAGATGTGAAAATCTCTAGATGTTTGCTTTGAAGAGGGTTGAGGGGTGTGTTATGATGCAATTATATGTAGATATATTCCAGACTGTGCCAACTGATTTCATTTGGTTTAGGCCAGCCTAACTCAGCATAGGATTTGTGGTATTTCCTTTGACTTGCAAATCGGGAATAGGGTACTCACTCAGGTTCCTGCTCTTTGGTTCTCACAGCAGAGATGGTTGGGTGGGTCCAAAACAACATCCATTTATTAGCCAGGAGGTACACGGAAGGGAGCAACTGGTTTCAGGGCAACAGAGCTCAGGCAGTCTACAATTCTAGCTAACAAACAGAACTAACTGAGCAGAGACTTCACCCTGTGAGACTAAACCGGGACACACAAATATCAAATGGTGGAACAGATTGTTCAAGTGTAACATATACTGTAAATACGCCACAGGAATGCCCTATACTTCTCATATGGAATGTTCCAGGAAGCAAGATTGGGCAAGTTTCTCTGTGAAACATTACAGACACACACTGTGCCACTAGCAGAATACTTTTAGGGACCATCTACCCGATAGTTTTTATTTTACAGCCATTTGTTCTTCCAAGGGAAATCTGGGAAGTGTGGCTGGTGAAGTGGCGAGGGATCTCAGTGCCAGTCACAGTGCCCCCTTCTACTGCCCCATAAAGAGATGCCTGTTTGCAAACGCAGTGCCTCCGTCTGGACGTTTCAGTAATGAGCCATGAATCAAAGTGCATGTGTGGGGACCCTCACAAGGGTAAACTTCAAACCCTCACTGAAACCATGGGACGGGAGCATCTTGCTGTTCACCAGGTTTGAGCTATCCCCTTAAAGCTTTGTTACAGTCTTTGACATATGGGATCATACGTATGTTATGTAAGAGTTGTACATGGACAGAATTTCTCTATTGAACTCTCACTGAAAAGTATTCAAGGCCTGAGCAGCTGGGAGAGAGAGGCCTGAGCAGCTGGGAGAGAGACAGAGAAGGAGCTTAGAGAAAGGTCAGTGAAAGTTTTACTGTAAATTGGTTCTTGTAGGTTATCCGGGCTGTGTAACCGTGGTCTTGGAATTTTCTTTCCTGACGTTTCGCCAGCAACTGTGGCAGGCATCTTCAGAGTAGTAACACTGAAGGACAGTGTCTCTCAGTGTCAAGGGTGTAGGAAGAGTAATATATAGTCAGAAAGGGGTTGGGTTTGAGCTGAGTATTATCCTGCAAAAGTAATGTGCTAATCATTGTCCTGTAAGTATCAAGATAATGTGCTAATGATGGTATGGTATGTTAATATGGAACCATTGTATCCTGAAGTGATCTGTTAATGTGTGTAATCCAAAGCTAATCTGCATGGCTATTGTTGAATGTTGTCTTTGTTAGTCTGGAGGTTTTTTAGAACAGGAAGCCAAGCCTTATTCATTCTTAAACTCTCCTCTTTTCTGTTAAAGTTGTGCTGATGTTTATGAATTTCAATGGCTTCTCTGTGCAATCTGACAAAATAGTTGGTAGAATTGTCCAGTCTTTCAGTGTCTTGGAATAAGACCCTGTGTCCTGTTTGTGTCAGTCCATGTTCAGCCACTGCTGATTTCTCAGGTTGGCCAAGTCTGCAGTATCTTTCATGTTCTTTTATCCTTGTTTGTATGCTGCGTTTTGTGGTCCCGATGTAAACTTCTCCACAGCTGCAAGGTATACGATATACTCCTGCAGAGGTGAGGGGGTCTCTTTTGTCTTTTGCTGATCGTAGCATTTGTTGTATTTTCTTGGTGGGTTTAAACACTGTTTGTAGGTTATGTTTTTTCAAAAGTTTCTCCATCCTATCAGTGACTCCTTTAATAAATGGCAAGAATACCTTTCCTATGGGAGACTGTTTTTCCTGAGTTTTCTGATTTTTGTTTGGTTTAATGATTGCTGAGGGTTGGGCTGAGAGTATTTAAACAGGCTGTGCTTGCCAGAGGTGTGAGCCTTTGGCTCTTGCCCTGGGGCTCTTAGCCTGGGGGTCTGGCCTGGGGGCTCTGTAATATATATTTTTTAATGTGCTGAGTGTTTTACTTCTTCAAGGAGGGAGCCTTGAAAGAAGGTTTGCCAGGGGAACTATCAGAGTAGTCTAGGAAAGAAACTTCAGAAATGGATCACAGCATTGTGGCTAATGAGGGAGCCGAAGGCAGTAACATGCAAGGTCTGTGGCATGTTTGTCTTTTTACCTGAGGGTAACATTAATTACACTTGCAGCAAGTGTAAGTTGGTAACCCTGCTGGAGGAGAAGATACAGGGTCTTGAGGCATGTTTGTCCACACTCCATTTTTTAAAGCAAGATGAAGAGTTCATGGACAGAACTTATGAAGCTCTCTAGCGAGCAACAGGAGCAGGAGAGTAAGGAATCTGAAAAATGGAGGTACAAACAACAGGAGGAGGATGCATGGAAGAATGTGGCCCACAGGAGTAGGAAAATCAGGACACATCCTGATCTTCTCTAGCTCAGCAATTGGTTCCAGGATCTCCCAATAGATACTGATTCTGGACCCCTGGAAAAAGGGCTATCCCCCCAAAGCGTGAAGAAATTCCTCAGGCTCCTGCGCATGAGAGGACTCGATATTCCGCCCCACAATTTAGGAAGAGGCGTGTTCTCGTAATTGAGGATTCCCTCCTGAAAGGGGTAGAGTCTAAAGTAGGCCGACCTGACTTGTTGTCCCGAGAAGTCTGCTGTTTACCCGGTGCACTCATCCAGGATGTGACGGAAAGGGTAGGAAGACTCATCAAGCCCACAGATTATTACCCTCTCTTACTTGTTCATGTGGGAACAAATGATATTGCCCGGCACAGCCCAGAACGTATTAAAAGAGACTACATGGCTGTAAGTCCTTGGCCCAAATCTGAACCAAAAACCACCTCAGAGACAGTCAGGTCCAAAGAAGCTGGTTTTACTGGTCAAAATAGGTTAACAGAGCATGAAGAAAAGGTGACAGCAATGGCTTTTGCTGGCTTGAACTTGGTAATATAAAAGCATGAAAAAACGCAAGAGATTACAGAACACAAACAGCACTGTGGTTCACACAGCTTCAAAGGCATTTAGGTATGCATAACAGTCCTTGAGAAATCGAAAGGAAACGAAAGCAACTGAGATACAAGCCTGACATTCTGCCCCCCCTTAAGGCCCCCTCCAGGCTTGTTAGGGGGATGGCTTGTCCGGGTAGGCGGTGTGAAAGGCGTTGACAAAGTGTGGGGCGGAGACATCCTGTGCACGCACCCACTCGTCGTACGCAGGGGGGAAGTGCTTCCAGCGAATTAGGTATTGAAGGGACCCATGCCGTATACGGGAATCCAGGATCTTTGATTCTCGAAATGCTCCTCCCCCCCCCACCATCATGGGTTGCTCGGGAGGCGGTTCTGGGTGCCATTCCGGGGAGGCGGTATGAGGCTTGAGGAGGCTGACATGGAAGACTGGGTGGATACGTCTTAAGGTTTTAGGGAGAGTCAGTTCCACAGTGACAGGATTAATGATCCGGGCAATGGGATATGGCCCTATATACCTGGCACTGAGTTTGTGGCAAGGGCGAGTGGATCGCAGGTTCTTGGTGGACAGATACCCTAATTCGCCAACCTGAAAGTCCTTGCTGGGAGAACGATGCTTATCTGCTTGCGCTTTGTATTTGCGCTTAGCTCTGTCAAGATTGCTTATCAGCCAGGGCCATGTGGTACGGAGAGCATGCGCCCAAGAGGCTACGTCGGGATCCCCCTCCCCCTCGGGTACCTCTACAGGGGCAAGAGGACCGAAGTCCTGACCATACACAGCATAGAATGGGCTGAAACCTGTAGATTGATGTACAGCATTATTGTAAGCATATTCTGCAAAAGGTAACAGTTCTACCCAATCATCTTGGTGGTAATTGATATAACAGCGTAAATAACATTCTAGCACAGCATTGACACGTTCAGTTTGCCCATCCGTCTGGGGATGATAGGCATTAGATAAACCTTGCTCCACCCCCACCAACTTGAGAAAAGCTTTCCAAAACTTAGCAACAAAGCTACTTCCGCGGTCGCAGATTATCTTGCGTGGGAACGAATGGAGACGGAAAACATGTGACACAAAGAGGCGGGCCAACTTGGGGGCGGAGGGAATACCCGCACACGGAACCAAATGTACCTGTTTGGAAAACAAGTCAGTAACAACCCATAGTACAGTTTTGCCCCCGCTAAGTGGGAGATCCGTCATAAAATCCATGGCAATCACTTCCCAGGGCTTGCTGGGAATTTCCAGCGGTTGCAGTAGTCCTGGGGGCTTGCCTTGAGACCGTTTGACCGTGGCACAAATGGGGCAGCTGCGAACGAAGGAGTCAACATCAGAACGCATCCCCCCCACCAAAACTGTCTGCGCAACAAGTGAAGGGTTTTCAGGAACCCAAAGTGTCCCGCAGTTTTAGTTCCATGGGCCAATTGCAGGACTTCTCTTCGAAGTATCTTAGGCACGTATAATTTTGAGTCTTTGTACCAACAACCACCTTGTTCAAGTACACCTTGGGGCAGGGTCTGGGCAGTGCGTTCGGCCAAGCACTGAGCCCGAAGGGAGTCCAGGAAGGTGTTGGAGATGATCACCCCCCTCCTTTTGCGGGAGAGGGTGAACCAGGAGCTGGCGGAGATGGAAGGGGGGAAACTGGTTGCTGCGGGACACCGGATTCAGACGGCGCAAGGGGGGCTGGTGAGGGAGCCTGCTGGGTAGGGTTGGTTACCTTGTCAGCCACTGCGCGGTTTCCCTGCTGGGGTCGGGTTTGGGACCGGGTCTGCACGGCCAGTACGGGCAGGGCCCCTCTGTGTGCCGGGGTGAATAAAGAGTCTGTCGGCCGATCAAGTTTTACTGGGTATTGAGGCAATCTGGATAGAGCATCAGCGAGCACGTTCTGTTTCCCAGGCACATGTTTAAGAACAAAATAAAATTGAGCAAAGCAGTCTGCCCAACGCTGTTGTTTTGCGGATAACTTATGGGTCCCTGTGAGGGCAGCTAGATTTTTGTGATCGGTCCAGACTTCAAAGGGGACCCTGGATCCCTCCAGGAATTGTCTCCACAGAGTAAGGGCATGGTGGACGGCCGATGCCTCCTTTTCCCAAATGGGCCAGTTTAATTGGGCATGCGCAAACTTTTTTGAGAAGTAGGCACAGGGGTGAAGGAGACCGTCTGGTCCTCTCTGGAGAAGGCCCCCCCCATGGCTACGTTGGACGCATCGACTTGTACGATAAACATTTGGTTCGGATCTAGGTGCTGCAGGACAGGTTCAGAAGTGAAAAGCCGTTTGAGGGCTACAAAGTCGGATTGGCATTGATCAGTCCACAATATTTTGGCAGAGGGCAACGTTGCAGAAACCCCTTTACCTTTCGTTTTGAGGAGGTCAGTGATCGGCAGCGCCACTTGAGCGAAGTTGGGAATGAAACCGCGGTAGAAATTAGCAAAGCCCAGAAATTGCTGCACTTGTTTGTGGGTGGAGGGTGGAGTCCAGTCAAGTACCGATTGGACTTTAGCAGGGCCCATGCTAAGGCCACGATGAGATGTACCCCAAGAAAGTTATTTTCTCTTGGTGAAATTCGCATTTAGACAGCTTTGCATAGAGCTGGTGGTTACGCAGACGTTGCAAAACTTCTCTGACCAGAGCAACATGTTCCTCCATGGTTTTTGAATAAATAAGGATGTCATCCAAATAAACTACCATGCCGCGGTACAGCAAATCATGGAGGATTTCGTTAATGAGTTGCATGAAGACCCCCGGGGCCCCTTTTAATCCGAAAGGCATCACAAGAAATTCATACATTCCAAAACAGCTAGAGAAGGCGGTGAGGGGCTCGTCCCCCTCATGGATACGAATGCGATAATAAGCTTCCACTAAGTCCAGTTTGGAGAAAATGTGTCCCTCCTGTAATTGCCCCAAAATATCTGAAATCAACGGTATGGTGTAAGCATTGGTGTGAGGGTCTCTGTCTTTGTGTCTCTGCTTTCCATCACCTGCTGTGTTATCAGTGAACTCGTAAAAGCAGTTCACACCTTCTGGTCTCAGGCGCCAGGCCTGATGGCCCATGTATCTTCCCCCCCCCCGCTGTTCTTCCTGCCAGTACTCCCTCAGGCCGATGCGGCCTTGGAAGTGTGATAGCCGCCCAGACTTCCTGGGATCTGTCTGATGTTTTGTATTATGCCAAGCTTGTAACTTCCCATAACAATAAGTGTGAACCCCAGTGCCCCAGTGCCCTGGAGTCAATATATTCTGTAAACCCGTATAGCCCCTCACTTGCAACTTTCTACCTGTGCCTGTCTCATCTCCTGAAGGCTTCAATAAATCGATTGTTTCTGTATCAACGTCTGAGCAACTGATTTGGAGAAGCAAACTCAGAGAGGGGGATCTCTCACATTAAGTTGCAAGTCCTTGCCTCTCGGACTGCAGCTGTACCGCTTTGGACAGAATGTCAGCCGACGAGGACACCACCCCTAACCCCGATGCCCCCAAGGAACCGGACGAGCCGGAGAAGCCGGACCCTAAAGAGGAGGGAGCCAAGCCAAAGAAACCGAAGGGTCGCGCCCCCGACCAAGATCGGGACGGACGTCCCCGGGGGCTCACTTATTGGCTGGACTCTCCCAAGGGCTGGTCGCTCTCGCGGACTGCGGCGAAGGATCGCCGGTTGGCCTTCCCCAGCACGGGACTCGAAGGGGACCCGGCCCGCAAAGAGGCCCTCATGGAGGAAGAACGAAAACAGTGGCAGGAAGACCGCCGGGCTATGCAGGAGCAGATGGAGATCATGCAACGCGTAATGGGTGAGATGGCCACGACCCTAGATGCGCTGAAATTGCAACCTCCAGCCGGTGCTCCCCCAGACGGGGCGCCAGTAGTTCCGCCCGCAACCCCTGCCCCCCCGGCCCGTCGGGACCTGAAAGTCACGTATGACGGGTCGGGAGACCAGTTGACCTTTTTTATGGTCCAAGTAGACATTTTTATGCGGGAACAAGGCCGAACCTTCGTTTCTGAGGAGTCCCGGGTGCAGTACGTGGCTTCCTTACTGCAAGGGGAGGCGGCTGCCTGGATGGTGTTGCAGTATGAACTCCGCTCGCCGGTGCTGCGAACCCTGGACGAGTTCATGGTAGCACTCCGAAACCGTTTTGAGGACCCGACTCTAGGTGAGCGGGCTAAAGCCTCCCTGATGCAACTGCGCCAAGGGACTAAGTCGGTGGCGCAGTATGCAAGTGAGTTCCAGTCACTGGCTAGCCGAATTCTGGACTGGAGTGAGGCTACCTTGGTACAATGTTTCAGGGAGGGTCTCAACCCAGACCTCCAACATTGGGCCTTCATGCAAGGGAACCCCCCGGATGTGGAAGGTTGGGTTCGCCATGCTGCTGACATCGAGAATCGCAAACAACTCCTGAACTTGTCCAAGCAACGGATTGGGCGAGACCCCAGGCCCCGGGGTGACCGTGGCCGGGAACTCCGGCAAGGGGGTGGCGGGGTCCTCTCGGCCGCGGAACGCCGCAAGCGGTTCGAGGCCGGCGTCTGCCTGATCTGCGGGGGAAAGGGTCACTTTGCATCGCAATGCCCCTCTCGCTCAGGCCGTCCGACCCCTCCCCGCCAAACCCAGGCCGAGCCGACGAAACCGGCCGCCGACAGCCAGCCTCGCCGCAGAAGTGGACCACTGAGCCGGCGCTCCGGCGCACCCTCCGCTCTCCACGCACGTCCCCAGGATGGGGCATCCGACTCTACGGTCCCATCGGGGTCCCGGATTACAAATACCGTCTTTGATTCGGACGGCTCCCCGGAGGCCACTACCCCGTCCCCCTCTTCCAGCGAGGAGGAAGAGTGGGAACAGCCGGCAAAAAACGCCGTCGGTCTGCTGTAGAGGGGGCTCCGCAGCAGACCGTCCCTATCGTTGTGCAAGGAGCTCCACCGATGGTAAGCGCCCAAGAGGACAATGTATTTGTGCGTGTCCATCTGTCCCTACCCAAAGGGGGTCCCCCGTTAGAGGTCCCCGCGTTGGTCGACTCGGGGTGTGCCCGCACCATGATAAATGAGGAAACTGCCAAGAAGTTGGGTGTCCGGCGCAAGCGGCTTCCGGGACCTCTCCGTTTTTCCCAAATGGACGGGAGTGACTTTAAACGGGGCCCGGTGACCCACAGAACTGCAGCCGTGATTATGTCCGTGGGGGAACATTGGGAACGGTTGTATTTCACTATCGCCCCTATTGTAACCCCTGTGGTGTTAGGGATGAACTGGTTAAGGGGGCACAATCCCTCCATTGATTGGGTTAAACGGGTGCTTTCCTTCCCCGAAAACCCCTGTGGGTTGCATGACAAGGAACGGGTACTCAGGACTCCAGCCGCCGCACTGGTAGGGTCCCCCGCCCCAGTCTCTCCTCAATTACCCTCTGAGTACTCGCAATTTACTGATGTTTTTGATGTTAGAGAGTGCGACGAACTGCCTCCCCACAGAGAAACGGACTGTGCCATCGAGATTGTAGGGGAAGGCAAACTGTCTAAGGGAAAGGTTTACCCCATGAGCCCTAGTGAAAAGACAGTGTTGCGAGACTATCTGGATGTCAATCTGGCGAGGGGTTTCATACGCCCCTCCAAGGCTCCTTATTCAGCCCCAGCTTTCTTTGTAAAGAAAAAGACGGGAGATTTAAGACTGTGTATTGACTTTCGCAGACTGAACGCAGTCACCCAGTCTAATGCTTACCCCCTCCCTCTTATTCCTGACCTTCTAGCACAATTAAAGGAGGGCCGAATCTTCACCAAACTGGACTTGGTAGAAGCCTACCACCGCATTCGCATCAAAGAAGGAGACGAACCCAAAACGGCCTTTTCCAGTTGTTTTGGGATGTTTGAGTACCTAGTCATGCCGTTCGGACTTTCGGGGGCTCCGAGTGTCTTTATGCAATTAATTAATGAGGTTTTGCATGATTTGCTGTTTCGGGGGGTGGTGGTATTTCTCGATGACATCCTTATTTACTCTGAAACCATGGAAGACCATGTGCGCCTAGTGCGAGAGGTGCTCCAGCGGCTGCGGGAGCACAAACTGTATGCTAAGGTGTCCAAATGTGAATTCCACCAACCCTCCATTACATTTCTGGGGTATGTGATCTCCCACCAAGGGTTGGAAATGGACCCCGCCAAGGTCCAGGCAGTGCGGGACTGGGAACCCCCCACTACCCGCCGCCAACTTCAGCAGTTTTTGGGGTTTGCCAATTTTTACCGGAACTTCATTCCTAACTTTGCCCAAGTTGCGCTTCCCCTCACTGCCCTGTTGCGTACCAAGGACAAGGGGGCTAGCGCCGCGCTTCCCTCAGCCCGTTTGCAATGGTCCCCCCAATGCCAGCTAGCTTTTGAACGTTTGAAGCTACTTTTTTCATCCGAACCCGTTTTGGCTCACCCAGATTGCACCAAGCCTTTTGTGGTGCAAGTGGATGCCTCGGATGTAGCCATGGGCGGGGCCCTATTGCAGAGGGATGAGGGGGGAAGGTTGAGACCATGCGCCTACTTCTCCAAGAAGTTTTCCCAGTCTGAAATCAACTAGGCCATTTGGGAGAAGGAGGCAGCAGCGGTCAAACATGCCCTTACCATATGGCGACACTTCTTGGAAGGGGCCGAACTGCCATTCGAAGTGTGTACCGATCACAAGAATCTTGAGGCCCTCAAGGGGGCTAGAAAACTCAATGCCAAACAGGTTCGGTGGGCCCAATTTTTCGCTAAGTTCCGGTTCACTCTCAGACATGTCCCTGGCAAAGAAAATGCCCTAGCCGACGCTTTGTCACGACTTCCCCAGTATCGCAACGATTTCGATCGCCCAGTCGACTCCCTGTTCACTCCCGAGCAGCGAGGGGAAGTTCCTAGCTTAGCCGTCACCACCCGGTCCCAAGCCCGACCACCGGAGACCCCCCCTACACTCAAAGGCATCCCGGAAGCCTTCCAACAGCGACTCCGGGACGCCTCCTTGCAGGAGGAGGAGCATCATCTCCTCCCCACTGGTCTGGAACGTACCAACACTTGGTGGGTGCAAGGGGGGAAACTGTACGTCCCCTCCTCTCTTCGCAAGGAAGTATTGGGACTTGTACATGGTGCCAGGCTAGCGGGTCATTTTGGTTTCATAAAAACGCTTCACCTGGTTCGAAGACAATTCTGGTGGCCCGGTATGAGATCTGATGTAGAGTTGTATGTGCGCAGCTGCCCCACCTGCGCCACAGCCAAGAAACGGATGGGAAAACCCCCAGGGCTTCTCAAACCGCTTGAGAGCCCCTCCCGTCCCTGGGAAGTCATCGCCATGGATTTTATCACCGACCTACCTCCGAGTCGGGGAAAAACGGTTCTTTGGGTTATCACAGACCTCTTTTCCAAACAGGTTCACTTCGTTCCATGTGCAGGCCTTCCTTCAGCCCAGGGCTTAGCTAAACTGTTCATCACACACGTCCTCAGGCTACACTCGATCCCGAGGAAGGTCCTCTCCGACCGGGGGGTCCAGTTTGTTGCCAAATTCTGGCGGGCCTTCCTAAAGTTAATGGGAGTGGAAGAGCAGGGCCTTTCTTCCGCCTATCACCCCCAAACGGATGGTCAAACAGAACGAGTAAATGCGGTGGTAGAATGTTATTTGCGTTGCTATGTAAATTTCCACCAGGACGACTGGGTCGACCTGCTGCCATTTGCCGAATATGCGTATAACAATGCGCCTCATTCCTCTACCGGCTTTAGTCCCTTCCAAGTTATATACGGGACGGATTTCGGCCCTTTCGGTTCTGCCCCCGTCTCGCCAGAGCTCCAGTCTACCCCTGACCTTCAGGAGTGGATTCAGGTGGTCAAATCCACCTGGCCATGGTTGCTCAAAAATCTGGAAAGGGCAAAAAGCAAGTACAAGGAACAAGCAGACAAACACCGGTCTCCGGGATGGGAACTCAAGGTGGGGGAGCAAGTCTATCTGTCCACCAAAAACCTCCGCTCTCTTCGCCCCTGCAAAAAACTGAGCGACCGTTATGTGGGACCTTTCCCCATTACCAGAGTAATCAACGAGATTACTGTGGAACTGGACCTCCCAAAAACTTTGAAAGGAGTCCATCCAGTCTTTCATATAAGCCTCCTCAAACCCTATGTGGCAGCCCCCCAGTTCCACCCCCCTCCCGCACACGAGATTCCTACCGTAGTAGGAGGGGACACCCATTTGGAAATATCCAAGGTTTTAGACTCCAAATGGAAGAAAGGGAAACTGTTTTACTTTGTTCGCTGGAAAAACCTTGGCTCCGCTCATGACGAATGGGTGGCCGCACCCCACATGGCGGCTCCTCGCTTAGTCCGGGAATTCCACCTTGCTTATCCCGATAAGCCTCGTCCTCTCGGGGACCCCGGGGGGGGGCCTTAAGGGGGGCAGAATGTGAGGGTCTCTGTCTTTGTGTCTCTGCTTTCCATCACCTGCTGTGTTATCAGTGAACTCGTAAAAGCAGTTCACACCTTCTGGTCTCAGGCGCCAGGCCTGATGGCCCATGTATCTTCCCCCCCCCCGCTGTTCTTCCTGCCAGTACTCCCTCAGGCCGATGCGGCCTTGGAAGTGTGATAGCCGCCCAGACTTCCTGGGATCTGTCTGATGTTTTGTATTATGCCAAGCTTGTAACTTCCCATAACAATAAGTGTGAACCCCAGTGCCCCAGTGCCCTGGAGTCAATATATTCTGTAAACCCGTATAGCCCCTCACTTGCAACTTTCTACCTGTGCCTGTCTCATCTCCTGAAGGCTTCAATAAATCGATTGTTTCTGTATCAACGTCTGAGCAACTGATTTGGAGAAGCAAACTCAGAGAGGGGGATCTCTCACAATTGGCTTGGGTAACTGCATTAATATTTCGGAAGTGAATGCATAAACGCAGGTCACCCTCCTTTTTCCGGACAAAGAATGCAGGAGCTGAGTTGGGAGCGTTCGATTGTCGAATGAACCCTCGAGCAAGATTCTTATCCAGAAAGTCACGCAACATAGCGCGTTCGGAAACGCTCATGGGGTAAATCTTTCTTTTAGTTAGGGTGCAGTCTTTTACCACTTCAATTGCACAGTCTGTGGTATGGTGGGGGGGCAAAGCATCACATTCTTTAATATCAAAAACGTCCACGAAGTCTCTGTACGCTTCGGGCAAAGGCGTTGGCGATGCGGCATCGGAGGTTAACGCCGGAGCGGGTGGAGGCACCACCGTGGCTTCCCGTCGGTGCTGGTCGCACTTGGGATTGGCCAAGGTAATAGTGTCAGTTTCCCAGTCTATATAGGGACTATGGCCTTTAAGCCAATTAATCCCTAGGACAACTTCGAATCGGATGGGGGCTATGGTGAAGTCTATTTGTTCCCAATGAGAAACAATACCCATCGCTACTCCCCGTGTGCGATGATTGACTGGTCCCCCCTTAAAATGGCTCCCATCCATCTGGGCAAATTGGACGGGAGCTGGTAAAGCCTCGGACTTGACTTTGAGGGCTGCAAACGTGGCCTCACTGATTAAAGTGCGGCTGCAGCCAGAGTCAATAAGTGCCTTGACAGGCAGTTGGGACCCCCTTTATAGTGTTGCAACACTGCATCCCCATACACCGTATTTTCTACTTCTCTCACCTTCACCGGTTTCTTGGGTTTTGCAGGAGAAACTGCGGGGGTCTGCAGGGACGCTCCATTCACCGCAGACCGCGACCGGTTATTTGACAGGTCAAGAGGCGAGTCCAGGTTTAACGCTGGGGTTTCCTGGAGATGATCCCCATCCGAAGATGGAGAATTGTCCCCCACTGGGGCACTTGTAATCCGAGACCCAGAGGGGTCTGTAGAAGTAGGAAGATCGGGAGAGTCTCTGAAATGAAGTGCAGAAGGTGTGAGCCGTCCCGGAGCTGTACTGCGGGCGGCCGCGGTGCCTCCGCATTGAGGTCGTCCTTGGTTATTTGACAGGTCAAGAGGTGAGTCCAGGTTTAACACTGGGGTTTCCTGGAGATGATCCCCATCCGAAGATGGAGAATTGTCCCCCACTGGGGCACTTGTAATCTGAGACCCAGAGGGGTCTGTAGAAGTAGGACGATCGGGAGAGTCTCTGAAATGAAGTGCAGAAGGTGTGAGCCGTCCCGGAGCTGTACTGCGGGCGGCCGCGGTGCCTCCGCATTGAGGTCGTCCCTGGTTATTTGACAGGTCAAGAGGTGAGTCCAGGTTTAACACTGGGGTTTCCTGGAGATGATCCCCATCCGAAGATGGAGAATTGTCCCCCACTGGGGCACTTGTAATCTGAGACCCAGAGGGGTCTGTAGAAGTAGGACGATCGGGAGAGTCTCTGAAATGAAGTGCAGAGGGTGTGGGCCGTCCCGGTGCTGTACTGCGGGTGGCCGTGGTGCCTCTGCGTTGAGGTCGTCCCCGAGCCCGGGGCGATGCGTCCGGTCGAGAGAACTCCGGGCGTTGAGGACAAGCTGAAGCAAATTGGCCCATAGCGCCGTAAACGAGACAGGTATAAATCACTTTATACTATAATTCGTTAATAATACTTTTAAAATCTGTTTTTACCAATTTATCCCAATATGCAGCAGCCTTTGACCATGTAGACTTAAATTCTTCCATATCTTTACCATGTAAAGAAACTGTAATTTTGGCCATCCGCATATACATCCATAGTTTTTCTCTCCACTCTTTAATTGAAGGTTTATTCGTTTGCTTCCATTTTTTAGCAATTATAGTTCTTGCTGCTGCAAAACTATATTGACATATGACTCTGTCACCCTTATCTAAATCTTTTTTTGAAATGGCCAGTAAACAAAAGGCGGGATCTCTCTTAATTTTTGATTTAGTCAAATTATTAGTTTCATTCAATACTAATCGCCAAAATCTCTTAATTTTTTTACAAAACCACCAAGCGTGCATAAATGTACCTATATCCGTACCGCACTTCCAACAGAGAGCTTTATCTTCTTTTTTCATTTTACTTAGTAATACTGGGGTTATATACCATCTATAAAACATTTTATATAAATTTTCTCTTATTTCATTCAAAATAGTAAATTTAAACTCCTTTTTCCACAACTTTTCCCAAATCTCCAAATCTATATTATAACCTAAATGTTTCATCCATTTCAACATTACTGCTTTGATTCTTTCCTGTTCTAAATTCATTTCTATAAGTTCTTTATAAATCCTACCTATCAATCCTTTATTACCCTTGATTAATATAATCTCCAGTTTTGATTTGGTTTGATTAAAACCCAACCTATTATCCTTATTAAAAACATCCCTTAATTTATGGTATATAAACCAATCTTTAATCTGAAGTTCTTCTCGTGTTTTTAATACCCATATCCCATCTCTATATTCTATCATTTCTCTATAATTATTACAATCCAAATTTAAATGTGCGCCTCTTCTCAAAAATGCTTCTATAGGATTTATCCAACCGGGAGTTTAAGTTTCAAAGGCTACTTTATATTTATTCCATATTTGTAGTAGGTTTTTCCTAATAATATGAGAGTTAAATTCTTTATTTATTTTCTCCTTGTCATACCATAAATAAGCATGCCACCCAAATCGCAATTTAAATCCTTCTAATTCTAATAGCTTCGGATTCTCTAAGAGAATCCAATTTTTAATCCAGGTGAAGCAAACTGCTTGATAATACATTTTCAGATCTGGTAATCCCATTCCTCCCGTTTCCTTTAATTCTATTAGTTATATGCAATCCTATGTCTTTCTTTACCCCATAAAAATCTCGTAATATCTTTTTTCCAATCTTCAAATATCTGTACACCTTTCACGATTGGTAGGTTTTGAAACAAAAAAAGCATTTTAGGTAACACCATCATTTTAATTACCGAGATTCTTCCCCAGAGTGATAGTGGCACTTTTTCCCAGCTTATCAAATCTTTTTTTATCCGTTGCCATTGAGTTACATAATTATCCTGAAATAAATTAAGATTATTATTCGATATCCATATACCTAAATATTTAACTTTATTTTCAATATTAAATCCCGTCTTTTCAATTAATATTTGTTGTTGTGCGAGAGTCATATTTTTAACCAAAATCTTAGTTTTAGTTTTATTAATTTTAAAACCTGAAAGCTTTCCATAAACCTCCAAAATTTTGTTCCATCTATCAATCTGTTCAATCGGATCAATCAAAAAACATACTAAATCATCCGCATAAACTTTGAGTTTATAATGATTTCTCCCTATTCGTACACCAGCTACATCATTAGTTTTTCTAAGATTATTCAGTAATAATTCTAAAACTAAAACAACAAAGGGGAAAGAGGACATCCCTGTCTCGTTCTCCTTTGAATTTCAATCTTTGGTGATAATGACCCATTTATAATCAAATTAGCAGTTTGTTGTGTATATATACCTTTTATAGCAGTTTTAACCTTTATAGTGTTGTAAAACTGCATCCACATAAACGGTGGTTTCCACTTCCTTCACCTTGGTTGGAGCTTTCGGTTTAGCAGTAGATTCTGCAGGGGTCTGTGGAGACGCTCCACTCACCACAGAACGGAGCCGTTTTTTGACAAATCAAGGGGGGTTTCCAGGTTCAAAGCTGGAGGATTCCATGGGTTCTCTTCATCAGAAGAAGGAGAGTTGTCCCCCAATGGGGCATTTGTAATCCGGGACCCGGCGGGGTCACTTGATGTAGGAAGATTAGATGAGTCCTCAACGTGAAGTGCAGAGGGTGTGGGTCTTCCCGGTGCTGCGCTGCGGGTGGCTGCAGTGCCTCTGCGTTGAGGTTGTCCTCGAGCTCGGGCTGCCATGCTGGGGCGAAAGTGTTCAGGGTGATGTGGGCAGACTGCCGCAAAGTGGCCCAGTTCCCCACAAGTGAGGCAAGCTCCTCTTTGAAACTGTGTTTTGCGATCCTGGGGTGGACGTGCGGGCTTCCGTGGATTGGGGAGTGGTGCCTTGGGCTGGGGTTTTTGGACGCTTTTCTCCTTGTTTCTTTGGCGGACAAGGGAAATAAAGCGCCGGCGGCTTTCCACCTCCTCGGCTAATAGAATCCAATCCTCGAGGGTGTCGGGATCACCCCGCATATACGACCAGTTCAGAATGTCAGGGTGTAAGGCTTCCCTGAATTGGTGAATTAGGATGGCTTCGGGCCAGCCCACAATTCTGCTTGCTAGTCTCTGGAATTCATCGGCAAACTCTCAAACTGGAGTAGAGCCTTGTCTTAGTTGTAGGAGCTCCGCTTTGGCTCGTTCCCCCAGAAAGGGATCTTCAAACCTCCTCCGTAAGGCAGTCATGAAATTGTTGAGGGAACGGATAGAGCGGGATCGGGTGTCGAACTGGAGGACCATCCAGTCGGCTGTTTTACCTGTCAAAAGGGAAGCCACATAGCGAACCCGGCTGTCCTCTGTAGGGAAGAACTGTCCTTGTTCTCGCATATAGCTGTCTACCTGATGCAAGAAACAGGGCAGGGTTTCGAGAGATCCATCGTAAGTAGTTTTCAATTTGAGTTGTTTCGAAGGACCGGGCATGGGTTGGCCCGGTTGCACGGGTGCCCTGGGTGCAGGTAAGACGGGACCTCCGGGAACCAGGGGTTGAACAGGCACATTAGCGGATGGCTGGGCTGGCACTCCCTGCTGAACCGGTACTGCGGCCCCCTGTGGAACGGGTTGTGCCGGGGTTGTCAGGGCCTGCTGTAACTGCCTGTTGTCCTGAAGCAAGCGTTCCATTAGCTCCTGGAGTTGATCTACACGGCCAGATAGCTCCTGATTCTGAGCTCGTAACAGGTGAACGTCCTCACCCGGGCCACCTGTACGATGAGGTTTGCTTGTCCGAAAACTTGTGGCCCGTTGAGAACTGTCCCCATACAAGTCCTCTTCCTCCGACTCCTCGGAGTCTTGGCATCGTTCTGCGAGGCGGCGTGCGCGTTGGGTCGTGCGCGACGGGGCAAATACCGGGGAAAACGACAGACCCAATGGAGGACCGCTCCGTCCGGAGTCTTTGGGGCGGCCGCCTGTCCGCGCCCAATCCGCAGCCAACTGCTGCTCTTTGTCCCTTGCGGCTTGAGCCTCGGCTTCCGCCTTAGCCGCTTCAGCAGCTTCCCTATCCGCGAGAGCCTGTGCGCTTTCAAGTCTCAGAGCGGCAGCTGCGGTAATGTGCGGTAAAAGTTCCGTTTCCAGGAGCGTGAGTAGGGGGTCGGGATCCCCACCTAACAATGGTTGCACTCGGACCGCGACCGCGGGTGCATCAGCCTTGAACGTCGGGGTCAAGCGTTGAGCCAAGGTGGCTATCGTGGTATCCTTCGTACAATCCGCGAAGAGGAGGGCTGTCTGGATAGCGATCCTCTTGGCTTCAGCTTGACAGTCAGCTGCATTGGGTACCAAAGAAAAACCTGCCGGTGCGGCTCCCGCCATGGTACCTTCCCCCAAGGTGACAGGACACCTTAGAGCCGTGGATGAGAGAGTCTCACGGGCAATAAGCTTATCCAATAAATCGGTTAGTATTTGTAAGTCCTCAGTAGCCAGCCGGGCATCATCCAGCAACTGATCAAAATCCTGGAGGTCTAAACCAGCATTAGTATCCTCCGACGTTAACATCCAGGGAACTCTCACTAGAGATTGCCACTGCGTCTGGATCAGTCCACTCAAGCGGCAAACCTCAGAATTAGTTCTAAAGAGTTCAGCTACTATGTCCCGTAGGAGAGTAGGATCCTCCGAGGAGGACTCCAGGGTTCCAGGAAGCAGGTGTCACGGTTCACTCGAAGAGCGCCCTCCTAGCTCCCATCCGAGTGGCAGGCGAACCCTCCAGGGCTCCAGCCTGACTAAAGAATCGATGGAGAAGAGATAGCTGTCATAATGTCAGCTCTTGACCCATCGAACCAGAAATCACCACAGAGACAATCAGATTCCAAGCAGATGGCTTTACTGGTCAAATAGGCAATACAGTGCATGAAAAGCAAGATGACAGTTATGGCTTGTCTTGTCCATTATGTGGAAATACAAGGCAGAGAAACGGCGGGAGATTACAAAGCATAAACAGAGCATTATTTCCCAGGAGTGGCGTTCCCAGGCTTTGGTATGTGTAGCCGTCCTTGAAGTCTGGACGGTTCAGCAGAGAAACGAAAGGAAACATCTAAACCGAGATAACAACCTGACTACCCGTTAAGGCACTCATTGACTCCGGTTGCGGTCGCACTCTAATCAATGAGGCCACATTTGCAGCACTCAAAGTCAAGTCCGAGGCTTTACCAGCCCCCGTCCAATTTGCCCAAATGGACGGAAGCCATTTCAAGGGGGGCCCAGTTGATCATCGCACTACAGGGGTGGCGATGGGTATTGGCTCCCACTGGGAGCAAATAGACTTTACCATAGCCCCTATCCGATTTGAAGTGGTCCTGGGAATTAACTGGATTAAAGGTCATAGTCCCAGTATAGACTGGGAGACGAACACGATCTCCTTTGCCAACCCCAAATGCGATCAGCACCGACAGCAAGTTGCAGTGCTGTCTCCACCCGCTCCAGCATTAACCTCCGATGTCCCATCACCGCCGTCCCTACCTGATGTATACCAGGACTTTGCGGATGTCTTTAACATTAAAGAATGTGATTTCTTACCCCCCCCCCACCGGGCCACTGACTGTGCAATTGAAGTGGTGAAGGACTGCACATTAACCAAGAGTAAGATTTACCCTATGAGTGCTTCCGAGCGCACTGTACTACGGGACTTTTTGGACAAAAACCTTGCCCGAGGGTTCATTCGCCCATCGAATGCTCCCAACTCAGCCCCCGCATTTTTCGTCCGAAAAAAGGAGGGCGACCTGCGCCTATGCATCGACTTCCGAAAGCTCAATGCAGTTACCCAAGCCAACGCCTACCCTATACCGCTGATTTCAGATATTTTGGGACAATTGCCAGAGGGACGTATATTCTCCAAATTGGACTTAGTAGAAGCCTACTACCGCGTCCGTATCCGCGAGGGAGACGAACCCCTTACTGCCTTCTCTAGCTGTTTTGGAATGTTTGAATTCCTTGTGATGCCTTTCGGGTTAAAAGGAGCCCCGGGGGTCTTCATGCAACTCATCAACGAAATCCTCCATGATTTACTGTACCGCGGGGTGGTAGTTTATTTAGATGACATTCTTATTTATTCAAAAACCATGGATGAGCATGTCGCTCTGGTCCGAGAAGTTCTGCAGCGCCTGTGCAGTCACCAACTCTTTGCAAAGTTGGCTAAATGCGAATTTCATCAGAGCAAAATAACGTTCTTGGGATATATAATCTCCCACCATGGCCTTAGCATGGACCCGGCCAAGGTTCAATCCGTCCTCGATTGGACCCCTCCCTCCAACCGCAAACAAGTACAACAGTTTCTAGGTTTTGCTAATTTCTATCGCGGGTTCATCCCTAACTTCGCCCAAGTGGCGCTGCCCATCACCGACCTGCTGAAAACAAAGGGTAAAGGAAGCTCGGCTACGTTACCCTCCGCTAAGATACTGTGGACTGATCAATGCCAGGCCGCTTTTGTAGCCCTCAAACGCCTTTTCACTTCGGAGCCCATGCTACGGCACCCAGACCCGAATCAAATGTTCATTGTGCAAGTCGATGCCTCCGACGTGGCTATGGGAGGGGCCCTTCTCCAAAGAGGACCAAATGGTCTCCTTCACCCCTGCGCTTACTTCTCAAAGAAGTTTGCGCACTCCCAACTGAACTGGCCCATTTGGGAGAAAGAAGCCTCAGCCGTTCACCATGCACTTACTCTGTGGCAACAATTCCTGGAGGGGTCTAAAATACCCTTTGAAGTCTGGACCGACCACAAAAATCTAGCTGCCCTCAGAGGGACCCATAAATTATCCGCGAAACAACAGCGTTGGGCGGATTTCTTTGCTCAGTTTCGTTTTGTCCTGAAGCATGTCCCTGGAAAACAAAACGTTCTCGCGGATGCTCTCTCCAGACTGCCTCAATACCCGGTGAAACTCGATCGGCCAACAGACTCTTTATTTACGCCCACGCAAAGAGGAGTATTTAGCTATTAAATGCTCCATAATCATACAATGGTCCAAGCATGAGCGACCCTCTCTAAATCCGGCTTGTTCTTCTGAAAGGCAATTTTCCTGTTCTAACCAATCTCTAAATTTCCATTGCAGATGTCTTGCGTACAACTTACTAATTATGTTTAATAGACTGATAGGTCTATAATTGGCTGGGTTTTCTTTGCAACCTTTCTTATAAATAGGGACAATTATTGCTAGGCCCCAATCAGGAGGGATCCTACCTGTTCTATCAACTGCAGTGAATAGTGCTGCCAGGAGGGGTGTCCACCATTCCACATTCCTTTTAATTAGGTCTGCAGAGATTAAGTCACTTCCCGGAGCTTTACCGTTCTTTAGTGTACCTATAAGATTCCTCACCTCTGCATATTGCACAGGGGGCCAGCATGGTACACTATTCAAGTTCTCAGTGGAGGGGGCTGGGCTCTCCAAGCTAGAGTAGAGGGATCTAAAATGTTTTTCCCATGCTTCAGGTAGAATAGTATTATTGAACGCCATAGTGGAATTGGTTAAACGGCTCGAGGTCAAGGACCAAAATAACGATGAGTTTTTATCCCTTATTGCTTGTGTTAGCTGTTGCCAAGCTAACTCCATTGACTCCTTTTTTTTCTTACAGATGAGGGCTTTATAATGAGACTTTAAGCTCTTCATTACCCCCATCAAGGCCTCATTCTCACTACATCGATATTTAATATAGGTGGCACTAAGGGCCCTCTTGGCTTCCCTGCATTCACTGTCAAACAAGGTTTTGGAGTGTACATTTATCCTCTTTTTAAGTATATAGTTAGGCTTAGTAATCACTTTGTATATTTCATCCGTTATCTGTTCATAGCATTCTAGCTGTGTGTCAATGTTTTCATCATCTAGTAACCTCTGAGCTAAGGCATTTAGAGGACCCGATTGAAGGAGTTCTTTAATACTTTTATCAGTTCTATCATTCCACCTGACTCTACAGTGTTTTCTCTCGTAAGTAAGGGTCTCTTTGTGTGTTTCTATAATGCACAGGTTAATATCTGGGGAATCAAACATCATGATAAGTGGTAAGTGATCACTATCATAAAAAGAGGACACCTCAAAGGATTCAACAGCTTGGACAAAGTTGTCAGATACCATAATATAATCTATAACACTCTTCCTAGTTCCTGAACAATAAGTAAATTCTGCCTGATGGTCGTTAGGGTATGAGCCATTTAAAATTAAAAATTTGCAGCTGTTTGCCATCTGTGTCATCCTGTATCCGGCATAATTTGATTTTAAATCTTTGGAGGATCTAGGAAATGGAAGAACTGGATTCCTAATTTTGGGAAAGCAAACCTTGTATTTCATGTGTAAGCTATTGTCATCCCTTCCCACCCTGGCATTAAAGTCCCCGCCAATGATCACATAAGTTGTCGAATTGACCTTTATAAGATGTCCTATGTAAGCCTCAAGCCCCGCCCATACAGTCTCAATTTGAGATTTAGTTTTAAAAGGGGGACAGTATATATTAATTATTAAATAAGATATCTGCTTATAAAATATGACCACAGCCATAGCAAGCTTCAAGTAAGGAGCTAAAACTTCAACTCTAATATTCAGGGCTGTGGAAACTAAAATCCCCAGACCCCCTTTTGCTCTACCATGAGGGGAGGGATCAGCCGCTAAATCGTATGCTTTAAAACCATTAAGTATTGGAGTATGTAAACACCAGGTCTCTTGTACAAGTATAAAATCAAGTTTAGTTAAAAAATTATATGTATCCTGATCCCTAATCCTTGCCTCCCAACCCATAACATTCCAGGAGACCAATGAAAGAGTCTGTGGTGCAGTTCCAGAGTTCAGTAGTAATGCCCCATCCAGTCAGTCCGCAGATATCATACCCACTTGTCCAGATGAGTCTATGTATATTGAACCGTTTTTACCAACACACCAGTTCATAACAGCATTTATGGGATGTATCGAAGGTAATTCAAATTCATCCCTCTGCTGAGGCTCAATACATGCCTTTCCCTTATTAAAATGCGGGGAGATGATTGGGAGCACTGGTTGGTAGGAGCACTGCAGGATGTCCTCAGTTGATTGGAGATCAGTCTGGTTCATAGGCACATCCCCCATTTTCAATAAATTACTCCTGAACTCATCCAGCCCGTTAATGATATCCTCTTGATCAACTCTTGAGAGAGAGGGAAAGATATTGAGTATTTCCTCTTCCATCATGTTGTTAAGCTCCTTACAATCCAGACTGGTATGAGTTACTGGTGATTTCTCTTCAATAGGGTTTTTATCCATCTCTGCCTGGGTAGTGTGGTTTCTCTCAGCTGGAATAGTCACCAAGGCCAAATCCTGCTGAAGCATTCCCGTCTCAAAATCCCATTTCTTTTTCCCACAAACAGTCTGCTGGTTTGGGAGGAGGGGAGTAATCAGTAAGTTAGAAAAGGCTCTTACTGGAAAAATTCCTTTACTATTCAGCATATCCTTTTGTCTCAGCAATGTTGAGGGAATTCTTGAACTCTTGAAGGTCAGCATAATTCTCTGGGCCTGATTCCAGTTGCTTACAGTTTCAGCCCGAGTAATGTCTATATTGGGGCCACTCATACTGAGCAACTCACTCAGATGTTTGGTGGCCAGATATTTAGAATTCCATGGTGGCAAGTACCCTCTGTATTTGTAAACTGTTAAGCAAATCTTATGAGGTTGAAGAATCAGTAGTTGTTGGCAATTTTTGCATTGCTGTTTCCTCACAATTTCCCTCTTTGCTGACCCTTCAGGAGCCCTACTTACAGTTGCTGAGGTAAGGGGTGAAAGCCAAGGATAATTAGAGTGTTCCTTATGTTTCGATAGAGTCTGCATCTTATCAGTTAGAGATTGTACCATTTGCATAAGCTTTTTTAAATCAGCTGTGATGTTACCAAGATGGGCAAAAATAATATCAACTGTTTTAGCCGTTAATTCAGAAAGTTTCAGAATAACTTCGGCCTGTTCCATCTGCTCTTCGTTCTTATCTGAATCCTTTAAGGGAACAGCTGAGTTATTTACATCTTCATCTACACCAACACTGTCCTCCTCATTTATGTTGACTTCCAGAGGAGTAAACCGATTTGCAGTAGGCACATTAAAAACTGTAACGTTCCTTGAGGGAAAGTAGTCAGCTATTGTTGTCTGTTTGCTGGCAGGAGGAGAGGATATTTCCTCCTGTTCCCTTGGGCGTTTCCCACCTCCCATATTAAACTCGATAAGAGTTTAAGTCCGTCCAACCAAAACACAAATGCAGAAGCTGTCTAACTCTCTCAGCAGTGTTATGCAGAAATAGTCCAGGTAGCATGAATAAGGGATAAGGAGAAAGAAAATATTGTTGTACTTGCGGAGCATAAGACTGCAGCCACTATCCGGTCGCCATCTTGGCTCCTCCCCCCTACCCGTGCTGGCTGTACAAACCCGATCCCAAACACTGCCCCCACAACGGAAGCACGCAGTAGCCAACGCACCAACTCCTCCGACCCAACCGGCCACCAAGCCGCCTGCAGTCAGCGCACCGCCGCACGTAAGCGCTTCCCCCTCATCGACCCCCATATCTGCTCCTACTTCCACCGTACAAAAGGGGGGGTTCCCGTCTCCGAGTCTTTCTTAAATTCCCTTCGGGCACAATGCCTTATGGAACGCTCTGCTCAAACCCTGCCTCTCGATGTAATCAAACAAGGAGGTTGCTGGTACAAAGACTCGAAACTATACGTGCCCAAAACGCTCCGAAAAGAAGTCTTACATTTGGCTCATGGAGTAAAAACAGCTGGACACTTTGGGTTCCTAAAGACCCTTCACCTGTTGCGCAGACAGTTCTGGTGGGGGGGGAATGCGTTCTGACATTGACTCTTTCATTCGCAGCTGTCCTGTTTGCGCCACGGTCAAACGATCTCAAGGCAAACCCCCAGGACTACTGCAACCACTTGAAATACCCAGCAAACCCTGGGAAGTGATTGCTATGGATTGCTATGGATTTTATGACGGATCTCCCTCTCAGCGGGGGAAAAACTGTGTTATTTTCTAAGCAAATACATTTGGTTCCGTGTGCGGGGATCCCCTCCGCTCAGAAGTTGGCCTGCCTCTTCGTGTCACGTCTTTAGACTACATTCGTTTCCGCGCAAGATAATCTGCGACCGCGGAAGTAGTTTCGTTGCTAAGTTTTGGAAAGCTTTTCTCAAATTGGTGGGGGTGGAGCAAGGGTTGTCTAGTGCATACCATCCCCAAACGGATGGTCAAACAGAACGTGTCAATGCTGTACTCGAATGTTATTTGCGCTGTTATGTCAATTACCACCAAGATGACTGGGTGGAACTGTTGCCTTTTGCAGAATATGCCTACAATAATGCTGTACATCAGTCCACAGGTTTCAGCCCGTTTTATGCGGTGTATGGACAGGACTTCGGTCCTATCACCCCGGTAGAAGGATCAGAGGGGGAGGGGGATGCCGACATTGCCTCTTGGGCACACACCCTCCGTACAACATGGCCCTGGCTGATTAGCAACCTAGACCGAGCCAAGCGCAAATACAAGGCGCAGGCTGGCAAGCATCGTTCCCCCAGTAGGGACCTGCAAGTGGGTGACCTGGTATACCTTTCCACCAAGAACCTACGCTCCACCCGTCCTTGCCATAAGCTCAGTGCTAAATACATTGGCCCATTTCCCATCACCCGCCTCATAAATCCTGTCACGGTGGAACTGTCTCTCCCCAAAACTCTGAGGCATGTGCACCCCGTTTTCTATGTCAGCCTTCTAAAGCCCCATATTGCTTCCCCACAATGGCACCCGGAGCCGCCTCCTGAACAACCCATAATGGTGGGGGGGGGAGGAACATTTTGAAGTCTCCAAAATCCTGGATTCCCGCATACACCATGGGGCCTTGCAATACCTGATCCGCTGGAAACACTTCCCCCCTGCCTATGACAAGTGGGTTCGCGCACGGGATGTCTCCGCCCCCAAACTCGTCAACGCCTTTCACAATACCTACCTGGACAGACCAGCCCCCTTGCCGGATGGGAGGGGGACTTAAAGGGAGCAGGATGTCAGGTTGTTATCTCGGTTTAGATGTTTCCTTTCGTTTCTCTGCTGAACCGTCCAGACTCAAGGACAGCTACACATACCAAAGCCTGGGAACGCCACTCCTGGGAAATAATGCTCTGTTTATGCTTTGTAATCTCCCACCGTTTCTCTGCCTTATATTTCCACATAACGGGCAAAACAAGCCATAGCTGTCATCTTGCTTTTCATGCACTGTATTGCCTATTTGACCAGTAAAGCCATCTGCTTGGAATCTGATTGTCTCTGTGGTGATTTCTGGTTCGATGGGTCAAGAGCTGACAGTTTACACCAAAATCCATAAAATCTAATATCTTAATCATAAACTGCCAATTAACATTATCAAAAGCTTTTTCAGCATCCAAAAATATCATAGCTATTGGTGTTGTATCTTGTTCTGCATATTCTAAAAGATCTATTACCACCCTTACATTTTGACTAATCAATCTTCCTGGTAAAAATCCAGCTTGATCTTCATGTATTAATTGATTTAATACTCTTTTTAATCTATTAACTGAAATTGCTACAAATAATTTATAATCAGTGTTTAACAGTGAAATCGGTCTATAATTTTTAACTTCCAATACATCAGCATTCACCTTTGGTATTAATGCTATATTTGCTTGTTTCCAAGTTTGAGGGATAATACCTTTTGTCAATCCAAGATTCATCACTTCCAATAGGTAAGGGATTAATTGCTCTTTAAATGTTTTATAATAAGATGCTGTAAAACCATCTGGTCCAGGAGATTTGTTCAATTTGCTTTTATTTATTACTTCTTCCAGTTCTTCTTTAGTTATTGGAGAATCCAAGAAATCTTTATTTTCCTGTGTTATTTTTCCCCAATCCCATTTGGTAAGATAGAAATCCATTTCTACCTCTGAAACTATATTTTTTTATATAAATCTGTATAAAAATTCACGAATGTATCTAATATCTCCTCTTTAACTCTTGTTATCTTACCCTTCCTCTTAATTTGGGTTATTGGTATTTTTTTATCTTTTTGCTTGAGTTGCCATGCTAACATTTTACCTGGTTTGTTAGCATGTTCAAAAAATCTTTGTTTATTATACATGACTTATCTTTCAATTTCTTCAGCAATTAAAAATTCATATTGCTGTTGCCAATTTCTAATCTTGTCCTGCTGTTCCTGTTTATTTACTTTATCTTGCATTCTGCTTAAATGTCGTTCCCCCTGTTTTATTTCATCTAGTATATATTTTTTCTTTTTCTCCCTTTCTCTATAGCATCTTGAATTTTGTTGAATTAATAATCCTATAATAACTGCCTTACCAGCATCCCAAACTATATCTTCACGAGTACCCTTATCTATATTATCTTTAAAATAGTTCTGTACTTCCACCTTCAATTTGTCAACTATTTTACTATTTTTCAAAAGAAAATCATTAATTCTCCAGGGTTTGTATCCTCTATCTCCCATTTTAATTTTAACTGATATCGCGTTATGGTCTGACAACACCCTAGGTAAAATCTCTGAGTCTTCTGATTTCACTACTAGACCTTTTGATAGCCATAACATATCTATCCTGGAGTATGTAAGGTGTCTCTGTGAAAAGAAAGTATATCCCTTCTTATTACCATGTGTCAATCTCCAGACATCAAACATATCCCAGTGATCTATAAGAACATCAAAAATCCCTGGTAATTTTCCTTCATTAATTGCTTTTTTTCTTTTCCCAGACCTATCTATCTTAGGTACCTTAACACCATTAAAATCCCCCATCCATATCATTTTTTCAGTAGTGTGTTCAGCTAATAGCATTGCTAATTTATCATAAAATACTTTTTGATTTATGTTAGACGCATATATTCCCACCAACAATATCTTCTGGAAACCACATGTTATTTCCACCAACAGAACTCTTCCCTCTACATCTTGGTAGATAACTTTTGGTTCTAGTGAGACAGGTATATACATAGCTATTCCATTGGTTTTCCTACTTTCATTACATGCCGTGAAGAGTGTACCCAACCTTGAATGTTCCAATCTAAATATATCCCTTGGAAGTATATGCGTTTCCTGTAAGCAAATAATATTAGCATTAATTTTTTGTAAATGGTGAAATACTTTCCTCCTTTTATTAGGAGAATTCAATCCATTGATATTCCAGGATAAAACCTGTAACATATCAAAATTTTAGTTAGATCCCATAATCTTCACAATCAGGTATAACAATTTTAACACCTACTGCCCCCCTTCCCCCTTATTCTCAATTCATTCTTCAGTGTCATCAATTGAAGAGTCCTCTGATGGATCTACTGGTAGGTCTCCACCCCCTGATGCTTCAGATGCCTTTTCTTCCTCTGTAGATTCTCTGGTTGGAACTTGTTTGGTTGATTTGGTAGGTTTAACCAATTCTGCATCATATCTTCTTAAAAACTGCTCAGCCTTATCCAATTCTGTAAACTTGAACCTTTTTGCCTTAAAAGTGAAGGAGATACCCTGTGGATATTCCCATCTAAACTGAATTCCACTGAGTCTTAAACGTTGAGCAATATCCATAAAATCCTTTCTTTTCTTCAACAGTCTTGCAGGTATTGTCAGGCTGCTATCTCAGTTTCTGTATTGCCTCTGTGCCTGTGCTGAACTGTCTAGACTCAAGGTCGACCTCGCATACCAAAGCCTGGGAATGCTACTCCTGGGAAAGTGTATTCTGTCTATGCGTTGTTGATGCTTTGTAATCTCCCGCCATTGACTGCCTTATATTATCTTCCAGCTAGTGAGACTCTCATAGCTGCCATATTTTCCTGTTTGCACTGTATTACCTTTTTGACCAGTAAAAGCCATCTGCTTGGATTCTATACGGCTCTGTGGTAATTTCTGGTTCTAAGGGTCAGGAGCTGACATTATGGCAGCTATCTCACCTTCTTCGTTATACTATTAGCCAGGCTGGAGCCCGGGGGGGTTCGCCTGCCACTTGGATGGGAGCTGGGAGGCTCTCCGAGTGACCTACTACCCTGGATTCCTCTCTGGAGGATCCCACCCTATTACAGGACTTAGTCGCTGAACTTTTTCGAACTACCCTAGAGGTTTGCCGCTTGAGGAGACTGGTACAGGAACAGTGGCAATCTCTAAGGGGGGTTCTCTGGATGTTGATGTCGGAGGATACTAATACTCGTTTAGACCTTCGGGATTTGGATCAATTACTGGACGACGCCCGGTTGGCAACTGAGGACTTACAAGTACTAACTGGACTTTTGGACAATCTTATTTCTCGGGGGACTCTTCCCTCTAGTTCTATTACCCTGGGAAACGCTGCTATGGCAGGAGCCCCGCAGGAAGGTTTTTCCCTAATACCTGATGCGGCCAGCTGTCAAGCTGAAGCCAAGCGGATCGCTGTTCGCACCGCTCTTCTCCTTGTGGAATGTACAAAGGACACCCCGGTGGCCACCTTGGCTCAATGTTTGACCCCCACGTTCGGGACCGATGCACCCGCGCTGGCAGTTCAAATACAGCCATTACTGGGCGGGGAACCTGACCCCATACTCACACTCCTGGAAACGGAGCTTTTACCGCATGTTACGGCAGAGGCTGCCCTGAGACTTGAGAACGCCAAAGTCCTTGCGGATAAGGAAGCCGCCGAAGCGGCTAAAGCGGCAGCCGAAGTTCTGGCCGCAAAGGATAAAGAAACAGCTAAGGCAGCAGCCGAGGCTCTGGCCGCAAAGGGTAGGGACCGGGCGAAAATGGACACTCGCCCCAAGGACACTGTACAGGGGCTGTTAGGTCTGTCTTTTTCCCCGACGTTTGTCCCGTCGCGCATGACTCAACGCGCACGCCGCCTTGCTGACCGACGCCGAGACTCCGGAGAGTCTGAGGATGAGGATCTATATGGGGACAGCTCTCAATGGGCCACGAGTTTCCGGACCAGTAAACCTCATCTTACTGGTGGCCCAAGCGAGGATGTTCACCTCTTACGAGCCCAGAATCGGGAGCTCACCGACCGTGTTGATCAACTCCAAGAGCTAATGGAGCGTATGCTTCAGGATAACAGGCAATTACAACAAGCCTTGTTAGCCCAGGTACAGCCCGCTCCAATACCGGGTCAGGGGGTGCCCGTCCAGCCACCCGCCAATGTGCCTGCACCACTCCTGCCTCCCGGAGCTCCCGTTGTTCCTCCACCCGGACCACCCGTGCAACCGGGTCAGCCTGCGCCCGGTCCTTGGAAGCAACTCAAATTGAGAACTACGTACGACGGATCTCTCGAGACTTTGCCTTGTTTCTTGCATCAAGTGGACAGCTATATGCGAGAACAAGGGCAGCTTTTCCCCACGGAGGACAGCCGGGTGCGCTATGTGGCTTCCCTTCTGACTGGTAAAGCAGCTGACTGGATGGTTCTCCAGTTCGACACCCACTCCCGCTCTATACGTTCCCTCAACAACTTCATGACTGCTCTGAGAAGGAGGTTTGAGGACCCCTTTCTGGGGGAACGAGCCAAAGCGGAACTCTTACAACTGAGACAAGGCTCTGCTCCAGTTCGAGAATTCGCCGATGAATTTCAACGACTGGCAAGTAAAATTGTGGGTTGGCCCGAAGCCACCCTAATTCACCATTTCAGGGAAGCCCTGCACCCTGATGTTCTGAACTGGTCATACATGCGGGGTGATCCCGATACCCTTGAAGAGTGGATTCTATTGGCCGAGGAAGTGGAAAGCCGCCGACGCTTTATTTCTCTTGTCCGTCAAAAGCACAAGGAAAAAAGCACCCAAAAGCCCCAATCCAAGGCACCACCGCCCATTCCACGAAATCCTACATGTCCGCCCCAGGAACGTGAAGCCCGGTATCAGAGAGGTGCCTGTCTTACTTGCGGGGAAATGGGCCACTTTGCAGCTGTTTGCCCATACCGCCCTGAATTATTTCGTCCCAGCACGATAACCCGAGCCAGAGGTCGTCCACCACGCAGAGGCACCGCGGCCACCCGCAGCGCAGCGCCGGGAAGACCCACACCCTCTGCACTTCATGCTGGAGACCCAACCTCCCTGCCTACTACGAACGACCCCGCCGGGTCTCGGATTACAAGTGCCCCATTGGGGGACAACTTTCCCTCCTCGGATGAAGAAAACCCATGGAACTCTCCAGCCTTAAACTTGGAATCTCCCCTTGACTTGTCAAAAAACGGCTCCGGTCTGTGGTGAGTGGAGCGTCTCCACAGACCTCTGCAGATCCTCCTGCTAAACCAAATGCTCCCACTAAAATTAAAGAAGTGGACTCCACCGTCTACGTGGATGCAGTTTTACAACACCATAAAGGTGGCCCCCAACTACCCGTCAAAGCACTCATTGACTCCGGCTGCTGTCGCACTCTCATAAGCGAAGCCACTTTTGCTGCACTTAAAGCCGAATCTGAGGCTTTACCAGCCCCCGTCCAATTTGCCCAAATGGACGGGAGCCATTTCCAGGGGGGTCCAGTTGATCACCACACCATAGGGGTGGCGATGGGAATTGGCTCCCACTGGGAGCAAATAGACTTTACTATAGCCCCTATCCGATTCGATGTGGTCTTGGGAATTAACTGGATTAAAGGACATAGTCCCAGTATTGACTGGGAAACAAACACTATCTCCTTCGCTAGCCCATTTGCGACCAGCATCGGCAGCGCTTTGCGCTGTTATATCCGCCCGTCCCAGCTTTAACCTCCGATGTCCCAGCACCTCCAATCCTACCTAAAGCATACCAGGACTTTGCGGATGTCTTCGACCTCAAAGAATGTGATGCCTTACCCCCCCACCGAGCCTCAGACTGTGCAATTGAAGTGGTCAAGGACTACACATTAACCAAAAGTAAGATTTACCCTATGAGCGCTTCCGAGCGCACTGTTCTCCGGGACTTTTTTGAAAAAAACCTCGCGAGAGGGTTCATTCGCCCATCGAATGCCCCGAACTCGGCCCCCGCGTTTTTCGTCCGGAAGAAGGAAGGCGACCTTCGCCTATGCATTGACTTCAGAAAACTCAATGCAGTTACCCAAACCAACGCCTATCCTATCCCATTAATATCTGATATTTTGGGACAATTACAAGAGGGCCGTGTATTCTCCAAGTTGGACTTGGTGGAAGCCTACTACCGGGTCCGTATCCGCGAAGGGGATGAGCACCTCACTGCCTTCTCTAGCTATTTCGGAATGTATGAATTCCTCGTGATGCCGTTCGGATTAAAAGGGGCCCCGGGGGTCTTCATGCAACTTATCAACGAAATCCTTCATGACTTGCTGTATCACGGGGTGGTAGTTTATTTGGACGACATTCTTATTTATTCAAAAACCATGGACGAGCATGTAGCTCTGGTCCGGGAGGTTCTGCAGCGCCTACGCGACCACCAACTTTTTGCAAAACTGGCTAAATGCGAATTTCATCAAAGCCAGCTCACGTTTTTAGGATACATAATCTCCCACCAAGGTCTTCGCATGGATCCTGCCAAAGTCCAAGCCGTTCTCGATTGGACTCCCCCCACCAACCGCAAGCAAGTGCAACAGTTTTTGGGGTTTGCAAACTTCTATCGAGGGTTCATCCCTAACTTCGCCCAAGTGGCTCTACCCATCACTGACCTGCTGAAAACTAAAGGGAAAGCAAGCTCGGCTACCTTACCCTCCGTGAACATCCTGTGGACTGATCAATGCCAAGCCGCTTTTGTGGCCCTCAAACACCTCTTCACTTCGGAGCCTGTGCTACGGCACCCGGACCCAAATCAAATGTTTATTGTGCAAGTCGATGCCTCCGATGTAGCTATGGGAGGGGCCCTCCTCCAAAAAGGACCAGATGGTCTCCTTCACCCTTGCGCTTACTTTTCAAGGAAATTCGCACACGCTCAATTGAACTGGCCCATTTGGGAGAAAGAGGCGTCGGCCGTTCACCATGCACTGACTCTATGGCGTCAATTCTTAGAGGGGTCTGAAGTCCCCTTTGAGGTTTGGACCGATCACAAAAATCTAGCTGCCCTCACGGGATCCCATAAACTATCGGCGAAACAACAACGTTGGGCGGAATTCTTTGCTCAGTTTCGTTTCGTCCTAAAGCATGTCCCTGGGAAGCAAAACGTTCTCGCCGATGCCCTCTCCCGGTTACCACAATACCCGATGAAACTCGAGAGGCCAACCAACTCTCTGTTCACCCCTACGCAAAGAGGAGCCCTACCTGTACTGGCCGTACAAACTCGATCCCAGCAGCAGCGCACCATATTCAGCACACAAGCTCCGCCAGCCCGACCGGCTACCCAGCCGCCCCCTCAACGACAACGAACCGGCGTTCCCGCCCCTACAACCCCACCAGCCGCCCTACCGCCTGCAGTCTGCGCGCCACCGCACGTAAGCACTACCCCATAGCTATGCCTAAGACCACCATAGACGGGGGGGTACCCGCCAAGGGACCCATAGCTATGCCTCAGACCACCATGGACGGGGGGGGGGTACCCGCCAAGGAACCCATCTCCGAGTCCTTTTTAAATTCCCTTCGGGACCATTGCCTTTTGGAACGCTCCGCTCACACCCTACCTCCTGGTGTAATAGAACAAGGGGGTTCTTGGTACAAAGACTTGGTATGTGCCCAAAGCACTCCGAAAAGACGTTTTGGACTTGGCTCATGGAGTAAAGACAGCCGGACACTTTGGGTTTCTGAAGACTCTTCACTTATTGAGCAGACAGTTCTGGTGGGGGGAATGCGTTCCGACATTGACTCCTTCATTCGCAGCTGTCCTGTTTGCGCAACAGTGAAACGATCGCAGGGCAAACCCCCGGGACTGCTGCAACCTCTTGAAATACCCAGCAGACCGTGGGAAGTGATTGCTATGGACTTTATGACTGATCTCCCTCTCAGCGGGGGAAAAACTGTATTGTGGGTTGTTACTGATTTGTTTTCCAAGCAAATTCATTTAGTTCCATGCGCAGGGGTCCCCTCTGCTCAAAAACTGGCCCACCTCTTCGTGACACATATCTTCAGATTACATTCGTTTCCGCGCAAAATAATCTGTGACCGCGGAAGTGGTTTCGTTTCTAAGTTTTGGAAAGCATTCCTCAAGTTGGTGGGGGTGGAGCAGGGATTGTCTAGTGCATACCATCCCCAAACAGAATGTTATTTGCGCTGTTATGTCAACTACCACCAGGATAACTGGGTAGAACTGTTACCTTTTGCAGAATATGCCTACAATAATGCTGTGCATCAATCTACAGGTTTTAGCCCATTTTATGCGGTGTATGGACAGGAGTTCGGTCCTGTTGCTCCGAGAAATGATGTGGAGGGGGAGGGGGACCCCGACGTCGCCTCCTGGGCACACACCCTCCGTACCACTTGGCCCTGGCTGATTAGCAATCTCGACCGAGCCAAGCGCAAGTACAAAACGCAGGCCGACAAACATCGTTCCCCCGGGGGTGATCTGCGAGTGGGTAACTTGGTCTACCTTTCCACCAAGAATCTACGCTCCACCCGTCCGTGCCATAAGCTCAATGCTAAATTCATTGGCCCATTCCCCATCACACGGATCATAAATCCTGTCACAGTGGAACTAGCTCTCCCCAAAACCCTGAGGCGTGTGCATCCCGTTTTCCACATTAGCCTCCTGAAACCCCATATTACTTCTCCACAATGGCATCCCGATCCGCCTCCCGAACCACCCGTGATGGTGGGGGGAGAAGAACACTTCGAAGTCTCCAAAATCCTTGACTCTCGTATTCACCATGGAAACCTACAGTATCTAGTCCGTTGGAAACATTTCCCCCCTGCCTATGACGAATGGGTCCGCGCACGAGATGTCTCCGCCCCCAAACTCGTCAACGCCTTTCACATTACTTACCCGGATAAACCAGCCCCCTTGCCGGATGGGAGGGGGCCTTAAGGGGAGCAGGATGTCAGGCTGCTATCTCGGTTTCTGTATTGCCTCTGTGCCTGTGCTGAACTGTCTAGACTCAAGGTCGACCTCGCGTACCAAAGCCTGGGAATGCTACTCCTGGGAAAGTGTATTCTGTCTATGCGTTGTTGATGCTTTGTAATCTCCCGCCATTGATGCCTTATATTATCTTCCAGCTAGTGAGACTCTCATAGCTGCCATATTTTCCTGTTTGCACTGTATTACCTTTTTGACCAGTAAAAGCCATCTGCTTGGATTCTATACGGCTCTGTGGTAATTTCTGGTTCTAAGGGTCAGGAGCTGACAGGTATTTCCTTCATCAGTCTCAAAGGCTCATCTTGAACTTTCAATGGTGTCTTGTAATGAGTGTTGAGTATTAAATGATGACTCCTTGAGAACAGTTGAAGCAGGCAATCCCTCGGTACTTTATTTCTGGTTGCATATGCAGAGTTTATTCTATAAGCTGTCACAATCATCCCTGCAATAACATCTTCTGATTCCTGTAAAAAATCTGCCAAAAGAACTGTCAGATACCCACGTAGGTCCCGATCTTCAATTTTTTCTTTCAATCCACGAATACGCAGGGAGGATTCTTTTATCTTGAGCTCAATCATCGCCATCTGGTCAAATTGTTTCTCATCTCTGTCAGTAGACACTGCTATTGACATCTCAAGGGTGTCCACCTTCTTCTTGATTTCTTTAGTCTCCTGTGTATTTTTTTAAAGCTTGGTTTCTACCCTATCTTGTCTGACAGTCAGGGATGAAATTGTGTCTTGCAAAGCAGCTACTGCAGCCGAGTTTTGAGATGTAGTAGCTGTATTCTGGGATAATTCCTGCTTCAATTCTGCAACATCTTGATGAGTCTTAGTTAAAAGTTCAAATACAGAAGTCAATGTCACTTCAGGCTTAGTTTTTGGAAGCATCTTAACAGTAACAGATGATGATGCTACTGGAGAAGTTGTCTGTTTAGTTATGATTTGAGTCACAGAGGATCTTCTATGAGTAGGCTGTACCACCAGCTTTGTGTCTTTAAGAATGTCCTTAGTATGCTTCTCTTTTTCTCCCATTGGTAAGCTAGGAGAACTGAAGAAAACAACAACAACAATTGGCAATTGTAATCCAAAAGGGGGAATTGGGGGGGGGGCAGAAAGTTTCTTTTAAGTCATTGCATAAAAATTATTTCAGATGAGAGAGTCCAGTTCAGAGAAAACAATCACTATGACATCTCAGATGTTTTATTCCATGTCACTTGATTATTCTCCAACTCCTTTCTCTTATTTCCAAGTTCTTGCTTTAATAAGAAACTTTTTGAAGTGCGTCACACAACTGGCAAAAATCCAAAAGTTAAAAAACAGAGCGTAACAGAATTATAGATGTTTCTGAGTTAAGTCTTTAAAGAACAATTCAGCCACACACCCCAAGTTAATGTTTTAAAAGTAAAAAAATGCTTTGTTGCAAAATGTAAAAGAAAATCGGGTCCCACCTCGCTTTCTTCTGATGTGCCTTTAAGATGGCGCCGGCAATTCAGCGGAGCCCCGTCAGAGCTACCGCCGCCGTTTTCTTGGCGGCTATCGCTCTGATGACAGGTCTGCCACCAGCCCCCGTTTCTGCATCCCCTCTTTCATCGAGGGGTGCCGCTTGCCGGTTTTTCATGGGGCTGATTGATTGCCCCGCGGCAGCGAGACAGCAGGAGCGCGACTTCGCGCTAGTGGCGGGGGGGGGGGGTCATCCAACCCGGAAGTCAATACTCCAAATTAATGACTGGCTGCGTAGGTGAGGTTATCAAGAAAGGTTTGGATTTCTGGACCATGGCTTACGCTTTCGAGAAGAAGCTCTTCTGTTGGGGGAAGGTTTACACCTCACGAGGGTAGGAAAAATGTGTTTGGTGAGAGCCTTGCAAACCTGATCAGGAGGGCTTTAAACTACATCCTATGGGGGAGCGAGACAACAATTTAAAGCCTTGTATGCTGATAATACCTGGAGATGAGAACAATAAAGATTTGCATGGAGTGGCATGTATGCACGGAAACAAAAACTCACAGGTAAGTACAGAAATGAAAACAATGGGGCACATAAACCACAGATTCCGATGTCTGTACACTAATGCACAGAGTATGGGAAACAAGCAGGAAGAACTCGAAGCCCTAATACAGGAAGGGGATTTTGACCTAATAGGCATTTCTGAAACTTGGTGGGATGTCACTCATGACTGGGATATTAAGATTGAGGGGTACAACTTGTTTAAAAGGGATAGATTGATAAGGAAGGGGGAGGAGTAGCACTGTATGTCAAAGATGTGTACACTTGTGAAGAAGGACATGAATCTGAGCATGGTAGTGCAGTCGAGACTCTATGGGTAAACATAAAAGGAATAAGAAATAATCATGATATTCTCATGGGGGTCTGCTATCGACTGCCAAACCAGGCAGAGGACTTGGATGGGACACTCCTAGACCAGATCACAAAGTTTTCAAAGAGACAGGACATAGTGGTCATGGGAGATTTTAATTACCAGGATATCTGTTGGAAGTCCAACACTGCTAAAAATGCAAGATCCAATAAATTCCTGACTTGTCTTGCTGACAACTTCCTATTCCAGAAGGTGGACAGGGAAACAAGGGGGTCTGCTATCTTAGACTTGATTCTCACCAACAGGGAAGAACTGGTCGATGAGGTTAAAGTAGTGGGCACCCTGGGTAGTAGTGACCACTAGGGCTGTCGATTCGGTTCGGTCCTAACCAAAAAACAGCCGAATTTCTCCTGATTCAGTGGTTTTTAGTTCGGGACGAACCGAACTAAAAAATGGCGGGAAACCGGAGGAGCCGAATTCAGCGAGTTCAGGAGTTCACGAATAAATCCGGCAAATTCAGGGCCGTCAGTAAGCAGCATTCTCCTCCCCCGGCCAATCGGTGGCCAAGCTGGGTCTTCTTCTGGCCAATCAGTCAGGATTGAGTACTGGAGGAATCAGCTGCTGCGCGGCCAGGCCAGGGAGAGAGAGAGAGTGAGAGAAATCCTCGTGTGTGTGTGTGTGGGGTTCTTGTGCACATTCGCTCCCTTCCGTGGCTGCAGGGGGTGCATTTTTTGGGGTACAGACCCCAAACTTTCAGTGGAGCTTCAGACAAGCCTTCTTAAGAGACCCCCGAAGTTTTGTAAACATTGGGTCAGGGGGTCCCGAGATATGGATTCCCCCCTTTTCTCTTTTTGTGGCTGCAGGGGGCGCTTTTTTGGGGGTGCAGCCCCCAAACCTTCAGGATATCTTCAGACGAGCCTTCTTAAGAGACCCCCCAAGTTTTGTAAACATTGGGTCAGGGCCCCTCGAGATATGGGCTTTCCCCTTTCTCCTATTGGGATGAATGAATCACCCGATCTTGTATGCATCTCCAGAGCAAAACATCCCGTGCTTAAATGAAATCGTCTTGGATTACCCAGTCCTCCTCCCAGCCCCTCTCGATGGAACAGAAGACAGCCACAGTAGGACCCCTTTGGGGGCTTTAATCTATACTTTTTCTCCTGTGTGTGTGTGGGGGGGGGAAGCAGAGTCTGTGTGTGTGTGGGGAGGGAGCAGTTTCTGTGGGGGGGGGGAAGCCAAAGGGGGCTTTCGCCCGTTCTGCCTGGGGGTGTGTGCCCCCTCAAGTCTCTCTCTCCCTGGTTTGAGGGGGGGCTTCAGTTGTATGTCCTCAGGTTTTCCCTCATTCATACGACGGTTAGGTCTATTTTGATGCTTGCTAAAACTGGTTTTCAAATGGTGACTTAAAGAATGCATTTGCCTGGTCCTGGGTCCGATGCAAAAGGGGAAATTCCACCCTCTCCTGCTCATTATGCATAGCTAGCTGCCTCTGTCCCTTTCCATGGTTTGCAAACTCCCAGGTGTCAGGTGTTGCTTTGCATGTTTGCAAAGGTGTTGCTTTGCAATTGTGTTGCTTTGCAGTGTTGCTTTGCAAACTTCTTAGCACCTGCCCCGCCCTTTGCATGTTTGCAAAGGTGTTGCTTTGCAGTTGTGTTGCTTTGCAGTGTTGCTTTGCAGTTGTGTTGCTTTGCAAACTTCTTAGCACCTGCCCTGCCCTTGCTCTCATCAGCTGGGAGCTTTGTGTGTGGGCGGCAAGCTCTGCTCAGAGATGGACATTAAGGGTGGGGGGACCCCTTTTGGGGCCCATATCTCAGCCCCCCCTAACCCAATCTTTACAAAACTTGGGGGGTCTGGCAAGAAGGGTCCTTTGAACCTCCGCTCTACCCCCCAAAATGCCCCCCCCAGAGCCACGGAAAGGCATGGTTGTGTTTTTTATTCGAAATTGTAACAGGAGACAAAGAGGGGGCAGAACTCCTCAATTCCTACTTTTCCTCAGTTTTTTCTCGTGAGGGAAGTGGTGCTCAACATGGCATAAACAGAACATGTGACCAGGGAAGGGATTTGCAGCCTAGAATTGGCATTGGGATAGTGCACAAACACCTGGTTTCTTTAAATGAAACAAAATCCTGTGGGTCAGATGAATTGCACCCAAGGGTACTCAAAGAACTTGCAGATGTAATTTTTGAACCTCTGTCCATTATTTTTGAAAAGTCTTGGCAAACAGGTGAGGTGCCAGAAGATTGGAGGCGGGCAAATGTTGTCTTCATCTTCAAGAAGGGGGAAAAGGAGGATCTGGGTAACTACCGACCCATCAGCTTGACTTCTATACCAGGAAAGGTGTTCAAACAAATCATCAAACAGTCTGTCCTTGAGCATTTAGAAAGGATGGATCTGATCACTAAGAGCCAGCATGGGTTTCTCAAGGATAAGTCATGTCAGACTAATCTTTATCTCCTTTTTTGAGAAAGTTACTACCTTGCTGGATCAGGGGAATGCTGTAGACATAGTTTATCTAGATTTCAGTAAGGCTTTTGATAAGGTTCCACATAGTATTCTAGTTGACAAATTGGGAAAATGTGGGTTAGATCCTATTATTGTTAGATGGATCTGCAACTGGTTGACAGATCGTACCCAAAGAGTGCTAGTTAATGGTTTCTGGTACACTTGGAGAGAAGTGACTAGTGGAGTTCCTCAGGGATCTGTGCTGGGCCCTGTGTTGTTCAACATCTGATTTGGATGAAGGAAAAGAGGGGATGCTTATTAAATTTGCAAATGATACTAAATTGGGAGGGGTAGCAAATACAGTAGAAGACAGAGCCAAGATGCAGGATGATCTTGACAGGCTAGAGAAATGGGCTAGAACTAATAAAATGCACTTCAACAAAGACAAATGTAAAGTTCTGCATTTAGGTAGGAAAAATCAAATGCATAATTATAGGATGGGGGAGACTTGTTTGAGCAATAGTGTGTGTGAAAAGGATTTTGGGGTCTTAGTAGACCAAACACTGAACATGAGTCTGCAGTGTGATGCTGTAACTAAAAAGGCAAACGCAGTCTTGGGCTGCGTCAACAGAAGTATAGTGTCCAGATCATGCGAAGTGATGGTATCACTTTACTCTGCTCTGGTTAGACCTCAACTAGGGTACTGTCTTCAGTTTTGGGCACCACAATTTAAGAAAGATGTAGACAAGCTGGGACGTGTCCAGAGAAGGGCAACAAACATGGTGAGGGGTCTGGAGACCAAGTCCTATGAGGAAAGGTTGAAGGAGCTGGGTATGTTTAGCCTGAAGAGAAGACTGAGAGGGGATATGATAACCATTGTCCCCCCATTGATCGCCAGGGTTGATTTTGATGATCTGGCTGGCTAGGCGGGTGTCCCCTACCTCTCTCACCACTCCATGTGCGCCCCTCCCGAAGCTGCACGCTCGGTGGAAGAGGACGACCATCCCAGATAAAAAGAGTGTACCATTCTTTGATATTGAAATGGTTTTGGTTTTATATATTATAGAGATTTAATAGAAATGCTATATTATGCTTATTTAACCTGCCACATTTAAAGTATGAAGTTGTTAGTAGAATCAAATGTTTTAGATATATTGAATTAATAATATAACTGATTTTTGTAGTAATTTGGCTGACTATTCAGTACGTTGTCATGATAACAATGCTAGTGGGAATATCGTAGCAAGGAATAGCAGTGCCCTTGAAGCTATTTTGACTACGTAATCTTGACTGCTTCAGAGGTATAGCAAGATTTTCTGCTCTCCTATTATTTAGTCAATATTGTGTGTGTTAAGTGCCGTCAAGTCGCTTCTGACTCATGGCGACCCTATGAATGAAAGTCCTAAAGACATATAAATATGAGTGCAGAAAGGTAGAAAAGTTAGATCTCTCCAAGTCTTAGTATAGACTGGAGAATCTCAGAAGATTCTTGGCTTGGTATGTATGAACTACTTACTTATATGTTATTCTAGATAGTCTGAATTCACTAACTAAATATTTTAACTAAATCAGACTACTTTAACTGTTATATTCTAAATTTTGGATTTTAAGATTACTTAGTATATAGAACTTGTCTGTATTCTTGTATACACTTTTAAGACTTTATAATACATACATATACACATATTACATTGAAGTTATACAATAAAATGACTATTTACTCACAAAAGTAAGTCATTTTGTGTCCTGCTTATTAGGTGACTAACTGAATAAGATAACTGAATAAAATAACATACCACTTCTTAGGAAGGGGTCAATTCTAAGAGCATAGTTACGAGAAGCCATTTCCTCTGTAATAGCTGGTTTCCCCGGGAGATCCAGAACAATCCATCTCTCTAACATGCTCTCAGATAAGGACATGGAGCTAACCTTTAAAGTGGCCAAATTTGGATGGTGAGCTATGAGGACTAGACGTGCATGTGTTAACTCAATGGTTGAGCAATTTTAGACTTATATTTATGTTAATTCCAATTATGTATTATGTTTTAAAATCATGCTCAACGGCTTTTATGAGTGAGTGATTACTCGTGACAAGTATTTATTGGGGTATATACTTGCTATCCTTTTTATGAATGTATATTTATGTATATCTTTTATTTGCTGGTCTTGGACCATATTAAACTTATTGACTGAAGAGCATAGTCACTGAAAGGCACTGACCTGCTTCAGCTTCTGGCAATGAAAGAGAAATTCCTTTCCTGCACTGGGAAATCCAGAACTTCTAAAGACTGAAAACAGATGGAAGGAGCTTCGTGATGTGATGTTGTTAGAACCTGAAATCAGGCAGATGGCTGGCAATGGAAAAAGCTGCCTATAAGCTTTGGGCAGAAGAAAAGAGATTGGCCCAGAGTGACAGTCCAGTAGATAAATCTCCTTTTATGATCACAGGTGTCTAATTGAACCATCTCAAAAGGTATAATCAACTCAAAGTAAAAAACCTTGATGAGAAGAATGAGGCCCACTGTAATCTGGAAATGAATGAGTAATTCTGTTCATCTCAGAAGGCATTGACTGTGGACAATGGAAATTTTCAACTGAAGAGTGCAAGTTCGTACGAGTATTAAGCTGACACAGGGGAAAGGAAAGCAGGCTTCCATGCAGTGAGCAAAAGCAATAAATGAAAAATTACAGACATCCTTTTCCACTAGTAGATAACCTTTATTTACACATACAACTTCTGCACTCTCACTTTCATTGCTTGTGTGCCTCTATTGCTTCAGGGTTTTTTCTTTTCTGCAGTTTAAAACTGCAGGGAAATATGCTGGACATAAAGTGATGTAATATCAAAGCAATCCACTAGAGGGAGTAAATCACACGAGGGGGAAAAACCCCTCATAGCAATAGGGGCACACAAACAAATGACAGTGCAGAAGAGCCCTGAAACTGGTTTGGGCCACACGGAGTATTTGCATATACTAATGGGAAATGATGTGAAGTGTTTGCAATGCATTTCAATGGAGGAAGGGGGGCAACCTCTTCGAGACCCCATAAAATCAGAACTCCTCACCCAATCTTCACCAAACTTGGGGGTTCTTGCCAGGAGAGACCCTTACAGCTACCCTGAAAATTTGGGGCCTCTACCCATAAAAATGCCCCCCAGAAACTTCGCAAAAAAAGCCCATTGCCTTAAATTTTCCCAGCCCATTTTCTTCTTCCCTAACAACTAATGCAAGCCCTACACAACCACCAGACACTGTCACAACCTAGAACCTAGAAGCAGAACAACCTAGCAGCACGACAAACCATATGAAGAAGTCTATGGAGCCGAGACTCTTACCAAAAAACCCTAAACACAACACACCACAACAAAATCAAAAGTGGGGGCCCTTTTGCCCTCCCCTACCAAACCTACACTATGTGCAGAGTGGAGGCTGATCACAGCACCCAGGCACAGTCTGGCGGCACATGCTCCACAAAACCCATGTCCAGCCACACGACGCCAGGTAGCTGGAGGTTCACCACCACCACCAAAATAAACCACTAGCAAAGTACACACACAATCAAAGCAGCTGTGTGAGTTTGTGATCTAAACTCAGCCTTGCTTGGAGCCAGCCAACCACAGCAGAAGCCCCCCCCCCCCAATTCAGTAGCCTGATTTCACACCAGCAAATCACTGCCATGAGGCAGGTGAACTGACCCCACACACAGGCAGAAGACCAACAGGGCAGGTAAAGGCGAGACTTCAATTGGAAGCAAGCAAAGTTAACCACTCACTTGCCAACAATGAATTAAAACACTTATGAGGAACAGCAAAAAATAGCTGATATCAATGTGTTAACTCAATCTCGAGTTCTCAGAGCACCCCCAGAGCCAGCAGACTAGTTTACAGGAAACTGCCTTCCCCCTCACGCCAGGCAGAAACTGCCTCCCCTCCCATACAGAGGCAGGCAGCAATCCAACAGGCAAGGCAAGCCTTCAATAGGAACTTGCAAAGCAGGCAGTAAATCAATCCAGTTCTGATTTTGTGATCAAGTTAAGCACTAGCAAAGCAAACAGAGTAAAACACAGCACACCACATCGCATACCAGAGACCCTTGCTTCGAGCCCCAAAGAAAATCCCCCCCACCAGGCAGAAACTGCCTCCCGCCCCCCCAGAAACCCAACAGGAATCAAGTTTAGAAGAAAAGCCCCAATTAAAACAAAATGATAGGGTCAAACTGTTGGATTTCTTCTCCTCCAGGTAGCAGGCAGGAAATAATCCAATGGATGCAGAAGGCGCACAGGTCAGCTCAGGATAGACAGCAGCAGCAAAAGCCAAGGTTTTTGCACTGGGACTCTCTGAGCAGGGAGTATTATAGCTGTTGACCAGCTCAGAGAAGTTCTAATGGGAGAATCCAGATTCTCTGATTGGCCAAAAGAATGCTCTTCTCCCAGTTCTGGCCACCTATTGGCCACTGGGACTGGATTTCCCCCCTCCCAGCTCAGTTTGGGTGTCTCTGAAGGCAAAGTAGGTTGCCCCTGAGGAGAGCTTTCTCCTCGCAAAGGCAGGAAGAAGCCGGAAAGCCGGATTGATTCGGCTTTAAGCCGAATCGCCTAAATCGCCTAAAAGCTTCGGCTTTTCCCCGCCTTTTTTTGCTTCGGTAAAACCCGAACTGGATAAAGCCGAATCAGCATTTATTTGGCTTTTATCCAGATCAGGTTTTACCGAATCGACAGCCCTATACTGGATACAGTAGCTGAATAGGACCCTGGGCGACCCAGCTTGGAATACCCACATCTGACAGGGAAGCTCACTGGGTGACCTTGGGCCCATCCCAAACTCTCAGACTAACAGGTTTATTGTGAGAAAATGGAGGAGGGGAGAATGAAGTTCTTAAAACCGCTTTGAGTTCCAACTGGGGAAAAAAGCGGATGTAAAAAATGCAAATGCTCTAATACAGTGATAGCACTATGTCCTGTGACGCAGTGATACAGCCTGACTCTTATGTGTAAATGTTGATGAGACACAAAGTGGCATACAAAGCACATTCCTCCCATTCCATCTGCCTTTCTGCTCATTCTATTCCAGATGGGGCCATGTGGAAATTTATGTGGCATGCCATGTGGAAGTTTTCTAGTCCCAGAGTTTCTGGTTCTCTGATATTTTAAACAGCAAGAACCTAAAGCAAGTGGTACCTCAAGCTATTGTTGGAGCTATTTCCAAAGCAATTTGGAAACAAAATCATTCCATGGTAAATTGTACATCTTTGGACTTAAGGGGGCTAATTCCCTTTGTTCTGAAAATTTGTGCTCATTATTCCTTAAGGCTTAATATACATATTAGCATTTTAAGTTAAATTTGTAATTAGTACAGTAGAGATAGTAATAGAAAAGAAGTTCTCTCTCTTTTTGGCCTCTGAGAGCATTCAGTATGGCCCTCTTTTTTTTGGTCTATGATTATATATTCTCAATTTAGCAACTGATAGGGTTTTGCTTTTCTTCTTTTTAAAAAATTCTCTGCTGACTTTGCCCTTCACATTAGGAGGGGAAACACACCTGCATATAAAAAGTGTTGGCATCCAGACATACGTATGCAGGCATTAGTTAAAGTGCATGAAAACACTGAGTCATATCCTGCCTCACCTTTCAGAGAGAACACTACCTTAAATATTTAGTGCCTTGGCAAAGGGGTTATGTTTGCAGAATAGCAAATGTTTCCTCACCAGTTGTCAGATGCGATTGTCCCTCTTCGTTAGACATACTGCACATTTTCCCGTATAGAAATTACAAACAGAAATAGCGCTTGCTACTTTAGAACCTAAGGATAGGGCACAACCTGGAAACGCTTCCCTGGTGTAAATGTCATTTCTTGGGAGTTCAGCTGACCGAGCAGGCTTATGATATAAACACATGAAATCATAGGAAGAATAGTATTGGTCCTTGTAGCCCACAACTATATGTTCTCAGAGGCCGAGGTATACTGCAGTGATGGTTTTCACTGGAGATGTCAGAAACTGAGCTTGGGAACGTAATGAAAGCAGATAACTGAAACTGTTTCAAAAAGAAATACCACTGGTTTTTCTTTACTTACAGGGTTGCCAACCTCCAGGTACTAGCTGGAGATCCCCTGCTATTGCAACTGATGTCTATCTCCCTTTAATGATGTCAATATCCCTTTATTAGTCAGTAGAGACAGGGATGGTAGCAACTACATTCAGAGAAGGAGAACTCAGGCAGTCTATAATTCTCACTAATCAACAGAAGTAACTGAGCTGGGACTCCACCCCATAAGACTAAACCAATGCACACAATTATCAGAGAGGGAACCAGACTGTGCCATTGAATAGGGTTGCCAACCTCCATGTGCTAGCTGGAGATCTCCTGCTGTTACAACTGATCTCCAGCCAATAGAGATCAGTTCACCTGGAGAAAAAGGCCGCTTTGGCAATTGGACTGTATGGCATTGAAATCCCTCACCTCCCTAAACCCCATCCTCCTCAGGCTCTGCCCCAAAAACCTCCTGCTGGTTACGAAGAGGGACCTGGCAACCCTAGCCATTGAAATGTATACAATAAATAAGCTCTTAACACGCAGAGTTGTTATCAGTAAAGTCTACTGCAACAACAGGCTTGCAAGAAGCATTAACTAATGGTAGGCCTTCCAGGAGCATAGACACCTTTGGGACATATCTTGCTTATAGGCAGAGAAGCAACACAGCAAGGAGCAGAGGAAAACAAGGGAGAATTTTAATAAGCTCTAAACAGAGGGCAGAATGCACTGCGGCTCCCCCCAGAGTTCAAATGGACTAAAAATCCCCTTCTATCAGTACTTTCATAAAATTCTCCACATGCTATTACCTGGCAAACAGGCTGTGGGCTGAAAGAGAAATATGCAGAAGAGGAGAAATAAGGGGGAGCTAGAGTAGTGAAGTGGAAATGGAGAGGGAACAGGTAGAGAAGGGAGACGTTGACATGGCTCAGAGTTGCCTGGCAAAACTTTGACCGCTGTTCTTACGTGCTTTTAATTAATTTCAGCCAACATTGGCTCCCATAAGGTTGCCAGCTCCAGGTTGGGAAATACCTGGCAATTTTGGGGGTGGAACCTGAGGAGAGAGGGGGTTGGGGAGGGGAGGGACTTCAATGCCGTAGAGTCCACCTTCCAAAGTGGCCATTTTTTCCAGGTGAACTGATCTCTATTGCCTGGAGATCAGTTGTAATCTCAAGAGATCTCCAACAACCACCTGGAAGTTGGCAACCCTACTCCCAAAGTACAGTATAAGAGAAGGGTGTGGGTGCCTGCCTGAGGAATCACTCCCTACTTCCCTCCTCATTCTCTTTTACCTCATTCTTTCTCTCCCCACTTTCAATATGGAAATGGGGAAGTGCTAACGGCAGTACCGGTTCCAATGCCTTTAAATGAAATAGAATAGAATAGTTCCAATGCATTTACCGTAAATGAAATAGAACAGAATAAATATTAAGTAGATTTTTTAAAAATCCTAAAACTAGCTTTACAAGAGCCTTTAAAAACCAGCAGCTAAAATCGCAAACAGCAGGGAGGTTAAAAGGATTGCCAGGGATTCCAAAAGTCCTGTGTGCATGTAAACGTCTTTACATGGATGCCACCACTGAGCTGCCTCTGCCCCTGGTACCTAACTAACCAGCCTTAGACCAAGGGGAAAAACAGTGCAGGGTCTTGAATTTTGTCCTCAGGTGGCAGATAGATACAGAGAAGGCAATCTCCCCTTCTTCCAGGCCATGTACACCAGTATTTCAAATAGCACCTGGAAGCAAACCAGTAGCCGGTGTAAAGCTTTCCATAGTAATGACATATGTGTCCTGTAAGTAACACCTGCTAGCAGCTTAGCTACAATATTTGGGACCAGTCAAAGCTTAATCTAAACCCTCTCCATAGTCATCCCCATCTTTCACGTAGAGCGCATTGCAGTACACCAACCTTCAGGGCATCATGCTCCCAGAGGGCTACCAGCTACTCAGTAAGAATGCAGCATCATAAAATCAGAAAAACAATGGCAGATATCCAGAAAAACAATAGTAGAAACCAAGATACTACTAGAAGTAGTATCTTTAATCCAGCGTACCTAAACAATAAAACAGAATTGGCAGGGCATTTAATATACTTCCGTAAACAATATTAGACAATAAAAATAATAACTGTCCTGAATATTGGTTCAGCTCAGTATGTTTCAATAAAGATCTTTGACAAACAGCTCTATAAACCCAACAACACAAAATGAGTTTTGAAAATCCACAATTCCACTGAGAAATGCCCTCGCTACAAATCAGATCTTCCCAGATGTACCATGGATCTCCTTGAGTCCATTAAAACAGTCACATTTCAACCTCACCCTGGCTATTTGTGGACAACCCGGCTTCAGTTCTTTGTTTGTAATTTCTCTTCTTAGGAAATCAGAAATAGCTCTGTCCTTTAACAACAACAACAAAAAATGTGTCCTGAAACTTCATTTACTAAAACCTGTGCTACATGAGTACAAGGATGTATGTATAGTACTAGGAAAGAAACAGAGAGAGGGTTACTACTCTGTATGTTTTAATAATGGATTTAGTAACTTTTTAAAAATCAAAGGCTTTGTGTGTGTGTGTGTGTGTGTGTGTGTGTGTGTGCATGTTAAGTGTGATCAAGTCTCTTCCAACTTATGGCAACCTTATGAATTCATGTTCTCCAAAACATCCAAAGCAGCAAAAATGTAGTGTTTAAGGTGTCAGACTAGGGCCTGTGAAACGCAAGTCCAAATCCCCACTTGTTCCACAGAAGCTCGCTGGGTGACCTTAGGCCAGTCACACAATCTCAGCCCTGACCCTGGCTAGTACTTGGATGGGAGACCTCCAAGGAATACCAGGGGCATGAGCGGAGGCAAGCAATGGCAAACCACCTCTAAACAACATTTGCTTTGAAAACCCTATGGGGTTGCCATAAGTCAGCTGTGACCTGACGGCAAAAAAGAAGAAGAAGAAGAAGAAAAGTCCTATCCTTAACAGTCTTGCAAACTGAGAGCCGTGGCTTCCTTGATTGAGTCAGTCCATCTCATATTGGGTCTCTCTCTTTTTCTGCTGCCTTCAAATTTTCCTGGCATTATATTTTTTAAATTTATACTCAAGACTGGGTCTTTGGACTGTGCTCGATTTAAAATATTTAAATAATATTAAAATATTTTATATTTAAAATATTTGTAACATCCCTCTCAGCAGTTCTTTTCCTGTGGTTTCCATACAAAATTATACAGATGTACTGGCCAACAATAAAAATCAGAAATTCAGCTGTTAAATGTTTCAGAATATCTAGTTGTTGTTTTTTAATCATCACAATCCAATAAGAAAATAACAAGAGAACCAGTCAAAACCAGCCTATTAACTGGGAAGACAATAAAATCAACCAAAATTTGATCACTAAAGATCACACTAGAGAAAAAAAAACAATAATAACAAAAGATCTAGGAGAAAAATGTTTTCACCCAGCACCCAAAATTTACTAAGCTTGCTTCAAGGTGCCTTGGTAAGGAGGGAGAACACTGCTGAGTTGCCACCACTGAGAAGGCCCCGTCATTCATGATCAGCATCTCACTTCAACAGTGGGACACACACCTAGCAAAACCCCACTTATGGATCTTTGTTGTTGAGCATCTATATATGGGAGAAGCTGACCCTTTCCATAATCTGGTTTTGGGATGATTAGGGCCAGGTAAGAGGGTAATGATTAGGGTAGGTAAGAGCCAGCAGCACATTGAATTGTGCCCATGTACCTCTTGAAGCTCCAGTGAGTTACATTCATTTGGCAGTCATGATATTCATGCATAATGTCAATGAGGATAGAGCAAGGGAGCGGGTGACAATCCCAGGGTCCTCACCGCATACCACTGCTGTCAGGATGGGTCCCTGTAGTGTAGAATAGCCCGCTGAGCTGTACTAGACCCCCTCTTCTCCTCTGGCACCTTTTATGTCCAATTGCCTTGATGCAGCCAGCAAGGTATGTCCCCACCATTGTTGGGGTTGCCAACCTCCAGGGGAGGCCTGGAGATCTCCCGAAATTAAAACTGAGCCCCAGGCGACAAAGATAAGTTCCCCTGGAGAAAATGGCTGCTTTGGAAGGTGGATTCTATGGCATTGTAGCCTGATGAGGTCCTGCCCCTCCCCAAACCCTGCCTTTTCCTTGCTCCACCCCCAAATCTCCAGAAATTTCCCAACTAGGCACTGGCAATCCTACTTAGCAGCCATTTTGGCCTTCAGAGCTTCAGCTATGCCAGAGGACAGGAGGGCTCCAGAGACCAATGCAGATGCACCAAGGGGACAGTAACCCCCCTTCCTTCCCCCATATGTGCTGTTCGTTTGCAGGAAACTGCAGCAAGCATTTCAGTCTCCATGGTCTTTCCCTGAAACACAAGTGGAGTTCCCCTCCCTGGAGAGGAACAGGGTGCCCACACAACACCATGTCGGAAAGCGGCTGCAACTGAGAGCTGGTAATACTGGCGCGGATGAGCTAGAAAGGCATCCAACATTTTCATTGACTGTATCTAAAGAGTAAAGCACCCAGAAAGGAGAAACAGACGAGCATGTCTATTAATTATGGAGGAACTAGTTTCATAGGGGGAACCTAAAACCTCTCTCTCTCTCACTCACTCATACACACACACATGCAGATCTCCCCATCCTACAAATTCATTAAAGACCTCCTTTGGTGATCCTGATTGCAACTGGAATTTAAATAATTTAGCTGTCATTACTAAAACATGTTGAAGTAATTTGCAAATGTTTACATTCGATAAAATGCACCTTTTAAATTATGTATTGCTTCATATCATTTCAATAAACATTTGTTTTCTTTTCTCTCCCGCCCAGCATTCCTGGGAAGGGTTGCCGCATGGCAAGCATCTCCTGAGATGGAGTTTAATAAACAGAAAGATCACTCCTTTTAAACACAAAGAGCTGACGGAAGGTGCCGAAGCAGCTCCTTGTCCTTTCGGCTTCCTTCTCTGCACATCGCCTGTTTGTAATGCATAACGTGACCTTGGGCTGCATTTACCACTGAGGATGATTAGTGATGTGGAAACAGAGAATCAAATTTATAATCCTTCTGGCAGGAGGGATTTATAGAGGCTATTTAATCTTGTTTCTAGCTTAAGAACTCGGTCTGTTCCGAGCGGAGTGTTTGCAGAATCAGTTCATAGGTGAAAACCAGTTTAATGAGGCATTGCTCATGAACAAGAAGAAAGCCTGTTTCGGAGAAGTGGGGACTAGGCCAAAGGAACCGCAGCAAATTGCAGGGAAGAAGAATGCAGCTTCTATTCAAATGTCTTTGATAGAATCTGTGGGAGCAAAATTCCATTTGTATCAAAACCAGTACAGAGTTATTCTATGCAAGGCTGCAGTCACAGAAAAGCTGTACTTTAAAAGCTACATACAGGTATTGGTCATGATCCAGAACTGTAAACATATCAAGACTTTCAGTTGCGTTTTATGATGGAACTTTTAGCATGTACTGAAGGACTGACCTCCCCCCCCCCCCCCCCACGAAATTTCATTTCCCTGGAATCAGGAATCTATGTAGTCCCACTCATGTGTACACCTGAAGCTGCCTTATACTGAATCAGACTCTTGGTCCATCAAGGTCAGTGTTATCCTCTCAGACTGGCAGCAGCTCTCCAGGGTCTCAGGCTGGGAGGGGCTCAAGATATTTAAACAAAGAAGTGTGACTTAATAAGGAATTCGTGAGATTAAAAGAGGGGAGATTATCAAAACCTAATTTTATTAGAGGATAGAAACTCTTTCTTGACTTTTGAGGATTTGCAGTTGGATAGAGACCTTTAAAATTGTAGAGAGAGGTAGAGAGAGAGAGAGAGGGAGAGGGAGAGGGAGAGAGAGACTGCATCTGCGTAGCACCCTGGGACTTCCCTTGTCCCTTCTAAGTACTAACCAGGGCCAACCCAGCTTAGCTTCCCAAGTTTTGACCAGAACCAATTAGCCTGGGCCATCAAGGTCAGGTCTATATATATGTGTGTGCATGTGTATTAAAAGTTGGTGGTTGATTGGATTTGTTCTTTTATATTTAAAATTTAAAAAACCCCACAATTATATAACATTGGGGGGAAATTCTGAAGGAGAGAATTTCAAAAACCTCATATGACCTAGTGAACCAGAGTTGTTCAGGAGGGTGTTTCTATGAAGGGCATGGGGCTGTAGCCGCTCTGAGTCCAACTTCAGCCAGGATAGAGAACAGGATATAAGTCCAATAAACAAACAAATAAATAAAATGGAATCGTTCGAGAGGATGCTTTTATAAATGAACTATGTTTTAGTTTAGGGCACTGGCAATGTATGCACTATCTTGTATTGAGTACATTGTTTTCTAATTTTTGTAATCCAGCCTTGTTTATGATACATCATGTGTTATACCATTACTGTTAACTAATTAGATAATCCCTTCAAAAACCTTAAAAAAAACAAAGGTCATTTATGCATGGGAGTTTTACCTGAGGTTCGTTGCTCGCTGGACCCACACTTTCCTATTGGGAATCTATGTACCAGCAGTCTCCAAGCTCAAATCAAGTCCCGCCCCTTTAAATGCTGCTTTGTAATTGGCTTACTTCACAGTGCTCACTGTGAGAGAAGATTCCCCCTAAAACCCAATTGCCACATAAAAAAGCATTTTAAGAACAACAACATAAAAAACGGAGCAATCTTAAAAAGAGGGGGGGGGGAATCCTAGCCTCAGTTTTAAAAAGATTTTATTCTGCTCAGAAAGAGCTCCGAGGAAGCAGGAAGTATTTCAATCCCTGCCTCTGGATATGCTGCTCTGTAACTGGCTGTGAGCGAAACCAAGCTTGCATGCCCCATACTTTGCCTTCTGCATGGAGATTTCACCTGGGCTTTGCTCAGGGAAGATGGAAGAGTCGGGTTAACAGATGAATGGAAAGGTCTGGACATTGTGAGGGCTGGCAGGGAGGTCAGTTCTCATGGATGAAAAACGCATGCATAACTCCAAGGAACAACTAAGATAGACCAGGGGCAAATGTGAGTGAAAGTACTCATGCATAAACAACCAAACACTTGCCCTAGATGGCATTATCAGACATTTATATAAATTGTTGCTTATCCTTTGCTAGCTGCAATCAGTATCACTTTTCAAGAAAAAAGATCTCCCTCAGTCCTGAAGTGAATCAAAGATGGTTGTTACAGTGAGGGGAAAAAGTATTTGATCCCCTGCTAAATTTGCCCGTTTGCCCTCTGACAAAGAAATGACCAGTCCATAATTTTTTTAACAATGATTTGTATTGGTTTTTAATTTTAATGGTAGGTTTATTGTAGCTGTGAGAGACAGAATAACAACAGGAAAAACCCCAGAAACCCAGAAGACAAAAGTCAGAGATTGATGTGCATTATAATGAGTGAAATAAGTATTTGATCCCTTGTCAGCCCTTGGCCCACAGAACCAGAAATCACCACAAAGTCATATAGAGTCCAAACAGATGGCTTTTACTGATCAAATAGGCATACAGTGCAAACGAATAAAATGACAGCTATGAGAGGCTCACTAGCTGGGAGATATTATAAGGCAGGAAAGGCGGGAGATTACACGCATGAATACAGTTTCCCAGGAGCTGAGTTCCCAGGCCTAGGTATGCGACCTTGGGGGGCAGACAATACAGCACAGAGACAGAGGCAATAACGAAACCGAGATAGCAGCCTGACATTCTGCTCCCCTCAAGGCCCCCTCCCAGTTCGCAAGGGGGCTGGCCTGTCCGGGTAAGCAATGTGAAAGGCGTCGACGAGGTCGGGGGCGGAGACATCCCGTGCGCGCACCCATTCGTCATAGGCAGGGGGGAAATGTTTCCAACGAACTAGATATTGCAGATTGCCATGGTGAATACGGGAGTCAAGGATCTTGGAGACTTCGAAGTGTTCTTCCCCCCCCACCATGATGGGTTGCGCAGGCGGTGGGTCCGGATGCCACCGTGGAGAAGCAACATGGGGTTTGAGGAGGCTTATGTGGAAAACAGGATGCACACGCCTCAAGGATTTGGGGAGAGCCAGTTCCACTGTGACAGGGTTTATGACCCGAGTAATGGGGAAAGGGCCAATGAATTTGGCGCTGAGCTTATGGCACGGTTGGGTGGAACGGAGATTTTTGGTGGAAAGGTAAACCAAAGCACCCACTTGCAGATCACCCCCGGGGGAGCGATGTTTGTCAGCTTGCGCTTTGTATTTACGTTTGGCCCGGTCGAGGTTGCTAACGAGCCAGGGCCAAGTGGTACGGAGGGCGTGTGCCCAGGAGGCAATGTCGGGGTTCCCCTCCCCCTCTACATCATCTGTAGGAGCGATGGGACTGAAATCTTGTCCATACACAGCAAAAAACGGGCTAAAACCTGTGGATTGATGCATGGCATTATTGTAGGCATATTCTGCTAAAGGTAACAGTTCCACCCAGTTATCCTGGTGGTAGTTAACATAACAGCGCAAATAACATTCAAGTACAGCATTGACACGTTCAGTTTGACCATCAGTTTGAGGATGGTATGCACTAGACAATCCCTGTTCCACCCCCACCAACTTGAGGAAAGCTTTCCAAAACTTAGAAACGAAACCACTTCCGCGGTCACAAATTATTTTACGCGGAAACGAATGTAAACGAAAGATATGCGTCACGAAGAGGCGGGCCAGTTTCTGAGCAGAGGGGATCCCTGCGCATGGAATCAAATGTATTTGCTTAGAAAACAAATCAGTAACAACCCACAACACAGTTTTACCCCCACTGAGAGGGAGATCAGTCATGAAGTCCATAGCAATCACTTCCCAAGGTCTGCTGGGCGTTTCAAGAGGTTGTAGCAGTCCCGGGGGTTTGCCCTGCGATCGTTTCGCAGCGGCACAAACGGGACAGCTGCGGATGAAGGAGTCAATGTCGGAACGCATTCCCCCCCACCAGAACTGTCTGCGCAATAAGTGAAGGGTCTTCAGAAACCCAAAGTGCCCAGCTGTTTTGGCTCCATGAGCTAAATGTAAAACGTCCTTCCGGAGAGCTTTGGGTACATACAATTTTGAGTCTTTGTACCAGGACCCCCCTTGTTCCAAAACACCAGGAGGTAGGGTATGAGCGGAACGTTCTAAAAGGCACTGGTCCCGAAGGACAGTTAAAAAGGATTCGGAGATGGGGATTTTGGAGGGAGCCCCCCCGTCGGTCATGGAGATCTGAGAAACAGTTATAGGGCTAGTGCTTACGTGCGGCGGTGCGCAGACTGCAGGCGGCTGAGCGGTCGGAGGGGTAGGAGGGGCGGGAACTCCGGTCTGTTGCGGTGGCGGCTGGGCAGCCGGTTGGGCTGGCGGAGCTTGCGAGTTAGGGAAGGTGTGCTGATGCTGGGATCGGGTTTGCACAGCCAGCATAGGTAGGGCCCCACGTTGCATAGGGGTGAACAGAGAGTTGGTGGGTCTTTCGAGTTTTACCGGATATTGTGGTAAACGGGAGAGGGCATCCGCGAGAACGTTCTGCTTCCCAGGGACGTGCTTCAGGGTGAAACGGAACTGAGCAAAGAACTCCGCCCACCGTTGTTGTTTCGCCGATAGCTTATGGGACCCCGTGAGGGCAGCTAGATTTTTGTGATCGGTCCAAACTTCAAAGGGTACTTTAGACCCTTCCAAGAATTGCCGCCATAAAGTCAGTGCATGATGAACTGCAGAGGCCTCTTTCTCCCAGATGGGCCAGTTTAATTGAGCGTGCGCAAATTTTTTTGAAAAGTAAGCGCAAGGGTGAAGAAGACCGTCCGGTCCTTGCTGGAGGAGAGCCCCTCCCATGGCTACATCGGAAGCATCGACTTGCACAATGAACATTTGATTTGGGTCTGGGTGCCGTAGCACCGGCTCCGAAGTGAAGAGGCGTTTGAGGGCCAGAAAGGCGGCTTGGCATTGCTCAGTCCATAGGATTTTTGCGGAGGGCAAGGCAGCCGAGCTTACTTTTCCCTTAGTTTTCAGCAGGTCCGTAATGGGTAGAGCCACTTGGGCGAAGTTAGGGATGAATCCCCGATAGAAGTTTGCAAATCCCAGAAATTGCTGTACTTGCTTACGGTTGGTGGGGGGAGTCCAATCGAGGACGGCTTGGACTTTGGCGGGGTCCATGCGAAGACCTTGGTGGGAGATGATGTATCCCAAAAACGTGAGTTTGCTTTGGTGAAATTCACACTTAGCTAGTTTAGCGAACAGTTGATGGTTACGCAGGCGTTGTAGAACTTCCCTGACCAGAGTCACATGCTCGTCCACAGTTTTCGAATAAATGAGAATGTCATCTAAGTAGACCACCACCCCACGATATAGAAGGTCATGTAGGATTTCATTGATGAGTTGCATGAAGACCCCCGGGGCCCCTTTTAATCCGAATGGCATTACAAGGAATTCATACATTCCGAAACAGCTAGAGAAGGCAGTGAGGTGTTCATCTCCTTCGCGGATACGGACTCAGTAGTAGGCTTCCACCAAGTCTAATTTAGAGAACACACGGCCTTCCTGTAATTGTCCCAAAATATCCGATATTAATGGGATAGGATAGGCGTTGGTCTGGGTAACCGCATTGAGCTTTCTGAAGTCAATGCACAGGCGAAGGTCGCCCTCTTTTTTCCGGACGAAAAACGCGGGGGCCGAGTTTGGGGCATTCGAAGGGCGAATGAACCCTCTGGCGAGGTTTTTGTCCAAAAAGTCCCGGAGGACAGTGCGCTCGGAAGCGCTCATAGGGTAAATCTTACTTTTGGTTAATGTGCAGTCCTTTACTACTTCAATCGCACAGTCTGAGGCCCGGTGGGGGGGTAAGGCATCACATTCCCTAAGGTCGAAGACATCTTCAAAGTCCCGGTATACAGCGGGTAGAGCCGGTGGTACTGGGGCAGTAGAGGTTAATGCTGGAACGGGCGGAAATGGCAGAGCAAAGTTTTGCCGATGCTGGTCGCAGGTGGGACTAGCGAAAGAGATAGTGTTTGTTTCCCAATCAATACTGGGACTATGTCCTTTAATCCAGTTAATTCCCAAGATCACTTCAAATCGGATAGGGGCTATAGTGAAGTCTATTTGTTCCCAGTGGGAACCAATTCCCATTGCCACCCCTATGGTGCGGTGATCAACTGGACCCCCCTGGAATTGGCTCCCGTCCATTTGAGCAAATTGGACGGGGGCGGGTAAAGCCTCTGAGTCGGCTCTGAGTGCAGCAAACGTGGCTTCGCTTATGAGAGTGCGACAGCAACCGGAGTCAATTAGTGCTTTGACGGGGATTTGTGGACCTCCGTTAAGTTGTTGTAAAACTGCATCCACGTAGACGGTGGAGTCCACTTCTTTGATTTTGGTAGGAGCATTCGGTTTGATAGGAAGATCCTGAGAGGTCTGTGGAGATGCTCCATTCACCACAGACCGGAGCCGTTTTTTGACAAGTCGAGGGGAGATTCCAGGTTTAAGGCTGGAGAAATCCAAGGATTTTCCTCATCCGAAGAGGGAAAGCTGTCCCCCAATGGGGCACTTGTAATCCGAGACCCGGCGGGGTCGTTGGAAGCAGGCAGGGAGGCTGGGTCCCCGGCATGGAGTGCAGAGGGTGTGGGCCTTCCCGGAGCTGCGCTGCGGGTGGCCGCGGTGCCTCTGCGTGGTGGACGACCTCGGGCGCGGGTTGTCGTGCTGGGACGAAATAATTCCTGGCGGCGTGGGCAAACGGCTGCAAAGTGGCCCATTTCTCCGCATGTAAGACAGGCACCCCTCTGAAATCGGGCTTCACGTTCCTGGAGCGGACGTGGGGGATTTCGTGGGACGAGCAGTGGTGCCTTGGGTTGAGGCTTTTGGGTGCCCTTCTCCTTGTGCTTTTGACGGACGAGAGAAATAAAGCGGCGGCGGCTTTCCACTTCCTCGGCTAATAGGATCCAGCCTTCGAGGGTATCGGGATCGCCCCGCATGTAAGACCAGTTCAGAATGTCAGGATGCAAGGCTTCCCTGAAATGATGGATTAGGGTGGTCTCGGGCCAACCTACAATTTTACTTGCCAGTCGCTGAAATTCATCGGCAAATTCCCGAACTGTAGCAGAGCCTTGTTTTAATTGTAAGAGTTCCGTTTTGGCTCTTTCCCCCAGGAAGGGGTCCTCAAACCTCCTTCTCAGGGCAGTCATGAAGTTGTTGAGGGAACGAATCGCACGAGAGCGGGTGTCAAACTGGAGGACCATCCAGTCAGCCGCTTTGCCTGTCAGGAGGGAAGCTACGTACCGCACCCGGCTATCTTCCGTGGGGAAAAGTTGACCTTGTTCTCGCATATAACTGTCCACTTGATGCAAGAAACAAGGCAAAGTCTCAAGAGATCCGTCATACGTAGTCCTCAATTTGAGTTGCTTCCAAGGGCCGGGCGCGGGTTGACCCGGTTGCACGGGTGGTCCGGGCGGAGGAGCAACAGGAGCTCCAGGAGGCAAGGGTGGAGCAGGCAAATTAGCAGGTGGTTGCACGGGTGGTCCGGGCGGAGGAGCAACAGGAGCTCCAGGAGGTAAGGGTGGAGCAGGCACATTAGCGGGTGGTTGTACGGGTACCCCCTGACCCGGTATCGGAACGGGCTGTCTCTGAGCTATCAGGGTTTGTTGTAATTGCCTGTTCTCTTGAAGCATAAGTTCCATTACTTCCTGGAGTTGATCAACACGGTCGGAGAGCTCCCGATTCTGGGCTCGTAAAAGATGAACCTCCTCACTTGGGCCACCAGTAAGATGAGGCTTACTGGTTCGGAAGCTCGTGGCCCATTGAGAGCTATCCCCATATAAATCCTCGTCTTCAGACTCATCTGAGTCTCGACGTCGGTCAGCCAAACGGCGTGCGCGTTGGGTCGCACGCGACGGGACAAACGCCGGGGGAAAAGTTAGACCTGATAGTCCCAGTACATAGTCCTTGGGGCGCGTGTCCACGTTCGCCTGATTCCTAATCCTTGCTGCAGCCGCCCTGGCTGCTTCCGCCGCCTCTCTCTCTCTTGCGACCCTAGCCGCTTCGGCGGCTTGCTGATCCGCAAGAACTTTGGCGTTCTCAAGTCTTAGGGCAGTCTCTGCCGTAATGCGCGGCAAAAGTTCTGTCTCGAGGAGCAAGAGTATGGGGTCAGGTTCCCCGCCCAGCAGAGGTTGTACTCGAACCGCCAGTGCGGATGCCTCGGCTCCAAACGTCGGGGTCAAAACTTGAGCCAAGGTGGCTACCGGGGTGTCCTTTGTACATTCCACAAGGAGAAGAGCGGTGCTAATAGCGACTCGCTTGGCCTCAGCCTGGCAGCTGGCCGCATCCGGGATCAGGGAAAAACCCTCCGGCGGGGCTCCCGCCATGGTAGAAAGAGTTTGTCGAGAAATAAGATTATCCAAAAGTCCAGTTAATATTTGTAAATCCTCAGTCGCCAATCGGGCATCGTCCAGTAATTGATCCAAGTCCTGAAGATCTAAACGAGCATCAGTATCCTCCGATGTTAACATCCAGAGACGTCCTGTAAGAGATTGCCACTGCGCCTGTACCAGTCCCCTCAAGCGGCAAACCTCTCGGGTCGTCCGGAAAAGTTCAGCGATTAAGTCTTGTAACAGAGTAGGGTCCTCTGAGAAGGGCTCCAGGGTAGTAGATCACCTGGAGAGCTGCACAGCTCCCATCCAAGTGGCAGGCGAACCCCCCTGGGCTCCAGCCTGGCTAGGAGAACGGTGAAGATGAGTGATAGCTGTCATAATGTCAGCCCTTGGCCCACAGAACCAGAAATCACCACAAAGTCATATAGAGTCCAAACAGATGGCTTTTACTGATCAAATAGGCATACAGTGCAAACGAATAAAATGACAGCTATGAGAGGCTCACTAGCTGGGAGATATTATAAGGCAGGAAAGGCGGGAGATTACACGCATGAATACAGTTTCCCAGGAGCTGAGTTCCCAGGCCTAGGTATGCGACCTTGGGGGTAGACAATACAGCACAGAGACAGAGGCAATAACGAAACCGAGATAGCAGCCTGACATCCCTTTGCAAAAGATGACTTAGTACTTGGTGGCAAAACCCTTGTTGGCAATTACAGCTATAAAATTTTTACATCCAGAGTGGGGAATGGGTTAAAAGGTATAATAAGTAAATATATCTATTCTAATAAGGCAAGATTTATTCCAGGCTGCTCAACAACTACTAATATTAGGAAGGTTATTAATTTAATATATTATGTCAAAGAAAAAAATGAATTTGTATTTCTCTTTGTTGCGTACAGGCAGGGACCAGGCAGAGGTGCCTGGCCTCTGACTCCACTCCCAGCAATGGAGAGTACTGGGGGGAGCAGAGCCTGTCACAGTTTACTCTTCCCGGTAGTGTGGGTGGACTGAGTGTGTAACCAATGCAGCACTCTAAACAAGGAACAGGTTCACTAACCAGTACAAGTTCCTTTGCATCAAGGTCTAGGCTCGGTCCTCCCAGGTTCTGCAGGGATACCAGAAGGGCAGGAGCTGGTAGTTGGCACCTAAGCGAGATAATACTGAGTGCAGAGATCTCAGCACGAGCAGCAGAGCTTACAGTAATTAGCAAAGTTGTTCCCACACTGACTGACTGGCCAGCCTAAGATTTATGGCTGTTCCTCCTCACTCCCTTCCTAGGCCAGCTGTTCTGCATCACTCGCTGGTGTTGACTCCTGCAAACACCTATGACCAATTGCCTGCAATCTCGCGCTGTGATGCCTCTCCTGCAAATTGAGCTGAACCTTTGACAGCTAACTGGGCTGGGCGGGTCTGGAGGTGATAATCTTCTCTGTTCCTCTGCTCCTTCCCAATATGTACCACCTTCTTCTGCATCTGTTGTCTTTGCTGGTTCAGACCTATGGTCCAGTCGCCCTGGTAAGACTTCCACCGGTGCATCACCCTGCTCTGCCACTCCTTCCTCCTCTTCTTCCAAGGAGAGTTCAGGCTGACTCACGACACTCTTCTTGGATGCTGAAAAGGCATTTGACAAAGTAGAGTATCTTCTGCTATTACATCTGATCTCCATCCAATAGAGATCAGTTCACCTGGAGAAAATGGCCGCTTTGGCAATTGGACTCTATGGCAGTGAAGTCCCTCCCCTCCCCAAACCCTGTCCTCTTCAAGCTCTGCCCCAAACCTCCCACTGGTGGCAAAGAGGGACCTGGCAACCCTATATGAAGGCACTGGAAGAGGTCATCAGGAGGTTTGGGCAGTGGTGTCACCAATCTGTAGATGATACCCAGCTCTACCTTGCTTTTGCACTTAATTCTAAGTATCCTATTGATGTTCTGAACTGGTGCTTAGAGTCACTAATGGGCTGGATGAGGGCTAGGGTTGCCAATCTCCAGGTGGTGTCTGGAGATCTCATTACAACTGACCTCCAGGTGACAGAGATCAGTTCCCCTGGAGAACATGGCTGCTTTGGCAATTGTACTCTATGGCATTGAAGTCCCTCCGTTCTCCAAACCCCATCCTCCTCAGGCTCCACCGCCAAAATCTCCAGGTATTTCCCAACCTGGAGCTGGCAACTTAATGAGGACAAACATGCTGAAACTTCATCCTGCCAAGACAGAGGTTCTCTAGACCAGGGACTTCAGATCTCTCCTGTCTTGGATAGGGTTTTACTCCCTTTGAAAAGACTGGTATGTGGTGTATTGGTGCTTCTTGACACAGAAGTCACTTTAGAAAACCAGGCAGCTGTGATGGTTCATAGTGCATTTGTCCAGCTTTGGCTGGTGCGTCAGCGGAGCCTGTTCCTGGTTCATTCGGATCAAGCCACAGTGATCCATGCCTTAGTTACACCTAGCCTGGACAACGGCAATGCACTCTACAAGGGCTACCCATGAAGTGTGTTCAGGAGCTGCAGGTAGTACAGAATGCTGTGGGTGGACTGCTGGTTGGGGGCAGCTATCAGGAGCAGGGGACCCTGATATTACAGCAATTACACTGGTTACCAGTCCATTCCCGAGCCGGATTCAAGGTGTTGGTTTTGTCCTTTAAAGTCCTGCATGGCTTGTGACTGGGGTATCTGAAGTACTGTCTTCTCCCATATGATCCTGATCAACTTACCTGGGAAGTGTGCCTGCCTGGCCCCCGCACTTGCTTTCCTACGTGCTTTCTCCTGTGCTTTCCTATTATGTTTAGTTGAAAACGATAGGACTTATTTCCACCTCTAGAAGTAATCTATATTCTTTAACTGTTGGAGAAATGATAGATTGTTAATTGTTGTTGATTTCTAGACAAAGCTAACAGCAATGCATGAGTTACATTATTAGATGAGACACTGATCTATGACTTTGACATTCTTGTAGGAGTTCAATAGTTACTTTAATGACATAATTACAGGCTTGATAACTTTGCTAACAGGAGTATTAGCATGGTAACCAATGAGTAACATCAGGGATTTATAAAAACTAGGTGTGTTTGGGGAATTCAGGCATACTGATGCTTAGCACAACAAAAGATTATAAGCTAGCAAAACAATAGCAGGAAACCCCATATACTGTCCTATAGCCAACAGTTCTCAAACATAACTACACTTCAATACACAAAATGTGTGGCTAAATTAATACCATGTCATAATTTGTTATATTGACAAACTTTGAGTGGGGAAGGGACTTGAAACATAACCTTCCCTTAGTTGAAAAGTCTGCAATATTTTCAAGTTGGACACATTTTTAACTGGGGCCTAACTTGAAATGGCTTACTGAATGTCTGCTGCTCTAGGCCAGACTAGCTATGCTTCCCCCAACCCAAAACTTTCTTCCTGGACATTGATCTTTCTTCAGACATTTTTTCCTGCAAATTACTCTTCCCAAACTTCTAAATAAGAACATAAGAAGAGCCCTGCTGGATAGATCAGTGTCAACCTCCAGGTGGTATTGTGAAGAATCTGCACTGTTGGTCTAATGTCCAATATGCTAATATGCCTATATAACAACCATTTAAAGTTCAAAATATTTTTTATATAGGTAGGTATTTTATAATGCTTTTGCCTTTGCCTTTGCTACGTTGATACAATAATGTCGATACAGGATACAGAAATGTCAGTTGAAAGTCCAATTCATTAACAAGAGACACAATGGTATCACAATTGTATCAATTTTCACATTTACATGTGTTCAATCAGTTGCACCGTTGATGCCACTGGATGGGGCAGTTTATTTCAACAGTTTATTGCAACAGACATTTTTAAATCAAGGGCAACACTTGTGGCTTGTCCTTGCTGTGTTTAGTACAGCAGTGAAGCACTGGGATTTTTTTTTTTAATGCTCCCAAATGTGTACTCGAAAGTGTTTTTTTGTATTGTTTGCAATGATTAAATTTGATATCTGCAATAACATGATTATGTGTGGAATTATGAACCTTGTTAAAGCTAATGCTCAGGATTTTTCTCCAGTTGCAAGACTGGCTGGTGGCGAATGGACTCCTGCTTCCTGTTGGCCACAGCTAAGGCCTCAGCCTTCTACCTGACTGAGGACTGAGTATTGACAGGAAAACTGTGCTGATGTTAGATTCAAATCTAATAGCACCTTAGAGACCAAGAAGATTTTTGGATTGAAGGCTTTCAAGAGTCAAAGCTCCCTTTTTCTCCCTCTCCCAAAATACTAGAACTCAAGGGCATCCAATGAATCTGACGGGCAAAAGGAAGTACTTCTTTAAATCATGAGTGATTATGGAATTCGCTGCTGGAGGATGTAGTGATGGCCACAGGCATGGACTGCTTTAACAGGAGACATATTCGTGGATGATAGGTCTATCAGCGGCTACTAGCCATGGTAACTAAAGGGAACCCCCATGTTCCATACAAGAGCGGCAGGAGGCAACATTGGGGGGACGTCTTGGCCTCTATGCCCTGTTGTTGGCCCTCCAGAATAACCAGTTGGTCACTGTGTGAGACAGGATGCTGGACTAGATTGACCACTGGTCTGATCCAGCAGGGATCTTCTTAAGTTCTTATTAGGGGAAGACCTTGGCCTCCATGACCAGCTGTTGGCCCTCCAGAGGAACTGGTTGGCCGCTGTGTGAGACAGGATGCTGGACTAGATGGACCACTGGTCTAATCCAGTGGGGCTCTTCTGATGTTCATCAGATGCAATGGTTTTGTTGGTTGTTTAACCCTCTGAAGTGCTTATTTCATACTTCCTGACCTATGGTAGGGGGAATTGTAAAAAATGAGACCCCTTGACATACCATCCATTGAACCTCAGATCCATTTGCCTAACTGCTGTCCATCTCAGTGAAGTTGCTGAACAGCTTCACAGCTGTGTGGTAGCTGCAGTTTCTCAGAAGATCGGTCCAGGTTTTGGAGGGCCCTGGGCAGAGACTGCTTACAGGCCCTCTCTCCTCCTCTGACCACCAACAGGACCACTGCTCATGCCTTCCTTCCATCCCACTAAGGTTGCCAACCTCCAAGTAGTAGCTGGATATCTCCCGCTATTACAACTGATCTCCAGCCGACAGAGACAGTCCACTTGGAGAAAATGGTCGCTTTGGCCACAGGTCTCTATGGCATTGAAGTCCCTCCCCTCCCCAAACCCCGCCTCCTCAGGCTCCACCCCCAAATTCTCCCACTATTTCCCAACTCAGAGCTGGCTACCCTACATCCTCACCTGCCTTCCTTCTCCTGCCTATTTATGTTCCTTTGCACTGACTATTTGTCCTTCCCCTAATGATGCTGGTTGGTGTGTGGATAGGGTTACCAAGTCCCTCCTTGCAACCAGCGGGAGGTTTTGGGAGGTGGGGTTGGGGGCAGAGATCAGCGTCATCTACATGATGATTTCATCTCTAGTTTGTCAGGGCGGCCCCAACTGGGGTGCCAGAGATAACAAGCAGCCCCAGACTACCACCCAAAGGAGGGAATCAACGAAGGTAAAACACGCTGCCAGCAGTGCCCTCTCCTCCTGCTTTTTTGCTCCAGCGTCCCAGTTGGACTCATGACATCATCACGCCGAATGGTTCCTCCGCCCTTCCCCTGCCTGCTTCTGCCCACCGGCACCTGAGAGTCAGCAGGCAACAGGAACAATGGGCGGTAGATTGCCTGCCATAAGCGGGCAATTGGGAACCCTGTGTGTGGAGATGGGAAAACCACCACTGTGCCTAGGGTTGCCAGGTCCCTCTTTGCCACTGGTGGGAGGTTTTGGGGGAGGAGCCTGAGGAGGGCAGGGTTTGGGGAGTGGGGACTTCAATTCCATAGAGTGCAATTGCCAAAGTGGCCATTTTCTCCAGGGGAACTATCTCTATTGGCTGGAGATCAGTTATAATAGCAGGAGATCTCCGGCTTGTACCTGGAGGTTGGCAACCCCAACTATGCCTGGAAGGAGTGCTCCCATTGTACACCCCCTGCATAGCCTTTCCTGGCAGTGTGTGGTTGGGGGACTCTGCGGCCAGAAACCCTGGGCCCAAGCAGCTGCCCCACCTCAGGGTATGCTGACACCGGCCCTGGTTTCTCAGTTTCATTTCTTTCTGCCTTGAAAGGTGCTTTTTCATTTCTAATATCAGTTTACACTGTAGTCCTTTTCTAGCCAGAGAATTTTTCAAGGCTCATTTTAAGCTGCTCTCTGTTTTATGCTGTGTTATTCTTTTATTTCCTGAAAGTCCAGTTCTAAAAACCCCAGCCAGATGTGACTGCTAAGAGTTGATTGCAACTCAGTGGCTTTTTTTTTTTTAAGTGGCTTCAAGCAGGTTCCCTGGGGAGGCAGCATAGAAATTTCCCAAATAACTAATAAATACTGTGTAGCAGGTAAAATCAATTATCTCCCAGGATCATGGAAGGTCAAGTCATTGGGGGTGGTGGTGGTTGTGTTATGATTCCTGTAAGGCTTGTGAAACGTGCATGTGTGAAATAATCTTGAATACAATGTGGACTCAAAGTAACTAAAAATGGTAAGATTTTTAAGAAAGTTTGTTCATGATCCCCGACTCACTTGCTCTGTGCTTATTCTTATGACTGGCTGCCTCTTGGTGAGCAGTGGGGACAGGTCTGAGGGGGAGGACCAGGGACTCCCTTTGTGCTGTGTGATAATGCACAGGCATGAAATACTGCAGATAGCACAGTGGAGAACTGTACTTTTTGAAAATGCAAAAAGTGGCCTAATGAAAAAACCTGAGCTGCTTGTCCATAAACGGCTCCCTGCTTCTGACCGGCAAGCAGAGCATGAACCGAAATAGCAGCAGGTCTCTAAGCAGCCCTACCCCTAGCCGAACTATTTATACCCCCTTGAATGCTGAGAAAGCCAAGGGATTCTTGAGAATAGTAACTTCTGAACTGGAGAAAACTACCTTCTTATACATTACATTTAACAATTATATCGCACCTGGGGCCTGCCAGCTTCCAGGTGGGGACTGCAGGTCTCCAGGGATTACAGCTAGGGTTGCCATCTTCCAGGTACTAAATCCAAAACTGCACTGATGGCTAAATACAAAGAATGGTTTTTAAAGAACTATATATCGAAACATATGTAATTATAACAATTTGTAACAAATTATGCTTCAATAAAATGTCAAATCAATGTATACAGTCATTTTTTTACAATCATAAATACCAAGCGCAATGATCTTAGGCAGTTCTGGACACAGGTATGTATTGAACCGTTCATAAAATAGAACCAGTAATGTAGGTTGCAATACAATGACAAATGTAGCCAACACAGTCCATTTAGTTACTGAAGAAATGAGTGGCACATTGCCAACTAGATTTCAACTTCAGCCAGACAGCAGCGTGTTGCAGCCTTGAATTCAGCGACAGCGATACGGGCTTCCGGTAATTCACCCATTTCACCACTAGGGGCTCCATCTATCACAAAAATTCCTCTAAATGGATATTAACTCGATACCCGTCCCATCACAGGATTCAACGTTCTTTCATTCATAGGATTCAACGTCCCTTCATTCAAACAGATGGCATAGTAGCTCATCTTGATCAAGTTCAGGTTGTAAAAAAATGACTGTATGTATTGATTTGACATTTTATTGAAGCATAATTCTCTCAGCCCCACCTACCTCACAAGGTTTCTGTTGTGGGGAGTGGAAGGGCAGGCAATTATAAGTCGGTTTGAGATTCCTTAAAGGTAGAGAAAAGTGGGTTATAAAAACCAACTTCTTCATTTTGTCCCAAAGTTTCCCTTTTACCCTGTATTGTGGCTTCTCTTGACGCCACACTTGATGCAAAACAATCCTCCCCTCTCCCTTTTTGGTATGAGGTATGTTGTCCACAAGCGCCAGAAAGGAGCATGCTTGTGAGGGCCATGTGTCTCTGACTCCCCTTCCCCTTTGTTGCTTCCTCTATCTCTGTTCCTTTGAACTCGTAAAAGCAGTTCACACCTCCCTTGCCGGGACCCCGGCGCCTCATCTGTCCTTCCCAGGTGCCGCTCTTGCCCTCCCCTGCTGCGCTTCCTGCATGCACTCCCTCGGGCCGAATATGGCCTTGGGGATCTGATAGTCCTAACAGTCTCTCTGGGACCTGTTTGATGTTTTGTATTGCACCAATCTATCTTGTAACTTCCCACGACTAAAGAGCCTTGTAGTAGATATATACTGTAACCCCGATAAGCTAGCTCACTTGCAACTTCAAACCCGTGTCTGTCTTGTACTATCTGAAGTCTTCAATAAATCCTTTGTTTCTGCATCCAAGTCTGAGCAAGTGATTTTGCGAAGTTAGCACAGCTAGGTTGAGACTCTCACATTAAGTTGCAAGTCCTTGCCTTTTCGTTCTGCATCTGTACCTTAAGGGACAGTAATGCCAGGCGAGGAGGATACCTCTTCTCCCCCGGGTTCACCGGACAAACCCGAGGTTCCGGAGAAACCGGACCCTAAGGAGGAGGGTGCCAGGCGGAAGGTACCCGATGCCCCCCACCCGGGACCGGGCTTGGGTACGAAGCCCAAGAACACCTTTAACTCCTGGCTAGACTCTCCTAAGGGCTGGTCGCTTTCCCGGACCGAGGCGAAGCACCGCCGCTTGGGGTTGTCCGGTACGGGACTCGTGGACGACTCCGCGCGCAGGGAAGCCCTGATGGACGAGGAACGGAGGCAATGGCAGGAGGAACGCCAAGCCATGCTGGAGCGGATGGATGCCATGCAAGCCGTGATGGGTGAGATGGCTGCCGCCATGGACGCACTGAAGGTACAGCCTCCCCCCAGTAACCCCCCGGATGGAACGCCGGCGGCCCCCCCCGTTCCTCCCAGCGCTCCGACCCGCCGTGACCTGAAGATCACGTATGATGGGTCGGGGGATCAGCTAACCTTCTTTATGGTCCAAGTGGATATTTTTATGCGGGAACAGGCCTGGACCTTCACCTCGGAAGAGTCCCAGGTCCAGTATGTGGCCTCCCTCCTACAAGGCGAAGCGGCCGCGTGGATGGTGTTACAGTACGAGCTCCGCTCCCCTGTGTGCGGAACCTGGACGAGTTTATGATTGCGCTCCGCAACAGGTTCGAGGACCCGAACCTGGGGGAGCGGGCCAAGGCCACTCTGATGCAACTGCGCCAAGGGACTAAGTCGGTGGCGCAGTATGCGAGTGAATTCCAGTCTTTGTCGAGCAGAATTCTGGATTGGAGCGAGGCTACCCGGGTGCAGTGCTTCAGGGAAGGACTAAACCCGGACCTGCAACATTGGGCCTTCATGCAAGGGAACCCCCCGGACGTCGAGGGCTGGGTGCGCCACGCCGCCGACATCGAAAATCGGAAGCAGCTTCTGACCTTGTCCAAACAGCGCACCGGCCGTGATTTTAAGCCGAGAGGAGACAGACCAGGCGGTACCAAGGACTCCCGCACCCCGGGCGGCGGCGGCCCCTCAACGGCCGAACGCCGCAAACGCTTCGAGACCGGGGTGTGCTTGGTGTGCGGGGGTAAAGGCCATTTCGCCTCGCAATGCCCGTCCCGTTCCGGACGCCCGGCTCCTCCTCGCCCAACCGGAGAAGACCCCGGCGGAGGGCCAACCTCGATGCAGAAGCGGCGCTTCCGGACGTCGGAGCGCACCCACCGCGCTACACGCGAGCGCCCAAGAGGGAGCCTCCACCTCCACTGGCCCATCAGGACCCCGGATTACAAATGCAGCTTTTGACTCGGCCGAGTCACGGATTACAACTACCACGTCTCCTTCATCCAGTGAGGAGGAAGAGTGGGAGGTGCCGGCAAAAAACGCCGTCGGTCTGCTGTAAGAGGGGCTCCTCAGCAGACCGTTCCTATCGTTGTGCAAGGAGCTCCACCGATGGTAAGCGCCCAAGAGGATAATTTGTACATTTGGGTCCACCTGTCTTTACCCAAAGGGGGGCCAGTGTTAGAATTCCCCGCACTAGTTGACTCAGGGTGTGCCCGTACCTTGATTAGTGAGGAAGCTGCCAAGAAATTGCGTGCCCGACGCAAACGGCTCCCGGGCCCTCTCCGTTTCTCTCAGATGGACGGTAGTGACTTTAAAAAGGGGCCCGTCACTCACCGTACCACTGCGGTGGTCATGGCAGTGGGGGAACATTGGGAACTACTGTACTTTACCATCGCCCCCATAGTTGCCCCCGTAGTTTTGGGGATGAACTGGTTACAGGGACACAACCCCACCATTGACTGGGTCAAACGGACCCTCACCTTCCCCGAGGACCCCTGTGCCATGCACGACAAGGACCGAGTACTTTGCGCCCTGGCCGCCGCGCTGGTGGGTTCCCCCAAGCCCATCCCCGCTACACCCCACTTACCCTCGGAGTACTCCCAGTTCGCGGATGTGTTTGATGTGAGGGAATGTGATGAACTGCCCCCACACCGAGAGACCGATTGCGCGATCGAGATCGTGGGAGAGGGCAAGTTGTCCAAGGGGAAGGTTTACCCCATGAGCCCTAATGAAAAGGCGGTGTTGCGGGACTATTTGGACACTAACCTAGCAAGGGGCTTCATACGTCCTTCCAAAGCTCCGTACTCCGCCCCCGCCTTTTTTGTCAAAAAGAAAACAGGGGACTTGAGACTGTGTATTGACTTTCGTAGACTGAATGCTGTCACTCAGTCTAACGCTTACCCCCTCCCTCTCATTCCAGACCTTCTAACGCAATTGAAGGAAGGCCGAATATTCACCAAACTGGATTTGGTGGAAGCCTATCACCGTATCCGCATTAAGGAGGGGGACGAATCCAAGACGGCCTTTTCAAGTTGTTTTGGCATGTTTGAATATTTAGTGATGCCGTTCGGACTTTCTGGGGCTCCGAGTGTGTTCATGCAATTAATCAATGAAGTCTTACATGATTTGTTATTTCGGGGGGTGGTGGTATTTCTGGACGATATTCTCATTTATTCTGAAACCATGGACGAGCATGTCCGCCTAGTGCGGGAAGTCCTCCAGCGTCTGCGGAACCATAAATTGTATGCTAAGGTGTCAAAATGTGAATTCCACCAACCTTCCATCACCTTCCTGGGCTATGTGATTTCCCACCAGGGGTTGGAGATGGATCCCGATAAGGTTCAGGCGGTGCGGGATTGGGAACCCCCCACCACGCGTCGGCAATTGCAATAGTTTTTGGGATTCGCCAACTTCTACCGCAACTTTATTCCCAATTTTGCGCAGGTGGCTCTCCCCCTCACTTCCCTCTTGCGCACCAAGGGGAAGGGAGCTAACGCCGCGCTGCCCTCGGCCCGGTTACAGTGGTCTCCCCCCTGCCAGCAGGCTTTCGATGAGCTAAAATTGCTCTTTTCATCCGAGCCCGTGTTAGCCCACCCGGACTGCACTAAGCCTTTCGTGGTCCAGGTGGACGCATCGGACGTAGCCATGGGAGGGGCACTCCTGCAGAGGGACGACAGTGGGAATTTGAGACCGTGCACCTACTTCTCCAAGAAGTTTTCTCAGTCCGAGATCAACTGGGCTATCTGGGAGAAGGAGGCGGCGGCGGTTAAGCATGCCCTCACCATCTGGAGGCATTTTCTAGAAGGGGCGGAATTTCTGTTTGAAGTATGTACTGATCACAAAAATTTGGAGGCTCTCAAGGGGGCTAGAAAGCTCAACGCCAAACAGATTCGGTGGGCTCAATTCTTCGCCAAGTTCCGTTTCACCCTTAAGCACGTCCCCGGGAAAGAAAATGCCCTGGCCGATGCCCTGTCCCGACTGCCCCAATACCGCAACAACTTTGACCGCCCCGTGGACTCCCTGTTCACCCCCGAACAAAGGGGGGAAGTCCCAGGTTTGGCCGTCACCACCCGGTCCCAAACCCGCCAACCGGGTAGTCCCATGCTCAAAGGAGTCCCGGAAGCCTTTCAGCGCAGGCTCCGAGACGCGTCTCTGCAGGAGGCGGAGCAACAGCTTCTTCCCACCGGCATGGAACAGCGGGATTCCTACTGGGTGCAGGGTGGGAAGCTTTACGTCCCTACGCCTCTCTGCAAGGAGGTCTTGGGGCTCGTCCACGGGGCCAAACTTGCAGGTCATTTTGGTTTCGTGAAAACCCTACACCTGGTAAGACGACAGTTTTGGTGGCCAGGCATGAGAGCCGATGTTGAACTATACGTGCGCAGCTGCCCCATCTGTGCCACTGCGAAGAAGAGGATGGGAAAACCCCCGGGGCTTCTGAAACCCTTAGAAACGCCCACCCGGCCGTGGGAAGTGATCGCCATGGACTTTATCACCGATCTACCTCCTAGCCGGGGTAAGACGGTCCTGTGGGTGATCACGGACCTTTTCTCCAAACAGGTCCACTTTGTCCCCTGTGCCGGACTCCCCTCGGCCAAACTGTTTGTTACTCATGTCCTGAGGCTTCACTCGATTCCCAAGAAGGTCCTCTCCGACAGGGGGGTCCAGTTCGTTGCCAAGTTCTGGCGTGCTTTCCTGAAATTAATGGGGGTGGAGGAGCAGGAACTCTCTTCAGCTTACCACCCCCAAACCGATGGTCAAACTGAACGTGTAAATGCTGTGGTCGAGTGTTACCTCCGATGTTATGTCAATTACCACCAGGACGATTGGGTGGACCTGCTGCCGTTCGCTGAGTATGCCTACAACAACGCCCCCCACTCCTCCACTGGTTTTAGCCCTTTCCAGGTGGTGTACGGTACGGAATTTGGCCCTTTCGGCTCCACCCCCGTCACTCCTGAACTCGAGGCGGTCCCAGAGGTCCAGGAGTGGGTGCAGGTGGTTCGATCCACTTGGCCCTGGTTACAAAAGAACCTAGAGTGGGCCAAGCGCAAATACAAGGAACAGGCCGACAAACATCGGTCCCCGGGCTGGGAGCTCAAGGTGGGGGAGCAAGTTTATCTCTCCACCAAGAACCTACGCTCGCTTCGGCCCTGCAAAAAACTAAACGATCGTTTTGTGGGTCCTTTCCCCATTTCCCGTGTGATCAATGATGTCACCGTGGAATTGGAACTGCCAAAGACCCTTAGAGGAGTTCACCCAGTCTTTCATATCAGTCTTCTCAAGCCTTACGTACCCGCTCCCCAATTCCACTCCCCCCCTCGACCAGAGGTTCCGACAGTAGTAGGTGGGGACACGCACCTGGAAGTGTCCAAGGTTTTGGATTCCAAGTGGAAGAAAGGAAAACTGTTTTACTTTGTCCGATGGAAACATCTGGGTCCTGCACATGATGAATGGGTGGCAGCCCCCCACATGGCGGCACCCCGCCTCATTCACGACTTCCACTGCGCCTACCCCGATAAACCTCGCCCTCCCGACCTTGCGGGAGGGGGGCCTTAAGGGGGGCAGAATGTGAGGGCCATGTGTCTCTGACTCCCCTTCCCCTTTGTTGCTTCCTCTATCTCTGTTCCTTTGAACTTGTAAAAGCAGTTCATACCTCCCTTGCCGGGACCCCGGCGCCTCATCTGTCCTTCCCAGGTGCCGCTCTTGCCCTCCCCTGCTGCGCTTCCTGCATGCACTCCCTCGGGCCGAATATGGCCTTGGGGATCTGATAGTCCTAACAGTCTCTCTGGGACCTGTTTGATGTTTTGTATTGCACCAATCTATCTTGTAACTTCCCACGACTAAAGAGTCTTGTAGTAGATATATACTGTAACCCCGATAAGCTAGCTCACTTGCAACTTCAAACCCGTGTCTGTCTTGTACTATCTGAAGTCTTCAATAAATCCTTTGTTTCTGCATCCAAGTCTGAGCAAGTGATTTTGCGAAGTTAGCACAGCTAGGTTGAGACTCTCACAATGCTAGAAAAATTGCATTACAGCACAATGCAGCATGATGCTGATCCAACATGGCACGGTCTCATTATTGGAGAAGAATTTAGAAACTGCTCTGTCAGTTCCAGAGGGGGTTCAAATCAATCAGCACAGAAATCAACATATCCCTTGAATCCCATATTCTTCTTTGCCAACGAGCTTATTCCTTTGAGAACCATTGGTGTTTTCAGGATTCCCTGACAGCGATGCACAAACCACTTACACATTGCAGATGATTCTGTTATTCCGATTTCCCTTTTAATGCCAATAAAGGCATTCATATTCATATTTGTTCGATTCTGTTATTCACTGGCATTTGTAAATGGGGCTTTTCACTTTGCAGGTGCTTAAATTTTCTTTAGGGACCATGAAGATAGATTGAAGATCCATGAAAACAGAGATCAACTTCTTCTTGTGGGATTCAGTCCACTTTAAGTCACTTGGTGACCTTGGGGCAGTCATTCTCTCACAGCCTAACCTACCTCACAGGGTCGTTGTGAAAATAAAATGGGAACCAACCACTCTGTTTCTTCTCTCCATATGCCATAGCAAAATTCATCAAAGCAGATGAATGAAATTATTTCCTGTAATAGATTCATTCTCAAAGGTACATATAGGGTTGCCAGGTCTCTCTTTACCACCAGTGGAAAGTTTTTGGGGCGGAGTCTGAAGATGGCGGAGTTTGGGGAGGGGAGGGACTTCAATGCCAAAGAGTCCAATTACCAAAGCAGCCATTTTCTCCAGGGGAACTTGTTAGGGTTTTCAATATATTGATTATAGGTGCTGATATATTACAGCTTTAAATGCATTTAATTCTCAGTCTTCTATTGTTTTGTCTGTATAACTGAGCATCTATGAGAAATGAAACTAAGATAGCTCAATGGTCACCTGGCAGTCTAGGAGCCGTGCCCAGCTACAGATATCAGCTTTGTTTATGGTACTTGCAAGAACAGAGGAAAAAAATGAGGACAGAGACACCTTTTGAATTCGGCTTGTCTGCCTTTTCATCTGCCTAGATTGTCTTTGCTTAGAAGTTAATCAAGATGCAATATATATATAACTTTAAGATAGAAGATGCTTTGACTTAATGGCTAGACATTGAGCAGACAATGGATGTGAACCTTTAAAGATATTTTGAGAAATATATTGTTTATATGAAAATTTCCTGATGTCATCCGTCAATTTATGACATCAAGGTTAAGGTAGATGCTTGAGAACAGACATTTAATCTGATTCCATGCATCACAAGTCCTTTAAAGTCTGGGAAATTGACAACATTCCCAAGACTCCATTTTATTGGTTCCCAAAACATCAGCCCCCCAAACTTTATAAAAAGGGCTTGAAAATTGAGAGAAATAGGGACTCTATCCCCCAGACATGTTGCTTACAGTCTGTAGGGACATTCTGTACCAAATATGCTTGCATGCTGCTTGGTTTGAGAACCCTTTCTTGACATGATCATTATCGCTTCTCGGCCTTTTGGCTAAGATCAAGTGACATGATCATTGATGGGTTGGTTACTGGGTGTGTAACTGATTTGTAACTGTGTTCTATTCATATCTATATTCTTTTTTTTTTTGAAGCTTGTATATATTGTGCATATATCTTTTCATTTTATTCTTTTTGAAGTATTTACATTAAAAATGTATTGTTTTACAATTCAAAATATGTTGTATCATCACTTACAGTGACTGGTTTACTAAGGTAACATGGTTTTTAGTGAATCACAAAATCTAAAAATCTAGTCACAAAAGTACAGTGATTGACTTTTTCCAACTGATCTCAATCGGCTGGAGATCAGTTGTCCTTTAAAAACAACTTGGGGACTTCCGGGTCGGAGGGGGAGCTCCACGGATCACTCGGCGAGTTGCGCCAGCTTGAAGCGGCCAGGGGCTGGGAAAACGCCCCCCCCATCATCTGGCAAGCGGCACCCCTCATTGTAAGAGGGGATGCTGGATCAGGCGCTGGTGGGCTGCCTGACATTGCAGCGATCGCCGCCGAGAAATTGGTGGTGGTCGCTCTGACGGGTGCAGCCCGAGAAGCGGGCGCCATCTTCTACAGCAGCCGGGAAATCGCGGAGGGGATTCTCCAATATGAACAGCAAATCTTTTTTGTTCTAATTTCTAATTTGTCTTATTAAAGTCGCAACTGAGGTGTTTGACAGTTTTGCTCTGGGACATAAAGGACTGATTCTACTGACTATAACTCTTCTAACTGCATCCAAAGTGAAACTGGGCTTTTTGCCAGCTGTGGCGCAGCAAAAAATTAACTTTGCCAGACACTGCCAAACTTGGATACGTATATAAAAGTTAAGATGATAAGAACTGGCATGAAATAATTAAGTAAAGAAGATAATGTGCTAGACTCTCTCTGAGGTTTGAAATACAAATTATGTGACTTTCATCTACAATAAAGATCCCAAACTGATGCTTTAAGCAACAAATGCCATCCCCCCCTCTCTGTGGATTACAAATATCAGCCAAGCTTGTTTTTCAAGTTCAATGGGAGAGAAAGATAAAAGAGAGAAACACTCCAAAGAATTTTTTAAAGACACTAAACAATTGCAAGTGCAGCAAGCTCTTAAACAATGTAGAGGTTCAGCTTCCAGTATAACTCCAGCTGTGTCACCTTCTCTAACAAGTACCTCTATTACTGTGAAGATGGCTGCCAAACCAAAACCTGAGGTGACTCTGAACTCTTTACATGAATTGCTGACTACAACTTTTCAGGAGGTCCACAAATATATCTAAGTCCACAGTCAATTTTTTTTTATTTCTGTAATGAATCAAATATTTATTAGTGTATATAGTTGTTATCCTGTTACTATGTATATATTTTTTATCTGCTGGTCTTGGACGGTATTAAAGTTATTGATGTTGATGATTTCTGTAATGATAAGTTCATTTTGCCCATAAAGCTATTCACCCAGCAGGGGTTAACCATTCAGGGACAGATGGGTGTGGGTGGGTGTGATTCCCCCCCCCAGTTGGCTATGAGTGCTATTTTAGCAGCTGTCCATGAGCTCAATGTTAGTTTATTTATTTAATTGATTTACTTAAAACATTTCTATGCTCTCTTTCCAACCAAATAGGACCCCCAAAGTGGTGAACTCCAAAATGCTAGAACATTTCAACATTAAAACAGCATTTAAAATAGAGCATATATAAAATATGTAAGCAATTTGATAAAAGGGGCTGAAAAGGCAGATTTGTGTGTGGAATAATGCCATAAAACAGAAGACCAAAGGGAGGTGGGGCATAATGCTGACAAGACATCACCAAAATATATACAGCCTATTTCAAAGGCAATCACTGCAGAAGGTCAGAAAATACAGAGAAATTATTCTGTGATGTGGGATGTGGACTTTGTGAGGCTGGGGAAGAACACCCAATGGGTCATGGCATGTGCCGGGTGCTTGTTCTGTGTTTTGCAGACCCAAGCAGTGTGAGGGACAGGTTTATTAATTGAACACATACAGGCCAGCTGTTTCTATTTACCATGCAAGTCCCTGTTTTCAGATAAATTACTGTCCCTATTCTGTCTTGTCTGTGCCTGTGGGGGATATTTTGAAGATGCTTTAAGAAAAAAAAGCATCAGAATACGAGCACTTGAATCCAGCAGCTTCCCTTCCCCTCATCTATAACAGTTTATCTAGATACTGCATTGATAAATATGTGTGATATTGTGAAATAAGTATAACCAGATCCATAGTAAGATGCAGCATTCGTCTCAACATTCTCAAGTTAAAAAAACAAATCCTTAGCACAGCCAGCTTGAGAAACCAGCACAAGACAGATACCAGACTGCCAGAGAACGACACAGAAGGCATCAAAGCATCTTAAGCAAGATTTCAAAAGTAGCAGCGATTTTTTGTGTGTGAGAGGACAGGATGTTCTAAATATTCAAGCACATCCCTGTTTTCATCTGTGAAAGGTGTGTGTGGGGTGAGTGCTATGCTGATAGGAACCACACAGATGAATGGTAGAATACTGTTTTGTGAACCGCTATTCCTTGGCTCCACCATCAACCAAAAGGGAGACTGCAGTCAAGAAATCAGAAGGGTCTGGTAGAAAAATCAGAAAATTCAGAGATTTTGCCCAGGGTGTTATCAGACCATAATGCGGTTTTAGTTAAAATTAAAATGGGAAACAGAGGTTACAAGCCCTGGAGAATTAATGATTTTCTTTTAAAAAATAAAAAAATAGTTGATAAATTGAAGGTGGAAATATGCAACTATTTTAAAGAAAATATAGATAAAGGTACCAGTGAAGATATAGTCTGGGATGCTGGTAAGGCAGTAATTAGGGGACTTTTGATTCAACAAAACACAATATATTATAGGGAAAGGGAGAAAAGGAAAAAATGTATATTAGATGAAATAAAACAGGCGGAACGATACTTATGTAGATTGCAAGATAAAGGGGCTAAACAGGAACAACAGAATAAGATTAGAAATTGGCAACATCAATATGAATTTTTAATTGCCGAAGAGATTGAAAGAAAAGTTATGTATAATAAACAAAGATTTTTTGAACATGCTAATAAACCGGGTAGAATGCTAGCTTGGCAACTTAAACAAAAAGAAAAAAAATACCAATAACCCAAATTAGAAGGAAGGGTAAGATAACAAGAGTTAAAGAGGAGATAGTTGATACATTTGTGAAATTTTATACAGATTTATATATAAAAAAATCTAGTCTCAGAGGCAGAGATGGAAGCCTATCTTACTAAATGGGATTGGGAAAAAATAACACAGGAAAATAAAGAATTTTTAGATTCTCCAGTATCTAAGGATGAACTGGAACAAGCAATAAATAAAAGCAAACTGAATAAATCTCCCGGACCGGATGGTTTTACAGCATATTATTATAAAACATTTAAAGAGCAATTAATTCCTTATTTTCTGGAAGTGATGAATTTAGGGATGACAAAAGGTATTATCCCTCAAACATGGAAGCAAGTAAATATAGCATTAATACCAAAGGTTAACTCTGATATATTGGAAGTTAAAAATTTTAGACCGATTTCATTACTAAATATTGATTATAAATTATATGTAGCAATTTTAGCTAATAGATTAAAAAGAGTATTGAATCAATTAATACATGATGAGCAGGCTGGATTTTTACCAGGAAGGTTGATTAGTCAGAATGTAAGGGTGGTAATAGATCTTTTAGAATATGCGGAACAAGATACAACACCAATGGCCCTGATATTTTTGGATGCTAAAAAAGCTTTTGATAATGTTAATTGGCAGTTTATGATTAAGGTATTAGAGTTTATGGATTTTGGTGAGAGTTTTAAAACTGCTATAATTGAACAGTTTGACAGATGGAATAAAATTTTGGAGGTGCTATAAAATTAAAAGGCATAAATACACAACAAACAGCTAATCTGATTTGATTGGATCAGTCAAAAAACATACTAAATCATCAGCATATGCTTTGAGTTTATAATGATTTCTCCCTATTCATACCCCTACTACATCATTAGACTTTCTAAGATTATTCAATAATATCTCTAAAACTAAAATATTATCACCAAAGATTGAAATTCAAAGGGGAACGAGACAGGGTTGTCCTCTTTCCCCTTTACTTTTTATTTTAGTTTTAGAGATATTATTGAATAATCTTAGAAAGTCTAATGATGTAGTAGGGGTATGAATAGGGAGAAATCATTATAAACTCAAAGCATATGCTGATGATTTAGTATGTTTTTTGACTGATCCAATTGAACAGTTTGACAGATGGAATAAAATTTTGGAGGTTTATGGAAAGCTTTCAGGTTTTAAAATTAATAAAGCTAAAACTAAAATTTTGGTTAAAAATATGACTCTTGCACAGCAACAAATATTAGTCAAAAAGACGGGACTCAATATTGAAAACAAAGTTAAATATTTGGGTACATGGATATCGAATAATAAACTTAACTTATTCCAGGATAACTATGTAAATCAATGGCAACAAATTTAAAAAGACCTGATAAGTTGGGAAAAAGTACCTTTATCACTTTGGGGAAAAATATCAGTAATCAAAATGATGTTATTACCCAAAATACTTTTTTTGTTTCAAAATTTACCAATATTGACAGGTGCACAGATATTTGAAGATTGGAAAAAGGATGTTATGAGATTTCTTTGGGGTAAAGAAAGACATAGGATTGCATATAATAATTTAATAGAACTAAAGGAAACGGGAGGATTGGGATTACCGGATTTAAAAATGTATTATCAAGTGGCCTGCTTTACCTGGATTAAAAACTGGATCCTCTTAGAGAATCCAAAGCTATTAGAATTAGAAGGACATAAGTTGCGATTCGGGTGGCATGCTTATTTATGGTATGAGAAACAGAAAGTGAATAAAGAATTTAATTCTCATATCATTAGGAAACATTTATTACAAATATGGAACAAATATAAAGATGCTTTAGAAAGTAAAACTCCCGGGTGGATAAATCCTATAGAAGCTTTTATTAGAAGAGGTGCACATTTAAATTTGGATTGTAATATCTATAGAGAAATGATAGATTACAGAGACGGGACATGGGTATTGAAAACACGTGAAGAACTTCAGATAAAAGATTGGTTTATGTATCATAAATTAAAAGATGTCTTTACTAAGGATAATAGATTGGGATTCAACCGAACCAAATCTAAATTTGAGATATTATTAAAGGGTAATAAAGGTTTGATAGGAAGGATTTATAAAGTACTTATAGAATTGAATTTAAAACAGGAAAGGATCAAACCAGTTATGTTGAAATGGATGAGAGACCTAGGGTATAATATAGACTTGGAGATTTGGGAAAAGTTGTTGAAAAACAAATTTAGGTTTACTATTTCAAATGAAATAAGAGAAAATTTATATAAAATGTTTTATAGATGGCATATAACTCCAGCATTATTAAGTAAAATGAAAAAAGATGATAAAGTTTTCTGCTGGAAATGTGGTACCGATATAGGTACATTTATGCATATTTGGTGGTATTGCAAAAAAATTAGGAGATTTTGGCAATTAGTTTTGAATGAGACAAATAATTTGATTAAAGTAAAAATTAAGAGAGATCCCGCCTTTTGTTTATTGGGCATTCCAAAAAAAGAACTGGATAAAGGTGACAGAGTCATATGTCAATATAGTTTTGCAGCAGCAAGGATTACAATTGCTAAAAAATGGAAGCAAACAAATAAACCATCAATTAAAGAATGGAGAGAAAAACTATGGATGTATATGCGGATGGCCAAAATTACAGTATCTTTACATGGTAAAGATATGGAGGAATGAAAAAATACATGGTCAAAGGCCACTGCATACTGGGATAAATCGGCAAAAACGGATTTTAAAAATATAGTTAACGAATTATAGTACAAAGTGATTTTAATTAATGTATAATAATGTGATTTTGTTAAATTTTGTCACCCCATCTTCACCCCATCGGAAATCCATTGGTGAAGGGCACAGTGGTGGGGGTTGGGTTTTTGATTTGGGGCGTAATATATAGTTTTATATGAATAACAATGGATAACAGAATAACAGAATTTTACGCTCTACATATGTATATGTATTTTTTTCTTTTATATGTATACTTTTTCTTTTCTTTTCTTTTCTTTTTTTTGGATTTATTATAAAAATGCAATAAAAATTTATATATATATATAAAAGAAATCAGAAGGAGATTGAGACTAGGAAGGGAAGCCATGAAGGAGCTAGAAATGTTTTTGAAGTGTAAGGATGTGTCACTGGCCACCAAGACTAGATTAATTCATGCCATCGTATTCCCTATTACTATGTATGGGTGTGAAAGCTGGACAGTGAAGAAAGCTGATAGGAAGAAAATAGATTCCTTTGAAATGTGGTGTTGGAGGAGAGTGCTACGGATACCGTGGACTGCCAAAAAAAAAAAAAACAAATCAGTGGGTTATAGATCAAATCAAGCCTGAACTGACCCTAGAAGCTAAAATGACTAAACTGAAGCTATTGTATTTTGGTCACATCATGAGATGACAAGAGTCACTGGAAAAGACAGTCATGCTAGGAAAAGTTTAGGGCAGCAGGAAAAGAGGAAAACCCAACAAGAGATGAACTGACTCAATAAAGGAAGCCCCAGCCCTCAATTTGCAAGATCTGAGCAAGGCTGTAGTGTCAAAGATAGGGCATTTTGGAGGACTTTCATTCATAGGGTCGCCATGAGTTGGAAGCGACTTGACGGCACTTAACACACACATACTTTTAAACGTATCCAATGCCTGTTTTATACAATAGACCCAAGGGTAAATTGTTCAAAGGTTTTGCAGGCTTATGGAAAGCAGGGACAGTTTAATCTGGCAAAGAAGAAGAAGAGTTGGTTATTATATGCCAACTTTCTCTACCACTTAAGGAAAAATCACAACAGACACCCTGTGAGGTAGGTGGGGCTGAGAGAGCTCTATGAGAGCTGTGACTAGCCCAGGGTCACCAAGCTGGCTTCATGTGGAGGAGTGGGGAATCAAACCCAGTTTTCCAGATTAGAGTCCACAGCTCCAAACCACTGCTCTTAACTACTGCACCACATGGCTCAAGTGCCATTTGCTGAATAATTGATCTGAAAGCTGCTATGTTGTGTTTAGTGCAAAGATTGTTTTTCCTCTGAAGGAGAGAGCTCTGGGAGCAAAAACCCACTATGTGTGGCACCAATGAGCCAACATTTGTAATACCCCCAAAAGACTCCAAAGCTGCTTGCAACTATTTTTTAAAATGCTTCCTCTTTTAAACAGAGAAAGGAAAGGATACACATGTAATCAAATAAATGTTTATGTGGGGGCTTACATTTTTAAGGTGCACATTCTGTTTGAAGCATGAAAGGAGGGGGTAAAACTGATAGTTAAATCACCATACCAAATTATAAAAGGCACACGTCTGTCACACAGGTTGCAATGCTGGGGAGGGAGGGTCATAGGTCCTTTATGCACGGGTACTTTGACTCATGTTCGCCCCCGGACTGACTTGGTTGTTCCTTGGAGTTTTCTGTTGGTTGTTCTGTTGGAGTTTTTTGTGTGAAATGGTTTCTAGCATGACACTTGGGTTTCCACTGAGGGAGAGGGGAATTGGACGTTTTTTCTCACAGTAAGCGCTACAGCCAATTACAAAGCAGCATTTTCAAGGGGTGTGGACTCAGATACTTCTGGATTTGAGCTGGTGATTTTGCTGGTGCATAGCATTTTTAGGATTCACAACAGAAAAGTGTGGGTCGAATGAGCATCGAACCCCAAGTAAAACTCCCACGCATAAAAGACCATAGTCACATCACACATAAAAAACTCTGTGTGACATTTCTTTATATTTATAGGGCGAAAACACATAGGGAGTTTTGCCTTGGAATTGCCGCTCTCTAAATGCACATTTCCCCCATCTGAATTCTCAAAACTCTGCATGGGGGCTTGTTTTTCAGTTTTGAGAATTTGGCTGGGAAAAATGTGCACTTAGAGAGCGGCAAATCCAAGGCAAAACCTTTCATGCGTTTTCGCCCTAAGTCCATCTTTACCCTTAAATTCGAGTCCCTGAACTCATTGACTTTGTCCATCATGTCATAAATTACACTTGATTGGTATTCTTTTTTGACCAATTAAAAAAATCATTGTAAAATAGCATATCAGTGGTATTTGACTTCCGAAAATTGAAAGCAAAACCCATCAGACTGATGCTGGAAACTAGAGGTATGCCATTTAAATGTTACCATTAGGGATGCCAGTCCCTCTTCACCACTGGTGGGATTTTGTATTCCCACCTCCACCCTGCACCCCAGCAAGAGAGGGGAAGGGGGGAGGGAAAGCTAGAATCCTCATACATTATTATTTTTCAAATTTATGAGGCTGGACTATCAGTTGATAGTGGGCCTTGTAAATGTAACAATTAATGCTAGCTTGCTTCCCACCACCCCACCAGCTCCCTGAAACACTCCCGAAGTTCTGGAAGTGTTGGGGGGGGGAGGGGTCAGCTATACCCAAGCCAAGCCAAAATGGCTAATTTTGGGTGTATTTTCAGCCCGGGTATATCTGGATGCAGACCCCTACTGGAAATGTGATCAAGTAGCTGCTGATCATATTCACTGCCTGGGAATATAATTTGATATACAGATACCTGTTCTTAGATTATTCAGAATCTCACAGGATGCCTTTCCCCATTTGACCCCATTGTAAATCTTCTTGGCTATTTAGATAAAACAGCTAGAAAAATCAGAGATGGAATCAATAACAAACTTACTGAGTGCAGCAAAAATAAAATGGTAAGAAATCTTCAGAGAGCCCCTTGGCCCAGAGTGGTAAATTGCAGTACTGCAGTCAAAAGCTCTGCTCACGACCTGAGTTCAATCGCTTTCAGGTAGCCAGATCAAGGTTGACTCCGCCTTCCAACCTTCCAAGGTCAGTAAAATGAGTACCCAGATTGCTGGAGGTAGACTGGGGAAGGCAATAGCAAACCACCATGTAAACATAGTCTGCCTAGGAAACATTATGATGTGACGTCACCCTGTGGGTCAGTAATGACCTGGTGCTTGCACAAGGGACTACCTTTACCTTTAAGAAACCTTCAAATGTCCCAATAAGTGAAGATTAGCTCATGTGGTAACCACTGCATTTTATGAAATTAACAAACATGGGGCACAATCTAGCCAATATTAAAGAATTGCATGTCCTACTGGTTTCAGCGGAAGCATTATGTACCTTCTCAGCTGTTTCCCATTGCAACCATTATGATGCCCTTCCTTTTAGGGATCTAGACTTGTTCTAGACTTGCCCATCTATCTGCTGTTGGGAGTGTTTCTCACCCACTCTGAACTGATTATCTTTGAGTGGTTGTTGTTTCTAACTGTAACATCTTTCAACTCCCACTTTCCTGTTGATCGTATCTTTGACTATAATTATATCTCCTGCTAAGGTACCCTCCAATGATTTGATGAAGTGAGCTCTGACTCATGAAATCTCATTTTGGAATAAATGCTGTGAGTCTTTAAGGTGCTGATGGACTTCTGTTTAATTTTGCCAATAAATGTGGCTATCCTCTTGGATTTACAAAGTGACTAGGGCTGTCGATTCGGTTCGGCCCGAACCGAAAAAGAGCCGAATTTCCCCCGATTTGGCTGTTTTTAGTTTGGATGGAACTGAACTCAAAAAAGGCTGGAAACTGGGGAGCCGAATTCGGCGAGTTCGGGGTGTTTGGCAAATAAATTCGGCAAATTTGGGGTTCGGCACAGCAGCATTACCTTCAGTTAGTAAGCAGCATTCTCCCGTGGCCAATCGGTAGCCAAGCAGGGTCTTCTTCTGGCCAATCAGTCGCGATTGAGCACGTGAGCCCAGCTGCTGTGTGGCCCAGGGAGAGAAAGAGAGAGTATCTGTTTGTGTGAGAGAGAAATCCCTATGGGTGTGTGTGTGTGTGCACATTCACTCCTTTCCGTGGCTGCAGGGGGCACATTTTTGGGGGTGCAGCCCCCAAACTTTCAGCGTGGCTTCAGATGAGGCTTCTTGCAAGAACCCCCAAGTTTTGTAAAGATGGGATCAGGGGGTCCAGAGATATGGGTCCCCCCTTTTCCCTATTGGGATGAATGGGATCAGCCGATCCTATACATCTAGAGAGCAGCAAATCCAAGGCAAAACCTCCAGTGCTTAAATGGAATCGTATTGGATTACCCAGTCCCTCCTGATGGAACAGAAGACATCCACAGTAAGACCCCTTTTGGGGCTTTAATCTATAATTTTTTCCCGTGTGTATGTGGGGGGGGAAGCAGAGTCTGTGGGGGGCAGTTTCTGTGGTGGGGGGAAGCCAAAGGAGGCTTTTGAGCATTCTGCCGAGGGGTGTGTGACCGCTCACCTCTGTGGGAGTGTGTGTACTGCTTTTAAAGTTAAGTTTAAAGTTGAGTCTGTGCGGCGGCTAGCGAGTCTCTCTCTGCTAGGCACCCTTGGTGTCAAGTCTCCTCCTTAGAGTTTTTCACTGTTTTTGCCTCTAGCCTGGGGTTGAGTGCAACGGGGCGGCTTGCGTGAGATCCCCTGCATCTTGGATTTTCCCCCCGTTTGGGGGGTGCACCGTGGCGCCGTATTGATTGGAGAGGTGCAGGGTGGTGCTGGTGAGACTTGGTTAAGTTTGGTGGGGTCGTTTGCATAAGGGGGGAGCGTCCCTCCACCATGAGAAGAAGGAGCAGGTCAGAAAATACAAACTCTGGGTTTTCTTTTTGCACGGTCTGTTTTGCTGCTCACTCAAAAATGTTTTTGCAAAATCTGACTTTCACAATACATTTTCACGGTCCAAGTCACCTGCTCCTTTTTTCCTTTTTGCTATAGCTAGCCTAGTGCGCCTCTGTTCCTTTCCATGGTCGCTCGCGTGTTGCTTTGCATTGCAATGGTTAGCATGGGAGGTTTTGCCTTGGATTTGCCGCTCTCTAGATGCAAAGGATCGGCTGATCCCATTCATCCCAATAGGGAAAAGGGGGGAACCCATATCTCTGGACCCCCTGATCCCATCTTTACAAAACTTGGGGGTTCTTCCAAGAAGCCTTATCTGAAGCTACGCTGAAGGTTTGGGGGCTGCACCTCCCAAAATGCACCCCCCTCAGAGCCGCGGAAAAGCACCAATGTGCTTTAAGTGGCTTTATTCCTGTCACTGTGGGTGATTTTTGGGGGGGGCAACCTCTTCCAGGCCCCATATCTCGGGACCCCCTGACCCAAACTTTACAAAACTTGGGGGTTCTTGCAAGAAGCGACCCCTCAAGCTACCCTGAAAGTTTGAGACCTCTACCCCAAGAAATGCCCCCCCCGGAGCTGCAGAAAGACACGAGAGCATTTTTAATGGCTTTATTCGGCTGAATTTTCCCTCAAACTAGGCGCCGAATTCCATGGATCCGAATCGGGGGAGTTCGGACTTCAGCTTATCCCGAATCGAGATGGGCTGAATTCTGCCGAATCCAAACTATACTGAATTTTTTCCCCCAACAGCCCTATATAAACGTGCTTAACCTTGGCTGGATCATCTCTTTATATAACAGTTAACTTCCAGCAAAGTAGGTCAATGAATGAAGAAATCCTTTTGGGGGAACTGAACCATCATAAAATGTTGCATCCAACATGAAATATGTTCAGTGTTTCAGTGAAATTATAGTTTGTAATATCTATGATGAAAAAATAAGTAAAAAAAATGGATATTTTTTAAAATTTATTTGAAATGTTTACTTCTCTGATGCTGCCTCCTGGCACTGGTATTCAGAGGTTTAGTGCCTCTGAGCGTGGAGGTTCCATTTAGCCACCATAGCTAGTATCCACTGATAGACCTCTCCTCCATGAATCTATGAACCTACCTAAACCCCTTGAAAAGCTGTCTATGCCTGTGGCCAACACTATATCCTCTGGCTAATGAGCCCCTAAGGATTGTAATGGAAGGGGGATCAGCCAAAGTGGTAACCCTTGCTTTTGAAGACAGAAATGCCCTTCTGTCTTCAGAACTGAGTGATTGGACAGAAAGCCCTTATTGTTGGTATGTTCTCTAAACTGGTGATTTTAGAGTTATTAGAGAGGGGGGAGAGAAGGTGGCATGGTGTAGCCTGATCTCATCAGATCTCAGAAGCTAAGCAGGTCGGTACTTGGAAGGGAGACCACTGAGGAGGACTCTGCAGAGGAAGGCGATGGCCAGAAACCACCTCTGCTTCTCACTCGTCTTGAAAACCCCTTGCTGGGGTCGCCATAAGTCGGCTGTGACTTGATGGCACTTTGCACACACACATCTACAGAGCGGGGGGAGGGGGGAATGTAAAGGTATAACCCCTAGGCTTCTTAGCCTGTGCCTTTGTCGGCATTAAAATCTGGGTCAGCAGGCTCTATTCAGCAGCTCTATGCAAAAGGAGAGATAGTTTCTCCACATTGGTACACCGAAGGGAAATTTTGTGGATGAGGGTTCTATTTCAGGAACGTGTGTTTAGAGAGCACACACGGAAGCACAGTTTGGATGCAGGTCTAAAGAAATGTCATCACTGCCCTGACCTAGATGGCTCAGGCTGGATGGATCTCATCAGATCTTGGAAGCTAAGCAGGGTCAGCCCTGGTTAGTTCTTGGATGGGAGACCACCAAGGAAGTCCACAGTCACCACACAGAGGCAGGCAATGGGCGAAAACACATGGTTGCTTTAGCCTCCTTTATTCCCTGTTTCAGCCAGGATCAAACGCACGTTCGGCGAAACGCATGCATTCGATCCTGGCTGAATGCTGGCTGAAACAGGGAATAAAGGAGGCTAAAGTGACCATGTGTTTTTGCCCAATGACAAACCACCTCTGTTTGGCTCATGCCTTGATAACCCTATTATGAAAGGTCGCCGTAAGTTGTCTGTGACTTGACAGGACTTTATATGCATGCACACACGCACGCGTGCACACACACACATGGCCATAGTTGCCCTGGCCACATAACTGCAATTACTTTACATCCCAAATTATTTGGGGACAATTTTTTCTCATCTTGGACTGCAGCAAATACTGCACCGTTTCTTCCAATGGGGCTGCCATACTAGGTTTCCTAAGGTAATAATTGGAGGGATTGACAGTGTGCTTTATTTTCACGAAGGCTGGCAACTTTTCCGTCGATCGTAGTGATGCTTGCAACCGGCACCTGCTGCCTTTGTAGTTTCTGATTAATTCTCCAGCTACATCTCAGCTCATTCATATATTTCAATCTAATGTGGAGACATGAGCTTTGGAGATGATGCCAGCTGTCCCTGTTTTGCTTGGATGCTGTAATCTAAAGTGGCAACATGGATCCTGTTTTATACACCTTTTAGAGTTGTTGGGGATCCTTCCGGGACTGACAGATGGATGAATAAGGAATTATTCTATCATGCCTGCAGCTGCAAAGTATCAGGATAAAAATTTTAAAATCTCAGAATAACCCAATGAGGCTTTACTAGCTAATTTAGGTACCAAGAAAGAAATCTCTAAGCAGTTGAGTAACAATATTTAGAGCTACACTAATAAGCTATCTTGCTTTGGGGATTAGAAATATTAGAAACTGACTATTTATTTTTAATATTAAAACATAAGAACATAAGAAAAGCCATGCTGTATCATACCAAGGCCCATCAAGTCCAGCAGTCGGTTCACACACTGTGGCCAACCAGGTGCCTCCAGGAAGCCCACAAACAAGCACCTAATATTAGGGCTGTTGAAAATAAAAATTCGGTATAGTTTGGATTCGGCCGAATTCGGCCCGTCTGGATTCAGGATATGCCAAAGTCCGAACTCCCAGCGATCCCAGCGATCTGAAAGTGTTTCCCAAACTGACACCTCCAAGCCGAAGTCCTGAAAATGGCTTCCTGCTTAGTACTCAGGGGCAGGCAGGCCCTTCAGCCGACTGGGAAAGGTCCTGATGGGCTGGTGGATCACTGCTGGCCAAAAGCGAACTGAGTAATAGAACTAACCTCATCCTGTTCTGGATCATCAGCTAACACTGTTTGACCAGGTTGAGACTTGCATAGTGCTGTCGATTCGGTTCGGCCTGAAATGAAAAACAGCCGAATTTCCCCTGATTCATTGGTTTTTAGTTTAGGGACGAACCGAACTCAAAAATGGCGGGAAACCGGGGGAACCGAATTCAGCGAGTTCGGGAGTTCACAATAAATCTGGCAAATTTGGGGCCGTCAGTAAGCAGCATTCTCCTCCCCCGGCCAATCGGTGGCCAAGTGGGTCTTCTTCTGGCCAATCAGTCAGGATTGAGTACTGGAGGAACCAGCTGATGCGCGGCCGGGCCGGGGAGAGAGAGTGAGAGAAATCCTCGTGTGTGTGTGTGGGGTGTGTGTGCTTGTGCACATTAGCTCCTTTCCGTGGCTGCAGGGGGCACATTTTTGGGGGTACAGACCCCAAACTTTCAGTGGAGCTTCAGACAAGCCTTCTTAAGAGACCCCTGAAGTTTTGTAAACATTGGGTCAGGGGGTCCCAAGATATGGGCTCCCCCCTTTTCTCTTTTTGTGGCTGCAGAGGGCGCATTTTTGGGGGTACAGACCCCAAACTTTCAGCAGAGCTTTAGATGAGCCTTCTTAAGAGACCCCCCAAGTTTTGTAAACATTGGGTCAGAGGACCCCGAGATATGGGCTTTCCCCTTTCCCCTTTTCCCTATTGGGATGAATGAAACACCCGATCCTGTATGCATTTCCAGAGCAAAACGTCCCGTGCTTAAATGGAATCGTCTTGGATTACCCAGTCCTCCTCTCAGCCCCTCTTGATGGAACAGAAGACAGCCACAGTAAGACACAGCAGCATAGCCGTCAGTAAGCAGCATTCTCCCCCAGCCAATCAGTGGCAAAGCTGGGTCTTCTTCTGGCCAATCAATCAGGATTGAGTACTGGAGGAATAAGCTGCTTCGCGGCCCGGCCGGGGAGAGAAAGAGAGAGAAATCCTTGTGGGGGGGGTGCGTGTGCACATTCGCTCCTTTCCATGGCTGCAGGGGGCGCATTGTTGGGGGTAGAGACCCCAAACTTTCAGGGGAGCTTCAGACGAGCCTTCTTAAGAGACCCCCCACGTTTTGTAAACATTGGGTCAGGGGGTCCCGAGATATGGGCTCCACCCCTTTTCCCTCCCCCTTTTCCATTTCCGTGGCTGCAGGGGGCGCTTTTTGGGGGTGCAGCCCCCAAACATTCAGCATAGCTTCAGACGAGCCTTCTTAAGAGACCCCCCAAGTTTTGTAAACATTGGGACAGGGGGTCCCGAGATATGGGCTCCACCCCTTTTCCCTCCCCCCTTTTCCATTTCCGTGGCTGCAGGGGGCGCTTTTTTGAGTGTGCAGCCCCCAAACTTTCAGCATAGTTCAGACAAGCCTTCTTAAGAGACACCCCAAGTTTTGTAAAGATGGGTTCAGTGGAGGCAGAAATATGGGCTCCCCCCTTTTCTCTTTCCGTGGCTGCAGGGGGCGAATTTTTGGGGGTGCAGCCCCCAAACATTCAGCATAGCTTCAGACGAGCCTTCTTAAGAGACCCCCCAAGTTGTGTAAACATTGGGTCAGGGGTCCCAAGATATGGGCTTTCCTCTTTTCCCTATTGGGATGAATGGATCACCCGATCCTGTATGCATCTCCAGAGCGGCAAATCCAAGGCAAAACCTCCCGTGCTTAAATAGAATCGTATTGGATTACCCAGTCCTCCCAGCCCCTCCTGATGGAACAGAAGACAGCCACAGTAAGACCCCTTTGGGGGCTTTAATCTATACTTTTTCTCCTGTGTGTGTGTGTGTGGGGGAAAAGCAGAGTCTGTGTGTGTGTGGGGAGGGAGCAGTTTCTGTGGGTGGGGGGGAAGCCAAAGGGGGCTTTCGCCCGTTCTGCCTGGGGTGTGTGTGCCCCCTTGAGTCTCTCTCTCCCTGGTTTGAGGGGGGGCTTCAGTTGTATGTCCTCAGGTTTTCCCTCATACATTCGACGGTTAGGTCTATTTTGATGCTTGCTAAAACTGGTTTTCAAATGGTGACTTAAAGAATGCATTTGCCTGGTCCCGAGTCCCATGCAAAAGGGGAAATTCCACCCCCTCCTGCTCATTATGCATAGCTAGCTGCCTCTGTCCCTTTCCATGGTTTGCAAACTCCCAGGTGTCAGGTGTTGCTTTGCATGTTTGCAAAGGTGTTGCTTTGCAATTGTGTTGCTTTGCAGTGTTTCTTTGCAGTTGTGTTGCTTTGCAAACTTCTTAGCACCTGCCCCGCCCTTTGCATGTTTGCAAAGGTGTTGCTTTGCAGTTGTGTTGCTTTGCAGTGTTGCTTTGCAGTTGTGTTGCTTTGCAAACTTCTTAGCACCTGCCCCGCCCTTGCTCTCATCAGCTGTTTGTCGGGGCTGGGAGCTTTGTGCATGGGTGGCAAGCTCTGCTCAGAGATGTATATTAAGGGTGGGGGGACTCCTTTCGGGAATCATATCTCATCCCCCCCTAACCCAATCTTTACAAAACTTGGGGGGTCTGGCAAGAAGGGTCCTTTGAAGCTCTGCTGAAAGTTTGGGACCTCTACCCCCAAAAATGCCCCCCCAGAGCCACAGAAATGCGCGGTTGTGTTTTTAATGGCTTTATTCGGCCGAATTTTTTTCCTGAACTCTGAATTCCCGCCGAATTGCACGGACCCGAAGTGGGGGAGTTCGGACTTTGGCATATCCCGAATCTAAACGGGCCGAATTCAGCCGAATCCGAACTATACCGATTTTTTTTTAATTCAGCAGCCCTAGACTTGCACACACATTCTGAATGGAAGTCCAATACAGCTCAGGTATGTAGACCACACATTTGTACATTTAATACAAAAAATTGTCCCAGATTTATTATGCCAACTTATTATTTGATCTTGTTTTACAGAGTAGAATAAATTGCAGGCACTCCAACTAGAGTGTTTTATAATTTGAAATTTATGATGTAAGTAATCCTAAACATCTTTATTAAGAATCATACTTATATTGGATTGAGACTAATTTGTTATCATCCTTTATTCTTTTCAGACACCCAACATGCATGCCTGGGCTAGTATATAGTTGTCTGTATGTGTTGATATGTTTGTAAATACTAATGTGTGCATTATATGGGTTTTATTTGACCACTGAGGAAGGCCTGTGGGCCAAAACACGTATAGCGTGTGGTTAAAGTCTATCAACCTCATGAGATGCCATTGTGCCATGTTTTATCATTTTTAATGTTTTTAATGTGGGGGGGAAGGTAGTTGTTAATTTCCTTCATTGTGCAGGGGGTTGGACTAGATGACCCTGGTGGTCCCTTCCAACTGTATGATTCTATGATTCTAATTCTTATTTAGCACCTTATTTTAGCTTTTCCACCCAACCTTGGGTACCCAGCAAAAGTGAGCTGAGCCAAGTGGCTACCAGGTAAGCCTTTGCCCACCGTCATTGGCACCATGGCCTGGGCCCAGCTTGAGTGGCTCCTGTGACTCTGCCAGACCACAGGGGCCATTTGAATAACTTGCCCCAGGGCTGCTTTAATGTCCCTGTCCACTCCTCTTTCTCATCTCACTAGCTTTTCAGTGTCCAGATGACTCTCTCTACAATCTTGGGTGTACAAGCACAGATTGGTGAGCCTAATGTATTGTTTGTATCTATTGTATGTATTTAAAACAGCTATTAAACTGCCTTGCTTCCTTACAGAGCTCAAGGTGGCTTACAACATGTAACATGTCATGCTATGAGAGCCAGCGTGGTGTAGTGGTTAAGAGCGATGGACTCTGATCTGAAGAACTGGGTTTGATTCCCCATTCCTTCACATGACTGGTGGAGGCTAATCTGGTGAACTGGATTTCCCCCCCACCCCCACTCCTACACATGAAGCCAGCTGGGTGACCTTGGGCTAGTCACACTCTCAGCCCCATCTACCTCACAGGTTGACTGTTGTGGGGAGGGAAAGGGAAGGTGATTGTAAGCCGACTTTGATTCTCCTTTAAGTGGCAGAGAAAGTTGGCATATAAAAACCAACTCTCTTCCTCCTCCTCCTCCTCCTCCTCCTCTATATTCCAATTAAGTGATGGAAGATCCCCTCTAGCCTGCATTGGAAATTATTCATGGGAACAGGATTGTTTGACCAAACTTCCTCCAGGAACATACTCCAAGCCCTAACCTGGGCCAGGGGTAGAATGCCCAATATTTCCAGGATTGGATCCTCCCCCCGACCCCTGATGATTCCTGATTCTGATATTTCCACTCCTGATAACATCAGGATTAGGAATTGTATCGGGAAAGTAGCAATGGCTGGGGAGGAGGGAATGGACCCCAGCTGGTCTGCAGCGAATCAGCTTTTTTTAAACTTAAAAAGAAACTTCTTTTTTCTAGGGATGGTAGACCTGGTCTCCAAATCTGGAGGTTCCAGTGTCCATTGACACAGTGGCCCCTTGAAGGGCTGGTGTGGCATGGACCTGTTGGGGGCTGCGGCAGGCTGCCTCTCCCTCCCTCTTTCCTCTTAGTCTCTCTAGGGGGCCACTGAAAATTACCATTTTAATCCCCTCTTACTTTAGGAAGGACATGATTATCATTTGCACTAAACCTGGAGTACACATGAACACATGAAGCTGCCTTGTACTGAATCTGACCCATGGCCCATCAAAGTCAGTATTGCGTACTCAGACTGGAAGCAGCTTTCCAGGGTCTCAGGCAGAGGTCTTTCACATCACCTACTTGCCTTGTCCCTTTAACTGGAGATGCCAGGGATTGAACCTGGGGCCTTCTGCATGCCAAGCAGAGGCTCTGCCACTGAGCCACAGCCCCTCCCCCAATACAGCTCCAATATTGATTAAAATGGAAATTGTTTGACACAGCTTTCTGGAATCATAGTAATATTTCCAATATTTAGTGTTCTTCTTGACTTTCCAGTATGGAATTAACATGACTATTTTTGAAGTCCTTACTGTGACACAGTATCTAGGGCCTAATTCGTGATGAAGTCCTTCCAACCTGATGGAGTTCTAAAGAGTTCTGAAGCTGTCCCAAGACAGGTAAGACTGGCAAAGGAAAAAAAAGGGCTACATTCTAGAGGATCTAAATTGATCCAAAAGGTGGACCTGCAAAATCTGTTGCCTTGGCAGACACTTTTTTTTTTGCCGTCAAGTGACAGGTGACTTATGGTGACCCTGATCCACCAACTGGTGGTGAAGGAAGGAGGAAATGTTTAGGAAATTGTTTCCCCTTTAAAACAGAAGGTTTGGATTGCCAACTCCAGGTTGGGAAATTCCTGAAAGTTTGGGGGTCTAGCCTGAGGAGGGCAAGGTTTTGGGGTGGGGAGGGACCTCAGTTGGTCATAATGCCATAGAGTCCAACCTCCAGAGAAAACATTTTCTCCAGAAAAACTGATCCCTGTAGTCTGGAGATGAGTGTTAATTCCAGGAGATCTCCAGGCCCCACCTGAAGGTTGGCAGCCCTACTAGGGTTGCCAGCTCCTGGTTGGGAAATACCTGGAGATTTTTGGGGTGGAGCCTAAGGAGGGTGGGGTTTGGGGAGGGACCTCAATGTCATAGAGTCCAATTGCCAAAATGGCCATTTACTCCAGGGGAACTGATCTCTATTGGCTGGAGATCAGTTGTAATAGCGGGAAATCTCCGGCTAGTACCTGGAGGTTGGCAACCCTAAACTCTACAATGGGTGGAGCTTCTGGTTTTTTTAGAACATTTGGCTTAGCTTTGTTCTGAACTGAGACAGCTCATCTGTGCCTCTAGCCCTTCACGTGACATCTCTTTGGGAAGTCTCACATGTGCGAATGCCACTTTGCGGCCAACGCAAAAGCACGACGTGAAAGTCAGATTCTGGGCAGATGTGTGTTATTACCCTGCATGTGATTTGCCTTCCCAAGTAGCTTAACATCAGCGCCGACTGAGACAGAAGCAAATGCCACACGGCTAGGAGTTAGGTGGAACTGTTAGCTAAGCTTATGGTCCAGCTGACATTTTGCTGTTCTGTGGATTTGCTGGATTTGTGATATTCCTGTGGAGTGACAAGGCTTCTGGAAGTGTTCTGAGTCATGCCCTGATATGAACAGGCCAAACACAGCCTCTCAAGGCCTGAAAGGTATTAAGGCAAGACTCCAGGCTGGTTGCAACACGCACTTTCCCCTCTGTCTCTTACCAATGTAACGAAACTACAGTGTCTGCCTCTGTTGAATGTGTTTAGTTCTACGATTTGTCCAGCTATTTTTAATGGTCATTTTTATTTTTTGAGATGACGCAATTCTCTTTGAGCCATCATGAAAGACTGGGTAAAAACTTAATGCACCCCCCTTTCATTCACATACGTTTTAAATAAAAATCAGTCAATCAAAGAAACCATTACTGGGGAACGTAGAGCACGTTATGCATAAAATTATGCATGGGGTGGAGAATATGGTTGAAGAGAACTGTTTCTTCCTGCTTCCATAGTATTGAAACTTATGGGTACCTAATGATGGTGAGGGACAGTAGATTCAGAACTGAGGAACTAGTTCTTCATTGAAAAGGTAATTCACTGCCACATGTTTTATGATAATTAAAAGGGGATTAGACTGTTGAAGGATAAGCCCATCAGTGGTTATTAGTCTCTGTGGAGAAATAAAAAAATGTACATATTTGTATATATATGATCGTAAACAGAAAAGTATAGGTGCTACAATGAATTTAAGGTCTTCATGTTTATTAGAAAGCTGAGCAATCATGCAAATTCAGGGTTTGTAAAGTTAACTAATTAGAGAAAAAAAGAGGGAAAATAGAGCTGTCATATTGGTCCTTAGTAGGGTTGCCAGCTCTGGGTTGGGAAATAAAAAAAAAGGTAAAGGTAAAGGTCCCCTGTGCATGCACCAGGTCATTCCTGACCCATGGGGGGACATCACATCCCAACGTTTCCTAGGCAGACTTTGTTTATAGGGTGGTTTGCCAGTGCCTTCCCCAGTCATCTTCCCTTTACCCTTAGAAAGCTGGGTACTCATTTTACCAACCTCGAAAGGATGGAAGGCTGAATCAACTTTGAGCCGGCTACCTGAAAAAAACTTCCATTGGGATCAAACTGAGGTCGTGAGCAGAGCTTGGACTGCAGTACTGCAGCTTACCACTCTGCGCCATGAGGCTCTTAAGGTTGGGAAATACCTGGAGGTTTTTGGGGTGGAGCCTGAGGAGGTTGGGGTTTGGGGAGGGAAGTGTGAGGACCTGTGTATCTCTGACTCCTCTCTGTCTACCCTTTCCTCCTGCCTGCTTTGAACTCGTAAAAGCAGTTCACACCTTCTAACGCTTCCCTGGGTTCAGGCGCCACATCCGTTGGACCCAGATGCCGCCTTCCCCCTCCCTGCCGCGCTCTCTGTATTCACTCCCTCAGGCCAGATTCGGCCTTGAAGATCTGATAGCCCTAACAGTTCCCCGGGGACCGTTTGATGTCTGTATTGTACCAATCTATCTTGTAGCTTCCCATAACAAAGGTGTGAACCTTAGTGCCCTGTAGGAGATATATTCTGTAACTCTGATAGCTAGCTCACTTGCAACTTTTAACTCGTGTTTGCCTTGTACCATCTGAAGCCTTCAATAAATCCTTTGTTTCTGCATCTAAGTCTGAGCAAGTGATTTTGCGAAGTTAGCACAGCTTGGTTGGGGACTCTCACATTAAGTTGCAAGTCCTTGCCTCTTCGTTCTACGCCTGTACCCTTCCGGACAGCCATGCGAGACGAAGGGGAAACACCTTTATCACCCGAGAAACCGAAGGAACCCGTGGCACCGGAACAGCCCGACACCGAACCCCCGGAGGGTGAGCCGAAGCGAAAGCTACCTAGCGGGCCCAACCAGGTCCCAGGTTTGGGTACAAAACCCAAAACCACCTTTAATTCCTGGCTGGACTCTCCCAGGGGATGGTCGCTCTCCCGGACCGAGTCGCGGCCGCGCCGTACGGCGGTTCCCAGTATGGGGTTTGAAGACGACCCCGCTCGGAAGGAGGCCCTGATGCTTCTCCAGATGGACGAGGAGCAAAAGCGGTGGCAAGAGGAGCGCCAGGGTTTGATTGAACGAATGGATACTATGCAAACCTTGATGTTCGAGATGGCCCACGCATTGGATGCGTTGAAGGTACAAACCCCCACCGGCGACCCCCCGGACGGGGCACCGGCCGCTCCACCCGCCCCTCCCGCTACACCGGCCCGCCGTGACTTGAAAATCACGTATGATGGGTCGGGGGACCAGCTAACCTTCTTTATGGTACAAGTGGACATTTTTATGCGGGAGCAGGGCCGAACCTTTACCTCCGAAGAATCCCAGGTCCAGTATGTAGCCTCTCTTCTTCAAGGTGAGGCGGCCGCTTGGATGGTGTTACAGTACGAGCTTCGCTCTCCTGTTCTACGAAGTCTCGACGACTTCATGGTGGCACTCAGAAATCGGTTCGAGGACCCGAACTTGGGGGAGTGAGCCAAGGCCACCCTGATGCAACTGCGCCAAGGGACTAAGTCGGTGGCGCAGTATGCAAGCGAATTTCAGTCACTGTCAAGCAGGATTTTGGATTGGAGCGAAGCCACTCGTGTACAGTGCTTCAGGGAGGGACTGAACCCGGATTTGCAACACTGGGCCTTCATGCAAGGTAACCCCCCCGATGTCGAAGGTTGGGTGCGCCACGCTGCCGACATTGAGGATCGGAAGCAACTCTTGACCCTGTCCAAACAACGCACCGGGCGCGACCTCAAACCCCGGGGGGACAGACCCGGCGGTGCAAGGGATCCCCGACCTCAGGGTGGCGGAGGTCCCTCGATGGCCGAACGCCGCAAGCGCTTCGAGAGCGGCGTCTGCCTAGTCTGCGGAGGAAAAGGGCACTTTGCCTCTCAATGCCCGTCTCGCTCCGGACGCCCGGCCCCCCCTCGCACGACCACGACTGAACCCGAGAAGACCCCGGCTGAAGGCCAACCTCGCCGCCGGAGCAGCGCGCCCAGCCGCCGGAGCGCACCGTCCGCGCTACACGCGCGCACCCAGGTCGGATCCTCCTCCTCAGCCAGTCCATCGGGACCTAGGATTACAAATGAAGCTTTTGACTCGTCCGAGTCGCGGATTACAACTACCACGTCTCCTTCCTCAAGCGAAGAAGAGGAGTGGGAAGTGTCGGCAAAAAACGCCGCCGGTCTGCTGTAAAGGGGGCTCCTCAGCAGACCGCTCCGAAAATTGTGCAAGGAGCTCCATTGATGGTAAGCGCCCAGGAAGACAATGTTTATATTAGGGTCCACCTTTCCCTGCCCAAAGGGGGCCCCGTATTGGAATTCCCCGCTCTAGTGGACTCTGGCTGCGCCCGCACCTTGATAAGTGAGGAAGCAGCCAAAAAATTGCGTGTCAGGCGCAAACGCCTCCCAGACCCCCTCCGCTTCTCTCAAATGGACGGTAGTGACTTTAAGAAGGGACCCGTTACTCACCGCACCGCCGCGGTGATCATGGCCGTGGGGGAACACTGGGAACGACTTTACTTTACCATCGCCCCCATAGTCGCCCCCGTAGTGCTAGGGATGAACTGGCTGCAGGGCCACAACCCGTCCATTGACTGGGTAAAGCGAACACTCACCTTCCCCGAGGATCCCTGCGAACTGCACGATAAGGACCGAGTGCTCTGCGCTCCGGCTGCCGCCTTGGTGGGGTCCCCCATGGCCGATACCCCACCATCCCAGCTGCCTTCCGAATATTCCCAATTTGCGGATGTGTTTGATGTGCGGGAATGTGATGAACTGCCCCCACACCGAGAAACTGACTGTGCTATTGAAATTGTGGGAGATGGCAAGTTGTCCAAGGGGAAAGTTTACCCCATGAGTCCCAATGAGAAGGCAGTACTGCGGGAATATTTGGACACAAACCTAGCGAGGGGTTTCATCCGCCCTTCCAAGGCTCCGTACTCCGCTCCCGCCTTCTTTGTCAAGAAAAAGACGGGAGACTTAAGACTGTGTATTGACTTTCGTAGACTGAATGCTGTCACTCAGTCTAACGCTTACCCCCTCCCTCTCATTCCAGACCTTCTGGCACAATTGAAGGAAGGCCGAATCTTCACCAAATTGGATTTGGTGGAGGCCTATCATCGTATCCGCATAAAGGAGGGGGACGAATCCAAGACGGCCTTTTCAAGTTGTTTTGGCATGTTCGAGTATTTAGTGATGCCGTTCGGACTTTCCGGGGCTCCGAGTGTGTTCATGCAATTGATTAATGAAGTATTACATGACTTATTGTTTCGGGGGGTGGTGGTGTTCCTGGACGATATCCTCATTTATTCAGAAACCATGGAAGAGCACGTACAACTGGTGCGCGAAGTCCTCCAGCGGCTACGGGAGCACAAATTATTTGCTAAAGTTTCTAAATGTGAGTTTCATCAGCCCTCTATCACCTTCTTGGGCTATGTAATTTCCCACCAGGGTTTGGAAATGGAACCCGAGAAAGTTCGGGCAGTAAGGGACTGGGAACCTCCCGCTACTCGTAGACAGCTGCAGAAGTTTTTGGGGTTTGCCAATTTCTACCGAAACTTTAATCCCCAATTTTGCGCAGGTGGCCCTCCCACTCACCTCCCTCCTGCGCACCAAAGGAAAGGGAGCAAACGCCTCTCTACCCTCTGCCCGGTTGCAATGGTCTCCGTCCTGCCAGCAGGCTTTCGAGACACTTAAGCTGCTCTTTTCGTCCGAGCCTGGGCTGGCTCACCCAGACTGCAACCGACCATTCGTAGTCCAGGTTGACGCCTCGGACGTAGCCATGGGGGGGGGGGGCTCTCCTGCAGCGGGATGAGAATGGGGTTTTGAGACCGTGTGCCTACTTCTCCAAAAAGTTTTCCCAGTCTGAAATCAACTGGGCTATTTGGGAGAAGGAGGCAGCGGCCGTTAAGCATGCCCTCACCATCTGGAGACATTTCTTGGAAGGGGCAGAGTCTCCTTTCGAAGTATGTACCGACCACAAGAATCTTGAAGCTCTCAAGGGAGCGAGAAAGCTCAACGCAAAACAGATTCGTTGGGCTCAGTTTTTTGCGAAGTTCCGTTTCATCCTAAAACATGTACCAGGGAAAGACAATGCCCTAGCGGATGCCCTGTCCCGGCTTCCCCAGTACCGCAATGACTTTGACCGCCCAGTAGACTCTCTGTTCACCCCCGAGCAAAGGGGGGAGGTTCCGGGTCTCGCCGTGACCACCCGGTCCCATGCCCGCCAACCGGAAAGCCCCCTGCTCCGAGGTGTCCCGGAAGCTTTTCAGCAACGGCTCCGGGACGCTTCTCTGAAGGAGGCGGAGCAGCAAACCCTTCCCACGGGCATGTAACAACAAGACTCTTGGTGGGTACAAGGGGGAAAGCTCTACGTCCCTGAGTCTCTTCGCAAAGAGGTTCTTGGGATGGTTCATGGTGCCAAACCTGCGGGTCATTTTGGGTTCGTGAAAACTCTGCATTTGGTGAGACGGCAATTTTGGTGGCCCGGCATGAGGGCCGATGTGGAACTGTACGTTCGCGGTTGCCCCATCTGCGCCATGGCCAAAAAGAGGATGGGAAAACCCCCGGGACTATTGAAACCTTTGGAAACACCCACCATGCCCTGGGAAGTGATCGCCATGGACTTTATTACCGACCTGCCACCCAGTCGGGGTAAAACAGTACTGTGGGTGATCACTGACCTGTTCTCCAAACAGGTCCACTTTGTTCCCTGTGCCGGGCTCCCCTCAGCCCAAAAGTTGGCTAAATTGTTTGTTAATCACGTCCTGAGACTTCACTCGATTCCCAGGAAGGTCCTCTCTGACAGGGGGGTCCAGTTCGTTGCCAAGTTCTGGCGAGCCTTCTTGAAACTCATGGGGGTTGGGGAACAAGGTCTCTCTTCTGCCTATCACCCCCAGACTGATGGTCAGAAAGAACGGGTAAATGCTGTGGTCGAGTGCTACCTCCGCTGTTATGTTAATTACCACCAGGATGATTGGGTGGACCTGTTACCTTTTGCCGAGTATGCCTATAACAATGCCCCCCACTCTTCCACTGGTTTCAGCCCCTTCCATGTGGTATACGGGAAGGATTTCGGTCCATTCGGTTCTACCGCCATCACTCCGGAGCTCGAGGAGGTTCAGGAGATGCAGGATTGGATACAAGTAGTCCAGTCCACTTGGCCCTGGTTACAAAAGAACCTCGAAAGGGCCAAGCGTAAATACAAGGACCAGGCCGATAAACATCGGTCCTTGGGGTGGGAACTCAAAGTAGGGGAGCAGGTTTACCTCTCCACAAAAAACCTACGCTCACTCCGACCCTGCAAAAAACTAAGCGATCGATATGTAGGGCCGTTCCCCATATCTCGAGTAATCAATGATGTTACTGTGGAATTAGAGCTCCCAAAATCCCTTCGGGGCGTACACCCCGTTTTTCACATCAGCCTGCTTAAACCGTACGTGGCTGCGCCTCAGTTCCACTCCCCCCCCAAGCCGGAGATTCCTACGGTGGTGGGAGGGGAGACGCATTTAGAAGTTTCCAAGGTCTTAGACTCCAAACTGAAGAAGGGGAAATTGTTCTATCTGGTTCGTTGGAAACATCTGGGCCCTGCACATGATGAATGGGTGGCGGCTCCTCACATGGCCGCTCCCCGCCTGATTCGAGAATTCCATACTGCCTACCCTGATAAGCCTCGTCCGCCCGACCTCGAGGGAGGGGGGCCTTAAGGGGGGCAGAATGTGAGGACCTGTGTATCTCTGACTCCTCTCTGTCTACCCTTTCCTCCTGCCTGCTTTGAACTCGTAAAAGCAGTTCACACCTTCTAACGCTTCCCTGGGTTCAGGCGCCACATCCGTTGGACCCAGATGCCGCCTTCCCCCTCCCTGCCGCGCTCTCTGTATTCACTCCCTCAGGCCAGATTCGGCCTTGAAGATCTGATAGCCCTAACAGTTCCCCGGGGACCGTTTGATGTCTGTATTGTACCAATCTATCTTGTAGCTTCCCATAACAAAGGTGTGAACCTTAGTGCCCTGTAGGAGATATATTCTGTAACTCTGATAGCTAGCTCACTTGCAACTTTTAACTCGTGTTTGCCTTGTACCAACTGAAGCCTTCAATAAATCCTTTGTTTCTGCATCTAAGTCTGAGCAAGTGATTTTGCGAAGTTAGCACAGCTTGGTTGGGGACTCTCACAGGAAGGGACTTCAATGCCATAGAGTCCAGTTGCCAAAGGGGCCATTTTCTCCAGGTGAACTGATCTCTATTGGCTGGAGATCAGTTGTAATAGCAGGAGATCTCCAGCTAGTACCTGGAGGTTGGCAACCCTAGTCCTTAGCCTGCTAAGAGAAGAACCTATCCAACAGCAAGGAGAATGTAGCAATCCTATTGGCCCCTTAGCAAACTTTGATAGCAGCCAATCAAAACTTAAATTTTTCAGTCCCCCTTCAATGTATATGTATTTTTACTGCCAACTTGGAAGGCTTTAAGAGGGGAGGGGGCATTTTCATGGAGGAGAGGGCTATCCATGGCTACTACTCAAAATGGATACTATTCATGATGCATACCTATTCTCTCCACGATCAGAGGAGCATGTCTATTATTTGGGTGCGGTGGAACACAGGCAGGACAATGCTACTGCAGTGGTCTTGTTTGTGAGCTTCTTAGAGGCACCTGGTTACTGTGTGAACAGACTGCTGGGCTTGATGGGCCTTGGTCTGATCCAGCATGGCCTTTCTTATATTCTTAAGTAGAATGAGCTTAGTCAGCCAAAGAAACAGAGGAAGAGCTCTGAAGGACTTCAGAAATAGGGATTGAGCTGAAGTTCGGATACCTGCAGCAGAGAATTCCCTCTGGAGGTGGAAGGAGCCTGAGAGCTGAGAAAGCTGTAGAGCAGGGAGGGCTGAATAGCAGTGGAGAGAGCTGAGCCAGGCCTCCGGCAGCCCAACTGCAGCCAGTCTCAAGGCAGTTCACAAAGCTGCTACATTGAAGTCTGTGGAAGAGGAGATTCCCTTCCCCATTAGGGTTGCCAGCTCCAGGTTGGGAAATACCTGGAGATTTTGGGGTGAAGCCTGAGGAGGGCAGGGTTTGGGGAAGGGAGGGACTTCAATGTCCAGTTGCCAAAGCAACCATTTTCTGCAGGGGAACTGATCTCTGTCGCCTGGAGATCAGTTGTAATAGCGGAAGATCTCCAGCCACAATCTGGAGGCTGGCAACCCTCCTCCCCATGATAACACTGGCAGAAAAGGCCTCAGAAGACTATAAATTGGAATTAATATAGAATAATAGCAAAGACTGTTCTCCTGTATCCAGTTCTGCAGTTTTCTATTGTTCTTATCAGTTGCTGTTAAATATTAAAGAATACTGTTTTGTTTGGATTTGAAGAGAAACGAGTTGTCCTTTTAACTGGGAAGCAAGTGCCTAAGGCCTAACTACATTATCCAACCCCAAGTACCTTGACAGTCACAATTAGTAAATGGAATCTCCATTTGTAGAGGCAGAAGCCCTCTGCGTATCAGTGTTGGGCGAGGCGGTGACCTTAAGGTTGCCAGGTCCCTATTCACCACTGGCAGGATATTTTTGGGGCAGAGCCTGAGGAGGACAAGGTTTGGGGAGGGGAGGGATTTCAATGCCATAGAGTCCAATTGCCAAAGCAGCCATTTTCTCCAGGTGAACTGATCTCTATTGGTTGAAGATCAGTTGTAATAGCAGGAGATCTCCAGCCAGTACCTGGAGGATAGCAACCCCCAACTAAGGATGTAGGTCTTCTCTACTGCAGAAGACTTGGCAACCTTAGGTGACCTTCCAGGGCTACCTGACTGACCTCTGTGAGAAAACAGCCTGCTGGACTAAAGGGACCATTGCTCCAGTCAACCGAGGCTGTTCTTCTCTTTTTATTTTCTTAAATTTACTATAGTTATCACGAAGCCTCTGAAAGTAGCTCATGGCAAAAACTCTTCAGATGCCACCACTGCTTTACTGGTCCTTTAAACTTCTCTGTGATTCTCCCTGTGGTGAAATTACTTTATTCAGACCCCTGACATCTGCAAAGGCACTCCTGGCATTTTCTACTTTTAATTTCTCCTTAAAGAAGCTGCAGAGCTGAACGTTTACATTTCATTTCACTCCCTACAGGCAACCTACTAGGTGTCTTTCTGCCGTAGTTGTATAAAAGGCTCCACTTTTGCTGAACCCTGTTGTTTCTGGAACAGGAAGATTGTGAGTATGAATTAGAATTGTGCAAAAAGGAGACCTCAAAATCAGACTGTTTGAATATAGTACAAATATCTAGTTTTGACATGCAAATAGTTTTGCTAGGCGAGGACACCAAAGGAGAGGTTCACCTCCCAGGCGGCCTCCTGGAGTTCTTCTGGAATTATAGCTGATCTCAAAACTACAGGGGAAAAAATGGCAGCTGAGGTCCCTCCCCTTCCCAAATCCCACCCCCAAATCTCCAGGCTCCACCCCCAAATCTCCAAGAATTTCCCAACCCAGAGGTGGCAACTCTGCTTCAGACACTTGTATTGGCTTGGGGGAACAGGACCATTGGAATCTAGACCTTTATCCAGCTTCCTATGGCCTCATTGCTACAGGTTGCCCTGGAGACACCCAGGCCTGCCACACAGAATTAAAAAGTGAAATTAAAAAAAAAGCACAATCCAATTAAATCCCTCCTATGTAGAGGATGCTTTCCGTGCCGTGCCATCACCAAACACACCTGTCCTCGAGCTAGGCACAAATTTAATGTGAGAGGGAAGAAAGATTAAAAAAAAATCTAAGGATCACAGCCTTCTTGTATCAGGTGGCACAAGCAAGTATAGAAGTTCAGATTGAGGAAATCATTTGCTTTTGATGGGTATTCACGGCAACATTTGCATGTGTTTAGAGGATGTGTAATCAGAATGGAAATGCAAACACCAGGGGCAAGGGATGGATGAATCACTGCATAATTGTTGTACTTCTTACACAGTGTGGAATAGAGAACACCAAGATCGCATCTCTTGAGTTGACCCAAAATGGTTCAGTTCAGTTCATCCCCAACAAAAACGACATCTATGTACATGTAATTACATTTGCTCATAACTACCATTTATTTCCCCTGCTATTCTGGTTTTTCTTATTTTCTTGTATCTCTTTCCTTTGCTGTCTCCCTTTAGGTTGTAAACTCTAGTAATGAAATGAACCTTCTCTTTTTGCTGAGAGGACACCAAAGGATGTGACTATATATAATATAGAGCAAAATGGGCTCCCAATGGTGCGTCAGTCCTAGGGTTGCCAACCTCCAGATACTAGCTGGCGATCTCCTGCTATTACAACTCCTGCTATTACAATCTCCAGGCGATACACATCAGTTCACCTGGAGAAAATGGCCGCTTTGGCCATTGGACTCTATGGCATTGATGTCCCTCCCATCCCCAAACCCCGCCCTCCTCAGGCTCCACCCCAAAAACTTCCCACCGGTGGCAAAGAGGGACCTGGCAACCCTAGTCACTCCTCCTATGGAGTAGGTGGGCTGGTTGTTGTTTGCCTCTGCATTAGTTGCCAGCCTCCAGGTGGAACCTGGAGATCTCCCAGAATTACAGCACATCTCCAGACAACAGTTCAGTTCCCCTGGAGAAAAATGGCTGCTTCAGAAGGTGGACTATATGGCATTAAATGTGTTGAAGTCCCTCCCCTCTCTAAACTCCACCATCCTCTGGCTCCACCACCAAATCTCCAGGAATTCCCCCAAACAGGAGATGGCCAGCTACTCTGCATGCCCTTGATAACTCTTGGGTCTCTTAAGCATGACAGCCTTTCCCTCTTTAGTGTGAAGTGTGGTTTCATACCACTTGTCAGTTGTTGGGTCAATTTGCACCATTCTGTTCCATCCTGTCCCTGAAGATAGCTTTCAGAGGTCCACCGTAACTTTCAGGCTAGGCTCCAGTTCTAAGACTCATTGTTTAAAACCCAGATAATTTATGGTCAAAATCTTATTTGATTGTCTACAAGGATGTCTGCATAATTTCAGATTGTAGCCTGGAGATTCATTCGCCAGCTGCCTGTGTATGTGCTCAGCCAATGTTGTACATGAACCTTCATTTGACTTATGATCAATAGGAAGGCCATTCGTTTTAAAGAGAGGTTAGCCACAGGTTAAGAGAGTCACAGATAATTTCTGCCCTGTCTAAAATTGACTTAGGGGTTGTCCATTTCTTCCTGCCAACAATCATCACGCTTGATCCACTGTTGATTCTATGAATGAAGGCAAGGACGATCCAATGTTTTAACTTTGGGTACCAACCTGCACTGATCTCCCGCTAGTAATCTGAACCCTGGGCTTTAATTGTTCTAACAAAGCTTCTTCAATTAAAAGGCTTTGGAGGATCGCAGAAAGACAGGGAAAGCTGAGATGTTGAGTAAGACACGCATTATGCTCAGATCAAGGGAAGGGGGTTGCCCCTTTCCTTTCCCTTCTCTCTCAATCCATCTTCTGGACATCCAGAGGAATTCCTTGGGAATCCTTCTCAGCCTAACTACTAAGGTTTCCAGGTCCCTCTTCACAACCGGTGGGAGGTTTTTGGGGTGGAGCCTGAGGAGGGCGGGGTTTGGGGAGGGGAGGGACTTCAATACCAGAGAGTCCAATTGCCGAAGCGGCCATTTTCTCCAGGTGAACTGATCTCTATTGGCTGGAGATCAATTGTAGTAGCAGGAGATCTCCAGCCACCACCTGGAGATTGGCAACCCTACTAACTACCTATAGTAAAGTTGCCAGGTCCCCCCTGGTCATCGGTGGGGAATTGGGTGGGGGGCGTAGGATTGCTAGATCCAGGCTGGGAATCTCCTGGAGATTTGGGGATGGAGCCTGACGAGGACAGGGACCTCAGTGGGGTACAATGCCAGAGAGTCCACTCTCCAAATCATCCATTTTCTCCAGGAGAACTGATCTCTGTTGTCTGGAGATGAGCTGTAATTTCGGAGGATCTTCAGGTCCCACTTGGAGGCTGGGATCCCTAACCTATAGTTTTAAATTTTGTCTCCCAGTTGATGCTTGCTTCCTGCCTTCCTGCCGTGTTTCACACTAGGGACACACTTCCTGTCACCAGGCCTCAGGGACCACGTTCCTGGGGGTGGGGAGGTGTAATTCCTTTCAGAGAAAAAGATGGTAGCTGATTGGTTCCAGCTGTCAGCATGGTTTACCCTCTCCTCAACTTTTTGCTTTTCCCGGCAAAAAATTTTTTCTCCCCAAGCTTTATCCAGGCAGCAGACTCTAACCTGGAGAACCGGGTTCAATTGCCCACTCCTCCACATGAAGCCTGCTGGGCGATCTTGGGCCAGTCACAGTTCTCTCTGAACTCTCTCAGCCCGCACAGGGGCCGACAATGGCAAACCATCCCCAAACTTCTCTTGCCTTGAAAACCCTACAGGGTTGCCATAAATCAGTGGAGACTTGGCGGCTAGGGTTACTAGGTCCCTCTTTGCCACTGGCAGGAGGTTTTTGAGGCAAAGCCTGAGGAGGGTGGGGTTTAGGGAGGGGAGGGACTTCAGTGACATAGAGTCCAATTGCCAAAGCAACCATTTTCTCCAGGGGAACTGATCTCTATCGACTGGTGATCAGTTGTAAAGCAGGAGATCTCCTGCTAGTACCTGGAGGTTGGCAACCCTATTGATGGCACACACACACACAGCTTTATCCAGAGAGCTAAACTTCATGGGCTGCCACTGATAATAGAAATGAAAAAGGAAGTGAATCATTGGGGCATTCAAGACAGGCAAAAGGAAGTCCTACATCAAAGAATGACTCAGCTTGTAGGACTCCCTGCCAGGAGATATGATGGTAGCTGTTGGTTTTGATTGATTGAAAAGAGGGCTGGAGGAAAGATCTGTCCCTGGCTGTTTGCCTTGCACACCGAATGGGACCTCCGAGTTCAGGGGCAGTTGGAAGGGGGAGGGCTCTTGTCAGCATGGTCTGCTTGTGGGCTTCCCTGGGGCACCTGATGGGCCACAGCTGGAAACTGGATGCTGGATTAGATGGCCAAATTCAGGATGTCTACTCTTGTGCTCTTATGCTACACTCTTCTCACCAGTTATTAGCCAATGTTACCAAGCTGTATTAGAAGCGCAAAGTGCTTAGCATACCAACTACATGAGGCAGAAGAAATAAAAGACAGATGTTCGAAATGTCAACGAGAAAGAGGGAGTTTTATGCACATATGGTGGTGTTGCAAATTGGCTGAGATATGGGGTTAAGATGAATAATAAACTTGGAAGCAATTTTTGGTTATAAAGCCTTCTCAGGCCTAAGGTTCTTTGGTTAACATCTGAAGAACAAAGGGCGCAAGGCATTGATCTGCTTTATAACTGTGGTAGTATGGATATTGTTCGTTTAATTTGAGAACCAGACTTGTAGCTCAAGAGAAGAAAACTGTCTGAAAAAAGTCCAGAAAACTGCCTGGAAATCAATAGGAGTAAGCGATATAAAATTAACGGAGAAAATATGATGTGCGCCTATGGCACAGAGGCAGCAGCAGACGCCAGAGGAGGTCTAACCTACTCGGTGAAAGGCAGCAGCTGCTCCAGGACAGGGAATGGGGGGAAACCCCGCTGGAGGTGGGGGATCTATCCCTGTGGGGCGCCCTTCCCCCCACAGCCATTCAATCATCTGGCGGGGGTCTTTCCAGCCCTAAATTGAGGCCTTGGCCTTAGGGTCGCCAGGTCCCTCTTTGCCACCAGCGGGAGGTTTTGGGACGGAGTCTGAGGAGGGTGGGGTTTGATGAGGGGAAGGACTTCAATGCCATAGAGCAGGGGTGAGGAACCTTTTTTCTGCCAAGGGCCATTTGCATATTTATAACATCATTCAGGGGCCATCCCAGGTGTAGATCACCTGGCGGGGGTGAGGAAGGAGAGAGGCTAGGGTTGCCAGGTCCTCTTCACCACCGGCAGGAGGTTTTGGGGGTGGAGCCTCCTCCCAGATGGGAGGGCAGCCAGCGGCAGCTTGGTTATCATATCCCTTCTCAGTCTTCTGCTCTTCAGGCTAAACATACCCAGTTCCTTCAACCTTTCCTCATAGGACTTGGTCTCCAGACCCCTCACCATCCTTGTTGCCCTCCTTGTTGCCCTCCTCTGGACACATTCCAGCTTGTCTACATCCTTCTTAAATTGTGGTGCCCAAAACAGGACATAGTACTGTAGGTAAGGACTAACCAGAGCAGGGTGTACCAGGAGAGGTGGTCCCGAAGGTATGAAGGTCCCTGACTGCATAAGGCTTTAAAGGTCAAAACCAGCACCTTGAACCTGATCCGATACTCCAGCTGGAGCCAGTGTAGTTGGCAAAGTACTGGCTGTATATGTTCCCACAGCGAGGTCTCCATAAAGTCTTCAGCCTGCCATGGTAAGCCTGTCATCCATCAGAGCCTACGCTAGCTTCTTTATTCTAGCACAGGTGCTGCATATTCACCATTCCAAATGTGGAGAGTAGGACAAGAGGGTCTCCCAACAGGACTCCACTAGAGAACACGCTTTCTCTACCATGCCACCTGCTTGGCAGGTTAAGAGTTGTGGTTTGGAGTAGGGGACTCTGATCTGGAGAACCGGGTTTGAACGCTAATTTGGTGAACTGGATTTGTTGCCCCAGTCCTACATGAGAAGCCAGCTGGGTGACCTTGGGCTAGTCACACTCTCTCAGCCCCACCTACCTCACAGGATGTCTGTTGTGGGGAGGGGGAGGGAAGGTGATTGTAAGCCGGTTTGATTCTTCCTTAAGTGGCAGAGAAAGTTGGCATATAATAACCAACTCTTCTCCTTCTCCTCCTCCTCTTTGCTGCTTACATTGAGCAAACCACAAAGAGCCAGCCTGTCCATAGCAAGCCAAGGCCCCTGGCAGGGTACTTACGACAGGTGTAAGAGAATGGTGCTTGATTGTGCTGCTTGATGATTTAAGATGAAGTGTATTTTAATCTGGACTCACTGTGATCTGCCTGGCATGTCAAAGCATACAGATACCCTTGTGCCCCTTGGTCTTTCCACACAGAAACAGCAGGAACAAAGGCTTAAATTCTACTGTGTTGGTCCACTTGTTGCAGGACATTTTCCCCCCCTTATAAATAAATACTTTGCAGAACATGTACTATTTTACCCAGTGTCCTCCAGATGTTTCAGCCAGAGAAGGCAGTGGTAGAAAGTGCTGTCAGGTTGCAGCCGATTTATGGCAACCCCCATGGGGTTTTCAATTCAAGAGATATTCAGAGCTGGCTTGCCATTGCCTGCCTCTGCTTAGTGACCCTGGGCTTCCTTGTTGGTCTCCCAACCAAGTACTAACCAGGTAGACCCTGCTTAGCTTCCGAAATCTGATGAGATCAGGCTAGCCTGGGCCATCCAGAGAAGATGCTGTAAGTATTTGTTAGGCATAAGTTACAGAGAATTTACATCTTTAACAAGTTTGGCGGAGTTCCTTCTGGCCCAGATGGGAGGCCAATCCCTTTCAGCTCATTTGGCAGCCATGCCGCTTATTCCTCAAAAGCCCCAACCTCCATCCTTGGTCCAGTAATGTTCAGAATGTTCACACGGCTGCTCCAGCTATCGAGAGGCCCTCGTAACTGGCCATGTCTGCTCCGTTGTCTAGCCACCAGCTGGCAGAAGAGCACTTGGTGCCATCATGCTCGGCTTGCAAAGGGAAAAGCTGGCTGCTGGGATTGCTATTTTAAAATATCCAGAAGAAACAAACTCTTCAGATTTATACAGAATAAAAAATATATATGCACCAGCGAGGTTATCCAGGCTGAAATAAGATGACCTTTCAAAAGACATCTCCAAAGGGGGCCTGGCTGCAAACTTATATCCTTCAAGAGGACAGATGGATATCACTCATCTATCCAAGCAGCAGAATCTCCCAATGAACTGGGCATAGCTAGTAACATTTGGCAGGCTCCCCTTCAGGCTTTTTCTGCTCCAAGGCAAACCACATACTGGCAGACATCTGTGCACAGTAGGACTAAAACTACACCGTGCTTGATAACAGGAGATCCATCGAAACACCTGATGGAATTGGAGCGCCATCCAACAGGAATAGTTACATGCTGTTGGCATTCCAGAAGCCAAATTATGAAAAATTATTTCAGTGGAATTCAAAAAAATATAGAACATCTTGATAACCTTCCAGTTAAATTTTTCAGAAACATGCTAGGTATTCCACAATGCATCTCCTCTTCCATTCTACAGTTAGAACTGGAGCTCCCAAATGTATCATCTATTATATATCAATCTGTTATTAGATTTTGGTACTCCCTCTTTGAGCCATCAACAGCTCCTGATATGTTTCAGTTGTTAATCTCAGATATCTCTGTGTCCACCTGGGCTAGTAGGTTAGACAAAAGATTTTCGCTTCCAATAGAGCGACTGAAAGCTGCAAGGCATAGTATTCGGAAAGCAAGCTGTAAACAATCACAAAACAAGATCTTAAATGAGGATTGGTCCTTAGTATTTAAGGACGCAAATGATAAATGTTCACCCCGCTTCTTCCAGATACCCTTTAACAGAACTTTCTCTGTGCTAGACTATTTCCACTGGTGAGAAATCCATAAATTTAGACGAGTTTTCTTATTGGCAAGGTGAAATGCCTTAGACTCAGTCGAGATGATACAATAAAATTATTACAGACGAACGAAAATGTCCATTTTGCCCTCATCAAGTAGACTCCCTAACCCACACTGTTTTATCATGTCCACAAAATAATAATGCACAAAATAAATATATCACCCTGGATAAAACAACTAAAGATGCTTTCTGAGAAGTGGATACAGCTTTATCTGCTGTCAAGTAGATCAGTTAATTGTGTGAGAGATGTGGCAACTTTTTGCTTTTTAGTGTCAAGGAAAAATTAAATTACATTTCTCCCTTTTTAAAACTGTGAAATGGTAGATGAATAGCCAATGGCTGTTAACCAAGGGATGTTGTAGGGTGATACAAACTCCATAGATGGTCTCTGTAATGCAGTTTATATTTACTTTTTAATTTTCCTGTGTCAGATTTGTGCAAACGTGGCTTACGTTTGGAGAGGGAAACTATGCAAGGCTACAGTGATTGCTATGAAATAGTCACCAGTAAAGGCCACTGGCCCTGACTGGAATGGCCCAGGATGATCTCAACTCATCAGATCTTGGAAGCTAAGCAGGGTCAGCCCTGGTTAGTCCTTGGATGGGAGACCACCAAGGAAGTCCAGGGTTGCTATGAAGAGGATGGCAATGGCAGACCACCTCTGTTTGTCTCTTGCACTGAGAACCTTAATTCAGCTGCAACGTTTTGGTACTTTCCACTGCCGAAAGGCCATCGATCCAAGAGTATTATCATGCTATTACCTGTCTCTGTGTATGTGAAGTACAATATACAAGTCAATGAAAGTCATGTGCACAGAAGGTTAAAGCATTGAATATCATGCATACAAGATATTCACACATAATGAGATTCCACATGATATGCAGAGGTAAAACCTTTTTCAAATCCACAGTCAGAATGAATATGAAAAAGAGGGAAGTGAATCCCATAAACAGTCTCTAACGTTGTATCTTCACACCGGTGGTATGGTACCTTTACCAGTATCTCAAACACAACTACCAGGAGTGCACAGCGAATCTCCTTAATATCTGAATCTTACTATATGAAATGAGTCATAATTGTGGATATCTTCAGGAGAGGGGTGGAAATCATACCTCTTGATAAATATTAACATAGCTTAACACTGTCCACTTGTAAAGAAACATTTTTTTAAAGTGATCCCAGCCCCACTTGAACGGAAGTCCCACTGAAATCACAGCGGTTTAAATGAATGTGCATTTGTTTAATATCTGGTTTAGCATCAACTCACTGATCATCAGTCAAAACAAAAACTTGTGAAATTGGGGAGGAAAGCAAAGATGGCTAAAAAATAACAAACAAAAATAATGTAGTAAATTTCTTTGCAAAGTTACCTCATTACTCCTCAGCTTTTCTGGAGAAGGCCATTGTCTGGCCTGAAAGATTGTGTGTTTGTGTGTGTGTGTGTCTGTAAAGTGCCATCAAGTCACAGATAACTTATGGTGACTCCAGCAAGGGGCTTTCAAGACAAGTGAGAAGCAGAGGTGGTTTGCCATGGCTTTCCTCTGCAGAGCCTTCCTTGGTGGTCTCCCATCCAAGTACCGAACCTGCTTGGGGTAAGATCTGACAATATCGGGCTTTACCATGCCTCCTTCCCTCCTCTGAAACATTGTGCAACATGTTTCAACAGTTGGCAGAACAGGGTTCCTAGGTCCCCACTTACCATTGGCAGGAGCTTCTTTTGGGGTGTGGCTGGGTGGAGGGATTTGCACGTGCTCCTGAATCTACTTCTGGTTTCCTAGCCCCACTGTGTGCGTACTTTGTAGCATCAGAGCATGTGCACAGCAGGGCTAGGAGGAAGGCTCTCACCTCCTGATCGGGACCGATATGGCATGCAGCTTGGAAAGGGAGGCAGGAGCATTCTTGGGAGAGCACGTGGGGGAGGGGATCGCTCCCCCTTTCCTGCTTCTGCACGCCGAACAGCTGATGAACAGTTGCCTGCCACAACCCGACAGTTGGGGACCCTATGGCAGAGGGCGTTCAAAAGCACTTTTTCTTTGGTAAATCAGAATATGCCAACTACATCTGGATAATTGTAACTGTTATTTTCTCATAACCAACCATTGTTAGGGATGCATACAAAAAATTTAATCCTCATTTTTGTTTCTTTTTAATCTGTTTTTTTAAAATCATTTTATCATGTTTGCTGATTTCAACGAGAAACACAGTTCTGGCTGTAATTTTGTGTATCTCGAGCAATTTAGATGAATTATCAAGCCTTGTGCCCAGAGGTGGACTGGGGTGGGAAATGTTCCTGCCCCCAGCCAGTGCCCCCCAACCGAAGAAGGGAGAGGCTGCCTGGCAAGCCCTGAGTAGCTGGTGCACGGCCAGTTCATGCAGCCGGGTAGGGTGAGGCAGGCTGGGCTCCTTGCTCACCACATCAGGCCAGGTGTGGGGGGCTGAGCATGGCAAAGCTGGGCTGGGCACAATAAAGGACAACCCAAGTGCATCCCTCACCAGGCAGGTCCCACACCTGCTGAGAAGGGCCAGGCCCATCCTTTCCCATGCTGGGCAGAGTGAGGCTGTGAGCTCAAGTCCCGTGATAATCCCATAAACAGACTCAGCAGGCAGGGAATCCTACGAAAGCTGATTTATTAGGAAAGATCAACTGGTAACAGAAGCCAAGAATCAAGAGGATACTAGTGAGGATCAATTGTACAGTGCATGGCATAAATAGATAATCAAAAGACAGACAGCCCAGGGTACCATGGTAACCCCCTCCCAAGAGCGGCTTCCAGAGGTTCCCACGAAGGGAGTCAAAACACTTAGGAAAAGGAATAACACATTGGCCTTGGCTGGCATCTGGCTCACCCACAACATACCATTCTCAGGCTATGCCTGACAGAGGCCAGGACAGGCATAGCAATGGAAGGGCGGGATGTGTCCATTGCCAGACAGGGTATGGTTGCCAACCTCCAGGTGGGGTCTGGAGATCTCCTGGAATGACAACAGATCTCCAGGCTTCAGAGATCTGCTCCCCAGGAGAAAACGGCTGCTTCGGTGGGTGAACTCTATGGCATTACATCCTGCTGAGGTCTCTCTGCATCCCAAAACCTGCCCTGTCCAAGCTCCGACCTCAATTTTTCAAGAATTTCCTATCCTGGAGCTAGCAACCCTAAGGCAGGGTAAGGCCAGACACATCGCTTGCTGGACAGGGCAAGGTGTGTTTTTCACAAGAGAGGCCAAGTGGGGTACATCCTTTGCTGTGCTGGGCGAGGTGAGGCTGGCTGGGTGCGGCAACAGATGGTCCGGGCATGTCCTTCACTGCCCCTCAGGCAAGAGCCTCTGGAGGGATCACACCTGCTCCTCTCTTTGGGCTGGGGTAGTCCCACAGGGGGCAGTTCCCCAGAACTTCAGTCCACTGGGACTTTTCCTGGAAGCTTTGATGGCCAATCTGCCCCAGCTCGGATGCCTCGCCCAAAGGCAAATGACAGGAAGACAGAGGAAAGCACCCCTTGCTTCATTTAAGCTATCCCTTGAAGAGCATACAGATGTGTGACAACCCAAGAAATCAGGTCAACACAAATAATAGAAAATAAATAAATGTAATAAATAAAAGAATTGTGTGAGTCTAGAATGTGGGTGTTTTTTATTTTTAAACAAAATGGAGTATCTGGGGAAGGGGATTTTATTCTCCCCTCGTGCTCCTTACCTAGCTAAGCTTCAGTGCTTGAAATAATTTTCTTCCACCCAGGCGCCAACACTGGAAGCGAGCTAGGTGGATGCAGGGAGGGAGAGGGCAGAAAGGAGCAGTGGTTAGCTTCCCTGGCTCACCTAGTCTCATTTGGCTTTAAAATAGACTCCAGCCTCATTCTCTTTATCCATGAAGGGCAGGTGGTCTGTCTTGTTTCCTACCAGGGTTAATAGTAGGTGAAGGGTTTTTTTGTTTTTGTTTTTTACTTTGATTTTAGTCAATCCCTCAAACACAACGGAATAGAGTCAAAAAGAAAAGGGGGACCTCAACCCTGAAAACAAATCAGATCACCCCAAAGGGTTAATTAAGCAAACCTCAAAATACATATAATTATTGATAAATTACACATACACCATAAAAATCGCAGTTGGTCAAAGGATGCGATACAACAAAAAACACCAAATGTATTTCAGATAAATACCTTCCTCGATGGTGCAATAAAACAACTTTTGATTAATATAAAGGTAATCGTCACATACAAATTTATCCAAATATCCTGTAAAACAACACACGAGAAAAAGGAAAAGAAAGGAAAAGGAATCAATATAAAAAGTAGATAACTTTTCAGAATATAATAAATAAATAAACATATGAACAAACATACTCATATACCAGAAAGTCTCCTCATGCTTATTACCTATTGCAGACTTGTAAACAAGCTGGAAGTGAGGAATACTAGGATCATAGAGTTGGAGGTTTCCACCAGGGTCATCTAGTCCAACCCCTTGCACAATGCAGGAAATTCACAATTAACTCCCCCACACACACCCAGTGACCCCTACTCCAAGTCCAGAAGATGGCCAAGATGCCCTCCCTCTCACGAACTGCCTAAGGTCATAGAATCAGCATTGCTGACAGATGGCCATCTAGTCTTGCTTAAAAACCTCTGGGGAAGGAGCACTTACCACCTCCCGAGGAAGCCTGTTCCACTGAGGAACAGCTCTAACTGTTAGAAAATTATTCCTAATGTCTAGACGGAAACTCTTTTGATTTAATTTCAACCCGTTGGTTCTGGTCCGACCTTCTGGGGCAATAGAAAACAACTCAGTGCCATCCTCCATATGACAGCCCTTCAAGTATTTGAAGATGGTTATCATATCCCCTCTCAGTCTTCTTCTTTTCAGGCTAAACATACCCAGCTCCTTCAACCTTTTCTCATAGGACTTGGTCCACAGTAGGGCTGTTGAAAAAAAAAATTCGGTAAAGTTCGGCTTCAGCAAAATTCAGCCCTTTTAAATTCGGGATGTAACGAAGTCTGAACTCCCCCGCTTCGGATCCGTGAAATTCGGTGCAAGATCCAGAGTTCGGGGGAAATTCGGGGGGGTAAGAGCCCCCGCGCGCCTTCAGGGAAGCCCTGTGAAGGTGCGTGGGGGGCTCTTTAAACAGATCTGCGCCTAACAGCTGTTTCCCCCCCTGTGCACCTTCACGGGGCTTCCCTAAAGGCGCGCAGGGGGCCCTTTAAACAGATCTATGCCTCCCAGCTGGGAGGTGCAGATCTGTTTAAAGGCCCCCCCGCGGGCCTTCAGGGAAGCCCTGTGAAGGCGCGCGTGGTGGGGAAACAGATCTGCGCCTAACAGCTGTTAGGCGCAGATCTGTTTAAAGAGCCCCTCGCGCGCCTTCAGGGAAGCCCCCTGAAGGTGCGCGGGGGGGGGGGGAGCCTGATAGTTATGCTGCTACACAGAACCCCGAATTTGCCAAATTTATTTGCTGAACACCCCGAAGTCGGGGAATTCAGCTCCCCCGTTTCCCGCCTTTTTTTGAAGTTGGTTCGTCCCGAACCGGAAACCGCCGAATCAGGGGAAATTCGGCGGTTTTTTGGTTCAGGACGAACCGAATCGACAGCCCTAGTCCACAGACCCCTCATCATCTTTACTGTCCTCCTCTGGACATGTTTCAGCTTGTCTGGACACGTTCCAGCTTGTCTACATCTTTCTTAAATTGTGGTGCTCAAAACTGAACACAATAGTCTAGGGGAGGTCTAACCAGAGCAGAGTAAAGCAATACCATCACTTCACGTGATCTGGACACTATACTTTTGATGCAGCCCAAGATTGCATTTGCCTTTTTAGCTACTGCATCACACTGCTGACTCATGTTCAGTGTTTGGTCTACAAAGACCCAAAGATCCTTTTCACACACACTACTGGTGAGACAAGTCTCCCCATCCTATAATTATGCATTTGATTTTTCCTACCTAAATGCAGAACATTTATCTCTGTTGAAATGCATTTTATTGGTTTTAGCCCAATTCTCCAGCCTGTCAAGATCATCCTGTATCCTGGCTCTGTCTTCTACTGTATTTGCTACCCCTCCCAATTTAGTATCATCTGCAAATTTAATAAGCATCCCCTCTATTCTTTCATCCAAATCATTTATGAAGATATTGAACAACACAGGGACCAGGACAGATCCCTGAGGCACTCCACTTGTCACTCCTCTCCAAGTGGGTGAGGAATCATTAACAAGCACCCTTTGGGTGCGATCTGTCACCCAATTACAGATGCATCTAACAGTAGCAGGATCTAAATCACATTTTCCCAATTTGGCAACAAGAATATTGATAGAGAAAACATACTACTGGAAGAACAAGCAGGCTTCAGAGCTGGATGATCCACTATAGACCAGTGCCTAGTACTCCATCACCTCGCAGAGAAATTGTCAGGCCTTTTGTTTTTTAGCTGGTGTAAGCCTCTTGACATGAGTTAGGCCAGGTTCTGGCTACATGTCGAGACCTTGGTTCTCATGCCTGTAAACTTCTGTGTACAGTTTCGCTCGTCCTGTTTTTCTGCAGCTGTGGTATTGTTTAGTCTGTCTTCCTGGGAACCGCTTATCTCAGGGTTACCTAGGGATGTTTACCTTTAAGCCCGTGGGGCCTTTAAACATGTGACTGGCCTGTGTTTGCCATTACCAGCCTCACCTGCCTGGAGGCAGTCAGTTCTTTAATCTGTCCTTTTGCTCCTAATAAAGTATTAGTGCTTCAGATCTACCTGTCTGGATGAGTTTGCTTAGGGACAGATGCCTGATCCTGACAGAAATATAGCTCCAAACCAAATGGAGCACTACACGCAGCCTTTGTGGATTTCAAAGCATTTGACAGTATATTTAGGTCCAGTCTGTGGTCAAAATTTGAGAACTCCTCAATAGACCCAAGACTAAACCTGCTGCATCCGCACGCTGCATGAAAGGAATTTCCTAAAAGTAAGATATACTTCCCAAGGCCATCTTCCAAGCAGGATCCAGCTTGGAAAAAGAGTAAAGCAGGGCTGTATCTTGGCCCCTTTACTTTTTAACTTCTATATTAACACCCTGGCGCAAAAATTAAGGAACCCGAGCTACCATCCACCAAAGCTGGCTAATAGAATGATTCCTGCCCTATTATAAGCGGATGATACAGTCATCTTGTCCTACTCACAAGTGGGCCTCAGAAGAGCCCTCCGCGCCTTCACCGTATACCGTCAAGAAGAAAAACTCTCCATAAATTACCAAAAAACTAACAGCGCATTCCTGACTGGAATGCCTGCGCCGGGCTTAGCAGGCAACACAGCGGCCTGGCCGAAACCTCCGCCTGGCGCAAAAAAATAGTGCAATCCTCATAGGGTTGCACGGGAGATATGTCACCTAAAAGGTGGCATATCTCAGGGGGGGAGGGGGCGTTCCCAAACCGAAACGGCTCAGGAGGTTGCATAATGGTGGCCCCGCCCTCTGGCCGGTGCCATAACATCCTGGGAACACCTCCTGAGATGCTGTTATGCCCCGGGAACACCTCCCGGATGCCATTATGCCACAGGAACGCCTCCCTGGTTGCCGCTGCGGCTTCTGCCGAAATTTGGATGTCGGTGTGGGCCTTCGCCGGCCTCCTGAAGACTTTGGTGTGGGCTGCCGGCACGGCTCAGGAATGCACGGTTTGTTTAAATAAAGATAGCAGTCCCAGGATAAGAGGACAGGTCCTCTTATGGATCAAAAATTGGTTAAGTGACAGGAAGCCAAGAGTAGGAAGAAATGGACAGTTCCTGATGGAGGGAAGTAAACAGTGGGATCCTACAAGGATCAGTATTAGGGCTGGTGCTATTTAATTTGTTCATAAATTATTTGAATTAGGATGAGCAGTTTAGCAGCCAAGTTTGCAAATGATACTAAATTGTTGAGGATGGTCAAAAACAAAGTGGATTGTGAAGAGCTCCAAGAAGATCTCTATAAATTGGGTGAGTGGGCAACAGTGTGGCAAATGAAATTCAACGTGGGTAAGTGTATAGAATGCTGGAATATGATTACTATGGTGATCTCTGAAGGTGCTTAATTCTGCAACATTGGCAAGGTTAATACTTGCCCAAAACTGAAAGAATCTAATCCTGTGGAAGGAGGAATGATTGGAGAAACTGATAGAGTGCACTCGTCTGTGTAATTTAACCTGTCTATTACATGGCCAAAAGTCCCAAAAGTTTGGAAAATGGAATATTTTTCTGTCCAGAATGAGCAGTTCGTTTGAGCTTGTACATCTCGATGTCAATGTATTCAGTAATGTGTGTTTTAGGCCCTTGTTTTTATTTTGTTTGGTTTAACAATTTTTTTAAAAAAAACAACCATTGGTAAGAGTAAGGTGATACATATTGAACCCATAAATCCTAATATTAAATATATGCTGATGTAGTCTGAACAGAACACATGAAGCTGCCTACTGAATCAGACCATTTGTCTATCAAAGTCAGTATTGCTGATTCTAACTGGCAGCAGCTCTCCAGGGTCTCAGGCAGAGGTCTTACACATCACCTGCAACCATTTGACCAGAGAGCCCGAGTATCGAATTGGGACTTTAGGCATGTAGGGCAGATGCTCTACCACAGAGTCGCAGCCCCTCCCCTAGGAATGGGGGCAAGACCAAGAGTGAAAGAGGTCACAGGCTTGTAGTGGAAAGCTTGATGAAAAGATTGACTCAGTATGCAGCAGCAGTTGGGGGGGGGGAAGGCAAACTCTGTGATGGAGATTAGTAGGAAAAGATTGAGACCAAACAGGCCAATATTATAATGCCTTCTATAAAGCTATGGTGTGCCCTCAATGGGAGTTCTGCCTGTCATAACTGTGTGTTCTGCCTGTTGTAAAAAGGATGTTGCAGAGCTGGAAATAGTGCACAAGAGGGCAACCAAGATGATAAAGGGTCAGTGCACCATTCCTTTGAGGAAAGGCTGAAGACTCAGGGACTTTTCAGTCTAGAAATAAGACGACTAATGGGTGGGGGGCATGACAGAGGTTTATAAAATTATGAATGGGGTGGAGAAAGTAAATAGAGAAAGCTTTTTCTCCTTCTCCCTTAATACTGGAACTTGAGTGTATCCAATGTACTTGGTGGGTAAAACCATGGAGTTTCCAGCAATTCCTAGAGAGGTGTGACATTTTCTGCTGTCCACATAGCAACCCTGCCAGAGCAGCTGGCTGGCTGCTGTGTGACACAGAATGCTGGACTAGATGAGCCACTGATCTGATTTGGCGGGGCTCTCACTTTCTGTGAAAGAGGCCTTGTGTTGCAACATAGAAATACTCTATTTCTTTTTTTGACATTTAATATAATAAGAATTTGGCTTTAAAAAGTGTAATTTTCCCCTTTCTATATTTAATATCACAGGCATTTGGCTCCAAAAAGTAGAGAAATTTATTGAACTATTACATTAATTTCAAGCCCCTATTAGCAAATCCCATGGCAAGAAGAACGAGGTAAGTAAAGGCCCATAAAATTCTTAATGGCCTTTATATCAGAAACATCTGTTAGAGCCAGGAACCATTTCTCAGCCTACAGAGCTGAAAACCTCCCTCTCCCTGAAGCAACATCATTGTGATTTCCCTGCGTTGGTGGTGGTGGAGTGGGGAGTACCAACTATTAAGATGAATTTAATATTAGAACAAGTACATATGGGAAGAGAGGACATTGACAGGTGAACGTTACTACATATTTTCATGGAACCCTAAAACGGCATTTTCAAACCAGCAGGGCTACTTCATACAAACTATTTTGTAAGTATTTTTACCCATGAAGCTTACTCACAAGGCTTACTTCCCTTTCTTTGGTTGGACCAGTTTAAATCTAAATGGTGGATGGAATCGGTTAAAAGATTAGAGCTATTGGGTCTCTCTCCCCAATTATTAATAACACTCAATAAAGAACAAGCAAAGTTGACAGTGAGGCAAAGTGTCAGGCTGTTATCTCGGTTTAGATGTTTCCTTTCGTTCCTTTGCTGAAACGTCCAGACTTCAAGGACGGCTCCACATACCAAAGCCTGGGAAAGCCACTCCTGGGAAATAGTGCTCTGTTTATGCTTTGTAATCTCCCGCCGTTTCTATGCCTTATATTTCCAACTAACGAGCAAGACAACTCATAGCTGTCATCTTATCCTCAATGCACTGTATTGCCTATTTGACCAGTAAAAGCCATCTGCTTGGAATCTGATTGTCTCTGTGGTGATTTCTGGTTCTATGGGTCAAGAGCTCACACAAAGATTATACAACACCGAAAGACAAATGGATCTTAGGTGCCCCCCAACTTACCTTGCTCCCTCCAAGGTAAGATGCCAGCTGGCTCCTGCTCAGTATATTCATACTATAGAAGTAAACAAGCAAAGGCGAACTTTAACACCCTTGCTAGAGGTTCCATGCTTCCCTCAGCAGCCCTGGAGGGAAAATTTAGAAAACTCCCAAGAGCTCAGTGGGAATGTCCTTGTGGGGACAGAGAAATTGAAGTGTTATATATTTATATCTAGCATAACTAATTATAATTCAATTACATTCTCTGTACATTGCTCAATACACCCATGAGCAACATTGATAATATTTGCCAAAAACTGCTTCCCACAGAGATGTTTAGTGAATAGAGGCTGAGTAATTAAAACCTGCTCTGACAAGCATCATGTCACGTTGTTTTTGATGGTGGGAGAACAATACCTGAAGGTGTAATTGCCCTTACATTTTTATGCATTCTTTTAAGATCAAAGCTATCAATTACAAGACATGAAGACATTCGACAGCCAGCTCATCACACACAGGAAGACAAAGGGAGATCTGAGAGTGCTTCAACTTGGAAGGAACAAAAACTTGCCCAAAAAGTGTTTAGAGTTCCTTTTCTAGTACACTACTGACAGGGCTGTCAAAGACTCAGAAACCACATGAACACACATGAGGCTGCCTTATACTGAATCAGACCCTTGGGCCGTCAAAGTCAGTATTGTCTACCCAGACTGGCAGTTGCACTCCAGGATTTCAGATGGAGGCCTTTCACATCGCCTGCTACCTGCTCCTTTTTGATTGAAGATGGCGGGAATTGGACGTGGGATGTTTTGCATGCAAAGATGAGGCTCTGCCACTGAGCCACATCCCCTGCCCTATCAAGGCTGGGTCCCGAAGCTCAGCTGTTGGGCCGGACCCCGCCCAACAGCTAAGCGTCGGGACCAGGCAGCGGAGCAGTTTAACCCCCTCCACCACCCGGCTTCCTGGGACTCCCGGGAAGTAGGGCGGGGGGGTTTAAAGTGCTCTGCGCTGCCTGGTCAGGCAGCGCGGAGCAGTTTAACCCCCCTCCCCGGGAGTCCTGGGAAAGCGGGCGGTGGGTCTTTAAAGTGCTCCCCTCTGCCTGGGCAGGCAGTGCGGAGCACTTTAAACTGCTCCGCTGCCTGGTCCCGACGCTCAGCTGTTGGGCGGGGGCCGGTACAGATTCTGCCGAACTTTAAAGACCCACTTTAAAGACCCAACCCCCCTTCCCGGGACTCCCGGGAAGCTGGGCGGGGGGGGGTTAAAGTGCTCCGCGCTGCCTGCCCAGGCAGAGCGGAGCAGTTTAAACCCCCACCGCCCGCTTTCCCGGGAGTCCAGGGAAGGGGGGCGGTGAGTCTTTAAAGTGGGTCTTTAAAGTTCGGTGGAATCCGAACCGGCCCGAATTGGTTTTTTCCCCCAACAGCCCTATCCTCTACCACCCCAAGATCCCTTTCTTGGTCTGTCGCTGCCAGCACAGATCCCATCAGTGTATATGAGAGAGCATTTACTATAGGCACATAATAACAATCTATTGCCACAATCTACTTGTTCTTCTGAATTCCCAGCTTTTTTTTAAAGTAAACTATTATCTCCTTTTCCTCAGAAAGTTGCAGCTACCAGTCATAGAGGCCCAGTTCGTGTATCTGTTTGTCTTCATATGGACAGAGTCTGTCAGGAATTGCTCAGAGGCAATTGGTTCATAAGCTAGTGCCTCCATTTGGGGTCTATAAGAATGGCCCCCGATGCATGCAGGATTCCTGTTGCCCTTATCTGAGTGACACTAGCCCTATTTACAAGCTACAATGAATGTGTGTATTATCTTTGTCAGTGTACACTTGATTTTTCTTTATACATGAATTTAGGAATGATGTTACAGTCAACGCATGTTGTTCAGGGGGAATATATTGTTATGGTATTAGTGATGCTATGTTTAGTAATTGTTTCTACTGTGTTTTAACCTTAAGTATACGTTGGGTGTTGTAAATTGATTATGTGTTGTTGTATTATGTATTATTGTTATGGTTAAGCTCAAGACCTTTGGTCAAAGGAGCTAGTAAATAAATGGCTAATGGTCAACGCATGTTCAGTTGAATATGCGATACATTACAAACTACTGGTCCATGGTTTCATTTGCAAAGTGAACATGCATTTAGGGCTGTTGAAAAAAAATTCGGTACAGTTTGGCTTCGGCAAAATTTGGCCCTTTTAAGTTCGGGCCGTGCCGAAGTCCGAACTCCCCCGCTTCGGATCCCCGAAATTCAGGCGAGATCTGGAGTTTGGGGAAAAATCCCCCCCCCCCCGCGGGCCTTCACGGGGCTTCCATGAAAGTGTGTGGGGGGGCTTTTTAAACAGATCTGCGCCTTCCAGCTGGGGGTGGTGGTGGAACAGATCTGTGCCTCCCAGCTGGGAGGCACAGATCTTTTTAAAGGCCCCCCCGCGCCTTCAGGGAAGCCCCCTGAAGGCGCGTAGGTTGGGGGAACAGATCCCGTGCCAGGATCACCTGGGAGATTGGGGGGGGGAAGGGAAGGCGATCCTGTCCGCTGCCGGGTTGAGCTCTCTGGAAGGCAAGCTTGCTTGCCTTCCAGAGAGCTCCTTAAAGGTGGGAAAAGGCAGGTTTGGCGGATCCCGAACCTGCTGAATTTTTTCTGCGGTTCCCCGAGCTTGCCGAGTTCGGGACCGCGGTTTCCCGCCATTTTGTGGTTCGGTTCCATCTGAACCGCTAAACCACCGATCCAGGGGAAGTTCGGCGGTTTTGCGGTTCGGGTGGAATCGAATCGACAGCCCTACATGCATTGGCTGTTTCTTACAAACAGTAAGAAAGTATGTGTGCTCACTGTAACATGTGAACAATGCTACTATTTCTCTTCTTTCTGCAACAGAAACCTACAGGTGGATTTTCCTTCCCATGTGTATCTAAAAATAATACATAGTTTGCCTTTCATGATGAAATGACTGGTTAGCATTACTTTTCATGGATGGCTTATTTTATTTATTTATTTATTTACTAATACAATGTATGTGCTGCCTCTCCAGAGGATCAGATGATTTGCATGTTGGGTTGAAATATTTGATCTAAGCTTAGAAAGGCACCCACCAGAGAAGCACTCATCTGGAAACTACTATCATCCTTTTTACTTTGCATTGCAAATTTTAAAGAATTCCTTCTATTATTTTTGAAGCTTTCTCTCCTCTGTTAAAATGTCATGCTTAATCCTGATTTTTTTTTTTAAAAAAGCTATGTAGTAAAGTCATTTTTGCTTTGAGTTTAAAATTTTCAACTTTCCAAAAATGTGATGAGAAACAGCCAGCATAATGAAAATGTCCCCTTTGATTGTAAGATATTGTCATGATATCTGTTCCTTTTTGCAATTGCATGCTTCTTCTATCTAGATCCATACATTAAAGTGACTAGTTTGGTTCCAATTATTACAGTGGGAAAATATTCACAGCCATAAGAAGCTGTGAGCCAGCGTGGTGTAGTGGTTACAAGTGGCGGACTCTAATCTGGACTCCTCCATATAAAGCTAGCTGGGTGACCTTGGGGTAGTTCTTGCAGTACTCTCTCAGCCTCACCTACCTCACAAGGTGGCTGTTGTTGAAGGGGGAGAAGGGAAGGTGATTGTAAGCCGCTCTGAGAGTCCTTTCGGTAGAGAAAAAGAAGTTATAAAAACCAACTCTTCTTCTCTCCTTCATGTCCTGCAATGGAGCGTGCTGTTATATCTTTGCCTTTTGACTTCAATTTGAGATGCATTCAGCTGTAAATGCCCGAGCAGAATTTATACATTGGGTATCTTAAAAATGTATGGGACACGTGGTCGCATCAAGGCATAGAGGGCCAAGCATCTTCCACTGATATAAATTTACATTTCAAATGTGATAAATCTCCTGTAGATCTAATGAACATCAGCTGCAGACAGGAGTGCAGTGGGAAACTGTTTAAAACCAGCTCTCCGTGCATGGGAAATGTCTGCTTTCTGCGGTTTAAATTCTGTTTGGTACTTCGTTCTGAAGGGTTCTTTTCAGCCAGGAGCTGCCTTTTTTATAGCTGTTTACTTAGTTAGCACTTTGATTTTAAAGTATCACCATTGGCTACCTTTGAGGACAGCCATTTCCCCCCCCCCCCGCCTCTCTGTAAGAGGGAATTCAAAAAAGAGCCGAAGGTGTGGACATTCTGTTCTCATGTCGTTTTTCACCATCTCCTCCCTCCAGCCTTTTCTCATACTGCAGCAAAAATCCTTGCTGATGGGACTCCAGGCACTAGAAGTTTCTATGTTCAGAGAAAACAAGAGCATAAAATACCTTCTGACACTTTCTTCCCTCATTACATCCCCTTTCGCCAAAGCAGCTGGGAGATTTTAACCATATTCTTCATGCTATTCATAGTAGGGCTGTTGATTCGGTTCGGCCCGAACTGAAAAACAGCCGAATTTCCCCTCATTCGGTGGTTTTTAGTTTGGGACGAAACGAACTCAAAAATGGAGGGCAACCGGGGGAGCCGAATTCAGCGAGTTCGGGAGTTCACGAATAAATCCGGCCAATTCGGGGCGTCAGTAAGCAGCATAACCGTCAGTAAGCAGCATTCTCCTCCCCCGGCCAATCGGTGACCAAGCTGGGTCTTCTTCTGGCCAATCAGTCAGGATTGAGTACTGGAGGAATCAGCTGATGTGCGGCCCGGCCGGGGAGAGAGAGAGGGGGGGAAATCCTAGTGTTTGTGTGTGTGTGGGGGTGCTTGTGCACATTCACTCCTTTCTGTGGCTGCAGGGGGTGTATTTTTTGGGGTACAGACCCCAAACTTTCAGCAGAGATTCAGAGAAGCATTCTTAAGAGACCACCCAAGTTTTGTAAACATTGGGTCAGGGGGTCCCAAGATATGGGCTCCCCCCCTTTTTCTTTCCATGGCTGCAGGGGGCGCATTTTTGGGGGTACAGAACCCAAACCTTCAGTGGAGCGTCAGATGAGCCTTCTTAAGATACCCCCCAAGTTTTGTAAACATTGGGTCAGGGGATCTCGAGATATGGGCTCCACCCCTTTTACCTCCCCCCTTTTCCATTTCCGTGGCTGCAGGGGGCGCTTTTTTGGGGATACAGCCCCCAAACTTTCAGCATAGCTTCAGACAATCCTTCTTAAGATACCACCCAAGTTTTGTAAAGATGGGTTCAGTGGGGGCAGAAATATTGGCTCCCCCCTTCTCTCTTTCTGTGGCTGCAGGGGGCGCATTTTTTGGGGTTTAGATCCCAAACTTTGAGCGGAGCTTCAGACAAGCCTTCTTAAGAGACCACCCAAGTTTTGTAAACATTGGGTCAGGGGGTCCCGAGATATGGGCTTTCCCCTTTCCCCTTTTCCCTATTGGGATGAATGGATCAGCTGATCCTGTGCATCTCCAGAGCAAAACGTCCCGTGCCTAATTGGAATCATCTTGGATTACAAGTCCTCCCCAGCCCCTCCTGATGGAACAGAAGACAGCCACAGTAAGACCCCTTTGGGGGCTTTAATCTATAATTTTTCTCATGAGTGTGTGTGTGTGTGGGGGGGGAAGCAGAGTCTGTGTGTGTGTGGGGAGGGAGCAATTTCTGTGGGTGGGGGGAAGCCAAAGGGGGCTTTTGCCGGTTCTGCCTGGGGGGGGTGTTCCCCCTCGAGTCTCTCTCTCCCTGGTTTGAGGGGGGGTTTCAGTTGTGTGTCTTCAGGTTTTCCCTCATTCATAAGAGCGGTTAGGTCTATTTGGATGCTTGCTCAAAACTGGTTTTCAAATGGTGACTTAAAGAATGCATTTGGAGTCCCATGCAAAAGGGGAAATTCCACCCCTCCTGCTCATTATGCATAGCTAGCTGCCTCTGTCCCTTTCCATGGTTTGCAAACTCCCAGGTGTCAGGTGTTGCTTTGCACAGTTGCAAAGCTGTTGCTTACAAGGTTGTGTTGCTTTGCAGTCGTGTTGCAATGCTTTGCAAACTTCTCAGCTGTTTGTCGAGGCTGGGAGCTTTTTGCGTGGGCAGCAAGCTCTGCTCAGACATGCACATTAAGGGTGGGGGGACCCCTTTCGGGGCCCATATCTCAGCCCCCCCCTGACCCAATCTTTACAAAACTTGGGGGGTCATTCAAGAAACGTCCTTTGAAGCTCCGCTGAAAGTTTGGGACCTCTACCCCAAAAAATGCCCCCCCCGAGCCGCGGAAAGGCGCTGTTGTGTTTTTAATGGCTTTAGGTAAAGGTAATCCCCTGGGCAAGCACCGGGTCATTCCTGACCCATGGGGTGACGTCACATCCCGACGTTTCCTAGGCAGACTTTGTTTATGGGGTGGTTTGCCAGTGCCTTGCCCAGTCATCTTCCCTTTACCCCCAGCAAGCTGGGTACTCATTTTACCGACCTCGGAAGGATGGAAGGCTGAGTCAACCTTGAGCCGGCTACCTGAATGGAAGGCTGAGTCAACCTTGAGCCGGCTACCTGAAACCGACTTCCGTCGGGATCGAATTCAGGTCGTGAGCAGAGCTTTGGACTGCAGTACTGCAGCTTACCACTCTGTGCCATGGGGCTTTATTCGGCCGAATTTTTTCCCCGAACTTTGAATTCCCACCGAATTGCACGGACCTGAAGCGGGGGAGTTCGGACTTCGGCATATCCTGAATCTAAACGGGCCGAATTCAGCCGAATCCGAACTATACCGAATTTTTTTTTAATTCAACAGCCCTAATTCATAGAAATGATAGAAAAGGACAAAAATGATGGATAATGAAGTATCTGGCACATGTGCAGAGTAGAGTGGACATTCCAAGCAAGATTCAGTTAGCAATGTCTTTTTAAAGATTCTGATAGGACACATTTCAGAGGACAGCTGTGTTGGTCTTCAGTAGAGCAACTAGAGTCGAGTCCAATAGCACCATAGAGACGAGCAAAATTTTCGGGGTACAGGCTTTTGAGATTCAAAGCTTCCTTCTGATGAAGAGATTCTCTCGATAGCTTGTACCTCAAAAATCTGATGAAGGGAGTTTATACTCTGGAAAACTTATACCCCCAAAATCTTATTGGTCTCTAAGGTGCTACTGGACTTGAATGTAGTTGAGAAGACAAGTGTGATTTACCTCCCTTTTATGGTCTTGTCTTCTTCCTGAATACCTACTGCTGGGCGAAATGCTTCCTTTTCCAAAATGTCTCCCATCTCCAAAGTCTCTTGCTAACCAGTCAGAGGGAGTAGCCCCATTCTTTGCATTTTGATATAAGGCTTCTGTTGTCCCTTGAATAATCCCTGGTTGTGTGCCACCATTGGCTGCAGAATTAGTCAGAATATCTTGTGGTAAGTGGGTTGGGGATTTTTAAAAAAGTCTCATGTTTTTCTCCTTGACTCAAGCCATGGTGTTTTGAATGGTTTATTTTGTACTGTGGAATAGAGAACGCACACACATACTTGTTGAAATTTCAATGGAGGTATATTTTGATCATATTTCTATTGTAATTCTATCTCATTTTCCTATCCTCTATGTTTCTTTTTTATCTTTTTTCTGCCTTCCACCACTACCTTTGTTTCTTTCTTTTGTCACCAGGAATGTTTTATGGTCCCTGCTGGTTGTATTCTCTCGGGGATTCCTACCAATTGTCTCATTGGGTCCTGTAAGAGCTGGACTTTGGAGAGGTGGCATATACACATTCTAAATGCGCATTCCTGAGGTTTCCGGCCGAAACCTCTTAGGAGGCGGCATGACCTCGCCGCCAGCATGTGTGCAATCACGTAGAGTGGCTGCGCCTGCGCAGGGGGGGGTGTTCCGGGGGCATTCCGGGGGGAGGAGCCACCGGTTAGGTGGCTTCCTATCCCGGTTTGGCCTGGTACGCTGGCGCTGGGATCAGCGGTGCTGCGCCTGCTTTTTAGCAGGCTTTTTAGCAGGTGCAGCCTCGCTGTTCCCTATGGGGCAAAAGGCCCTGGTTAAACAGAAAAAAGCTGCAAAAAGGTTTTTTTGTTGTGTAACAGCATATGCGAAACGGTTTAGGAGGAGACACAGTGTGCCTCTTCCCTGCCATCTCCGTAAGCCATCAGCTTACAAATAATTGTATTGCTGCATATGTGGGCTGTGTGTGTGTGTGTACCATCAAGTCATGACTGACCTATGGTGACCCCATAGGTTTTTGAAGGCAAGAGACTTTTTAAGGTGGCTTATAGGGCTGCTGAAAAATAAATTCGGTAAAATTCAGATTCGGCAAAATTTGGCTTATTATGATTTGGGAAATGCCAAAGCCCGAACTTCCCCGATTTGGATCCGTAGAATTCAGCGCCAAGTTCCGAGTTCGAGGAAACATTCGGCTGAATAAAGCCATTAAAAACACAATTATAGAGAATTATAGAGAAAAGCCCCCAAATGGGTCTTACTGTGGATGTCTTCTTCTCTTCTACTGTATCAGGAGCAGAGGACTCAGGAGTAATCCAATATGATTCTAGCAGACTCATACACACATACTCTCTGGCACGGGAGGTTTTGCCTTGCATTTGCCACTCTCTAGATGCACATTAAGGATTGTCTACTCCCATTCATTCCAATGGGTGGATGGGGGGACCCCATAACTCAGGATTAATTGCCTTTTAGTCAGACCCCCAGGCCGGGGTAATGGTATGGCCCAACTGCCGAGGCAACCAGACCCCCAGGCTGGGGTAATGGTAAGGCCCAACTGCAACTCGAATGTGTTTTTAAAGGCTGTAATTGGCAGATCATGGGGGGACCCCTTCCGGGCCCTATATCTTGGTACCCCCTGCCCCAATCATCACCAAACCTGGGGGTTCTTGCAAGAAGGGTCACCTCAAGCTACGCAGAACGTTTGGGGCCTCAACCTCTAAAAATGCCCCCCCCGGAGCAGCGGAAAGGCGTGAATGTGTTTTTAATGCCTTTATGGTTATGCTGCTGATTCGGAGCCCTCAAATTTGCCAAATTTATTCGATGATTGCCCCCAACTCGCTGAATTCGGCTCGTTGTTTTCCCGCCTTTTTTGAATTCGGTTCCATCCGAACTAGAAATCACCGAATCGAGGAAAATTCAGCTGTTTTTTCCGTTTGGATGAACCAAATCGACAGCCCTAGTGGCTTGCCATTGCCTGTCTCTGCATGGGCTGAGAGTTCAGAGAGAACTGTGACTGGCCCAAGGTCACCCAGCAGGCTTCATCAGGAGGAGTGGGAAAATGAACCCAGATTAGAGTCCGCCTCTCTTAATCACCACACCACAGGCATATATGGGCCCGGTATGCTGGCACCGGGAATGTCAGTGCTGCGCCTGCTTTTTAGAAGGTGCAGCCTCACTGTTTCCTATGGGGTGAAAGACCCTGGTTAAACAGAAAAAAGCCGCGAAATGGCTTTTTTGTTTTGTTTAACGGCGTAAGCGAAATGCCTCTTCCCTGCCATCTCCATACGCCATCAGCTCAGGAATGGGCTGTTAATAAACAAACAAATAATTGTATTGCTGCATATGTGGGCTGTGTGTGTGTGTGTGTGTGTGTACCATCAAGTCACGACTGACTTATGGTGACCCCATAGGTTTTTTAAGGCAAGAGACATTTGGATGTGGCTTGCCATTGCCTGCCTCTGCATGGGCTGAGAGAGTTCAGAGAGAACTGTGACTGGCCCAAGGTCACCCAGCAGGCTTCATCAGGAGGAGTGGGGAAATGAACCCAGATTAGATTCTGCCTCTCTTAATCACCACACCACATTGGCATATATGGGCTACGCAGACCTTTGTTCATTTCGTGGATCAAAATCGTTGGTTGATTTTTATTCAGTGGGTGGAGCTGACCTCTCCTTGCTGAAGGGAGGGGGCAGGTGCATCTCTGTATGTGCAAATAAAGAGCAACTGCTCTTTATAAACAAAACTTGTCTGTTTAAATGACTAATTAAAAACCTTTGGTACGTAAAAAGAAATAAGCTGATTTCTTGAAAGCAGAAAAAGAGAGAAATGGCATGTAAACATTCATTCTGGGTGGAGAGGGGAGACCCTGTTAACAGTAATATAGAGGAATATCTCCTCTGATTTCCAAAGAAGAAATTAATACTCCTTTCTCTAGTTTGCATTAGGGAAGGAAATCAGACAAGTCGAACCTGTTGCCAACCCATTCACAATCCAGGGAATAGAAACATTTTTTCCAACATTTTATTTAAAGGAACAAATTTTAACTAGTTTTAAAAAACCTAGACATTTAAAAACCAAAACAGCAAAAAAAGAAAAGATAAAAACTAAGTTTATGATGTTAGCATAGAAGAATCAGCCAAATTCAGATTTTTTGAAAAAAAGGGAAGGATCAAGGAGGGCTTCTCGAACATTAAAAAAAGACTAAAATAGCCAAACATTTACACATTTGAGCACTGGTAACAACAAATCGTTGGGCTAGGGTTTGATTTATTGTAAAATTAATACCTCATATTGAAAAAAAACTTAGATTAATTAAACAGGGAAGAAAAGAAATCTCAGTTTCACCTAAGGTCTGGTGTTTTTCACAAAACAGAAATGATATGAGATGTTCGAAACAGTTCTTAATCCCTTACTGAAATCTGTTGGTTGGATGCCCTGGAGGACACTTGAACACATTCTGCAAAGGATGCTAATTTTTTCCTGAAATGCATAGCCATTAGCAGATTTGAATTAAAGCCTTGTAAAAAAAGATGCACAAACTGAAGATATTTACCTTGATAGCTCTAGCAATGGGGAATCACTCATTAGCAGTTTCTAAGCATATTGGAACAAAGCATATTCTCTGTTCTTTGAAATAAAATCTTCACCGGGATATAATCCAACTAGGCTTCTAAAGCACTGGCCATCCCACATTCTTTGGGGCTATCTTTGCCATAGCGCTCCCCAAATGGGCATGATCACTATTGTATGGCAAACTTGTATATGATTCAATCAAGTAGTTCCAGCTGTGAAGCTTGCCTGTAATCCATATAGTGGACTTCATGTTTGCACAAAGGTAACATGTTCAGTAAATGCAAGAAAACGTTAGTAATGTACAGGTCCTATTCATGTTCAGTCACCTTTATTGGCATGATACAGGGCCTATTCATTTACACATGTGAATGTAATATAGTTTAACTAGTGCTGTCAATAGTGCATAACAGTACCCTTGATTGACCAAACGTACAGTGCGCACACTACTAGGGCTGTTGAATTAAAAAAAATTCAGTATAGTTCGGATTCGGCTGAATTCAGCCCGTTTAGATTCGGGATATGCCGAAGTCCGAACTCCCCCACTTCGGGTCCGTGCAATTCAGCGGGAATTCAAAGTTCGGGGAAAAAATTCGGCCGAATAAAGCCATTAAAAACACAACCATGCCTTTCCGTGGCTCTGGGGGGGCATTTTTTGGGGTAGAGGTCCCAAACTTTCAGCAGAGCTTCAAAGGACCCTTCTTGCCATCCCCCCACGTTTTGTAAAGATTGGGTCGGGGGGGCTGAGATATGGGCCCTGAAAGGGGTCCCCCCACCCTTAATGTGCATCTCTGAGCAGAGCTTGCCGCCCACGCACAAAGCTCCCAGCCCTGACAAACAGCTGATGAGAGCAAGGGCAGGGCAGGTGCTAAGAAGTTTGCAAAGCAACAGAACTGCAAAGCAACACTGCAAAGCAAACACAACTGCAAAGCAACACCCACAACTGCAAAGCAACACCTGACACCTGGGAGTTTGCAAACCATGGAAAGGGACAGAGGCAGCTAGCTATGCATAATGAGCAGGAGGGGGTGGAATTTCCCCTTTTGCATCAGACCCGGGACCAGGCAAATGCATTCTTTAAGTCACCATTTGAAAACCAGTTTTGAGCAAGCATCAAAATAGACCTAACCGATCTTATGAATGAGGGAAAACCTGAGGACACACTGAAGCCCCCCCTCAAACCAGGGAGAGAGAGACTCGAGGGGGCACACCCCCCCAGGCAGAACGGGCGAAAGCCCCCTTTGGCTTCCCCCCCCCACAGAAACTGCTCCCTCCCCACACACACACACACAGACTCTGCTTTACCCCCCCCACACACACACAGGAGAAAAAGTACAGATTAAAGCCCCCAAAGGGGTCTTACTGTGGCTGTCTTCTGTTCCAGCAGGAGGGGCTGGGAGGAGGACTGGGTAATCCAAGACGGTTCCATTTAAGCATGGGACGTTTTGCTCTGGAGATGCATACAGGATCGGGTGATCCATTCATCCCAATAGGGAAAAGGGGAAAGCCCATATCTCGGGGTCCCCTGACCCAATGTTTACAAAACTTGGGGGGTCTCTTAAGAAGGCTTGTCTGAAGCTCCACTGAAAGGTTGGGGTCTGTACCCCCAAAAATGTGCCCCCTGCAGCCACGGAAAGTGAAAAGGGGGAGCCAATATTTCTGCCCCCACTGAACCCATCTTTACAAAACTTGGGGGGTCTCTTAAGAAGGCTCGTCTGAAGATATCCTGAAGGTTTGGGGGATGCACCCCCCAAAAAGCGCCCCCTGCAGCCACGGAAATGGAAAAGGGGGGAGGAAAAAGGGGTGGAGCCCATATCTCGGGACCCCCTGACCCAAAGTCTACAAAACTTGGGGGGGTCTCTTAAGAAGGCTTGTCTAAAGCTCCGCTGAAAGTTTGGGGTCTGTACCCCCAAAAATGCGGCCCCTGCAGCCACAGAAAGAGAAAAAGGGGGAGCCCATATCTCGGGACCCCCAAACCCAATGTTTACAAAACTTGGGAGGTCTCTTAAGAAGGCTTGTTTGAAGCTCTGCTGAAAGTTTGGGGTCTATACCCCCAAAAATACACCCTCTGCAGCCACGGAAAGGAGCGAATGTGCACAAGCACCCCCCCCCCCACACACACACACACGAGGATTTCTCTCACTCTCTCTCTCTCCCCGGCCCGGCCGCACATCAGCTGATTCCTCCAGTACTCAATCCTGACTGATTGGCCAGAAGAAGACCCAGCTTGGCCACCGATTGGCCGGGGGAGGAGAATGCTGCTTACTGACGGCCCGAATTTGCCGGATTTATTCGTGAACTCCCGAACTCGCTAAATTCGGCTCCCCCGGTTTCCCGCCATTTTTTAGTTCGGTTCGTCCCGAACTAAAAACTGTCGAATCAGGGGAAATTTGGCTGTTTTTCGGTCGGGCCGAACCGAATCGACAGCCCTACACCCTACTTCTCTTTTTAAAAAATTTTTATTATTATATTTTCAAACATACAAAGAAAAAAATACATACAAAAAAGGTATAACAATATGGAAAGCTACATAATAAGAATGATATATATATATAAACAAGTAAAAAGAAAACCCAAAATACATTTATTACATTCTTATTAAATTTATCCTACCCATTTTATTCTCACCGCCCTCCACCAGTGTACCCTTACCCAGCCACCACCGTGTTGAACTTCCGGAGAAGTGTCTAAACAGTTTATTAATACATTATTTCAACAATAATCTAAATTACCAAAAATTGAATCTACAACTCGTTCACTATATTAATAAAATTCATTTTTGACAGCTTGTCCCACTATGCGAAGGCTTTTAACCACATAGTTTTAAATTCTTCCACATCCTTCCCATGAAGGGAATCTGTTAATTTAGCCATCCACACATATAACCATAATTTTTCTCTCCAGTCCTTAATTAAAGGTCTATTTACTATTTATTTGTCTGCCAAGCAAAAATATTATGGAGACTTTCATTCTTTTTTTAAGAGAAGTAGGGTGCTAAATCCTGGAAGCTAGTAAATAGCACCCTATTTCTCTTAAAAAGAATGAAAGTCTCCAAAATGTTTTTGCTTGGCAGACAGCAAATGTTAAAGCATAGAACACCTTGTATTCACCCATTGCATTAAACAAATTTGTGGGTTAGTAGATTATTTGTGGGTTAGTAGTAGAGGTATCATGAACCTTTAGCCCTCTAGGTCACAAGTAATCATGGCCATGAAAACTGACAAGTATTCTAAAGATACATTCACAGAGCCTCTTGGTCTCTGCAAAGACATCACAGCATTCAGTTAGGATGTTCTATGGCATATGTCATATCTAATACCACTTCAGCTTTTGCAAAATTGAATAACTAAAAGGGTGAGGACCATGTCTTCATATCCCAGTAGCTGGGATCTATTACCTGTCCAAATAATTGTTCAAACCTCATATCCTCTACCAAAAAGGTTGCATATTCTTTACATTTAGAGCCTTAGGCTCTTTTCTTTATTCCAAAAAGAAAAGGAGCAAATAGTTTCAGAGCCTTCTGTCTGAAAACTTTGTTTACAGACCAGTGGAACTGAAGAAATATAGTCCTCTAAGGGATCCAAGTCACCAGATCTCTCCATCTGGAATCAAAGAGTTCAGCTCTCTCTGGCTGAAACTTGTAAAAATTGCCCACTAAAAAACCAAGAATCATAACTTTCTACCTCAGATATATTTGTAAGCCAATGTAGAACTCAGAACTCTCTGAGATTTCTAAAAAAATTATGCAGAACAGGAATTTACAAGTGAGGCTATAAAAACCAGTAGGAATCAGTAGAACTTAGACCTTCTGTTTAAGGTTTATAAAACTTTCAGACTGGAAACTCTGAACTCTCTGAGAAGCCCTGTTCACATCTTCCAGTGAACGCATGTATATCTTGTATGTATGTGTATCCATTGGTTTGTAAGAAAGAGCCTCTGCACCTTTCCTTTACTAATTAACCAAGGGTCAATACCTAGATAAATGTGGGAGTTAAATCACATGTCCAGCTGTACATGTCTTGAATATTGTCAATCCTTTGCTATTGTCAGGCCTGCTAAGGTACCTTTGTCAGACCCTAACCTGAGTACAAGCTCTTGCCATAAGCAGGCCCGGGGTTGGCTCTGCGTCATGACCTTGGTTCCCAGACCTTCATCCTGTGTACAGTTTCGTTTCCACAGCTGCCCTCCTGTTATGTCTCCCTCGCCTGGGAAGTGTTATCTCTGAATTGTTAGTCATGTTTACTTTCTCAAGCCTGCAGTGCTTTTATACTTGTACCTGAATCATGTATCGTCATTACTAGCCTTCTTCTGCTTTTAGCAGTCAGTCTCTTTGATCTATTTGCTCCTAATAAAGTCTTACTACTTCAGAGCCATCTGCCTGGATGAGTTCGCTTAAGGGATGCTAGGGACAGACACCTGAACCTAACAAATATAACATGATATTTATTCAACACACACACATATATAAATAAAAATTAAGTGCACACCATACCCAGAAGCCCTGTTCAAAAGTAACAGTGAACATACATAAAATCCATGTACAGTGTATTCTTGGTTTTTCTATATTCATGCATTGATGGGATCCCTATGCATCCAGGGATCCCATTAAGGGATTTTGGGAGAGGCTGGGTGGTTGGAACGCCCTATGGGGATGGGTGTTTCCTGAAGCCTCGTCCCAAGTGGCATGGAGAACCACCAAGTGGCTCACATTCAGGTGGTATCCCAGCAGTGTCATCCTGAACCTCTCCCAGTTTGCCTCATAACAGGCCACATTGGGGTCGGCCTCTTTACCCGGATCCAGCCCTCATGCTACGCCATGCCTTTACAGCTGTTTGAAGAAAATAAAGTTGTGGCCGTTGCCATTTTCCAATTTGGGTTCTGAGTTTTTATTGTTAAAAGTTAAGAAGGTTAAGAGGCTTACCCCCCAGATACTAACCCTGGGCCAGCAATTCCCACACTCTGCATCCAAACTGTGCTCTGAATCTGAAAGTTGTTTCTTATTGGAGAGAGGCAGGTCCATGGGTGTGGACTTTGGAACCTGCTCCTAAGGAGCTACATTCCCTGTTCTAGGGCTGCAGTGCAGCAGAAAGCTTTCCAGCACAACCATCAACTTAGTCACCCTGCACTTACGTTGATATCCAACATGTGCTTAAGGATCAAAGCTAGGTGTCACATTCACATACGTAGAATACTTACATCAGCATGGTGGTGGTGGTGGAAAGCGTTGTCAAGTCACATCTGACCTATAGCATCCCCTCAAGGGGTTTTCAAGGCAAGAGATGTCCGGAGGTGGTTTGCCATTGCCTGGCTCTGTGTAGCAACTCTGGACTTACTTGGTGGTCTCCCATCCAAGTACTAACCAGGACCAACCCTGCTTAGCTTCTGACATCTGACAAGATCTGATATCAGCATGTAGAGGGGGGAGGTCTTACCTTTTGCCTTTTGCGAGACAGCAGAGGGAGCTATTAATGCTTTCACAATCTCTCTCTGAATGAGTCTGTGTCTTTAAAAAAGTAAGCTATAAAGTACTGTTTTAATTGCTAGAAATGACTATGAAGCATTAAAATGTAGGATGAATTATTGGCAATGATAACCCTTCTTAGTAAGTAATTAACATCACTTGCAAAGAAAGTAATTTCTGTGATGAGAGAAAAATTAAATAGGCAAAGAGAAAATAAGACATTATCTCATATATATGTGAAGATTCTGGCTAGCACTTTTAATTTAATTATGGCCTGCCATTCACAATTTCAACTGCTTGCAGCATTTCATCCCTTCCTGTTTCTGAAGAGCCAGGCGTAGAATTATCTACAGGCCCAGTTTCTAGCATATGCTGGGGAGGGGTGGGGAGCTGGCACAAGGTTCAGGGGCTTGTCTGTGGTGGCAAGGACTCAGCTGGACAGCCTGCATGCTGCCACATAATGGCTGCTGGAGTGGAAGCCAGAGAAGCAGCCATAGCTTCTATAACTCCAGCGGGAATTTTTCCCACCCTGCTGCATACCTTCCTGGCCCGCCCTATATTGCAAACGACCAATCAGGCCCTTGGTCAATAGGGGCGGGGGGCCAGCAAGCAGGCTCAGGCATGAGTTTTTTCCGCATTCGCTCCTCCAGCTAGGTATTTAAGAAGCTGTCCCCCTTCCCCAGCTGAATCTACTTCCTAATTTGTCCCTCCCTCCCTATACTTGGGCTGTTTGGTTGTTATGTCAAATTTGTCACAACTCTTGGGGTTTTTGGCATGGGGCCGGATCCATTTGGGGGGGAAAGGCAGCCTGCGTGCCCCCTTTTCCCTATTCTGGGGACCCTAATAAGGGGTTTGGGAGGGGGGAGACCCGGAACAGGGACATGCCCAGTCAGGGGCTGTCAGGATTGGACATGCCCAGACGGGGGCTGTCAGGATAGGACATGCCCAGTTGGGGGCTGTCTGGGTGGTGGCCTCCCTCCAAGTGGCAGGGGACCCACACAGCAGGCTGCCACTCAAGCAGGTCCCACATACTGCCATCTCAGGCTACTCCCAGCAGGTGGGCTGGGAATAGGATGCATCGGCCGATATGCGGGTTGGGCCGATGTCTTGGATCCAGCCCCTATGCAATGCCAATGCCTGATGCTGTAACCAATAAAGTTGTGGCCATTTCCATTCCAGCTACCGTCTCTGTGTGTTTGATTGTATGCTAAGGTCATCATAATATTAGTATCATGGGTTGGGTATTGCATGCCAAGAATGGCCAGGGTGGGGGGCTCCAAAACACTCCCCAATTCGGCATTATGCCGGAAACATCTAGTGGATGCAAGTGGTGATTCGTCCTTATTTAGGCATCTATCAATTTTGTAGAATTACAGAAAATGAGTACTTGGTAATGTTTTATAACTGATTATTGATTATAATTTTATTTCTTGAAATGCATTATTTTGCACACAGACTTGCATTCATTTATCAGTACTTGTGTGCATAACTACAGAGGGATTACTTTGGTGAATTTAAAAAAAAAATCTAAAACATGAGATCACAAGACAAACCTCACATTTTCCCTATGCACAGATCAGAGTTGTTCCACATTGCAAACTACTTCCATCTTTCTTTAAGCAGATACAATTGGATTTATGGAAATATGTGAGTTAGCCTTGAAGTTTTTTCTTTGAATAATGAACAAAGACTCTTCCTTGCATACATACAGTTCTGTGTGCCAGAAGGTATAGATCCAGAAATGATTTGGATCATCCCTATCATTTCAGTGAATCAATTCCAGAAAATTAGTAATTTTCCTATTTTTAAAAAACCTCAATTAACATGAATGCAGATGCCATTCTTAAATCCAGGAGTCTCCCATCTTGTTGGACCTGTGGGCACTTTTGACATTTTGAGAAAGGGAAGAAGGCAACACCAAAAAATGACTGCCATGGGAGGCAGGACCAATCACAAAATGGCTACCACACCAGCTATTTTGCAGGAGTAACTTGATGCCTGCAAAATGTCCCTTTCCCGGGGTGAAAGGGCTTTGTGAGCAGACTAATGTCAGGGGCCCAGCGCCGGCATCCAAGTGGCATGGACACTGGTGCAGGGTTCACACGGGCTCCTATGCAGCTCAGCACCCCCTTCAGGATGGCACAGTCCGTGTCCTACCCTCCCCCGAATGCAAACATTGGTGGTGGTGGTGGTGGTGGTGGTGGTCTTACAGGGCCCTTCTAAAGTCTGTTCTCACTCAGTGTTTTCCAGTCAGACTGGTGGAAATTCTACTGATCCTGCAGTCAAAATGGTCTGTACCATCGGCGTGAAGTTTAGTTTGAAGAATTTATCTAGCGAGAACATCATCTGGGCAGAGCTGAGAAAAATCTGATTAAATAAGGGATGAGCTGTAGCAGTGATGTGCTTTGATATGTACTGTTTCCATGTCTGTGTCCAATTTTTACCCATTTGGAAATATTGTGCATCAGGGGAAAATATTTAAGCTGCTACAAAGTACACCTTAAGTCAGGGGAGAGCAAGAACAGCTTAGTATTTTAAAATTTTATTATATCTGAAACAACAACAAAACGTAATTGAAGTATGAACACCATAAAGCAATTATAAAGATTGCAATGTCATCCAATTAATTACAAAACCCCATAAAGCATAGTGTTGCCATGATCCAGGTAGTAGCTGGAGATCTCCTGCTATTACAACTGATCTCCAGCCGATAGAGATCAGATCACTGGGAGAAAATGGTAGCTTTGGCAATTGGACTCTATGACATTAAAGTCCTTCCCCTCCCAAACCCAGCCCACCTCAGGCTCCTCCCCAAAAAACATCTAGCCAAGCATCTTCCTCTTTGTATATAAGTAAGCCTCAAATTATCTTAGATCTCCTTGGTTTTCACTATCCTGTCCTGTATATTTGGGGCTAAATTCTGCTTCAAAAGTCTGGCAAAAAGAGTCCTTGCCTCTGACATTAAATAGAGTAAAATTACCTGCATCCTCCTTGGAAATTCTGCCATGTGGTTCAAAAAAATATTTCTGGCCTTAAAGGGATCTAAGGGGAGCGACTTAATTTTTTTAAAGAGCCTAGGGAGTCAGCAGTCCCCAAAATGTAGCTTGGAGTGTTGAGCCAGTGTGAGGTTGCCAGGTCCCTCTTCATTAGCAGTGGGAGGTTTTTGGGGTGGAGCCTGAGGAGGGCGGGGTTTGGGGAGGGGAGGGACTTCAAGGCCAGGGAGTCCAATTGCCAAAGCGGCTGTTTTCTCTAGGGGAACTGATTTCTATCTACTGGAGACCAGTTGTAACAGCAGGAGATCTCCAGCTAATACCTGGAGGTTGGCAACGCTAGTGGAGCCAGTCACAAAATGGTGACTTGTACAAACATTACAGCATTCCCAAGCAGCTCTGCAGTGGGGAAAACTTTACTCTCCAGTTATCCCAAACTTGCCCTGCAAATGAGAAGAATACTGCAGCCTGTTTGTTTTCACTAGAAGAGGTAAATGGCTGCTTAGATCCAGAGGGAAAGTGTAAATAACATGCTCCTAAGAGGAGGAGGAGAGCTGGACAGGAAAGAACACGGCTGCTGTCATTTTCCCGCGGAGAGCAAAGGTAGGGCTTCCAACCTCCAAGTGGAGGCAGGGCATCTCCCTCTATTACAACTGACCTCCAGGAAGGGTTGCCAGCTCCTGGTTGGGAATTACCTGGAGATTTTGGGGGTGGGGTCTGAGGAGGGCAGGGATTGGGGAAGGGAGGGACTTCAATGCCATAGAGTCCAGTTGCCAAAGCTGCCATTTTCTCCAGGGGAACTGATCTCTTTCAGCTGGATATCAGTTGTAATAGTGGGAGATCTCCAGCCACCACTTGGAGGCTGGCAACCCTATCTCCAGTCGACCTAAATCAGTTCGCTTGGAGAAAAGAGCCACTTTGGCAATTGGGCTCTATGACATTGTACCTCATTGGAGTTCCCCTTCCACCAAGGACTAGGGTTGCCAACCTCCTGGTAATAGCAGAAGATCTCCTGCTATTACTACTTGATCTCCAGCAGATAGAAACCAGTTTACCTGGAGAAAATGGCTGCTTTGGCAATTGTACCCTATGACATTGAAGTCCCTCCCTTCCCCAAACCCCGCCCTCCTCAGGCTCCACTTAAAAACCTCCCACTGATGGCAAAGAGGGACCTGGCAACCCTACCAGGTGACTCATAAAGAGATGGTGCTGGATACAGAGATTGGTTGGTCCTAGAGTTGCCAGGTCCCTCATTGCCACTGGCGGGAGATTTTGGGGGAGCAGCTTGAAAAGGGCAGGGTTCGGGGAGGGGAGGGATTTCAATGTCATAGAGTCCAATTAGCAAAGCAGCCATTTTCTCCAGGTGAACTGATCTCTATCGGCTGGAGATCAGGTGAATTAGCAGGAGATCTCCAGCTAGTACCTGGAGGTGCCTACAAGGCTCATAGAAATGGAACTTTGAATCACAAAACTGTGATCGGATGGAATTGTAATTATCTGAGGAAGCAAAAACCAGCGAAACAAGGCATAACCGGTTGCTTGTCATAACTACTATTGCATCAGCTCGTGTTCATCCACCACGGTGGACAAATAGCATGAACTGTGGAATGGCTGTGCAAAGAGGAATCCTATAGGTCAGCTATCATCAGCAGAACTTCAGAAGGTGCATTGCAATACAACACTGTGAATCATGACGTCGGCATAATTTCTCTTTGAGGACTGGAAGAGTGAGATCTTGTGGACAATTTATCAATCTTGTCTTTGTTGTTAAAGTGTTTGTGAATCGTGTTATGAAAGTTTTGTGAACTGGTATTTAAAGGCACATAAGGCATTGGAAAAATATAAAAATAACAAAAGAATTGTAAGTGGCTGCGTGTTGGGATATTCATTCCTTAGAAGGAGATTAGTCAGTACCTGGAGGATGGCAACCCTAGTTGGTCCTCTTCTTCTGTCAGGGGTCAAGGAAAGAATTTCATCTCCAGAAAGTTTACTCCATGGAGTCCTTGGCAAAAGCCCAAGCAGAATGCCAAAATCTGACCAAAGCATCTTTGGATTTCCAGGCAAGCCACTCCATCTAAAACCACAGCAAGGCAAATTCCGGGGACTTTACACTTCTTTCAAGCAGCTTCAGCGAAGAGTGGCCCTGACCTTTGGAGATTTGTGTGTATTGTTCGCTCTCTGTCTCCCCCTCCCCTCGAGTAAATATTGCTCATAAAGCTGTGAATGTCAGGCCTTCTCAGGAGAGCGGAGAAATGGCATTTCAGTCACAGCCGTAGTGAGTGTGGTTATGAGAAGCCAGAAGGGACTGGCAAGTGCGACTCAGACGGCTTCTCTTGTGAAAATAATCTAATGTTTGTATTTGCCCTGGAAGGAAGAGATGACTACCATACAGGGTTGGGATTATTGGGGGGGGGGGCACCTCCGGTCACCGTATTTAGGAAGTGGCAAGAGGAAACCTTGGTTCAGTGAACAGGGGACTTTGAAAGCTATCTTTATGGCCTGCTTCTCGCCTTAGGGCTGTTTTACAGGTGTAATATTTGGCTGCCTGGTGTTGTTTTTGTGCCCCCTCAGGTTCTTCTTGGTTTACTGTTGTAGCTTGTTTTAACATTAATAATGTTTTGGTTCTTGTTTTTATGTCTGATTTATTTGGTGTGTATTTTTACTCTGTGAGCTGCCTCAAGTAGTTCTACAAGGAGGTGGCATAAAATTTTTGCAAACAAACAAACAATACTGTCCCTCCCATCATTCAAATACTTCTGCAGAATTCAGTCACAGACTGTTCATAATAAGATTGCGCGAAAAAAAAAGCAAAAAGGTAAATTTCGGTTTCGGGTTTATTGGGCCTTTTGATGGAAGGTGAGCCAAGTATCCCTCCAAAAATGATAAGACTCCACAATCCGTGAAAATAATCCTGACTGGATACAAACTGCCAACATTTCTTGGGCGTCAAAATTGCAATAGTATGCTCTGACTTATGAATGAAATGCTGCTGAAGAAGTAACAATTCGAAATAGGATAACTGGATCCCTCCCTATTTCGCAATTCTTATCCTTATAATTGTATAATTTGGATCATACACCTCACCAGCCGCTTTGGCTGCATTCAATACTTTTGCGGTTGGGAGCATTGCCCCTTTAAGTATCGCAAGCAGAGGCCTGACATTCAGAGAAGAAAAGTGCATCGCGGTCTCGGATGTGCCCATGCTCCGGTATAACAATGAACAATTGGACTGAACTGTAAATATTACAGCCACACAGTGTCCCACTCTCACGTTCCAGTCTTTTGTATTATTGTATGCATATCAGTTTCATGTTTAGGATGTTTTTGTATTTGAGATTCTTTATAGGTGATAGCAGATAGTTCTTAGTGTTATTACTCATGTGTAAGCCAAACATCACAATATAGAAGTTGGGCATTCAGCACCTTATGCGTTTTTTGCATTTTTGACATAATTGTTTGGGCCATAGTGCTATTCTTTTTTCCAATTATGCTTATTTTCACAGCATGATTGCATTTATTGCAACCTCCAGGTATTAGTTGGAGATCTCCTGCTATTACAACTGATCTCCAGCCGATAGAGAAAATGGCCAATTTGGCAATTGGACTCTATGGCATTGCAGTCCCTCCCCTCTCCAAACCCTGCCCTCCTCAGGCTCCACCCCAAAAACCTCCCGCCGGTGGTGAAGAGAGACCTGGCAACCCTACTCCACCCCCAAAACTCCAGGAATTTTCCAACTAGGCAGTGGCAACCCTAAATAAATGTGAGGGGCAACGTATGTATATTCTGGTTCAGTACACACAAACCAGAACCCTGCAAAATTAGGGCTTTGTAGCAAAGCTGAGAATACATTCTAGGGCAAAGGGGAATGACGTTTGCACCTATGAGGAGCATCACGTGTGGTGCATTCTCTCCATATGTGAGGTAAAATGCAATGACTGAAAAGGCTTATTATGTTGGGGGAATGCAAGGCATTATGGGAACTGAGTTTATAGCTAGTTTTTAGATTTAGAGATTCTCTGCTATGGAAAGTTTTCCTGCCCAGTTTTCCTGCTATGGAAAGTTTTTCTGCTATGGAAAGTTTTCCTGTCCTTATGAGAAGGACATAAATGGTCTCGTGTTCATAGCAATGTGGATATGCAGTGAGGGAGTCAGAAGGCCAGCATTTATAAAATATTCACAATATGTTGCTTTATGTGTAACTAGGGATGGGATTTCTCCAGGCAGGTGGGTGCTAATTTCTTTCTCTTGGCATTTCCCCCCGCTGCACTTTAACTTTGCACTTTAGCTCGGGGCGTCTCGAAACACAAATCAAAGTCAGTTGGGATTAGCTGATTAACAAAGGGGAGGAGGTTTTCGAGGGTCCCTTTCCAATTACAGCAGGTGAAGGAATTTCCATACCATGTTTTCACCCAGCAAGTCGCGTTACTGCAACAGTGTGTCGTTCTGGGGGGCGCAGAATCTTTACCTCATTCAAATTTATTAAAGCACATCTGGCAGTTTCTCTTAATTTATATGCAGTAACTTTTAATGATAAACTCTAAATACACATACTACACACTTAACCACTGAGCTGTTGTGGCTTTTAGATAATTTGCTTGTAGGTATGCTAAGAATTTCAAACATTTTCTTGAAACTTAGAGTGATTACTAATTGCCTAGAAACACATTATATTTTCATTAAAAGAGAGGGAGGTCTCCCCCCACCCTTTGCTTTTCTTCTGTGACCTTGCACGTGGTTGGCTCTTTGTGTGCAGTTGTCAGACATGGTCTGAGAAGGAATGTCGTGGTTTCTCCAGGTGCTGGCCTTGGCCAGTTCTGTATCCTGTAAACAGTGTGTTTAGACTACTCCCCGTGGGAAGACTCCTAGCACCCCGACAGCTCCTGGGAGGGGGGTTGCCATGGTAGCCAGTTCCATCCCGATTTGCCCTTTGCCCATATATGCCCTGTACCATTCCCGTAGTTTTCACTAGTGTCCATCTGACTCTTAGCTTCTGTTAACCTGTGGATTTTCCAATAAATCAACTCTCTTTGGACTGCTTGTCTGCTGATGTCTGTTTATGGGATTATCATGGGACTAGAGCTCACAGCAGGGAAATAAGGTTGGTAACCAGCCAGGACGGCAGCGGGGCCCTTCAATGAGAGAAGGGTGAATGGATTGCTCAAAGAAAAAGGATATGGACTGAGTTGCCCTGCAGAAAATGTGGGGTGGTTATAACCCCTGGAGCTGTTGTTTTCAGGAATGGTGTTTGAAAAATTGAGCCAAATAGAGATGAGAAGAGGCTGTGTCCCAGTGCTAATTGGCAAAACAGCAACTAACCAGGCCGCTGGTCTGGGTGATAGACATTTGAGGGTTCTTAAAGAACTCAAATGCAAATTGGTTGATCTCCTAACAAAAAGTATGCACTGTTGCTAGAACTGGCCAAGCATATATCCTGGGTAAATTACTGGAAACTGTTATTAAGGACTGAATTAATAAACACACAGAGGGACAAAGCCTGCTGAAGGAAGATCAGCATGACTTCTGTAAAGAGAAGTTCTGTAAAGAGAAGTCACCTTTCATATATTCTTGAAAGTATTGGCAATCATGTAGTCAAGGGATACTGAGTAAATATTAGAGAGCCAGCATGGTGTAGTGGTTAAGAGCGATGAGTGGCAAATGCAAATTTGGTGAATGGGATAGGTTTCCCCACTCCTGCACATGGAACCAGCTGAGTGACCTTGGGCTAGTCACACGATCTCAGCCCCACCTACCTCACAAGGTGCCTGTTGTGGGGCGAGGAAGGGAAGGTGATTGTAAGCCAGTTTGATTCTTCCTTAAGAGAAAGTTGGCATATAAAAACCAACTCTTCTTCTTCTTCTTCTTCTTCTTCTTCTTCTTCTTCTTGTGGGTCTCTAAGGTGCTACTGGACTCATCTCATGGATTAAAAACTGGATTTACAGCAGGAAGTGGAGAGCAGGATTAAATGGACGGTTCTTGCAATGGAGAGAAGTAAGTAGTGGGGTCCCACAGGAAGGAGTTTGAGGATCAGTGCTCTTTAATTTGTTCATAAATGAAATCGGAAGTAAGTAGTGTGAACTGGTCAAGTTTTCACGGGACCAGGCTAGCCTGATCTTGTCAGATCTCAGAAGCTAAGCAGGGTCGGCCCTGGTTAGTCCTTGGATGGGAGACCACCAAGGAAGTCCAGGATCGCTAGGCAGAGGCAGGCAACGGCGAACCACCTCTTGCCTCAAAAACCCTACTGGGTTGCCATAAGTCAGCTGTGACTTGACAGGACTTTACACACACACACACACACACACACACACACACACACACACACAGCAGTTTGTGAAGAGGACCTCTCCAGACTGGATAAGGGGGAAACAGTATGGCAAAGGAAGTTTATTTATTCATTCAATGCTTCATTAATCTTGCCCTTACTTCAAGGAGCTCAGGACAGTGCACACAGTTCTCCCCTCCTCCATTTTATCCTCACAACAATCCTGAGAAGTAGGCCAGGCTGAGAGAGAGAGAGTGACTAGCCCAAGGTTACTGACCAGGAAAGAGATCTTGGGGTCATGTGGATAGCTTGATGAAAATGTCAACTTGAGGTGCAGCAGAAATGAAGAAGGCAAATTCTGTGGTAGGAAAGAGACTGAAAATAAAACGTGTATTATTGTAATTCCTTTATGTAGATCTGTGGTGCAGCTGTATGTGGAAGCCTGTACAGTTTTCACGGTCATATCTGAAAAAAGGATATTGTAGAACAGGAAAGGGGCAGAACAGGGAAACTAAAATGACTTTGGGCCAACAAACCACGCACAGCGGCTGAGGCCCACCACAGCGGCTGCCTCCCAGCACTAGGATTCAGAGGTTTGCTGCCTCTGTAGATGGAGGTTCTATTCAGTCACCATGGCTAGAGAGCCAGCATGGTGTAGTGGTTAAGAGCGGTTTGATTCCCCACTCCTCCACATGAGCGGCCGACGCTAATCTGGTGAACTGGATTTGTTTCCCCACTCCTCCACATGAAGCCAGCTGGGTGACCTTGGACTAGTCACAGCTCTCTCAGCCCCACCTACCTCACAGGGTGTCTGTTGTGGGGAAGGGGAGGGAAGGTGATTGTAAGCCAGTTTGATTCTTCCTTAAGTGGAAGAGAAAGTCGGCATGTAAAAACCAACTCTTCTCCTTCTCCTCCTTCTTTTTCTCCTTCTTCTAGAAGCCCTTGATGGACCTCTCCTCCAAGAATCTGTCTAACCCCCTGTTGAAGCCATCAATGCTTGGGGTCATCCTTACATCCATTGGCACTCAATTCCACAGTTCTTGGTGATATCTGGCCCCCCAAAAAGAGAAAGACTAGAAACATTAATGAATGAAACTATGGGATGTACTTGTTATGTACGCTGGCAAATCTCACTTCACAGATGTTCTAATAAACATACTGATAGAAGAATATATATATAATGCTCTTTTAAATCACAAACCTCAATGTGGTTTCTTCTGATTAGTAAGAAGGCTGTTGTGCACTTTGAAGGGAGATCAAGCCAATTTAGGGGGGGGGAAATCTTTCCTTTTATCATTCTAATGCAATGGCTGGACTTACTCTTGAGACGACTTTGGCATTTGGAATTTCACGAAGTCATAACACCTGAGGTCTAGTCCCGGAGGTGACGGCTGCTCTTGGCTCAATATTGGATGCTGTGTTTGTGGACTGTAAAGTCTTCAAAATATTCTCCAGGGGACTGCTATGTGTATCAACCTGATTTATTATTCCAGCCAAGAGGTGTCATTAACGGTTTTGAAGGAGAACCACTGTATGTGCCTAGACGCTTATTACCGTTTGATTCTTTGCCTCTCTAATTGCCAGAGGCTGTTATGAGAAGAGCAGATCATAAATGGCTGTGGCAGATATCAGTCCAAAGACAGGGGGCCAAAGTACTTTGCACAGTAGTGTAGCCAGGTACAGGCGAACCCCCTCCACATGTGTGTTGACTCGCTGTGTCGGAGGGGGGGGGCAGAATAGGCACATGAAGACATGAAGCTGCTCTATACTGAATCAGACCCTTGGTCCATCAAAGTCCGTACTGTCTACTCAGATAGGAAGTGGCTCTCCCAAGTCCCAGGCAGAGGTTCTTTCCCATCACTTCCTTCCCGGGGATTGAACCTGAGACCTTCTGCATGCCAAGCAGATGCTCTGCCACTGATCCATACCCCTTCCACGAGCAAGCTTCCCGCCACCCTCTACCTCTGTGCAATTGCCTGGTCATCAGCCGAGCGCACGGAGGACATGGCTACACCCTTACGCCCTCCCTGTGGTCAGCAATGTTCCAGAAGCAGCCTTGCTGATCACAGGGAGGGGGCTACTTCCTCTAACACAGTAACACCCTGCGGACAAGCAGGCAATTACGCTGAGGTGGGATCAGGGCCAGTGTGCTTGCGCCTGGTGTCCTGCCCCATATGGTGACTCAATGCACACACACACACATGTGTATGTGTGTACCAGGCTTTGGGAAACCCGTCATCAGGACTGTGTTGCATTTCCCCTCGTTTCTGCACCATGGAAAAAACATGGGGGGAGCATGGGTGCAATAAAATGCCCAACTTGCAAAGGGTTCTTAACATAAACAGCCCCCCCCCCATTTGCCATGAATTTCAGTGTACAGGAGATGCAACTACAGAACTGGGTGGGATAGCTCAAGAAATTCTATGAACCTTATCAATGTTCTTTGAATTTCCCTTTATAGAAGATTAATCTGAGTAGGACTCTCCACATTCACCTCAAAAATGTCTTTTATGTGCAATTTGCCTGCCAACTTTATTTGAAAAACCCTCACACACTTATATTTATTTATTTATATCCTGCCTTACTCTCCAATGGGGACCCAATGCGGCTTACACTGGTCTCCTCTCCTCTAGTTTATCCTCACAACAACCCTGTGAGGTAGGTTAGGCAGAGAGTGTGTGACTGGCCCAAGGTCACCCAGCCAGCTTCCATGACACAGTGGGGATTCGAACCTGGGACTCCTAGACTTTAGTGCAACACTTTAGCCACTGCATCACACTGGCTCTCAGTGTAATTCCAAATGGTAAACTTCCCCAAGTTTGATTTCAGAGATTATATACAGCAGAACTGCTAGAATCAAGTCCAGTAGCACCTTAGAGATCAACAAGAGTTTTTTGGGTTATGAGCTTTGCGAGTCAAAGCTCATTCCCCCCCACCCCCCAAATCTTGTTGGTCTCTAATGTTAGCCGAATTGCTCTATAATTGGGGAAATTAGCTTGAGCAATCGGTAACTTTAATATTTATATAGCCTATGTATACCAGAGTCAATAATCTGTGACCTTTGAAATCAAGACAGAGACAAAAGGAATCCAAATAAAATAGTGTTTATGTATTCAAGCATTCAGTGGTGCAACACAAACATACACAGAATCTAAGAATTCAAAAGGTAGTAGAATACAGACAGATGCCCATTTGGCAGGGATCGTTGGTGGGGTAATAGTTACCATTCTTGAAGAGCAGTTGTCCAAGTTCCAATAGACTAAGATAGCAGAAAATAAGAGCAAAGGCGGGGGCAAGGGGTTCCTGTAGACTCGGCCAGCAAGACGGGAGGGAGCGTGGTCAAGCTGAGCAAAACCAGACCAACAGAGTATGCCAGGAAAGTATGCCAGGAAAGACCTAAGTATGCCAGGAAAGACCTAAGGTAACATTATGGGCGGTGGGCACCCCAGATATACTGTTTTTCTGGGGGCGGGGTGATGGGATTACCCCTCCTAGGTTCCCAGGTGACAAAAGATGACAAAAAGATTAATCTTTGGCTGCTGGGGCGGGGTAGTGAGAATTTGGAAATCTATTCTGATTCCAATGGCTTTTGCAACCCGGGAGGAACCGGGAGATCCTTGCTGAAGTGATTAACGTTCTTAAACAAAAGGCGCGATCTCTGCTAACGTCTGGGGATCGCTGCTGCAGAGCTGGAGGAACGACTCATCGCTGATATCAGGATCGCTGCTGATTGCCCATTATGCTGCTGATGTCGCAATGGGAGGGGGGAATATTGGCACTGACTATGTGACTGTCTGCTTTCCATGACATGGCTGCGGCTGGAACAGGGACGAACAGGAACATGGAGTCTCTCAGGTTCACTGGAGGTTGCTGTCAGGCTGCTATCTCGGTTTCGTTATTGCCTCTGTCTCTGTGCTGTATTGTCTGCCCCCCAAGGTCGCATGCCTAAGCCTAAGCCTGGGAACTCAGCTCCTGGGAAACTGTATTCCTGCGTGTAATCTCCCGCCTTTCCTGCCTTATAATATCTCCCAGCTAGTGAGCCTTTCATAGCTGTCATTTTATTCGTTTGCACTGTATGCCTATTTGATCAGTAAAATCCACCTGTTTGGACTCTATACGACTTTGTGGTGATTTCTGGTTCTGTGGGCCAAGGGCTGACATTATGACAGCTATCTCACATCTTCACCGTTCTCCTAGCCAGGCTGGAGCCCAGGGGGGTTCGCCTGCCACTTGGATGGGAGCTATGCAGCTCTCCAGGTGATCTACTACCCTGGAGCCCTTCTCAGAGGACCCTACTCTGTTACAAGACTTAATTGCTGAACTTTTCCGGACGAACCGAGAGGTTTGCCGCTTGAGGGGACTGGTACACGCGCAGTGGCAATCTCTTACAGGACGTCTCTGGATGTTAACATCGGAGGATACTGATGCTCGTTTAGATCTTCAGGACTTGGATCAATTACTGGACGATGCCCGATTGGCGACTGAGGATTTACAAATATTAACTGGACTTCTGGATAATCTTATTTCTCGACAAACTCTTTCTACCATGGCGGGAGCCCCACCGGAGGGTTTTTCCCTGATCCCGGATGCGGCCAGCTGCCAGGCTGAGGCCAAGCGAGTCGCTATTAGCACCGCTCTTCTCCTTGTGGAATGTACAAAGGACACCCCGGTAGCCACCTTGGCTCAAGTTTTGACCCCGACGTTTGGAGCCGAGGCATCCGCACTGGCGGTTCGAGTACAACCTCTGCTGGGCGGGGAACCTGACCCCATACTCTTGCTCCTCGAGACAGAACTTTTGCCGCGCATTACGGCAGAGGCTGCCCTAAGACTTGAGAACGCCAAAGTTCTTGCGGATCAGCAAGCCGCCGAAGCGGCTAGGGTCGCAAGAGAGAGAGAGGCGGCGGAAGCAGCCAGGGCGGCTGCAGCAAGGAATCAGGCGAACGTGGACACGCGCCCCAAGGACTATGTACTGGGACTATCAGGTCTCACCTTTTCCCCGGCGTTTGTCCCGTCGCGTACGACCCAACGCGCACGCCGTTTGGCTGACCGACGTCGAGACTCAGATGAGTCTGAAGACGAGGATTTATATGGGGATAGCTCTCAATGGGCCACGAGCTTCCGAACCAGTAAGCCTCATCTTACTGGGGGCCCAAGTGAGGAGGTTCATCTTTTACGAGCCCAGAATCGGGAGCTCTCCGACCGTGTGGATCAACTCCAAGAAGTAATGGAACTTATGCTTCACGAGAACAGGCAATTACAACAAACCCTGATAGCTCAGAGACAGCCCGTTCCGATACCGGGTCAGGCGGTACCCGTACAACCACCCGCTAATGTGCCTGCTCCACCCTTACCTCCTGGAGCACCTGTTGCTCCTCCGCTCCAACCACCCGTGCAACCACCTGCTAATGTGCCTGCTCCACCCTTGCCTCCTGGAGCTCCTGTTGCTCCTCTGCCCGGACCACCCGTGCAACCGGGTCAGCCCGCGCCCGGCCCTTGGAAGCAACTCAAATTGAGGACTACGTATGACGGATCTCTTGAGACTTTGCCTTGTTTCTTGCATCAAGTGGACAGTTATATGCGAGAACAAGGTCAACTTTTCCCCACGGAAGATAGCCGGGTGCGGTACGTAGCTTCCCTCCTGACAGGCAAAGCGGCTGACTGGATGGTCCTCCAGTTTGACACCCGCTCTCGTGCGATTCGTTCCCTCAACAACTTCATGACTGCCCTGAGAAGGAGGTTTGAGGACCCCTTCCTGGGAGAAAGAGCCAAAACGGAACTTTTACAATTAAAACAAGGCTCTGCTACAGTTCGGGAATTTGCCGATGAATTTCAGCGACTGGCAAGTAAAATTGTAGGTTGGCCCGAGACCACCCTAATCCATCATTTCAGGGAAGCCTTGCATCCTGACATTCTGAACTGGTCTTACATGCGGGGCGATCCCGATACCCTCGAAGGCTGGATCCTATTAGCCGAGGAAGTGGAAAGCCGCCGCCGCTTTATTTCTCTCGTCCGTCAAAAGCACAAGGAGAAGGGCACCCAAAAGCCTCAACCCAAGGCACCACTGCTCGTCCCACGAAATCCCCCACGTCCGCTCCAGGAACGTGAAGTCCGATTTCAGAGGGGTGCCTGTCTTACATGCGGAGAAATGGGCCACTTTGCAGCCGTTTGCCCACGCCGCCAGGAATTATTTCGTCCCAGCACGACAACCCGCGCCCGAGGTCGTCCACCACGCAGAGGCACCGCGGCCACCCGCAGCGCAGCTCCGGGAAGGCCCACACCCTCTGCACTCCATGCCGGGGACCCAGCCTCCCTGCCTGCTTCCAACGACCCCGCCGGGTCTCGGATTACAAGTGCCCCATTGGGGGACAGCTTTCCCTCTTCGGATGAGGAAAACCCTTGGATTTCTCCAGCCTTAAACCTGGAATCTCCCCTCGACTTGTCAAAAAACGGCTCCGGTCTGTGGTGAATGGAGCATCTCCACAGACCTCTCAGGATCTTCCTATCAAACCGAATGCTCCTACCAAAATCAAAGAAGTGGACTCCACCGTCTACGTAGATGCAGTTTTACAACAACTTAACGGAGGTCCACAAATCCCCGTCAAAGCACTAATTGACTCCGGTTGCTGTCGCACTCTCATAAGCGAAGCCACGTTTGCTGCCCTCAGAGCCGACTCAGAGGCTTTACCCGCCCCCGTCCAATTTGCTCAAATGGACGGGAGCCAATTCCAGGGGGGTCCAGTTGATCATCGCACCATAGGGGTGGCAATGGGAATTGGTTCCCACTGGGAACAAATAGACTTCACTATAGCCCCTATCCGATTTGAAGTGGTCTTGGGAATTAACTGGATTAAAGGACATAGTCCCAGTATTGATTGGGAAACAGACACTATTTCTTTCGCTAGTCCCACCTGCGACCAGCATCGGCAAAACTTTGCTCTGCCATTTCCGCCCGTTCCAGCGTTAACCTCTACTGCCCCAGTACCACCGGCTCTACCCGCTGTATACCGGGACTTTGAAGATGTCTTCGACCTTAAGGAATGTGATGCCTTACCCCCCCACCGGGCCTCAGACTGTGCGATTGAAGTAGTAAAGGACTGCACATTAACCAAAAGTAAGATTTACCCTATGAGCGCTTCCGAGCGCACTGTCCTCCGGGACTTTTTGGACAAAAACCTCGCCAGAGGGTTCATTCGCCCTTCGAATGCTCCAAACTCGGCCCCCGCGTTTTTCGTCCGGAAAAAAGAGGGCGACCTTCGCCTGTGCATTGACTTCAGAAAGCTCAATGCGGTTACCCAGACCAACGCCTATCCTATCCCATTAATATCGGATATTTTGGGACAATTACAGGAAGGCCGTGTGTTTTCTAAATTAGACTTGGTGGAAGCCTACTACCGAGTCCGTATCCGCGAAGGAGATGAACACCTCACTGCCTTCTCTAGCTGTTTCGGAATGTATGAATTCCTTGTAATGCCGTTCGGATTAAAAGGGGCCCCGGGGGTCTTCATGCAACTCATCAATGAAATCCTACATGACCTTCTATATCGTGGGGTGGTGGTCTACTTAGATGACATTCTCATTTATTCGAAAACTATGGACGAGCATGTGACTCTGGTCAGAGAAGTTCTACAACGCCTGCGTAACCATCAACTGTTCGCTAAACTAGCTAAGTGTGAATTTCACCAAAGCAAACTCACGTTTTTGGGATACATCATCTCCCACCAAGGTCTTCGCATGGACCCCGCCAAAGTCCAAGCCGTCCTCGATTGGACTCCCCCCACCAACCGTAAGCAAGTACAGCAATTTCTGGGATTTGCAAACTTCTATCGGGGATTCATCCCTAACTTCGCCCAAGTGGCTCTACCCATTACGGACCTGCTGAAAACTAAAGGAAAAGTAAGCTCGGCTGCCTTGCCCTCCGCAAAGATCCTATGGACTGAGCAATGCCAAGCCGCCTTTCTGGCCCTCAAACGCCTCTTCACTTCGGAGCCGGTGCTACGGCACCCAGACCCAAATCAAATGTTCATTGTGCAAGTCGATGCTTCCGATGTAGCCATGGGAGGGGCTCTCCTCCAGCAAGGACCGGACGGTCTTCTTCACCCTTGCGCTTACTTTTCAAAAAAATTTGCGCACGCTCAATTAAACTGGCCCATCTGGGAGAAAGAGGCCTCTGCAGTTCATCATGCACTGACTTTATGGCGGCAATTCTTGGAAGGGTCTAAAATACCCTTTGAAGTTTGGACCGATCACAAAAATCTAGCTGCCCTCACGGGTTCCCATAAGCTATCGGCGAAACAACAACGGTGGGCGGAGTTCTTTGCTCAGTTCCGTTTCACCCTGAAGCACGTCCCTGGGAAGCAGAACGTTCTCGCGGATGCCCTCTCCCGTTTACCACAATATCCGGTAAAACTCGAAAGACCCACCAACTCTCTGTTCACCCCTATGCAACGTGGGGCCCTACCTATGCTGGCTGTGCAAACCCGATCCCAGCATCAACACACCTCGCAAGCTCCGCCAGCCCAACCGGCTGCCCAGCCGCCACCGCAACAGACCGGAGTTCCCGCCCCTCCTACCCTTCCGACCGCTCAGCCGCCTGCAGTCTGCGCGCCGCCACACGTAAGCACTAGCCCTATAACTATTTCTCAGATCTCCAGAACCGACGGGGGGGCTCCCTCCAAACTCCCCATCTCCGAATCCTTTTTAACTGTCCTTCGGGACCAGTGCCTTTTAGAACGTTCCGCTCATACCCTACCTCCTGGTGTTTTGGAACAAGGGGGGTCCTGGTACAAAGACTCAAAATTGTATGTACCCAAAGCTCTCCGGAAGGACGTTTTACATTTAGCTCATGGAGCCAAAACAGCTGGGCACTTTGGGTTTCTGAAGACCCTTCACTTATTGCGCAGACAGTTCTGGTGGGGGGGAATGCGTTCCGACATTGACTCCTTCATCCGCAGCTGTCCCGTTTGTGCCGCTGCGAAACGATCACAGGGCAAACCCCCGGGACTGCTACAACCTCTTGAAACGCCCAGCAAACCTTGGGAAGTGATCGCTATGGACTTCATGACTGATCTCCCTCTCAGTGGGGGTAAAACTGTGTTGTGGGTTGTTACTGATTTGTTTTCTAAGCAAATACATTTGATTCCATGTGCAGGGATCCCCTCTGCTCAGAAACTGGCCCGCCTCTTCGTGACGCATATATTTCGTTTACATTCGTTTCCGCGTAAAATAATTTGTGACCGCGGAAGTGGTTTCGTTTCTAAGTTTTGGAAAGCTTTCCTCAAGTTGGTGGGGGTGGAACAGGGATTGTCTAGTGCATACCATCCTCAAACCGATGGTCAAACTGAACGTGTCAATGCTGTACTCGAATGTTATTTGCGTTGTTATGTTAACTACCACCAGGATAACTGGGTGGAACTGCTACCTTTAGCAGAATATGCCTACAATAATGCCATGCATCAATCCACAGGTTTTAGCCCGTTTTTTGCTGTGTATGGACAAGATTTCAGTCCCATCGTTCCTACAGATGATGTAGAGGGGGAGGGGAACCCCGACATTGCCTCCTGGGCACACGCCCTCCGTACCACTTGGCCCTGGCTCGTTAGCAACCTCGACCGGGCCAAACGTAAATACAAAGCGCAAGCTGACAAACATCGCTCCCCCGGGGGTGATCTGCAAGTGGGTGCTCTGGTTTACCTTTCCACCAAAAACCTCCGTTCCACCCAACCGTGCCATAAGCTCAGCGCCAAATTCATTGGCCCTTTCCCCATTACTCGGGTCATAAACCCTGTCACAGTGGAACTGGCTCTCCCCAAATCTTTGAGGCGTGTGCATCCTGTTTTCCACATAAGCCTCCTCAAACCCCATGTTGCTTCTCCACGGTGGCATCCGGACCCACCGCCTGCGCAACCCATCATGGTGGGGGGGGAAGAACACTTCGAAGTCTCCAAGATCCTTGACTCCCGTATTCACCATGGCAATCTGCAATATCTAGTTCGTTGGAAACATTTCCCCCCTGCCTATGACGAATGGGTGCGCGCACGGGATGTCTCCGCCCCCGACCTCGTCGACGCCTTTCACATTGCTTACCCGGACAGGCCAGCCCCCTTGCGAACTGGGAGGGGGCCTTGAGGGGAGCAGAATGTCAGGCTGCTATCTCGGTTTCGTTATTGCCTCTGTCTCTGTGCTGTATTGTCTGCCCCCCAAGGTCGCATGCCTAAGCCTAAGCCTGGGAACTCAGCTCCTGGGAAACTGTATTCCTGCGTGTAATCTCCCGCCTTTCCTGCCTTATAATATCTCCCAGCTAGTGAGCCTTTCATAGCTGTCATTTTATTCGTTTGCACTGTATGCCTATTTGATCAGTAAAATCCACCTGTTTGGACTCTATACGACTTTGTGGTGATTTCTGGTTCTGTGGGCCAAGGGCTGACAGTTGCCCTTGCCTCTGCTTCCTAGCTGCCGGCTGCACAGGAGCGGCCGTGTCAGTTTCAACGGAGTGCGCTGTGGCCGTCCCAGTAGTGTTTGGGGCGGGCGCATGGCTGGAACAGTAGTCATGTGCCTGCATATCGGGTTGACATGTCCAGTCCAGGAGTTTAGGCGGCCCGTATGCTTACACTAGGGTGCTACTGGACTCAATCCTAGCCGTTCTACTGCAGACCAACAGGGCTACACTCTGAGGCCATTTATGCATGGCTGTTTCCTCGTGGTGACCTAGAGTTGCCGGGTTCCTCTTCAACACCGGCGGGAGGTTTTTGAGGTGGATCCTGAGGAGAGCGGGGCTTGAGGAGGGGAGGAACTTCAATGTCATAGAGTCCAACTGCCAAAGCGGCCATTTTCTCCAGGTGAACTGACCTCTGTCAGTGGGAGATCAGTTGTAATAGCGGGAGATCTCCAGCTAGTACCTGGCGGTTGGCAACCCTATGGTGACACCACTGACTACTTTGCTTTGCTTTGATTATGCATCCATTTTCTGACCGTCAGAGGTCACCTTGCTCTCCCTGCATGTTTCTGCATGGTTTGCCCATGTTTTCTGGATTTGTGTTTAGCCAGCAACCAGAACATGAGGGGAAAATGTGGAGAAACAATTGGGGAGAGCGTGGTGACCTCTGACGGTCAGAAAATGCAAGCATAAATGCAAGCCCCGAAGTGGTCAGTGGGGTCACCGCGAGGAAACATCCATTCATCAATGGCCGGAACCAAATCCAGAGGGGTTTTTCCCCTTCTTTTTTGCAGCATTCTAATGCAGATTTAGAATGCTCTATAATGTATTTTGAAAAAGAAAACTTGAGAACTTTCCAAGAAGCCTCTTGACTGTGAGGCAAAAGTCATAATTAATATCCTCAACTAAAATATCAGGGATGCTCTCGAATCATGGGGGCAGTTAAACTGGTGCTTCACATCTTCTTAATATGATAGAGTGGCATTAATTGTTGCCCTCAATTCCACCTCCAGCAGCCATTGCATGGGATTGCTCCCGCTCTGCCTTCGCCCTTTCAACCCTCAAGTGTCTTCTCCTTCTTCAGACCTGCCACCCAAATAGCCTTGGCAATCGAATTCCTCCTGCACTTTCCCCCTTTGGTGTCATTATCGTTCACCTTTCCTATGTGAATGGCCAGTTTAATTAACTGCTTTTCTCAGGAGCGCTAGAATTTTTTTCTCTTAAGGAAAAGACTTATTTTGTTCTGTCAGAACTTCAAAATTCTTTATGTCCTTGGCATTCCTCAAAAGGCTCCCACTTTACTTGTAATCCTATATATTTTGGGAATGTTAATGAAACACAAATCTTGCATATAGTAGAAAAGAGCAAGAGTCCAGTAGCACCTTAAAGACTAGTCTTTAAGGTGCTACTGGACTCTTGCTCTTTTCTACCACTGCAGACAGACTAACACAGCTACCCACTGTGAAATCTTGCATATGTTTACTTGAAATAATCCCCACTGATGTTAGTAGAACTTTCGTCCAAGTAAGTAAGCTGAGGTGTTTAATATCCACTGAATTTCACAGGAAGCAAGATGTTGAGATGACTTTGAAGGGATCCCACCTGGGTGAAATACCTGAGGAATGCTGAGTGAAGCGAAGAGAATTTCAGTGAGACTGCCGGGGATCAGGGGTGGGATTCTAAATTGTGGATGTGGCAGAATGGGCCTTCTATTATAAGGGGATGAGGAATTTCCCCTGCTCGCCAAGGTCCAAAGCCACTAGAACCCCCCTTCCCCCCCTCTGAGGAGTTAAACTTCCATATTTCACCATACCCAAATACAAGGGTCCCCAAGTGGACAAGGCTAGATGGGGCTTTTGACCAGCAAGGCTTCTTAATGGTAGGGCTGCCAACCTCCAGGTACTAGTCACTTTTTTCTACTGGTCACTTCTGTTCCGCTGTTCAGTCCAACATCAGACAATGAAGGACACTCTCTCCCACCTGGAGTTTGCCACCCACGCAGTTACTACAGGTTACCACCATTCTATTCTGGAGCCTTGTTCTTCACTTACCTGCTGTGGTTCATGACTGCCCCATGCCTTTGGTTGGACTTTTGAACAGATTATGTATATTCTTGCTCTGTATTACATGATTTATTGTGAATGTACACATTGCATTTTTGTGTTTAGCTTTATTGCAGTGAAAGTGATATTTGATGTTTTGCATATTGGTTGTTAGTAAACATACATAGAATAGTTGTTGTTCTTTGAGCTTTGGTGCTGTTCTTTGAATTAACCTCCAAGCAGTAGCTGGAGATGTCCTGCTATTACGACTGATCTCCAGCCGATAGAGAAAGTGGCCTCTTTGGCAATTGGACTCTGTGGCATTGAAGTCCCTCCTCTCCAAACCCCGCCCTCCCCAGGCTCCACCCCAAAAACCTCCCGCGAGTGGCAAAGAGGGATATGGCAACCCTACTTAATGGCCATTGGAGATTTGTTCTGCTTCACTTTTTTTTTTTTAAAAAAAGCAGCCATTTTGTGACTGGCTCAGCCTCCTGTGGCAGCCATTTGATGGTTGCACCTTTAAGGTCTAAGAAACAGAACCTTGAAGGCCAGCTGCCTGGAGCTCACATTCTGCCCCCCCTAAGGCCCCCCTCCCCGTTCGATGGGGCGGGTTTATCCGGATACGAGGCATGGAACTGACGTAGTAGGCGAGGGGCGGAGATATGACAATGCTAAACCCATTCGTCATGGGCGGGGCTGAAATGCTTCCAACGGACTTGGTACTCCAGCCCCCCCATGGAAACGGGAGTCAAGAATCTTGGAAACATCGCAGTGTTCCTCCCCTCACACCATTTCGGGAACCTCTGGGGGATTTTCTGGGTGCCACTGAGGTGCTGGCACGTACTGTTTCAGTAAACTGACATGAAACACTGGATGGATTCTCTTTAACGTTTTTGGCAGTTGTAACTCCACCGTTACCTCGTTAATGATTCGAGAAATAGGAAAAGGCCCGATGTACTTCTCACTTAGCTTTCTAGAGGGTCACAGAGACCGCAGATTCTTGGTGGAGAGATAAACCAGATCACCCACCCTGAATGTCCAACCAGGGGCCCGATACTTGTCAGCCTGGGCTTTATACTGTCTCTTGGCCCGTTCTAGGTTTTTGGTTAACCAAGGCCACGTAGACTGTATGATTTGAATCCAATCTGATATCTCCGCCCCTACCTCCTCCCCCGACACATCCGCCTGACCTACAGGTCCAAATTCTTTGCTGTGCACAATGCGGAAGGGATTGAAACCTGTGGACTGATGAACAGAATTATTATATGCATACTCTGCAAAAGGTAATAGGTCAACCCAATCATCTTGGTGGTAATTCACATAACAACGGAGATAACATTCTAGTACAGCATTGACTCTCGGTTTGTCCATCCGTTTGGGGGTGAAATGCACTTGACAATCCTTGTTCCACTCCAACTAATTTGAGGAACGCTTTCCAAAATTTGGCTACAAATACCAACCCGCGGTCGGAAATTATCTTGCGCGGGAACAAATATTTGAAAACATGTGTTACAAACAAGTGAGCCAGTCTTTGAGCTGAGGGCATGCCAGCGCAAGGGACTAGATGCACCTGTTTGGAAAAAAGGTCAGTAATCACCCATAGTTCAGTTTTTTCCCAGCTTAATGGCAGATCAGTCATGAAATCCATGGCAATGACTTCCCATGGCCCCTGAGGCACTTCTAAAGGTTTTAGTAGCCCGGTGGGCTTGCCGGTAGGATATTTTGCTGTGGCGCATATTGAACAGCTGCGGATGAAGGGGTCCAGGTCTGAACGCATACCCGCCCACCAGAACTGATGGAACTGATGCAATGTTTTAACGAAACCAAGGTGTCCAGCGGTTTTCGCTCCATGAGCAAGTCCTAACACTTCCGCCCATAAAGCTTTAGGCACATACAATTTAGTGTCTTTCACCCACATTCCCCCCCATCGCTCAAGACCAGTAGGGCATTGTTACTCATCTCTGCCTGGCATTTGCGGATCAAAGCATCACGGAAGGAACTGTGCAGTCCTTCTGGGACGACAGGTTCACTCCCTGCTGGAGGCTGTTACCGCTAGCATCTCCAAGCGACGGCGGAGGAACAGGAGGTGAAGCCCCCTCAGTGGGCGGAGAGGAGTTACTCACGGTCTGGGTTTGCCGTGCTTGAGCGTGCATTTGAACTGCTAGGATGGGTAGGATACCTCTTTGCTCTGGAGTAAACAGAGATTTGATGGGGCGCTCCATCCACCTTAACTGGGTATTGGGGGAGCCGGGAAGAGCATCAGCTAAGAGGTTTTTCCTGCCCGGAATGTGGTTGATCACAAAATGAAATCGAGAAAAGAAGTCTGCCCATCTAACTTGTTTTGTGGTGAGTTTGTGAGTCCCGGGTAAGGCCTCAAGGCTCTTGTGATCCGTCCAAACCTGGAAGGGAGTTTCAGAACCTTCAAGAAAGTGTCTCCAGACTGTCAAAGCGTGTTTCACCGCCGCTGCTTCTTTTTCCAAAATGGGCCAATTAAGCTGAGCTTGGGAAAACCTTTTTGAGAAATAGGCACATTGGTATAACTGGCCATCCTCACCCTCTTGCAAAAGAGCCCCCTCCCATGGCTACTTCAGAAGCTTCTACTTGGACAATGAACGGGCTGTCACAATCCGGATGCTTCAGCACTGGTTCGGTCGTAAACGTTTCAAAGGCTACCTGACATTCCGGGGTCCAGTCTATTTTTTGCGGAAGGCTGGGTAGCAGCAACCCCCTTCCCCTTGGTCTTTAGAAGATCAGTAATTGGAAGCACCACCTGTGCAAAATTGCTGAGGAACTTCCGGTAAAAGTTAGCGAAACCGAGAAATCTTTGCACCTCTTTGCGAGTAGTTGGCTCCTCCCAATTCACCACCGCCTGTACTTTGTCTGGGTCCATGGTTAACCCTTGATGCAAAATCCTGTAGCCTAGAAACGTTAGTTCTTTTTTATGGAACTCACATTTGGAAACCTTAGCATAGAGGTGGTTTTCTCTGAGACGTTGCAAAACCTCTTTGTCCAAAGTAACGTGCTCATTCAAGGTTTGGGAGTAAATGAGAATGTCATCTAAGTAAACCACCACTCCTTTAAACAAGTCATGAAGGATTTCATTAATCATTTGCATGAAACCCCCCGGAGCTCCTTTCAACCTGAAGGGCATCACACGGTATTCAAACATCCCAAAGCAACTAGAAAAGGCAGTTAATGGCTCATCCCCCTCCCGAATACAAATGCGATAATACGTTTCCACGAGGTCGTACCGGGCAGACCGCGGCGAAATGGCCCACAACTCCACAGATGAGGCAGGCGCCGCTCTGGATCCATTGGAGTCGCTCAGTCACGGGAGCCACTGTCCTCCGCGGTGGCTGTGCGGGCATCTTTGAGATTGCCCGCTCCGGTCGCGGCTCCACTCCCTTAGCTCTCTGTCTGGAAAGGGAGAGGTTTTGCCGCCGGCATTCCACTTCTTCCGCGAGCAGAATCCATTCTTCGAGTGTAGGTGGATCCCTCTGCATGTAAGCCCAGAACAGCACTTCAGGATGCAATCCTTCTTGGAAGCACTGTACCCGGGAGGCCTCGCTCCAGTCCATAATTCTACTAGCGAGCCGTTGAACTTGCTGGCATACTCTCTGACCGACTTAGTGCCTTGGCGCTGTTGAAGAATGGCAACCTTAGCCTTTTCACTCCAGAAAGGGTCCTCGAAGCGTCTTCGTAGCACCCACATAAAGTCATTTAGGGTCTGAACGGATCGGGTCCGGAAATCAAACTGTTGGATCATCCACGCCGCCACCGCGCCTTCCAAGAGGGACGAGACAAAACTAACCCAACTGTCTTCTGTGGGGAAGGTATGTCCCTGTTACCTCATAAAGCTATCCACTTGATGCAAAAAACAGGGAAAAGTTTCATCAGACCCATCAAAAGTCATTGGCAGGGCAACCGGTGGAGGCAAGGGCTGTGGCCATGGTTGCATGTATGCCCCTGGTAGTCCCGGCGCTGCAGGCATCGGTCCCACACCTCTGGGTGGCGGAGTGGGTCCCCCGACTCTGGGCTGCAACCCTCTTGGTTGCCGTGGTGCCAAACCTCCAGGCATCGGCACCCCCGGTTGTCCTGGCACCCCCGGTAATCCTGGCACCGGCTGGGGTGCTCCTGGCTGTGGAGCTGGGGGGAAACGGAGCAGAGGTCTGCTGCGACCCACCTGATGCTGTTTGGAACAGCACACCTGGGTGACCTGGTTGTAGAGGCGACAGCGGGATCAGTACAAGAGTTTGCACCCTCTGCATCTCGCCTAAGTCCTGCCCCATTAAATCCATTTGATTCTGCATCCGAGCCATGTACTCCTGCAACGCCTCGTTTTGAGCCCGCAGATGTTGGACTTCGTCTGTGTCCTCTCTGCTTGGAAGGTCATAAAATGAGGGTAGCGAGTGGAATATCCAGTCCCCCTCATCCGTGTCAGGCATCGCCGGACCCTTGGGTTGTGCTCCGAATGCCTATGTGGCCGCCAGCGCCTCCAGCTCCGCGGCCTGGGCATCGACCGCTTCAGCAAATGATCATTCCGTCTCTTGGCAAAAACAGGGTTGAGTAGGACCTGCCGTCTCCACTCGCTCCCCCATGAGGGATAAGGGTATGGGATCGGGGCCCTCCAGGAGACATTCGTTACCCCTGGCTGCATTCTCACTCACACGGTGGTACCGATCCAATAGCCTGTCCCTACTGCCCCTCAACCTCTCTGCACTGCGCTGCCGGCAGGACTCCTTCCACTGCGGAGTTCGGGAACTCCTGTCTAGGCTTCGGTGTCACCTTAGATCCACCTCCACACCCGCGGCCTCTCCCGAGCCCATGGCCCAAAGCAAGGAATCTCCCTCCAGGATGGGTCGCTGGAAGTCCTTTCCCGCAGCCTCCTCTCGGGCGCGCAGGGTCTGTATTCTCACCTCCTCTCGGAGGAGTTGGCGAAGCACTTCTCTGGCTGTAACTGTCCCGGGTCTCCCCTCCTGGGACAACCCGTCATCCCTCCCTCCAGGGGAAAGGGTGAACTCAGCTGCTGCTGCCATGCAGAACTCAGGGAACAGGCTTCAACCTCATTTCCCCAAAAAACCAAAACAAAGAAAAAAACAAAATGATGGGCTTTCAGAATAAAGGAATCCGAGTGGAGTCCTAATGTAAGGTCTGAGTTCACCTGTTGAATCCCAATCACCAAACGTCCAGACAGGGTATTCTAAGAGGCTGGTTTATTTGGGAAGCATAAGGTGAGTAGCAGGAACTTACAGTGGAAGGTACGAGGACTCTGCCGGGGGGAATACAGACAGGTTGGAACATATACAGAAAACCAAAGGCACAGTTGGTTACCAAGCCGAGCCTGGTTCCCTTGGTAGATTACAGTTATCACACAAACGGAGAGAAAGCAGTCAGAACAAACTTCTGAGAAACAGAACCTTGACCAGCTGCCTGGAGCTCACAGCACCTACCATCTTGTGTCAGAATTCCCAGTATGTCCACAGCCTCAAAACGGTTGAGGATTTGTTCCCTTTTACTGCCATGACCATCACCAGATATTTTTACAGAAATGCCAGTTTAGTCTTCTCTTAAAGTCTCTTTCTTCCAGTTAAGAATTCCAGGCTTTCTCTGGGCACCTACTTCAAATTATCCTGAATGTAGGGGAAGTCTTGGGAATCTTGTTTGTTAGATTATTTCAGACCCCAGTGGAAGTCTCCCCACCTTCTTTTTGTTCCTTGGTAAGTATGGGCCAACTTATTCAGTTCATTCTCAGTAGAATAGTCCATAAAGCACAATGGTCGAGTTAGTTCTATTGGTAGGTGCAGGCAGACAGACCATCATCAGGTCAATTGCATGAATGCAAAAATTTAACTTCATTCCTGTTGTCATTGTTTAAAAAATAAAACACCATGGGGCAAAAATAATCTACATACCGAGCAGTAAGAAAATAAAATGAAGAATAAACCCTATCCTCTCTACCTGAAAGTTGCCCTTCTATAATGGTGAGTTAAAAAGGAAGAGCAATACTCTTACTTTAAACTGATTTTCTCTATGCCTCCCCTTAAGGTCAGTTCAGTGAGGTCTCTGTCCCACGTTTCCTGAAATTCATCAGTCGTCCTCTCCTTCTTCTGTTTAAAAGCTTTCCCGTTCCCCAAACCATCTTCCACTTCCTATAAAAGACAAAGTTTGCTCATAAAGCACTTTCAGATTCCTCCCATCCAACTCATGGAAAACTGCTGTGTTCATTGCTGTTAAGTCTCAAAGCCACAGGAAATGACTCCTTTGGTGGTAGACCCCCGTGTCCAAATTTCAGGTCCCTCCAGTTGCAAAATGTGGCAACATTACTCAAATCCAGACAGAAGCCAGGACTACCGATACCTGAAATTCCCAAACTCGAAAAATGTACCCAAAACATGAAACTGAATGAATATTCCTAAAATTTTGGAACAATAGTAATCACACTGGTTCTTGTAGGTTATCCGGGCTGTGTAACCGTGGTCTTGGTATTTTCTTTCCTGACATTTCGCCAGCAGCTGCTGGCGAAACGTCAGGAAAGAAAATACCAAGACCACGGTTACACAGCCTGGATAACCTACAAGAACCAATGAACTCTGACAGTGAAAGCCTTAGACAGTAATCACACTCTTTTTGAAATACTAAATCAAAATGACAGTGAATGTTTTTGAAGGGCAGTTTCCCAGTTAGAGCCGCACAGCTCCATAGTTAAGTAAACAACCCCCCACCCTGGCTGTTTTGCCTCTGGAAAATGGCCAGGGGGAGGCAAGAGCCCCTTCGCCATGCCGTCGTCCCAAGCTAAACCAGGCTCCTGCAGACTTTGAAAACAACATTCCTTGCTCCTTTAATAATTTAATAGAATTCCAAACCAGGACAGGTATTAAAAGGCATTATGGAGCTTGTGTTCTGAGTGTTTAGATTTTAATAGTACCCACATGGCTATGGATGCCAGCATCCATGTGGGACCTGGGGATCTCCCAGAATTACAGCTCATCTCCAGACTACAGAGATCAGTTCCTCTGGAGAAAATGGATGCTCTGGAGGGGGGGACTCTGTAGTGTTGTACCCCACTGAGGCCTCTGTCCTCCCCAGGCTCCATCCCCAAATCTCCAGGAGTTTCCCAGCCTGGATCTGGCAACACTTCCCCCCCATCCCCCACTAGTGGCCAAGGGGGCCCTACCAACCCTACACATGGCTGCTATTAACTTCTTTGTCCTGACATCAGAAGGCTTAAAGTAAGGGTGCTTACAGGGGAAGGGAGTTTTAGGGATATGGGGAAGCTAGGAAGTCCCTTGTACATCAAACATACATTTGTAATTTCAGGTTAGTGCCACGGAGCCCCTTCAAACAAAGAGTCTGGACAAATGCTTACAAATGGAGATGGTCATTTAGTTCCTTTGGAGCTAAACACTGGGGTCAAAACCAGCATTGCTGGATCCCAGAAACAAACTGGGAGGCAATGTAATTGATACAGGATAGGTATTATATGCTGGTTGCATCAAGCCCTTGTTAATATCTTTGTTCATATTCTGTACCTCATGAAGATTCTCACCCATCTTTAAAGGTGGTCCTACTAAGAGCGTGTTGCAGTAGTTGTTACAAGATTTCCCATAAAGCTTACAACTTTAAGGGTTCTATTTCAGATTTCCAGGGAGGAACAAGATTCTATTTTAATGCAGCTATCAGTATAGTGGCCCTCACCACAAGATTTAGGATACACCATTCCTGCACAATGCCAAGTACTCAAGTTGGCAACCAAGCCTTTAACTCGATGTTCCCCCTCCCATTTTAGTATGTTTTCCATTTCATGAGTTTATATTTCACTCCGTGCTGCTGTAAGACCTTGAATGAATTCCTTCCATCTGGACCGATGGGACATGCCTCTCTGAGTTAACCGGAGCATTAAGTTGCTTTGGTATGTCACTTAAATAAGCCTTTGGATACCTGAGGGCAGACAGAGGAATTTATTGATCCCAGAATCTCCCCGGATAATATATAATATAGTAAACATTAAATATTTAAAGAGCTACGTAAATATTTTAGGTGAAGTGAAGACAGAAATAAAGATCATTATATTTCACCCACTGTGTTTCAGGAGTACCAGAGATAAATCTGAACCCTACGAAGAAATAAAAGAAGTAAATTATTACCCCACACATCTATTCTTGACAATCACCGTCTTATTAGAAGGGCAAGCTTTATAACAGATTTACCAACACAGCTGCAGTAGATAAAGTGGATGATGGATGGACACTTCCTTCTAATTAATTTGCATAGAATATTGACACTTTCGTTGAGATTCCACCCCACACCTTATGGCAGGAACAAAATTTTTTGATTCTGCTGCTGTCACTGATTACTAGGACTCCAACGGCTAGGCTTAAAGTTACAGATCTGTCAGAGGCTCCAGTAGGGTTGCAAACCACCAGGTATTAGCCGGAGATCTCCTGCTATTACAAATGATCTCCAGCCCGATAAAGGTCAATTCACCTGGAGAAAAGAAAACTCTGGCAATTGGACTCTATGGCACTGAAGTCCCTCCCCTCCCCAAACCCCATCCTCCTCAGGCTCCACCCCAAAACCTTCCACTGGTGGCGAAGAGGGACCTGGCAACCTGTCGTACTACGGCAGGAGTGTAGTGTGCAGGCAGGAACCAGGCCGGAGGCTTGGCCTCCGGTTTCAACAACAGCAATGGGAGTGCTGTGCCGACCAGAGCCTGATGCAGGCTTTTCTCTTCCCGGGGACCGGGCTAGACTAAGGTAATTAGCAGACAAAGCACTTACCAGCTCTATCTCCTTGTTTCTCATATCAGACTGCAGTTTGCACGCCAGGGTGAACTGAGATAGCTTCAGTTGCTTGGAGCACCTGGTTGCAATCTCAGTCAGTGGCCTTCAACATGTGTTGAACCCAGAGAGCTCTGGCAAACTGCCTGGCCTTTTATCAGCCTATCAGTTCCAGCTTATTCTACTCCGTCCTGATTAGGCTTAATTGTCTCCTTTCTCTCTCTCAAGGCCCACCTGGCATTTTGCCTTCTTTCTCTTAATTGAAGCCGGGCCCTGATTCTCTGCTTCTCAGCTGGCTTGGGAGAACTTGCAGGTGAGGAGTCCTGCTGCTGTTGCTTCTGCTGCCAGAAAGAGCAGCCCTCATCTCTTGTCATGGGTCCTGGTGGCTCTAATGCCTGCTCCTGCTGTTCCAGTGTGGTCCTTGGAGGACTGCACCCAGGTTCCCACTCCTCTTCCTCGGAGGAGGAGGACAGTTTGGGCTGGCCTATGACACAACCCTAGTCTCCAGGGAAGGCCTAAAATGACAAGGGGTAAGGGTAGGGTTCCCAGCTCTGGTTTGGGAAATACCAGGAGATTTGGGCGGTGGAGCCTGAGGAAGGTGGAGTTTGGGGAGGGGAGGGTCTCCAATGGGGTATAATGCCATAGAGTTCATGTTCCAAAGCAGCCATTCTCTCCAGGTTAACTGATCTCTGTCTACTGGAGATCTGTTGTAATAACAGGAGATCTCCAGCCACCACCTGGAGGCTAGCAACCCTTGGTAAGGAGCCAGAATCAAGGAATCTTGGCTTGGAGGTTTTCAGCCATATATTCATCAGGATGCGTTCCTAGATTCACCTGACCCACTAGGTACCATTCTTTGTTCCCACCAGGCTCTCCCTCTTCTCACTAGGCTCCCCCACACCAATTTTACCAGCCTGCTTCCACCCACTGTCCAGCTGAGCACCGGCAGACATCAGCAACAATTACCAGGAGTTTGCCCCTCATTAGCGGGCAGCTGGCAAGCTTAGCTGGTTATAATGCCATACATTCCACCCTTCAAAGCAGCCATTTCTTCCAGGAGAACTGATCTCTGGAGAGCAGCTTTAAGTCAGGGAGATCTCCAGGAGGCTGGCAACCCTATTAAACATTGCACAGGATCATTTCTCCTCCTAGATGGAACAGGAGAGCAGAAATGAATAAATACTAAATATTCATTGGATGAAAATGTGCTTTCAAATAAATAACAACTCAGTGAGAAAACTCATGAAACTTTCAGGATTCAGGGATCTTCCCACAAAGGTCCCCAAACTCATTTGAATACTCTTTTTTTCTTTCCCCTAAAGAGTAACAGAGAGAAACTGGCAGGTATATTCACAAATCTATTTTTTATTATTTGAATTGTTCCAAACAAGAAATAAGAAAGTGCAGGAAGCCCGGTCACCCCTGTGTCGGAACAGATCATTGGAGAGAGTTCTAAATAAATAAAGCCCCAATGAAGAAGGAGAGTTAACAGAAATGGGAAAAACCACTAGAATAGTTAATTGTTCCTCTAAAAAGTGACATTATTATTTTATTATTATTATTTATGCACCAATAATGTGCACAGTGTTTTACAAACATAACATTAAAAAGGCAAGTTCTTTCTCTCAGATAAGGGCCCTTAGTAGGGTTGCCAGGTCTTTGCTACTGGTGGGAAGGTTTTGGGGCGGAGCCTGAGGAGGGAGGGTTTGGGGGAGGGGAGGGACTTCAATGCCATAGAATCCAATGGCCAAAGCGGCCATTTTCTCCAGGTGAACTGATCTGTATCAGCTGGAGATCAGTTGTAATAGCAGCAGATCTCCAGCAGCAGTGCACCCCGGACCTTGTGCCTCTCGCTCTTTCTCTCCCCCTCTCCCCCCTCCACTCGCTTCTCCTCCCTCCCCTCCACTCGACTGGAAGGAGCTGCCTCTGCCAGGTGGAGGGGGGACAGGGGAAGCCAGGGAGCCCCTTCCACAGAGCCGTAGCCACGATGGAAAAGCCCCGGGCTCTGGTCAGTGCCAGACGGGCCCCCCTCAGCGGTGGGATAGCTAACAGAACGCTGCCTGACCACTGCTGCTGGTGCACAGTGACTTATGGAAGGAGACAGTCCCTCAGATATGTGGGTCCCACACTGTGAAGGTCTTTAAAGGTGACCCATTGAATAATATGCTCATGAAATAAATCAACAAAAATAACAATTTGCTAAATGTACTTCATGTTATTCAACGGGCTCCCTGAAGAGGTGAACCTAGGGTTGCCAACCTCCGGGTACTAGCTGGAGATCTCCTGCTATTACAACTGATTTCCAGCCGATAGGGATCAGTTCCCCTGGAGAAAATGGCCGCTTTGGCAATTGGACTCTATGGCATTGAAGTCCCTCCCCTCCCCAAACCCCGCCCTCCGCCCCAAAAACCTCCTGCCGGTGGCAACGAGGGACCTGACCGCCCTAGGTGACCCCCCCTCACCCTCCTTGGAGATCTTCCGGAGGCGCTGCAAGGCATCTTTTAAGAGGGGAGGGGGGTAGGGTTGCCAGCTCCGGGTTGGAAAATACTTGGAGATTTGGGGACAGAGCCTGAGGGGAACAAGATTTGGAGAGGGGAGGGACTTCCCTCTGAGGTGTGATTCCTTGAGGTCTCCAGGCCCCACCTGGAGGCTGACAGCCCTAGAGGAGGAAGAGATTTAGGGTTTGCTATTTACTTTTGATTTTAACAGAAAATGTTTTTAACGATAATTGTAAGCAGCCTTGAATCATGAGGAAAACCAGGATATAGATGTTTTAATGAATAAATATACATAAAAGTACTTTCACAGCATACTTGAGGGCTCTGAGGTGTAGCAGGATTCCCTTCTACTCACCCATAAGATTTTTTTGTTCCTTAAAACAAGCAGTTAACCCACCCCTTTCCATGTGTAGGGTTGCCAGGTCCCTCTTTGCCACCGGCAGGAGGTTTTTGGGGCGGAGCTTGAGGAGCGCGGGGTTTGGGGAGGGGAGGGACTTCAATGCCATAGAGTCCAATTGCCAAGGCCGCCATTTTCTCCAGGTGAACTGATCTCTGTTGGCTGGAGATCAGTTGTAATAGCAGGAGATCTCCTACTACTACCTGGAGGTTGGCAACCCTAAACCCTATTCATGTGATTGATCAGTATAAACACACAGCTGTCTAATTTTGTCCTTATCACCAGAAAGATTGTAGGAATAATTGAAAAATGAATCTTTCTTTGATTTTCCTCGCAAACTGCATCAGCATGCACTGGGCCAAATCTCTGTTTCTGTGTATGTTCGTGGAGAGGAATACATACGGGAGTTGTAAAGCAGCAAGCAATAATTTTGCAAAAGTTAACATTTTTATTGCAACCAAGCGGCCATAGCCACTTAATTGCAGTTTAATCCAAGATTCTAATTATTATTTTTTCCTGGAACAATCACTGTGGGACTTACAAAAAATACAGGAAAAAAGCCAACTTGCAATTTTGCTTAGATTATAGCAAAAGGAAGCCTCAGCTACATTTCACCTCTTTCAGTTTCTGATCAGTGGGTTTAACATTTTTTTTTCAGTCTCAATTTGCTTGGAATCACAGTGAATTCTAGACACAGATTCTAGACACAAATCCTTCATTCTCTCTAAATATTGCATTATTTTGTACATGTAGAAATATTTCCAATAAAATGCAGTCTCCATTAGAGGCCTTGAGGCCTCTGTCATGCCACTCTGAGGTAGTAACTAAGAGAAATTCATCTATTTATTTATGCAGCCACTGTCTTTTAAACTCCAGAAATGCATTGTCCAAGATATTACTAGAGCCCCAGTGGCTGGTGATTCTGCATCCTTTGGAGATTAACTTAAAGAGGAGAAAAGGTTCATATTAAGCAGTAAGCCTGACAGAAAAACCCTATTGACATAGACCACTACCCTGGTTACAATAAACTCTTTTACAGCTGAGGGGTGCAACATATTATTTCTGTTTTCACGCAAGTAGACATCCTGAGGCATTTATCTTTTCAGATGCGTTGGAGACCTAGCAGTGCAATTTTATGTTTTATTATCGAAACAATTGTGAAGTATTGCTGAGGCAGTTGTATAGCCAGGAATGGTTGAGGCAGAGACCACAGATACTAGGGTTGCCCAGTCGCTCCATGGGGGCTCTAAGAGTAGGGGCCTGGAGATCTCCAGGAATTACAACTGAACTTCAGACTTCCATAGTTGGCAACCTTCGATAAAACATTGTCTTAATTTCCCTTTCCCTGCTTTTATGGTACATTCTACTGAGCAAGTTAAGCATGAAGGATACTTATGGGCAGCAAGAGGTTTAACATCCCAATAAGACGTTTTTGCATATATGACAATAAAAATTAATGCAGCTGATGTGCATGTAGGCTTGCCAATAGGGTTTCCAGGTCCCTCTTCGCCACCGGTGGGAGATGTTTGGGGTGGAGCCTGAGGAGGGTGGGGTTTGGGCACTGGAGGGACTTCAATGCCATAGAGTCCAATTGTCAAAGTGCCCATTTTCTCCAGGTGATCTGATCATCTCCAGTTGTAACAGCAGGAGATCTCCAGCTACTACCTGGAGGTTGGCCACCCCAGTTGCCAACTCTGGTTTGGGAAATACCTGGAGATCCAGACAACTATGCAGCCCTAATGGGAGGCTGAGATCCACTAACATTATCAACGCTGGCATGAGAAATATTTCTAGAGGCTGACGAAGCCAAACAGGCGAAAGCACATTCTATTCCGGAAGAGCATTCCCTTCTTCTCCCTTGGCATTTTTGCCTGTCCAGCCGCTCCAAGATCACTGTCCGTCCATGCTACAATTACAGCAACAGTGAGACATTCTACTGATCCACTGATAACAGATGTTGACGGTCTATTCTGCTTCACTTGCATTCTGCAGCTTTGGACGTTGAGTTCCTTTGAACCGCTTATAGAGTTATTTCATGTTTTTGCTTGTGTATGTATGTATATTGTCTTGTTCTGTTTTGCACCTTTTGCCACTTGTTGTGTAGTTTAATTGTTTACATTATAACCTTGTGCTTTTTTGCAACACTTTGTGAGCCTGTTACTGATTTTTTGTGAGCATTTCACTTACAGTTTCTGGTGAGTTCTTTTATAACCTACTACCTGGAGGTTGGCAACCCGTTGCCAACTCTGGTTTGGGAAATACCTGGAGATTTGGGGGCTGGAGCCTGTGGAGGGCGGAGTTTAGGGAAGGATGGGACCTCAATGGGATATAAGGGCATAGTTTCCACACTCCAAAGCAGCCATTTTCTCCAGGGGAATTGATCTCTGTTGCCTGGAGATGAGTTCTAATTCCAGGAGATTTCTAGGCCCCACATTGCAACCCTATAGTGACATATAGAATCATAGAATCATAGAGTTGGAAGGGACCCACCAGGGTCATCTAGTCCAACCCCCTGCACAATGCAGGAAATTAACAACTACCTCCCCCCACATCCCCAGTGACCCCAACCCTCCCCCTGCCATGCAGGATCCCACAATCAAAGCACTCCCGACAGATGGCTAGCTAGCATCTGCTTAAAGACCTCCAAAGACGGGGACTCCACCCCCCCCAAGGCAGGGCATTCCACCGTCGAACCACCCTCACCATCAGAAAGTTCTTCCTAATGTTTAGGTGGAATCGCTTTTCTATTCGTTTAAATCCATTACTCCATGTCCTAGTGTCTGGAGCAACAGAGAACAAGCTAGTTTCCTCATCAACATGACATCCCTTCAAATATTTAAACATGGCTATCATGTCTCCCCTCAACCTTCTCTTCTCCAAACTAAACAAACCCAACTCCCTAAGTCTCTCCTCATAGGGCATGAATTCCAGACCTTTGACCATTCTGGTCGCCCTCCTCTGGACACACTCCAACTTGTCAACATCCTTCTTAAATTGTGGAGCCCAATTCCCTTGATCTAGACACAATAATCCTGTTGATGCAGCCCAGAATTGCATTTCCCTTCTTAGCCGCTATATCACACTGTTGACTCATGTTCAGTTTGTGGTCCACTAAGACTCCCAGATCTCTTTCACATGTACTGTTGTCAAGCCAACTATCTCCCATCCTGTACCTGTGCCTTATGTTGTTTCTGCCTAGGTGTAAGCTCTAGCCCTGCGCTCCATCCCTCAAACAGAATTCAGCAGACGGCAAATCCACGAAAGCAGTTTTATTGGGTAGAATCGACAGGTTACAAAAACTATATTCAGAATGATACTAGAAAGGGGCTGAGGTAAGGCACATGGCATATATAGAAAAGCAAAAGGAGATAACCAGTAACCCAGGCAACCCCCCTCCCAGAGGCAGGAAGGAGTACTTGGCAATTCCCACACTAAAGGAATTCGAGAAGGACTCTAAGAAGTCTAAATACAGGGCATGGACTGGCCTTGGAGAGAACTACAAAACAACACCTGGGAGCACAACCATGCACTGGCTTCATGGTCTGCTCTTGACATTCTGCCCCCCTAAAGACCCCCCTTCACCCATCCACTGAGGGTTTGTGAGGGTAGGTGGAATGGAATTCTTGCACCAGGCGGGGGGCGGAGACGTCACGGGCACGCACCCATTCATCTTGGGCGGGACCAAAATGTTTCCAGTGGGACCAAAATGTTTCCACAGGGCACCGTAGTGAAAGCAGGAATCCAGTATTTTAGCCACTTCAAAATGTTCACCCCACCACCACCATTTCAGGCACTTTGGGTTGTGGCTCAGGATGCCATCTTTGGGAAGGAACGTACGGTTTTAATAGACTGATATGGAACACAGGATGAATTCTCCTTAGAGACTTGGGCAAAGAGAGTTCTACAGTTACTGGATTAATAATCCAGGCAATGGGGAACGGACCTACGTATTTGGCACTGAGTTTGTCACATGGGCGGGTGGATCGTAGGTTCTTGGTGGACAGATAGATGAGATCCCCCACCCTGTATTCCTTACCGGGGGAGCAATGTTTGTCAGCCTGAGCTTTGTACTTTCGTTTCGCTTGCTCCAGATTTTTAATCAGCCTTGGCCAGGTTGTTTGAATGGAATGTGCCCATTCAGCCACGTCAGCTCCTCCCTCCTCCTCAGACACATTGACATGGCCCACAGGATTAAACTCTTTACCATGAACAATCTGAAACGGGCTGAACCCTGTGGATTGGTGAACTGCATTATTGTAAGCATACTCGGCAAAAGGCAACAGGTTTACCCAGTCATCTTGATGGTAATTGACATAACAGTGCAAATAACATTCCAAGATCGCATTTACCCATTCGGTTTGACCATCCGTTTGGGGATGGAAGGCACTAGATAGTCCCTGTTCCACTCCAACCAGTTTGAGGAAAGCTTTCCAGAATTTGGCCACAAAATTTGAACCCCTGTCCATCACCACCTTGCGCGGGAAGGAATGTAGATGGAAGACATGTGACACAAAGAGGAGGGCCAATTTCAGGACAGAAGGGATACCTGCGCAGGGCACAAGATGCACTTGCTTTGAAAATAGATCAGTAATCACCCAAAGTACAGTCTTTCCCCCACTAGGGGGTAAATCCGTCATGAAGTCCATTGGAATCACTTCCTAAGGCTTAGAGGGGGTCTCTAACAGTTGCAAAGGTCCGGGCGGTTTTCCCTGTGCCCGTTTGGCCGCTGCACAGATGGGGCAGCTGCGGATGAAGGAGTCCACATCTGACCGCATGCCCGCCCACCAAAATTGCCTCCTAAGTAAATGCAATGTCTTAAGGAATCTGAAATGTCCGGCGGTCTTGGCACCATGAACCAAACCTAAAACCTCCCCCTGCAACACCTCTGGCACATAAAGTTGAGAATCCTTGTACCAAAATTTCCTGCGTTTAACTAGAGAAGCTAGAAGGGTCCGCGAGGAAATGTCCGCTTGATAACTACGAAGAAGAGTGTCCCTAAAGGACTCAGACAGACCTTCCACCCCCTCTGGAGTAGTGCCGGCGGGCAGCTGGACTGGGGATGGAGTCGAGACCGGAGTGGGGGGCGATTGAACAGGGTGCTCGGGTCCCCTTGCCTCGGGAGACATGGCTGTAGATCGCTCTGAGGGAGGAGGAAGCGAGATGGGTGGCGTCACCAGCTCGCCAGGGCGCAGGGCATCCGTCCTTTCAGGAAGCGGCAGTGGCGGGGAGTGAGTCTGAGAATGGGTTTGCACAGCCAGAGTGGGCACCAGACTCCATTGGGCAGGGGTGAAGAGCGACTCTGTTGGTCAGTCAACCTTGGTGGGATATTGGGGAAGTCTAGATAGGGCGTCAGCCAGCAAAGTTTGCTTCCCTGGTACATGCTTCAGGATGAATCGGAATTGGGCAAAGAAGTCCACTCAACGCACTTGTTTTGCGGACAGTTTGCGGGCCTCCATTAAGGCGACCAGATTTTTGTGATCAGACCACACTTCAAAAGGCACAGTGGAACCCTCCAAAAACTGTCTCCACACTGACAAGGCATGTTTTACAGCGGCAGCTTCCTTTTCCCAAATAGCCCAATTGAGTTCAGCTTGGGTAAACTTTTTGGAGAAATAGGCGCACGGACACAGGTGTCCATCCTTCCCCCGTTGCAGAAGTGCACCCCCCATTGCTACGTTGGAAGAGTCTACTTGAACTATGAACGGTTAAGTGCAGTCAGGGTGTTGTAGGACCGGCTGGGACTTAAAGAGCTGCTTTAGACTATCGAAGGCGGCTTGACACTGGGGGGTCCACTCCACCCGGGCATTGGGTAAAGTGGCCGAATCCCCCTTCCCCTTAGTTTTAAGGAGATCCATGATGGGCAGAGCAATCTGAGCAAAATGAGGGAGGAACGCCCTGTAAAAATTTGCAAACCCGAGGAATCATTGGTCTTGTTTGCGAGTAGAGGGTGGTTCCCAACTGAGCACAGCTTGCACCTTTTCTGTATCCATAGTGAGTCCTTGGTGCGAGACAATGTATCCTAGGAAGGTTACTTGCTTCTTGTGAAACTCGCACTTAGAAAGTTTGGCATAGAGCTGATGATCTCTAAGACGTTGCAACACCTCTCTGACCAAAGCAACATGTTCCTCCATGGTTTTGGAGTAAGTAAGAACGTCATCTAAGTAAACTATCACCCCTCTGAACAGCAGGTCATGGAGGAACTCATTAATAAGTTGCATGAAGACCCCCAGGGCCCCTTTTAATCCAAACGGCATCACCATAAATTCGAACATCCCAAAGCAACTGGAGAAGGCTGTCCGAGATTCATCCCCCTCCTGAATTCTGACGTGATGGCACGTAACACGCTGTTACATTATGACTCCTTTCAACCATCCCGTTTAAGAGATAATCTCCCGTATAGTCAGTTCCTTCGACTGAAGAGAAATTCCATTGATGAGATAGACTATGTGTAATCAGTACAACAATTTGAGACAGAGTTAAAACTAAGGGGATACCCTAAGAATGTAATAAAGCAGGCAAAATTAAAAGCCCAACACAATCCCAGAAATGAACTACTTATTGAGTCATCTACTCAGATGACCTCACGACTTACCTGCGTGCTGCAGTATACTTCAATGTCCCCCTTAATCAGACAGGTTTTACTCAAACACTGGCATCTGGTTCAGCATCTACCCGGCTGCCAGTTACCACCACGTCTAGCATATAGACGCACAAGATCTTTTAGAGACATGCTTGTAAGCACAAAACCACGATCTATACCATCATATGGTCTACCAAAAGGAAATTTTAAATGTGGCTCCTGCCAAAGCTGCAGATTTATGTTGACAGTTAAAGAAATCACTAATCCAGTAACAGGTCAAACATTTACCATTGAAAGCTTTAACAACTGCGACTTACGATGCCTTATTTATGGTATCAAATGTGCATGCCAATTTTCTTGGAAAAAAAACACACAGACGAAGAATTATCATTTTTTGTATTATGGCGATTTATTAATACTCATAAATATGATAGGTCAGATATTGATCTGATTCTAAAGCGTCAGGAATCAAAGTACATACATTTCTTTGACACACTATACCCTAAGGGGTTAAATACATCATTGGACTTGGCATGCTATTTGTAAGTAACTATTCTATATTGCTATTAAAAATTGTTCTGTATCTTTAAATAACGCTGTTCTAAGATCACCTTAATCATGTGACTAGACTCTTTAAAAGCTTTGGGTAATTATAGCAACTTTGCCAACGCGCAAACAAATTAATAACAGCTAGCGTGTAAGTATGTTTTTGTATATTTTTCTATGATTCTATGTTGTATGCCGTTTGCATTGTATATAATATTGTATAATTTGTTTAGTGGTCCCTGAGGAAGGCTTGTGTTCTAAACTGAAACAGAAAGGAAACCGGACTTCTGTAGAAGTGAGAGAACTTACCTCTTGGACGCAGAAAATACCTTATTTAAGGACTAAAGACTTTGCTCCTTTGTTGCAAGCATATATAGGTCGATATAAGTTTATGATATTATTTTTGCAAAATTATGTATCAAAATGGAAAATACTATTGAATACCACTCTTGTTGAAACATTTACTTGTATGCAAGTTATTGCTGCGTTTTGTTTGCTAACCATCTGGAGGTTGGCAACCTTGGTATAATGCCATAAAGTCCCTTTTCCTATCCAGCTATTTTCTCCTGGGGATCTGATCTTTGTTGCCTGGAGATCATAGAATCATAAGAGTTGGAAGGGACCACCAGGGTCATCTAATCCAACCCTCTGCACAATGCATGAAATTTACAACTACCTCCCCACACATCCCCCACTGTCCCCTACTCCATGCCCAGAAGGTGGCCAAGGTGCCCTCCCTCTCATGATATGCCTAAGGTCATAGAATCAGCATTGCTCACAGATGACTATCTAACCTCTTCCTAAAAACCTCCAGGGAAGGAGAGCTTACAACCTCCCAAGGAAGCCTGTTCCACTGAGGAACCGCTCTAACTGTTAGAAAATTCTTCCTAACGTCTACACGGAAACTCTTTTGGTTTAATTTTAACCCATTGGTTCTGGTACATTGTGATAGCAGGAGATCTCCAGCCACTGTTGTGCCTAAGATCATACCTGCAGCAACTTCAGACATACCTGCATTTTACAGGCAAGCTACACGCATAAGCTGCTTACAAGCAAAACCACAGAAGCTGCTTCCCAGTGGCCCCCCTTTCCTTTAGCACCAAGCAAGTAGGCACACACACATCCCAAAGGCTGGAAACTTGCCTCTCACATAAGGGAACGCTCCAAAAGCCTCCCTCCCACCTATTCCTCCTTTTTGATACTTTCCCTTCGCCCTGCAAGGGAACGCTCTGAACTGCTCAATAAGATAGGCTCCATTCATTAATGTAGCAAGGCTCACGCAGGCGCTGTAGAAACTAACGACTTTGCATTGCCAAGCTAACACCGGATGTTAAGAAAATGTATCATTGTTGTATTGGAATGTCAAACGTCTGTAAAACCTCTTGCATTTGCCCTGCCTCGGTGTGACAAGATTGCAGAGCTGTTTGTCTGGATCCTGGCTCACCCGGTTATGACTTCTTGGCCAATAAAGCAAGCAGTAATCAACCAACCTCCTTTCCCTCATTGTCTCATTGGACTCTACGATGATGGGGGGAGCACATCACCACCACCTGGAAATTGGCAACTCTACCCACAGCTACTGTTTAGTTTCAAGTCTGTGGCTCCAGTGACAAAACGTCAGTGCCCTGTGGGCAGTTTGATTCTAATTCCTACAATATTTCTGTTTTCAATTAATTTGCTTGATGTGTGTTATGTCTCTGGTCTCTCACAAAGAAGTGTGCACCACAAGGCATCAGTAACATGACCACTTATTCGGCCATTTTGAGCATCACCTTACGCGTGGAAGTGGGTTCTCTATCGCCCCCTCTGGTCTACCAACAAATCGCTCTTCTAATATCCTCTGCATTTTACAGAGCTCTTTCGTTGAGCTCTTTGGTTCAGCTCTTTTGTTGAGAAACCCAAAGCTGCCTTGCCGCCTGTCAGGAAACTTTCTGTCCCCTGCAGAAACCTCCCTAATAGACATGAAGCACAGCATTTCATTGGCCTTGACTAGCCCATCCTTTGGGGCCCAAGATAAGCCGTGTTTTTTTAGAGATGAGAGCAATGTTTGGGTTCTGTCTTTGCACACTGCTTAAGTGTTTACAGGCCTACAGAGTCCTGAGCTTGTTTGAGAACACAGTTTTTCTCTATGAGAATTGAAATGCCCAATGGCTGATTTCCCCCCTTTCCCTTTTCTTTATTTTTAGAACTCAAAGGAAAACCTTGTTAACTTCCACTTGGTTCTCCTAATGCAAACTGTCCCTAAGCTACTCAAAGAGTTTCATTAGCTCTCTGCTAAGGTTGCCAAAAGGGTTGCCAAGTCCCCCCCTCTCCTCCAGTGGAAGGTTTTTGGGGCAGAGGTAAAGCAATGATCCTACTGAGATCCCTCCCCTTCCCAAACCCTGCCCCAGGCTCCACCTCCAAATCTCCAGGGATTTCTGGCAACCCTGTGGGGTACAGAGGCTGGATAAGGCCTGGCTCTATAGCTCTCGCCCAAACAAGAAATCCACCTACTTATCAGGTGAGATGGGCAAAATTGTATACTTGTGCAAATGAGAGAGAAATGTGGGCTCAGTCTCATGAAAGATTATTTCTGAAGTTCATATTCATCTTGATTGAGTTTTTTTAACAGCCAAAAGGACTTACAAAGACAGGGGAGAAAATGTGTGATTGCTGATGGAATTGTCTAATAATCACATTTGAGTAGCTTTGTGAAAAATAACAGCCATAACTTATTTTGCTGCCTTGTTAAATGTCAAAATGTAGGATTATTTTTTTCAGACGATAAATATATTCAGTCACTACATGAACACAAAGTTGGAGCCTGCCAAGAGTGCTTACGGGTAGCATGTGTTTTTCGTGATGCACCCCATGTGCACAGTCACTGGTTCATGTTCCCATGTATGGAAACTGTACATGCATGGAAAATCAACCCGTTGACTAATTCACACAAAATAATGTATGTATCAGTTGCATTGTGGGCCTTGTGTTTTTCCCGAAGAAATAGTATTAGCAACACTGCACAGTAATAGTAAGAGGTGACAGAGAGAATTTTTCTGCCTTTCCTTTAGGACTAGGTAACTCAGTGATATACTGATGATTCAGAACAGGCAAAATGGCTTGAGACTGGGAATCTGAAGGACCATTTTCTCCCATATGATCCTGCCTGGGCTTTAAGATCATAGGAAGAGGCCCCTGCTGACTGTCCCATCAACCAAAGAAGTACGTTTGATGGGTACATGAGAGAGGGCCTTTTTAGTGGCAGCCCCATGATTATGATACAACCTCCTCAGGGAGGAGTGCCTGGCCTTGAAGATGGTTTTATTTAGGACTACTAGCAGTCCTAAGTTGTGATTTTAAATTTTGGGTTTTATGTTTTTAATGTATTTTATTTTAAGTGTTTATCAATGTTGTAAGCCGCCTTGCGCTCTGTATGGGAGAAAGGTGGCTACTAAATGTTTTAAACAAACAAACAAATAGTGGGCCATTCTTTTATAGGAAATGGCCACTTGGTCAATAGAAAATTAAACAAATTCATTGAAGAGAGGTCCATCAATACCTACACCTACATGTATGAATCTCCAGCTTCACATGTGCATACACACCAACTTTCCTAAACTGTGAATTGTTTTTATTTCCATTAATCAACCTCCAGTTTGCAGCTGTCTTCTGAGCTGTTGATGTTTGTTTATTTCCTTTTAAGGTTTAATGTTTTGTACCAGTTTCAATCTGATGTTGGAGCACATCTACAAGGAACTCATAATATGTGCCTGGCATCACATGTCTAAAATTGATTTTATCTTGTTGGAATCAACCTATGGATGTGACAATGGAAGATTAGCCAGCTCATGATGGGATCTCAGACCCCTACATGAACAGTTAAACAGGCACTTATGGATCTCATCTCCATAAGAGCCAGTGTGGTTAAGACCGGCAGACTCTAATCTGGAGAACCAGCAGGTTTGATTTCCCCATTACTCCACATGAGCGGTGGACTCTGTGCTGCGATCGCCAGCTACCACCTGGAGGCTGGCAACCTTAGAAATCCCCCCGGGGGGGGGGTGAGGCAAAGCCCTTGATTGAAAAGACTGTTATGCTTTTGAGGAACTAAAGCCAAAAGCGGGGCTGGCCATCATGTGCTTCATTCTCCCCTACCCTCATGACAGGCATCTGCTGGCTGAGCACAGTGTAGCCCAAGGCTTACTCTCCCAAGAAATATACAGCAGGATCACATGATCCATGAGCAGACCAGGTTCTTTGTGTCAGCAGAACTCTACCTTGGGGATCTGAGACCTCTGTTTGTTCAAATCAGTCCTTGGGGGAACTGGACGATGCCCTCCCCTGCCCATCCATATGTAAAGTGGAGGGTATGGATTTTTTTGTTTTTACACATGTGGAGCATGTGGAAGAAGAGAGCTCAAATGTGCACCCTCCCACTGATTGCTCTGCTCTGCTCCTGGAAGCATTTAACTTTCTCCAAGCAAATCTGAAGCCAGGAAGATGGAGGCAGCAGCAATAGGGAGAGTGGAAAATATGCCCTCCTTTACAAAACAAAGGGGGTTTAACAACTTCTCTGAGTTATTAGAGCCAGAAAGCTAAATGGTTACAAGTAGCCCTGTTCATATGTACAACCTACGTCTATGTGCATACACCTGTTTGTAAGAAAGAGCCAATGTGTTTACCTTAATAGGCAGTGTTCACTTTAGTTGGTGGAATTAGCTGTGGAGACAGAGCGAGAGATGGGTAACTGGGATCGATAACCTATGTATAACAGGATAGTCCTGGGGAAAACTCTCAAATGAGCAGGCAGTTGTACAATTCACAAGAGTTTTTTTAAAGAATGAAATAATAAAGACTATACCTTTCAAGCAGTGAACATACACACATAAATCATACAAGAGCTAAGAGAGGAAAGGGTGGAAAGTTGGATAGAGTTCAGGGATGGGTGCTATTTACCGGTCCAGGAGAGACGTCCCTAGAAAGCGGCACTGAGGAGGAAAACAGACAGCATTTCCAGGAGCGAAGAAAAGGAGCCCACACGCCAGGGTGTGTGTGTATGCACAGATCCAAAACACAATAAGAATGTCCAAAGGACCAATATTTATACCCCAAAATGGGTCCTGAGGCAGTATGAGGTAAGCTGGCAGGAAAGCCAGCGGCAAAGAATTGATTGCTTTACCCGGGGTCTGAACAAAAAGATCCTGAGTCGTCAGGAACCAAGAGAATGTCTGGACTATTCTCCTGAATACCAATGGATCGCCCAGGATGGGTGCAACTAGGGTAATTAATGGTCAGCACGGAGCACTGAAATAAATCACCTTAAGTTGACACAATGGACTAGTCAGCCCCATTGTCTAGCCAGGCACACCTTTAGTACATGACAAAAGTACAGCTGTCACCTGCCTTCCTGCCCAAGTTATACACACAAGATGTATCCCAGAATTCTCTGAGAGGCATCTGTTTTGTGGAGAGCAATGTCTTGCCTTGCTGTTAGTCTTTGGGATCCCGTGCCATCCATTGCACCCCTTAGTGGGAGAAGGGGTCCAGCAACTTACAAACGCATGTTGACGAATGAAACCAGTACATGGACAAATGTGGGGTCTAAGAAGAAGAGTTGGATTTTCTCCAACACTTAAGGAAGAATCAAACCGGCTTACAATCACCTTCCCTTCCCCTCCCCACAACAGACACCCTGTGAGGCACGAAGGGGTGGCTCAGAGAGTGTGACTATCCCAAGGTCACCCAGCTGGCTTCATGTGTAGGAGCGGGGAAACAAATCCAGTTCACCAGATTAGTGTCTGCCGCTCATGTGGAGGAGTGGGGAATCAAACCCGGTTCTCCAAACCACTGCTCTTAACAAATACACCATGCTGGTAAATAACGGGTTAAATAACAGGTTCAACTGTACATGCATTCAAAGTGACATGAGAATTACTTAACACATGTATAAAGAAAAATCAAGTGTACACTGTTCGCAGATGATAAGTACGTTGCCTTTAACTTATGAACAAGAGTAGCATCATACTGGGATCTAGGAGACCAGTGTTTGAATCCTAACCCTCATTCTGCCTTGGAAGCTTGCTGCGTGGCCTTGGGCCAGTCACACAATCTGATCCTAAACTACCTCACAGGGTTGTTGTTAGGATAAAATGCAGGAGCCTCTTTGGATCCTTGCTGGGGAGAAAGGTGAGGGTATGACATTTGCTATAAATCTAATGTTAGGTACAATTTGCACAAAAAAGATGATTGCTCTTGCTGTCGTTTCATCAGGTACTGTTGTGGTTCTATTGGCAGGATGCAGAACTACTCATTTAATATTGTCTAAACTTTTTTGCTCCCCAATGTATGGCCCAGTTCAGAGTCAGATGTAACAATATGTCCCACAGTTACACAAAAAGGCCAATATTGCATAATTAACTATATATACCTTGACTGTTTCTCTTTCCCATAATTAATTAATTTTAGGTCTTTATTGTATGCATGTAGTTATGTTGGTGAGTTGTCCTTCACATGCAAGTCTGAACCTTTTCCATGGAGCTCTGTCCTGGGGTTGCAAGGCCCACTCTGGGAGCAGGAGATCTCTAGCCCTCTGTCCCTGCCCCTACCACCAATCAGCTGGCCAGCAGAGGGACCTACTGCCAGTGAGAGAGGCTTAGCTGGTATCTCAGCCATGTTTATTGGTGACGGCTTCAACCACAGAGTTTTGGCCCAAAATACTGCGCTGCCAGCATGTGCCAGAAGTGATGTTGCTGTTGTGCTGGTGACATTGCTGAGATACCAGTCTAGGCCTCCCCACTGCCAGCAAGTCCCCCCACCGGTTGCCAGGGGGTACCTGGCAACCCAGATCTTCCCCAACATATCAACAGAATGTGTTGGTGGTCCCTAGCCCTAGGAGTGTGCGGCCGTCCTCAATGAGAGCCAGGGCCTTCTCGACCCTGGCTCCAGCCTGGTGGAATGCTCTGTCTGAGGACAACAGGGCCCTGAGGGGACCCTAAGGAGTTCCACAGGGTCTGTAGGACGGAGCTTTCCCCCCAGGCCTATACCTGAGGACAGCCGCAGATGAGATCAATACTGGCCTCCCTACTCCCCACCCCCTTTTATTTTACAATCGATTTGCTGGGGGTGGACAGTCAAGCCGGTTTCCAGCTGTTTTGTCTTGGGTTGGCATCTTTTGCTGCAGTAGGCACTGACTATATATGGTGACCATCTTTTTAAATAATTGAGTAACGGTTTTATGGTTTTTATGGTTTTATGTGTTTTATTGTTATATTTGTAAATTTTAATGTTGTCACCCGCTCTGAGCCCAGCTTGGCTGGGGGAGGGTGGGTTAGAAGTGCGATAAACAAACAAACAAACAAACAAACAAATAGAATTTGTTCAAGAGAAATCAGGCTGAAACCTTCAGAGTTTTAGTAGCTTAAAATATTTGTAGGGGCCTATTCCTCTTGTGTGATCCAATAAGCAAAACACAGACAGTATATATTACCAGGTGCTTATTGTCTGAAATTTGGCTTTTCCAGGCAGAACAAAATAGGAGATATATCAACCCCAAATAGGCTTCCATGGGTGGATACTAGGCTTCTTGGGTTACAAAACTGTAGATCCGATTTTAGTGTATTATTAGTTTGTGTAGTTTCCTTGAAGAAGTAGTTAATTTGTTATCTAGCTCACTTCATCCCAACAGTATTTTATTATGTACTCAACAAATGTCAACAGCTGGGGAAAATATAGCTATCTACTGCAACTGGCATTTTAAAAAAATATTTTTCTCTTTTGCACTAATGAGATTTTTACACTAGGTAACCTATGTCCAGAGCCCCTTGAAAGTAAATATCAAGGATAAGCTTGTTTGCTTGAATGTCTATTCTTGATGCAACATTTCCCCACGCTAATGGCTGCTAATATGGAGAAACCAAGTTTCTGTTGACTCTAAAATGTCCTTAGTCATTAGCTCTGGGTAGAGGGCCAAGGATGAAACCTCCAGGAGGCCAACTGATAATAGAAAGGGATCTGAATATAAAAATTAATGTTATTTACAAGGTTATGGCTGCATCATATGAAGTCTCCTTGCCTCAATAATCTCATGCCACGATCTGTTTGGTACCTTTTTTAAGGAACGGGGAGACATGATAGAGGTCTATAAAATTATGCATGGTATGGAGAGAGTGGTCAGGGAGAAGCTTTTCTCCCTCTCTCATAATACTAGAACGCGGGGTCATCTGCTGAAGCTGGAGGGAGAGAGATTCAAAACTGATAAAAGGAAGTATTTCTTCAGGCAACGGATAGTTAAATTGTGGAACTCCCTGCCCCAGGATGTGGTGATGGCTGCCCACTTGGAAGGCTTTAAGAGGGGAGTGGACATGTTCATGGAGGAGAGGGCTATCCATGGTTACTAGTCAAAATGGATACTAGTCATGTTGCATACCTATTCTCTCCAGGATCAGAGGAGCATGCCAAATATATTAGGTGCGGTGGAACACAGGCAGGATGGTGCTGCTGCAGTCATCTTGTTTGTGGGCTTCCTAGAGGCACTTGGTTGGCCACTGTGTGAACAGACTGCTGGACTTGATGGACCTTGGTCTGATCCAGCAGGGCTTTTTTTATGTTCTTATGACTTTGCTGTTTTTGCATTGATCAATATCTTAGTGAAACTTCCCAAAGTTGACAACCCTGCCTCAGCTAGTAGCTCCTGGCAGACTTCTCCATGAATTTGTCTAATCCTTTCCAAAAGCAAGTGGCCATCATCACTATTGAATTCCATACCTTAATTGTGAAGAAGTACTATGTGAAGAAGTACTTTGTTGTGTCTGTCCTGAGTCTACCTCACATCAGCCACTGAGATCTTTCCACCCTCCACACAACCAAAGAGAGCTTATAAAATGGGGAGTAATTTTCTGAAGAGTGTCTAAATCCATATGGCTATTCTTTCTGCTCCTTTGAAGTTGGTTGATTAAGGGATAAAGAGAAATTTGTACGATCTTGAGTGTCATGCAGAGAGGAGAGACGTGTACAGCTTCTACTGTGTGAGGTGACCTTTCTCCTATCTGCCTAGTGCATATTTATCCCATCATTCTCCCAAGGAACTTTGGGGAGAGGGGAAAACATATACAGATTTCCTTAACAACATGAATGTAACAAAGTAAGTAAAATTAATTTATTTGAGCAGTTCTCTGAGGAACAGAGTTATTTCATCATATACCTGCTGATCTTAACTGATACAGCAACCTCAGTCTCAAAAAAACAAAAAATCCTTGCTGTGACACAGTTTTCATCATATATTCAAGTGAATATTGATGTTAACCACAGACCCAGATCGGAGAAATAAATAAATGCCCTAGAATCCACCTTCCAAAGCAGCCATTTTCTTCAGGAGAACTGATCTCTGTTGCCTGGAGATCAGAAGCAATAGTGGGAGATCTTCGGCTACCAACTGGGGGTTGGAGCAACATTATAGCTGATTGTCTTGATCAACATCAGGATCTAATCCCCCCAACTCACTTTCTTCTTGATATAGCCGATATAGTTCTTGAGAATAACGTTTTTAGGTACAACTCTGATTTCTTTGTTCAGATCAAAGGCGTAGCGATGGGCGCTTCCTGCTATAATGCTATAATGCTATTTAGGTTTGTGAAACACCGTGGGATCGCCACTGCGCATTCAATCCTCAATTTCTCCAGCAAGAAATCTGGAAACAAAAAGAAGAGGATTAAATAATTATATGAACTTATATTTACCATCTGAATACTTCCCAACTGATGAAAGTATTTACATGAAACAGGACAGTTACCGGAAGCCTGTCTTGGTCTATATTAATATTGGTCTATATTGATATTGTATATTTTGAAGTTTATTGTACTGACATCCAGGTTTGGATATATATTATTTTGTGCAGAAACAAAGCACTAACAAGAAATTTATTCTGTGTAATTTTGGTCTCATATGGGTTTTGTATATAGCCATAGTGATTGCTTTCCTTGACTAACTATTTGTGCAATCCGAGTATTTTTTATAAATTGTAAACTACCTGGAGGTTGGCAACCCTAATCATTATTAGGCCTAAGCTGCTTATCATGAACTTTTTCATCCACATCAAAAGGGATCAATTTTTCAGTGAGTGCAGCGAACATTTTTTACTATTCAGGAAGCTTTTCCGTCACTCAGGATTGACTTGCCCTGAGGGATGGCAGCATTCAGCCAAACCTGATTGTTTATGTACTTTTATCTAAACATTGTAAGCACACGGGTTGCCAATCTCCTGGACTGGTCATGGCAACCCAAACAGATGCGTGCCACCACTGTTCCATATGTGCGCCAAGCCCCAAAATGCTATGGGGAGGGCTCCCGCGCCAGCGAGTGAGACTGACTGGAAGAAGCCACAGGCAGAAAAGCCTCTTGGAGAAAACCAGAGGGACTCCATATTCTCTGACTCAGTATCAAGAAGGCTGTCATTTGCAAGACATGTCCAGGCACGCACGCAGTCCTCTTCCCCCCCTCCCCTTTGCATCATCAGATTGCTTAAGCAAAGCCATTCAGAGACATTGAGATAACGATCCTTGGACTTTAGCAAAGATCATACCTATTGTTTCAGACCATTAAGCTCATCAGCAAGACTCCTGGTGTCTTCCTGGGTTGCACAAGCCATTGGAATCAGAATAGATTTCCAAATTCTCCTCACCCCACCCAGGTAGCTGACCATTAAGGTCTTTTGTCACCCTTTTGTCACCTGGGAACCTAGCAGGGTTAATCCAATCATCCCGCCCCCAGAGAAACGGTATAACTGGGGTAGCCCACGCCCATAACTCTCGCTTAGGTTTTTCCCTCCATACTTGCTGTTACTCTGTCGGTCTGAGCAGTAATGCCAGGCCACCCATCTTCCCAGACCCGCTGGGAAAGCCAAGGTAATCCATACCCCCCTGCCCCCGTATTATAGCCTAATGGAACTTGGGACAACTCCTCTACAAGATAAGGTATCGTATATCCTGTGAAAATATTCCTGCCACTGGCAACTGTCTCTCTCTCTCTCCTACCTTTGAATTCTTAGGCTCTATGTATGTTTGTGTGTTACATCACTAAATGCTTGAATACATAAACGCTATTAATTTGATATCCATTTGCCTCTGTCTTTATTCCAAGGTCACAGAATATGGGCTCTGGTATAGTTGGCTACGATCTCGCTATATAAATACGTAGTTTCCGATTGCTCAAGCTAATTTCCCCATTTAAAGGAGCAATTCGGGTAACAAATTAGACGTTGGTTTTTCACTTGCAGCGGGATGCGTATGGATCCCCATTCTTAAACCCCTGAGCATATGTTGCAAGAATCTATGTACAGAAAATAAATCATATACAAATAGGCCACAGCTGGGTGCAGGTTAGCAGAAATGCAATACCTGTCTTTCGGACTGAAAATGCCGCATGACGTACAACATACTTGCTTACTGTTGGTAGGATCCAGACTACATTTTTCAGTGGCAGAATGGGACTTTTCTCCCTTCCACTGCAGTACAGTGATCTCCATGCAATGCTGCTCTCAGGAGATGAGGGACCCTGGGGGATAAGGGGCGTCTGTATTAAAGGGGGTAGGAATCAGCTGACAATTATCTCTGGAACCAACCCTTTAAATTAATGTTTCTTTTTTAAAAAAATAAAATTTTTGCAACTTCCAGGTGAGGCCTGAAAATCTGTGGGAATTACAATTGATCGCAGGGTACAGAAATAGAGTTGCCAACCTCCAGGTAGTAGCTGGAGATCTCCCGCTATTACAACTGATCTCCAGCCAATAGAGATCAATTCACCTGGAGAAAATAACTGCTTTGGCCATTGGACTCTATGGCATTGAAGTCCCTCCCCTCCCCAAACCCCACCATAGGGGTTTCTTCATAGGGTTGCCAGCTCTGGGGCTGGGAAATACCTGGAGATTTTGGGGGCAGAGCCTGAGGAGGGCGGGGTTTGGGGAGGGACTTCAATGCCATAGAATCCAATTGCCAAAGTGGCCATTTTCTCCAGGTGAACTGATCTTTATCGGCTGGAGACCGGTTGTCAAAGCAGGAGATCTCCAACCACCACCTGCATTGCCCAATAATTTTTCAAACAGTTTGGAAGATATTTCTGCAAACCTGGGGGATCCCCCCAGTTTACGGAAATATCTGTTTACAGGCAATGTGGCCCCAATCTGATGAATTAGATATCTGCCCATTGGCCACACTTGACTATTAGAATATTTTATATATATTTGCAGCTAGAATCAAGAGTCATTAAGTAAAAATAAATGTACCAAAGAGAGCTGTATATGCAATCTTAATTGACAACAGTGTATACAAAGTGCTGCCATTAATTTTATTACAAGAAAACATAACCTTTCCAAATGTCAGCTCCGTGTTCTGTTGACCAGCATTTTAATTTGGACACATTATTTTTGCTTATTAAAATGGTGATTATAAGTTTATTTCCCTCGAACGCTGTAATCATTCGCCTTAGATAACCAAAGCATTATTTCGTTGCACTTTGGGCTGTTGATAATATGTTGTCTTGTCACTCTTTACCAGAAATTCATTTTAGGCTCTGCTTGAGCCAAGGATGTAATTGTGCCAACTCTTCAAATTCCAATGCAGCAAGAGGCATCACTGGGGAAGACGGGGGCGGGGACCTCAAAGAGAAGCTGGTAGGCAGGTTCTCCCCTTCCCATGCAGGCATTTGCTGTGAGCTGCTTCCTACCCATCCTTTCTGAGCCAGCGTGGTGTAGTGGTTAAGAGCGGTGGACTCTAATCTGCAGAACTGGGTTTGATTCCCCACTCCTCCATGAATCCAGCTGGGTTACCTTGGACTAGTCACAGTTCTCTTTGAACTCGCTCAGCCCCACCTACCTCACAAGGTGCCTGTTGTGGGGAAAGAAAGGGATTGTGACTGTAAGCTGCTTTGAGACTCCTTAAGGTAGGGGAAAGCAGGGTATAAAAACCAGCTCTTCTTCTTCTAAAACCTGCTTCAGAATCCTACATTTTCATTCCAGAGAGCAGGGTGAGAATCCATGAACACAAATCTGATTTAATAAACTGCAACATTCAGAAACCGATGGTGGAGCATTTTAATCTTCCAGATGGCTAGGCCCTCCAAAGTAACACACACACAGGTCCTATCTAGGAGTATTCTCTGTAGCCCTGAAGACAAAGCACAGAAAAATGATTTTCATGCATAACACCCAACCACTGTGTGTGTGTGTGTGTGTGTGTGTGTGTGTGTGTGTAAAGTGCCGTCAAGTCGCAGCCGACTTATGGCGACCCCTTTTTGGGGTTTTCATGGCAAGAGACTACCAGAGGTGGTTTGCCAGTGCCTTCCTCTGCACAGCAACCCTAGTATTCCTTGGTGGTTCCCCATCCAAATACTAACCAGGGCTGACCCTGCTTATCTTCTGAGATCTGACGAGATCAGGCTAGCCTGGGCCATCCAGGTCAGGGCAACCACAATGTAGGGTTGCTCAAATACCCATCAGTTCAGCCCATGGTCTGTTCACCGTTTGTGAAAAGGGGGCATGTTTTCATCAATCAGTTCAACTGTTTGTGAACCATTCAAGCCTGCTTATTATCTTCCCATAGTCACACAGTTCTGTACAGTGTAATTGTCACTGTTTCAGACAAGCACATTCACACACAGTCGAAAGAGATCCCTATTTTCCCTTCCCTCCACAGATCTCATCTCTGTAAATCTCTGTGTAATGTTTTGGGGAGGGGGGAAACACCTGCAGCGGCTTGTCTCCTTGGGGAGGATGGGGGTACACTTGGTTATATGGTGAGTTACAAACACAGAACCACAGTCACATCATGATTACAGAGGCAGTCTGGAAATACCAAGCTCCCACGGACCTCAGATCCTGGGAAGCTAAGCTGAGCAAAACAATTGGCAGCTGCGCCAGAAAACAGCCTTGAAGTCAAGGCGAAGCGAGGTGCTTACAGACAGCCTGACATTCTGCTCCCCTCAAGGCCCCCTCCCATGTTGAGGGGCTGGTTTGTCGGGGTAGGCATGATGGAATGTGCGCACCAAACGGGGGACGGACACATTGCGGGAGCGTACCCACTCATCATAGGCAGGAGGGAAGTGCTTCCAGCGAACAAGGTATTGAAGAGAACTGTGATGTAAGTGGGAATCCAGGACCTTGGCAACTTTAAAATGCTCCTCCCCCACACCATCACCGGCTGCTCAGGCGGCGGTTTGGGATGCCAGTTCGGGGTGGTGACATGAGGTTTCAGGAGGCTGACATGGAACACAGGGTGTACCCACCTCAAAGTCTTAGGGAGGGTCAGTTCCACGGTTACTGGGTTGATTATTCGAGCAATAGGATACAGACCCACAAACTTGGCACTGAGTTTGCCACATGGGCGGGTAGACCGTAGATTCTTGGTGGAGAGGTAAACCAAGTCTCCTACGTTAAAGTCTGGGCTGGGGGAGCGATGCTTATCCGCTTGAGTTTTGTATTTCCGTTTGGCTCTTTCCAAGTTCTTGACCAGCCAGGGCCAAGTGGTGTGGACTGCTTGGACCCAAGACTCCACATCCACACACCCCTCCTCCCCAGAAACATCAACCCTGCCAACGGGGCTGAAATCCTGACCATACACAGCATAAAAAGGACTGAAACCAGTAGATTGATGTACAGCATTGTTATAAGCGTATTCAGCAAAAGGTAGAAATTCAACCCAATCATCCTGATGGTAATTCACATAACAACGTAGATAGCATTCTAAAACAGCATTTACTCGTTCAGTTTGTCCATCCGTCTGGGGGTGAAAGGCACTTGACAACCCCTGCTCCACCCCCACCAACTTAAGAAACGCTTTCCAAAACTTGGCGACATAGCTCCCCCCGCGGTCGCTAATTATCTTACGCGGAAAGGAATGTAAATGAAAGACATGTGACACAAAGAGGCGGGCCAACTTTGGGGCGGAGGGTATACCAGCGCAGGGAACGAGATGTACCTGCTTGGAAAATAAGTCAGTAATCACCCAAAGTACCGTTTTACCCTCGCTGAGAGGGAGATCTGTCATAAAGTCCATAGCAATTACTTCCCAGGACCTGGAGGGGACCTCCAGTGGGTACAAAAGTCCAGAGGGCTTTCCCTGGGACCGTTTGACAGTGGCGCATATAGGGCAACTGCGAATGAAAGAGTCCACATCGGCACACATGCCCGCCCACCAGAATTGCCTGCGCAATAAGTGGAGAGTTTTCAAAAAGCCAAAGTGCCCCGCGGTTTTGGCTTCGTGGGCTAATTGCAGAACTTCCTTCCGAAGCACTTTGGGCACATATATCTTAGAGTCTTTGTACCAACAACCACCCTGTTCCAGCAGGGATGGGGGAAGTGCCTGAGCAGTGTGTTCAGCCAGGCATTGGGCACGAAGGGAGTCCAGGAAGGAGTCGGGCAGGGTCACCCCCACCGCTGAGGGGGGTGCAGCAGGGTTCTCTGGCAGTGGTGGTGGGACGGAGGGGAGGACTAGTTGCTCTGGGGCACTAGGCGCAGGAGGCGCAGGTGGGACTGGTGAGGGAGTCGATTCCCCCCTTCCAGAGGCTCTGCTGTCCGCTGGTTGGGACTGGGACTGGAGCAGAGTTTTGGACCGGGTTTGTACAGCCAAAACCGGTAGAGCATCCCTTTGTGCCGGGGTGAATAAGGAGACCGTTGGACAGTCGATTTTCACCGGATACTGGGGAAGCCTGGAAAGAGCATCTGCCAGCACATTCTGTTTTCCAGGCACATGCTTGAGCACAAAACGGAATTGAGCAAAGAAGTCAGCCCAACGCTGCTGTTTCGCGGACAGTTTGTGGGCCCCCATAAGGGCTTCCAGATTTTTGTGATCAGTCCAGACCTCAAAGGGGACCCTGGAACCCTCCAGAAATTGCCTCCACATAGTGAGGGCATGGTGGACGGATGCAGCTTCCTTCTCCCAAATTGGCCAGTTCAGTTGGGAGTGTGCAAATTTCCTTGAAAAATAAGCACAGGGGTGAAGAAGACCGTCCGGTCCTCTTTGCAAAAGAGCCCCCCCCCCCAATAGCTACATCAGATGCATCCACTTGTACTATAAACATACGGTCAGGATCAGGATGCTTTAGCACAGGTTCTGAAGTGAATAGCTGCTTGAGATTTTTAAAGGCAGTCTGACACTGATTTGACCAATTAATCTTGGTGGTGGGCAACGTGGCGGAGACCTCCTTACCCTTGGTTTTCAGGAGGTCATTGAGTGGCAGTGCCACTTGAGCAAAGTTGGGAATGAAACCACGGTAAAAATTGGCAAAGCCGAGAAACTGCTGCACTTGCTTGCGGGTGGAGGGAGGAGCCCAATCGAGTACAGATCGTACCTTAGCAGGGTCCATGGTGAGACCCTGGTGTGAAACTATGTAACCCAAGAAAGTTAATTGTTTCTGGTGGAATTCACACTTAGACACCTTAGCATAGAGTTGATTGTCTCTGAGACGCTGTAACACTTCCCTTACCAGAGCAACATGCTCATCCATGGAATTAGAGTAAATAAGGATATTATCGAGATAAACCACCACGCCCTGATATAACAAATCATGGAGAACCTCGTTAATGAGTTGCATGAAGACCCCCGGGCCCCCTTTTAATCCAAAAGGCATCACCAGAAATTCATACATTCCGAATCCGGACTCAGTAATAAGCTTCGACCAAGTCCAGTTTGGTGAAAATGCGCCCCTCCTTAAGTTGTCCCATGATATCCGAGATCAGCGGGATGGGGTAGGTGCTAGTTTGGGTGACTGCGTTGAGTTTTCGGAAGTCAATGCACAAGCGCAAGTCACCCATCTTCTTATGGACAAAGAAAGCGGGGGCTGAGTTGGGAGCGGTTGATGGCCAAATGAACCCTCGAGCAAGGTTTTTATCCAGAAAGTCTCGCAGTACGGCGCGCTCGGAAACGCTCATAGGGTAAATTTTACTTTTAGATAGTTTGCAGTCTCCCACCACTTCAATAGCACAGTCCGTTCTGCGGTGGGGGGCAATGCATCACATTCTTTTACATAAAAAATGTCCTCAAAGTCTCGGTATTCATCGGGTAATTGGGCTGATGGCAGGGCATTGGAGGATAAGGCCGAGGCGGGTGGAAGGATTACCGCGACCTCGTGTCGATGCTGTTCACAAACAGGGTCGGTAAACGTAATAGTATCAGCCTTCCAGTCTATGGAGGGACTGTGCCCTTTGAGCCAGTTGATTCCCAGAATGACCTCGTATCGGATAGGAGTAAAGTCTATCTGCTCCCAATGAGAACCGATGCCCATCGCTACTCCCCGTGTGCGACTGTCCACCGGACCCCCTTTAAAGTGGCTGCCATCCATTTGGGCAAATTGGATGGGAGCCGGTAGATTCTAGGACTTTACTTGAAGAGCTGCGAAAGTGGCCTCATTGATTAAAGAGTGCCCGCAGCCGGAATCTATGAGTGCTTTGACACGTAACTGGGGGCCCTTTTTATAATGTTAACACTATGTCCACATACACAGTATTTTCGACTTCACTCACCATAACAGGAGCCTTGGGTTTTGCAGAAGGATATGCAGGGGTCTGCGGGGGTGCTCCACTCACCACAGACTGTGTCCGTTTTTTGACAGGTCAAGAGGAGATTCCAGGTTAAGAGCTGGGGAATCCCAGTGACGGTCCTCATCTGAAGAAGGAGAGCTGTCCCCCAATGGGGCACTTGTAATCCGGGACCCTGTGGGGTCAATAGGTGCAGGGAGACTGGACGGTTTCCTGACATTAAGTGCAGAGGGTGTGGGTCGTCCCGGCACTGCGCTGTGGGTGGCCGTGGTGCCTCTGCGTTGAGGTCGTCCCCAAGCTCGGGGCGGTGCGTCCGGTCGAGCGAGTTCTGGACGTTGAGGACAAGCCGCTGCAAAGTGGCCCATAATACCGCAAACGAGACAGGCTCCCCTCTGGAATCGGGACTCGCGATCCAGAGGGAGCCGGGTTGGTCTCCGTGGGCTGGGAGCCGAAGGTTTGGGGGGAGGTTTCTGACTGCCCCTCTTTTTGGTCCGATTTCGGACTAGGGAAACGAATCGCCAGCGGCTTTCTACTTCCTCTGCCAGTAAAATCCAATCCTCAAGGGTATCTGGGTCGCCTCACATATAAGATCAGTTCAAAATGTCCGGGTGCAAAGCTTCTCGGAAGTAGTGGATAAGGGTAGCTTCGGGCCAGTCCCCTACTTTACTCGCGAGTTGCTGAATTTCATCCGCGAATTCCCGAATCGGAGAGGAGCCTTGCCTGAGTTGCAAAAGTTCCGCTTTGGCTCACTCTCCCATGAAGGGATCCTCAAAGCGACTTTTCAAGGCAAACATAAAATTGTTGAGGGAGCAAATGGAGCGGGACCGCGTATCGAACTGGAGAATCATCCAGTCGGCCGCTTTCTCCGTTAGCAGGGAGGCAACGAAACGGACGCAGCTATCCTCGGTAGGGAAGAATTGTCTTTGCTCTCTCATGTAACTATCCACATGATGCAAAAAACGGGGTAGAGTCTCAACCGAACTGTCATAAGAAATCTTCAACTTGGGTTGCCTCCATGGCATTGGGGGTGTCGGTGGGTGTCCAGGAATTGGTGCCCCTGGTACTCCTGGTGCACCTGGTAGCAACGGTAGGGCAGGGACTCCTGGCACAACGGGACCTCTGCCGGGCACCACGGGTCCTCCGCCAGGAGCAATGGGCCCTCCACCAGGAGCAACGGGCCCTCCGCCAGGAGGAACCACTGGCACAGCTGGCTGCTGTGGCGGCTGTTGTGGCAGTTGCTGTGGTGGCTGCTGCGGCGTAACTGGAGCCGGGGCAACGGGCGCAGTTTGGGCCCATTGTAACTGGTTGTTGTCACGGAGTACTAGGGCCAGTTGGTCTTGTAAGCACGCCACCTGTTCCATAAGGTCACGATTCTGGCTCCGCAACAGAAACACATTGTCGCCAGCACCGCCAGTGCGGCGGGATTGGCTGGCCCGTAGGTTAGTAGCCCAGAGTGACTCCCCACCATATAGGTCCTCCTTGTCGGAATCATCCGGTACATCGGATAAAGTTCCCGCGAACCTACGGGCGCGTTGGACGCTGTGCGACGGGATGAAAGTCGGGGAGAACGAGGGAAATTCATAGCCCCCAGTGTTTCGAGGGTGTGTGCCGAATCGCGCCTGTTCAGTGGCCAAGCGTTCCTTCTCCTCCTGTTCAGCCCAAGCCGTGGCTGCGGCATCCGCCGCTGCCCGCGCCTGCTTTTCAGCCCTCTTGCATTCAGCCAAGGCTTGGTCGGCCTCAAGCTTAGCGGCGAGGACTGTGGTAACCAGTGGGAGAGCCTCCAGTTCCAATATCAAGAGGAGTTCAGAGGGGTCAGTAAGATCCAGCACCGGCTGAATCTGCACCGCCAAGGCCGCCGCACCAGCACCGAAGTCAGGGGTCAGATGCTTTGTGATTTCAGCCACAGAAATCATGGCCAAGGTCTTGCCCTGGAAGAGCGCAACCATCCATGTTGCCACCGCTTTTGCCTCCGCTTGGCAAAGCTGGGGATCCGGCACGGCTGGGGTCGCCATGTCTGGCGATGCAGGAGGACGGGTCGGGACCCCTGCCTGATCCAACTGCGTGTCACTGGAGGTTAGTCCCGCCAACAAGCTAGTTAACAACTGTAAATCCTCCGTCGCCAATCGAGCGTCCTCCACCAACCAGTCCAAGGTGTGGAGGTCTTGGCGGGCACTGGTATCCGCGACTTCGGACGTCCAGGGAACTGTCGCGGCTAGAGAACGCCACTGCGCCCGAACAAGGCCAGTCAGGCGATTGACTTCTGCGTCAGTACAATGTATCTCGGCTAAAATGTCCCGTGCTAGGTCGGGGTCGTCGTCTGCCGTCCCCAACGGAAGGAACCAAGGATGGGAGCCTTCCAGGGCTCTGGGCAGGAACCCACCACCTGGGGAGTGATCCTGCTCCCACCTGGGTCCTGGCCGAACAGCACGAGGCTCCAGCCACGGGTAAGTAACTCAGAGAGCACCGTCCCAGCTCCTATCCGAGCGCCAGGCGAACCCTCCGGGGCTCTAGCCTGGCAGGTGAAAAGAGAGGTGGTTCCTGCCTTAATGTAAGCACTTGTGTTCACTGAAGTCCAACATCCACATCAAGAGACAAAAGTCCAAAAGAGTTAGTTTATTGGTAACAGTTATGCAGAGCTTAGAGACCAAAAGGCAGGAATGGAGGGGGATGGGGGTACACTTGGTTATATGGTGAGTTACAAACACAGAACCACAGTAACATCATGATTACAGAGGCAGTCTGGAAATACCAAGCTTCCACGGACCTCAGATCCTGGAAAGCTAAGCTGAGCAAGGCAATTGCCAGCTGCGCCAGAAAACAGCCTTGAAGTCAAGGCGAAGTGAGGTGTTTACAGACAGCCTGACAGTTGGGAGATACTGCGGGGCAAGAGAACATGAAGGAAAGCTAAATGAGATTGTGCATATGTGCAGTGAACTTTTTAGTGTCACTGGAAATGTACAAATGCCATCAGTCTGTCGAACATTCCACTATGCCAATTCCAACTGGCAAGCGGACCACTGGCTGAAATGTCAGATGACTAGAGGCGACTTTGGTATCATCAGGTCAAGGATAAATGTTTTGGGGCCTTTTTTAATCCAGTTAAAATAAAGTGTTACAAAAATCAACCTTTCCCAAGATTTCTAGTCCCGCCACCCAGTTCCTTCCCATTCTCTTTTCCTAGAAGTACTTTTGATTAAGAACCAACGTAAACTTTACGGAGTATAAGGCCATCATATTTGGGACTGCACCTAGGGTTACCAACCTCGAGGTGGTGGCTGGAGATCTCCCGCTGTTACAACTAATCTCCAGCTGAGAGATCAGCTCACCTGGAGAAAATGGATGCTTTGGCAATTGGACTGTATGGCATGAAAGCCTCTTCCCTCCTCAAACCCCGCCCTCCTCAGGCTCTGCCCCCAAAATCTCCAGGTATTTCCCAACCCCCGGAGTTGACACAACCCTAATTGCACTACTTTGAATTGCAGATGAATGCTCTGAATGGTCCTCTGGCCTATTTGCTGGCTTAACAATGTCCTTGCCTTGGATTGCTAGTTATTACATGCATGAAGACGGCTTCACAGAGGAACATTAAAAATATGACCTCTTTCTCACCTGTGGTTTAAAGAGTAAACTCCAGAAATCTATCAACTCAGTCTAATGCAGAGATCCCCTGCATGGTGCCTGCCAACACCATCATGCTCACCGCTACCTTTCCTGGAACTCACCAAGTGCTTTTAAAAATGGGTGGGGCTAGTACCTCCAAGTACTAGCTAGAGATCTCCTGCTATTACAACTGATCTCTAGCCGATAGGGATCAGTTCACCTGGAGAAAATGGCCACTATGGCAGTTGGATTCTATGGCATTGAAGTCCCTTCCACTCCCCAAACCCCGCCTTCCTCAGGTTCCGCCCCAAAAACCTCCCACTGGTTGCGAAGAAGGTCCAGGCAACCCTAGGCCAGGTAAGGCTCCTGCCCAGGAGGGCCTCTGATTGGCCAACAGGTCCAGAGCACCAATTGGTTGTGCAGGTTAGAATAATGCTGTTTGAGTGGCAGCTGCCACCATGATTTTGGTTTTATGCTCTCACACTCCTCTTCCCCAGCATATTTTAAAAATGACCACTCCTCTCCCTGGCACTTTGGCCTGCTCTGTGTGAATGGCTTCTCCTCCAAGGGCAGCCATTTCCTAGCTCCACCCACCACCCGGTGTCAGAGTTCCGACAGTGCTCACGGGGTCAAAAATGTTGGGGACCCCGGCCTAATGCCTGTGCATTATCTTTAGAAGGCCCCCTAAAATAACTGCACCCCAAAACATCTGTGTAGGCTCGCGTTGCTCTATGAAAAGTCTGTGTTATGTGGCAGAGGTGTGGCAGATCTAGCTGGAAGGCTGCTCCCGGCAGGGAGCTGTTGAAGAAAGGTGGGGAGGAATACCCAGCAAAAGTTCACGCACCCCTTTAAGAGCTGACCCGCCCCCTCCAAGTAAAGTGCAACAAGGGTGCATTTTCAGGGGGAGGGACCCAGAAGCTCCTTGATTCACTGGGGATGCCTAATTAATCACAAGGTACTCTTGGAATTGTGGTGGGGGAGAATCCCTTATGCATATGATATTTGAGAATTCGGAGCAGAAAACTGTGCAGCAAACCAAACACAAATTTCCCCTGGATAAATTACCTCTGCCAACAGAATCATTTTTGTTCACTGTGACACAAATGATGCCCAGTTTAATATGTGGGAGAGCTTTCCAAGAGAGCTTTAATTACTGTAATTTGGAACACAAAGTATATAACTTCTTAGGCATTCAGGTTATTCAATTCTCAAATTTTAACAGTATTAAAATTGCATAACATATGAGATGTTCCTACATCTGCCTGAAAAATGAAACTTGCCCATTTCTGAGAAATTAATCATTTTCAATGTGTAAAAGACTTCACAATATCCAATTTGTCACATAAATGCTAGGATTTTAAAGTATGCTGGGAATCTATACCATGAAAGAAGCTTCCTTGGAAAGAGAACTATGTTAATTTCAGCCCATTTTAACTACTGTCTAATTATCCTCACTAACACCATCTGAAAAGTAAAATGTGATAAATGGCATCCATAAGGTGAATGAGACATAGAAAATGAAGCTGCCACAACGCTCATGTAGCTAGCTGTATGTAGAAGCCACTTAAAATTTCCTTTTTTTTCTTAACACAACCTAGGCATTATTTCACAAAAGTGGTGCTATGGGTAAGGTGTGATTTAAATCATAGAACCAAAAAATTAGAAGGGGCCTAAAAACAATCCAGTTCAGCCTCCTGCACCATGCAGGATAACTAGGGTTGCCAGGTCCCTTTTCGCCACCGGCAGGAGGTTTTTGGGGTGAAGCCTGAGGAAGGTGGGGTTTTGGGGGGAGGGCCTTCAATGCCATAGAGTCCAATTGCCAAAGCGGCCATTTTCTCCAGGGGAACTGATCTCTATCGGCTGGAGATTAGTTGTAATAGCAGGAGATCTCCAGCTAGTACTTGGAGGTTGTAGTAAAACAAGTAATCAGCCTGCTGTGATGTTGGTTATACTCTATAAAGACAGCAGTATTAGACCAAAGTAATGTTGCAAAAAAGTGCTACATTATATTTATATCAGAACATGTCCAAGGCAGTTAGTGTATCTGCTCTTGCAAAAGGAGTAACTCAGCATTGAGTTTGATGAAGACAAAGGATCGAAACAGGGCAAAAATTATCTGGACCCCTGTAAAACACGGGCCCCGGACAGGATTGTTCGAGATACCCCAATCTTGCATCATAAGAATACAGTTCCGTGTATGCACCTTTCAACATGAAATTGAACTTTTTACAACTGTGAATGGAACATATATGGAAAATGCTTCCAAAAGTTTGAATTTTTTTTTGTTTGGTTTAAATAAGCAATGCTGAATATAAGAATTGTTTATATTAGAGTGTTCACTGTAAATATATTATAGCACTTTTTTGCAATGTTACTTTGGTCTAATACTGCTATCTTTATAGAGTAGTACCTGGAGGTTGGCAACCTTCAGGATAACCTAAAGAAGGGTGTCAAACATAAGGGCCAAGGGCCTGATCCAGCCCCTTGAGAGCTCTTATCCAGCCCGCGAGCCAGCCAAGGCAGTCACACACACACACACACACCCTGTCAATCTAGGTTGATGAGACGTAGCCCCGGCCTGACCAAATGACATTTATGTCATATCTGGCCCTCGTAACAATTGAGTTTGACACCCCTGACCTAAAGTATCCCTGACAAATAATTGTCCAACCTCTGTTTAAACACCTCCAAGGAGGGAGAACCCACAACACCTCTGGGCAACCGATTCCACCCCTGAACTGCCCTTATTATTATCCCGCCACTATCTCCCCATCTGTAATTTAAACCCATTATTATGAGTCCTGTTCTCCACTTCAAAGTGAAATAGTGTCTTACTCTCCTCTAAACGACAGCCCTTCAAATAATTAAGAAGAGTAATCATATCCCTCCTAAGCCGCCTCCAAAAACAGAAATATAGACCTAGTTATTTTACATCATCATGATTGTCATGAGAGCTATGCAGAGGCAGGCCGCGGCAAACCAATTCTGAACGCCTCTTTCCTTAGCCAGCTGCAACTTGACAGCACTTTCCACCTCCGCCACTTTGAATTTTAAGGGCATTACTACTGTATATTTGCTGTTTCATTTTCAGTCCCTTTCCTAATAATTCCCAGCATAGAGCTGGCCCTTTTTGCTCCTGCAACACACTAAATTGACATTTTCATTGAGCTATGCACTACAACCCCAAGATCATTTTCAATCTCTATCACAGCCTGCTCATACCCCAGCAGCATATATTTAAAGTTAGGTGTTTTTGTTCCAGTGTGAATCATTGTGCACTTATCAATGCTGAACTTCATTTGCCATGCTGTTTTTCAGTCACCCAATTTGGAGAGTTCCTCCTACGGTGGTGGTAGAAAGTGCCATCAAGTTGCAGATGACTTATGATATCCCTGTAATGTTTTCAAGGCAAGAGATGTTGCCTGCCTCTGCATAACGACACTGGTCTTCCTTGGTGGTCTCCCATCCAAGTAGTAACCAGGGCTGACCTTGCTTAGCTTCCTAGATCTGACTGGATCGGGCTAGCCTGGGCCATCCAAGTCAGGGCTTCAGGTCCTCCTGTAGCTCTTTCTAATCATTTTGCTTTTCACAATCATTTTGCTTTTCATATAATGTGCAAACTTGGACACTACACTGTCCCCTCCCCCCACTTCAAAACTGCTGTGCAGTTTTCAGTGCAAAAGGTAAACTGTCAAGGATTGCATCCTGCCCCCAAATGGTGTTGCATGTTTTCCCCACACCTGTTCCAAGTCCTGGTTCAGTGCTGTTCTTATGGCTTTCTTTATTGTTTGCTGTGTCATCCTGGTCAACTAGAGCTCATGTAGTGATCAAGAGGTCATCATGACACCATATAACCAATGAGATGTGAAGTGACACCACTCCCATCTCATTGGTCTTTCTCAGAATGGGGGGCGGGGATTGGGTCCTCATTGCCTAGACAACCAGTAGACGCTCTGTGCCTTACCCTGCTGCACTGTCAGGGAAGACATGACCTTCCCCTTGAACCATTTCTAGTCCTGTCATGCCTATTTCCCACAGATTTTCCAACCCCATTCTGTCACTGTGTGAGCTCTTGACCCATCGAACCAGAAATCACCACAGAGACAATCAGATTCCAAGCAGATGGCTTTACTGGTCAAATAGGCAATACAGTGCATTGAAGGCAAGTTGACAGCTATGGTTTATCTTGCCCGTTATTTGGAAATATAAGGCAGAGAAACGGCGGGAGATTACAAAGCATAAACAGAGCATTATTTCCCAGGAGTGGCGTTCCCAGGCTTTGGTATGTGTAGCCGTCCTTGAGTCTGGACGGTTCAGCAGAGAAACTAAAGGAAACATCTAAACCGAGATAACAGCCTGACATCCTGCTCCCCTTAAGGCCCCCTCCCATCCGGCAAGGGGGCTGGTCTGTCCAGGTAGGTATTGTGAAAGGCGTTGACGAGTTTGGGGGCGGAGACATCCCGTGCGCGAACCCATTCGTCATAGGCAGGGGGGAAGTGTTTCCAGCGGATCAGGTATTGCAAGGCCCCGTGTTGTATGCGGGAATCCAGGATTTTGGAGACTTCGAAATGTTCTTCCCCCCCCACCATTATGGGCTGTTCAGGAGGCGGCTCCGGGTGCCATTGTGGGGAAGCAACATGGGGCTTTAAAAGGCTGATATGGAAAACGGGGTGCACACGCCTCAGAGTTTTGGGGAGAGACAGTTCCACCGTGACAGGATTTATGAGGCGGGTGATGGGAAATGGGCCAATGTATTTAGCACTGAGCTTATGGCACGGACGGGTGGAGCGCAGTTCTTGGTGGAAAGGTATACCAAGTTACCCACTTGCAGGTCCCTACCGGGGGAACGATGCTTGTCAGCCTGCGCCTTGTATTTGCGCTTGGCTCGGTCTAGGTTGCTAACCAGCCAGGGCCATGTTGTACGGAGGGTGTGTGCCCAAGAGGCAATGTTGGCATCCCCCTCCCCCTCCGATACTTCTTTTGGGGTGATAGGACCGAAGTCCTGTCCATACACCGCATAAAATGGGCTGAAACCTGTGGACTGATGTACAGCATTATTGTAGGCATATTCTGCAAAAGGCAACAGTTCCACCCAGTCATCTTGGTGGTAATTGACATAACAGCGCAAATAGCATTCAAGTACAGCATTGACACGTTCGGTTTGACCATCCGTTTGGGGATGGTATGCACTAGACAACCCCTGCTGCACCCCCACCAATTTGAGAAAAGCTTTCCAAAACTTAGCAACGAAACTACTTCCGCGGTCGCAGATTATCTTGCGCAGAAACGAATGTAGTCTAAAGACATGTGACACGAAGAGGCGGGCCAACTTCTGAGCGGAGGAGATCCCCGCACATGGAACCAAATGTATTTGCTTAGAAAATAAGTCAGTGATAACCCATAACACAGTTTTTCCCCTGCTGAGAGGGAGATCCGTCATAAAATCCATAGCAATCACTTCCCAGGGTTTGCTGGGTATTTCAAGTGGTTGCAGTAGTCCTGGGGGCTTGCCTTGAGATCGTTTGACTGTGGCGCAAACAGGTCAGCTGCGAATAAAAGAGTCAATGTCAGAACGCATTCCCCCCCACCAAAGTTGTCTGCGCAACAGGTGAAGGGTCTTTAGGAACCCAAAGTGTCCAGCTGTTTTTACTCCATGAGCCAAGTGTAAGACGTCTTTTCGGAGCGCTTTGGGCACATATAATTTCGAGTCTTTGTACCAAGAGCCTCCTTGTTCGATTACACCAGGAGGCAGGGTTTGAGCAGAGTGTTCCATAAGGCATTGTTCCCGAAGAGAATTTAAGAAAGACTCGGAGACGGGACCCCCCCTTAATTACGGTGGTAGTAGGAGCAGTTATGGGGGTTGACGAGGGGGAGGTGCTTACATGCGGTGGTGTGCAGACTGCAGGCGGCTGGGCAGCCGGTTGGGTTGGAGGAGCTGGAGCGCCGGCTATCGTGTGCTTCTGTTGTGGGGGCAGCTGGGCGGCTGGTAGGGCTGGAGGAGCTTGCGCGCCGGCTGTCGTGTGTTTCCGCTGGGGCAGCGTTTGGGATCGGGTTTGTACAGCCAGTACGGGCAGGGCTTCTCTTTGCGCGGGCGTAAATAGTCTGTTGGCCGATCGAGTTTCGCCGGGTATTGAGGCAACCGGGAGAGAGCATCTGCGAGAACATTTTGTTTTCCTGGGACATGCTTCAGGACAAAATGAAACTGAGCAAAGAATTCCGCCCAACGCTGTTGTTTCGCGGATAACTTATGGGTTCCTGTGAGGGCAGCTAGATTTTTGTGATCGGTCCAAACTTTGAAGGGGACTTTAGACCCTTCCAGGAATTGTCGCCATAGAGTAAGTGCATGGTGAACGGCTGAGGCTTCTTTCTCCCAAATGGGCCAGTTCAATTGGGAGTGCGCAAATTTCTTTGAGAAGTAAGCGCAGGGGTGAAGGAGACCATCTGGTCCTCTTTGGAGCAGGGCCCTCCCATAGCTACGTCGGAGGCATCGACTTGTACAATGAACATTCGATTTGGGTCTGGGTGCCGTAGCACAGGTTCCGACGTGAAAAGGCGTTTGAGGGCTACAAAGGCGGTCTGGCATTGATCAGTCCACAGTATCTTAGCGGAGGGTAACGTAGCAGAGCTTCCTTTACCTTTGGTTTTCAGAAGGTCGGTGATGGGCAGCGCTATTTGGGCGAAGTTAGGGATAAATCCGCGGTAGAAATTAGCAAAGCCCAGAAACTGTTGTACTTGCTTGCGGTTGGAGGGAGGAGTCCAATCGAGGACGGATTGGACCTTGGCCGGGTCCATGCTAAGGCCATGGTGGGAGATTACATATCCCAAGAAAGTTATTTTGCTCTGGTGAAATTCGCATTTAGCCAACTTTGCAAAGAGTTGGTGATTGCGCAGGCGGTGCAGAACTTCTCGGACCAAAGTGACGTGCTCATCCATGGTTTTTGAATAAATAAGAATGTCATCCAAATAAACTATCACCCCGCGGTACAGTAAATCATGGAGGATTTCGTTGATGAGTTGCATGAAGACCCCCGGGGCACCTTTTAACCCAAAGGGCATCACAAGGAATTCAAACATTCCAAAACAGCTAGAGAAGGCAGTGAGGGGTTCGTCCCCCTCGCGGGTACGGACGCGGTAGTAGGCTTCTACTAGGTCCAATTTGGAGAATATACGTCCCTCTTGCAGTTGTCCCAAAATATCTGAAATTAGCGGTATAGGATAGGCGTTGGCTTGAGTAACTGCATTGAGTTTTCGGAAGTCAATGCAGAGGCGCAGGTCACCCTCCTTTTTTCAGACGAAAAACGAGGGGGCTGAGTTGGGAGCATTCGATGGGCGAATGAACCCTCTGGCAAGGTTTTTGTCCAAAAAGTCCCGTAGTACAGTGCGCTCAGAAGCGCTCATAGGGTAAATCTTACTCTTGGTTAATGTGCAGTCCTTCACCATCTCAATTGCACAGTCAGTGGCCCGGTTGGGGGGGGGTAAGGCATCACATTCTTTAATGTTAAAGACATCCGCAAAGTCCTGGTATACATCAGGTAGGGACGGCGGTGATGGGACATCGGAGATTAATGCCGGAGCGGGTGGAGACAGCACCGCAACCTACTGTCGGTGCTGGTCGCATTTGGGGTTGGCAAAGGAGATAGTGTTCGTCTCCCAGTCTATACTGGGACTATGACCTTTAATCCAGTTAATTCCCAGGACCACTTCAAATCGGATAGGGGCTATGGTAAAGTCTATTTGCTCCCAGTGGGAGCCAATACCCATCGCCACCCCTGTAGTGCGATGATCAACTGGACCCCCCTTGAAATGGCTTCCGTCCATTTGGGCAAATTGGACGGGGGCTGGTAAAGCCTCAAACTTGACTTTGAGTGCTGCAAATGTGGCCTCATTGATTAGAGTGCGACCGCAACCGGAGTCAATGAGTGCCTTAACGGGTAGTTGGGGACCACCTTTATAGTGTTGTAAAACTGCGTCCACATAAACGGTGGTTTCCACTTCCTTCACTTTAGTGGGAGCTTTCGGTTTAGCAGGAGATTCTGCAGAGGTCTGTGGAGACGCTCCACTCACCACAGACCCGAGCCGTTTTTTGACAAATCAAGGGGGGTTTCCAGATTTAAAGCTGGAGGATTCCATGGGTTCTCTTCGTCAGAAGAAGGAGAGTTGTCTCCCAATGGGGCATTTGTAATCCGGGACCCGGCGGGGTCATTCGATGTAGGAAGGATAGATGAGTCCTCAACGTGAAGTGCAGAGGGTGTGGGTCTTCCCGGCGCTGCGCTGCGGGTGGCCGCGGTGCCTCTGCGTTGAGGTCGTCCTCTAGCTCGGGTTGCCATGCTGGGACGAGAGTTCAGGGCGATGTGGGCAGACTGCCGCAAAGTGGCCCAGTTCCCCACAAGTGAGGCAAGCACCTCTTTGAAACCGGGTTTTGCGATCCTGGGGTGGACGCGCGGGTTTCCGTGGATTGGGGGGCGGTGCCTTGGGCTGGGGTTTTTGGACGCTTTTCTCCTTGTTTCTTTGGCGGACAAGGGAAATAAAGCGCCGGCGGCTTTCCACCTCTTCGGCTAATAGAATCCAATCCTCGAGGGTGTCGGGATCACCCCGCATATACGACCAGTTCAGAATGTCAGGGTGTAAGGCTTCCCTGAAATGGTGAATTAAGGTGGCTTCGGGCCAGCCCACAATTCTGCTTGCTAGTCTCTGAAATTCATCGGCAAACTCTCAAACTGGAGTAGAGTCCTGTCTTAGTTGTAGAAGCTCCGCTTTGGCTCGTTCCCCCAGAAAGGGGTCCTCAAACCTCCTCCGTAAGGCAGTCATGAAATTGTTGAGGGAACGGATAGAGCAGGATCGGGTGTCGAACTGGAGGACCATCCAGTCGGCTGCTTTACCTGTCAAAAGCGAAGCCACATAGCGAACCCGGCTGTCCTCTGTAGGGAAGAACTGTCCTTGTTCTCGCATATAGCTGTCTACCTGATGCAAGAAACAGGGCAGGGTTTCGAGAGATCCATCGTAAGTAGTTTTCAACTTGAGTTGTTTCCAAGGACCGGGCATGGGTTGGCCCAGTTGCACGGGTGCCCTGGGTGCAGGTAAAACGGGACCTCCGGGAACCCGGGGTTGAACAGGCACATTAGCAGGTGGCTGGGCTGGCACTCCCTGAACCGGTACTGCGGCCCCCTGTGGAACGGGTTGTGCCGGGGTTGTCAGGGCCTGCTGTAACTGCCTGTTGTCCTGAAGCAAGTGTTCCATTAGCTCCTGGAGTTGATCTACACGGCCAGATAGCTCTCGATTCTGAGCTCGTAACAGGTGAACGTCCTCACCCGGGCCACCTGTACGATGAGGTTTGCTTGTCCGAAAACTTGTGGCCCATTGAGAACTGTCCCCATACAAGTCCTCTTCCTCAGACTCCTCAGAGTCTTGGCGTCGTTCCGCGAGGCGGCGTGCGCGTTGGGTCGTGCGCGACGGGGCAAATACAGGGGAAAACGACAGACCCAATGGAGGACCGCTCCTTCCGGAGTCTTTAGGGCGGCCGCCTGTCCGCGCCCGATCCGCAGCCAACTGCTGTTCTTTGTCCCTTGCGGCTTGAGCCTTGGCTTCCGCCTCAACAGCTTCCCTATCCGCGAGAGCTTGTGCGCTTTCAAGTCTCAGAGCGGCAGCTGCGGTAATGTGCGGTAAAAGTTCCGTTTCCAGGAGCGTGAGTAGGGGGTCGGGATCCCAACCTAGCAATGGTTGCACTCGGACCGTGACCGCGGGTGCATCGGCCCCGAACGTCGAGGTCAAACGTTGAGCCAAGGTGGCTATCGTGGTATCCTTTGTACAATCCGCAAAGAGGAGGGCCGTCTGGATAGCGACCCTCTTGGCTTCAGCTTGACAGTCAGCTGCATTGGGTACCAAAGAAAAACCTGCCGGTGCGGCTCCCGCCATGGTACCTTCCCCCAAGGCGACAGGATGCGTTAGAGCTGTGGATGAGAGAGTCTCACGGGCAATAAGTTTATCCAATAAACCGGTTAGTATTTGTAAGTCCTCAGTTGCCAGCCGGGCATCATCCAGCAACTGATCAAAATCCTGGAGGTCTAAACGAGCATTAGTATCCTCCGACGTTAACATCCAGAGAACTCTCACTAGAGATTGCCACTGTGTCTGGACCAGTCCACTCAAGCGGCAAACCTCTGAATTAGTCCTAAAGAGTTCAGCTACTATGTCCCGTAGAAGGGTAGGATCCTCTGATGAGGACTCCAGGGTTCCAAGAAGCAGTAGTCACGGTTCACTCGGAGAGCGCCCTCCTAGCTCCCATCCGAGTGGCAGGCGAACCCTCCAGGGCTCCAGCCTGACTAAAGAATCGATGAAGAAGAGTGGGTGATAGCTGTCATAATGTGAGCTCTTGACCCATCGAACCAGAAATCACCACAGAGACAATCAGATTCCAAGCAGATGGCTTTACTGGTCAAATAGGCAATACAGTGCATTGAAGGCAAGTTGATAGCTATGGTTTGTCTTGCCCGTTATTTGGAAATATAAAGCAGAGAAACGGCGGGAGATTACAAAGCATAAACAAAGCATTATTTCCCAGGAGTGGCGTTCCCAGGCTTTGGTATGTGTAGCCGTCCTTGAAGTCTGGACGGTTCAGCAGAGAAACGAAAGGAAACATCTAAACCGAGATAACAGCCTGACACACTGCAAGTCAATTACACATATCTGGATCAGGAGACAGAGGTGTTGATCTGCATGGCTTGGACATGAAAAGACACATTCCTTCTTCTACCCCAACAGATTCCATGAAAAGAATTGCTTTCATTTGGTAAAGGTGTGTGAAATGTTCAGAGGGGCAACAATGTCCATGAAATGTGACCTGTTCTTTGGGTAAGCACAAGTTGCCATTTACCCTAATGGGGGAAAGTAAAGCTAAACCAGGGGTCCGCAACTCTTTTTGAGCCTGTGGGCACCTTTGGAATTCTGGCACAGTGTGGTGGGCGCAGCTACAAAATGGCTGCCATGGGAGGTGGAGCCAACCACAAAATGGCTGTCACAGTTTGCCTTCAATCACACTGTGAAGGTCCTTGTACTGTGGTGATAGCTGCTGCCCAAGCAACATTTTAAAACATCTGCATTGCCAATTAGAAGCCTTGCTGCGAAAAAGCTTCATCTGGCCCCACCAACTTTCTAAAAAAACTTGGCCGTGCCATGGTGCCCTCAGGCACCCCATTGGGCACCCTTGCCCTACACTTAAAATAATAGAATCATAGAGTTGGAAGAGACCACCAGGGTCATCTAGTCAACCCCCTGCACAATGCAGGAAATTCACAATTACCTCCCCCCACACACCCCAGTGACCCCTACTCCATGCCCAGAAGATAGAAATGCTGTGCCCTCCACTGTATAGTCCAATATATTTCTGGCAGTCATCATCTGGAGTTGCACTTCATCTCACAGGGCTTCTTACAATCAGGTTTTCCCAATACATAGTTAGAATCATAAAATCATAAAGTTGGAAGGGACCACCAGGGTCATCTAGTCCAACCCCCTGCACAATGCAGGAAATTCCAAACTACCCCCCACACTTCCATCCCCAGAAGATGGTAAAGGTGCCCTCCCTCTCATGATCTGCCTAAGGTTATAGAATCATCATTGCTGACAGATAACCATCTTGTTACCCAAACTGCTCTCAACTTGGGGAATTATAGCAGCAGTTGGAAATCACAGAGCATTTATATAGCGGAATCACACCCAATGTATACCAGAGTTGTTTTCAGTAACCCCTGAATAAAGACAGAGGCAAATGGCTTTCGGATTAAGAGAGTTTATATAAGCAAACGTTCAATGATGCATACACACATACAGAAAGTCCTAAGAAAGAAAAAATTGGTATATACAGAGACGGTTCTAAGGTCGTTGGTGGGTAATACATTACCAAATCCAGAAGATGTCCGAGTTCCATGGCAGAGAGGAATAAAAAGGGGGCAGGGGGAGTCCCCTACATGTTCCAGCATGGCTGCTCACTCTGGCCGAGTGACAGTCAGTATCAGAGAGAGAGGAAGAGAGAGAGCTCTCTTGGTTATCATATCCCCTCTCAGTCTTCTCCTCTTCAGGCTAAACACACCCAGCTCCTTCAACCTTTCTTCATAGGACTTGGTCTCCAGACCCCTCCCCATCTTTGCTGCCCTCCTGTGGACACGATCCAGCTTGTCTACATCTTTCTTAAATGTCACCTATGACATTTTGATAGCTTTTATTAACAAGCCAGTGTTTAATTGTGTTCCAGGAAACTCATTAGGATTAAAGGGGAAAAAAGGAATGGAATATGCTAATTTAAGTGTTTGCGTTTGCAGTGTGCCAACACAGAGGTCAAGTTTGCCCCTGTTTGTGATAAATTATTTTCCCTACATCATTACTTGAGCAAAATGTACTTCACTCTCATTGGTCCTTCAAATTGCCACTTGTTTCTAATCATTAGCAAATATTTGCTGCTTTCAGATATGCCAATTTTGTAATCAGTGACGGGGAAGTTGGTAATACAAAGATCAGTGTGTAGCATTTTACTGGACCGCAAAGTTTTAAAAGGGTCACACGGTGACATTAGCTTGATTGGCTCGCTAAGCAGGAGAGCAATCGAATAGAGCAAGGTCAAAGAATGTGCATGTACTTGCAAATTAGCTGATTCGTTTTGAGGATTAATTATTGGAAATCACCCATGGCTATTGATTATGGAGTTGGGCAAGCTAGAGAAAGTAGCACTTTAATCAAGTCTGGGCTTTTTGGAGTTGGACGCTCCCCACCCCCACTCCCCAAAGTGTGTGTTTCCATTTCAAATGACTCGGCTGGGTGGAGAGGAGAGCATGTGATTCATTCATTCATTCATTCATTTATTCATTCATTCATAATAGTTCTTGCTTACGTTTCCCTTGCATTCTCTGTAGTGCCTCACTCTTGTGGAATGGCCTGCCTGAATAGGTCAGGAAGGCTACCAAGCTTCTGGCATTCCTCAAATGATGCCAAACAGAATCGTCAAGGAAGATATTTTTATAGGTAATAGGGCTATATTATAATAGAATGGTTCAGGAAGTTGCTTTAAGAAGGAAAGAGACTGTTTCCTATACTGCAATGTACAGTATATATTATCTGTTGTTGTGTTATCTTGTTCTCACTGGACTGTATTTCTGTTTATGTACTACCATCTTCTGCATTGTTTAACATGTCTTGTTTAACTATTTGTTTCAGATTTCCGCTTGCATCAGATTTTTGTAATCCTAGTTCTATTACTTTGCTTATCAGATGTCTTATTCTGTCACTTGCACTGACTTACACTGCATAGTCCGCCTTGAGTCTCAGTGAGAAAAGTGGACTGTACCTAATACAAATAGATAAAAGACACCAGCGGTTAACCAAGGCTGAAATTCTTTCTGCACATCCTTACACATAAATGGTTACAATGCTGACTAAAACAAATGCAGATTATTCTTTCACCTGGGAGAACAGGGAGCTCAAACATCAGAGGGGGAACGGAAGACTACATATCAAATATGTGTCGACTGTTAAACTACTCTCAGGTGTAATGTCTAAAGAGGTTTCAGTTCCTCAGATCTCTGCAGTCTACATGAGGCCAATTTATAGAAATACCATACTGAATGCGTCACTGCTGGTCGATTGCATGGTGAAAGGGCTTGGCAAATCCAGTTTCTCCTGACTTGATTTACACCTCAGTTTGTCCCTGTGTGTTAAGAGTAGCAGAATATACCTGAGATTTTCACATTTATACGTTCTGGCTGTCTAAAAATGCTAAACTTTGCAGGGGAGAATCAAGACTGTCTTTGGCAGGACTTCCGGTGGTGCCGTTGGAGAGAGCACTCCATTTCCCCAGGTTGTCCTGGGAGAAATCCAAGCTTGCGTTGTTTTTGGGGGTACATAGATACCCCAATCCGACCCTTGCAAGTGGGTTGGAAAGCAGGAACTCCCTGCAGCCCGCAAACGCGGTTTGACCTCCTAGGTACTCTGAGGGGGCTTTTTTAAGCCCCTCGGAGTCCTAGACGCCGGTCCTGCGAGGGCACTAGGGAAGGACATCGCCAAAACGCAACTTTGGCAGCAAGCTCTACCCTCCACCGCCTTAATACCAACATAAGGACTACATAAAGAAAAGAACCTCACCTCTTGACACCCAAGTGAGTACAAAAGAACTCTTCGTCTACTTACTAGAAATTTGAACAGACGGGAGGCTGATAAGAATATTTCTGGGACCCCCACCCCTCCATAATCCGAACTGAAAAAGTTTGATCTGAGTTAGTCATCGGGATTAGCGACAGGAGCCTTATCGGATCGATCAGCCTAAACCATAACAAAGAGTCGGAAGGATACCTTTTAGACTGACAAGAATTATCACCAATGAGAGGTCCGAAGGAAGGGGAGGGTGATTTCTCTTCCTGATTTTCCGGCGAATTCCTGCCACGTTTGCAGTAAGGGAGTGCCTGGAACGGAAGACTCTCTATAACACCCTCTCTATCATTGGAACTAAAACAACAGGAAGTAGCCGCGGGACTGAATATCCGTCGCACTCGAGTTACTTTCAAATCATTCCTGAAGGAATAACCATCGAGAAGAGGCGATAGAAGGTCTGCAGCACTAGTAACTTCCTGTTTACTTCCTGATTAATCCGATCTAGAGCGACCGAAAAAACTCACTGGTATTTTAAAACTTTAAAATGCAATTTTAAAGCCAATTTCGACTCTTTTCAACCCGAAAAAATTACTAGGCTGATCTTTGAACTATCATCTTTTAACCAGCACCTTAAAGGCCCTGTCGGTGGACATGTATTTTACCAGCTTTTTTTGAATGTAAATGTCTCGACCCCGCTCTGGCTCACTACATAGCCCTGCCTATACTAAATTAAGGGACTCTTTACAAACCTCGACCATGGAAAAAAAGTTACAGGATATGCTAACTAAACAAACTGAGGCAACAAATAAACAGTTTGAACAGATGTCTGCACAGATGGCACAGTTGACTTCTATGATGACAAATCTTGGTCAAGCATCCCAAGCTATTAATCAGAAGTTGGATGTGGTCACTGGAGACTTGAAAGAAGTAAAAACTCAAATGACTGTTATGAAGACAGATATGCAAGCGATGGATGTATCAATTAAGAAAGTAATGGATGAGCACAAGGACACAAAGAAAAAATTAACAAGCCAAGAAAAACAGATTGAAACAATACAAGCGGATCAGATGGCGGCAAAAAATCAAATGGCAATGATGGAGATGAGAGTGAAAGAGACCAACCTTCGTATACGCAATTTTCCAGATATGATGGGAGATAATAAAGAATCTGCAATACCAAATTTGGCCTACTTATTTCAGATAGATGAACAAGAATTAAAACAAGCCATTAATAGAATATACAGGATACCACTACCTGCTAGAATGAGAAGATCTAAGCCAAGAGATTTGATGATAGTGTTCTATGACACCAGAGTTAAAGACAAGATTATGAAGATTCATTATGAAAATCCAGTGTCAGCAGGAGACTCCTCTCTTATACTATTGAAGGATATTCCAAGGCATCTACTTTCACAGAGGAATAACTACAAAGATTTTGTGTCTATACTGAAAGCTAATGGCATCAAATATCGTTGGATTATGCCACAAGGTTTGGCTTTCACCTATAAGGAAGTGAAAACGACAATTCTATCCCAAGCAGATGTGGGGAAATTTTTGAGAAAATATAAAATGGACCTTAAAGAATTACCTGGAGAGAAGGAGGAAGAAGAAGAGGAAGAAGAAGAAGTACAGGGTGCAGAAGGTGGTACTAAACTATAGACTTTTTATTTTGCTAAAAAATACTACATTATGGCAAAAGCAATTTCTTGGAATGTAAATGGACTGAATGAGAAAACTAAAAGGGCCAGAATCTTCAAATATCTACAGAAATATAAATACTCCCTAATTTGCCTACAAGAAACCCATATAGCTTCAAAGCATAAAAAATACTTGGAGAAACAGATGCTTGGACAAGCATTTATTGCTTCTGCTAAAACTAAAACAAAGGGAGTGGTAATCTATGCCCACCCCAGTCTCTGTCCAGAACTAGTATATAAAGACAATGAAGGAAGAATTGTAATTATCAGAACTAAAATATTGGGACAAAGGACAATAGTGGTTGGAATCTATGCACCCAATGAAGGGAAAAAATCCTTCTATGAAAAATTAGATGACCTGATAACCCAGTACGCACAAGACCAAATTTTACTGATGGGCGACTTCAATGGAATTATTCTCCCATCTCTGGACAAAAAATCAAAAGCAAAAGATATCAATGATGGATGCTTGCCTAAAACTTTCTTTGCCATGGCTTCAGAATTAGAATTACAAGACATTTGGAGAACAATGAATACAACAGCTAAAGAATACACCTTTTATTCAGCAAGACACGATTCACACTCCAGAATCGATATGATATGGGCCAGTAAATCAATTTTCACGCAACTACGTAAAATTCATATTTTACCTAGAACTTTTTCTGATCACAATCCTGTTACCTTTGATTGGAACAATAAACAAGCATTTAGATGGCGAATGAACGATAAACTTTTAAAAGACAACAAGATACAAAAGGAATTACAGGTTTTAATGAAAGACTTTTTTGAAATTAACCTTAATGGGGAAACTTCTTTAAATACAGTTTGGGACGCATTCAAAGCTGTTCTGAGAGGTTTTATGATACAGAAACACTCGGCCTGGAAGAAGACTCAATTGCAATTTACAAACAACATACTTTGGAATTTACAAAATTTGGAGCAGAAATTGGTAATGGTAACACAGGAAGAAGAGAGAAGAGAAATTCAAATACAGATTTCTGCATCTAAACACCAATTAAATTTGGTAATAATGGAGGAAATGAATAAAAATCTGAAACTTGCTAAACAAAAGTATTTTGAATATGCAAATAAACCAGGAAAATTTTTAGCAACACAACTGAAGGACTCATTTCAAAAGAAGATTATAACAAAAATCCAAACTGCTAAAGGACCAGTTTATTCAACTTCAGAAATTCAGAAAGAATTTGTTTCATTTTACTCTAAGTTATATCAGAAAGAAAATACTCCAAAACAGAAAATAGACAAATTTCTAAACTCAATACAGATGAAAGCTTTGTCAATGACCCAGAGAGAATGTATTGAAGCTCCAGTAACAAGGGAAGAAATACAAGAAGCAATACTGAGACAGAAAACGGATAAAACACCTGGACCAGATGGAATTACTGCACTATTTTATAGAACTTTTAGTGACAATTTAGTTGGATTTTTTGGTTCACTTTACAATGCAATTTTGGACGAGGGAACATCCCCGGAGACTTGGTCACACGCATTTATATCACTGATACCCAAAGAAGGAAGAGATCCAGAAAAAACATCTAATTACAGACCTATATCGCTCTTAAATGTGGATTACAAAATTTTTGCTTCGGTTTTGGCATGTAGCAATTTATTAAGGATCTTATACATGAGGACCAAGCAGGTTTTATACCAGGAAGGCAAATAAAAGACAATGTAAGAATTTTACTAGATTCACTGGAATATTATGACCATAATATTCAACAAACTGCGGCTTTTGTATTTTTGGATGCAGAAAAAGCCTTTGATATGGTCTCTTGGAACTTTTTGAAACGGATTTTGGATAAATTGAATTTTGGAGATCGTTTTCAGAAAGGTATATCGGCTATTTATACCTCCCAACAAGCTAAAATTTTGGTTAATGAATCAATGTCAGATAACTGCCAAATCACGAAAGGGACTAGACAGGGATGTCCCTTGTCTCCACTTTTATTTTTGTTGGTGTTGGAACCGCTATGTGTGAAACTAAGAAGTATGGAGGACATCCGCGGGCTAAGAATTAAAAAACATGAATTTAAGTTGAGAGCATTCGCAGATGACCTACTGCTAATTTTGGAAAACCCAACACAGTCAATGAATATACTTCAGGAGACTTTGGATGATTTTGGAAAAGTATCAGGCTTTAAAGTGAATCAAGAAAAAACAAAGATAATATTTAAAAATTTATCGGAAATACAACAACAGGAATTTATATCATATACTGGCTGGGAGAAAGCTAACAAAGTTAAATACCTGGGAATTTGGATCACTGCAAAGAATAAAGATCTGTTAACCAACAATTACCTCAAGTTATGGGGTAAGATTAAAACTGATATGATTATATGGTCAAACAAAAAATTGTCATTAATGGGACGTATCTCAACGATCCAAATGAATGTCTTACCGAGGATGCTCTTCTTATTCCAAAATTTACCAATAATATCACAAACAAAATATTTTGAAACTTGGAGGAAAGACATTTCAAACTTCATCTGGCAAGGAAAAAAACCAAGGACTGCTTATAAATACTTGGTGGATCTAAAAACTAGAGGAGGTTTAGCACTGCCTAATTTTCAATTCTATGCTGAAGCGGTAGCTTTAGTATGGCTAAAAGACTGGATGAATTTGTCAAATGTACGTTTGCTAGACTTGGAAGGTTATAATAACTTAAGTGGATGGCATGGTTATTTGTGGTATGATAAAATTAAATTACAAGCAACATTCCGTAATCATATAATCAGGTCCTCTCTACTTCGTATTTGGATGAGATATAAACACATTTTGGAACCAGAAACACCGATGTGGATATCGCCCCAAGAAATGCTAACTTTGCGCCCACTTAGACCAGACAAATTTATTACTTATCAAGATCTAACTAATTGGGAAGGAAAGAAATGCTCACTAAAAGACTTCCAACTGCTTAAGGATGATTTACAATGGCTTCAATATTACCAAATCAAATCAGTTTTTGTACAAGATGCAAAAAAAGGTTTCTCTAAAGAAAAATCTCCTTTTCAAAGGATTCTACTAGACAATAATACAAAGCTGATTTCTAAAATGTATAATCTCCTTTTAACAATATACTGTGAGCAGGACACGATTAAACCAACTATGATCGATTGGGCTCAAAATGTGGGACATGATATTGTTTTAAATAAATGGGAAAGATTATGGTCTAAAGATTTAAAAGGAATAAAAGCACAGTCAGTGCGAGAAAACATCTATAAAATGATGTATAGATGGTATTTAGCACCCAAGAAAATTGCAAAGATTTATAAAACGATGTCCCCTACTTGTTGGAAATGTAACAAAGAAATTGGTTCCTTTTATCACATGTGGTGGACCTGTGACAAAGCCAAAGACTTCTGGGACATGATTTATAACGAATTGAGATTAATACTACAAAAGAATATATCCAAAACACCAGAAATGATGTTATTGAGTATGATTCCAGACGACTTAGCAACACAAAGAACCTTTTTGATATATGCCACAACAGCTGCGAGACTGCTTTATGCAGCGAAATGGAAAGGGCTAGAAACTCCAGAGAAAAAAGACTGGATTGTTAAAATGTTTGAAGTGGCAGAAATGGCAAAACTCACAGCTATTCTAAATGAAGAAAATGACGTTCGGTTTTTGGGGGAATGGGGGGCGTGGATGCATTATTGTGAATATGAGTTAAAATTGGGAAGAATGGAAGAATATTTTCTAATCTGATCCAGAGGATTATTTTTGATTTTTTTTTTATATTGAATAAGCATAATTATATTTACTAACAGATTATGGTTTTTTATATATGGTATTGATATTTTATCAAGATTAGATTACCTATGACGGGAGGAACTTTTTATTAAGAGGCAGATAGAGGTGATGGGGAAGTCAAAAAATTTTCCATTTCTTTTTTTTCTTTTTTCTTTTCTCTTTTTTATTATATGATATGGAATTATAACAACTTTAGGTTAGAATTGAAATTCGATATTGTTATAGATGTTGTTTAATGCAATGGAAAATTTCTATCATAAAACCCAATAAAATTTATATAAAAAAAAAAAAAAAAGACTGTCTTTGGCAGAAGTTCTTGGATGACCTACATTTCCATCCCTAGGAATAAATTATCTCTGCCTGACCATGGAACAAAGGAACAGGTTTATTCCAAAGGAGGCGACAGTTTAACCTATTTAAAGCAAGACCTGATGAAAATTAAAATCAAGGTTATAATAGAATAAGGGACAAAAGGAATACTTCTTTATCTAATACTGGGAAAGTCTCATGGCTCTTTGCCTAGATGAGAGGCCACCTTTCTCTGCTGTATCTTTCACATCTGCACTAACTTTTTGCCGTCCATCTAAGTGGCCGCAAATCGGCTTGTGTCATAAGTGATGAAACTACAAAAAACGTCAAACAGAGGTCCAGCACACCTTAAAAGATTGTTCCAGCATGAGTGTGAGAGTCCCAATCCCCTGTGCTACTTCGCCAAATCACTTGCTCAGACTTGATGCAGAAACAAAGGATTTATTGAAGGCTTCAGAAGATATGAGCAGACACGGATTCAAAGTTACAAGTGAACTAGCTTATCGGGGTTACAGTATATATCTACTACAGGGCAAAAGGTTCACACTCCTGTTGTGAGAAACTGCAAGACAGATTGGTGCAATACAAAACATCAAACAGTCCCAAGGAGACAGTGAGGGCTATCAGCACTTCAAGGCCGGGCTCGGCCTGAGGGAGTGGAGGCAGGAAGCGCAGCGGGGGAGGGAGAGCTGGCACCTGGGCAAGATAGATGGGACGTGAGACCCAGGAAGGCACGGGGAGGTGTGAACTGTTCTTTACGAGTTCAAAGGGGTGGGAATGAGGAACCTGGAGAAGTCAGAAACACATGGCCCTCACATTCTGCCCCCCTTAAGGCCCCCCTCCCGCGAGGTCGGGAGGCCAAGGCTTATCAGGATAAGCGCAATGAAACTCCTGAACGAGGCGAGGGGCCGCCATGTGGGGGGCTGCAACCCATTCATCATGCGCGGGACCCAGATGTTTCCATCGGACAAAGTAGAACAGTTTTCCCTTTTTCCACTTGCTGTCTAAGACCTTGGACACTTCCAAGTGTGTATCCCCTCCCACAACTGTCGGCAGCTCAGGTTTGGGTGGGGGATGGAATTGAGGAGCGGCTACGTAGGGTTTGAGTAGACTAATATGGAAGACGGGGTGGACGCCCCGCAAAGTTTTCGGAAGGTCCAATTCCACCGTGACCTCGTTGATCACCCGGGATATGGGGAAGGGACCCACGTAACGATCGTTGAGTTTTTTGCAAGGTCGGAGAGAGCGCAGGTTTTTGGTGGAGAGATAAACCTGTTCTCCCACCTTGAGTTCCCACCCCGGGGAGCGATGCTTGTCTGCTTGCTCTTTATATTTACGCTTGGCCCGTTCAAGGTTCTTTTGTAACCAGGGCCAAGAGGATCGGACTACTTGCACCCACTCCTGAACTTCGGGTACCGCCTCGAGTTCAGGGGTGACGGGAGTGGAGCCGAAGGGGCCAAAGTCTGTCCCGTGCACCACCTGGAAAGGGCTAAACCCCGTTGAGGAATGGGGAGCATTGTTATACGCATACTCAGCAAAAGGCAGCAGGTCAACCCAATTGTCTTGGTGATAATTGACATAACACCTGAGGTAACATTCAACCACTGCATTCACTCGTTCGGTCTGCCCATCGGTCTGCGGGTGGTAGGCCGAAGAGAGTCCTTGCTCTTCCACCCCCATCAATTTTAGGAAGGCCCGCCAGAATTTGGCAACAAACTGAACCCCCCTGTCGGAGAGGACCTTCTTGGGGACCGAGTGAAGCCTGAGGACATGGGTGATAAACAACCTGGCCAGTCCCTGGGCCGAGGGGAGCCCGGCACAGGGCACAAAGTGGACCTGTTTGGAGAACAGGTCCGTGATTACCCAGAGTACCGTCTTGCCCCGGCTGGGAGGCAGATCGGTGATAAAGTCCATGGCTATCACCTCCCAGGGCCGGGAGGGGACTTCCAAGGGTTTCAAAAGCCCGGGAGGCTTTCCCATTCTTTTCTTGGCCGTGGCGCAGGTGGGGCAGCTGCGCACGTACAGTTCCACGTCGGCTCTCATGCTAGGCCACCAAAATTGCCGTCTTACAAGGTGTAGGGTTTTTACGAAGCCAAAGTGACCCGCAAGTTTGGCGCCGTGGACTAATTCTAACACCTCTTTGCGGAGAGGCGCCGGGACATAAAGTTTCCCCCCTAGTGTCCACCAGGAACCCTGCTGCTCCATGCCGGAAGGAAGAGCCTGCTGCTCCGCCTCCTGTAAGGAGGCGTCCCGGAGGCGCTGCTGAAACGCCTCCGGGATTCCCTTGAGCAAGGGATCGCCGGGTGAGCGAGTTTGCGATCTGGTGGTGACGGCCAGTCCCTGGACTTCCCCTCGTTGTTCGGGGGTAAACAGGGAGTCCACGGGACAGTCAAAATCATTGCGGTACTGGGGCAGTCGGGACAGAGCATCGGCCAGGGCATTCTCTTTACCGGGAACATGTTTGAGTGTGAACCGGAATTTGGCGAAAAACTGAGCCCAACGAATTTGTTTCGCGTTGAGCTTTCGGGCTCCTTTGAGAGCCTCCAAATTCTTGTGATCGGTCCACACCTCAAACGGACTCTCTGCCCCCTCCAGGAAGTGCCTCCAAATGGTGAGAGCATGCTTGACTGCTGCCGCCTCCTTCTCCCAAATGGCCCAGTTAATCTCGGACTGGGAAAACTTCTTAGAGAAGTAGGCGCACGGCTGTAAGGCGCCGCCGCCTTCCCGTTGCAGCAGCGCCCCCCCCATAGCTACATCCAAGGCATCCACCTGGACTACAAAAGGTTTGTTGCAGTCCGGGTGGGCCAGGACCGGCTCGGACGAAAAGAGCAGTTTTAAATTATCAAAGGCCTGCTGACAAGGAGGAGACCACTGCAAACGGGCGGAAGGCAGAGCGGCGTTTGCCCCTTTTCCCTTGGTGCGCAAGAGGGAAGTGAGGGGAAGGGCCACCTGGGCGAAGTTGGGGATAAAGTTGCGGTAGAAATTGGCAAACCCCAGAAATTGCTGTAACTGTCGGCGTGTGGAGGGGGGTTCCCAATCCTTAACCGCCCGAACCTTGTCGGGGTCCATCTCCAACCCGTTGTGAGAGATGACATATCCCAAGAACGTTATGGAAGGTTGGTGAAATTCACACTTGGACACTTTAGCATACAATTTATGGTCCCTAAGCCGCTGGAGAACCTCACGCACCAGACGGACATGTTCTTCCATAGTTTCCGAATAAATGAGAATGTCATCTAAAAACACTACCACCCCACGAAATAGCAAATCATGTAATACATCATTAATCAATTGCATGAATACGCTGGGAGCCCCAGAAAGTCCGAACGGCATGACTAAGTATTCAAACATGCCAAAACAGCTGGAGAAGGCTGTCTTGGGTTCATCCCCCTCCTTGATACGGATGCGGTGGTAGGCTTCCACCAAATCCAATTTGGTGAAAATTCGGCCCTCCTTCAATTGTGCTAGCAGGTCTGGAATGAGAGGGAGGGGGTAAGCGTTAGACTGGGTGACAGCGTTCAGCCTGCGAAAGTCAATGCACAGTCTCAAATCCCGTCTTCTTCTTGACGAAGAAAGCAGGGGCAGAATACGGGGCTTTAGACGGACGGATAAAACCCCGGGCTAAGTTGGTGTCCAGGTAGTCCCGTAAGACCGCTTTCTCATTAGGGCTCATGGGATAAACCTTTCCCTTGGACAGCTTGCCTTCCCCCACAATCTCAATGGCGCAGTCGGTTTCTCGGTGTGGGGGCAGTTCATCACATTCCCTCACATCGAATACATCAGCGAACTGCGCATATTCGGAGGGTAGCTGGGGTGGAGCGGTAACAGGCGCCGGGGAGCCCACCAACGCGGCGGCTGGGGTGCAGAAGGCTTGGTCCTTATCATGTAGAAGGCAGGGGTCCTCGGGGAAAGTAAGCGTCCGTTTAACCCAGTCTATGGAGGGATTATGTCCCCGCAACCAATTCATCCCTAACACCACGGGGGCTACAATGGGGGCGATGGTAAAATAAAGTCTTTCCCAATGTTCCCCAAAGGCCATGATCACTGCCGTGGTGCGATGGGTAACCGGCCCTTTTTTAAAGTCACTACTGTCCATTTGTGAAAAACGGAGGGGGGCCGGGAGCCGTTTGCGCCTGACGTGTAACTTCTTGGCAACTTCCTCACTCATTAAAGTCCGGGCGCACCCGGAGTCAACCAAGGCGGGAAACTCTAATCTCGGGCCTCCCTTGGCTAGGGAAAGGTGGACTCTGATATACACATTTTCCTCTTGGGCGCTTACCATTGGGGGAGCTCCTTGCACAACAATCGGAACGGTCTGCTGAGGAGCCCCTCTTACAGCAGACGACGGCGTTTTTTGCCGGCATCTCCCACTCTTCCTCCTCGCTGGACGAAGGAGATGGGGTAATTGTATTCCGTGACTCAGCGGAGTCAAAGGTGGCATTTGTAATCCGGGATCCCGATGGACCGGAGGAAGTGGAAGCTTCTTCTTGGGTGCGCGCGTGCAGCGCCGAGGGTGCGCTCCGGCGTCCGGGAGCACTACTCCGGCGTCGAGGTTGGCCCTCCGCCGGGGCTTTCTCCGGTTCGGTCAGACGGGGCGGGGGAGGACGCCCGGTACGGGACGGGCATTGCGAGGCGAAGTGACCCTTGCCTCCGCATACCAAGCACACTCCCGCTTCGAAGCGCTTGCGGCGTTCAGCGGCCGAGGGGCCGCTGCCGCCCGGTGTTCGGGGATCTCTGGGCCCGCCTGGTTTGTCCCCTCGCCGCTGAAGATCGCGACCGGTACCCTGCTTGGACAGATTCAGTAGTTGCTTACGATTTTCTATGTCTGCCGCATGGCGTACCCAACCCTCGACATCAGGGGGATTACCCTGCATGAAAGCCCAGTGTTGCAGGTCCGGATTCAATCCCTCCCTGAAGCACTGTACCCGGGTAGCTTCACTCCAATCCAAGATTCTACTCGATAGGGACTGGAATTCGCTTGCATACTGCGCCACCGACTTAGTCCCTTGGCGCAGCTGCATCAAGTTGGCCTTAGCCCGCTCCCCCAGGTTCGGGTCCTCGAACCAGTTCCGGAGAGCAACCATAAACTCATCTAGACTCCTTAGTACAGGGGAGCGGAGTTCGTACTGCAGCACCATCCAGGCTGCCGCCTCGCCTTGCAAGAGGGAGGCCACGTACTGGACCCGGGACTCCTCGGAGGTGAAGGTCCGGCCCTGCTCACGCATAAAAATGTCCACTTGGACTAAAAAGAAAGTCAACTGATCCCCCGACCCATCGTACGTGATCTTCAGGTCACGGCGGGCCGGGGCGCTAGGAGGGACGGGAGGGGTTACCGGTGCCCCGTCTGGGGGGTTACCGGGGGGCGGCTGTACCTTCAGCGCGTCCAGAGCGGCTGCCATCTGGCCCATCACAGCCTGCATGGTATCCATGCGTGCCAGCATGGTCTGGCGCTCCTCTTGCCATTGCCTCCGTTCCTCATCCATCAGGGCCTCCCTTCGTGCGAGGTCGCCTTCGAGTCCCGTGCCGGATAAAGCCAAGCGGCGGTGTTTCGCCTCGGTCCGTGAGAGCGACCAGTCCTTGGGGGAGTCCAGCCAGGAGTTGAAAGGGTTCTTAGACTTCGTGCCTAAGTCCGGTCCCGGCTTAGGGACCACGGGTATCTTCCGTTTGGCTTCCTCCTCCTTAGGGTCTGGAAGCACCGGTGCCTCGCGCTTGTCCGGCGAACCGGGGGGGGGGTAGTGGGATCCTCCTCGCCTTGCATCGCTGTCCCGTGCGGTACAGGTGCAGAGCGAAAAAGGCAGGGACTTGTAACTTAATGTGAGAGTCCCAATCCCCTGTGCTACTTCGCCAAATCACTTGCTCAGACTTGATGCAGAAACAAAGGATTTATTGAAGGCTTCAGAAGATATGAGCAGACACGGATTCAAAGTTACAAGTGAACTAGCTTATCGGGGTTACAGTATATATCTACTACAGGGCAAAAGGTTCACACTCCTGTTGTGAGAAACTGCAAGACAGATTGGTGCAATACAAAACATCAAACAGTCCCAAGGAGACAGTGAGGGCTATCAGCACTTCAAGGCCAGGCTCGGCCTGAGGGAGTGGAGGCAGGAAGCACAGCGGGGGAGGGAGAGCTGGCACCTGGGCAAGATAGATGGGACGTGAGACCCAGGAAGGCACGGGGAGGTGTGAACTGTTCTTTACGAGTTCAAAGGGGTGGGAATGAGGAACCTGGAGAAGTCAGAAACACATGGCCCTCACAATGAGTTTTCTTGTGCACTTTTTGCCAAATGAGCATGGATAATGGATCCTCCCACTACTCTGGGAAAAGCTAGAAACTCTCCTCCAGCCTAAGAATTGAACCTGGGACCTTCCACATGCCAAGCAGATGCTTTACCACTGACTCACATCCCCTCCCAGTTACATATTATAATACCGTTTTTGGATCAGTTATAGTCCCCAACGCTGCAAGGTTAAAATATGAAATGAACACACTCTCTTGCTCTCTCTCTCTCTCTCTCTCTCTCTCTCTCTCTCTCTCTCACACACACACACACACACACACACACATCAAAACAAGTCTAAATGGACACAAAACGTATGTATAGTTATTTGATGTTGATTTTAAATTGGCTGTGGAGATAGGCTAGCTTTCATTCAAAGTATTGAGGAAATAAATTGCTACCCTTGTTACCCTCACAGAATTTCTGAGAACAAAACAAGATGCTCTCAGACGGCTCTGGCACTGTTAGAAAGCACCGCTTCAATCGGTCCGCTGGAAGTAATAAAGCAGCCGAGTCTTTTCTGCCGTCCAAAGTGAAATTGAACTGACTGTGCTAAATGAATTTCAGCCAATTAAATCTGACCCGGTACCATTTGGTGATGTTTTGTTTGCCATTTATATCGCTTCACCTTATGCTACATTCTCTGGAAAATAAAAACTAAGAGAGAAAGCCAAGGCCCAGCATTCATAATTTGCTCTCTTCCCAGCATATTGAAAATTAAGGTGCATCCATCATACTTGCTGCTGTCGAATGATGTTTAGGGGTAATGACTCGGTATTTATCACCATTTCTGACTTAGTGTTGACAGATCAAGCTGAAGTTACAGCACTTGCAGCCTTTCGGTGCTCAGAATGAGTAGTCTGGCGGCTTAGTATATTACAAGTTATGAACTCTACACATATCTAGAGGACAGATTTACTGATCTGCAGTCTTTAGTTGATTTCAAATTACTTCGCTGTAGATCTTGGCATTTTTTTAAACACTCATTAGCAATCATTTGAAAGTATCAGTGGCATATTTGAATGCTAAACAAATTCAGAAGTGCCTTGAAAATAAATGGAGTAATAACCTCCCTCCCAATTTGATTCTTATTTGTCATGCAATGGTAATGTAAAATATCAACACGAAGAGTGCAATCCTAAACTGGTCTACTCAATGCGGCTTACTCGCAGAAAGAGCTGGGCTGCATCATCGCTAGTCTTGTTATGCAAGTGAAATTTCTTTTTCCCAAATTCACTTCTTTAAAATATAGCCATCGATTCCTCTTATTCTTTTTACAAAAGGGATTTCTCTTTTTCATTTTGAAGAGAAATCAATGCAACCTTTTGTAACTTCAGCCCTTGCAATTGTTTTATGTTACACACCACAGGGTAGTGCTTTAGAAGGAGCACAGGAAGGTTTGCCTCTGAGCATCTACAGAGTGAAATTCTGAAATTTTGCAAAACCTCCCTTCCTATCCCTCTGCTCTTCCACTTTCATCAAAACCAAATTGGTTAGAAACAAACTGAAAATTCCTTAAAAGAGAAAAATAAAAGAACTGCTGGATTTCAAAGAGAAACTGGGTAAAAAGCGATTAAGAGAATTTCTTTTAATAATCCTTATCTACACATGGTTGGATATTGTTTTCTCATTACACTCTCCCTTCTAGATTGTTCTGTCCACATAGTAAAGTTAATAGGGCAACCTCAATCCATGGGTGCAAGCAGCCTTTCAGAACAGCCAATCAGTACATTTTGCTTTTAGATATGTACAAGTGGTAGGGTTGCCAGCTCCTGGTTGGGAAATACCTGGAGATGTTTTGGGCAGAGCATGAGGAGGGCAGGGTTTGGGGAGGGGAGGGACTTCAATGTCATAGAGTCCAAGGGCCAAAGCGGCCATTTTTTCCAGGGGAACTGATCTCTATCGGCTGGAGATCAGCTGTAATAGAAGGAGATCTCCAGTCACCACTTTGAGGTTGGCAACCCTAGATATACCACCCAACCCAGTGTGGTACTACAGGTTAGGAGGCTAATGTGATGCTCTGAACACCATGTTTACTTCTTACCACAAGGGAAGATGAATGGCATTTGCAGGGGAGAGTCAGTGGGTCATCCCTGTAATACCTGAGGGTGTCATCCATTTGGACCAGAAGAGATGCACTCCTTTCGTGTAGTTAGGTATTCCCTGAACAGCTCTTTATCAATTTTGAGCTGCAATCCTGTCCCCTTACCATTCCTACTTTTTTCACTTTCAATGTTGTTCATCTTTTGGGGGCCAAGACAGAGACAAGATCAGAGCTGAGTAGTTCTGTCTTCTCTTGGTCACCAGTTACCTTTTCACCCCACCCCCGGGCAGCAGGGGAAGTGAAGACTGAAGGCAGACATGACCACACATGATCACATGCATGATCACATCATATGGAAGAGGGAAAATACTTGTTCTCTGATGTTCCAGCAGGGTAGATTAAATCTAATTGTGCCTTATCCTTCTTTAACTGAAGCACATCCTGTAATTTGATTTTGGCCAAACATTAGGCGAAACTTCCTTACTCTAACAGTAGTTCAGCATTTTGTTCAGGGCTTCGTCATTTGGCTCTCCCCAATTCTCCCTCCAATTTGACACCATACTCTGCTTTCCAAAACTGATCTTCATAGTTGAAACTCTATGTTTCTGTTTAAATTGAAGCGTATGAAGAGTGGGTGGACTCTTCTTTCCTGAAAATCTTCAAGCAGGCCAGTCATCTGTCAAAGATGCTCTAGCACTGGATTTCCAGCACTGAGAAGGAGGCTGGACTGGATGGTCTCTGACAGCGCAATCATATGCAGTGTTACTCCAGTCTAAGCCTATGGGCTTCTGGAGATCGGTTGTAAGGCCTAGAGGCTGGAAACCCTATGCCTGGCCCTGACACACTCAAACGTCTGACATGGTAGAGGGGTACATAAAGAAGCACCACATGTTAAGCAACATCATTTCTTTCGCACCCAAAAACACACACCCTCAAAACCAAGTAATATGATGTAGTTGCACAAAGTGAGGCAGAAGTAAAATACCATATATAATTATAAATTTACAACAATAAAATGGTTTTGTGTAAGGATCTTGTTTCAGGCTATACCAGAAAGCACAAAAGGAATGCCAGACATTTGTCTAGGCCTTCCATGGTTCTTCTTTGATAAATAAGACTGTTAAGAGTCTATTTATTCAAATATCTACTGTCCCAAACTTCAGCTACATCTTCCAGTTTATCTCGAACATATATTTTTACCTTACATTTTCTTCCAGCAGGCTGATGTCAGAAGTATCAGTTGTGCACACACAAACAAGGCAAGATAATTAAATAAAGAGCACAAATCAATTGTTTTGGGGAGCTGCTGCAGCATTATATACATACACATACACACATTAAAAATATGCTTTTGGCACAAAAGGATTAATTTCCAAGGGTTTATTTTGCTCTCTTCCCCCACCCCCAATGCATGGAGGGCATTGTTGTGGTCCTACAGGAAGAAGAGTTAAAGCCATGCCTTGTTTAAACTCCCTCAATTACACTCAAGAGTTCAAGATTGGTTTGCCTCAATGTTCTCTGATAAACATCATTGTGAGCACATATCATGCTGAGCAGCCTTGTGCCTGTGCAGTAACCACTTGGCCATTGCAGCTTGTTGCTGGCTTTGTTCTTTTCAAGAACTTTTTTGTTTGTTTTTTGCCATCAAGTCGCAGTGGATTTATGGAAACCCCATAGGGTTTTCAAGGCAAGAGACGTTCTGAGATGGTTTGCCCTTGCCTGCCTCCGCATCATGCCACTGGTATTCCTTGGAGGTCTCCCATCCAAATACTAGCCATGGTCAGGGCTGAGAGTGTGAGTCTGGCCCAAGGTCACCCAGCAAGCTTCCATGACGCGAGTGGGGATTTGAACCTGGGTTTCCCAGATCCTAGTCCGACACCTTAACTACTACACCACGCTGACTCTCTTTCAAAAACTGCATTGTGTCATTTACTAGATAAGAGGCAGTAGCCCCCAGAGTCATGGTCATTTTGGCTGTTAGATTGACTCGTTTGTATAAAGCACAGAATTGCTTACAGTTCATCTCCATTGCACCCATACAGTCGGTTTAATCTTTTAAATTGCTGGTATTGGACTGAGTACATTGCTTGCTGTTTATGTAGTCAATGATATCTGTTTGATAAGGATTGTGAGAGCTGGCAGAAAGATTAGCTGGGTTCATGAGCAGACATTAAAAGCACATAGAGACACTAAGTAGGAAGTCTCAGCTAAAGAAAGGAGGGAAGCTGAGAGTGGGTATGGTGTGGTGGTTACGATGTCAGGCTGGGATCTGGGAGATCCGGGTTCAAATCCCCACTCTGCCAGGTGAGTTTGTGAGATGACTTTGGGCCAGTCACAGTCTCTCAGCTTAATCTACCTCACAGGTTTGCGTGAGGATAAAGAATAATGTCAGCTGATTTGGGTCCCCATTGGGGAGAAAGGTGGCGTATACATGAAATAAATATATAATAATTAAAGTTGAAGACTGGGGGAGCAGATAAAAGAAAAGTTGATGGTGAGGGAGAAGGAGAGAAGGGTGCAGGCAAAGTGGAGAAGATATGGGGGCTGTCAGAAGTATAAAAAGAGGACATTGTGTGGTGAAGGGGATATGGGGGGAAATTAAGTGAACCCTGCAAGTCCTTAGGTCTCCCTTCCTTGTATTTTAATAAAATTAGAGTAGTTGTTATTGCTTGAGGATTTATATAGAATTTCACAGTTCTTTATCTCACTGAAAATTGTTCTCTAGATGTCTTTTAAAAAGAGTTTTATATCTAATCCTTTCATAAAAGAGCTAGACATAAACCATGAACGGGGGTTACTTTATCCAAAAACTCTGCTGTATTATTCAGACATGCTGCTTTTCTGTAAGGAAAGGGGCCTAAAGAATGTGTAGCTTTCAGTAGCCCTTTCAAACTGTGGCGATATGTTAAAGATGACTTGGACTTTTACTTCATGCTTTTTCTGAGCTACAGGATAAATATTTCAGTAGGGAAGCATAGTCCTCTGGCATTCGGTTCAGCTTCAGCAATCTTTGAAAAATAAACACAAGATCGCTTAAAGTGAATTAGTTACTCCTTCACTTCCTTTGATAAATCCACTATATTCTGTGTTGCCCAAAAGGTGCCCCCACCTTTCGGTGTATACTAAATGATCGCAGGGATTCATTAGTTGTTTTCATTCACACAAATCATTACTAATATGGAAACTCTTTCATGGCAAGATCCTACACTAGGCCTCTGAATATGAGAATCATGTGAGTAGGTATAGGTATAGGTGAAAACAGTAATTTGTGAATGAGTGTGCCCCGACCTGGATAGCCCAGGCTAGCCCTATCTTGTCATATCTCAGAAACTAAGCAGGGTCTTCCCTGATTAGTACTTGGATGGGAGGCCACCAAGGAAGTCCAGGGTCACTACACAGAGACAGACAACGGCAAATCTCCTCTGAACATCTGTTGCCTTGAAAACCCTACTGGGTTGTCATAAATTGACTGCAACTTGACGGCCCTTTCCACTACCACTAGGCAATCTGTATTGCAAATGTGTGTGCAGAATATCTTCTTATTCCAGTTCCATAGTCAAACAGATTACAGAGCCAGGGTGATATAGTGTTTAAGAGCAGGGGTTTGGAGCAGTGGACTCTGATCTGGAGAACCGGGTTTGATTCCCCACTCCTCCCCATGAGTGGCAGAGGCTAATCTGGTGAACTGGATCTGTTTCTCTACTCCTACACATGAAGCCAGCTGGGCGACCTTTTCCTAGTTACACTCTCTCAGTCCCACCTACCTCACAGGGCGCCTATTGTGGGGAGGGGAAGGGAAGGTGATTGTAAGCCTGTTTGATTCTTCCTTAAGTGGTAGACAAAGTCGGCATATAAAAACCAACTCCTCTTCCTCTTCCTCTTCCTCTTCCTCTTCTTCTTCTTCTCTCACCCTAAATACTTTCATTGCAAGCTCAGAGCCTGTCTGTTTTCCTGGTCGCTGCTCCTCATTGGAACCACAGGGTTGGATCTCACAGACCTGTTTCACAAATGGTGGTGCTTCCCCTGAAGCAAAAAAAAAAGTCCCTTCTGTCTTGGGAAGGCTCTGTGCACTGGTGGAAATCACAGTTGTTGGCAGATCTGTAGAATCCAACATAAGACCATAAGAAAGGCCCTGCTGGATCAGACCAAGGCTCATCAAGTCCAGCAGTCTATTCACACAGTGGCTAACCAGGTGCTTCCGGGAAGCCCACAAACAAGATGAGTGCAGCAGCACCATTCTGCCTCTGTTCCACCGCACCCAATATAATAGGCATGCTCCTCTGATACTAGAGAGAAAAGGTATGCAGCATGACTAGTATCCATTCTAACTGTGTGTGTGTGTATGTTAAGTGCCGTCAAGTCGCTTCCGACTCATGGCGACCCTATGAATGAAAGTCCTCCAAAATGTCCTGTCTTTGACAGCCCAGCTCAGATCTTGCAAACTGAAGGCTGTGGCTTCCTTTATTGAGTCAATCCATCTCTTGTTGGGTCTCCCTCTTTTCCTGCTGCCCTCAACTTTTCCTAGCATGACTGTCTTTTCCAGTGAGTCTTGTCGTCATGACGTGACCAAAATACGATAGCCTCAGTTTAGTCATTTTAGCTTCTAGGGTCAGTTCAGGCTTGATTTGATCTATAACCCACTGATTTGTTTTTTTAGCAGTCCATGGAATCCGTAACACTCTCCTCCAACACCACAAATCTATTTTCTTCCTATCAGCTTTCTTCACTGTCCAGCTTTCACACCCATACATAGTAATAGGGAATACGATGGCATGAATTAATCTAGTCTTGGTGGCCAGTGACACATCCTTACACTTCAAAATCTTTTCTAGCTCCTTCATGGCTGTCCTTCCTAGTCTCAATCTCCTTCTGATTTCTTGGCTGCAGTCTCCCTTTTGATTGATGGTGGAGCCAAGGAATAGAAAATCTTCAACAATTTCAATTTCCTCATTGTCAACCTTAAAGTTGTGTAATTCTCCTGTAGTCATTACTTTTGTTTTCTTGATGTTCAGCTGTAGTCCTGCTTTGGCACTTTCTCTTTTAACTTTCAGCAGTAGTTGTTTCTAACTAATAGCCATGAATACCCCTTTCCTCCATGAATATGTCCACTCCCCTCTTAAAGCCCTCCAAGCTGGCAGCCATCACCACATCCTGTGAGGGCCATCTGGTTTTGGCTCTTATCTGTTTCTATCTCTACCCCTTTGAACTCGTACAAGCAGTTCGCACCTCTGTGTATCTTCCTGAGTCCCCCGCCTCGTCCTTCTTGCCCAGGTGCCACCTCTCCTCCCATGCTGTGCTTTCTGCCTTCACTCCCTCGGGCTGAGTCCGGCCTTGAAATGCAGATAGCCCTCACTGTCTCTCTAGGACTGTTTGATGTTTTATGCTGCACCGGTTTGCCTTGTAACCTCCCCTGCCTCCCATGCGTGTGAACCTTCGTGCCCTGTAGTAGATAAATACTGTAACCCCGATAAGCTAGTCACTCGCAACTTTGAATCCATGAGCCTGTCTTCTCTATCTGAAGCCTTCAATAAATCTGTTGTTTCTGCATCCAAGTCTGAGCAATTGATTTAGCGAAGTTTGCCCAGCTAGGTTGGGGACTCTCTTCCTCAGTCCGGGAAAGCGACCAACCTTTCGGCGAATCCAGCCAAGTGTTAAAGGTGGTCTTGGGACGCGTGCCCGGACCCGGTCCCGGGTGGGGCATGCCTGGCACCTTCTGGTCCGGTTTGTCCTTCGGGGCCGGCTTGTCCGGTGCACCGCTTCCATCCGGCGAGGCCGGAGGGGTAGTCGTTGCCTCTTCGTTCTGCACCTGTACCCTACGGGACAGCTATGTCAGCCGACGAGGAAAAAACTACCCCTCCGGCCTCGCCGGATGGAAGCGGTGCACCGGACAAGCCGGCCCCGAAGGACAAACCGGACCAGAAGGTGCCAGGCATGCCCCACCCGGGACCGGGTCCGGGCACGCGTCCCAAGACCACCTTTAACACTTGGCTGGATTCGCCGAAAGGTTGGTCGCTTTCCCGGACTGAGGCAAAGCACCGCCGCTTGGCCTTAACTGGTACGGGGTTCGAGGACGACCCCGCTCGTCGGGACGCTCTGATGGATGAGGAGCGGAGACAGTGGCAGGAGGAACGCCAAGCGATGGTGGAGCGCATAGATGCCATGCAGCTTGTGATGGAGGAGATGGCCGCTGCCATGGACGCGCTGAAGGTACAGCCCCCGCCGGGTACCCCTCCGGGTGGGACACCGGCGGCTCCCCCCGCGCCTCCTCCCAGCACCCCGGCCCGCCGGGACTTGAAAATCACGTATGATGGGTCGGGGGACCAGTTGACCTTTTTCATGGTCCAAGTGGACATTTTCATGCGGGAGCAGGGCAGGACCTTTACCTCCGAGGAGTCTCAGGTCCAGTATGTGGCTTCCCTCCTGCAAGGCGAAGCGGCCGCGTGGATGGTGTTACAGTACGAGCTCCGCTCCCCTGTGCTACGGAGTTTGGATGACTTTATGATCGCACTCCGTAACCGGTTCGAGGACCCGAATCTGGGGGAGCGGGCCAAAGCCGCTCTGATGCAACTACGCCAAGGGGCCAAGTCAGTGGCGCAGTATGCGAGCGAGTTCCAGTCCCTGTCGAGTCAGATTCTGGACTGGAGTGAGGCTACCCGGGTGCAGTTGTTCAGGGAGGGCCTAAACCCGGACCTGCAGCATTGGGCCTTTATGCAAGGCAACCCCCCTGACGTTGAGGGTTGGGTGCGCCACGCTGCCGATATCGAAAATCGGAAGCAGCTCCTGAACCTGTCCAAGCAACGTTCCGGCCGCGACTTCAAACCAAGAGGAGACAAGGCAAGTGGGATCCGGGACCCTCGCACCCCAGGCGGTGGCGGCCCCACGCCAGCGGAGCGCCGCAAGCGCTTCGAGGCAGGGGTGTGCCTGGTCTGTGGAGGAAAGGGTCACTTCGCCTCCCAATGCCCATCCCGCTCCGGACGCCCGGCTTCCATTCGCCCCGTCCCGAGCGAACCAGAGAAAGCCCCCGCAGAGGGTCAGCCGCGACGCCGAAGCAACGCTCCAGGACGACGGAGCACCCCCTCGGCACTACACGCGCACGCCCTGGATGGGATCGCCTGTTCGACCGGTCCATCGGGACCCCGGATTGCCAGTGCAACCTCTGACTCTGCCGAGTCACGGATTACAAATACCTCGTCCCCCTCGTCCAGCGAGGAGGAAGAGTGGGATGTGCCGGCAAAAAACGCCGTCGGTCTGCTGTAAGGGGGGCTCCTCAGCAGACCACACCGTCCCTTGTGCAAGGAGCTCCACCGATGGTAAGCGCCCAGGAAGATAATGTTTATATTCGGGTTCACCTCTCACTACCCACGGGGGGCCCAGTTTTAGAATTCCCCGCGCTCGTGGACTCGGGGTGCGCCCGCACGTTGATTAGTGAGGAGGCGGCCCGGAAATTGCAAGTCCGCCGCAAGCGCCTCCCGGGTCCCCTCCGCTTCTCCCAGATGGACGGGAGTGACTTTAAAAAGGGGCCTGTCACTCACCGGACTACCGCGATAGTCATGACTGTAGGGGAGCATTGGGAACTGCTGTACTTTACCGTTGCCCCCATAGTTGCCCCTGTAGTGCTGGGAATGAACTGGCTACGGGGCCACAACCCTTCCATTGATTGGGTCAAGCGGACCCTTACCTTCCCAGAGGATCCCTGCGCCATGCATGACAGGGACCGCATGACCGGGACCCCGGCGGCCGCCCTAGTGGGTTCCCCAGGACCCGTTTCCAATATCCCCAATCTACCCTCGGAATACTCCCAATATTCGGATGTGTTTGATGTGCGGGAGTGTGACGAACTGCCACCGCACCGGGAGACCGACTGTGCGATTGAAATAGTTGGAGACGGCAAGTTATCCAAGGGAAAGGTGTACCCCATGAGTCCCAGTGAAAAGGCAGTGTTGCGGGACTATTTGGACACTAACTTGGCGAGGGGCTTCATCCGCCCCTCCAAAGCTCCGTACTCCGCCCCCGCCTTTTTTGTCAAAAAGAAAACGGGAGACTTAAGACTGTGTATTGACTTTCGGAGGCTCAACGCTGTCACGCAGTCTAACGCTTACCCCCTCCCTCTCATTCCAGACCTGCTAGCACAATTGAAGGAGGGCCGGATTTTCACCAAACTGGATTTAGTGGAAGCCTATCACCGCATCCGCATAAAAGAGGGGGACGAACCAAAAACGGCTTTTTCGAGCTGTTTTGGCATGTTTGAGTACTTAGTCATGCCGTTCGGACTTTCTGGGGCTCCGAGTGTGTTCATGCAGTTAATCAATGAAGTGTTACATGATTTGTTGTTTCGGGGGGTGGTGGTATTTTTGGACGATATACTCATTTATTCTGAAACCATGGAAGAGCATGTCCGGCTGGTGCGGGAGGTCCTCCAGCGGTTACGGGACCACAAGTTATATGCCAAAGTGTCTAAGTGTGAATTCCACCAGCCTTCCATTACCTTTCTAGGCTATGTAATCTCCCACCAGGGGTTGGAAATGGACCCCGGAAAGGTTCAGGCTGTGCGAGATTGGGAACCCCCTACTACGCGCAAGCAACTGCAGCAGTTCCTGGGGTTCGCCAACTTCTACCGCAATTTCATTCCCAACTTTGCGCAAGTGGCTCTTCCTCTCACTTCCCTTCTGCGCACTAAGGGAAAGGGTGCCAATGCCGCCTTGCCTTCGGCCCGACTGCAGTGGTCCCCTCCCTGCCAACAGGCTTTTGAGGACTTGAAGCTACTCTTCTCGTCCGAACCGGTCCTGGCCCACCCGGACTGCACCAAACCGTTTGTGGTCCAGGTGGACGCATCCGATGTAGCTATGGGAGGGGCCCTCCTGCAGCGGGACGAAAGTGGCGCTTTAAAGCCATGCGCCTATTTCTCCAAGAAGTTTACCCAGTCCGAAATCAACTGGGCCATCTGGGAGAAAGAAGCCGCGGCAGTTAAGCACGCCCTCACTGTGTGGAGGCATTTTCTAGAGGGGGCAGAATTCCCGTTTGAAGTGTGTACTGATCACAAGAATCTGGAGGCTCTCAAAGGGGCTAGAAAGCTCAACGCCAAGCAAATACGTTGGGCCCAATTCTTTGCCAAATTTCGGTTCACCCTCAAACACGTACCCGGCAAGGAAAACGCCCTAACCGATGCCCTATCCCGACTGCCCCAGTACCGCAATGATTTTGACCGTCCTGTGGACTCTCTATTCACTCCTGAGCAAAGGGGAGAGATCCCGGGTTTGGCGGTCTCCACCCGGTCTCAAACCCGCCACCCCAGTGGTCCCTCTCTCAAGGGAATCCCGGAGGCTTTCCAGCAACGCCTCCGGGAAGCGTCCCTACAGGAAGCGGAGCAGCAGACGCTCCCTTCCGGTATGGAACAGCAAGAGTCCTGGTGGGTGCAGGAAGGGAAACTCTATGTCCCAGCCTCTCTTCGCAGGGAGGTTTTGGGACTGGTCCACGGAGCCAAGCTGGCCGGTCACTTTGGGTTTGTCAAGACGTTGCATTTGGTACGGCGGCAGCTCTGGTGGCCGGGCATGAGAGGGGATGTAGAATTATACGTTCGCAGTTGTCCCACATGCGCCACTGCCAAAAACAGGGGGGGCAAAACCCCAGGGCTTCTGAAACCCCTGGAGATCCCCACCCGGCCATGGGAGGTGATCGCCATGGATTTCGTCACCGATCTACCCCCCAGCAGGGGCAAAACCGTACTGTGGGTTGTTACAGACCTCTTCTCCAAGCAGGTCCACTTTGTCCCCTGCGCTGGACTCCCGTCGGCGCAGGGGTTGGCCAAAATGTTTGTCACCCCTGTCCTCAGGCTTCACTCGGTCCCTAGGAAGGTCCTCTCCGACAGAGGGGCCCAGTTCGTTGCCAAATTCTGGCGGGCCTTCCTGAAGCTTATGGGGGTGGGGGAACAGGGTCTCTCGTCTGCCTACCACCCGCAAACTGATGGCCAAACCGAACGGGTGAATGCCGTGGTCGAGTGCTACCTCCGATGTTATGTCAATTACCATCAGGACGACTGGGTGGACCTGTTACCCTTCGCCGAATACGCATACAACAACGCCCCCCACTCCTCCACGGGGTTTAGTCCTTTCCGTGTTGTATACGGAACCGATTTCGGCCCTTTCGGTGCCGCCCCCGTCTCCCCCGAACTCGAGGCAGTGCCCGAGATGCAGGAATGGGTACAGGCGGTCAGTTCCACTTGGCCCTGGCTACAGAAGAACCTTGAACGGGCCAAGCGGAAATACAAGGAACAGGCTGACAAACACCGGTCACAGGGATGGGAACTCCGGGTGGGAGAACAGGTTTATCTTTCCACAAAAAATCTGCGTTCCCTCCGACCCTGTAAAAAACTCAGTGACCGTTATGTGGGCCCCTTCCCCATTACCCGGGTGATTAACGAGGTCACTGTGGAGCTGGATCTTCCCAAAACTCTCCGCGGGGTACACCCCGTTTTTCACATCAGTCTGCTCAAACCGTTCGTCTCCGCTCCCCAGTTCCACCCCCCTTCTAAGCCAGAAGTGCCCACTGTTGTGGGAGGGGATACCCACATGGAAGTATCCAAGGTCTTGGATTCCAAGTGGAAAAAGGGAAAGCTGTTTTACTTTGTACGGTGGAAACATCTAGGCGCCGCGCACGATGAATGGGTTGCAGCCCCCCATATGGCTGCCCCCCGGCTCGTACACGAATTCCATTGCGCTTATCCCGAGAAGCCTCGACCTCCCGAACTCGCGGGAGGGGGGCCTTAAGGGGGGCAGAATGTGAGGGCCATCTGGTTTTGGCTCTTATCTGTTTCTATCTCTACCCCTTTGAACTCGTACAAGCAGTTCGCACCTCTGTGTATCTTCCTGAGTCCCCCGCCTCGTCCTTCTTGCCCAGGTGCCACCTCTCCTCCCCTGCTGTGCTTTCTGCCTTCACTCCCTCGGGCTGAGTCCGGCCTTGAAATGCAGATAGCCCTCACTGTCTCTCTAGGACTGTTTGATGTTTTATGCTGCACCGGTTTGCCTTGTAACCTCCCATGCCTCCCATGCGTGTGAACCTTCGTGCCCTGTAGTAGATAAATACTGTAACCCCGATAAGCTAGTCACTCGCAACTTTGAATCCATGAGCCTGTCTTCTCTATCTGAAGCCTTCAATAAATCTTTTGTTTCTGCATCCAAGTCTGAGCAATTGATTTAGCGAAGTTTGCCCAGCTAGGTTGGGGACTCTCACACATCCTGGGGCAGGGAGTTCCACAATTTAACTATGTGTTGTGTGAAAAAATACTTCCTTTTATCTGTTTTGAATCTCTCACCCTCCAGCTTCAGCAGATGACCCCGCGTTCTAGTATTATGGGAGACGCAGAAAAACTTCTCCCTGTCCACCCTCTCCAAACCATGCATAATTTATAGACCTCTTATCATGTCTCCCCTTAGCCACCTTCTTTCCAAGCTAAACAGCCCTAAGCATCTTAAACGCTCCCCATAGGACAGTTGCTCTAGTCCCCTAATAATTTTGGTTGCTCTTTTCTGCACCTTCTCAAGCTCTGTAATATCCTTTTTTAGGTGTGGTGACCAGAACTGTACACAGTATTCCAAGTGTGGTCTCACCATAGATTTGTACAAGGGCAGTATGATATCAGCAGTTTTATTCTCTATTCCTCGTCTAATTAAGGCCAGCATGGAATTTGCCTTTTTTACAGCAGCCGCACACTGGGTTGACATCTTCATTGAGCTATCCACTACCACCCCACAATCCCTTTCTTGGTCAGTGTATATGTGAAGTTGGGATTTTTTTGCCCCAATATGCATCACTTTACACTTACTCACACTGAATTTCATTTGCCATTTTAATGCCCATTCTTCCAGTATGTAGAGATCCTTTTGGAGCTCTTCACAGTCCGATTTTGTTTTAACCACCCTAAATAATTTGGTGTCATCTGCAAACTTGGCTACTTCACTGTTTAACCCCAACTCCAGGTCATTGATGAACAGGTTGAAAAGCACCGGTCCCAACACAGATCCCTGAGGCACCCCACTGCTCACATCCCGCCATTGTGAGAACTGACCATTGATTCCTACTCTCTGCTTCCTATTTTTCAGCCAGCTCTCAATCCATAAGAGGACTTGTCCTCTTATCCCATGACTATGAAGTTTGCTTAGCAGTCTTTGGGGGACTTTGTCAAAAGCTTTTTGGAAATCCAAATACACAATATCAACAGGCTCATTCCTGTCCACAAGCTTATTGACGCTTTCAAAAAACTCTAATAGGTAAGTGAGACAGGACCTATCCCTACAGAAGACATGTTGGGTTTTGCCCAGCAGACCTTGCCCTTATATGCTTGACAATTCTATCTTTAATAATGCTTTCCACCAATTTACCCGGAACAGACATTAAGCTAACTGGCCTGTAATTTCCTGGGTCCCCCCTGGAACCTTTTTTATAAATGGGTGCTACATTGGCCATTCTCCAGTCCTCTGGTACAGAGGCTGATCGAAGGGACATATTACATATCTTTGTTAGAAATTCAGCAATTTCCCATTTGAGTAAGAACTCTAGGATGAATACTGTCTGGTTCCTGTGACAACCCATTGTCTTTCATTGCATCCATAGTTCTAAAATGATTTCCTTATTTGCGCATACTGCAAGTTCATCAGATTTTATGTTTTTTTTTAATGTATGTGATTTATAGTCCACCTTTTTTGCAGGGACTCAAGGCGGATTACACAGAGTGCGTGAATCAACAAAATGGGACATACAGTAAGAGATTCATTAGGAATGGCTTGTCGAAGTCTGGAACCAACCAGAAGTCTAAAAGATAGAATTGAAGCACAGCCTAAGTATTAACATGATGCATTAAGCAGTCCAAAAATAAGACAGCAAGATCCAACGTACTGTAAGCTGTACACAGCAATATAGACCACAGCCCCTAATCATTTATCCAAGTACGTTTGTGAACCATTTTGTACAGTGCAACCCTATTACCTGTACAGAAAAGCCCTCCTGGATAATTCAGTTCTGCATAGTTTGCAGAAAGCCAGGAGAATGGCAGCTTTCCTGACCTCCTCAGGCAGGCCATCCCATAAGGTGGGGACCACAATAGAGAAGGCATGTGTACTGGCAGTTGTTGATTTTGCCCATTTGCAGGTTGGCACCTACAGAAGACCCTGCTCTGATCAGCGAAGTTGTCATGGCAGAGCATAGTGGGAGAGACGGCCTCTGAGATACGAGGCCACGAAGGGCTTTGTATATGACAGCCAATTCCTTACATTGAGCCTTGTAACTGATGGACAGCCCGTGGAATAAGTGCAGAATGGCAGTAATATGCATGCTCCATCTGTGTGTGTGTGTTAAGTACCATCAAGTCACTTCCAACTCATGGCAACCCTATGAATCAATGTCCTTCAAAGTGTCCTGTCCTTAACAGCCTAGCTCTGATCTTGCAAAGTTAGGCCTCTGGCTTCCTTTATAGAATCCATCCATCTCTTGTTGGGTCTTCCTCTTTTCCTGCTGCCTTCAACTTTCCCTAGCATGATTGTCTTTTCCAGTGACTCTTGTCTTCTCATAATGTGACCAAAGTACGACAGCCTCAGTTTAGTCATTTTAGCTTCTAGGGTCAGTTCAGGCTTGATTTGATCTATAACCCACTGATTTGTGATCTATAACCCACTGATGCTCCATCTAGCTTCCGATAATAGCCAAGCTGCGGTATTCTGCAGCAGCTGGAGTTTCCGAATTGATGTTGAGGGGAGATCAATATATAGTGCAGTACAGTAGTCCAGTCTCAATGTTGCTGTGGCATAGATCTAGGTGGCCAGATCAGCCAGATCAAGTCAAGGGCCATTTTTCGAGCTAGGCTGAGGTGGAAGAAAGCCTGTTTTGCAATTGCGTTAACTTGCTTCTCCAGCTATAATGTTGGGTCTAGTATAACCCTGAGACTCTTAACTGAGTTGGCAAGGGTCAGCTGAACCTCATCCAAACTGAGGAGCACAATGTCCTTCAAGACCTCCACCCTCCCAACCAGCATTTCATCGGACTTTACAAAGTTTGATTCTTCAGGCTCGGAGTTCACACGTGACGACAAGTTACACCTTTGTTGATCTAAAAGTCACCACTCTCCAGCAAAAGAATTCTAGAGGGAGATGCTACTGTGAAACTGCTACATTCCTCAAGAAATGTGATACCATCTCTGAAAGACTTCACAAGGACTTGACATTCCTCTGTCATTTCTTGTGCTAACTAACTTGGCAAAAATAGGAAGCTGGCTATGCTATTGCAAATGGGCTCTGTAATTTTTCTTCTGTTGAGTTTCATAGGATTACATCTCACGCTGCACTTCTTGTTCATGGTGAGGCCCGCCTTTGGGCACAGCAGTTTATAATTTTTTTCCTTAATAACCTCATGTATTCATATCTCCCTAGTGAGTACCCAATACATGCATATGCTGAAGTGGCTCACATCTAGTAAAGCTTATACTGGAATAAAATGTCAGTCCTTTAAGGTGCTGGAAGACTCCTGTATAATTTTAGTGCAACAGACTAATGCAGCTGCCCTCTTGAGAGATGTCATCTCTTCTGTGAAACTCACTTACAGGACAATCTTATGCAAAGTTGCTGCAGGATAAGCCGTTTGCAATCAATAAAACCCTACGTGGCTTAGGACCAGGCTATCTAAAGGACTGTCTTCTCCCATATGTTCTTGCCTGGGAATTAAAACCACAGGGGGGAGAGGCCCCTCCTGACTGTCCCGTTGCTCAAAGAAGCTTTTTTGGTGGGTACAAGAGAAAGGGCTTTTTCAGTGGCAGCCCCATGATTATGGAAAAACCTCCCCAGGGAGGTGCACCTGGCTCCTTCACTTTTGATCTTTAGAAGGGAGTTAAATATGGTTTTATTTAGGACCACATTTGTTTAAGTTTACTAGAAGTCCTGAACTGTGATTTTAAATTTTGGTTTTTATGTTTTTAATTTATTTTATTTCATGTATGTTGTAAGCTGCATAGAGCTCCATAAGAAAAAGAGGTGGCTAATAAATCTGTCTGTCTGTCTATCTACCTATCACAGCCTAATCTACCTCACAGGTTTGTTGTGTGGCTAAAAGGAATAGGAAATAGCCGTGTATACCACTCTGTGGTCCATGGAAGAAAGTGGGTTGAAAAAAGAATTGATTTTGGACAAGGTAGCCTGTCGTTTTCAGAATAAATGTGCTGAACATTAACTAATCTATTGCCACAATCATTTTGCTAAATAGATTTGTCTTCAATAAAATAATAATACTTTTCCAGGTTAATTAATTAATGCATTGAACAAATAAGGAGATTTTTTCCCCACACATAATGGAATAAAGAACTCAACACAAAGCATTACCATGCCATTAGGTTTTTAAAAGTACATTTACCTTAATTTCCATTCATGGCCAGAGAAAGTGTTTTTTAATTTATTACTATACAAATAAGAAGAGTGAACCCATCCATAAATTCAGTTAAGGCATGATTCTCTGGTTATATAAAGAATAAGAATTAGGTTAGTGCTTTCTGTGGAAAAGCATAAATGAAAGCATTCATCTTTGTCTCCCTGCATGATATTGCTGGAGGATTATGTTAGCTTTTGTTTTTTTTTGTTTTTAAAAAAATATCCTTTATTTCAAACTAGAGTTGCCAGCAAATTTTGCCTTAAGTGAAATTTTGAGTTTCCTGCTGTGTTGAAACATCTGAAGTATATTGAGGGAATAAAATAGTTTTGAAAAGACAACTAAAATAGCTTTCAGGTGGGAGGAGTCAAGTCATTCTCTCTGCTTTATCACTTTATTAAGACAAATTACAGTAGCCCAATTGTTTCTTTGAATTCTGTTTTGTTCTGAGGAAAGCTTTGCAAATCCAAACTAAATAAAGTAGTGTTTGGATTTGTATGTTTTTGTATGTGTATTTTATTTTGTTTTTATTGTATTTTAACTATTTTAATGATGTTGTCACTTGTGTATCTGTGGCATGGCTGAAGATGATATTGTGTACTAGATACAGTATTGTTCTTTATTTCATTTATTTGTGTATGTGTAAAGTACGGTCAAGTTGCAGCTGACTTACGACAACCCCATAGGGTTTACAAGGCAAGAGACTAATGGTGGTGGTTTTGCCATTGCCTGCCTCTGCATATCGACTCTGGACTTCCTTGGTGGTCTCCCATCCAAATACTAATCAGGGCTGACCCTGCATAGCTTTCGAGATTTGATGAGATTTTATTTATTTATATATTTAAAAAATGTATACCCTACCTTTCTACCTTCACCAGGGCCACCAAACCGGCTAAGAGATTAAAAGCATGCATAACAAAAACATGTCTTAAAAAACATTTTAAAACAAAAATGCGCTCTTGAAACAATTAGAAACAATTAAAAACAAAATAAAATACACATACAAAACCATAAACACAACAATTAAAACACAGAGAAGGAAGACAGAATCACAGAGGGAATGCCAGATGAAACAGAATCTTTACCCACTGGCAGGAGATGCCCCCTGCCTAATCTCAGAAGGCGGGCACACTAGAGTTGCCAACCTCCATGTAGTAGCTGGAGATCTCCTGCTATTACAACTAGTCTCCAGCAATAGAGGTCAGTTCCCCTGGCGAAAATGGCCGCTTTGACAATTGGAGTCTATGGCATTGAAGTCCTTCCCCTCCCCAAACCCCGCCCTGCTTAGGCTCTGCCACCAAAACTCCCACTGATAGCGAAGAGGGACCTGGCCACCCTAGGGCACACCCAAAGCATGGCCTCCAAAGATAACTGTAATGGTCGGTGGGTTCATAAGGGAGTTGGCGGTCTTTCAGGTATGTTGGTCCCAAGCCATACAGGGCTTTAACGGTCAACACCAGCACCTTGAGTTGTGCATGGAAACAAATTAGTCACCAGTGTAGATAGGCCAAGACTGGAGTGAGACAGTCCCTGCGACCTACCTCAGTCAACATCCTGGCTGCAGCATTCTGCACCAATTGACGTTTCTCAAGGGCAGGCCTCACCTTAAAGTGCATTTCTTTATATCCCTCTCTAAGGAAAAGATTTCTGAAGGAAACACTTTTTAAAAAATTTTTTATTGGTTTTATTTGGGATACAGAAGGAAAAAGAAGGGGGAAAGGGTGAGGGGGAAATTTAACAGATCTTATTGGGTTAGCATCCTGGACAGGTCTTCTACTTTCTTGTCTCTATTTTGCTTCTATCTTATACATTTTTATCTCTATATTATCTATCGGATTTCTATTTTGATCTTATGTCTAATTTTTACTTCATTTATCTATGATAATTAATAAAAATCATACTATAACAAAAACACTTCTCATTATGTCTGTTCTTACTGATATCTACAATCTTATCTACATATCCTTTATTTTTAATGTATTTAACTTGAATTCACTGTGTATCTTTTATAAAATAGTTGCCAACTCTGTTCATGTTCTGGCAGTTTCTTCTTCATCCAGTTTGAAAGTCTAGCCATATCTGCGTATTCGTACATTTTTGTAATCCACTCATTTAGTGATGGCATTTTTTTGTCCTTCCAATATCTAGAGTAAAGTGTTCTTGCTGCTGTCATCACATATAAAAAGAGTTCTTTGTCTGAAGATCTTAGTTGTGGAGGAGTCATTCCTAACAAAGAAATATTTGGGCAGTAAATCAAAGTTCCATTGTAGAATAGCTTGTAGTTCTCCATGTATTTCTCTCCAATATTTCTGTGCCTTTCTACAGTTCCACCATTGATGAAAAAAGGTGCCATCAGTCTCTGAGCATTTCCAACAGTTAGCTTGGTTAGATTTGTACATTTTTTGAAGATCTTTCGGGGCAAAATGCCACCTATAAAACATACCAGTTTTCTCTGACTGTTTAGGAACTTGAAAATTTAATATCTTGCTGCAACATTTTTCCCCATGTTTGCAAAGATATCATTTCTATGAAATTCTGCATCCATTTCACCATACATACGGTACTTTTACTTGCTCTGGAGCTGTTTCAATTGCCAATAGTATTTTGTAGATTTTTGATAATAGATGATCTTGTGATTTTTGTATTGTTAATTTGAATTCAGTTTGTTTTCTCGGTTTCTCTTTCAAAAGATATCCAGCAATAGCAAACTTTTACATGGAATATTTTGAAAAGACAGCATTAGAATTGGCACCTTGCAAACCTACAGTCTGGTTCAGGTTCGTAGATGATACCTTTACTATTTGGAGCCATGGTGAAGAAAAATTAATGGACTTTCTAAACCATCTTAATAATATCCATCCAAACATTCAGTTTACCATGGAAAAGGAAATTGAGGGTATACTCCCATTTCTTGATACCCTTGTCATCCGTAAAACAAACTTTCAGTTAGGTCACAAGGTTTACCGGAAACCAACTACAGTCAACAATAGCCATGCAGATTAGCTTTGGATTACACACATTAACAGATCACTTCAGGATACAATGGTTCCATATTAACATCCCACACCCTCATTAGCACATTATCTTGATACTTACAGGACAATGATTAGCACATTACCTTTGATACTTTTTGCAGGACAATGACTCAGCTCAACCCAACCCCTTTCTGACTATATATTACTCTTCCTACACACTTGACACAGAGACACTGTCCTTCAGTGTTACTCCTCTGAAGATGCCTGCCACAGCTGCTGGCGAAACGTCAGGAAAGAAAATACCAAGACCACGGTTACACAGCCCGGATAACCCACAAGAACCAGCTGTTGAAAAGTTCATTAGACAGCTCCAAATGACAAAAGTCGAAATCAGTCACTTTAAAGAGTTCCTCAGACAGATCCAGGTGGCAAAAGTCGGTATCAGTCATTTTCAATTCCATTATTATCCAGTGGGCTGTTGTAGACTGCATTTTATAATTCCTCATTTCTTTTGGAAATTTCTTCTGTTCTTCATCTTTCTTGAGAGCAGGAGGGCCCTTTGGTGTCTCCTCTGATCCAGTTGTAATAAGTTGGGTTTTTAATTCTTTAACATCATTTAGGATAGTGTCCATTTTTTGAATAAGGCATTGAAATGAAGTGCTCTTCAAAACCAAAAGTTGTTCCATCTGCTTAATCAAATGTTCCATGGTTGCCCTTCTAGAAGTCTATTAAAGCTCAGTTAGTAAAATCCAGGCAGGTTCCAGAAACAACGTGAACCTTCCCTCTTCTTTGTAGTCAGGAACTTGGGAATTATTTACCAGTAACAAATTGGTGTTTCAGTTCCGATTCCAAGCTCACTGGCTCTCTCGTGATAATAGGACAGTTCCAGGAAGGACGTGGCAGGAATGTGTTATTTAGTGAGAAAGACTGCCTTTGGGGTGGGGGGATTTATGTTCCTCTCTCCCCTTAATTCGTAATGGCTCCTGATTGGTAATTGAAGCGTCTTTCAAAAGTCTTAATTGTTATGTCTTCCCACTGATCAAATTGATAAAGCTCCTGCCGAGTTATCTGATCTTTCTTGTTTTTAAAAAGTCATTTAATCATTGAGTGGGGAGATACGGATTCACCAGATAAACGTAGCAATTTCCTGGGATGTCCAGATCCAGGTAAAACAAAAGAATTCTTTCAAACTTACTCCAATTTCAGGAGAGCAGGTATTTTTCTTATATAGTTGCCAGATGTTGATAGATAGGGGGAGCGAAGCCAATAAAAATTCCAAGAGACGTCTTCGGTGGTTTATTACTCCTTTGCTGGCGGTGACTGCTACTGAGTCTCCAAGTCGTAAAACCCAGAGATTATCAGGAGTCTAACCGCACTTCGAGGCTGCAGGAGATTTCCTGTCACCCGTTCCACTATTTAGGAATCGGGGGGGGGCGCATTTAAGCCCCTATATATGACGTTCTTGGTTCCCCCTCTGGGAGCCCCCAGGGAGACGACTGCTTCGCTCCACTCCTAGCGGAAGTTCTCCAGGTAGTTTCCCTTCTTGCAGCACTTTGTTGAAAGTTTTCTCAAGGGCAGGCCTCATCTTAAAGTGCATTTCTTTATATTCCTCTCTAAGGAAACTCTTGACAACATTTCATTCTTAACTGATGAGAAGAAAATTGAGACTAAACATTTAACGTACAACTTTCCTTTGTTTGCTTAAGCAGCCCCCAAATTAGGCATATATTTGCCTACCAAAATATATGAATGTAATACTATATTTCTGTTTATGATGGACCAGATCATCTGAATGAGTATAAATGACATTTATTTAAAATATTTATTAGCTGCCCTCCTTATGGAGCTCCAGGCAGCTTATAATTTACATATAATTCATAGAATAGAGTACACGAAATACATAAAACCAAAATTTAAAATTACAGTTTAGCATTGCTTTAATCAGATGCAATCCTAAAAAAAAAACAAACAAAAAAAAAAACCAGCAACACATTTATCTCTGTGTGCTGAAGGGACTAGTTTTTTTTTTCTTTTAGCAAATTAAACCTGACTTGTGCAAGTTAAACTGCGCTGTGGGAATCATTCAGCATTTCTTGATCACCAAGCTCCCCAGCCAGCTGGGAGTCCAGCTACAGTAGAAGAAATTTACAGTCATGAAATTCTCACACAATTTTGACAAAAGGAAATATTGAGGTGAATTCCTGTCAGGAGAAACAGTCGAGGAATGTTGAAGTAAGGACAGTTTGATGGGCAGCACAGTCCTGGGGGGGGTAGATGTGGTGGGCCCGGGGACGGCGCTGCTGTGTCACCTCCTACATGGCTTGCTGGCCTGGCACGGCAAGCCGAAAATGTAATTTCTGCCAAGTTCTCGCTGGTAAAAGGGGGCATTCCAAAAGGGCTGAGCCCTTTTGCCCCGGGAATGCCCCCTTTGGTGCCAGTGCAAGCCCTTGCACCATAAAAATGCCACGTGGCTCTCCAACACCAGCATAAGTGGCCCTGAGCCAGCATTCAGTGCCCATTTAGCCAGTGCAAGTGGTACTAACGCTGGTGTAGGGGTCACACCGGCTCCCGAGGCTATTCGCCCCTCCCCCTTCAGGATTGCTTCATAAGTCTTGTGACATTTCAGCTTACTGCCCATCCTTAATTTATATCATTTATCAAAAAATTGGTTTGGAGACGTTTCACAGAAATGAAAAGCTAAATATAGCAACCCTCAGCTGCTCTGCCGTTACAATTGATATTTATTTCAGTACTTGACATTTGATATGTGACAGTAGTTTTATTATTTCATAACTATCCTAAGGACTACTGATGGCATTTGATATTTACAGCCTGATAAAACTAGAAACCAAATAATTGAGATTCTGCCTAGAAGTCTACAGAGCTCAAAATTTGGATTAGGAGGTCAAATTTTAAAGTCCAAATGCATATTTCAGATTGTGTTTATTCTTTATTTTTGTTGGTTGGTTTAAAATATTTCTGTGCTGGTGTCTCTATATAAACCCCCTGAGGCACCACATTCCAAAACCACAATATTTAATTTTAATACATTTTATTTTTAATTTAATACATTATTTTAATAATAATGGTTTACTTTTTATAAATTCCAAATGGTTGTTGATTTCCTGGATCCTCCCCTCCGTCTTTCCATGTGGTGATTCTATTGGCAGGACTCATGTGATCTGCCTCTCTCCACGCAGCTGGGACATTTAATGGCTATCTCAGATAGCACTACATTTAAGGGAGCTGAGGGTATAGATACCTTCTACTCTAATGTGTGTGTGTGTGTGTGTGTGTGTGTGTGCGTGTGTGCAAAGTGCCATCAAGTTGCAGCCAAATTATGGCAACCCCGTAGTGTTTTCTAGGCAAGTGATTAAGCAGAGGTGTTTCGCCATTGCCTTCCTCTGCAAAGTCTTTCTTGGTGATCTTCCTTCCAAGAACTGAACCTCCATAGCTTTCCAGATCTGATGAGATCAGGCTATGCCATGCTGCCTCTACTCTACATATGCCATGCTATGCCATGCTGCCTCTACTCTAACATAAGGATATAAAAATATTTCACACATTTGCTGGTTTAACTTTGATAGTGTGAATGAGTTGTTCTAAGCTGAAAGACAAAATTGTAATTGCCATTTAAACCAGGGGATAGGATACTGCTCGTGACTAGGGTTGCCAGGTCCCTCCCCGCCCCAAACTCCACCTTCCTCAGGCTCCACCTCCCATGCTGGCCCATGCGAGGCTTACCTGTCAAGTGAGCATCACATGAACACATACATGAACACATGAAGCTGCCTTATACTGAATCAGACCCTTGGTCCATCAAAGTCAGTATTGTCTACTCAGACAAGCAGCAGCTCTCCAGGGTCCCAGGCAGGGGTCTTTTAATCCCCTACTTGCCTAGTCCCTTTAACTGGAGATGCCAGGGATCGAATCTGGGACCTTCTGCATGCCAAGCAGATGCTCTACCACTGAGAGTCGGCTTCAAAGTGCCGCTTAGGAAGAAAGTTTCCGCCTTCTAGGGCCCTCCCTCAGGGGTGCTGCCACGTCCTGGGATGACCCCATTGGTCGGCCTCCTAGTCGGGTTCCAGAAGCACCAGGCTGAAATGGGTGGTCCTTTTGGGCGGCGCAGAGATGAGCGCTTGCATGGAGCTCAATGGGCTACGCCAGGTAAATACTTGGCATAACTTTTCTGCAGCAAAAGTGGGTGTTCCTGGCCTGAAAGGGCCTTAGGAGGCCTCCTAGCCAGCAGAACGCCCCCGGGAACACCACCGCGGTGGCCGCCAGCTGCTTCTGTGCATCTCGGGCACTGGCACGGACCTTGCGGCAGAGCTCCCGTGCCTTCCCCCTCTGCCACCTGCTGCCGCCAGCCTAACTCCACTTTTGACAGCGTCCAGGCCTCTTGCACTGGCGTAAGGGCCTTTTGTGCCGGCGGAAGGCCCTATGGGCCTCCAAAGCACTTTTGGCTCCAAACCTCAGGAATGTGTTGTGAGACTGGGAAGGGCAGCCGTGAAGGAGCTAGAAAAGATTCTTAAGTGTAAGGATGTGTCACTGCCAACCAAGATCAGGTTAATTCATGGCACTGTACTCCCTATTACCATATATGGGTGTGAGAGTTGGAAGTTGAAGAAAGCTGATAGGAAGAAAGTAAATTCCTTTGAAATGTGGTGTTGGAGGAGAGTGTGATGGATACCATGAACAGCCAAAAACAAACAAACCAGTGGGTTATAGATCAAATCCAGCCTGAACTGACCCTAGAAGCTAAAATGACTAAACTGAGGCTGTTATACTTTGTTATACTTTGGTCACATTATGAGAAGACAAGAGTCACTGGAAAAGACAATCATGCCAGGAAAAGTTGAAGGCAGCAGGAAAAGAGGAAGACCTGACAATTTGGAAGACCTGAGCAAGGCTGTTAAGGAGAGGAGGACATTGATTCATAGGGTCGCCATGAGTCAGACACAACTTGATGGCACTTAACACACACACACAATCTGGCTAGGTGATAGGGTGGGTGGTGAGAATGGATTACTTGCATGCTTAGGCATCCAATAATAACCCTGGAATCCTATTGGAAGTATTCCAGGCTAAGCCTATTGAAATCAACATAAGTAGGGTTGCCAACCTCCAGGTAATAGCAGAAGATCTCCAGCAGATAGAGATCAGTTCACCTGGAGAAAATGGCTGCTTTGGCAATTGGACTCCTCTATGGCATTTAAGTTCCTTCCCTCCCAAACCCCGCCTTCCTCAGTCTCCACCCCAAAAATCTTCCGCCGTTAGCGAAGAGGGACCTGGCAACCCTAGGCATAAGGTTGCCCTATTAATCAACTTAAATGGGCTATAATATGTTATCATAATTATGTTATCATAATTATATCATAATTATGTGCAAGCACCGCCCATGGGGTGACCGCACATCCCGACGTTTACTAGGCAGACTTTGTTTATGGGGTGGTTTGCTGTTGCCTTCCCTAGTCATCTACACTTTACCCCCAGCAAGCTGGGTACTCTTTTCACCGACCTCGGAAGGATGGAAGGCTGAAACCAACTTCCGTCGAGATCGAACTCAGGTCGTGAGCAGAGCTTGGACTGCAGTACTGCAGTTTACCACTCTGGCCACGGGGCTCCTATTATCATAATTAATGACCCCAAATTAACCTTGTCACATGTGAAATTATAGATTAGATATCTTAGTAGAAATGTGAAGGCTGGGGAGGGGAGGAAAATTTGGGGAAATTCCCCCCCCCTGGACTTAAAAAGAAATTCCAGTGGAAAAATTTAAAGTTCAAGGAACACTGAAAACTCTCCCATGCCATATTTTCTCTTTTAGGAATGAATGAAATGCTTTTAAAGACAAGGTTTCCTTAAAATACTTTCCAAAGACTGTATGGTATGATTTCTCTTAGGTAAGACTTCTACAGTATTAAAAATGATAATTCCTGTGTGCCTTGTAGACACATTTTCAAGAAAATACCTGTTGTTTTAATTTGACTAACTTTGTTCAAAAGTAGCATGTGTGCATGATGATAATCCCCTGCTGAAGAGAAACAAGTTGTGTGATGGTTGTTTTTTTAAATCCAAATAATAAACCCTCTTTGTTTACAATAAAATCCATAGTTTCTACATTCAGCATTTATCTTTTCCTGCTTCTTATATGACAGAAACTAAGTAAGATGCATACACTATGGAAGCAGAGGATCACTCACCATCTGTTTGCTGGTCAGGAATAGGGAGTCCATCCATCAGTTTCCTGTTCACAGACAACTGGAGCCCGTTCGCCGAGTTACTTTCCAAGCATTCAAGCAGCACAGAGCAATTGGCAGCATGGCATACATGTGCATTCTCCCGAAGCCTGAGGACAGGCTTCCTTTCCCCTGCCACCCTCCCTCACAGACTTGTCTTCAATGCACACCACTTGGCAACCAATGGCAAAAATAAACGGTGAGCAAATCAGCCAGCCAGCAGATATAAACAAACATTTAAAAAAAACTTACAATTTGGTATTCTTATGAATTCAATGTCATTTTGCACGTGTACATTTGGGTAAAATCTTATTTCTAAGAGTCATAATTCCCCCTTGTGTTATTTAATAGGGAGCACCTGGACTGAGGGTCTGATTCAGTATATGGCATATATTCCCTCTGTGAATAATAATCTGCTGCTGTTCCCAGCCCAAGGAGTGTGTGGCTGTCCTCGACGAGGGCCAGGGCCTGGGGGAATAGTCTTCCTAGTAAGTCAGAGCCCTGCGGGACCTTAATGAGTCCCGCAGGGGCTGTAAAATGGAGCTATTCAACCAGGCCTACAACTGAGGGCAGCAGGAAGTTTTACATCGTTGCGGGCCTCCCCGTCCTCTTCCCTCCCTTCTGCAATTTTGTGGGGGTTACACAGCCCAACTGGGTCTTCAGTGGCTGTTATCCCCTTATTGTAAGAATGCCATCTTGTTATTTTATTCTATTTCTGCTTTTATTGTATCAGGATATTGTGATATTAGCTGATTTTTATAGTTTTAAATGTTGTCACGTGCTCTGAGCCCGGCCTGGCTGGGAATGAGTGTGGGTAATAATACTAATACTAATACTAATAATAATATAAGGCAGCATGGTATAGTGGTTAAGAGTATGGTTTTGAGTGGTGGACTCTGATCTGGAGAACCAGATTTGATTCCCCACTCCTCCACACAAAGCCAGCTGGGTGACCTTGGGCTAGTCACAGCTCTCTTAGAGCTCTCTCAGCCCCACCTACCTGCCAGGGTGTCTGTTGTGGGGAGGGGAAAGGAAGGTGATTGTAAGCCAGTTTGATTCTTCCTCAAGTGGTAGAGAAAGTCAGCATATAAAAGCCAACTCTTCTTTCTTCTAACAACAACAACAACAACAACAACAATATCCACACAAACTAGCAGTGGCTCTCCAGGGACTCAGGAAAAGATCTTCTGCATCACCCATTACCTTATCCTTTCTTGAGGATGGAACTTGGATCTGTCTGCGTATGCTTTTCCACTGAGCCAAGACCCATCATCCCATCCATGACCCCTGGGAAGAATCCATCTCATCTACTATGCAAATGCACAATCCCTTTCCAGGCAGCACCACTGCAAAGAAACAAAACTCCCCTATCGCAGCTATTGGGCATGCACAAAGCTGTTTGACAGCTGTTCATGCTGCTCACAAGACAGGCCAACAGATGGAACATTTGGTTCACAGGTGAACAGTGGCAGTTGAACAAAGTATGTTCCAGTATTCAATGTGTTTGTCACAAAATTAGAATCATAGAATCATAGAGTTGGAAGGGACCATACAGGCCATCTAGTCCAACCCCCCGCTCAATGCAGGATCAGCCTAGAGCATCCCTGGCAAGTGTTCATCCAGCTGCTGCTTGAAGACCACTGTTTAACTACTCTCACTGTAAAAAAAATTTCTCCTAATATCCAGCTGGTACCTTTTAGCCCGCAATGTAAACCCAGAGTCCTATCCTCTACTGTCAACAGGAACAGCACCCTGCCCTCCTCTAAGTGACAGCCCTTCAAATACTTAAAGAGAGCAACCATGTCCCTCCTCAACCGCCTCTTCTCCAGAGTAAACATTCCCAACTCCCTCAGCCTTTCCTCGCAGGGCTTGGTCTCCACGCCCCTGATCATCCTCATCACTCTCTGCACCCTCTCGATTCTGTCCACATCCTTTTTGAAGTGAGGCCTCCAGAACTGCACACAGGACTCCAGGTGCAGCCGTACCAATGGGGTGTACAGCGGGACTATAACATCTTGCAGTTTGGGTGGTATGCCCCCATTGATACACCCCAAAAACACATCAGCCTTTTTTGCCACTTCATCACACTGACTGCTCATATTTAGCTTACACTCCACCTGTACCCCAAGATCTTGTTCACACACACTGCTTCCCAGAAGTGTATCCAGTATATGTGCTTCTCATTTTTGTTACCCATATGTAGAAATTAATGGCATTTCTAAACAGCATAGAGCAGTTGCAGCCTTTGATCTCTCTCTTTTACTCATAACAGCATAAATTTATATGCTGGGTGTATTGTGAATGATGCATGTTATGTAAGGGAAGTTTAGGTTTGATAGGAAAGTAAACATGACATTTCCCCCCATTTTTCAAATACATTCAATTTTTATTACTCATCCTCCCCCCAAAAGCCCTCCACTCTAGTTTGGGAATCCTGGTGATTTGGGGGTGGAACCTGGGGAAAGGCAGGGTTCAGGGAGGGGAGGGACCTGGTCCCCAGCAGGGATGTGATGTTATAGAATCCACCCTCCAAATCAGCCATTTTCTTCAGGGGAACTGATGTCTCTAGTTCAGAGACAAGCTGTAATTCCAGAAGACCACCAGGCCCTATCTGGAGGATGGCAACCCTACCCTCCCATGGCTTCAAAATTCCTGGAAACTTCACATCTTCCTGCCTTAGCATGCAGATTCAGCTTTGACTTATATTTGAAAGAGAGATTAGAAGCATCTGTTTTGGAGCAAAACCTGTTTTCTGAAAATAATTCCTTTCTAAATCCAAACTGGAAGCACACTTCACTCCTGCCACGTGTGAGAGATTTCACAAAAAGGGGACTCCCCTTTCAAGTGTGGCTGTAACCAGAATTTTTATAATGCCCCCCCTTCTCCTTTGCACTTAGGTTGAAAACAGATCTCTTGATAAACATCTTCAGGGCAGTGCTAGGGGAGAAAAGCACTTCAAAAGAAAGCATCTTTGTTGTGAGGTCAGCACTGTGATCCACATAAAAATGAAAGATGATCAGGTTGAGTTGATTCCATTCACCCCCAGCTCACCTTGACTGGCACGCTTTGACAGCATCTGGTCTTGTGTGTAAATGCCACTCCTAGTTTGACTCTGGGCCTTTGACTGCAGAACCCATGAGCATCACACCAGCAGCATCTTTGCCAGCACACTCCAAAACTAACACACACACACACACACACACACACACACAAAGTGTCAGCTCTTTCTGCTGATGCTCCTTGTTAAAGGTGTGAGAAAGGGTTTGATGCACAGAATGACAGCACTAAAACGCTCCCCTCAACTCTTTTTTTAACTTAATATTCCACATGTCAAATTGATAGAAATGGCAACAGTACCTGTAAGGTGACAAGATTAATTTCCCAGTGGAAACACATTTCTGGCCAACTGACAATTTTTTTTGACGTGAATCGGACCGTCTCTCCACTGTTTGACTTCATCTGTCGTCCTCCTTATGCAGCCAGGTTTTCTGTAATTATGTCAGAGATACCAAGGCAGTGTTATATTTTTATAACCTTTGGCACAAGACATGATAAGCCAGAAATATATGCTCTGGTCTATTAACTGGCAAAGGCACAGGTGTGGCTAGATGTTTGAATGATCTGTGTCAGTAAATGAGCAATATATTTCCTAATCAAAGGGAAAGTGTCTAGTCATATCTATGCTCACCAGTCCAAAAGAAAAGAAAGAAGAGGTCACATGGTTAAGAGCTTTCAGCTACAGATATAGCGTTTGTGAGATAGGAATTTTTTTAAAGGTAAAGGTAGTCCCCTGTGCAAGCAAGCATAATGGGGTGGCATCACATCCCAACTTTTACTAGGCAGACTGTGTTTACGGGGTGGTTTGCCACTGCCTTCCCCAGTCATCTACACTTTACCCCCAGCAGGCTGGGTACTCATTTTACCGACCTTGGAAGGATGGAAGGCTGAGTCAACCTTGAGCTGGCTACCTGAAACCGACTTCCGGCGGGATTGAACTCAGGTCATGAGCAGAGCTTTGACTGCAGTAATGCAGCTTACCATTCTGCGCCATGGGGCTCATTAGGAATTTTTACAGTCATAAAAAAAAGTACAAGCGGGTGTTTGTTTCTTAGTTTCCCATATATGTAGCTCTTTTTAAAAAAAGTTTTATTGTTAGAAAGTGCAAAAAAACCCACACAGGAACATCAGAAATTAAGAAAGAAAAAAACACTGCATAGATACAAAGACCGAAAGAAAAAAGGCGATCACAAAAATTACATAGACCAAAGAAAAAGATCATTCTTGAACTTCATTTGCAAACCCCAATGGGAGCATCAATACATTCCACCATATATGTAGCTTTTTCACCTCTTAGCTGGAAATTTTGATGTTAAAGTTTAAATTTTGAAGAGAAGGTTAAAAGCATAAGAAGAGTTTAAGAACTTAAGAAGATCAGACCAGTGGTCTATCTAGTCCAGCATCCTTTCTCACACAGTGGCCAATCTGTTCCTCTGGAGGTCTTCATAAGAACATCAGAAGAGCCCTGATGGATCAGACCTGCAAGGTTGTTGCTTCTCATTTTTTTACTTCAGTTGTACACATAGTTTTACTTCACTTGTACATATGTATGAAGTAACCAAAGGATAGAGTCTTTAGGAGGATCAGTTTTGTCTACATATCACCAAGCATTGATTACACAAATAAGTATGTGATGAGGAAAACAGCAGGCAATTATCAGCTTCAAGATTATGTAGATTGGGGCTAAGCAACCACACTTACACACAAATGAACCCCACCACACAAGGGGCCACTGGTATGGGGACTGGAATGTCTTTTTCTAAAATTTAGGGTTTTTTAAAACTAGAGCCATGAATTCCCCCTATTCTTTTTCAAAAGGGGAATTTCTCTTTAATTTTGCTTTGTAGTTTTCTATTCCACCACATGATGGTGTTATTTGTGTCTTTTCATAACTAAAGCTCTTGCAGGGCTTTTTAAAAAATTTAGATGCCACAAGGTGGTGCTTTAGCTGGAGAACAGGAAGGCTTGGGAAGAAGAAGAAGAAGAGCTGGTTTTTATTTGCTGACTTTCTCTACCACTTATGGAAGAATCAAACCGGCTTACAATCACCTTCCCTCCCCCTCCCCACAACAGACACCCTGTGAGGTAGGTGGGGCTGAGAGAGCTCTAAGACAACTGTGAGTAGCCCAAGGTCACCCAGCTGGCTTCATGTGTAGGAGTGGGGAAACCAACCCGGTTCACCAGATTAGAGTCTGCTGCTCATGTGGAGGAGTGGGGAATCAAACCCGATTCTCCAGATTAGAGTCCACCACTCCAAACCACCACAATTAACCACTACACCATGTTCTCACCCTCCCTGCCTCTGAGCATCTACAAAGTGAAATTCTGAAACTGTAGAACCTCCATTCCTGCTGCTACTCTCTTCAAATTTCTCTTTTGATCAAAAGGGAATTGACTTGAAACAGATTCCAAATTCTTAAAATAAGGAAAAGAAATAGATTGTTGGATTGGAGGGAGAAGCTGTGCAAAGAGGATTTCAGTTTCTCTTGACACTACCTAGTTTCCTAGGTTTTAGTCCTTTAATCAACTTGGCCAGAATAGAGGTGGCAACGCAAAGAAAAATATAACATAAAACTAAATTCTGTACAGCAAAAGTTCACAGATTTATGTCAACTGCATACTATTTTTGCATAGGTTCCCTATGAAATGTGTATTTGTCCAATCATTTTGTTCCCAACCTTGTGTGCTATGAAAAAAACCTATTATTACAATGACTTCTGATTATTTCCCTTATTCACTGAATAGCAGGTTTCAGCTGATGTGACTTTTTACTTGATCAGAAATAAAACTAGACCTCAATAAGATTGCTGTCATTGATAGGATACAATTAACCAGGTGATGGCGTAATGAAACAATAATGTCAGAGGAAACGTGTTGGGAAGAGGTATTTCGAGACCTTGAGATGGTTTTATGTACTGAGCATTTGCTGGAGATGGTGATTCTGTTTGCGTGCTCCTTCACAGTCACCCCCATTTTCTTCCCCTTTTCTCATATTTTATGCTTCAGTGATCATCTAGGGTCAATGGTGTGGAAGAGAGAGCTGTTTTCTTCAATTTGCTTTTTGAGGAATGTAACATGCCCTTGCCTTTTCCCAGTCTTGCTGCCACCCATTACAAGAATAATCAAATACAAAATTCCTCCCCCCTCCCCAGCACATTACATTAAGCATGATCTCCTCTCTCCTGCCTCACTACTTCGGAGTGTTTTTGTTTGATTCCATTACTCTGACGGGAAAATAGGTTGTAAATCTTCCTGCCCATTTGTTCACAAAACTCACAACCTTGTTTTGAAAGCAAAATAAAATAAAAACCAAACAGTTCAAAGCTACAAATATTGTCAGTAGTGGGGGTATAAGGGAAAGGCATCTTTAGATGGGACCTATGAGAGAGAAAAGAAGCTATGGGAATGTGCTATAGTGGTCATTTTGGTGTTCTGACTCAGCGTGAATGTGTGCATGTTCAGGAGAGGCCCCCAGTTTGCCCTTATTGCTCCAGAGCAGGGCCAATAAATGCAGGAAAATGCAGGAAAACATGTGCCTAAAGAGAGGTTTTTGGTGGCTGCCCTTCAATAGGCTTGCCACCCATCCCCCTCGACTACTCAGTAGGCTGGGGTGGGGGGAAATCTCCATTGAATCAACAGCGCAATGTCATTTCCACATTCAGTCCAGAAATGATGTCACACCACCAATGTGATGATGCCCTCATTATCCCTGTCCCACCAGCCTCCTACTTAGGGTTGCCAACCTCCAGGTATTGTGCAAGACAACATTAGCTTGCTGTAACATGTGTTTGGAAAACTCAGCAGTTGTTAAAGTTCTTAACTTGGAACTTAAAGCCAGAAACCGGGTTGGTACATTCTCGTGCTGGTAACATAAATTTGCAAACAACAACAACAAAAAAACCTTCCTTTTGCAAAAATTTGCAAACTTTAACAACTGTGAATCCAGAAATTTGGTTTATGTTATCAAATGTTCATGCCAGTTATTGTACATTGGTAAAACCAATAGACCCATAAAGTATAGAATAGGAGGGCATGGCTCACGAATTAGAAATAGAGTCATAGATGCCCTGATGGTATTGCATTTTGTTGAAAAAAATCATAGCGAGGACAACCTTGTATTCTTTGTTATTTGGTGCTTTGAAAAACAATTCTAATCGTGTGGATGTAGACTTATTATTGCGCCAGCAAGAAACAAGATTTATACATCTTTTCAGGACATTACAACCATATGGACATAACACCTCCTTGGACCTTTCCTGTTTCATATAGAATAAGGCACATAATTATTTTTATAAAGTAAATAGGTGATATAAAATTGTCAAGAGCCCTTTAAAAATAACAAGAATTTTACTGACAAAACAATCAGGCACTACAGGTGATTGCAATTAATGGTAAAACTTTTTTAATGTGATCAACCACACTTCATGTTAGAGAACGTTGTTCCTATCAACCCAGGAGCCAGCTAGATAGCTGCCAATGTGTAAGTAAATTTCTATTTTGACATCACTGTATTTGTATATAATTAATAACTGTCTCTGTATTAAGCCTTGGCCTTAATATTAAGTGAATATATGTATGTTTTAGTGATCCCTGAAGAAGATGTGGGTCGAAACAGAGGCTTATCTGGATCCCTGTAGTACTGCCGGTTTTTCAGTGCCGCCCGCTGCCCTGCTTTACACCCTCCAAAGCTAGCCCATCGCGATAGCTCTATCTTACTCTATGCTGATGACGCGGTTCTGCTTTCCAGGACCCTGGTGGGCCTTAAAAGAGCCATGCAGAGGCTATCACAATACTGTTCTGTTGAACAACTAGACATTAATTTCTCAAAGACAAAAGTTATGGCCTTTAGCAAGCGCCCTAAAGTACGAACATGGAGTATTGATGGCCACAAAATAGACCAGGTACTCAAGTTTAAATACTTAGGAGTAGTCTTACAAGCCTCTGGTTCTAGAAAAGCTCACAGCGATTATGCAGCAGAGAAAGGGCAAAAATCTGCCTTAAACATCATTAAATTTTTAAGAACTAAGGGAGGGCATTATTTTCCAGCCGCACTTAAGCTTCCAGCCGCACCAAGCAAAAACACTGGCACAACTGACATATGGGACTTTACTTGGGCCACCTTCATCTACTTTTGTCCCACTGGAGCGGGTTCAATCTAAATTCTTGAGAGCAGCCCTCCATTTACCTCGCTGCATATCAAATGCTACTGCTAGACTGGAGGCAGGACTGGCGAGAGGGGAGGCAAGGGTCTGTACTGCTTCCATTATTCTTTGGCTCAAATTAAATCTTATCCCTCAAGGACTGCTGCCCCTGCTTCTACAGGATAAGTTCCAGTCAACATGGCTAAAGATGGTCCTTAATAAAATGGCCTGCCTGGGCCTTTCTCCATCTACCCTGTTAGCCATGGGCATAGACCAAGCATCAGGTTTCTTGAAGCAAAGGATGGAAGATGTTGAATGCCAGACAGACCTTGGAAAATCACAATTTTTCCTAGTACCTGAAAAATCTCGATACTTGATCTCACCTGCAGCTTATTTTTATCATCTTGAGTCTATTAATTATAGGAAGGCCTTTATACTTGCCAGTTGCCAAAAGTCAGGCCCTACCATCAGCTGTTTTATTTATTTATTTATTTATTTCCATTTGTTATCCCGCTCTTCCCGGTCAAAGCCAGGCTCAGAGCAGCTTACAGAATATAAAAGTCATATTAATCAATAAAAGCATTAAAACATTTTAAAATACCCCTATAAAATCATAATCATTATACTAATTTACCTAGGTGCCTCTAACAAATGAGTCACAATACAACAACTCAGCTAGGCAAGCAGATGGAAGTTAGGGAGGCAACCACAATGGGAAGGTTAGGGAGGCCAGTCTTTATATATAGGAACCGTAGCTGGCCTCAACCATAAGCCTGGCAGAATAGCTCTTTTTTACAGGCCCTGCAGAACTCTTTGAGGTCCCACAGGGCCCTGGTCTCACTAGTGAGGCTATTCCACCAGGCAGGGGCCAGAGCAGAGAAAGCCCTGGCCCTGGTCGAGCCCAGCCAGACACTCCTTGGGCCGGGGGCCACCAAAAGATTGTTATTAGCTGAACGAAGAGTCCTCTGGGGAACATGCCAGGAGAAGAGAAATATAAGAAGAGAAATATAAGAAGAGCCCTAGATCAGAGAGGTTATCTCCTTGTGGAAGAGGGGACATTGAAACCATTGAACATGCAATGATATGTTCCCATGCTACCACGAAGTTAGATCAGAGCTTATTTCCCCCCTTGCTTGGTAAATTCCGTGATGAGTCAGTTGAGTTTTTGGCAAAGAAGCTCTTATTAGCAGAAGACCCTCAGCTTATGCTCCAAATTGCCAAGTTCTGTGCTGTTTCTATTAAAATACACAAGCTTTATTAGAGAATGATTGTTAGAAAATTTTACAATTTTATCAATTTTAATGTGATAATTTTAACCAGGGGTTGCTTTTATTGACCTGACACCTTTATATGTACGGGCAGTGTGTGATTCTGCAGTGCAAAACTATTGTGTCTGGAAATTTTGATGTGTTGGCATGTGATTGGTCAGTCGACCATATTAATGAACTTGAACTTGAGTGCCACCCGCTGCTTGCACCTCGGCGTCGCCCACCACTCGCTCATAGGGCTACTTGTCTGCTTGTTTGATTGGCTGTTTTCTTTCAGAGCTTCGCTCATTCACTCTGCTCTTGGAGCTGGCTTGACTCGGTTGGGCCATCAGTCCTTGGTATTTTTCCAGGACAAGATACATGAGATGGATGATTGAAGTCACAGGAACTATTTTCTATACAACCAAAGCACTTTAAGAACATTCTGTACCTAATAAGAGGATCCAGCTTGTGGAGCACATATCATCTGTTTGTCCTTGTACTTAACACTGTAAATTTTGTGAATCTATTAGATTTGTATATCGTTTGTATTGTTGTGTTATATGTTTTACACAAGATGTCTATGTACAAGTCTACACTTTGATTGTTGATTACACGTAATACTTTCTATTGGCTTTGTATCATTGCTGCTGAGTTTTCCAAACCTCCAGGTACTAGCTGGAGATCTCCTGCTATTACAACTGATCTCCAGCCGATAGAGATCAGTTCACCTGGAGAAAATGGCCACTTTGGACTCTATGGCATTGAAGTCCCTCCCCTCCCAAACCCCGCCCTCCTCAGGCTCCACCACCAGTGGGGAAGAGGGACCTTGCAACCCTACTCCTACTAGATGCCAACCACTGGCAAGTTTGCAAGGAGTTTGGGACGTTTGCCACACTCATCGAACGACTGAGTCTCAGCAAGGAAAGCAGACTATAAAGAAAGGAAATAAATAATGCTAGGACTGGTTCATCAGAATTGCTACTATTAGTTATGTGGTGAGCTCACAGCCTCATGAAGACGAGGGCATCCCTCACAACACGTCTGGCAGAACACACCATGAAGCTCATTTGAAGGCCAATGAGGTAGGGTTGAGAGGGACAAAGCAAGCTCTAGCTGCACTAACATAGGCCAGTTGAATCACATCCAGCACAACAGTTAGGTTAATTCCGAATTTTTCAGCTCTTAAGGATCAGTCCCAAAGCAATTGAAATCCTCTAAAGGGCATCAGCATACTAGAAAATGAGGTCTATGTTGGACTGCAAATGAGAATGATTAAAGGGGCAACTGCAATAATATTACAGAACTTCTGATTTTACTTGCTTTACGAACTCTCTGTACCATAAAATACCTTTTGTAATGTCCTTTATATTTCTTCCAACTTTTTCTAGGAATAACTGTTTTAAAATGCCCCTATAAGATTGTTTTCACCAACTCTTATTTCATTCTTCTGTAGAAGCCACTGCCAAATTATGCAATCACTTCTTCTCGGTGCTTAAAAAGAGAAGATGCAATTAACAGATCTCCCTGAGAAACTGCGTATGAGGTGACATCTGCTGAGATGCAGTGAGATGGCCGGTTAAAATGCACGTGCTGAGAAACACGGCCAATCAGACGTAAAGCTTCGATATTGTGATGCTTGTGACTGCTCACCTATCAGAATGAATCAGTGCCACGCCGGTTATAGACTGTCGGAAGGGAATTAAACATTTGGCAATAGAAGATGCAGTCCTGGGACTGGAGGGGGAAAGAAGGAGAACTGCGTGGAAACGGGACGGGTGTGGTGCCACCAACTGAACGCTAGGGAGGCTTTGCTGAACCACTAGGTTCAGTTTTACAGTGGTGCTGGAAATAATCCCAAAGACTCCTTCTATCTGATTATGCTCATGAGAAATTGCCCTGGCCCTGGATGGCTAGGCTTACCAGGTCCTGTGCGACACGCCTACGTCACTTCTGGTTTTACTTGGAAGCAATGTGGACGCTCTATCAATCTCGGCTGAAACTCTATGGAAACCATAGAGTTTTGGCCGAAGTTGCTAGAGCGTCCACATCGCTTCCGGGTAAACCCTGAAGTGACATTGGCGCGTCGCTCATGTGCACTTGCACGAGGCGCCTGCCAGCCCTCAGCTGGTCGGCAGGAAGCCCGGTGGATTGGCGGGATTTTACCCACCACCACCGGGCACTTGGCAACCATATGGATGGCCCAGGCTAGCCTAATTTTGTCAGATCTCAAAAATGAAGCAGGGTCAGCCCTGGTTAGTACTGTGATCTGCCAACATCTTTTCTGGCACCCAAATGTTGCTTTGGCAGCAGTTGCCTGAGCACAATGATTGGCACTGTGTTACTGAAGTTAAGCTGTGGCAGCCATTTTGTGGCTGGGTCAGCCTCCTGCAGCAGTAGGGTTGGGCCAGCTCTAGGTTGGGAAATACCTGGATATTTGGGGGTGGAGCTGTTCTTGGTGGATGCCACCATCTGTACGGCAACATCTAGTATCTGTGATGCTTTACAGTATAAACACCTTGCCATAAAGAGCTTGGACATTAAAGCATTTAATTTTTTTAAAAAACTGAATCATCTTTTAGTTTTGTGTAGGGCTGTCGATTCGGTTCGGCTGAACTGAAAATCAACCGAATTTTCCTCGATTCGGTGCTTTTCTGTTCGGACGGATCCGAACTCCAAAATGGGAGAAATCCGGGAGGCCGAACTCTTCATGTTCGGCAAGTTCGGTGAGTAAATTCGGCAAATTCGGTGGTTCGGCGGAGACGCATGCGCAGGAGCTGATCCGCCCGTTGGCAATCTGCTTTCTCCCGCGGCCAATGGTAGCCCAGCAGATTCTTCTCATGGCCAATCAGAGCATTGATTTGAAGTTTTGAACTGGCCAAGAGAAAGTTTAAAACGCCCGCCCATCCCTCCCTTCCCCACTGTCTTCCATTTTGGTGGCGAGAGATCCAGCCAGCAGAATTGGTGCGGTTGAGAGATCCACCCGAGTTCATCAGTTGGAACTGGTTTGAGGGTGTTTTGTGGTGTTTGTGTTGTGCAGGTGGTTGGTTTGCTTGGGGTTCCACAGTCCAGGCCCCCCCCCCCGGTTGGCTTGAGAAGGGCGAGCGGTCTCCGTGCGGAGGTGCGAGGAGGATTTTCTCGCCGCCGGGGCACCTGGTTTTCAGAACAAAAGAGAAGTTTGGCCTTTGAGGCGAATGTCCGTCTTTTTTTGGGGGGGGGCTATCACCTATCACAGCTTCTTCACTCAGTTAGTAGGCTGTCCGAAACGTGGACAGTGAGCTGGAGCGCTTGCAGCCAGTGCTCCATCTTCTCCATCAAACAACTTAGGCAACCACGGACCTCATTAGGAAAGACAGGATGTCGCGTTTACGGTGGTCGTGAGTCCCGCGCACCTTTCGCCCCAGACCCCCTCTAATCTTTGCAACCGGGGATTGCCAAAAGCCGCTGGGCAGCCACATCTCAAAGTGGAAGATATACATTACACAGGAAAAGACTCTCTGAGAAAAAGAAGGGGGCGTATGTCTTTCCCTTCCTCCAGCCACTTTTTGTAAGAGAGTTGGGTGGTCAATTAATTACTTCCTCTAGCCCGCGGAGCTGCCATGGGTGCAATGCTTATATTTCGCATTTCACCTTGGCATGCAGTTTGTGAATTGCGTGGGCTCTCTCAGTCCAATGTATTGCATTACATCATTTGCTTGAATGTGCAAATGCAGCCGAGCCGAGTCACGGACGGTCTATGCTTTGCGATGGGCAATTGGGGGAGGGCTTCCGGGATCCATATCTTGCCTCCCTAGGACCCCATCGTCACCAAAATTGGCGGTCCTTTCAATAAGGGTCACAAGAAGCAATGATGAAAGTTTTGAACGTCCAGCTCTAACCCCCCCCCTGCAGCCGCGGGAGGCCAAGAGTGATTGTTTAAAATTTAAATGGCAATATTCGGCCGAATATTTTGCCGAACTTTAATTTCTCGCTGAATTTAACGGATCCGAATCAGGGGAGTTCGGACTTCGGCGTGTGCCGAATCCAGACGGGCCGAATTCAGCCGAATCCGAACTATACCGATTTTTTTTATTTTCAACAGCCCTAATTTTGTGCAGTAACTCGTGTGCATTTGGGCTGAAAGGCAATGTGTAACTATCACAGTTATTATAAGTGGGGACCTTCAAGGTCTTGTAAGAACATAAGAAGAGCCCTGCTGGATCAGTTCAGTGGTCCATCTAGTCCAGCATCCTGTCTCACATAAGGGTCACCCAGTTCCTCTGGAGGTCCAACAACAGGGCACAGAGGCTGAGGCCTTCCCCTGGAGTTGCCTCCAGGCACTGGGATACAGAGTTTGACTGTAGGGAAGGGAAAATCCCATTTCGACCTTCTTCACCCCACCCCTCAGGGTTTCCTTTCCCTTCACTGATTCTGCCTTCCCTTTCTCCTCCCTCTAGCTCCAATTTCTCCATCCGCCCTGTTTCCTTCTCCTCCTGCAGAATGTTAGTGCCTTACCTATTTTCCTGCAGGATGCTGGTTTTCTACAACAACCTCAAATGATGCCTCTACTTTTGGCAGTTTGGCATTTGCTTTTTAAATTTTTTTTTAAATTTCAAATGGATACAAACATACAAACATACAGACATACACATCAGTTTCTTACATTATACTGGAACATACTCTATAAGTTCAATTTGATTAGACATTCTTTGGATTATCATGTTATCATACTCCACAACAGATTTTTTACTTAAATTTTCACATTCTGTTATTTTTTGCTAATTAGGCAATTATCTCCCATAATTACAACTGATCTCCAGTCTAGAGAGATCAGTTATAACCTGCTGAGCTCTCTCCCCTTCCCAAAGCCCACCCTCTCCAGGCTCCACCCCCAAATCTTCAGAAATTTCCCAACCTAGATATGGCAACCCTATCTATTGTGGTGCCCAGTGTTTCGAGTAAACCAATTCTGGTTCCAAACTTGGCCACAATGGCCCTTCTAGCTTGGTTTCTCCTTGCCAAAATATGTTGATTGTTGGATGGCACTAGACTGAAGTCCATGGACAGGAGAGCTAGAAGAGCCTTCTAAGGAGTGGTTACCCCCAGGACCATGGGTTTTCAATGCAAGAGAGGAACTATCGTGTTGTATTGTATCTTCTAAATGCTCAACCCTGCCAAATCTGAGGATACATAAATCCAGACACTGGAGCCATGAATGGACAAGATAGATGATAGACCTTTCCACAAACCTGAAAAATGCCCCAGGTTGGTGGAAAATCTGGAATCTACAAGAAAAAAAAATACTTTGGAGGATTAGAAAAAACCCCAAAATAATAAAAAGTGTGCATGTAGATTTAAGAAATGGATGCTTTCAGTGGCCATTGCTAGGCAACCACAACAGTTTTTGGCAGCATTCCAGGATGCATTAGAAAATTTTAAAAATATTCCTTTTTGAAATTTGTTTTAATGTTTTGACTGTTCTCCTTGGATACTTTGAACTTGGAAAGGCGGCATAATTTTTTTAAAAAGGTTTCCATTTCAATGCGGTTAGGGCTGTTGATTCGGTTCGGCCCGAACTGAAAAACAGACGAATTTCCCCTGATTCAGTGGTTTTTAGTTCGGCACGAACCGAACTCAAAAATGGAGGGCAACCGGGGGAGCCGAATTCAGCGAGTTCGGGAGTTCACGAATAAATCCGGCCAATTCGGGGCGTCAGTAAGCAGCATAACCGTCAGTAAGCAGCATTCTCCTCCCCCGGCCAATCGGTGGCCAAGCTGGGTCTTCTTCTGGCCAATCAGTCAGGATTGAGTACTGGAGGAAATGTGCGGCCCAGCCGGAGAGAGAGAGAGAGAGGGAAATCCTCGTGTATGTGTGTGTGGGGGTGCTTGTGCACATTCACTCCTTTCTGTGGCTGCAGGGGGCGTATTTTTTGGAGTGCAGACCCCAAACTTTCAGCAGAGATTCAGACAAGCCTTCTTAAGAGATCACCCAAGTTTTATAAACATTGGGTCAGGGGGTCCCGAGATATGGGCTCCCCCCTTTTTTCTTTCCATGGCTGCAGGGGGTGCATTTTTGGGGGTACAGACCCCAAACTTTCAGTGGAGCTTCAGATGAGCCTTCTTAAGATACCACCCAAGCTTTGTAAAGATGGGTTCAGTGGGGGCAGAAATATCGGCTCCCCCTTTTCTCTTTCCATGGCTGCAGGGGGCGCATTTTTTGGGGTGCAGATCCCAAATTTTGAGCGGAGCTTCAGGCAAGCCTTCTTAAGAGACCACCCAAGTTTTGTAAACATTGTGTCAGGGGGTCCCGAGATATGGGCTTTCCTCTTTCCCCTTTTCCCTATTGGGATGAATGGTATCCTGTATGCATCTCCTCCAGAGCAAAACGTCCCGTGCCTAAATGGAAACATCTTGGATTACCCAGTCTTCCCCAGCCCCTCCTGATGGAACAGAAGACAGCCACAGTAAGACCCCTTTGGGGGCTTTAATCTATAATTTTTCTCCTGTGTGTGTGTGTGTGTGGGGGGGAAGCAGAGTCTGTGTGTGTGTGGGGAGGGAGCAGTTTCTGTGGGTGGGGGGGAAGCCAAAGGGGGCTTTTGCCGGTTCTGCCTGGGGTGTGTGTTCCCCCTCGAGTCTCTCTCTCCCTGGTTTGAGGGGGGGTTTCAGTTGTGTGTCTTCAGGTTTTCCCTCATTCATAATAACTTCTCAGCTGTTTGTCGGGGCTGGGAGCTTTGTGCGTGGGCGGCAAGCTCAGCTCAGAGATGCACATTAAGGGTGGGGGGGACCCCTTTCGGGGCCCATATCTCAGCCCCCCCTGACCCAATCTTTACAAAACTTGGGGGGTATTTCAAGAAATGTCCTTTGAAGCTCTGCTGAAAGTTTGGGACCTCTACCCCCAAAAATGCCCCCCCAGAGCCGCGGAAAGGCACGGTTGTGTTTTTAATGGCTTTATTCGGCCGAATTTTTTTTCCGAACTTTGAATTCCCGCCGAATTGCACGGACCCGAAGTGGGGGAGTTCGGACTTCGGCATATGCCGAATCTAAATGGGCCAAATTCAGCCGAATCCGAACTATACCGAAATTTTTTTAATTCAACAGCCCTAAATGCGGTAGGGAAATTTAAATATGATGATGTCATACTATGAATTGTATAAAAAATATTGTCGAAGGCTTTCACGGTCAGAGTTCACTGGTTCTTGTAGGTTATCCGGGCTGTGTGACCGTGGTCTTGGTATTTTGTTAGCAGATTAGCTTTGGATTTGTTAGCAGATTAGCTTTGGATTTCACACATTAACAGATCACTTCAGGATACAATGGTTCCATATTAACATAGCACACCCTCATTAGCACATTATCTTGATACTACAGGACAATGATTAGCACATTACCTTTGATACTTTTTGCAGGACAATGATTCAGCTCAAACCCAACCCCTTTCTGACTATTTATTACTCTTCCTACACACTTGACACTGAGAGACACTGTCCTTCAGTGTTACTCCTCTGAAGATGCCTGCCACAACTACTGGCGAAATGTCAGGAAACAAAATACCAAGACCACGGTCACACAGCCCGGATAACCTACAAGAACCTATGAATTGTATATTCCACAACATTATAGCCCAGTAGTATGGGGTTGCTTTAATAGCCTCCCAGTGTGAGCTGCAACTTTTAGTTCAAGCCCATTCCAGACTGATATCCACTCTGACATCACAACAGTATTAAAATAGGGCACCAGTGGATTTCCCAGCCTTGGCATTTTCCATATTGCTTGTTGAAGAAATCACCCTATGGTAGGAATATTCAGTCCAACCCTTTCTTTTATGTTCAATCTTCAATGATCTCAGGCCCTCAAGGGGATCTACAACCAATTTTATTTAAAGGAAAGTATTTGTGCTGAACCTTGTTGGGTAATGCAATCCTGGAACTTCTAACAAACTGTCTTGTCCTATTTGCGACTTGGGCCCTCTGTGCTTCTAAAGTAATTTCTTTGCCTGTTGGCAAAATGTTATTTGTTTCAGCTTGCCCAGCTTGTGATACCTGCCAGGAGATAACTGTAATTCATTGTTATGTTAGCTCATTAAAATTTATGGACTAAAACCTGAACTGCTGACTTCAGATTAAGAAGAAAGTAAACACTCAGTAATGACTTTAAGGTTTTGAAATAAAAGAAGGAATACAGAGGTAGCGTAAAGATATGGATTTTTTTGTACAGATTAGCATTATTAAAGCAATAAAATGCCAAGAAAGTCATTTGTAAAGATTTTTGTGAAAACCCCCAGAGAAAAAGGAAGTAGTTCCTTGATTCAGCTGTGTCTGTGGGAGAAGAATCTCAGCTGGAGCCTTTCCCTGCAGTTTTGCTCTGCCTGCGTTGGGCTTGCCCAATGTTCATCTGTCTCAAGTCATTCTCTCAGCAACTTGTTCTTATCTGTGTTTGAACCAGTGGCTCCATCCATCCATCCATCCATCAGCCAGTCAGTCAGCCATTTAGCGCAAGAGCTGATCAACCTACAGTTTGCTCCTCATCAAGACAGCAGGCACAAACTTCTTAGAAAAGCAAAGAACAATTGGCAAGCAAAGGGAAAATTTCCCCCATGTTTTAAAACATCAAAAGATTGTCTAAACACAATTGCATTTTATAAGCAATGCTGCCCCTACCCCACAGTTAAAATCTATGATGAAATGAAATAATGGTTACTGAGAAGTAGGCCCTATTCATTTCAATGGAACTTCCAATAAGATGCTTATGATTAGCATGAAAGAATATAATTGTATCATAATCTATTTGCCAGAAGCCACAAATATAAAAACCGGTCAGGAAAAATAGAAATGATCTTTGTTGCTGGTAGAGATCTCAACCCGGTGGTCTGGAGACCAAGTCCTATGAGGAAAGGTTGAAGGAGCTTGGTATGTTTTGCCTGGAGAGGAGACAACTGAGAGGTGATATGATAACCATCTTCAAGTACTTGAAGGGCTGTCATATAGGGGATGGTGCCGAGTTGTTTTCTGATGCCCCAGAAGGTCGGACCAGAACCAATGGGTTGAAATTAAATCAAAAGAGTTTCTGGCTAAACATTAGGTAGAACTTTCTGACAGTTAGAACGGTTCCTCAGTGAAACAGGCTTCCTTGGGAGGTGGTGGGAAATTTTTAAGCACAGGCTAATGGCCATATGTCAGCAATGCTGATTTTCTGTGAACTTAGGCAGATCATGAGAGGGAGGGCAGGAAGGATTGTGTCAGGGTGAGCCGATTGTCACTTTGGGGTCAGGAAGCAATTTTCCTTCAGGCCAGATTTGCCAGAGATCCTGGAGGGTTTTTGTTGCCATCTTCTGGCCATGAGTATGGGTCACTGGGTGTGTGTGGGGTGGGGAGGTAGTTGTGAATTTTCTGCATTGTGCAGGGGGTTGGACTAGATGACCCTGGTGATCCCTTCCAACTCTCTGATTCTCTGATTCTCTGATCCACATCTTGTAGAAGAACAGTGTATAATTTCAGACAACTCAATCCCTCATTACCACCACCACCCCAGACCACCAGAGGAATACTTCCATGACACCATAGCACTTCCATCAGCCTGCCCAGCAGCAGAGCTTTTCTGGGCAAATATATTATTATTTAGGAAATGCATAATATCATTAGGTCATGAATCATGAGTTATGCAGGCCAAGAGAAATTATTTCACGTAAGTTGTTCGCTGGTTTCAGTGTATATACCCTGCCTTTAAGTTATTTGTCTTCCAAGAATACATAGAATAGGGTTAGGAATAAAACTAGTTCCTTGCCTGTTCTATCTGCTGCTTAATGAAAGGATCTCATTCTCTCTTTCCTTCTATCAGCTTCAGCCACTGCACCACAAGTGAATGGAAAGCTGTGAGCGATATGAAAAAAAAACGGATTCACTTAAATTCAAGTCAAAAATATTCCAAGGTCCCTGCAGGTATAGGAAGCTAATTCAAAGTGAAGAGCCGAGACTCAAAAAATCTCCTAGAGAGTCAGGAAAAGAAGGGCTAAATTCAAGTCCAGTAGCCCCTTTACAGCCCATTACTGAGATTCTGGATGAATCTCTTTAGGAGGCGGCGTGACCTCCCCGCCAGCGTGTTTGTGATCACGCGATTACACGCCCTTACCCTGGAGGGGAGGGCAGTTCCGCCGGTGCCCAAGCGCTGCGGAGTTCCACCTTGCCCTACCGCTGGCGCTGCCTCTCTATGGTGGAAGCCACGGTGTACAATGGCCGCGCCGGTGCAGGGGGGGCACTCCTGGGGCGGGCCAGGGGGAGGAGCTGCCGGTTAGGTGGCTTCCTGTCCCAATTCGTGCCAGTACACCAGCGCTGGGAACAGCATTGCTGCGCCTGCTTTTTAGCAGGCGCAGCCTCGCTGTTCTCTATGGGGTGAAAGGCCCCGTTAAAACAAAAAATCGCCGCGAGATGGCTTTTTTGGGTTTTGTGACGTACACGAAACAGCTTAGGAGGAGGCGTGGCTGTGCCTCTTCCCCGCCGTCTGAGTACGCCATCAGCTCAGGAATGGGCTGTTAGAGACCAACCAGATTTTCAGAGCATAAGCATTTGAGAGTCAAAGCTTCCTTCTTCTGGTGAAGAAACTGTGAACTGAGATTTGAGTAGATTCTCTCTGAATGCTCAACTTGGCTGAATTTGGGAGTGCAGACATAGAAGAAATGAATTAAATTATGATTATAAATAAGGATGTTCTTATTTTGTTTCAGTTTTGTGGCCCAGGCTAAGGCAATTTTGTCGGATCTCAGAAGCTAAGCAGGGTCGGCCCTGGTTAGTACATGGATGGGAGACCACCAAGAAGTCCAAGGTTGTGATGCAGAGGCAGGCAATGGCAAACCTCCTTAGAAACCTTATGGAGTTGCCATAAGACAGCTGTACCTTGACAGTGCTTTCCACCACCATGGCTCAGTTTGGAAGTTCAAGTTCCTTTTATAGTTTTTCCACACCCAAGACAAAACTGTCATCTCTTTCCCCAGCCATATTTGTGGTTTTACTGATGGTATTTACCTGCTTGATTTGATTGTCAGCTACCTGAAAAAAAACATTGTGGAAAGGCAAGATATAAATGTTTCAAAGAAATACATTCACTCACACCACAACCCTATGATACACATGAACAGATGCAGATACCTGCTACTGAGTCAGACCATTAGTCTATCCAGGTCAGTATTGCCTCCTCTGGCAAGGCCCCTACAGGATTTCAAGTGGAGATCTTTCACATCACCTATCAACTGGAGTTTCCTGGAATCCAGCCAGAGACCTTCAGAATGCAAAGCAGAGGCTCTTCCACAGAACAACAGCCCTTCCCCGGGTATAAAACTGTGCTCCATTTCAGATCCTCTTGGAACTTTCTTCCGTTCATACCTTCCCTTCAATCTGTTATAGCTGCTGTGGTCCAAATATGACCCCTTGTTTTGGCTATACTACCAGCCCTCTAGAACAACTTCCCAGAGGAGGCTAGGCAAATTCCTACTTTGATCTGCCTTTGGACACATTTTGTTTAAAAGGGTACTTGATGGAAGGTTGGTTGGTTGTGTTTTAATCCTTTATGTCTCTGTACTTTACTTTAATGATACTGTTTATATGGCCAATTCAGCCCTGAACAATGTCACACTAAGATCAAAATTAAAAAAGGAATATATATAAACTATGGCTGGTTTTATGAAAAGCTATGGTTGGTTTTAAAGGGAATGGGTGTGCCACTACATCTGATCATTTTGATGCACAACCTGTACTCTGGACAAGAGGCCACAGTTAGAACAGAATATGGAGAAACGGAATGGTTTCCAGTTGGCAAAGATGTCAGACAAGGATGTATTTTATCTCCCTATCTCTTCAATCTATATGCAGAACATATAATTAGGAAAGCTGGATTAGATTTAGATGAAGGTGGAGTGAAAATTGGAGGGAGGAACATTAATAATTTGAGATATGCTGATGACACTACATTATTGGCAGAAAATAGTGAAGATTGGAAACAACTACTGCTGAAAGTTAAAAGAGAAAGTGCCAAAGAAGGACTGCAGCTGAACATCAAGAAAACAAAAGTAATGACTACAGGAGAATTACACAACTTTAAGGTTGACAATGAGGAAATTGAAATTGTTCACGACTTTCTATTCCTTGGCTCCACCATCAACCAAAAGGGAGACTGCAGCCAAGAAATTAGAAGGAGATTGAGACTGGGAAGGGCAGCCATGAAGGAGCTAGAAAAGATTTTGAAGTGTAAGGATTTGTCACTGGCCACCAAGACTAGATTAATTCATGCCATCGTATTCCCTATTACTATGTATGGGTGTGAAAGCTGGACAGTGAAGAAAGCTGATAGGAAGAAAATAGATTCCTTTGAAATGTGGTGTTGGAGGGGAGTGTTATGGATTCCGTGGACTGCCAAAAAAACAAATCAATGGGTTATAGATCAAATCAAGCCTGAACTGACCCTAGAAGCTAAAACGACTAAACTGAGGCTATCACATTTTGGTCACGTCATGAGACGACAAGAGTCACTGGAAAAGACAGTCATGCTAGGAAAAGTTGAGGGCAGCAGGAAAAGAGGGAGACCCAACAAGAGATGGATTGACTCAATAAAGGAAGCCACAGCCTTCAATTTGCAAGATCTGAGCAAGGCTGTCAAAGATAGGACATTGTGGAGGACTTTCATTCATAGGGTCGCCATGAGTTGGAAGCGACTTGACGGCACTTAACACACACACACACACACACACACACACACACACACTATATACACACACACACACACACACACACACACACAAGCAGAGAGGGGGAGAGAGAGTTCTAGATAAACAATAAGAGAATTAGTTTTTTTATCTTGATTGAGCGAGATAAAAACTTGACAACTGCCAATGTAATATTAAAATCCACCCCTGCTAAAAGAACCCTCACATTTTCCAATTCACAAACAGATTTCCAGATAAAAGGCTTTATCCATCTGTCTCTGGCTTCGTTGAGCAGGTTGCAGCTAAACAAGGAATGCTGAAGAGTGTCTATTTGGCCAGGACCACATTGGTGTACTATCTCACAATACGATGCCCTATTTAGACAACCCGTTAACTCCCCTGATGGAATGGCATTTAGTCTAGGTAAGGTAAAGGTCCCCTGTGCAAGCACCGGGTCATTCCTGACCCATGGGGTGACGTCACATCCTGACGTTTCCAAGGCAGACTTTGTTTACGGGGTGGTTTGCCAGTGCCTTCCCCAGTCATCTTCCCTTTACCCCCAGCAAGCTGGGTACTCATTTTACCGACCTCGTAAGGATGGAAGGCTGAGTCAACCTTGAGCCGGCTACCTGAAACCAACTTCCGTTGGGATCAAACTCAGGTCGTGAGCAGAGCTTTGGACTGCAGTACTCAGCTTAACACTCTGCGCCACGGGGCTCCTGGCATTTAGTCTAGCCAACATAAATAATCATCTTTATCATGGGATTGTCAGAAAATCAAAACACATCGGGAGAGATTGTGGCAAGTTTAGACCTAGGTATAGAGGTGAGCATACTCTACGTGCTCTTATTGTAGTACTTCCAAAATCCAGTTTTTGCAAGCATTTTAAGATTGAAGAAAGAGCTGCCAATGATTTTATAACTATGTTTTAATTGTTCTGGAGCATAGGTGTCAAACCTACGGCCTGCAGGACGGATCCAGCCCCTTGAGAGCTCTTATCCAGCCAGTGAGCCAGCCAAGGCAGCCACCGCCCCCACACCTCCGCTCCTGATCTGGGTTGGTGGTACATAGGGTACACATGGCCCCGCCTGACCAAGTGACATTTATATCATATCCGGTCCTCGTAACAAATGGGTTCTACACCCCTGTTCTGGAGAGTGCTCGATTAGCCCTGTTTTGTAAGAAGCTTTGAGCTACCATGGATGGTTGGATTTGAGTCCAGTAGCACCTTAGGGACCAGCAATATTTGGGGGAGGGAATAAGCTTGTGAGAGTCAAAGCTTATACCCCCCTCCAATATTCTGGTGGTCTCTAAGGTGCTACTGGACTCAAATCTAGCTCTTCGACTGCAGACCAACACAGCTACCTTCCGCAACTGTCTTCATGGTTGGTTGGAAAGTCAGGATATACATATTTGAATAAATTAACTACAGCTACAATGTCTTTTTGGCCTGCTATAAATGTGAATGGTGGAAAGTGTCTGTCACTTTAATTTTGGTGCTTCCATTCATGCACCACAATTAATGGGAACATTTGTACTGGAGGCGGCCACGCACCGCTGGCAGATAGAGACAACGCGTCCATGGCAAGCACCAACAGCTTTTCTTTTTTACAGTTCGAAACAAAATAGCCAACAAAATTACTTTGGCCTTTGCAAGTCTCTATAAAGAGCTTTACAATGTTCAGCAAGAGCTCTTTGACCTTCTTCCTGCATTCTGTAGTGCTTCTCACTGCAAACCAAAGTCTGGGACTATCAGGCAGGGCTTTTTATAAAAAAGGATTAGAAACAGAATGAAACAGCCATCGCCGCATGCCATGTGGCACCACATGGGATTTGGACAGGAATTGATGTCGTCCATCAAAGGCTCACTCCAGCTTCTTCATCCAGAGTTCAAACAAAATGCTTAAGGCCAAAATAGGAAATGAGAACTTTTGGGTTCACTAGCCTAACTATAAAGTGACTGGCAACTGAAGCTGTTTCAGAACAATGTACAATAACATACTTTCCAACCGAAGAAAAATGGGGTATAAATAAATAAATCACAATTATTTTTCCCCACCCCCCACCCCAAAGCTACAATCAACAGCAACTGAATCCCTGTTGTATAAATGTGCCGAGGTCTACGTTGTGAGTAGGACTGCCAGGTCCCTTTTCGCCACCGGTGGGAGATTTTGGGGGGTGGAGCCTGAGGAGGGCTCTGTCCTTTTTCAGGAGCTCTGTCCATAATAAGTTTGCCATAGACAGGCTTTGTCCATATGTCTGTTGTTGTAAATTATTTCTCATAAGAAATAAAATCCTAACGAATAACAGTAAAAAAATTTTTTTCATGGAGGACAAAGTGTAGAGGGTGTGTTCTCTACTTTGATAGAAAGAATTGATATATCCTCTGTCGATACGATGCAATCAACATTGCCGTTGGCCTGAGTGTCGCATGAAAGCTGTGCTGCCAGAAATTGGCCAGATCCAAATGGCTAAAGTGCGACCACAATATGCCCATCAGCCATGATCCTGAAAAAGCCAGAGAGCCAGCATGGCGTAGTGGCTGGGAGGAGCTGGCAAAAAGAGACACAAGAAGCAGTGGGGGAGGGGGAGTTGTCAGAGCAACAGCATTACATCACTTCTGGAGAAAACCATAGAGTTTCTGGTGATTTCTAGAGAGACATTTACCTTTATAAGTGACATGACACCATTGCTCTGATGGCGATTTTTAAACCTAATTTTTCTCCCCCCAGCTGCTTGAATGGCGGTGGGAAACCGGGAGCTGGGGGTGGGAGATCTCCCATCCCCTCTGGGTAACTGCCAAGTCTAATCCATAGGTACTTCAGGGTGCCTGTTATGGATGGCAGCCTCCAGGTGCTAGTTGGAGATTTTGTGCTATTACAACTGATCTCCAGCTGATAGAGATCATAGAATCACAGAATCATGGAGTTGGAAGGGACCACCAGGGTCATCTAGTCCAACCCCCTCACAATGCAGGAAATTCACAACTATCTCCCCCCCACACCCCCAGTGACCCCTACTCCATACCCAGAAGATGGCCAAGGTGCCCTCCCTCTCATCATCTGCTTAAGGTCATAGAATCAGCATTGCTGACAGATGGCCATCTAACCTCTTCTTAAAAACCTCCAGACTAGGAGAGCTCACCACCTCCCAAGGAAGCCTGTTCCACTGAGGAACCACTCTAACAGTTAGAAAATTCTTCCTAATGTCTAGACGGAAACTCTTTTGATTTAATTTCAACCCGTTGGTTCTGGTCTGACCTTCTAGGGGTACAGAAAACAACTCGGCACCATCCTCTATATGACAGCTTTTCAAGTACTTGAAGATGGTTACCATATCACCTCAGATCAGTTCACCTGGAGAAAATTGCTGCTGCAGCAATTGGACTTATGGCATTGAAGTCCCTCCCCTCCCCAAATCTCACCCTCCTCAGGCTCTGCCCCAATAACCTCCCACCGGTAGCGAAGAGGGACCTGGCAACCCTTACTAAGGTAAAGGTCCCCTGTGCAAGCACCGGGTCATTCCTGACCCGTGGGGTGACGTCACATCCCGACGTTTCCTAGGCAGACTGTGTTCATGGGGTGGTTTGCCAGTGCCTTCCCCAGTCATCTTCTCTTTACCCACAGCAAGCTGGGTACTCATTTTACCGACCTTGGAAGGATGGAAGGCTGAGTCAACCTTGAGCCGGCTACCTGAAACCAACTTCCGTCGAGATCGTGAGCAGAGCTTGGACTGCAGTACTGCAGCTTACCACTCCTGCAACCCTTACAACAGAGATCAAATCCCCTGGAGAAAATGGCTGCTTTGGAGGGTGGACTCTATGACATTGTACCCCACTAAGGTCTCTGTCCTCCCCAGGCGCCATCCCCAAATCTCCAGGAGTTTCCCAACCCAGATCTGGAAACCCTACCCCCACCCCCAGCCGGTGGCCAGGGGGGACATGGGAACTTTACTTGCTGATCTAGTAAAACTGAATCAGCAAAGCCACATGAATTCCCACAACTCCTACTTACACTCTAGTAGGCCACAACTTTAAGGCTGACAATGAAGACATTGAAATTGTTCAAGATTTTCTGATCCTTGGCTCCATAATAGACCAAAAGGGGCACTGCAACCAAGAAATCAGGAGGAGATTGAGACTGGGAAGAGCAGCCATAACAGAGCAAGAACCGATTCCTAAGGGTATTGGTGTGTTTCTGGGGACCGAGATCAAGTTAATTCTTGCCATATTACTCCCTATCTAAGTGGAAGATTTAACACTTGTCCTAGTGCTGAGAAATTAGTATTTTTGTTAAAAGACTCTAATGGGTTTGTTTCTTATAGGACCTCCCTGTATGCTCTGGCAGCAAAGAAAATAAGGTCCAACATGGTTGCTAAGAGAGCTGATCCTTCGGGTTGATTTAATGGTTGCCACAAGGTCCCATTGGCCGATTGGGACACCGCTGCAATTTTTAGCTATTATTGTTGTGTGTGCATCAATTTACCATAGTTTTATTATGCATACTTATTATCAATCCAGCATTTTTTTAAACCTAGTATTTTCCTTTTATTATGCATTTGTGATATTGTTGACATGTTTGTAATGGCCTAAGGCTATATGCAAATAAAACTATTCATTCATTCAAGTGGGAGATCTGCAGCCACCACCTGGAGATTGACAATTCTGACCACCACTGACAGCAGTCTAATTACGACAATAGAGATCAGTTCCCCTGGACAAAATGGCTGCTTCGGAGGATGGACTCTATTATGTCCGCGTGGGTGTTACACGAGACCAGAGACCGAGTTCCAACAACAACCGCTTTATTGACAACCTAGAACTGAACAGAACTACCAATGCTCAACAACCTGCTTATATGCCAATCCCAACCACCCGGAGCCAAGCCCCCAAGTCCGTGATTGGGTGGCTAGAGTTCATGGTCCAATGAGAAGTAAGTGCGAAGGAGCCTGGAGGGACATGGCAAGCTCACCCTGAGTCTTACATACATCACAGACTCCATGACATTGTCCTCTGCTGAGCTCCCTCCTCTCCCCAGGCTTTAAATTGCCTTCCCCTCAACCCCAACTATTCCCAGGACTCAAGAGTGCAGTCGTCCCTGGATTCCATCCCCTCTTTTTTTTATACAGGGGTGGCCACAAGATAATGGCCTTGGTCTGAACGGCAAGGAAACACTCGTGCCGTTGCGCTGAGCTCCTCGAAGGAGAGCCAAGATTCAGCCATAATGATGAAGGTGTGAGAAAGGCTGCACTTGCAGAAATCCCACTCTTGTACAGCGGATCCCACCTCCGGTGCGTCTAGTCGCACCTGCTGCTGCTCTCTCCTTTCCCCTCTTTCTTTCTGCTTTTCGTAGGAAGGGAAGGGAGAGGGGGAGGCGTGGGGACTTCTCCTGCTGGGCCAGGGAACAGAGGAGAAAACAGCATGGGGAAAGAATGCTGTGCACCAAGCTGCACCTCGCAGGCATGCTTTTTAACAAAGGCAAAAACAGAAAAGGCAAGAAAAATAATAATACTGTCACTGGGGGGTTTTCTTTTGAATATCTAGAAACTTGCTGTTTCTGTTTTCTGTTCTCTCTCCTCCCCACCCCCCTTTTTAATGACCTGTCTATCAGATCAAAAATACGTAAGGAATGAATCCTTGCTACTAATTAGGGTTGCCAACCTCCAGGTACTAGCTGGAGATCTCCTGCTATTACAATTGATCTCCAGCCAATAGAGATCAGTTCACCTGCAGAAAATGGCTATTTTGGCAATTGGACTCTACGGCGTTGAAGTCTCTCCCCTCCCCAAAGCCCGCCCTCCTCTGGCTCTGCCTCAGAAACCTCCCACTGGTGGCAAAGAGGGACCTGGCAACCCGACTACTAATCCTGTTTGCTTAAAGTCTGGACTGTTATGACTACTCTGGCCTAAGTTCGGGGTTTGCCATCTTCAGCCCTAGTGCCCTCCACAAAGTACAATGTCTACCTATGAAGATGTTGGTACGCTGGCATATAAAGGGTGTGTTCATGTGTGAGGGTAGGGTTGCCAACTTAGGGTTGGGAAATTCCTGGAGATTTTGGAGGTGGAGCCTGGGGAGAGCGAGGTTTGTGGAGGGAGAGGACCTCACTGGGGTAGAATATTATAGGGTCCACCTTCCAGCCCCCCCCCCCAATCGTCAGGTATTTCCCCACCCAGAGCAGCCATTTAGTTCAGCTGAACTGATCTCTGTTGTCTGGATGTCAGTTGTCATTCTGGGAGATCTCCAGGCTCCATCTGAAGGTTGGCAATCCTAAGGGAGGATAGTACTTGGCCAGACACATTGGGAAAAAGCGGAACCTAGGGGTGCTTCCAACACAGCAGTAGGCTTTGCAATTATGGGGCCCCCGCAGTCAGGAACCCCCCAGCATGGCTCCCCATGGGGGCTGGGGGAGCTGCTTAGGGTTGCCAGGTCTCTCTTGGCCACTGGCTGGAGGTTTTGGGGGCAGAGCCCGAGGAGGGCGCGGTTTGGGGAGGGGAGAAGAAGAAGAAGAGTTGGTTTTTATATGCCGACTTTCTCTACCACTTAAGAAAGAATCAAACCTTCCCTTCCCCTCCCCATAACAGACACCCTGTGAGGTAGGTGGGGCTGAGAGACTTGTGAGTAGCCCAAGGTCACCCAGCTGGCTCCACTCCCAAATTCTCCAGGTATTTTGCAATCTTGAGCTGGCAACCCTAGTCAGAGTCATATGAAAAGTGGTCAGATACGAGAGAAAGACAGCAGTGGGTATGAAAGGGAGTAACGTTTGCTAGATGTTGAGTTACTTAACCCCATATTGCATTTTGGGATGACTTGTGATCTGCAGCTAAGCAGCCTCATAGCTTTGAGTGTTATGAGCCAGCGTGGTGTAGTGCTTAAGAGCGGTGGTTTGGAGCGGAGGACTCTGACCTGGAGAACCGGGTTTGATTCCCCACTCCTCCACATGAGCAGTGGAGGCTGATCTGGTGAACTGGATTTGCTTCCCCACTCCTACACATGAAGCCAGCTGGGTGACCTTGGGCTAGTCTCAGCCCCAGCTACCTCACAGGGTGTCTGTTGTGGGTAGAGGAAGGGAAGGTGATTGTAAGCCGGTTTGATGATTCTTCCTTAAGTGATAGAGAAAGTCAGCATATAAAAACCAACTCTTGTTCTTGTTCTTCTTCGTCTCCTTCTTCACATGTTTTGCTTTTTCTGCTATGATAGTCTTTCATGCGGCCTCAGTGTTTCGCATCTGTAAAATGGACAAACATTTTCTATTATGTGTTTTAAATACGAAAGCTCTAACAGGTAGGCTGGACCCACACACTTAGGCTTATTGAGTTCTTGCATTGCCCTTATGATTTGTGAGCATATGGAATATCTGGACACCTTCGATGAACACAGCCTGACTAGCAACTCTCTGGCCTTTGACCACTGGTCTCCATCCCAGATGTGCAGGCTCATTAGCCTTCCTTCATCCTGCTGGCCTCTACTGGGGCCTTGGATTCGGCCCAATGTTGTCTTTCAGGAGAGGACAAGCCAGGGGCAGACTGGGAGGTTGAACCGGCCCTGGAAAGAGGCTCCACTCCCTAGCTTGTCCTGGGCTCCAGGGAGAAAGGAAGGTAGAAGAAGAGATGTGTGGTAGCTTAGCTTGTGTCTGTCTGTCTCCTATGAGAAAGGGGATGCCAGTTCTTGGGTGGCTCACAGAGGCAGCGTCTGCTGGCGCCCACCAGCTGACAGTGGTAAGCGGCTGCTCCTGCTTAGGTAGGGTTGCCAACCTCCATGTGGTGGCTGGAGATCTCCTGCTATTACAACTGATTGGACAGTAGAGCTTGGACAGTAGCACTGAAGTCCCTCCTCTCTCCAAACCCCACCCTCCTCAGGCTCCACCCACAAAATCTCCAGGTATTTCCCAATCCGGACCTGGCAATCCTATGCTTAGGGTTGCCATGCCAACCTCTAGGTGAGGCCTTCAGATCTGCTGGAGTTACAATTGATCTCCAGATGACAGAGCTCAGTTCCCCTGGAGAAAATGGCTGCTTTGGAGGGTGGATTGTATGGCAATGCACTTCCCTGAGGTTCCTCCATTCCCAAATCCTGACTTCCTCAAGCTCCACTCCCAAATCTCCAGGAATTTCCCAACCCAGGGCTGGCAGCCCTATGCTTGCCCTGCTGGTGGCAGTGGTGGCTGGTCCTGCTAGCTCTGCTCACTGTGGGGGCCGCTGGGTTTCAGTGGCTCATACCTGCCTTGAGAGGGGTGGCCTCGGGAGGGTGGCCCTATAGCAGGATGTCCCTTGGGGAGAGGGTGTCCCAGGGAGGAGAATCTGGTGGGTGGCTGCCCTCATAAGCCAACAGCCCTCCAGGACTTTCCCCAGTGGCCTTCATGGCCAATCCACCCCTGAGGTAACATTAGGGTTGCCAGGTCCCTCTTTGCTACCAGCGGGAGGTTTTTGGGGCAGAGCCTGAGGAGGGGAGGGTTTGGGGAGGGGAGGGACTTCAATGCCGTGGAGTCCAATTGCCAAAGTGGCCATTTTCTCCAGGGGAACTGATCTCTATCGGCTGGAGATCAATTGTAGTAGCAGATCTTCAGCTAGTACCTGGAGGTTGGCAACCCTAGGCAACAGGAATCATAGATGATGTGTGTGTGTAAAGTGCCGTCAAGTCGCAGCCGACTTATGGCGACCCCTTTTTTGGGGTTTTCATGGCAAGAGACTAACAGAGGTGGCTTGCCAGTGTCTTCCTCTGCACAGCAACCCTGGACTTCCTCGCTGGTCTCCCATCCAAATACTAACCAGGGCTGACCCTGCTTAGCTTCCGAGATCTGACGAGAGCAGGCTAGCCTGGGCCATCCAGGTCAGGGCATAGACGATACCCCACAATATTCTGCAACCCAAAACGTTATTGTAGCAGAAACACAATGGTTCCTTGGCAGACAGTTCTGTGTAGAAAAGGTTCTATGACTGTCCAGAGCAAGGATGTTTAACTCATTTGTTACAAGGGCCAGACACGACACGAAGACCACCTGGTCGGGCTGGGCCAGGCCTCGCCAGCCCAGAGCAAGAGTGTGTGCATTTGTGTGTGATTGGGAGGGGGGGTGGCTGGCTGCTGCAGACTCGCCAGCCCAGATTGGGACAGGGGGGTTGACTGTTTCGGCTGGCTCGTGGGCTGGATAAGAGCTCTCAAGGGGCCAGATCCGGCCCCCGGCTGCTTGTTTGACACCCCTAGTCCAGAGGATTCAACCTGGCAGGTCGTGCCAGTGTCAGGTTCTGACTAAAGTCACCTGAAGTGGGGCTCTTGGCAGGACCAGGCCAGGCTCTGGCTTCAGGTCAAGTTCTTGGTTCACAAACTCTGTGTATAGTTTCTCATCCTGTTATCCTGTTATTCACTCAGCTGGCAATCTACAGCTGTTGTATTGTCTACCTTGCCCTGGGAACTGTTATCTCGGGACTGTTTTACTTTGTTTTGCTTTCTCTGGCTAGAGTGCTTTTAACCATGTATTCTGCCCCTGTAACTAGCAGCCTTCTTCGTTCTGTAGACAGTCAGTTCTTTCAATTTACCTTTTTGCTCCTAATAAAGTATTATTGCTTCAGGACCACCTGCCTGGATGAATTTACTTTTAAGGGATGCTAGGGGTTAAACGCCTGATCCTGACAGCCAGCCATCCTGGGTCTGGCAGATTCCCTCTACCATCCTGCCCCCTCATGGAGAAGGGGCATAAAGGACCACCGCCCAGATGTGCCCTGGGCCCCATCTGCAACATTTCCACCACTTTGAGTGTACATGTTTTTGTTGAATTATTGTCTATACACTTTATATTAATTTTTTAACATTGAAATGTTTTAATATTTTGATGTTTGCCACCTTGGAGACCCTATTTGGGTGGAAAGGCAGCAGAGAAATACTTTAAATAAATAAATATGAACATAAAAATATTGAAAATCGTTGCTATGGCATATTCTAGTTTTACGCACTGAATGTTAAGCGGAGAGTGAAATCCCTTTGCTGCTGTATGCGGATCCTTATTTTTAGAAAAAGATGCTTCTTGGACTTCCTGAGACAGGCACATCTTGGGCGCACCAACGGCCACATTAAAGGAGTTAGAAATCAATCAGCAGGAGCCAATTTGGGATCTCTGGAAAGGCCATTTAAGGCGGGATTTGCCCAGTGAGTCTCCTGGTTTGATCCATTTCACCTGCTTTCCCCTTCTCCATATGGTAAACAAAGTGACACATCCCCATAATGTATGTTGCCACCAGCCCCAGTTACTGCCAGAAAGCATTAAACTTGAGGATATTATGTGTTTTTCTTTCATAAAAACGTTGCCCTGGTGTGTTCAGAAAAATATGAGGTTTTAAACAAAATGAATAGGTATGATTACAGAACAAACGGCGCCTGCTTAATTCAGTCTTGCTGCTATTCATTCTTTTCCTTTCCTTTCCTTTTTTCAACCAAGTAAATGTTCCTCCGTCAAATATGCAAAAAATGATCGCTTGATGCGGTTTTTCGGTGACAGTAATTTTTCTTTATCTTTGACATTTATGGCTGCTTTTAAAAGTGGGGAGGATAAAAAAAGAACAAAGATATGGAAATGGTAAACTAAAACACCTCCTTCCATATTATAGCAGGCTTGCATAACTTGAGGCCGTGCACTGTTGACAGGGTTGCCAGCCTCCAGGTGGTGGCTGGAGATCTCCTGGGATTACAACTGATCTCCAGGCGACAGAGATCAGTTCCCCTGTAGAAAATGGCTGTTTTGAATGGTGGGACTCTATGACTTTATTTCTCATTTAAGTCCATCCCCTCCCCAAACCCCATCCTCTTCAGGCTCCATCCCCAAAATCTCCGGGTATTTCCCAATCCGGAACTGGCAACGCTAATAGTTGACCAATCGTCCATGGTGGCCTGCCAGGGTATTGGAAGGCCCCACCCTCCCTGCCCCTGATTTTGAAATGCCAGGCGGGCATCAGAAATGTTAGGTTCATCCATAGCTGTGGGTGGCTGGTTCACTGGGTTTATTATAATTATCATTTGCTTCTTTTGTACCCCACTTTTCCCCCCAGCGGGGTCCCAAAGCAGCTTACATCATTCTTCTCATCTCAATTTTATCCTCGCAACAACCCTGTGAGGTACACTAGGCTGAGCCAGTGTGACTGGCCCAAGTCCACCTAGCCAGCTTCCATGGCAGAGCAGGGATTTGAACCTGTGTCTCTGTCCACTACGCTACATTGGCTGTCTTCTATGCTTTGGTTGCTGTTTAAGCTGCTATACAATGCTAATGAAGCATCAGTTTGGAGGCTGCCATGAAAACGTAGTTTACTTCATGAAACCAGCATTCGGCCATATTCATCACCTTCACTCTCGCCAGGCATCGCTGTAGCAACGGGGAGTGTGAGGACAATCCAGGTTTAAAACAGGATATCTTTGCTTTTTAGGGTTTCCAGATTGCTTGGATCCGCGCTATCCCTGATTGCCCAGCAATCCATCGGCCGGCTCAGAAGCCAGATTATGTCACTTCTGGTTTACACCCGGAAGTGCCGCATCACGACAGGCTGCTTTACCATTCGAACTCCCAAAAGAGTTCTGCTGATTTTCAGAAGTCAGAGGTGTGGATGAAATTCATCTAGTTTCCTGTTTTGTGTTTTTGTTGTTGTTGTGTTTGTGCATTTGTGTGTTTGTGTGGGTATTTTTTGAGAGCCAGGTTAGTTTAATGATAAGAGTGTCAGACTAGGATCTGGGAGAACCAGGTTTGAATCCTCATTCTTCCATGGAAGCTCGATGGGTGACCTTGGGCCAGTCACACACTCTCAGCTTGACCGACCGACCGACCGACCGACCTACCTACCTACCTCACAAGGTCATTATTATGAAGATAAAATGGAAGAAAGGAATACCAAGGAAGCCACTTTGGCTTCCCAAAGGGGGAGAACAACATCATAGGGTTGTTGTGAAGATAAAATTGAGGAGCAGCCAACACACTGGAAGAAAGAGATAGAATACAACGAGATCTGAACACACTGGAAAAGTGGGCGGATGTGAACAGGATGCAATTCAACAAGGATAAATGCCGAGTTCTACATCTGGGTAACAGAAATGAGGCACAAGCATACTGTATGGGGGATACACCTCTGAGCAGCAGGGTGTGTGAACAGGATCTTGGGGTATGGGTGGTCCATAAGTTAAATATGAGCAGCCAGTGTGATGCAGCTACAAAAAAAGCTAATGCAATCTTGGGGTGCATCAACAGAGGCATAACATCCAAATCACAAGATGTCATAGTTCCACTGCATTGGTCAGGCCGCACCTGGAGTCCTGTGTGCGGTTCTGGAGGCCTCACTTCAAAAAGGATGTGGACAGAATCGAGCGGGTGCAGAGGAGAGCGACGAGGATGACCAGGGGCCTGGAGACCAAGCCCTACGAGGAAAGGCTGAGGGAGTTGGGAATGTTTAGTCTGGAGAAGAGGAGGTTGAGGGGGGACAGTATTTGAAGGGCTGCCACTTAGAGGAGGGCAGGGTGCTGTTCCTGTTGGTAGTAGAGGATAGGACTCGCAATAATGGGTTTAAGTTGCAGGAAGAAAGGTACTACCTGGAGATTAAGACAATTCTTTTTACAGTAAGAGTTGTTCAACAATGGAATCAGCTCCCTAGGGAGGTGGTGAGCTCCCCCTCGCTGGCAGTCTTTAAGCAGAGGCTGGACCAGCAGTTGTCAAGGATGCTCTAAGCTGATCCTGCATTGAGCAGGGGGTTGGACTAGATGGCTTGTCTGGCCCCTTCCAACTCTATGAATCTATGAAAGACGGGGTATAAATGAAGTAATACATACATACATACATACATACATACATACATACATACATACATACATACATACATACATACATACATAAAACAGTTTGATATTCTGGCAGGGTATCCCATAATTAAGGCAAACATTTCCTTAAGCTCTTTCAAGAGGAAGTGGTCTGGCTGCCTCAATGCTCCAGGAGAACATTATTCAAGGCTCTTTGTTGGATTCTCTAGAACTCCCATGACCATAAGCAATGACCCAAGATTTAAGGGTAAAGCTCCTAGAATCACCCTCACAATACAAACTTCCCTGGTGATTCAACTGTAAGCCCAGGAAGGGCCATATGCCCATCCCTGTCCATTGTTGGCAGGTATTTCATGCCTTCCACCTATCCTATATAACACGCTGCAACTAGACCCATCTCCTGTTTCCATTACATCACTCTGGTACATCTTCAGGTATTATCTATTACTATAGCAAGTTCAAACTGTCCTATGACAACCCAGATCTTGACTTCTTGGAATCTAAATTTGCACCAATCAGGGAGCAGCCCAAATTCCACCAATGAACAGTTGGCCCCTGAACCTTTAGCCCAGCGTGATCATGGATACTACTTCTAAACCCAATCTTACCAATGGTGGTGCTCTCCCATTGTCTCCAAGGTGCATAAGAAGGGTATCTCAAGCCATCCATTTTCATAAGTGGTTCACCTCCAGAACTGTCATGGGTCAACCTGCTGGGGCTTCCTGAGATGACAAATACCTTGAAACTAAGGTATTTAGAGGAGCAGCCGTAGGCAGAGCAGCCGCAGGCAGACAGGCCCTCCCCGTGTCTGCAGCCACCCAGCACAGGAAATTCATCTGTGTCAGAGGTCCCGCCACAGGCAGTGCCACCAGAGAGCCCCCAAAGCCGCTGGGGCAGAGTCGCAGGAGACTCAGGGCGCAACTACATGAGCAAAGGAGTGCTAGCCTGCAGGCCCAATGAGGAGTACTCCCTGCTGACAGTGATAAGATTAATGAGTTTCACCAGGGAATGGTGAGACAGGATAACAAGCAACAGCTTGTTCCCCCCAGGCCCGCTTAAGTCATCAAGTAGGCTTGGCTGTTAGGGTTGCCAGGTCCCTCTTTGCCCTCGGTGGGAGGTTTTTGGGAAAGAGCCTGAGAAGGGCAGGGTTTGGGGAGGGACTTCAATGCCATAGAGCCCAATTGCCAAAGCGGCCATTTTCTCCAGGTGAACTGATCTCTATCAGCTGGAGATCAGTTGTAATAGCAGGAGATCTCCAGCTAATATTTGGATGTTGGCAACCCTATTGGCTGTTGTGCAAGCAATTCATCACCAACCTCCCTGTGCATCGGCCTTGTCTCCCTGCAATACTTTGGCTTCCTGGTATCCTGTCTTCTTAGACTGACCCTGATCAAGAACACTCCCCAGTGAATGAGATCAGGAATGCCATTTTTGTGCATGGGAGTTTTTTTTCTTTCATTTTTGTTATTCCAAAAGAGACTGTTTCTTGATTGTGTTGTTTTGCATGGTTTTGTTTAATTATTGTTTCTTTCGTCATTGTTGTTTCATTTTCATAATTCTGTTTTGTTATTATTTCTCACTGGTTTTGATAAAAGATCCCCCTTTGGGTCTGTACCTTCATGATTTTCCATCCAAACTGGAAAAACCTCAGGGAGATTCTAGCACTCCCCTAGAACATCCACAATTCCAAATTTCAGACACACAGGATTCTGAGTCAATGAAAGGAACCCATGCATAACTTTAAAGTCTATGGGAGACTTAATGGGAAAGATTCCAAACACGCAGTTAACACAGACAGCAGCATTCAGTGATGTGATCTGACACTGTAGTCCCTTAGCCTGAAGGACAGTAGCTCAAAGAAGTGGCAGCTGGACAAGGCAGGCATTTGGTGGCCGAAGGAGGCAGGGCATTTGGGCAGGCAGGCAGCAGCAGGAGGACCTCGAGGTAGGTTTGTTTGGACAAGGGATAAAGGTTGGAGAGCAGCGGATGCTGGGAAAACGGGAGCACAGACCGAAAAGGGAAAATTGGCCCAGTAGGGCAGCCCTTGGGAGGAGAGTGGAAGGCAAAGTCCTACCCCATATCCTTCAAGACTGGAATGCCTCACACTTGTATGTAATCCTAGTGGCTACAGCTTGCAGTCAATCAAGAGAGCCCACACCGCCTCACTCCCTCCTTCCCTTAAGAAAGGAGCTATCATTTCTCTGCCAGGGTGGTGGAGTGGTTAAGAGCAGTGGTTTGGAGCGGTGGAGTCTAATCTGGAGAACCCGGTTTGATTCCCTACTCTGCCACATGAGTGGTGGAGGCTAATCTGGTGAACTGGATTTGTTCCCCCACTCCTACACACAAAGCCAGCTGGGTGGCATTGGGCAAGTCACAGCTCTGTTAGAGCTCTCTCAGCCCCACCTACCTCACAGGGTATCTGTTGTGGGGAGGGGAAGGGAAGGTGACTGTAATCCGGTTTGATTCTCCCTTAAGTGGCAGAGAAAGTCGGCATATAAAAACCAACTCTTCTTCTTCTACTACTTCTTCTTCTTCCCTTATTAAGAAAGCGCTGTCTGCCTTGTAAAAATGAAACCTGGAGAGTCAGAGAAAGGCAAGATCTCTGTTGCCTGGAGATCTGTTGTGATCCCAGGGGATCTCCAGCTACCACCTGGAGGTTGGATCCCAGGGGATCTCCAGCTACCACCTAGTTAGGTAATATCTGCCCATGTGGGTCATGGTATCAGAGCTGGTGATCTGCACTAGGGATGGAAGCCTAGTCTGGGCCTGCACGACTGGCTCGGTTTGAGGATTCGGCCCAGCACTGGCATCTCTCAAGAACTGGGTGGAGGCCAACTGACCTCTTGTGTCACCTGACCCATGCTGGCTTGGTTGGTTCTATGGTGGTGCTACAGGTGAACACAGCAATCCCCTCCTCTGACCAGACACCATGGTGGTGCTAAGGATGAGAAGATTTCTCACATTCTCCTCCTTAAGAAGAAGAAGGTTTTCATACCCTGATTTTCTCTACCTTAAAGGAGTCTCAAACCAACCTACCCTTCCCTCCCCAAAACAGACACCCTGTGAGGTAGGTGGGGCTGAGATAGTTCAGAGAGAACTGTGATTTGCCCAAGGTCACCCAGCTGGCTTCATGTGGAGGAGTGGGGAAATAAACCTGGTTCTCCAGATTAGCGTCCACCACTCTTAACCACTACACCACGCTGAGGGAAATGTGGGGGTGATATCACAGGGGGTGATATCAACATCTCCCCCAGTCACCATGTCCACAATGCTCCCCCGCCCGTGTCTCACTCCTAAAAGTTCCCTGGATCGCCAGGACTGCAATCCCTAGATGTTGGATTGAAGGTACTGGGGATGTAACCCGGGCAACCCTAGGAAGGATCCACAAGGATGCTTACATAAATCGACAAAATATGATTAAACCAAGGCTGTATCCAGCCCCCCCCCCCCACACACACAACAGATGCACTGCCGGATCTCCCGGATCATGTCTGTTTCAGCTCTATTAATATCTGCGGCAATTGTGATCAGTCTCTCTAGATAAACAGTACGTTAACAGTGTGAAAAAAAATAACAATTTATTTGTTCACTATGAAATACCAAATGCAAGAAGCAGCTGGTTTTAAATGGAGCTGGCAATCAACACAATGGTCGCTAGATCCTGGTGCCCTTGGGATCTGTCTCCAGTACGTAAAATGAAACGCTCTGAATATGCACGTTCTAATGCTTACATTTTGGAAAGATGAATGCGGAAGCCTCTGTTCTTGGCATGGCTGTGTGTTCCACGGTGTGTGTGTGGGGGGATGTTTCCGAAGATTCCCATCTCTGTTCTGTCTCCTGTGCCAGCCAGGGCTGCTCCCTGGAGGCGAGCGATGGTGATTGAGGAGTTACAAATGGAAATGTCGCTTGGCCTCCTGTAACATTATGCCGACAAAGATTGCTCTCTCAGATCTTGCTTTGGCTCTGTCTGCGCTCACTTATATCACAGCCAAAACTAGCTTGGACTCAGATGTCTGAGTAATGTACTACAGTCACGCCTACTTTGGGGAATGCTGAAAAACACCTCCTTTTTGATGGTGTTTTTTTTTGGGGGGGGTTACCTTTTTTTAGCAAACATTATCACACACTGGCCACCTAGTGGTATGATGCTTTCCCACTCACTACAGGCTCCCTGATTGGGTGTAATCACCCATCTAATTAAAAAGGGAGAAAGAAAGAAAAAGGGGGGGAGGCGAGTGGAGAGCCAGCAGTGGTGTAGTGGCGGAAGCATCAGATTAGAGTCTGGGTGAACCAGGTTCAAATCCCCACTCCGCCATGGAAGCTCATTGGGTGGCCTTGGGCGGGTCACACACACTCAGCCTCACTTACCTATAGGATAGTTACGAGAATAAAGTGGAAGAGAGTGATTTCAGGCACCTTGTGTCCCCGTAGAGAAAGGTGGGGTATAAATGAAGGAAAGAAAGAAAGAAATACAGAAGTGGAGGCAGTGTACGGTTGCCAAGTGCCAGGTGGTGGCAGGCAAACCCCCGCCAATTTACCTGGCTGCCCGCTGACCAAGTGAGGGTCGGCGGGCAATCCGTGCAACCGGTGACACGTCACTTCCGGTTCACATAGGGTTGCCAGGTCCCTCTTCACAACCGCCGGGAGATTTTTGGGGCAGAGCCTGAGGAGGGCGGGGCTTGGGGAGGGGAGGGACTTTAATGCCATAGAGTCCAATTGCCAAAGCAGCCATTTTTCTCCAGGTGATCTGATCTCTATCGGCTGGAGATCAGTTGAATTAGCAGGAGATCTCCTGCTACAACCCAGCAGTTGGCAACCCTAGGTTCACATCCGGGAGTGCTGCATTTTGCAAAGGGCCGGTTCATTACCAGTTTGAGTGTAAAACGGCCCCTTGTGAGGCATTTTACACCCGGAAGTGCTGCATCGCAACAGGGAGTTTGAGTGGAAACCGGCCCTTTGCAATGCAGCACTTCCGGATGTAAACCCGAAGTGATGAAGCACTTCCAGGCGCACGCAACCCCCCCCCCCACCCCGCACCACCTCTACTCTAAAAACCTCCCGCCGAAGAAGAAGAGGGACCTGGTAAGCCTAAGGCAGTGAGAGAAAACAATAGCATTGAACAGGATGAAAACGGTGAATATTTACAGTAAGCCTTTTTCATAAGAAATTTACTGTCTAACATATGAACATATGAATATATGAAGCTTCCTTCTTCTGAATCGGACCCTCGGTCCATCAAAGTCAGTATTGTCTACTCAGACTGGTAGCGGCTCTTTAGTGTCTCAGGCGGTGGTCTTTCACATCACCTACCTGCCTGGTCCCTTTAACTGGAGATGCTGCCAGGGACTGAACCTTCTACTCAAATTGGGACTTTCAACCTGAAAATTAAAAAGCGTGATATTCTGCCCAAACTAAACTTCTGCTACCTTGATAGCCAATATTCATATTTCACCTAGAAAATGCAGTACTGTGGGGTGAGTTCTGATTTGGATTTTAAAACTATGCACGAGAATGGCTTTGGCAATATAACCTTAATGTTAAATCACAACAGACCAAATTTCCTTCACGGTTAAAACCTTGTATCAAGTGTACATCATTATGTTTCTTTACATTAGTAATCTAGTTTAATATTTAATACCATATGCACCCCAGGTACTGGAGTGTTCTTTAGAACTTGTGCATTTATTTTATTATTAATTACAATAATTACAAAAATGGAGTATTAAGAAATTATCATAATTAATATAAAAATGAAATAGATTCATCATGTAAACTGCCTCTAATGCAAAAATAAAAGTTTCTTTCATTTTATTCTTTTTTTGTCATTATTGCAAACAGACACTTTGGAAGGTGGACTCTATGGTGTCATAAGAGCCCTTGGGGCAGGAGGTTGGCTGCCGTGGCAGGCAATCAGGTGAGCCTGGGACTCATGAACAGCTCCTAGGGGCTGGATGTGGGCCTGCAGCCAGAGGTCCCCCGTCCATAGTGACCTGTAGCTTATCTGTCTCTCAGTCCTTCCGGGATCTCCATTGCAGTTGCCTGATTCTACTCACCGATCTGATCACTTCTACCTTTTGACTAATGCGGCAATTCTCTACTCATGCACAGCTCCCGGTTCGTTGGGTGCTTGTTTGTTGTTACACTCTCACATGGAAAATTCGATAAATATTTAATTAAAAATAATGAATGCAGTGCCATAAAACTCGTCTGGAAACAGAAGTGCAATCTTAGGGAGGCTCGTATTTTTCTAAATGGGTATTGAAATGATTTATAATTAAGTCAAGAAAAGCGTAATAAAGTTGGAAGTTATGAAATACGATGTTATCTGAAAATGAAGTACTTCTATTAATTTGCCAACTGGCAACGGTGAGCCAGAACAGTAAGTGATATCCTAAAATACCATGAAAGATTAAAAAAATGGAACTTACAAAAGGAAGAAAAAATATAATAATTATATAGAAAGAGCAATAGCATAAATTATCCTATTCCCATATCAAGCCCCCTAAAAGCCATCTGAATTTTTATGATGAAAGTGCAGAGAGAGAAAGGGGATAATTTGAATTGAAGGAGTGAAATAATTTGCCAAGTGATTAAACTATTGCAATTTATTAGAGTTTTAATGCAATATTTTCCTGGGATATGAAAAAGTTTTACAACATGTAATATAGCAATTTTATAACTGGTGATCAATACTGACCTAACTGTAATAACCTGTTTTGAGATTTATAATCTTACTTTGCATTGCATTTAGACTCCAAGGTTTGTAAGGAAAAATAAGCTGAATCTTCATGTTTTAGGGAATCTCATTAAGAAATTAATGCTTTTCTGTTTTAATATACTCTCCTTAAGGTGTATTTTGCAGTTGCAATTCAGTGAGAAATTCTCATACCTATGCCCCTTCGAACTGAATGGGAGGCTGAACTGTGGGACTAACATAATTTGAGGCAATGAAGGCTTCCATCTTACAGAAGCAGTGCCTTTTTGGTGGTGGCTCTTATTTTGCATCAGTCTTTTAAAATAAAACTTTATTCAGTAAAAAAAAAAATCAGTACAAACTTTTTCAAATTCATCTTCAATTTTATAAACAAATCATACAGATGCATTAAGTTTAATTCACCAGCCTAGTCAGAATACCATTCCCTTTATCAAACTTATCCAACTTTTTATCATGTTAGTATACAGGTTTTTTACAGGTTAGTTTATTCAAATGTACAGATTCCTTTGGTTTCTCCAACCACTCCTCCTTATTTGGAGTTATGCTAGCAAAGACTAATTTTGCAGAAATAGCATTTAAACACATCCTTGCATATCTTTGGGAAGGAAATCTACATAATTCATTAAGAAACAGGGAAGAAAGGTTCTAATAATAATGCTTCAGGTGGTTGTTTTACATTGCTTATGATTTACCTTGCTTATTTTTCCCCTTCCTAATATCTCTTTTTCAATTTCTGTACCCCACATTGAAAAAACCAATATAAGTCTTATACAAAAAAGAAAAGAAACAGGGAAGAAAGGTAATTGTTTACCTATTCCAGAAGAAATAGCTCTAGAAATTATTTTCCAATGTCTTTTGGCTCAACTACATCTTCACTACATATGTATAAAGTTGGTGTCAGAAACAGAAATCTAACAATCATTTTAAACCACTAATTATTTTAGCTAATTTATGAGGTGTTAGATGCCACTGATAAAACATTTTGATCATATACTCATTAGTAGTGAGATTTAGAGAAGAATCTAAGCCATTTTTCAGCATTAATATCTAGAACTCAGGTTCAGTTACAGATTCCAAATCCCTACTCCGTAGCCTTACAATTTTTTCTCCTGATTGCTGTCTTCTTCTAACAAAAGATGATATATCTTAGAAAATATATTTCTTCTCCAACTATTTCGTCTCCAACTATCCTCCAACAAAATTGGTCTTTTACTTTCTTATTCTTTGATTGTAAAAAACTTTTTGGCTGCAAATACTGGATGAAAGGAATCTGATTATTACTTAAGGTTGAAATCTCTTTGAAAGTAATAATAACCTTTTGCACATTAGGGATTAAAGATTTATAATCAGAAATCCCCTAATCTTCCCATATTTTAAAATTACCCTCTTTCACTACTTGACTAAAATCACCTGATCTTATTACTGATGGTAGAGGTGAGATTCCAGGTGCTAATTTTGATCTAACCTTGGTCCAGATATTATCTAAGGATTAATAACATAGTTATCTTTGGCACAGTGGAGATTTTTGTCATTTTTATTCAGCCAAATCCATACTTTAAGGCAGGGTTCCCCAGTGCCTTTGGGTGCTGTGATGCCCACTGACCTCTTTCCAGACACCCAAGTGTTTTTAGAAAGTTTGCAGTGGCAGATAGGGCTTTTGTCCAGCAGGGCTTCTGATCGGTCATTGGAGATCTGATTGGTTGTGCAGACTTTTAAAAATGTTGCTTTGGCAGCTGTTGTCACCACAGCACAAGGATCTTCACTGTGTGACTGAAGGTAAGCTGTGTGTATTGAAGACAATATTTTATAACAGTCTGTTCATTTTAAAAGGCATCCTGTTAAACACATCTTCTGCCTGAAATGCCAAAGAGTTACTATTGGCGCTATGCATAACCTCACTCCCTGACGTTTTGTGGTTGGCTTTGCTTCCATTTTGTGGATGGCTTTGCCTGCTGTGGCAGTAATTTTAAGGTTGCACCCACCACCCTTTACCAGAATTCCAAAAGCACCCGCAGGCTCATAAAGGTTAGGGACCCCTGCTTTAAGGGGTACATCACTATGTCGTTACAGAAAGTTGCTGTGGATCCATGCCATTAGCCCTTAGAAGGCTTGTTTCATTTTTTGATTATTATTTTTTGCTGCTAGATTTATGTTATCCTCTTCTACTTGACTGTGGTTGGCTTGATAGTGGATTTGAGTGTTCAGTTAATGTTGCTTTAATTGTTGTTAAGATGCTGTGAGACCCTCTCGATTGAAACATGATCTACAAAGGGAATGAGTAAATGGAGATGAATACAAATTCATTATCTTTGCATAGTTGAACTACTGAGTGCATTTCTTTTGGAGATATGGAAAACGAGCAATATCCTGGGCCGATTTAGCTGGGAGAAAGGGCACAAGATCATTAGCATCGTTGTGCATAATAATTTAATCAGGCAGCAGTGGGCATCGCGCAATCTGTTTCAACAAACCAGTGAAGTGGCACTTTTTATAGCTATCTGAATTCATTCAAAAGTCTTATGACAAGCTTTCAGTGTGTGATTCAAGTGGGTGTTACAAAGTCATCACTTCCCTTTTCTGTCATCAAATGACACGTCCCAGGAGTGAACCTATAACAGAAAAAAAAGTATCCAGCTTTAACAGTGTAGAAGTCTCTTGGATGACTGAAGACATCCATCGTATATTTTCATACACCTCACTTCCTGAGGTGTTGGGAAATCCTACAGCAGAAGTATAAAGTCATTTTCCCTGTAAGGAAGGGGTACTGGGGTCTTATGGGGCATGGTACGGCCCATGCAAAGGACTTGTAAGTCCCTCTCTTTCAATGGGAGACTTAAGCATGTAATTAACTCTGCACAATTTGGATTTTGAAACAGCTGGATTTCACCAAACAATGTAGGGTTGCCAACCTCCAGGTACTAGCTGGAGATCTCTTGCTATTATAACTGATGTCCAGCCAATAGAGATCAGTTCACTTGGAGAAAATGGCCGCTTTGGCAACTGGACTCTATGGCATTGAAGTCCTCCCCATCCCTAAACCCCGCCCTCCTCAGGCTCTGCCCCAAAAACCTCCCGCTGGTGGTGAAGAGGGACCTGGCAACCCTAAAATAATGCCATATTCAGAATATTCAGACTCATTCCAAATATTGGGAATCCCATAGAAAGGAGGCTGGGCTCCTGGGAAATGAAAGTGAAACTTTCCCTAGAAAGCCAGTGTCTGGGGGCAGGTGGCGGAGTGTCCCCTGATTGGTGTTGCCATGGTTTTGTGACTGACATCTTTCCGCACTTATGCAATTGCAAAGAAGACACAGAAACCAGAAGGAACTTTCCCATTGGTCCTTTCCAACTGGAAGGCTGGCACAATGGCCCCGCCGTCTCCTGACTGTTGGCTGTCGATCCATGTTCTGCAGGCTGTGTCCCTGTCCAAGCGCCTCGTCCTATATTTGATCCCCACTCTACCCCTTATTGTATATATTTCCTCACCAAGGGGGAGTTCCCAGGATGAAAGGTATGTGGACTCTGCCTAAAGGCAGCTCCACCCCTGGGAACACCCCCCCCCCCCCCATGCCACCATGGGCTTCCCCTGCTGGTGTGACTGCACTGGTGGTGGGGGCTGGTGGCAGCCAACAGCACCCAGATGCCAGTGTGTTTGCCCCCACACCAGTGTTTGCCACAGCTCTGGTTTGTCCCCATGTAGGTGATAAGGTGGCACCTATGCAAGCGTGGAGTCACACCGGCTCCAAAGGAGTTTCAACCCTCCCCTTCAGGAATAGGCTGTTAGTCAATGATAGATTGCAGATAGACTGAGTTTGTCTTTTGAGGTTTTAAAGCAAATGGAATATCCCTCTGTATGTAAACTGGTTAAATCTAGAGTGTCGCACCTTGAGAAATGGAGCACTGGCTGTAGAGCATGATTGTAGGGTATGCTCTGTGTACCATCTGGGCCTCCCCATTCCAAAGGTCTTACCTGCCTATTGTAAATTTTTAACTGTCCCAAATACAGAATACTATTCACCAGGGCTAGATTAAATGTACTACCATTGGGGGAGTTAACAGGCAGGTTTTCAGGGATCCCTTTTTCTGAATGATTTTGCGATTGTAAATCAGGGAATTTGGATACTGTTTGGCTTTTTTAAAAATCGATTGTAAAAAGCATGATCTCGTCAGAGATAAATGGATTGCAGTATACATTCAGAAGTATCTCTAAATCAAGAGATAGCAGCAAAGTTATTGGCCAATACTGATTCAAATGTAACCCTCGCCATGGCAAAAAATGTATCTAGGACTTTTAATGATGCTTCCTTATAACTGTATATTCTGGATTTTGTATTTCTGTATGTTTGGCTATCTCTGTATCACTGAGCTTATTGAATTTGTTTTGCTCGTGACCTGTTGGTCCACGAACAAAAAGAACAGAAATAAAGGAAAGGGAAATTAGATGGTGAAGTAGCAACAAATTCAGAAAAGAGTTTAACTGTGAGCGGGAAGCAGGAATTGTGGGTTCAGGTGGAATTAGTGCAGGCATGCCCTTGCAAATGCAAGATTCAAATGAGCACCATTGAGGGTAGTGAATGGTCAGATGCAGATACTACAGCTGGGCTGGGAGCGAGTTGCCAGGTCCCTCTTCACCACTGGCGGGAGGTTTTTGGAGGGGAGCCTGAGGAGGGTGGGGTTTGGGGAGGGACTTCAATGCCATCGAGTCCAATTGCCAAAGCTGCCATTTTCTCCAGGGGAACTGATCTCTATCTGCTGGAGATCAGTTGTAATAGCAGGAGATCTCCAGCTAGTACCTGGAGGTTGGCAACCGTAGCACTACTAAGTTGATAAGTAGCGTTGCCAGATGGTTATAAAAAAATGGACACACTTGACAAAATAGAACATACATGTATGTGTTGTGTCCTTACTGCTAGTAGGATTGCCAATCTCCAGGAGATACCCAGGAATCTATGCAAACACACTAGCCTCTTGAAGGCAGAAGGATGTTATTGCTACCCATGGGGAGCTAATAGAATAGAGATGTATGACAGAATATACCTATACCAACTGGAAAAATAAGGTGTCAGAAGAGGAACTGAAGAAGGACAGGAACGGCCGTCTTCCTCTTCTACCTGACATCTGGAATAAGAAATAATAAAAGATTAGTCCTTCTGAGACAAAACATTATATTGTTGTATTTTATAGGAATTAATTTGTGATACTTACCTTGTATACCTGTTGGGATATGTAAAAAAGCTTTCACTAGTTGGTTCTTCTTTTGCAATATAGTTACATAGTTGTTGTTTGATATTGTAATTTATAACCTTGATATTGATATTGAAACTCTGCATTTATACTGAGTTATTCTGTGGTTTTTTGGTTGTAATCTCCAGGAGATAGCTGGAGATCTCCTGCTCTTACAACTGATCTCCAGCCAACAAAGATCAGTTCACCTGGAGAAAATGGTTGCTTTGACAATTGGACTCTATGGCATTGAAGTCCCTCCCCTCCTCAAACCCCACCCTCCTCAGGCTCCGCCCTGAAAATCTTCAGGTATTTCTCAACCCGGAGCTGGCAACTGGGGTTGCCAACCTCCAGGTACTAGCTGGAGATCTCCCACTATTACAACTGATCTTCAGCCAATAGCCTTCCGTTCACTTGGAGAAAATGGCCGCTTTGGCAATTAGACTGTGTGTGAACAGACTGCTGGACATGAAGTGCCTTGGTCTGATGGTTGTAGGAATGACAACCTCCAGTGGGGCCTTGAAATCTCCTGGAATTACAACTAATCTCCAGACTACAGAGATCAGCTCCCCTGAAGAAAATGGCTGCTTTGGAGGGTACAGTCTGGGGCATTATATCCCACCAAAGTCCCTCCCCTCCCCAAACCCTGAACCCCCCAGGCTCCACCCCAAGTCTCCATGAATTTCCGTAACCAGAGCTAGAACCCCATCAAGGTGGCATCGCTCAGGTTTCCAGGTGGTCTAAGCACTGGCCTGATCCACAGGCCCCTTGAGCTTGACAAGGCTGCTTCATCGTATGCCTTCACACCACACTCTGTTTTTCCCCCTACAGCAGTACCCAGTGCATTAGTGATTGGCTGTTCTTTCATTCTGATTTACTCGAGAATGACTGGAAACACCAACCTGGCTCCTGAAGGCATGGGAAATGCTGTGACCTTCTCCTATGTATGTGGTGGGAAGAAGGGTCATTTGTAGGGTGGCCAGATCTCCCTTGGCCAATGGTGGGGAATGGAGATAGGGTTGCCAGATGAATTGTAATCCCAGGAGATCCCCCGACCCCACCTGGAGGCTGGCATCCCTAGGCATTTGTCAGGTTTTCTCCCCACATGGGAGAACGCATGCTTCCCAAACCTCTCCCTGACAGCTTTCAGGCAGTAGAATCATAGAATTGGAAGAGACCTTCAAGGTCATCTAGTCCACCCCCCTGCACAATGCAGGGAATTCACAACTACCTCCCCCGCACTCCTAGTGACCCCTGCTCTATGCCTAGAAGATGCCAATAAAGAAACCCTCCAGAATCCCCAGCCAACTGACCTGGAAGAAAATTGCTTCCTGACCCCAAAGTGGTGATTGGCATTTCCAGTATTTTTCCACTCTTCCATCACAAAGTTGTTCAAAGGGAGAGGGCAGGCAGACAGACATAGGAGTTGTTAGTTTAAAAGAGTATGATATCTAGCAATGTGTGTGCACCCGTATAGAAATATTGAAAATATGTTGCATGTATAAAGTTTTCATTTGCCTGTTGGATGTGATAATATATCTTCATATTTTTTTTGCATGCACTAAGTCCTTTCTCCTTGATTATGCAAGTAGACTATGCAGCAGTAAAAGAAAAGAAAAACCTTCCCCATATACAGCTTTTACAACTCCTTTTCCCAATCAGGTCATAAAGCAGGATTTCCAATAAATGACAACGATGAGAAAATCAGTGATATAAATTACGATTTTAAAACGATAACCTTGTTCTTTTAACTGGGGCATTTCATTGGAATTTCAATAATTTCCCTCTATTATTAGATCAGTGAAGGAGTCCAGGGGAAGACGGGGACAATTCAGAGTATTGTGACAGTTCCTCTGACAGTAACTGCCTGGAGTTTGGTGCAGTCCTACTTTTTTCTTTGTTCACCTCTAAATTGTTGAAGTAAGATATGTCCAACAATCCAGTCATGAAGAATTCTTTGGCAGGGTTTAAATAGTTCCTCCCTTCCCTCTGTGTGCTGTTGAAAAATCTCCTTGTAACCCAGCGAAGTGGGCAGTGTGGAGTAGTGGTTAAGAGCGGCAGACTCTAATCTGGGGGGGGGGGACCAGGTTCGATTCTCCACTCCTTCCCTTTCCCCGCATGAAGCCTGCTGGGTGACCTTGGGCCAATCAAAGTTCTCTTAGAGCTCTCTCAGCCAACGCAGAGGCAGGCAACGTCACACTGCCTCCAAACGTCTCTTGCCTTGAAAACCCTACGGGGTGGCCGTACATCAGCGTTGACTTGACTGCACTTTCCACCACCACCAACCCAGCTGAACAACTCATGGCTGCCTGGGAAGAATCAACATGGGGGAGAAGAAGAAGAGTTGGTTTTTATATGCCGACTTTCTCTACCACTTAAAGAAGAATCAAACCGGCTGACAGTCACCTTCCGTTTCCCTCCCCTTCCCCACATCAGACACCCTGTGAGGTAGGTGGGGCTGAGAGAGCTCTAAGACAACTGTGAGTAGGCCAAGGTCACCCAGCTGGCTTCATGTGTAGGAGTGGGGAAACCAACGCGGTTCACCAGATTAGAGTCTGCTGCTCTTCACTGTGTGACGGAAGGTCAGCTTCGGCAGTAGGGTTGCCAGGTCCCTCTTCACCACCGGCGGGAGGTTTTTTTGGGTGGAGCCTGAGGAGGGCAGGGTTTGGGGAGGGGAGGGACTTCAATGCCATAGAGTCCAATTGCCAAAGCAGCCATTTTCTCCAGGGGAACCGATCTCTATCGGCTGGAGATCAGTTGTAATAGAGGGAGATCTACAGGTAGTACCTGGAGATTGGCAACCCTACATGGCAGCCATTTTGCGGCAGCCATTTTGTGGCTGCGCCCACCACACTGTTAGAATGACAAAGGTTCCCTCAAAAAGGTTGGGGATCCCTGCTCTGCATCCTGACTTTGCCGTGTTCTGTCTTCCCTACCACCACCAGCCAATGCTGTTGAGGTTGGGGAGACACAGAAAGTTATAATTTCAGAGCTAAAACACATGGATGCCATTTTCAGTAGCAGCCACACACTACCTGAAATATGTAGTTCAGACATTGCTCCCTCGTAAATGTGCATATGGTTGTATCTTTAATTTGATATGGTGGTCTCTTCCCCATTTTAAATCTTCCCAGACAGCTGAGCGGTGCAGCTAGTGCATAATGGGTCAGGGGAAGGCACTGAGAAAGCACATGCTGTTAACACAGAACTCCCAAGGTTCAGTTCCTAGTAGGGTTGCCAACCTCCAGGTAGTAGCAGGAAATCTCCTGCTATTACAACTGATCTCTAGTCGACAGAGATCAGTTCCCACCAATGGCGAAGAGGGACCTGGCAACCCTAGTTCCTAGCATTCCAGGGGAAGCTCTTTCCCTGAGTCTCTGGATAGCTGTGGGCAGTACCGGTCTAGAAGGGTCAGCAATTGTAATTGGGGTGAAGTAGAAACATTTTTTTTTGCATATGAGAGTGGAGGAAGAACACAAAATGCAGAGCTAAAACATTCAACGGGAGCTATGCATTTAGCTTCAAGTCTAGTTTGGCTCCAAGTCCTAAATTCTGTGTCCCCTTATGTAGGCCTGCCCAACTTGCGATCAAACGAGATGAACACGCTCACCGTCCATGTCCTGTCCTCTGCCAGCTGCTTGACCAGCTGTTTTCTGCAGTCCCTGGCAGGATGTAGAATCAGAAGGTTCATTGCAGCCCTGGAAGACCAGCTGGTGAGATGTGTTTGATTTGATAGTCATTAAGTTGTTTAGGTCTGCCCTTGGAGATGCAGAATTTGAATGCGCTGTGAAAAAGATGTTTCTTTGGCCTACATAGGGAATTTATGAGTAAATGTATAACCATGTTGCCCTGACCTGGATGGTCACTATGCAGAGTCAGGCAATAGCAAACCACCTCTGAATGTCTTTTGCCTTGAAACCCCTACAGGATCACCATCAGTTGGCTGCGGCTTGACAGCACTTCCCACCAATTTCCCCCTGACCTCGATGGCCCAGGCTGGCCCAACCTCATCAGGTCTGGAATGCTAAGCAGTGTCGTCCTCAGTTAGGACTTGAGTGGCAGACCACCAAGGAAGTCCAGGGTCGCTACACAGTATAATTCAAAGCAACATTACACCCTTCAAGGTCCGTTGAAGTCAATGGGTTTAGAAGGATGGAACTCTACTTAGGACTGCAGTGTAGCTCAGTGTAGGGCTGCAGTGTGTAGATCCCATCTCAACATAGGCTTTACTATTACATTCATTCCTGGGACATAGGGTTGCCATCTTTCAGGTGGGACCTGGAGACCTCCTGGGATTACAATTTATCTCCAGGCGACAGAGATCAGTTCCCCCGGAGAAAATGGCAGTTTTGGAGGGTGGAGTCTATGGGATTATACCCTGCTGAGGTCCCTCCCCTCCACAAACCTCACCCTCCATAGGCTCCCCCCCCCCACAAGTATCCAGGAATTTCTTCACCAGGAGCTGGCAACTGGAAAATGGTTTGACTTTGTGATATTTTAGTGGACACTCCCTCCCCAAATCAGCTATGCTGCATCTTCAAAAGTTTAACAACTGTTGCTTAGATTGTTCTGAAGTTTCAAGCCTTCTTTTTCATCCTAATTATTCCCACCTAATTATTCCCACCTGGCCATATTTTTTGATCTACATACAACTGCCAAGATCCCTGCTGAGATAGTGCATCCTGCCTCCGTACTAGAGAACTATTAAACCATATTTATGTTCAGTATGTTTATACTAATGAAACCCATACAAACACTGCTCACCCCTGAGATATTTCCAGAAGCTCTGGAGAAAGTGAAGTCTGCTTTGTATGATAATATTATCTTTCATGTATGTGTGTGTGTGGGGGGGGTTCTCCTTAAAGATGTGACTTTGGGGCATTTCAAGCCTTGCCTTCTTATGTTAAATTCCAATGAAAAGATACCTATAAGCAGGGACAGCCATGTCTGAACAGAATCACTGGATATGTTGAAAACTCTTCGGCAAATGTCAGTGTGCTAGAGCAACTACTCTGCTCTGGTGAGACCTCACGTAGAGTGTCGTGTTCTGGTTTGGGCACCGCAATTTAAGAAGGATGTAGACAAGCTGGAACGTATCCAGAGGAGGGCAACAAAGATGGCGAGGGGTTTGGAGACCAAGTCCTATGAGGAAAGGTTGAAGGAGCTGGATATGTTTAGCCTACAGAGGAGAAGACTGAGAGGGGATATGATAACCATCTTCAAGTACTTGAAGGGCTGTCATGTGGAGGAGGGTGCTGAGTTGTTTTCTGTTGCCCCAGAAGGTCGGACCAGAATCAGTGGGTTGAAATTAAATCAAAAGAGTTTCCATCAAGACATTAGGAAGAATTTTCTAACAGAGCGGTTCCTCAGTAGAACAGGCTTCCTCTGGAGGTGGTAAGCGCTCCTTCCCTGGAGGTTTTTAAGAAGAGGCTAGATGTCAGCAATGCTGATTCTATGACCTTAGGCAGCTTGGTGTAGCGGTGTAGTGGTTAAGAGCGGTTAGTGGTTAAGAGCGGTGGTTTGGAGCAGTGGACTCTGATCTGGAGAATCGGGTTTGATTCCCCACTCTTCCACATGAGTGGCAGAGGCTAATCTGGTGAACTGGATTTGTTTTCCCACTCCTACACACAAAGCCAGATGGGTGACCTCGGGCAAGTCACAGTTCTCTTAGAGCTCACTCAGCCCCACCTACCTCACAGGGTGTCTGTTGTGGAGGGGGGGAAGGGAAGGTGATTGTAAGTGGGTTTGAGTCTCCCTTAAGTGGTAGAGAAAGTCGGCATATAAAAACCAACTCTTCTTCTTCATCATCATCATCATCATGAGAGGGAGGGCATCTTGGCCTTCTTCTGGACATGGAGTAGGGGGTCACTGGGGGTATGGGGTTGAGGTAGTTGTGCATTTCCTGCATTGTGCAGGGGGTTGGATTAGATGACTCTGGTGGTCCCTTCCAGCTCTATGATTCTATTATTCTAACCAGGCCCGTGAACGCACCAGCAATTTACCTTGCAATTTACACGTGTCCAGTACGAAAGCATCCAAGACGAGTTTAAATTTCTGTTCCCACTGAGCCGCCTTTCTCTGCTGCATTTGATAAGCCCAGACCGGCACTCTCTCCACGCATGCCCAGTCGGCGCTCCAAGCAAGGGCGGCGATTGGTCCTGCGTTAGTAAGGGAGGCGGGGGGAGTGCAGGGGTTGGCTGGCAGCAGGAAGTGGGCTGGTGTAAGGTCTGAGTTCACCTGTTGAATCCCAATCACCAAACGTCCAGACAGGTTATTCTAAGAGGCTGGTTTATTTGGGAAGCATAAGGTGAGTAGCAGGAACTTACAGGGGAAGGTACGAGGACTCTGCCGGGGGGAATACAGACAGGTTGGAACATATAAAGAAAACCAAAGGCACAGTTGGTTACCAAGCCGAGCCTGGTTCCCTTGGTAGATTGCAGTTATCACACCAACGGAGAGAAGGCAGTCAGCACCAACTTCTGAGAAACAGAACCTTGAAGGCCAGCTGCCTGGAGCTCACAGCGGGCAGCAGGAAGTGGATGGATCACGCATTGCCTGTTCCCACTTAAAGGCACCGGGTGTGGAGGACGCTTTATTTTTTTAATTCGCCGTATAAGCGGATGCGCTTAACGTGGCGAAATTGCGCTCTGGAGACGTCCTGGGAATCCTTCGGGTGAGTTGAAGTGGGAACTTGCAGGGAAAGCCTGCAGAATTCGGAGCTGCAAACGGGCAGTGCGGACATGGCCCAGAGCCGGAGTCAGCACACCCTGAGGTGGAGCAGCTGCCAGGGTTTTTGGTAGCACCCCCTGCCACTGACTTCTTGCCCACGTGCCTGCACCACCACCTGCCTGTGTGGCCTTCTCCCCCATCTCCCCCACCCATGCCCCCTTCCACATGCACCTCCCGGCATCAGAATTAGGTTGGGAAGACTTGGGTTCAAGTCTCTGTCCGTATATATGACGGCAAAGTCAGGGTTCCACTGGGAGACTCAGTTGAGAACTGCAGCAAATCCTTGCTTTTTGAGAGTTTCACCTGTGGCATTCGTATATCTCAGGTGCATGTTACATTTTTAGGTGAACACTTGAAAAATCTCAGGTTTCTTTAAAAAAAACAGTATGTGAAACAGCTCTTAGGCTGAAATAAACTAACTCTATGTTTTGTTTCTATGGTTAATTTCAATCTTTTAAAAAAACCTACTGTGCAGCTTTATAGAGATGAGTTTGCAGTTTATACTGTTCAGGTATATTAAATTTTGCTTTAGACAGTATTCTGCAGTTTGGAATGTAAGAAAGGTGCAATTTTTAAAAAAGATTATTGTGTAGGGTTATTAAAATAAATTGCCTTAATTCTTCTTTACCCAATTTCTCCCTGAAATTGAACAATCTATTTTCTTTCCTCTTTTTACGAATTTGAAGTCCATTTCTAATCAATTCTCTTTTGATCAAAGAGAAATTCAAACAGAGGAGGGGCAAGAAGGGAAGGTCTGCAAATGTCAGAATTTCACTCTGCAGATGCTCAGAGGCAGGCATTGTCTTCCTAAGCCTTCCTGTCCTGCTGCTTGAGCACAACATGTCGAGTGCCATATAAAACAGTCTTAAGGGGTGAAGTTACAAAAAGGTGCACTGATTTCTCTTCAAAGACAAATGAAAGAGAAATCCCCCTCTTAAAGGAGAAAAAAAAGAATGTAATGGAAATCAATGGCTCTATTTTAAAAAGTAAATTTTAAAAAAGAAATTCCTCTCCACATAAGAACACATGAACACATGAAGCTGCCTTCTACTGAATCAGACCCCCCTTGGTCCATCGAAGTCAGTATTGTCTACTCAGACTGGCAGCGGCTCTCCAGGGTCTCAGGCAGAGGTCTTTCACATCACCTACTTGGCCAGACCCTTTAACTGAAGATGCCAGGGATTGAACCTGGGACCTTCTGCATGCCAAGCAGAAGCTCTACCACTGAAATCCATGTTCAGAGGCCAGGTTGTATGGGGGACAGATTTCAGGGAAGAGCTATTATCTCAATTCCCTGCTTGTGGGGGGCTTGTTAAATTAAGCCCAAATTGGTATCTGATTCTTTCTTCAGGGAGCAAATGCCAGCATATCATCAAGATACACTGGCATAAGGCTTAGTTCCACCTGAAATCATTCGGAAACAGGGCTTAGGAACCTGATGTGAGTTACTTTACATTATTTTTTGTTGTTCTTGAGACATTGAGGGTATTCTTCTGAAAACAATGTCTTTCATTATGCACATGATCCAATGCTTGCTGTGTGGGTTGTACATGTCAAGAAGAAGAAGAGGGGGGTTCCTGGTGAATTTAAAAGTGCCATTGGGGAATACAAACGTTACAGTTTGGAGAAGAATACAGACAACTCCACAGCACTGACATTATATATGCATTCAGAACAGTCATCCATTTACATCCTGCCCTCAGATTAATGGATTAGTTTCAGTGGAGTCCAATTGTCATAAGAGATCAATTTTGAAGCACGGATTGAAAGGAGGGAACAGGTTTCTGGGTTTTTACTATTAGAAGCCGTTACACAGTTCAATTACTTGACTCCATTAGAAGCACAAAGCCCATTCAAATCTGTTGCTGTTACTTAATAAAAAACCTGTCTCTATGGTTGGCTTTGAGCTCCCCAAAGCTGTCCCTTCCCTTTGCTTTTGTTACATTCTGTTCCCACCTTCTTCACCCTCTCCATCCTCCTTCTGGAATCATATGGATACCTACTGCCCACTATTTTCAAGTGCTTCTCAAATATTAAAATTTAAATATGAGGATGCAGACCAATGTTCATGCTTCTGTTTCCAGTAAAATCTAAAGACACTGATACTGAGTTTATTTTCATCTTGCTTGCCTTTCTCTAACACCCTTGACTTCATTTTTATTCTCTGTGTCTGTTAAGTGTGGTCAAATTGCTTCCAATTTATAGAGACCCTATGAATTAATGACCCCCCACACACATCCAGCTGTTAACAGGTCTTGCAAACTGAGGGCTGTGGCTTCCTTGATTGAGTCAATCCATCCATTTTTATTCTAGATGATATAATCTGGAATAATTTCCATCCTTTTGTGTGTGTGTGTGTATATATATGTGTGTGCGTGTAACAATCACTGTTTATACAAAGAAATGATTGAAGCATGGTGTCAATTCATCTTTGTTCAGTGATCTTGGCATTTAACTGGAGTTTCCAGGCACCTAACCTGGCATATGATTACTGAAAGAGCATTACTGAAAGAGCAATGGCACCTGAACTCCAGGCATTTCTGTGTGAGACTGGTTATCTTGACTTTTCCGTTTGCATTTTAATCCAGGTATGAAACAGGAAGTGTCTTGGTTGCCTTGACTGATGGTTTATGATGGTCATCTGTCAGGGGATTCCAGCCCTACTGGGAAGAAGAAGAAGAAGAAGAGTAGGAGGAGGAGGAGTTGGTTTTTATATGCCGACTTTCTCTACCACTTAAGGGGGACTCAAACCGGCTTACAATAGGTGTGGCTGAGAGAGCTCTAACAGAGCTGTGACTTGCCCAAGGCCACCCAGCTGGCTTTGTGTGTAGGAGTGGGAAAACAAATCCAGTTCACCTGATTAGCCTCTGTCGCTCATGTGGAAGAGTAGGGAATCAAACCCAGTTCTCCAGATCAGACTCCACTGCTCCAAACCACCGTTCTTAACCACTACACCAAACTGGCACTGGAGGGCCCAGTGACATTTGGTACCACCAACCATGGTGTCTTTCTAGGTTACATAGCTTGGGTGGGTGGGTGAGGTATTGTTTTTGTGGTGGCTCTGATACTTCCTGAAGGGCAAGTCCCAGAAGCTGATGCTGAAGGACTGATCATATATCTCACCTTCATTGTTTTATTGGATCCAGCAGGTTTCTGCCTTGTCCACCATGGAGTTTAACATCTATATAAAATTACTGGCAATGAGTGAGGGAGGTTACATTCCTAGGATGTCACCAGATTTTGTCTAATGTGAAATTTGAAGCAAGTGTAGTGTTTTTCCACAGGAATAACATTTGAGTAATATCAAGGAAAGCCAAAAGATTGTTGGTGATTAATGTTTTTAGTGTTCTTTGTTTTTGTTTTTTTGCACAGATAATGCATGTTATCTTTTTTTATTCATAAAGGCAGAAAAAAATGCTTGTCAGACTTCATACATAGCAATACGTTCACATCTTATAAATGAAGATCAGTTTTTTTGGGGGGTAGGAAATTGCAACACATGAACCTGCTTGGACTCTTAGAAAAATTATGCTGTCTACAAAATGTGATTTCGTCCCTGTTTATAGTCTCTGGACATCTGTTTTCGATAAAGAGCCATTAATTTTTTAACAGCCGTGCGCACACACATTTTTTACCTTGTATAGTACTTGGAGTCTATTTCATAGAAGGATCACAATGTTATCCTGCTCTTCCTGTCCCATTACTAGGCAGTCTCAGACTGATAAACCCCATAGCAAGTAGGAAAGTACAGAGGCAAACAGATTGTATTAATGATAGTCACGGTATCGCTATGAGAGATAAATGTACAAAAGCAGATGTTAGTATTTAACTGGCATATGTTCATTCCAATGGCAACAGAGTTTAGAATACCGAGGCCATCCTGGGGGCACAAAACACCCCACCGCCATCACCACCTCCCACTTTTTGTAGGATTTATCAAACCGGATTGCAGACATTTTTCTGCTGATCTGCTACTGCTGTGGAAGCAGGGAATTCTAATGGGGCTCCTGCGACAGGCCTCTTGAACACATGAAGCTGCCTTATACTGAATCAGACCCTTGGTCCATCAAAGTCAGTATTGTCTACTCAGACTGGCAGCGGCTCTCCAGGGTCTCAGGCGGAGGTTTTTCACATCACCTACCTGCCTGGTCCCTTTAACTGGAGATGCCGGAGATTGAACCTGGGACTTTCTGCATGCCAAGCAGATGCTCTACCTCCGAGCCACAGCCCCTCCCCAAAAATCTTGTTTGTCTTTAAGGTGCTTCTCAGTTAACAGAAATTATGATCTAATCCAGAGGCAAAATGGCTCAGACTACCTGACACCAAACTCCTCAGATCAGGACACAGATTATTAACCAGAAAGGAGAACATGCCCTTTCCTCAAGGTGGGAACAAAATTGAAATCTCCTTCCGCTGGCATCTTCCTATATCTTCAGTTCTTCAGCTAGCTGAAAGCATACCTTCATAGAAATAGCTGTGTTCAGGTTGTTTCTCTCCAGTTTTACTGGGACTCCATCAATGGTCTAAGAAAGGTTTTGGTGGCTTCTTCTCAAGAACTGCCTTTTGGAAACAGCTGTAGTCTCTTTAGCAACCAGTTTGCCTCAATGGCTGTTCTCCAGGATGGCATAGGGTGAAGACAGAGATATCCTTTGATATCCAAGAACCTTCTTTGGGTGCAGAAGATCTGATATTGTATCCTGGACCATGTTCTAGCTTTGTCTGAAGTCTTACGACTTCAGGAGCTCAAATTTGCTTTGAATTGAACTGAGCAAAAGAGGAATCTGCAGGACTGAATTTTTCTCCTTTCACTTACATAATGTAATTTGCCACCTCTGAACCACTGCTGCATCTGCTTGAAATGGTAATAAAGAACACTAAAAAAAGGATGAATTTTGAATGTCTGGATGAAAGCTGGCTTTATGGAAGAACAAGTCTACAATATCTGCAGAACATGAGGTGATTTTCCTGTATATGACATATTTGTGGATACATCAACCATTTCCTGATGTTTATTATCAGAAGCTTTTAGCTAGGTAATACTTTTTGTACCACTAAGGAAGTCAAAACATATTTGGTGTTCTATTTTATTCTTTGACAATCCAAATTAGGGCTGTTGATTCAGTAAAAACCGAACTGGAAAAATACCAAAAAATGCAAATTCTGTAAAATTCTGGTTCGGGTTTACCAAGTCCGCAAAATCCGGGAGGTTGGCAAAGCCAGATTTGCCATTCCTGAAAAGTTTTTGGAATGTCTTTCTGTGGCTCCTGGGGGGCATTTTTGGAGGTAGAGGTCCCAAATTTTCAGGGTAGCTAGAAGGGACTCTCCTTGCAGGAACCCCCAAGTTTGGTAAATATTGGGTCAGGGGGTCCAGAGTTATAGGGTCTGGAAGGGGTCGCCCCCATCTTCCTCCATTGAAATGCATTGGCAAAGTGGCTGTGTTCAGATGCTTTAGTGTGATCTTTGCAATGTATCTCAATGGAGAAGCTGGGCTTTAAACAGTGGGAAAGTTCGCCCTGTGCCTCCATAGAGATAAAATGTATCTGGTATGTTTCTATCCCCTTTACCCGAAATAATGTCAAAATGCATAGATTTGTGGGGTTATTTTGCATTCCGGGTGCTCATTTGTTTACAGAAAGCAAATTACAAGGGGTAAGTTCCTGTACTTTGGGGGCATTATTTATCACTGTTCAGGTGATAATGTCCTCAGAGGACAATGTTGTACAACCACTTCTCTATGCTATCTTACAAAATAGATATGAGACGAAATCGTTTATTTTCTAGAGTTAGTTCTATAACTCTGTTTTTTGTTCTAACAGTGATCATTGGACATAGTTCCTTTAGGTTGATTAGACCAAGTACAAGTGACAGATGCCTCATGGTTTGCTTCCCCCCCCCCAAAAAAAAAGCGTACTGAAAATGGCACAGCAGCATGCCGAAGTAAGAACAGCACTGCTGGATTATTCTGGCAGTCCATCTAGTCCAGCATCTTGTTTCACAAAGTTGCCGACCAAATGCCCTTGGAAGGGCTACAAATAGGAAGCAGAAGCCAAATCCCCATACAGTTGATGTGACTCTTATTCAATGGTAGAACTAGATTCCAGTCCAGTAATACCTTGGAGATCAACAAGATTTTGGGGGTATGAGTCAGATGTCCCTTCGTCTGCGACCTTCATCTACGCTTTGCCTCTTGAAAGCCCATTACCCCCCACCCCCCAAAAAAATCTTGCTGGTCTCTAAGGTGCTACTGGACTGGAATCTGGCTGCTCTACTGCAGACCAACATGGCTCACCCTCTAGACCTTATACAGTAGTGTACACTATATTGCAACAGACCACTTTGCCAGTATATAAACATCCCTGGCATTAATTTATTTATTGCAACTATTTCTGTCCTGCTTTCATACTGGACTCAAAGTGGACTTAGAAACATTTAAATCCAAAACTACAGTAAGGACATCAAGGCAGTGAGCAAATCTCAGTCACCCCCACAAAACAGCCAAGAGGGGATGTCAACCTATCAACCACACATACCCCATCCAGGATTGCCAGCTCTGGGCTTGGAAATACCTGGGGATTTAAAAGGTGAAGCCTGGGGAGGGACCTCCATGGGGTATAATGCCATAGAGTCCACCCTCCAAAGCCTCCATTTTCTCCAGGGGAATTGATCTCTGTCACCTGGAGATCAGTCCTATTTCTGGGAGATCACAGGGAAGTTGGCAACCCTACGCATGACAGAGTCTTCTCATATGCACTCAAAGACTCTTTTATATAACTCCACTTTACTAATCCACCTGCAATGTTTTCTTCCCTGCTAAATGCCATTCATGAATTCCACTGCTAGTTCTGAAAATGTCCACTATCGAGTGAAAAGAAACAGCTAAGATCATGTTCTATGTCTGAGAGCATTATCTCCTGGAGATATCTTAGAAAGCAAGCTCTGTCGGGAATACAAAATCTTCATTTGTTCCTCTAAAATAAATCACATATTTATGTAACTCTAGGAAGTGTCATTCTGTTCCCTTTACCTTTTATCTGCAGATTTACAATAGTGACACAAGTCATTCTTCTTACACTATAGAATTGTCTGCTGCAGCTGTAAGACAATTTCATAAGGCAGATGAGTGTGTGAAGCAACAGAGTGGAATTTATGGTATTCAAGAACACCATGAAATAACCATTAGGGCTGCAATAACTGCATCCTTTTAACAGTTTAAGATTACGCTATTATTATTACCAAGATTTTGCCCCACTTTCCTGTCTTCATAGGGCCACCAAGGCAAATTAAAATGTACCAATTAAAATGTCCTCTTAAAAGCCATTATAATCAACATGCAAATCCATCATGAAAACAGGTTAAAACTAGAGCTTAAAATAAGTTTAAGAGATAAAACACTGGGGAGGAAGGAGGGATCACAGGGGGAATGCAAGTGAAACAAAAAAAGGCTTCACCCACTGGTGGAAGAAGGGGGCAGGCAAATCTCCATGGGGACAGAGCTCCAGAGCTCCCATGACTGAGAAGGCCTTCTTTTGGGTTGCCATCTGCCTAATCTCAGAAGGAAGGGCACCCAAATCAAGCCCTCTGAAGGTGACCACAGTGGTTGGGTAGTTTCATAAGTGGGCAGGTGGTCCTTCAGGGTGAACTCTTCAAACCCAGCCCTTCCCAGCTTCCGCCCCCAAATCTCCAGGAATTTCCCAAGCTGAAGTTGGCAACTTTATTGGTGTCTGTGCTGTTATTTCAGATTTCAAGTCAGGAGCTCACATGCCAGAATTGTTCATCCCTCCACAAAAAAATAAAATTATAAAATTAAATTAAATTAAACAATCCCTGTGTTTTGACAATGTAAAGTCAGGGGTAAAAGATCTAGCTTTCTGTTCTTCTAGACACACTAGTGTTTGACAAGCAGGACTTTTTAATGGAGGAAAATTTGGCCATGAGAGTTCTCATGTGCTTTATGGAATACTTCCACCAGAGACAGGTTTGATTCCTCAGAGCAAACTATTTCTTAGCCTTTAAGCTTTGCCATTCCTCCATGGCATGGTCATATTGGAGTGGGGAGAGGGGCACATGCTGAAGTCCCAAAAGCCAACAGACCCCAACTCTGACCCTAGTAAAATTTTAATTTTCCATTGCCAGCTCAGAGGTCTGAAATACAATGATTGCCCAATTACAGTTAAATGGCACTTTCCACACCGAAACTGCCAAGATTGTTTAACCTCCACAAGCCCTAATTTCTGGCTCCTCAATATTGTTGACTTTCAGATTTCATTGATTAGCCTGTCAAGAACAGTCTCCTGGGGCAGGCAGCTATGGCAGCCTCAGCTCAGTCAAGACTACCTTCGAAGTCAACAGTGTTAAATTCTCTCAAGTGAAGCTTGAGTTAAGCTCTTCTTGTGTACTACAATCCCATGGCAAGCACCCGATTTAAGCCTGCTCCACCAAAATATGCAGCCCAAATCCCTGCTGATGATACTACATTACTGGAAGAAAATAGCATAGATTTGAAACGACTACTGCTGAAAGTTAAAAGAGAAAGGGCCAAAGCAGAACTACAGCAGGGCCAAAGCAGGACTACAGCTGAAGACAAAAGTAATGACTACAGGAGAATTACTCAACTTTAAGGTTTCCAATGAGGTAACTGAAATTGTTCAAGACTTTCTATTCCTTGGCTCCATCATCAACCAAAAGGGAGACTGCAGCCAAGAAATCAGAAGGAGATTGAGACTGGGAAGGGCAGCCATGAAGGAGCTAGAAAAGATTCTTAAGTGTAAGGATGTGTCACTGGCCACCAAGATCAAGTTAATTCATGCCACAGTATTCCCTATTACTAGAAGAAGAGTTGCTTTTTATATGCCAACTTTCTCTACCTTTTAAGGAGAATCAAACCAGTTTACAATCTCCTTCCCTTCCTCTCCCCACAACAGACACCTTGTGAGGTAGGTGGGGCTGAGAGAGTTCAGAAAGAACTGTGATCAGCCCAAGGTCACCCAGCTGGCTTCATGTGTAGGAGCGGGGAAACCAAGCACTTCACACACACGCACACACACACACACACACACACACGGTCGCCAACATGTAGACCGGCTCCTGGGCAACAGGCTCAAGACGGGTTGTCACACCATCTTGCAGCCTCTGTACCAGGGCGCGCATTGCTGGAACATACTCTGTACATCCTTCAGCTGGCTCCGGAAACTCAGCCATCCTGTCATGAAGTGTGTGCATCATGGGAATGAACAGAGCCAGCATCGCCGTGTCAGAGGAGAGCAACTGTGTGTAGTCCTTAAAGGGCTTAAGGACCTCCACAGTTTCAGAGATAGTCAGCCAGTCGTCGCGGCAGGATTCAATGGTACCCACCCACATACACACACACACACACACACACACAGATTCACACCAGAAATTCACCTGATGAGAGGTGGCTTTTCTCCAGTTACAGAAAGCCAATAGCAGCCAACAAAACTGGAATCAAATGGAGCCAGGCAGGCAAAATCCACTCAGCAGGATTCAATGCCCGCCCCACCCCCCCAGAGGCTGGCAAGCCTGTTGATGTGTAATTTTTTAGAAAAGAGACATGGGCCCCATCTTGCAGAATAATGGTGGCCCCATTAGGTGTGAGAAGGTAGAAGAGTGCTGATCCAAATCCACCCTTCTCTTTTTACCTTCTTACCTTTGTGTTATTGATCTGATACTAAGAAACGCCATCAAACTAGGTTGCAGTCGGGCTTATAATATGAAAAGTTCAAGTAGAAAAGCAATTTGTCAAACAGTGCAAGGCAATAATGATAAACACAAATCTCTGTATGCTGTGCCAGTGTTTGTTTACAGCTGAAAGCCTAATGGGACCCATCCATTGTTTTAATCACAAAAGACTTTGCGAGACCTTGTGAAGGAAGGGGTGCATTCCCTTGGCTTCATGCCATCAGCGTTCCTCTGATTATCTGTCCATAAGCACTCTGTTTCTCTTTTCTTCAGATTTTTTGTTGTTTGCATTTTGCCCCTAAACATGTATTTGGATATGTACTTCAGCTTGCTATTCAATATTTTTCATATGTGTTTGGCTGAGTGAACCCGGAGTCAGATGAGCACATAAACACATGAAGCTGCTTTCTACTGAATAAGACCCTTGGTCCATCCAAATCATCATTGTCTACTCTGTCTGGCAACAGCTCTCCAGGGTCTCAAGCAGAGGTCTTTTGCATCACCTACTGCCTGGTCCTTTTAACTAGCAATGCTGGGGATTGAACCTGGGACCTTCTGTGTCCCAGAGGCATGCTTTCCCTTTCTCTTTCATGGAAAGCTGCATCCATGTGGCCCATGGCTACTGAAGTAGTCATAGGTAGAGGCATGAACCTGGATAGCCTAGGCTAGGGCAATCTCCTTAGATATCAGAAGCTAAGACGGGTCAGCCCTGGTTAATACATGGATGGGAGACCACCATGGAAGTCCAGGGTTGCCACACAGAGTGTCCAGAGTCAGGTATCTGGCTATGGCAGGAGACAGGAGACACGGTCAGTGGATGCAGTCCAAGATCAAACACAGATAATTCTGAGTCCAAAGCGTCAGAGAAGGAGAGGGCAAATCCAAAATGCATGGTCTGGTCTGGTCTAGAAGAGTCAGGTTTGCAGAGAGTATGAAGTATAGCATGGCTATGAAGGCAGGCACACAAGGGGTAGTGACGCGTTGCTCCCATGCTAGCTTCTCTTCACTGGTTGCTTACATAGGAGATTATCTTGTTGGGACAGATAAACCAGCTGCAATTAATTAGGTTGTTCTGGCATCCCAAGCCAGGTGTTATTCATCTGCCTCAGTGCTGCTGTCAGGTATTGATCTGTGCTGAGCCAGCAATCTTGTGCTTCTTCATCTCTCCTGCAGTTCTCGTTGTAAATGCCTCCTCCTTTGTTCTGAAGGCTCTGGTGACCCTAAAGGTGAAGCTGACTATTGCTGGGTTTCAGCACAGTGCAGCAGCTTCTGCTTGCAACTGCTCCTCTGTTATAACTTCTGCCTGTGAGTTCTCCTCTGTCATCAGCCCGTGGCTGGGACTGACATCCTCTTCCTCCTCTTCATCTGAGGTGTCAGCAGGCTGACCCAAGACACAGAGCCAAACCCCTTCTGAACATCTTTTACCTTAAAACCCCTGTGAGGAGTTGCCCCATAAGTTGGCTGCCACAAGGGTATTTTCCACCACCAAAAGCATGAAGTACTAGCAACCATGTGTAGCCCCACATACTTCATTACCCAAAAGGGGGGTAACCCCACATACAGCCAATGAGAGCCAGCATGATGTGGTGGTTAAGAGTGGCGGACTCTAATCTGGAGAACCGAGTTTGATTCCCCACCCCTCTACATGCAGCCTGCTGGGTGACCTTGGGCCAGTCACAGTTCTCTCAGAACTCTCTCAGCCCTACCTACCTCACAAGGTGCCTGTTGTGTGTGTGCAGGGGGGGGGGAGGCGATTGTCAGCTGCTCTGAGACTCTTTAATGTAGTTAAAAGTGAGATATAAAAAACAACTCTTCTTTTTCTTCTTCAGTGGCATCACCACACACATCTCAAGACCTTTGGCCTGCCTATTTTACTGCTGCTAGAAACCATGCAAAGCCAAAGCTTGCATCCTTTCCATTCCATCTCCCAAGAGAGGGATGGATGTGGCCGGTAGGACTCTCATGCATGTTGATGGAGGCTTCAGATTTGTCACCTCAAAGAGGATGGGCTCAGGAGCATATGGAGCTTGAAGGGAGGTGGTGAGCTGCCCTTCACTGGCAGTTTTCAAGCAGTGGCTGGATGAACTCTTGTCAGTAATGCTGTAGGCTGATCCTGCACTGAGCAGGGGGTTGGACTAGGTGGCCTCTGTGGCCCCTTCCAACTCTTATAATTCCATGCTTAGTATTCCCTCTTTCTGCTCCCACTGTATGATGATGCAGAATTATTAGAGGAGGAAGTTATTCTGTGACTCTGCTTGGCATGCAGAAGGTTCTAGGTTCAATCCCCGGCACCTCCAGCTAAAGGGATCAGGCAAGTAGGTGATGTGAAAGACCTCAACCTGACCTCAACCTGAGGATAAGTCGTTCTGCCCCCCTTTTTTTGCTACTGGAGCTCCCCTTTCATTTGTTCCTTTGGTACTATGTTTACAGTGTTTATGTTACAGACCAGTGATGTATATTAGGCACAAAAAACCCCTCATGGAAACTGAAAAATTCCACACGCATGTGATGGTGGTGGTGGTGGAAAGTGCTGTCAAGTTGCAGCTGACTTATCCACCCCATAGAGTTTTCATCACAAGAGATGTTCAGAGGTGGTTTTTGCCATTGTTTGCCTCTGAATAGTGACCCTGGACTTCCTTGGTGGTCTCCCATCCAAGTACTAACCAGGGCTGAACCTGCTTAGCTTCTGAGAACTGCCAAGATTGGGTTAGCTTGGGCCATCCAGGTCAGGGCCCACTTAAATGTAAGTGGTATGAAATGAAAGATGCACAGGTTTAACAGAGACACAAAAGTGAAATGAGGATTTTTTTTTTTTAGTCAGATCTGCAGGGATGAAAAAGTCACATGGAATCATGGGGCAAGAAATGGTGCATGATGGATTGGGAAGGTCCTGGAGCTGAGAAATGTGATTCCAACTCCATGGGCAGACCTCGAAAATCTTTCCCCTTGGCTTGATAGAGCTGGAGAGGAAACAGAAACCAGGTTTGGACTGGAAGGCAGCTTTCAATGGCTAGTGGTAGGCCATACAGCAACAGAGGATTCCTTAGGAGGTCACTTGGGTGCCTGAAAGATGAGTCACGGTGGTCAGCCACCAGGTGGGGCCTTGAATTCTCCCAGAATTGCAATTGGTCTCCAAACTACAGAGATCAGTTCCCATGGAGAAAATGGCAGCTTCAGAGGGCAGATTCTATGGTATACCATGGACTCTAGGTGAAAGCCCTCCCCAAATTTACCATTCCACAGGCTCTGCCTTCATGTCTCCAGGAATTTCCCAGGCTGGAGTTGGCAATGCTGAGCTGAGACAGAGGAGAAGAAAAGTCTGGTACTGATGTCTAACCTCAATCTGGGGGATGAGAGGGACCCTCGGCCAAACGTTTTCTGCTCCCTGCCCAGTTCTCCTGTGAATTTCCCACAGATGACTCGTATTGAACAAGACCTTTGAATATCAGCCCCAGGAGCAAACCCTGTCTGTGTTCCCCATTCATAACTGCAAATATGCAGATAAATTGCCCACAAAATATGCTAGGAACATACCTGCCATTTCCCCTTGATTAAATGTATCCCAAAATGGGCTCAATCTGCATAAATATACTGTAACTGTCAAAGGGTAAAGTACAGAGTAACACAAATAACACAGACTCATACAAACCTAATTAATATTTGAGATTTATCTGCAGCTGTAAATAAAACAGAAAATCCTTCATTTTGCAATGAGGCAATTGTGGAATGTGGAGAAGGGAATATTTTTGGAGTGGATTTTTTCCCCATTTTGGGTTGTTGATGCTGTTATTTGCTTTCTTTTCTTTTGTTCTTTTCAACCCTTTTTCACTGGGTTACATTCCAGTATATCTTGGCTATCACCGCATCTGAACTGCATTGCTTCAGCTTGGACATGAATCTTCACAATGCGACTGGACTGAAGTCAGAAATGGTTGTCTAACAATGGTCTAGAAACAAATATAGATTCACACTACTTGGCAGATCTTGTTGATGCTATCAAGAACATTCCTTTGTATCATATCAGTCTGCATAAAAAGTCAGTTCTTAATTTCAGAAGGTAGACATGCTGGTCTGCAGTAGAACAGCTAGATCTGAGTCCAGTCCACTTTAGAGACCAACAAGATTTTTGAGATATACGCTTTTGAGAGTCAAATCTCCCTTTATCAGATACAAGTCGGAATGGAGATCCTTTAGTCCTTTCATCCAACTTGTATTTGATGAAAGGAACGTTGACTTTTGAAAGCATATACTCCAAAAATCTTGTTGGTCTCTAAGGAGCTACTGCATTCAAATCTAGCCAGTTCTTAACATCTTATCCCACTTTCTGGCCTTTTTCACATTTTAGTGTTGCCAAGAAACAGGATCCAGGCACGGGCCATGCAAACAATGGCCAATATAGAAGAGGCCCTCCAGAAAACCAGATGTCTAGGGCAGAGCCAGGACCATGCAGAACATGCAAAAGGCAGACATCCTCAAATGGCAATCATCAGGAATGTATAAATCCCAGAAAGGATATAATGAAGTATGAACCAAAACTAAAGTGTAATTTTACTTTGCACTAAGGTGTTTTATGCGTGGTCGCTTTAACCTCCTTTATTCCCCGTTTCAGCCAGGAACAAATTTTTCAGTATGCACAATATCTCATTACTTGGAAGCTCAACGCTGCTCTGATGCAAAACGAACCCGGCTTTCCCCATTTTTCTTCTGGCCCGAATTAAACTGTTCATCCTGGCTCATTCTGGAGTCACAGAGTGTGCATACACCATTCTCAGGTTGAGCTTCCCCGTGCCATCACACCCCACCCTTATCCAACCCCCTCCTCAAAGCAGCATGCTGATGGTTAAACATGGGAAAACAGAAGATTGACTTCTCTCACAGCCAATCACAAAGCAATGTGTAAAGAGGCGGGGATTTAAGTGCTTCCTGCTACCTCAGAGCTCTTTCTGAGCAAAAGAAAAGCTTTTTTAAAACAAGGCTTGGATTTCTGTGTGTCAGAACCTTATTTGGTCATCAAACAATGTATTAAGAGGTTTCATACCTGAATAACACAACGTGGGCAATTTCCCACAAAGAATTCAGATAAATATCCAAAAGGAAAGCCAACTTACTGATGAAGCACACGAAACGAGCACCAACCTAGGGTGTCGTTGAGTTGGACTTTACGTTGTTCTATTTTGTGGTATTCTTGACCGGGAGAACTCCGGTATGACTTTTTGTTTTGAACTTTGATGCTCACAAGCCATACAGAATCCCTGACTTTTGGCTGCAGGAAGGCAGCCGCAGCGTGATTTACACCTTGGTTTGACTTTTGGCTGCAAGAAGACAGCCACAGCATGATTTATACCTTGGTTTGTTTTTGAATTTCATTTGGACTCTCTAGCAGCTTACACTTGAGTAATGGACTCTTTTACAGCTTACACTTGAGTAACTGATTCTGACATTGAATGGTGTGACTGAACACTGTATTATCTTGTTTAAATTTTTATTTTGATTTCAATGTATATAGTCAAACTTCCAGGTACTAGCTGGAGATCTCCTGCTATTACAACGGATCTCCAGCCGATAGAGACCAGTTCACCTGGAGAAAATGGCCACTTTGGCCATTGGACTCTATGGCATCGATGTCCCTCCCCTCCCCAAACCCTGCCCTCCTCAGGCTCCGCCCCAACAACCTCCCGCTGGTGGCAAAAAGGGACTTGGCAACCCTACAAATTAAACTGCTTTGCTGTCTATGGCATTGCACCTTTGGTGACAGAAGCAATTATTATACCGGAGGAAAAAAGTGCTTTACATACATTTTTTTTATAATACTGATGCCTTATTTCTGAAAGGCTGAAAGTAATTAAAAAAAAATCACATAATATCAACCCAACTCTTTCAAAAACTCCTTTGATTCAAAGTTAGGCTTAGGGAAAAATATGAATGAGGAACAGGTTGCTTCTTATCAGGGGCACCTGTAATCCCCAAAAGGAAGACATATTCTGGAGAACACTGTGTCACACCAACAACATGGACAGAAATGAAATTTGAAGTAATGCGACATGATATCAAAGATAATTTTCATAGGCATTATATTGCTGTGGCCTTGATGTCTAGTTATTGTGAGTCTCTGATGGGCTTTCCCCAAAGTTGAATGCCTGGTGGGAGCAAAAAAACACAAAGCAAAGAGTTCATAGAAACACACGAAGCTGTCATATTGGATAATGTATCCACCGAGGTCACTGGCAAAGGTCTTTCCCACACCCTGACACTGAAGACCCATTTTTTAAAAAACTGGAGATACTAGGAACAGAACCGGGGATTTTCAAAGCATATGCTTCACCACTGAACCACAGAAGTCAAAGAGTTCTGCTCTTAGATCTTTTATCATTGCCTTTACCACAAAAATTGGAAAACATTATATCCTTGGTTTGCAGCAATGCAGGTTTTCTTTCTTATCAAGAAAAGACTTCAGTAATTGCTTTTCAACTTGTCCCATAAACATCTTTTTTTTAAAAGCATGCCCTCTCTTTTATAGCTTTAATTATTTACTATTTATTTACTGCCCCCCTCTCTCCAGCAACTCCTGCACCAGGAAGCTGTAAGAATAATTTTCTGACAGAGCTGCAGTGAAGTACACAGGATCTAGACATGTGCTCTGAGGGGAAAGTCACTGGCTCATGCAGATAGTCTCTGTATGGGAAAACGATGGCTTTTCTCCAGAAGGGCAAGTGGAGAATCAAATGCTTAGTATTTTATCTGCAAAAGAACATGCACCTAATCCACTCCTAATGCATGTTGATTTGGGAAGGACTGAAGCATATAAATTCTCTGAAGAACTCCCCTAAGAGCCCTTAGCATCCTTCTTATACTTCAAGGGCTGATTCATAATCCAAAACAACATTTTTGGATTCTTTCAGGAAAATGTTTCATTTTAAGTACTGCATAAACAGTCCACTCCCTCTGAGAAATACCTACCTGTCAAAGGGCCCTCTCAAAAGACCTTTTGATTCAAGTACACCATCTTTGCTTCCCAAAGCGGTAAAGAAATATTATACAAGAAAGGCCAAACTTTGCTGTAAAATCAGATCTTAGAGAACCCACAAATATATGAAGAGCCTGGTTGGACAAGGATCCATGTATCCAGATATCTTATGTTCCACAGAGGCCAGCTAAAAATCTCCAGAACACACACACACACACACACACACACAAAATCCTGAATCTGGTTTTCGGACTCGTGCATGAAGTTTCTATTCAGATATTGAAGGAAGTTGGTCAGACAGAGGCAGTGAATTTTAATTTGAGGGCTGCACAGCCTTTCTGCTAATTACTTTGCCGTCCTGAGCAGAATTTCCCCAGTCTAAGTCATGGACACAGAAGGATGTGTTTCGAATGGCATGTGAATCAGATTGTTAAAAATATTTAAACCAATTAAAAGTATCTTTGGTGACAAACAGGCCTTTTATTACCTCAAAAAGAGGGATCCCTTTATTCTGTCTGTCTGGAATGTGGCAATAGGAGTTTTTTAGGGAGTAATAAAATCTCCCTGAATTTTGTCCTGACATACAGACTGAGGAACCGCTCTGTTAGAAAATTCTTCCTAATGTCTAGACGGAAACTCTTTTGGTTTAATTTCAACCCGTTGGTTCTGGTCCGACCTTCTGGGGCAACAGAAAACAACACGGCACCCTCCTCTATGTGACAGCCCTTCAAGTACTTGAAGATGGTTATCCTATCCCCTCTAAGCCTTCTCCTCTTCAGGCTAAACATACCCAGCTCCTTCAACCTTTCCTTGGTGTCCAAGTCCTCCCTCCCCATCTTTGTTGAACATATGAAGCTGCCTTATACTGAATCAGACTCTCGGTCCATCAAAGACAGTATTGTCTACCGAGATTGGCAGTGGCTGTCCAGCGTCTCAGGCAGAGGTCTTTCACGTCAGCTACTTGCCTCGTCCCTTTACCTGGAGATGCCGGGGATTGAACCTGGGACCTTCTGCGTGCCAAGCGGATGCTCTACCACTGAGCCACAGCCCCTCCTCTGGACTCGTTCCAGCTTATCTATACCCTTCTTAAAGCATATTGGAGGGTAAAATTATTTTGAGGGAGGTCTTTGAATGAGTTGCTTCATTGAGTATATTCCTGTATATTGATGGCATAGTGGATTTTTCCTAAAGAAAATATTGGCAGTTCTAGATGATTGTAGGGGAAGGCTATAAGTTATCAATGAAGAAAATGTTGCATTGTCTCCAAGAGAGTTCTGATTTCAAAACCATTCAGAGATATTCTACAGATTCTTTGCGCAATGGTTTGTAGTTATATTGTGGCTAATTTCAGGTCAGTCTCAGCTGGGTGTTGTACGTTCATTTTCTCTCACTGAGGCCCAGAGAAGATCAGAACAAAATGAACAAAATGTTATTGATTCATCAGCCAACTCATGTAAGTAGTGAATAGGGCGGCCAGCTCTGGGAAATACCTGGAGATTTTGGGGGTGGAGCCTGAGCAGGGCGGAGTTTGGGGGGGATGGAAATTAATCCAATCCCTTCTGGTGGGGCAATATCCCAGCACTCACTCGGTGCAGGATATTCCACCTGTTTCAAGCAGCAGAGTTCAAAACAGCCAATACTATAAATGTGGAGAAATATGAATAGCACATGTATTAAAATTGAAGGAAACGTTTTTTAATAAATGTTTATGAAGTCCTTTAAAACAAACCACATTTTCCTTAAGAGGTTTCTATAACATGTTAAGTGAAACAGTGTGACATCTTGAGAGAGTGTGAAGAAGAAAGAGACAGAGGCAGTTGGCAGAGTCAGTTGGTTACAAGAAGGGAGGGGCTGATTCTGGAGGAGCACAGGGCCCTGTGTCAATCAAGTTCGGCTCCAGTGTTTAATCCAACAGGGACTTCAAAGGGGTATAATGCCATAGAGTCCATCTTCCAAAGTGGCCATTTTCTCCACGTGAACTGATCTCTGTTGCCTTGAAATGAGTTGTAATAGCAGGAGATCTCCAGCCACCAGCAGGAGGTTGGCAACCTTAATAATGAAAGAGGTAAGGATTGCTGAGCTCCTGATATTAGTGAAGTGCCAATTTACATACAGTTGATGTGGGTTTTCTCCAGGCTGAACATAATTTTATTTAAGAATGGACTCAGAGAACCCCCAAAATGTAGAAATACTGCTTTAATGAAAGAAACAATGCATATCCGGAAAAAGGCATCACAGTTAAACACGCAAAAACATACACAAACATCTGCAGTTGGGAAAGAGAGACAGCACGGATCTAAAACCGTTCTCTCTTAACTTAATGACAAGCAGCCCAGCATCTTATAGAGACAAATAAACAACATCCCATCTGTTACACAACTCAAACCAGACTATTCCTAAATCCCTCTATTGTCATTAACCATGGCCAGGAGCTGTGAGCTCTTGACCCATCGAACCAGAAATCACCACAGAGACAATCAGATTCCAAGCAGATGGCTTTACTGGTCAAATAGGCAATACAGTGCATGGAAGGCAAGATGACAGCTATGGCTTGTCTTGCCCGTTATGTGGAAATATAAGGCAGAGAAACGGTGGGAGATTACAAAGCATAAACAGAGCATTATTTCCCAGGAGTGGCGTTCCCAGGCTTTGGTATGTGTAGCCGTCCTTGAGTCTGGACGGTTGTCAGGCTGCTATCTCGGTTTCGTTATTGCCTCTGTCTCTGCGCTGTATTGTCTGCCCCCCAAGGTCGCATACCTAGGCCTGGGAACTCAGCTCCTGGGAAACTGTATTCAGCCTATGCTTGTAACCTCCCGCCTTTTCTGCCTTATATTATCTCCCAGCTAGTGAGTCTCTCATAGCTGTCATTTTATTCGTTTGCACTGTATGCCTATTTGACCAGTAAAAGCCATCTGTTTGGACTCTATATGACTTTGTGGTGATTTCTGGTTCTGTGGGCCAAGGGCTGACATTATGACAGCTATCTCTTCACCATTCTACTAGCCAGGCTGGAGCCCAGGGGGGTTCGCCTGCCACTTGGATGGGAGCTGTGCAGCTCTCCAGGTGATCTACTACCCTGGAGCCCTTCTCTGAGGATCCTACTCTGTTACAAGACTTAATCGCTGAACTTTTCCGGACTACCCGAGAGGTTTGCCGCTTGAGGGGACTGGTACAGGAACAGTGGCAATCTCTTAAAGGAACTCTCTGGATGTTGACGTCGGAGGATACTGATACTCGTTTAGATCTTCAAGACTTGGATCAATTACTGGACGATGCCCGGTTGGCAACTGAGGATTTACAAATATTAACTGGACTTTTGGATAATCTTATTTCTCGAGAAACTCTTTCTACCATGGCGGGAGCCCCGCCGGAGGGTTTTTCCCTGATCCCGGATGCAGCCAGCTGTCAGGCTGAGGCCAAGCGAGTCGCTATTAGCACCGCTCTTCTCCTTGTGGAATGTACAAAGGACACCCCGGTAGCCACCTTGGCTCAAGTTTTGACCTCGACTTTTGGGGCCGAGGCACCCGCACTGGCGGTTCGAGTACAACCTCTGCTGGGCGGGGAACCCGACCCCATACTCTCACTCCTGGAGACAGAACTTTTGCCGCGCATTACGGCAGAGGCTGCCCTAAGACTTGAGAACGCCAAAGTTCTTGCGGATCAGCAAGCCGCCGAAGCGGCTAAGGTCGCAAGAGAGAGAGAAGCTGCGGAAGCAGCCAGGGCGGCTGCAGCAAGGATTAGGGATCGGGCGAACGTGGACACGCGCCCCAAGGACAATGTACAAGGGCTATCAGGTCTGTCTTTTTCCCCGGCGTTTGTCCCGTCGCACGCGACCCAACGCGCACGCCGTTTGGCTGACCGACGTCGAGACTCAGGAGAGTCTGAAGACGAGGATCTATATGGGGATAGCTCTCAATGGGCCACAAGCTTCCGGACCAGTAAACCTCATCTTACTGGTGGCCCAAGTGAGGAGGTTCATCTCTTACGAGCCCAGAATCGGGAGCTCTCCGACCGTGTTGATCAACTCCAGGAACTAATGGAACGTATGCTTCAGGAGAACAGACAATTACAACAAACCCTGATAGCTCAGAGACAGCCCGTTCCGATACCGGGTCAGGGGGTACCCGTACAGCCACCCCAACCACCCGCTAATGTGCCTGCTCCACCCTTGCCTCCTGGAGCTCCTGTTGTTCCTCCGCCCGGACCACCCGTGCAACCGGGCCAACCTGCGCCCGGCCCTTGGAAGCAACTCAAATTGAGGACTACGTACGACGGATCTCTCGAGACTTTGCCTTGTTTCTTGCATCAAGTGGACAGTTATATGCGAGAACAAGGACAACTTTTCCCCACGGAAGATAGCCGGGTGCGTTACGTAGCTTCCCTTCTGACAGGTAAAGCGGCTGACTGGATGGTCCTCCAGTTTGACACCCGCTCTCGTGCTATTCGTTCCCTCAACAACTTCATGACTGCCCTGAGAAGGAGGTTTGAGGACCCCTTCCTGGGGGAAAGAGCCAAAACGGAACTCTTACAATTAAAACAAGGCTCTGCTACAGTTCGAGAATTTGCCGATGAATTTCAACGACTGGCAAGTAAAATTGTAGGTTGGCCCGAGACCACCCTGATCCATCATTTCAGGGAAGCCTTGCATCCTGACATTCTGAACTGGTCTTACATGCGGGGCGATCCCGATACCCTCGAAGACTGGATCCTATTAGCCGAGGAAGTGGAAAGCCGCCGACGCTTTATTTCTCTCGTCCGTCAAAAGCACAAGGAAAAAGGCACCCAAAAGCCTCAACCCAAGGCACCACTGCTCGTCCCACGAAATCCCCCACGTCCGCCCCAGGAACGTGAAGCCCGATTTCAGAGGGGTGCCTGTCTTACTTGCGGAGAAATGGGCCACTTTGCAGCCGTTTGCCCGCGCCGCCAGGAATTATTTCGTCCCAGCACGACAACCCGCGCCCGAGGTCGTCCACCACGCAGAGGCACCGCGGCCATCCGCAGCGCAGCTCCGGGAAGACCCACACCCTCTGCACTCCATGCCGGGGACCCAGCCTCCCTGCCTACTACCAACGACCCCGCCGGGTCTCGGATTACAAGTGCCCCATTGGGGGACAACTTTCCCTCTTCGGATGAGGAAAATCCTTGGATTTCTCCAGCCTTAAACCTGGAATCTCCCCTCGACTTGTCAAAAAACGGCTCCGGTCTGTGGTGAATGGAGCGTCTCCACAGACCTCTCAGGATCTTCCTATCAAACCGAATGCTCCTACCAAAATCAAAGAAGTGGACTCCACCGTCTACGTGGATGCAGTTTTACAACACCTTAACGGTGGCCCACAACTCCCCGTCAAAGCACTAATTGACTCCGGTTGCTGTCGCACTCTCATAAGCGAAGCCACTTTTGCTGCACTCAGAGCCGACTCTGAGGCTTTACCAGCCCCCGTCCAATTTGCCCAAATGGACGGAAGCCATTTCCAGGGGGGTCCAGTTGATCACCGCACCATAGGGGTGGCAATGGGAATTGGTTCCCACTGGGAACAAATAGACTTCACTATAGCCCCTATCCGATTTGAAGTGGTCTTGGGAATTAACTGGATTAAAGGACATAGTCCCAGTATTGATTGGGAAACAAACACTATCTCCTTCGCTAGTCCCACCTGCGACCAGCATCGGCAGAACTTTGCTCTGCTATATCCGCCCGTTCCAGCATTAACCTCTACTGCCCCAGCACCACCGGTTCTACCTGCTGTATACCGGGACTTTGAAGATGTCTTCGACCTTAGGGAATGTGATGCCTTACCCCCCCACCGGGCCTCAGACTGTGCGATTGAAGTGGTAAAGGACTGCACATTAACCAAGAGTAAGATTTACCCTATGAGCGCTTCCGAGCGCACTGTCCTCCGGGACTTTTTGGACAAAAACCTCGCCAGAGGGTTCATTCGCCCTTCGAATGCCCCAAACTCGGCCCCCGCGTTTTTCGTCCGGAAAAAAGAGGGCGACCTTCGCCTGTGCATTGACTTCAGAAAGCTCAATGCGGTTACCCAGACCAACGCCTATCCTATCCCATTAATATCGGATATTTTGGGACAATTACAGGAAGGCCGTGTGTTCTCTAAATTAGACTTGGTGGAAGCTTACTACCGAGTCCGTATCCGCGAAGGGGATGAGCACCTCACTGCCTTCTCTAGCTGTTTCGGAATGTATGAATTCCTTGTGATGCCGTTCGGATTAAAAGGGGCCCCGGGGGTCTTCATGCAACTCATCAATGAAATCCTACATGACCTTCTATATCGTGGGGTGGTGGTCTATTTAGATGACATTCTCATTTATTCGAAAACTATGAACGAGCATGTGGCTCTGGTCCGGGAAGTTCTGCAACGCCTGCGTGACCATCAACTTTTCGCAAAACTAGCTAAGTGCGAATTTCATCAAAGCAAACTCACGTTTTTGGGATACATCATCTCCCACCAAGGTCTTCGCATGGACCCCGCCAAAGTCCAAGCCGTCCTCGATTGGACTCCCCCCACCAACCGTAAGCAAGTACAACAATTTCTGGGATTTGCAAACTTCTATCGGGGATTCATCCCTAACTTCGCCCAGGTGGCTCTACCCATTACGGACCTACTGAAAACTAAGGGAAAAGTAAGCTCGGCTGCCTTGCCCTCCGCAAAAATCCTATGGACTGAGCAATGCCAAGCCGCTTTTCTGGCCCTCAAACGCCTCTTCACTTCGGAGCCGGTGCTACGGCACCCAGACCCAAATCAAATGTTCATTGTGCAAGTCGATGCTTCCGATGTAGCCATGGGAGGGGCTCTCCTCCAGCAAGGACCGGATGGTCTTCTTCACCCTTGCGCTTACTTTTCAAAAAAATTGCGCACGCTCAATTAAACTGGCCCATCTGGGAGAAAGAGGCCTCAGCAGTTCATCATGCACTGACTCTATGGCGACAATTCTTGGAAGGGTCTAAAGTCCCCTTTGAGGTTTGGACCGATCACAAAAATCTAGCTGCCCTCACGGGGTCCCATAAGCTATCGGCGAAACAACAACGGTGGGCGGAGTTCTTTGCTCAGTTCCGTTTCACCCTGAAGCACGTCCCTGGGAAGCAGAACGTTCTCGCGGATGCCCTCTCCCGTTTACCACAATATCCGGTAAAACTCGAGAGACCCACCAACTCTCTGTTCACCCCTATGCAACGTGGGGCCCTACCTATGCTGGCTGTGCAAACTCGATCCCAGCATCAGCACGCCTTACCCAACTTACAAGCTCCGCCAGCCCAACCGGCTGCCCAGCCGCCACCGCAACAGACCGGCGTTCCCGCCCTTCCTACCCCTCCGGCCGCCCAGCCGCCTGCAGTCTGCGCGCCGCCGCACGTAAGCACTAGCCCCATAACTGTTTCTAAGATCTCCATGGCCGACGGGGGGGCCCCCTCCAAAATCCCCATCTCCGAGTCCTTTTTAAATGTCCTTCGGGACCAGTGCCTTTTAGAACGCTCCGCTCATACCCTACCTCCTGGTGTTTTGGAACAGGGAGGGTCCTGGTACAAGGACTCGAAATTGTATGTACCCAAAGCTCTCCGGAAGGACGTTTTACATTTAGCTCATGGAGCCAAAACAGCTGGGCACTTTGGGTTTCTGAAAACCCTTCACTTATTGCGCAGACAGTTCTGGTGGGGGGGAATGCGTTCCGACATTGACTCCTTCATCCGCAGCTGTCCTGTTTGTGCCGCTGCGAAACGATCGCAGGGCAAACCCCCGGGACTGCTACAACCTCTTGAAACGCCCAGCAAACCTTGGGAAGTGATTGCTATGGACTTTATGACTGATCTCCCTCTCAGTGGGGGTAAAACTGTGTTGTGGGTTGTTACTGATTTGTTTTCTAAACAAATACATTTGATTCCATGCGCAGGGATCCCCTCTGCTCAGAAACTGGCCCGCCTCTTCGTGACGCATATCTTTCGTTTACATTCGTTTCCGCGTAAGATAATTTGTGACCGCGGAAGTGGTTTCGTTTCTAAGTTTTGGAAAGCTTTCCTCAAGTTGGTGGGAGTGGAACAAGGGTTGTCTAGTGCATACCATCCTCAAACTGATGGTCAAACTGAACGTGTCAATGCTGTACTTGAATGTTATTTACGCTGTTATGTTAACTACCACCAGGATGACTGGGTGGAACTGTTACCTTTAGCAGAATATGCCTACAATAATGCCATGCATCAATCCACAGGTTTTAGCCCATTCTTTGCTGTGTATGGACAAGATTTCAGTCCTATTGCTCCTGCAGATGATGTAGAGGGGGAGGGGAACCCCGACATTGCCTCCTGGGCACACGCCCTCCGTACCACTTGGCCCTGGCTCGTTAGCAACCTCGACCGGGCCAAGCGTAAATACAAAGCGCAAGCTGACAAACATCGCTCCCCCGGGGGTGATCTGCAAGTGGGTGCTTTGGTTTACCTTTCCACCAAAAATCTCCGTTCCACCCGTCCGTGCCATAAGCTCAGTGCTAAATTCATTGGCCCTTTCCCCATCACCCGGGTCATAAACCCTGTCACGGTGGAACTGGCTCTCCCCAAATCCTTGAGGCGTGTGCACCCTGTTTTCCACATTAGCCTCCTCAAACCCCATGTTGCTTCTCCACAGTGGCATCCGGATCCACCTCCTGCGCAACCCATCATGGGGGGGGGGGAGGAACACTTCGAAGTCTCCAAGATCCTTGACTCCCGTGTTCACCATGGCAACCTGCAGTATTTAGTCCGTTGGAAACATTTCCCCCCTGCCTATGACGAATGGGTGCGCGCACGGGATGTCTCCGCCCCCGACCTCGTCAACGCCTTTCACATTGCTTACCTGGATAAGCCAGCCCCCTTGCGAACTGGGAGGGGGCCTTGAGGGGAGCAGAATGTCAGGCTGCTATCTCGGTTTCGTTATTGCCTCTGTCTCTGCGTTGTACTGTCTGGCCCTCAAGGTCGCATACCTAGGCCTGGGAACTCAGCTCCTGGGAAACTGTATTCAGCCTATGCTTGTAACCTCCCGCCTTTTCTGCCTTATATTATCTCCCAGCTAGTGAGTCTCTCATAGCTGTCATTTTATTCGTTTGCACTGTATGCCTATTTGACCAGTAAAAGCCATCTGTTTGGACTCTATATGACTTTGTGGTGATTTCTGGTTCTGTGGGCCAAGGGCTGACAACGGTTCAGCAGAGAAACGAAAGGAAACATCTAAACCGAGATAACAGCATGACATCCTGCTCCCCTTAAGTCCCCCTCCCATCCGGCAAGGGGGCTGGTCTGTCCGGGTTGGCATCGTGAAAGGCGTTGATGAGTTTGGGGGCGGAGACATCCCGCGCGCGAACCCACTCGTCATAGGCAGGGGGGAAGTGTTTCCAGCGGATCAGGTATTGCAAGGCCCCATGGTGTATGTGGGAATCCAGGATTTTGGAGACTTCGAAATGTTCCTCCCCCCCCCACCATTATGGGTTGTTCAGGAGGCGGCTCCAGGTGCCATTGTGGGGAAGCAACATGGGGCTTTAGAAGGCTGACATGGAAAACGAGGTGCACACGCCTCAGAGTTTTGGGGAGAGACAGTTCCACCGTGACAGGATTTATGAGGCGGGTGATGGGAAATGGGCCAATGTATCTAGCACTGAGCTTATGGCAAGGACGGGTGGAGCGCAGGTTCTTGGTGGATAGGTATACCAGGTCACCCACTTGCAGGTCCATATTTGGGGAACGATGTTTGTCAGCCTGCGCCTTGTATTTGCGCTTGGCTCGGTCCAGGTTGCTAATCAGCCAGGGTCATGTTGTACAGAGGGTGTGAGCCCATCAGGCAATGTCGGCATCCCCCTCCCCCTCTGATCCTTCTACAGGGGTGATAGGACCGAAGTCCTGTCCATACACCGCATAAAATGGGCTGAAACCTGTGGATTGATGTACAGCATTATTGTAGGCATATTCTGCAAAAGGCAATAGTTCTACCCAGTCATCTTGGTGGTAATTGACATAACAGCGCAAATAACATTCGAGTACAGCATTGACACGTTCAGTTTGACCATCCGTTTGGGGATGGTATGCACTAGACAACCCTTGTTCCACCCCCACCAATTTGAGAAAAGCTTTCCAAAACTTAGCAACAAAACTACTTCCGCGGTCGCAGATTATCTTGCGCGGAAACGAATGTAGTCTAAAGACATGTGACACGAAGAGGCGGGCCAACTTCTGAGCGGAGGGGATCCCCGCACATGGAACCAAGTGTATTTGCTTAGAAAATAAGTCAGTGATAACCCATAACACAGTTTTTCCCCCGCTGAGAGGGAGATTCGTCATAAAATCCATAGCAATCACTTCCCAGGGTTTGCTGGGTATTTCAAGTGGTTGCAGTAGTCCTGGGGGTTTGCCTTGAGATCGTTTGACCGTGGCGCAAACAGGACAGCTGCGAATAAAAGAGTCAATGTCAGAACGCATCCCCCCCCCACCAGAACTGCCTGCGCAACTGGTGAAGGGTCTTTAGGAACCCAAAGTGTCCAGCTGCTTTTACTCCATAAGCCAAATGTAAGACTTCTTTTCGGAGCGTTTTGGGCATGCATAATTTCGAGTCTTTGTACCAACAACCTCCTCGTTCGATTACATCGGGAGGCAGGGTTTGAGCGGAGCGTTCCATTAGGCATTGTGCCCGAAGGGAATTTAAGAAAGACTCGGAGACGGGAACCCCCCCTTTATTACGGTGGAAGCAGGAGCAGATATGGGGGTCGACGAGGGGGAAGCGCTTACGTGCGGTGGTGCGCTGACTGCAGGCGGCTTGGCGGCCGGTTGGGTTGGAGGAGTTGGTGCGTCGGCCACTGCGTGCTTCTGTTGTGGGGGCAGTGTTTGGGATCGGGTTTGGGATCGGGTTTGTACAGCACGGGTAGGGCTTCTCTTTGCGCGGGCGTAAATAAAGAGTCTGTTGGCTGATTGAGTTTCACCGGGTACTGAGGCAGTCGGGAGAGAGCATCTGCGAGAACGTTTTGTTTTCCAGGGACATGCTTCAGGACAAAACGAAACTGAGCAAAGAAATCCGCCCAACGCTGTTGTTTGGCAGACAATTTATGGGTCCCCGTGAGGGCAGCTAGATTTTTGTGATCGGTCCAGACTTCAAAGGGTACTTTAGACCCCTCCAGGAATTGTCGCCACAGAGTAAGTGCATGGTGAACGGCCGATGCTTCTTTCTCCCAAATGGGCCAGTTCAATTGGGAGTGCGCAAACTTCTTTGAGAAGTAAGCGCAAGGGTGAAGGAGACCATCTGGTCCTCTTTGGAGAAGGGCCCCTCCCATAGCCACGTCGGAGGCATCGACTTGCACAATGAACATTTGATTCGGGTCTGGGTGCCGTAGCACGGGCTCCGAAGTGAAAAGGCATTTGAGGGCTACAAAAGCGGCCTGGCATTGATCAGTCCACAGTATCTTAGCGGAGGGTAATGTAGCCAAGCTTCCTTTACCCTTTGTTTTCAGCAGGTCGGTGATGGGCAGCGCCACTTGGGCGAAGTTAGGGATGAACCCGCGATAGAAATTAGCAAAACCTAGAAACTGTTGTACTTGTTTGCGGTTGGAGGGAGGGGTCCAATCGAGGACGGATTGGACCTTGGCCGGGTCCATGCTAAGGCCATGGTGGGAGATTATATATCCCAAGAACGTTATCTTGCTCTGATGAAAATCGCATTTAGCCAACTTTGCAAAGAGTTGGTGATTGCGCAGGCGCTGCAGAACTTCTTGGACCAGAGCGACATGCTCATCCATGGTTTTTGAATAAATAAGAATGTCATCTAAATAAACCACCACCCCACGGTACAGTAAATCGTGGAGGATTTCGTTGATGAGTTGCATGAAGACCCCCGGGGCCCCTTTTAACCCGAAAGGCATCACAAGGAATTCAAACATTCCAAAACAGCTAGAGAAGGCAGTGAGGGGTTCGTCTCCCTCGCGGATACGGACGCGGTAGTAGGCTTCTACTAGGTCCAACTTGGAGAATATACGTCCCTCCTGCAACTGCCCCAAAATATCTGAAATCAGCGGTATAGGGTAGGCGTTGGCTTGGGTAACTGCATTGAACTTTCGGAAGTCGATGCATAGGCGCAGGTCGCCCTCCTTTTTTCGGACGAAAAATGCGGGGGCTGAGTTGGGAGCATTCGATGGGCGAATGAACCCTCTGGCAAGGTTTTTGTCCAAAAAGTCCCGTAGTACAGTGCGCTCAGAAGCGCTCATAGGGTAAATCTTACTCTTGGTTAATGTGCAGTCCTTCACCACCTCAATTACACAGTCAGTGGCCCGGTGGGGGGGTAAGGTATCACATTCTTTAATGTTAAAGACATCCGCAAAGTCCTGGTATACATCAGGTAGGGACGGCGGTGATGGGACATCGGAGGTTAATGCCGGAGTGGGTGGAGACAGCACCGCAACTTGCTGTCGGTGCTGATCGCATTTGGGGTTGGCAAAGGAGATAGTGTTCGTCTCCCAGTCTATACTGGGACTATGACCTTTAATCCAGTTAATTCCCAGGACCAGTTCAAATTGGATAGGGGCTATGGTAAAGTCTATTTGCTCCCAGTGGGAGCCAATACCCATCGCCACCCCTGTAGTGCAATGATCAACTGGGCCCCCCTTGAAATGGCTTCCGTCCATTTGGGCAAATTGGACGGGGGCTGGTAAAGCCTCGGATTTGACTTTGAGTGCTGCAAAAGTGGCCTCATTGATTAGAGTGCGACCGCAACCGGAGTCAATGAGTGCCTTAACGGGTAGTTGGGGACCACCTTTATAGTGTTGTAAAACTGCGTCCACATAAACGGTGGTTTCCACTTCCTTCACCTTGGTGGGAGCTTTCGGTTTAGCAGGAGATTCTGCAGGGGTCTGTGGAGACGCTCCACTCACCACAGACTGGAGCCGTTTTTTGACAAATCAAGGGGGGTTTCCAGGTTCAAAGCTGGAGGATCCCATGGGTTCTCTTCGTCAGAAGAAGGAGAGTTGTCCCCCAATGGGGCATTTGTAATCCGGGACCCGGCGGGGTCACTCGATGTAGGAAGGTTAGATGAGTCCTCAACGTGAAGTGCAGAGGGTGTGGGTCTCCCCGGCGCTCCGCTGCGGGTGGCCACAGTGCCTCTGCGTTGAGGTCGTCCTCGAGCTCTGGTTGCCATGCTGGGGCGAAAGGGTTCAGGGCGATGTGGGCAGACTGCCGCAAAGTGGCCCAGCTCCTCTTTGAAACCATGTTTCACGATCCTGGGGTGGACGCGCGGGCTTCCGTGGATTGGGGAGCGGTGCCTTGGGCTGGGGTTTTTGGACGCTTTTCTCCTTGTTTCTTTGGCGGACAAGGGAAATAAAGCGCTGGCGGCTTTCCACCTCCTTGGCTAATAGAATCCAATCTTCGAGGGTGTCGGGATCACCCCGCATATATGACCAGTTCAGAATGTCAGGGTGTAAGGCTTCCCTGAAATGGTGAATTAGGGTGGCTTCGGGCCAGCCCACAATTCTGCTTGCTAGTCTCTGGAATTCATCGGCAAACTCTCGAACTGGAGTAGAGCCTTGTCTTAGTTGTAGAAGCTCCGCTTTGGCTCGTTCCCCCAGAAAGGGATCCTCAAACCTCCTCCGTAAGGCAGTCATGAAATTGTTGAGGGAACGGATCGAGCGGGATCGGGTATCAAACTGGAGGACCATCCAGTCGGCTGCTTTACCTGTCAAAAGGGAAGCCACATAGCGAACCCGGCTGTCCTCTGTAGGGAAGAACTGTCCTTGTTCTCGCATATAGCTGTCTACCTGATGCAAGAAACAGGACAGGGTTTCGAGAGATCCATCGTAAGTAGTTTTCAATTTGAGTTGTTTCCAAGGACCGGGCATGGGTTGGCCCGGTTGCACGGGTGCCCTGGGTGCAGGTAAAATGGGACCTCCGGGAACCAGGGGTTGAACAGGCACATTAGCGGGTGGCTGGGCTGGCACTCCCTGTTGAACCGGTACTGCGGCCCCCTGTGGAACGGGTTGTGCCGGGGTTGTCAGGGCCTGCTGTAACTGCCTGTTGTCCTGAAGCAAGCGTTCCATTAGCTCCTGGAGTTGATCTACACGGCCAGATAGCTTCCGATTCTGAGCTCGTAACAGGTGAACGTCCTCACCCGGGCCACCTGTACGATGAGGTTTGCTTGTCTGAAAACTTGTGGCCCATTGAGAACTGTCCCCATAAAAGTCCTCTTCCTCAGACTCCTCGGAGTCTTGGCGTCGTTCTGCGAGGCAGCGTGCGCGTTGGGTCGTGCGCGACGGGGCAAATACCGGGGAAAACGACAGACCCAATGGAGGACCGCTCCGTCCGGAGTCTTTGGGGCGGCCGCCTGTCCGCGCCCGATCCGCAGCCAACTGCTGCTCTTTGTCCCTTGCTGCTTGAGCCTCGGCTTCCGCCTTAGCCGCTTCAGCAGCTTCCCTATCCGCGAGAGCCTGTGCGCTTTCAAATCTCAGAGCGGCAGCTGCGGTAATGTGCGGTAAAAGTTCTGTTTCCAGGAGCATGAGTAGGGGGTCGGGCTCCCCACCTAACAATGGTTGCACTCGGACCGCGACCGCGGGTGCATCGGCCCCGAACGTCAGGGTCAAACGTTGAGCCAAGGTGGCTATCGTGGTATCCTTTGTACAATCCGCAAAGAGGAGGGCCGTCTGGATAGCGATCCTCTTGGCTTCAGCTTGACAGTCAGCTGCATTGGGTACCAAAGAAAAACCTGCCGGTGCGGCTCCCGCCATGGTACCTTCCCCAAGGCGACAGGACGCCTTAGAGCCGTGGATGAGAGAGTCTCACGGGCAATAAGCTTATCCAATAAACCGGTTAGTATTTGTAAGTCCTCAGTTGCCAGCCGGGCATCATCCAGCAACTGATCAAAATCCTGGAGGTCTAAACAAGCATTAGTATCCTTCGACGTTAACATCCAGAGAACCCTCACTAGAGATCGCCACTGCGTCTGGACCAGTCCACTCAAGCGGCAAACCTCTGAATTAGTCCTAAAGAGTTCAGCTACTATGTCCCGTAGGAGGGTAGGATCCTCTGAGGAGGACTCCAGGGTTCCAAGAAGCAGTAGTCACGGTTCACTCGGAGAGCGCCCTCCTAGCTCCCATCCGAGTGGCAGGCGAACCCTCCAGGGCTCCAGCCTGACTAAAGAATCGATGAAGAAGGGAGAGCTGTCATAATGTGAGCTCTTGACCCATCGAACCAGAAATCACCACAGAGACAATCAGATTCCAAGCAGATGGCTTTACTGGTCAAATAGGCAATACAGTGCATGAAAGGCAAGATGACAGCTATGGCTTGTCTTGCCCGTTATTTGGAAATATAAGGCAGAGAAACGGCGGGAGATTACAAAGCATAAACAGAGCATTATTTCCCAGGAGTGGCGTTCCCAGGCTTTGGTATGTGTAGCCGTCCTTGAGTCTGGACGGTTCAGCAGAGAAACGAAAGGAAACATCTAAATCGAGATAACAGCCTGACAGGAGCCTAGTTGTCGAGTTAACCTCTTGGCAGGCCCTGGCCCCCACTATCACCAAAAAGTTCACTTCTCAGAAACATACTTGGCTGTTCCAAGGATGTTGTAACAGAATGAAAATATGTTGTAAAATTCATAGATATGTCAGCTTATGAATGCTTTGGTTCTGGGTACTGCTAGGCCTCAATGTCTGAATGGTTATGACAAGATACTGGATTATGGATATAAATTAGACCTTAATATCAAACTTCTCCTTCACAGTCACATCCAGAAAGCTATGCCAATGCTTTTATTCTCAAGTAACATCTGTGACATCCGGAAGCATTGTGAAGACAACACTCACATGTGAAAGTTAATCCCAGACAAATACAGTGAATGACCAAAGTTTGAGAGTTCTGTCTTCTAACTCTCCACACTTACAAATAGGACATTAAAAGTCAAGGCTTCTACGGTTGAGGGTATGACCTCCAGGAAGACTTGCACCCAAGGACCCCTTTCATTTTGTGCTTTAGCTGGGATTTGTGAAAAAATGCAAGGTAGATGGACAGTGCCTGATGAGAAGCCCCACTTCCTGACCACTGGGGTCTTCACCCGAGCCTTAGTTAATTTTACATGGAGGGCCAGTGTTGCGTTGCCAAGCTCTGCACCCAAGCTAGGTGCATTCAACTGAAGGATGGAATAATACCTGCATGCATACAACTGTATTTACCAGACCCCTCCCCTTAGAAAGGGGAATCCTGATAATGCATGCTTCTTAACTGTATGAAGCGAGAATACATGTGTACACTTTTATATGTCGGCTGCGTTCCAGCCTACAAATGAATACATGTAGAGGTTTCCCCAGAATGAATCTGAAATGTATTGCTCAGTGGGTCTCATTCATTTGGCACATGTTCAGGACACATATTTTATTTTATTGTTTGCTTCGTTATTTTATTTACAACAGTGTTATGCCTTCTCAAGCACATTATTGACAGAAAATTAATAAACGTAAAAGAGAGTGTCTGATGTTCAGCAGTAAACAGGACATTCCACAAGTGTGGCTCTACAGAAATGTCCCTATCCCTCAGAGAAATCCACTTCAGTAAGTGTTGGTGTATTTAACAAGGACTCAAATAGCCTCACATGGGAGGAGACTATTTTACTAGAGCCTCGTGGAGTTCTCTCTTCAAAGTTGACTCTACACTAATACCAGGGGCACGCTGTCTTTTCTTGGGAGCAAACAGCCCAGCCAATGAGGGTTGTGCATATCGATATACCGGATCCAAAAATAAACCAAAAATAAACCAAATGGGGAAGTCAATAAATTTTCCTTTATTTTTTATTTTTATTTAGCACTTAAACAATTATAACAACATTACCTATGATTTAGTTTTTAATGCCACGTATATTGTTGTTTGTTAACATGGAAAATTTAAATTATAAAAACCAATAAAAAAATTTCAAAAAAAAACAAACCAAAAATAAACCAAAAATTTGCCATTTTGGCAATATTCAGATTTTGAAATATTGTCGAAGGCTTTCACTGTCAGAGTTCATTGGTTCTTGTAGGTTATCCGGGCTGTGTGACCGTGGTCTTGGTATTTTCTTTCCTGACGTTTCGCCAGCAGCTGTGGCAGGCATCTTCAGAGGAGTAACTCTGAAGGTTACTCCTCTGAAGATGCCTGCCACAGCTGCTGGCGAAACATCAGGAAAGAAAATACCAAGACCACGGTCACACATCCCGGATAACCTACAAGAACCGATTCAGATTTTGGTTTGACCGAATACCAAAACCTGGGAATCTGCCTGAAGCTGAATAGGCGCCTTTGCTGAGATGCACAGCTCTGTGCCTTCTCCCATTTTTCTATCTTTTAAACTGGTTTTGTTAGGGCCCCATAGTTAGGGCCCTTTTGAGGTAGGCGTTGAGTAATTGGAGCTAACTTGGTCTGACCAACCAGGCGGTGGGCTGATTTGCACTTAAGAGATGGGGCTCACCCAGTCCCGTCCGGAGGGATATACCCTCCAACTAAAAAATGCCAGCTTCCTCAGCTGCTTATTGGGGTTCTTTAGAAGACTCCTCTAGGATTCAGAATTGACTTAGAACCCTTTGAGGTCGATGTATGGGTCCATTGGGTCCTGAAAAGATTTATATTTATTCATTATTAGACATAGGCTGATGAAGCCCTGAATTCGAAACATGTTAATTGCTATCTAGAAAACACGTCCTGGATCCCTCTGATCCTCCTCCTCCCCCGTGGACTGCTTGGAAGTGTCTTCTCAAGTTAAGGAATATGATAGGAATACTATTTTTCCTTTGGCATTTTTCCTCACGTCTTCTGCCTGCTCCATCAGTGCCATCGCACAGCGTTTTCTGCGCAGGATTCCAGCATCCATCCAGATTGCCTTGATATGCTAATATGCAACATCTCTGCATAGGATCATAGCCGTTTTTGGTTTTTTTAAGTGGTAAAATCTCTGGCACAGGACAGTTTAAATAATATTCTAAACAGTATTTGTATTGGTGTTTCCTTTGGACATTGGTGACCAGAGTATTCCTATTCAGTTCTTATTATCCGGGGTTAGAAGGTTTATTGTCTTAGTATATTTGTTTAGGGTGTTGTTGCTATGTGCGTCGGTTCACAGGCACAGTGATTCTTTAAGATAAAGTACACTTTGAGCCCATTGCTGTTGCTTTTTGGTCATGACTTTGGCTGGCTCCGATATCATAATCTCCTCCATGAAAACCTGCTCTGAAATACTGGTAAATATGGGCATTTGGCTCATTTCCGGGTTTTCCAGAAAAAAATCAGCCTGGAGGGTCATTTTTGGAGGTAGAGCCCCCAAATTCACAGCGTAACTTGAAGGGACTCTCCTTGCACGACCCCTGAAGTTTGGTGAAGATTGTCTATGGAGGGGGGGTGACACCTTCCAAACCCCATAAAATCGGACCCCCTGACTCAATCTTCACCAAACTTTGGGGTTTATGCAAGAACAGTCCCTTCAAGCTACACTGAATTTGGGGGCTCTACCTCAAAAAATGACCCTCCAGGCTGAATTTTTTTGGGAAACCCGGAAATAAGCCAAATGCCCATATTCACCAGTATGGGTATTCCGCTTATTTCAGGTTTCCCAGGGGGGAAATTCGGCCCCAATAAACCCAAACTTGAAATTTAACGATTTTTTTTTTTTTTTTGCACAGCCCTAGTAGAGTTGGCCAGTTGATAAGGGAGCTTGAGGCTGGGGACATTCACTGACCATATCCTCTTGGACTGTCATAATAACATTTAATAGAACAAAGAAATATATCCCAATTGTTTTTTGCATGAACACTATCAACATCTGCCCAGCATATTGTCGAAGGCTTTCACGGTCAGAGTTCATTGGTTCTTGTAGGTTATCCGGGCTGTGTAACCGTGGTCTTGGTATTTTCTTTCCTGATGTTTCGCCAGCAGCTGTGGCAGGCATCTTCAGAGGAGTAACACTGAAGGACAGTGTCTCTCAGTGTCAAGTGTGTAGGAAGAGTAATATATAGTCAGAAAGGGGTGGGTTTGAGCTGAATCATTGTCCTGCAAAAAGTATCCAAGGTAATGTGCTAATCTTTGTCCTGTAAGTATCAAGATAATGTGCTAATGAGGGTGTAGTATGTTAATGTGGAACCATTGTATCCTGAAGTGATCTGTCAATGTGTGAAATCCAACACTAATCCACATGGCTATTGTGGACTGTAGTCTTTGTTAGTTGGGAGGTTTTCAGGACAGGAAGCCAAGCCGTATTCATTCTTAAACTCTCTTCTTTTCTGTTAAAGTTGTGCTGATGTTTATGAATTTCAGTGGCTTCTCTGTTCAATCTGACAAAATAGTTGGTAGAATTGTCCAGTCTTTCAGTGTCTTGGAATAAGACCCTGTGTCCTGTTTGGGTCAGTCCATGTTCAGCCACTGCTGATTTCTCATGCTGGCCAAGTCTGCAGTATCCTTCATGTTCTTTTATCCTTGTTTGTATGCTGCGTTGTGTGGTCCCATGTAAACTTGTCCACAACTGCAAGGTATACGATATACTCCTGATATCTTGATACTTACAGGACAATGATTAGCACATCACCTTTGATACTTTTTGCAGGACAATGATTCAGCTCAAACCCAACCCCTTTCTGACTATATATTACTCTTCCTACACACTTGACACTGAGAGACCCTGTCCTTCAGTGTTACTCCTCTGAAGTTGCCTGCCACAGCTGCTGGCGAAACGTCAGGAAAGAAAATACGAAGACCACGGTTACACAGCCCGGATAACCTACAAGAACCATCTGCCCAGCAATTTTGTCAGGTTGTGATGGTCACTAGAGTGTTTTCATGTAGACTCCTGGAAGCCCTCAACAAAGGTTTATTTGGTCGGTGGCGATGGGTGAAGTAGACTTTGGGTCTTTCCAGAGAACCTAGAAACATACTGGATGTGCGTGACAGGCATTTGAGAAAGATGGCTGTTATTATGGAGCTTTTAATAAGCTTGAGCAAACAGCTTTTCGCTGGAAACTCAGTTTAATATCTGCAGATATTACATAGTTGTCATTAAAAATGAGATGTAACACACTGAAGTAAACAGCCCTTGGGCCAAAGCCAAAGACAACACGTTTTGTTAAACAAGCAACCTCACTTCATCTGTTAGAATAGCCCAGAACGAAGCAGGGAACACAGGGGGAGAATTCCCCCACTAAACAGCCCAAATAGAATGGAGATATCAGGACCCTGGCGTAGAATCACAAAGGTCATTTATGCATGGGCACTTTCACTCATGTTTGCCCCCGGTCTGTCTCGGTTGTTCCTTGGAGTTATGCATGAGTTTTCCCTCCATTAGAGATGACCTCGCTGCCAGCCTGCACAAATCTTGGGACTTCTCGTTCCTCTGTTAACCCAATTCTTCCCTCTCCCCTGAGCTCAGCCTGGGTGAAATCCCCATGCATAAGGCAAAGCGCGGGACACGCAAGATTGGTTTCTCTCACAGCCAATTACAAAGCTGCATGTCCAGAGGCGGGGATTGAAATGCTTCCTGCTTCCTGGGAGCTCTTTCTGAACAAAAGAAAAGCTTTTTAAAACCAAGGCTTGAATTCCCCCCCCCCACACACACACCTTTTCAGATTGCTCTGGTTTTTGTTTTTTGTTCTTAAAATGCTTTTTTATGTGGCAGTTGGGTTGGGGAAGGGATTTTCTCTCACAGTCAGCTCTGACAGAACAGCAGAAGAAAGAGAGAGACATGGGCAAGAGAAAGAAAGAAAGAAGTGAGGGAGTAGGGTTGCCAACATCCAGGTAGTAGCTGGTGATCTGCTGTTACAACTGATCTCCAGCCGATAGACATCAGTTCACCTGGAGAAAATGGCACCTTTGGCAATTGGACTCTATGGCATTGAAGTCCCTCCCCTCCCCAAACCCCGCCCTCCTCAGGCTCTGCCGCCAAAATCTCCTACCATTGGCAAAGAGGGACCTGACAAGCCTATCTGTTTAGGATGACTCTGCCAGTCACTCTGCCACTTTGGCACTCATGAAATGAAGTAGTGTATGTGGCGGTGCAATCAGGCATCATTTAAAAACACGGTTTAGAAAAGTGCAAAACTTGTGCAGGTTGTGAGCACCTTTCCTACCATGTTATATCAACACCATTTGCATAATGTTTGTTTGTGTCCAACCAATCAAATATGCAATATTTTTAAATGAAAGTGAGAAAGTTAACAAATACCCCTGCAACTGAACAAATTTTTTTGGAATACAAAGTATGTATTTGCATAGCATTTCATGAGTTCCTTTTAATTTCAGTTCACCTCTGTTGACCTAGTCATCAGAGGACATTTCTACGAGTGGCGCCTCCTCCTTTGCATGAAATGAAAAGGTATTTATGTCTCTCTGACTTTAAAGAGCTGGAAAACAGCCAATTAACAGCAGCCCTGAGAGTGTAAATTATAATGTAATATGAAAGGATGCTGCTGGGGTTGTTGTGAAATACACTCTACTGAATGAAAAGCCCAGTAGCCAGAAGTAAATTCACGATGCAGGGATTGTATCCTGCGTTACTGTGAACACAGAGTTGATTGAACGTCTATACAAAGCGAGTTACCTAGTGGATTTTTTTTTTTTTTGTCTAGTACATCTCTAAAATAAACCATACAGCAATACCTCTAAGGGCACACTACATTTCAGTCTCCTTGAAATAGTAGAGAGTCCTCTTTTTTTTCCGGGGGTATTGTCCTCGGCATATATTATCCGTCACTGCTAGAAGTAACTGGGAACTGTTCATCTTTTGATGTTGGGGGGGGGGGGCTTTTACCATCAAAGTCTATGCCGGCTTTTCATCACTAGCCAAGCTCAGTACACAACCTAAGGAGTTGTTTGACCTTGTGAGAAATAAATACTGCCAGTGTAAGTGTAATTCCGTATAAACACTTGTCACCGTTTCTACGGCTGCCCGCTGCAGAATTTATCATCAGAGCGGTAATGAAAGAATATCACTGCCATTGCAGCCTTGCCAAATATAGAGGGGAAAGAAGAAAACAAAATTAATTCTAAAAGCCACTTCCGAGGTAGCTTGGTCCACATTGCTCTTCTGTGGAAGATTTCTATGAGCCATGTGATGTGTGAGATGTGATGAGGGATTTTAGGTATTTGTTTCCTATAAGGAAGTCAGGACAGTGTAAAACCCTGCGACACAAAGGTGACTAGTGAAATTTGAACCTGGGCGGCAAACTACATGATAGGTTTCATCACTTGTTTGCCCATGTTTACTGCAGCCACACAGCATCTGCAGAGAACTACTTTAAAAAAGAAAAGAAAGAGGAGAGATCAAATGCGCTTGGAATAGCATTGTGTGTGTGTTGTGGGGGGGGGGATGTTCCTGCCTCCCTGCCCAGAGGTTTTCTCATGTGAAACTGTTTTTTGTGGCAAATTATTTTGCCGCTCCATGTGGCATACCTGTGCCCGTGGAGCAGAAAAACAGAGTTTTTGTGTCAAAAAAACTGCTTCCTTTTTAAGCTTTACCTGCGCTGCATCTGTCCCTTGCTTGTAAAATGTGAAGCCTAATCTGGTTTGTGTGTGTGTGTGTATCATTATAGCAGACAATGGTGCTTTTAATTCTCTGACTCACAGCTTTGTGTCACATAAAAATGTATCCAGGGGCAGAGCACATTTGTGGCTGGAGAGTCAATTTGTAGAAGCACTTCTTAATTTCAGTTAAGGACACTTGATAGTTATTGCCCTCCATCAGGTATTTTTCTGTGACAGAAATTAGTGGAGGCTTTCATATTTTTGCTTTTGCTTTTTTAGCCTGCCTTAAAATTTTTGATGTATATTGATTGCTGGATTTTCCCTGGATTTTGAAATTGTTCCCTGATTTAATTCTGAGAAGCAAAGGGTACAATATACTTAAAATGAAAATAATTGCTGCAAATGCACCTTAAGTCATGGAAACACCAATTTGCCTCATTGGAGGGAGGTGTTTTTTTCCCTTTCCATTTTAACGGGCTGCTGTACAGAGGCAATGCCACATCCCACAGACTAGTTCAGAGGTCCCCAAAACTCTTTGAGCCTGTGGGCACCTTTGGGATTTTGGCACAGTGTGGTGGGCGCAGCCACAAAATGGCTACCAATGTGTTCTGTTATTATTGTCTTTTCTTCACAACTTTTTGGCAGTGTTTGCATGGGGCCAGATACAGTGTGGGGGACATGCCAAGCTCGGGGGCAGTCAGGGCTGCCTCCTTCAAGTGGCAGGAGAACCACATAGCAGCTCAAGTCCAGGTGGCATCCCGCATACGGCTATCCCAGTAGGGTTTCCAACCTTTAGGTACTAGCTGGAGATCTCCTGCTATTACAACTGATCTCCAGCTGATGGAGATCAGTTCCCCTGGAGAAAATGGCCACTTTGGCAATTGGACTCTATGGCATAGAACTCCCTCCCCTCCCCAATCTCCACCCTCCTCAGGCCCCGCCTCAAAAATCTCCCGCTGGTGGCAAAGACGGTCCTGGCAATCCTATATCCTAGGCTACTCCCCAGCAGGCAGGCTGGGAGTAGGAGCACGCATTGGTCGGTAGGCGAGTCAGCGAATGCCCTGGATCCAGCTCCTATGTTATGCCAATGCCTTCTGCTGAAACCAATAAAGTTGTGGCCATTTTCTTATGCTTGATTTGTGCATGCCTGGGTTTTTGCATGGGTTGGGGTCTGGGCAGCTATCTCCAGCCACTCCCCAGCTAAGCGCAGGGTCCACAACCCATGCTTCAGGGGAAGGGTCCTATAAAACTGTGATGGGGGCACAAATATCAAGGAGGGAAGCAAAAAGAGGGGAGACAGAGGGCTCTTCCACATGGGATTTTTAGATTGATTCTGGCCCCATACTGCTTCAGTTTATCCAAATTTCCATGTAGATTTGTGTGCCTTTAGTTTTCACTTTGGGGTCTCCCCCCAGTTTCTTTCCAGTTTGTTTGAGACCACTTTGACCCCAATGTTTTTCTGGAAGCTAATTTTGAGTCAGCTTTTTGCTCATGTCGTTTTTCTTTGCCCCTCCCACCCACCTCCTGACCACGGTTCGATGATTGGACTGTTGTGATCAAACCACTCCCTCTACCTCCCACCCTGAAGATGAGTGACTTCTCTTTCTTTTCTTTTTTTAAGGGACTAAACTATCAATATATCGATGGAACGTTGTAACAATAGGCTTAGCATTTTCTTTGAATTCACAGCTTTCATCTTTTTTCTTTTCTTTTTTTAAAAGTCTGTAGCCCCTTCCTTTGGTGAGTTATAAGGGAAATGTGCTGTGATGCCACCGGTGTTACCATAGCACCCTCTTTTGAAAATCCTAATTATTTAAGGCATGTGTATAAATAAACTGACTCTACAACTATGAAAATTCACGGGGACGGCAGACCTGTGGAAGAACCATGCCCAAACTGATTCCAATGCATGTGGATCGATTGCCGAGAAAATCAGGAGTGAGTCAAGTGTGTGGAAAAGCCCAGAGATAGAAGAGTATTGGGGGACACTGCACAAACAGGGAATGGTAGATCCTTCACATTATCCTAACCATGACCCCAACGCTCCCTTTAGAGGTGTAAGTAGGGCTGTTGAAAAAAAAATCGGTAAAATTCAGATTCAGCAAAATTCGGCCCATTTTTATTCGGGAAATGCTGAAGTCCGAACTCCCCAGCTTCGGGTCTGTGCAATTCGGCATGAGATCCGGAGTTCGGGGAAAAATTCGGCCGAATAAAGCCATTAAAAACACAATCGCGCTTTTCTGCGGCTCCGGGAGGGCATTTTTTGGGGTAGAGGTCCAAAACTTTCAGCGTAGCTTGAGGAGACCCTTCTTGCAAGAACCCCCAAGTTTTGTAAAGATTGGGTCAGGGGGGGGGCTAAGATATGGGCCCCGAAAGGGGTCCCCCCTCCTTAATGTGCATCTCTGACAATGGGGGTTTGCAATTAGCAGAGCTTGCTGCCCACTCCCGAAGCTCCCAGCCCTGACAAACAGCTGAGCTGCGGGAAGCAAGGGTGGGGCAGGTGCGAAGAAGTTTGCAAACCATGCAAAGCAACACATTTGCAGCCATGTAAACCATGCAAAGCAATATGTTTGCAACCATGCAAAGCAACACCTGACACCTGGGAGTTTGCAAACCATGGAAAGGGACAGAGGCAGCTAGCTATGCATAAGGAGCAGGAGGGGGTGGAATTTCCCCTTTTGCATTGGACTCAGGACCAGGCAAAGTCACAATTTGAAAACCAGTTTTGAGCAAGCATCAAAATAGACCTAATCGATCTTATGAATGAGGGAAAACCTGAGGACACACAACTGAAGCCCCCTCCCTCAAACCAGGGAGAGAGAGACTCAGGGGGCACCCCCCTGCAGAACAGGAAAAAGCCCCCTTTGGCTTCCCCCCCACCCACAGAAACTGCTCCCTCCCCACACACACAGACTCTGATTATTCCCCCCCACACACACACAGGAGAAAAATTATAGAGAAAAGCCCCAAAATGGGTCTTACTGTGGATGTCTTCTGTTCCATCAGGGGGCACCCCCCGCAGAACAGGCGAAAGCCCCCTTTGGCTTCCCACCCACCCACAGAAACTGCTCCCTCCCCACCACACACACACAGACTCTGCTTCCCCCCACCCCCCACACACAGGAGAAAAATTATAGATAAAAGCCCCAAAACGGGTCTTACTGTAGATGTCTTCTGTCCCATCTGCTTCGCACCTGCCCCGCCCTTGCCCCCCGCAGCTCAGCTGTTTGTCAGGGCTGGGAGCTTTGGGCATGGGCGGCAAGCTCTGCTAATTGCAACCCCCCCCCATTGTCAGAGATGCACATTAAGGGTGGGGAAGAAGACCCAGCTTGGCCACCGATTGGCCGCAGGAGAATGCTGCTTACTAACTGACGGTTATGCTGCTGCGCCAAACCCCGAATTTGCTGAATTTATGCCTGCCTGCATATATTTTTTCTTATCTCTGAGCAGTGATGAGAAAGAGAGAAATAATCCCAGCCAGCTAATGACTCAAATGTATACCAAATGGGATTAGGGTTGCCAGGCAGCAAGTGGCACCTGGCCAGAGAGACCGGGGGCATGGGGGGGGGTCACTGTAGCATCAACAGCATGTCATTTCTAGGGTTAACCCAGAAGTGATATCTTGCTGATCTAGGATTCAGTGGAAATTTTGACCATAGAGTTTCCACTGAATCCTAGAATGGTATGATGCCACTTCCTGATATACCCCAGAAGTGACATCACACTATTGAAGCAATGCCATTTTTTTTTTCATTTTCCCCCAACTGACCTACTGAACAGGCCAGGGTGTGGTGGGGGTTACTGGCAGGAGATCTGCCCCTAGAGAGAGAGACCAGGCAACCCTAGATGGAATGTTGCGACTCCAGCAAACCCCAGATCTTTGGTCCTCATGATAACCCTCTTGGAGGGTTGTGTTTGGCTTGGGGTTGGCTTGGAGGATGGCTTAAAATGTACAAACAATTAATGAAGCATCATGAAACCTACATTGCTTGTAGGTAGGTGTAGTAAAACTTCATACAAAAGTTGTGTCCCCCCCCCCACCTTTCATTTAGTCAGCTGTTATCCCCAATCAAGCACAAAGTTGAATTGGAGAAGTTCTCTGACCTTGTCAAGAATAAATGGGAGAGCAGGCCCCAACAAACAAAGACCCGCCATCTTTCCAATCACAGCTTGTATAATGCACCACTGCTCTGTCTAGAAGTCACATTATCCATGTCAAGAAGAAAACATGAAGAAAAGCAAGAAGGAAATAGAAGAAAACACTGAAGTGTATTAAAAACTCTATCAAGCGTTTGCTCTTCAATGAATTGCTACTGAAATGCTATGCCTACACGATAGACTTCTTATCTAATAGTATCTGTACCATGATAAATGGTCACTGTCAACTATATAATTCCATATTTACTTTAAGGAAACAGGTGATTTAAAAGAATTTGTAATTTGCCCTTTGAAATTTAGATCCACAAAGTGTATGAGAAGTCAGTCACATTAACTTTTGCTATTAAAGGGAACAGCAAAGTTGAGACCATTTATCTTAATACTTTGGACTCCAGAAAGCTCATTTTTAAGCCTGCTTGTACAAATGGCAGAGTTGCAGCAGCAGCCACACTTTGACCTGAATAAATATGAGCAAATGATATGGAGCAGAGGAGAGGGAGGGAGGGAGGGAGGGAGGGAGAGAGGGAGAGACTTCATTTCCCTGGGTGCACTGATTGATAGTTGCAAACCATAATTTGGTGAGGGCACGGTCATCATCAGGGGAATGGGAATGGCAGTGAAGGGCATTTAGATAAATGGAAAAGATTGACCCTGAACTGGGCACCAAACAAGAGAATGTGGAGAAGTGAGGGGAAAATCAGTTGTTCCTCTCTACAATCACTCTTATCTTAGCCTTGGTAACACCTAACCCCAAAATCTGTGGGTAGAATAGAGGAGAGGAGAATGATGTAAACCACTTTGGGTTCCCCAAAGTTTGTAGAACCTTGTGTCATTGCTGAAGTCTTATTGGGTGGATTTCCCTAGCCAAACATGCTCAGCCCTTTGCTCTGTAGACAGAGATACAATGGGAACCCGCAAGGAGTTACAGGGGCATCTCAATCCTCCCTCCCACCAATATTTCCTCTTTCCCATCCCTGAAGATCCCCATAGTTTCTTGCCTATTCCTGCTTCTGAAGCAGGTCAGTGCCTTTCAGTGATTATGCTCTTAGAATCAATGCCTTCCTATGAAGAAGTATGTTATCGTATTCCGTTAATCACCTAATAAGCAGGACACAACATAATTTCAAACAATACATATATATATATATATGTGTGTGTGTGTGTGTATGTAAAGTCTTTAACACATAAAATATGTATGTATGTAACAAAGTCTTTAAATGTTATGAAAGTTCAGACATTATAAGTCTTAAACATATTTCATGCTACAAGTTCTATATACTAAGTAGTCTTAAAATCCAAAACTTAAAATATAACAGTTAAAGAAGCCTGATTCAGTTAAAAGAACCTTAATTCAAAATATCTAGCATAGCATCTAAATAAGTAGATATACATTACCCAATCATGTCTTCTGTGAAATCCTCCAGTCCATAGGACTGAAGAGATCTGAGAGCCCCCAGTCTAGGTAAAGACGGGGTAGACTTCTAAGACCCTCCACGATTTGGACTGGCCCCAGCACCAATAGGGTTGTCAGGTCCCCCCTCTCCTCTGGCAGATTTTTGGGGTGAGGCTGGGCCGATGATCCTCCATGCATGGTGCAATGACATCACTTCCAGGTTTCCCCCGGAAGCACATCGCGACAGGACACTTTAGCACTCAACCCCCAGAATGCTAGCAGTGATGTAATTGTGTTGTGCACGGCCTCTTTGAGCCGGCTGATGGATAGGTGGGCAATTGCCCACCCATCCAAGGAACTTGGCAACCCTAAGCATCAATGAATTCATTCAAACTCAATTAGGTTAGAAGCCAAACTGACCGGTTTTAGCTCAGTCCCACTATGGCCTGCAGGCCTCATGAGGATTCCCCATCTCGACCCACAATACTGCAACCCCCCCTGCAATTCCCCTCACTGCCCCCTTTCTCTAATTGACTTTAATGAGAGGCAGGTTTGCCAGAGTGAGGCCTCCTGGCACAGCAGTTTTCAGTCTTGCCAGGTGGATACTCAGTGTGGCAGTTCTCATGAAGCTGCCTTATACTGAACCAGACCCTTGTGTCAAGGAGGAGGAGAGCCCCAGTTGGCCGCAGCTAGGGTTGCCAGGTCCCTCTTCACCACCGGCGGGAGGTTTTTGGGGCGGAGCCTGAGGAGGGTGGGGTTTGGGGAGGGGAGGGATTTCAATGCCATAGAGTCCAATGGCCAAAGCGACCATGTTCTCCAGGTGATCTGATCTCTATTGGCTGGAGATCAGTTGAAATACCAGGAGATCTCCTGCTACTACCTAGAGGTTGGGCACCCTAGCCGCAGCCCTGCAGGACTCTTTCCTCTATGGTTGAAGTTAGGAGGCAAGTGCTGTGGGTTAACTGCTCTGAAGCTGAGACCTTACTCAGCTTCCCCAGGTAGTACTGCCACCACCCTTGGATAGGGTTACCCCACACTAGGGCAAAGGGTCCCCAAGTCTGCCCCTCCTGTTGCCTCAGCTTCCACACACCAGTCTGGTATTATAGGGAGGGTAAACTTGGAATTCAAAATAACAACTGTCATGTTGCTCATAACTTGAGGAAGAAGTGTTTTTACATAGCAAGTCTCTCTACTACAAAACGGCAGTTTAACCGCTGCTTTTTGGCATGCAGCTGAATGTCACATGACCAGTACCAGCTTAACTGACCAATTACCATTGGCTAAGTGGCCAGCACTGTTCCCTGTGACTATGCAAACAACTATAAACATTTAACTATCTTTGTTGTCCTGACTTAGACAAAACTCACTGTCTAATTCCCAACACTTAAGCATTTAAAAAGGATGGATCTGATTACTAAGAGCCAGCACGGGTTTCTCAAGAACAAGTCATGTCAGACTAATCTTATCTCCTTTTTTGAGAAAGTTACTACCTTGCTGGATCAGGGGAGTGCTGCAGACATAGTTTATCTTGATTTCAGTAAGGCTTTTGATGAGGTTTGTCAAGAAGTTGAGGTCTCTCAATTTCTTGGATTGCATGATTTTTTGGTTCAGGCCTGGGAGGCCTATGAATTTTGTGTTATTGAGATTTTAGACCAGCAAAATAAGTTTCCTTTTGAAAACTGCTTCTGTGGAGGGAGTAAGCCCCAGCTGGTGCTAGTTAACCTCCCCTTTTTGGAATGCAAGGCCGTGCATTGCCATGGTAATTAAATGGTCAGCCATCATGACAATGTCCAGGTGCAGGTAGTTCTGCAGGCTTCCTCACCTGAACACATCTCTGAGTGAGTCAGCAATTCTGACCAAGCGATTAATTAACAGCTAAGTGCTTGCGTTTTCTCAATTGGCCTCTATGAGCTCGTGCCACTGAGAAAACGAATATAAGGACAAACCAACCCTTGAGAAAACTATGCATGCTTTGGGGGTACAGCAGGAAGGCTGTGCTGGCTGCATCACAACCCATTTGATTTTGGCCCTACGGGGAAACTCTGGTCAACTTGACCTGCTTGAAGAAACCTTTTGGACAACCTTTTGAAACTCTTGAATGCTGGAAGCATCTTTGGAAGTTGGTAACTATAAACCTGATGCAAGAAACCTTTGCCAATCCTTTTGAACCAAAAAGGCTTTTGAATGTATTAGCTAGTTATGCTAAATAGTTTATTATTTTCTTGCTTAACACTTCATGACTTTTTCTTTCCTGTAAACCAGCTTGAATCTTATAAATAAATTGTTAGCCTTTAAATGGCTTGTGTCTGTGATTTTGGGATTCCAAGCCTAATTCTAAGTGCCTTTGTGTGAGTGTAAAAACCACCTACCAAAAACCTAAGACATTTTGGGAGTGTAATCTTTCCCTGGCAGGCCTCTACCTTGCAGGGTAAGCGTTGCACTCAATTTTGGAGTGAGTTGGGAGAGGATTGCCCTTATCTTACCCCTGGAGCTCAATCTTTTGAAAGGGCTGGTGGCAGCTACTCCTTGGACTTGGGGCGAAAGCCTGGAGTTCAAGGTTTTGTCTTTTGGAAAACTTTTGACCAAACCAAAGCAGCCTCCAACTGGTGGAGACAGGTTGGGTAGCTCTTTGACAAGGTTCCACATAATATTGTTGACAAATTGGGAAAATGTGGTTTAGATCCTATTTCTGTTAGGTGGATCTGTAACTGGTTGACAGATCGTACCCAAAGTGTGCTAGTTAATGGTTCCTCATCCACTTGGAGAGAAGTGACTAGTGGAGTTCCTCAGGGATCTGTCCTGGGCTCTGTGTTGTTCAACATCTTTATAAATGATTTAGATGAAGGAATAAAAGGGATGGTTATTAAATTTGCAGATGATACTAAATTGGGAGGGATAGCAAAGATGGTAGAAGACAGAGCCAGGATACAGGATGATCTTGACAGGCTGGAGAATTGGGCTAAAACTAATAAAATGTACTTCAACAAAGATAAATGTAAAGTTCTGCATTTTGGTAGGAAAAATCAAATGCATAATTATAGGATGGTGGAGATTTTTCTCAGCAGTAGTGTATGTGAAAAGGATCTTGGGGTCTTAGTAGACCAAACATTGAACATGAATCAGCAGTGTGATACGGTAGCTAAAAAGGCAAATGCAATCTTGGGCTGTATCAACAGAAGTATAAAGTGTCCAGATTACATGAAGTGATGGTTAGGGCTGTCGATTCGGTTCATCCCGAACCGAAAAACAGCCAAATTTCCCCCGATTCGGCGCTTTTCAGTTCAGATGGAACTGAATTCAAAAAAGGCGGGAAAACGACAAGCCGAATTCATCGAGTTTGGGGCTATTGCCGAATAAATTAAGTAAATTCGGGGGCTCCGAAGCAGCAGCATAACCGTCAGTTAGTAAGCAACTAGCAGCGTTCTCCCTCGGCCAATGGTGGCCAAGCCGGGTCTTCTCCTGACCAATCAGAACAGGGATTCTCCCTTTTGAATTGGCCAGGAAAAGAGTATAAAAATTCCTGTCCTCCCGCCCCCACTCGAGTCTGGAATTCCTTCCATTTTGGGGGTGCTGCTCCTGACTCTTAGAGTCCCCGATTCCTGCTTGCTGGAATAGGACTGGATTGGATTTACTTCTGCTCCATGCTCCTGCTGGAAGACATCCACACAGTTTGATTTTGGGGGTTTTCCTCTATACCTTTTCTCCTGTGTGTGTGTGTGTGGGGGGAAAGCAGATTCTCTCTCTGTGTGTGGGGGAGCAGTTCCTGTGGGTGGGGGGGAAAGCCAAACGGGGTGTTTGCCAGTTCTGCCAGGGATTTGTGTTTGTGGCCACTCGCCTCTGCGGGAGTTAGTGTTGTGCTTTTGTAGGTACTTTGAGCCAAGCCGTACTGGCTTGAGGGGGGGTTTGGTGCCTGCTCGCCTTTATTTGGGGTTGAGCCTAGCCGTGCTGGTTTGAGGGGGAGGGGTGTGCCGGTTCTGCCGTGTGTTTGTGTTTGTGCCCACTCGCCTCTGCAGGAGGTTGCATTCTGCTGCTTTTCTTCTGCCCGTGGCCTATGGCCACGGCCAGTCCTCGCCTGAAGTAGAGCCCATGTGGCAGTGCGCGTGTGCGTGAGTCTCTCCCTTCACTCGCCAACTGCCCCACCCCCTCCAGTCCTTGGGTCATTTGTAGGTGGTTGCCAATTGTGCCTGGAGTGAAGGTTGTCTCTGTCTCTCTGCCAGGGCTGTGTGTGTTCCCTCTGTTTAATAAGATCTGTTAGGGAGTGTCTGGGCATACATTTAAACTATAGGGGTAGGGCCGGTCAGCTTCGTTCTCAACAACTAGGCTCAGCTAGGTCTTTAAAAGGGCAAGGGATCTTGATTTTTAAATAGCTTAAAAGGTCAAACGGTTGTTGGGGCAGCTCCTGGCTGCCAGTAGATGTAGTATTCAACGATGAGGGAAGAGTGACCTTGCCTTAAGCACTGACCCACTTTTAACCAAGACTAAATCGCAAATCGTTTTTCTAATTTTTTTGTTTTGTGTGCTTTGAAACACAAGTGAGAAAGGCTGTATAAACACCTGAAAGTGAAAAGATTTTTACTAATAGCATTATGCATAGCTAGCATGCCTAAGTTCCTTCCCATGGCCGCTCACGTGTTGCTTTGCATTGCGATGGTTAGCAAATTCCGAAAGGTCTATTCGTTCCAATGGGCTGATCATGGTGGGGGACCCCTTCTGGGCCCAATACCTCAGGACCCCCTGCCCCAATCGTCACCATACTTGGGGGTTCTTGCAAGAAGGGACCCCTCAAGCTATGCTGAAAGTTTGGGGCCTCTACCTCCAAAGATGACCCCCCCAAAGCTGCGGAAAGGCGTGAATGTGTTTGTGATGGCTTTATTGCGATGGGCAGATGGGGGGAACCCTTCCGGGCCCCATATCTCACCCCCCCTGCCCCAATCGTCACCAAATTTGGGGGTTCTTGCAAGAAGAGACCCCTCAAGCTACGCTGAAGGTTTGGGGCCTCTACCTCCAAAGATGACCCCCCCCCAAAGCTGCGGAAAGGCGTGAATGTGTTTGTGATGGCTTTATTGCGATGGGCAGATGGGGGAACCCTTCCGGGCCCCATATCTCACCCCCCCTGCCCCAATCGTCATCAAAATTGGGGGATCTTGCAAGAAGGGTCTCCTCAAGCTACGCTGAAAGTTTGGGGCCTCTACCTCCAAAAATGCCCCCCGGAGCCATGGAAAGAATGTGTTTTTAATGGCTTTAAACGTCCGAATTTATTCACAAACTCCGACCTTGGTGCCGAATTGCACAGATCCAAATCGGGGGAGTTCAGAATTTGGCATTTTCTGAATAAAAACAGGCCGAATTTTGCCGAATCCAAATTTTATCAAAAAAAAAATTTCAACAACCCTAGTGATGGTATCACTTTATTCTACTCTGGTTAGACCTCACCAAGAGTATTGTGTTCAGTTCTGGGCACCGCAATTCAAGAATGATGTAGACAAGCTGGAACAATTCCAGAGGAGGGCAGCAAAGATGGTAATGGGTCTGGAAGCCAAGTTCTATGATGAAAGGTTGAAGGAGCTGGATATGTTTAGCCTGAAGAGGAGGAGACTGAGAGGTGATATGATAACCATCTTCAAGTACTTGAAGGGCTGTCATATAGAGGAGGGTGCCAAGTTGTTTTCTGTTCCCCCAGAAGGTTGGACCAGAACCAACTGGTTGAAATTAAATCAAAAGAGTTTCCATCTAGACATCAGGAAAAACTTTCTAACAGTTAGAGCGGTTCCTCAGTGGAACAGACTTCCTTGGGAGGTGGTAAGCTCTCCTTCCCTGGAGGTTTTTTTTAGCAGAGGCTAGATGGCCAACTGTCAGCAATGCTGATTCTATGACCTTAGGCAGATCATGAGAGGGAGGGCATCTTGTCCATCTTCTGGGCATGGAGTAGGGGTCACTGGGAGTGGGGGGGGGAGGTAGTTGTGAATTTCCTGCATTGTGCAGGGGGTTGGATTAGATGACCTTGGTGGTCCTTTCCAATTCTATGATTCTGTGATTCTAAGAACAATCCTAAGCATCCTACTGAAGTCTATTCAATGGGGCTTACTCCCAGGAAAGTGGTTCTAGAGAAGCAACTTTCTCTCATCATCCACTCTCTCCCCTGACAGCAAGATGTAGAGAATAATATTGGTGTACTTTACAGGGATGATACAAAGATTATCGAGAGAACACATGTTGGCCCACTCTAAAACACTATACTATTACTAAAAAAGAAGAAGAAGAAGAATATGCTACAGCCAGCATCAATGAATTTCCTTGTGAGATGTCAGATTACCAACTCTGGGTTAAAAAATTCCTGGTGATTTGGGGGTAGATTCTGGGGAGAGCAGGGCTTGGGCAGGGGAGGAACCTCAGTGGGTATAATGCCATAGAAACTAATCTGAATTTCTTGCAAACGTTATAAAGACAAAGAGAGAGAGAGAATGATGGTATAGGACAAGAATGGTGAGCATAGAAATGTATCAGTGTGTTTTTTATTTAAGGGTCCAGATGGTTTTATTAGCTTGAAATATGAGATCTTTTTTAATGTTAGTTATGTACTGATTTTATCTGATTGTCATTTTATGATGTAACATGATTTTTTTTTGTTTTAAGGTGCCTGTTCAAATGCATCTGGCAATGTGGTTATTATGCCAATAAAGGTTCATGTATGTGTGTGTGACTAATCTCCAAAGTAGCCATTTTCTCCTGGGGAACTGAACTCTATAATGTGGAGATCAGTTGTAATTTCAAAAGATCTCCAGGGTCCATCTTAGGGTTGCCAACCTCCAGGTACTAAACTATTAAGTAAGAGCGTGTTGTATATAAGAGCTGGCTAATCTCCTGTTAAGGAATGAATATCTCAACACGCAGCCACTTACAATTCTTTTGTTATTTTTATATTTTTCCAATGCCTTATGTGCCTTTAAATACCAGTTCACAAAACTTTCATAACATGATTCACAAACACTTTAACAACAAAGATAAGATTGATAAATTGTCCACAAGATCTCACTCTTCCAGTCCTCAAAGAGAAATTATACCGACATCATGCTTCACAGTGTCATATTGCAATGCATCTTCTGAAGGTCTGCTGATGATAGCTGACCTCTAGGATTCCTCTTTGCACAGCCATTCCACAGTTCATGCTATTTGTCCACCATGGTGGATGAACAGGGGCTGATGCAATAGTAGTTATGACAAGCAACCGGTTATGCCTTGTTTCGCTGGTTTTTGCTTCCTCAGATAATTACAATTCCATCTATAAATACAAATATACATATAAAATACCCCTTGAACTCATCACAATATAAATATTACAAAATTAATATAATAGCATCACATTATACAAAATTAACATCCTCTTACCCGATCACAGTTTTGTGATTCAAAGTTCCATTTCTATGAGCCTTGTAGGCACCTTAGGTTCCTATGCTTAACTGTTCTATTTTAAAGATCACATAACAAACGACAGGTGTGAACCTCTCACTGGTGGCGAAAAGGGGCATGGCAACCCTAGTCCACCTGGAGGTTGGCAACCCTAGTTGGAAGCTAAAAAGCAAGCAACAGCAAAACAGTGAGATTCTTTAGCACTAAACTGACCATCATGTAAAAAGGCCCCCAAAGTAAATCACATAGAATCATAGAATTGTGTCCAGACTTATCCAGTCCCTCCTTTTTTTGCTCTCTGTAGTTCCATCCACAGACCACAGAAGAAAAATCCCACCTAGAATCATAGAGTTGGAAGGGGCCATACAGGCTATGTAGTCCAACCCCCTGCTCAATGCAGGATCAGCTTAGAGCATCCCTGACAAGTGCTTGTCCAGCCTCTGCTTAAAGACTGCCAGTGAGCAGGAGCTCACCACCTCCCTAGGGAGCTGCTTCCACTGTTGAACAACTCTTACTGTAAAAAAAAAAATCCCTAATATCCAGCCGATTCCCACAATTTAAACCCATTGTTGCGAGCCCTATCCTCTGCTGCCAACAGGAACAGCTTCCTACCCTTCCCTAAGTGACAGCCCTTAAAATACTTAAAGACAGCAATCATGTCCCCCCCAGACCTCCTCTTCTCCAGACTGAACATTCCCAAGTCCCTCAGCCTTTCCTCTCAGGGCTTGGTCTCCAGGCCCCTGATCCTCCTCGATGCTCTCCTCTGCACCCACTCCATTCTGTCCACATCCTTTTTGAAGTGAGACCTCCAGAACTGCACCAGGACTCCAGGTGCAGCCGTACCAATGCGGTGTACAGTGGGACTATGACATCTTGTGATTTGGAACTTTGGAATTCTGACACAGAGTGGTGGACACAATCACAAAATGGCTGCCATTGGAGGTGGAGCCACACACATACCCCGAGAAAGTCCAAGTATGGAGAAGAAAAGGGGTAATTTAAAGCAATACACTTGGAAGGAGATGTGAGAGACAGAATAAAACCACCACTGTGGTGGCTGCGCAGCCAATCAGAAGCTACACTGGGCAAGAGCCCCACCTGGTCCTGCCCACTTTCTGAAAATGCTCGGTGGGCACCAGGCAAGGTGTTGATGGGCACTATCGTGCCCATGAGCGCTGGGTTGGGTATCTTTGTCTTAACTGCTGGGTCTTTTGTTCTTAGCAAGCTGAAGCATATGCCGGGGGAGGGTGGGCTATAAGTCTAATAAAAAAAATAATAAAAAAAATAAAGTTATAGTAAAATGGTGTTGTCGTGACCTATCAATGGATTTGGATAAAGGGGCTTTTTGTGGTGTAGTAGCTGTTTTTTAATGTGGCTGGCAAATTAGGGGCTGCTTTTGATTAGCGGTTCTTTGAAATAGTGAGTATGCCTTTATCTTCTTTTGCAATCTTGTTGTCAGCTGCCTTGGGTGATCTGTTTTACGATGTAAAGGTGGGATATAAATGATGTCAATGAATGAACACATGGTTGACAAGTCTTTAGTATTTTTCATTAAAAAATTGTATCCCACTTTTCTCCTTCATGGAAATCCAAAGAGGCCTATTGTATCATTCTCCCCTTCGTCACTTCAACCTCACAACAGCAACCCTGTTGCAGAGAGATGATGAATGGCCCAAGGTCACCCAGCAAGTTTCCAAGGACAGAGCAGGGTTTCAAAACCAATTGCCCCAGGTCCTAGTCCAACGCTCTAACCTCTGTGCCACGCAGACTCTCTCCGTATGATCCATGTTTCCTACTCAAAGCTCCTTCTTGTGAAAAATGACATAATCTGCATTTTAAAAATTCTTTGCTATGAATCTCAGAATATCTACATCCAGACGTACAGAGGAGTTCTTGCACTGCTGTTGGCTCCTCTGCCAATTTAGTTGTACCAGAATATTAATGAAGATTAGCATCTTTTGACAGTGGCTCGTTCAGAAATAATTGACATTGCAATTACTCCTGCCTCTTTTTTCTCATTTCCTTTTCTCTTTTTGGTGAAAAGAATTAATGTCTGCTAGAGAAATATTCTGTAGAGGAACATTTGACTCAAAATTTCTAGAGCTTCCATTACAAATATAGGTTTTTTATACTGGAGATTTAATTTATTTATTTTGCGCTACTGAACGCTTGGAGAATGCAGAACAGATTTCCCCTATTAAGCATTTAGAGTCCTGGCCCAGGCTAGCCTGATCTCGTCAGATCTCAGAAGCTAAGCAGGGTTGGCCCTGGTTAGTATTTGGAAGGGAGACCACCAAGGAATACCGGTGTTGCTGTGCAGAGGAAGGCACTGGCAAACCACCTCTGTTAGTCTCTTGCCATGAAAACCCCCAAAAAGGGGTCGCCATAAGTCGGCTGTGACTTGAAGGCACTTTACACACACACAATTATGCTGACTTTTTAGTCCGGCATCATAAACTCATTTAATTTGTGTAGGGTTTTTCTTTTTTTACATCAATACTTTAAGGCTGCAATCTTGAAAGGGGGGGTGAAGCTCTTTAGGAGCTCGCTTGACCCCTCACTGGCATAGGTGCCACCTTATCAGAGAATAAAGTAGCACATACGCCAGGACGGGGGCAAACAGGCCGGTGCCAGGAAGCCATGCTGCTGCGTGGGGCTCCGCTGCCGGCACTGCTACACCAGCGGTGAAATTTTGGAAGTGTGATCCCACACTGGCGTGGGGGGCATTCCTGGGGGTGGCACTGCCTTCCTAACCCCTTTGGGTCCAAGAATGCCCTCTCGAGCTGTGGCATTGCTATGCCAGGTATTTTAGTGGCATAACCTCACTTTACTCTATGGGGGCATTTCCCCTTTTTTATTTGTAAATGGCTTTTATTTTCTTTGCGGCGGCCGTCTAGCATCTGTGGAGGCGACGTGGCTGCGCCATTCCCCACCACTGTCTAATTGCCCTCCCCTTCAGGAATGGGCTGCCCTTCCCATAAAAATAGTGCAATACCTTAACTGTAATAGTTACAACCAATATTCATATAATGCTCTGGTCTCAATCCAACAGAGAACACATGGATCAACTTGGGCTGTGTAAATGTAATGAAGAAGTCCTCCTGGCATCCCTTCTGCCCTGGACTTTAGCCTGGCAACCTATCTGGGCTTCAGGCTCTCATCCAGCATCCTCCTTGGCTGGCCCTTCCTGTCTCCTTTTATCCTTCCCCCCAATGTCCATTGCCCTCTTCCCTTCCAGTCCCCACCTTTACCACCAGGTGCTTCCCTTTGTCCCATTTACCTTTAGCTCCCCAGCTCCCCCAAGGGTGTGGTCTGGCTCCACCACCTGTACCAAGGCTCCTCGTGAGCAGCTCACATGAACACATGAAGCTGCTTTATACTGGATCAGACCCTTGGTCCATCAAAACCAGTATTGTCTACTCAGACCGGCAGCAGCTCTCCAGGGTCTCAGGCAGAAAAGGGTCTTTCACATCACCTCCTTGCCTAGTCTCTTTAACTGGAGATGCCAGACATTGAACCTGGGACCTTCTGCATGCCAAGCAGATGTTCTACCATGGCTCATTTGTGTCTCTTCCCCTGGGTAGTGAGGCAGAGCATGGGGGTGGGGGGGCGGAGCAGCCTGTACTTGGCTCCAGGCAGGTCAGTGAGGCCCCTGGGTTTTCCCTGGGCTCTCCCCCATTCCCTCATCTGGCTTGCGGGGGTTGGCTGGGTAGGGGCGGCGAAGGCCGTGTTTAGCCCCCCTGGCCTTTCCTTCCCCACTGCCGTGGCTTCCTGCCCATTGACTGGCGGGCACCGGCTCTCCTGCGTCCTGACAGCCTCTGGTGGAGTTCACCGCCCTTCCCTGTCCTGCTGCCCCATCTCTGCCCTCTCCTCCTGGTGGGGTTTGAGCCCCCTGGGAGGTGTTTTCCTGGGAGGCTGGGCCAGGAGATGAGGCGGCCGCACCTGCGTCCCGCCTGGCATCAGAGTCTGGTGTCGAGGTGACCTCAGCGGCTCTCTCTCTCATTCAGCTATCCGCTACCTGTCCCTGCCAGTTGAAAATAGCATTCAACATCATCTTGAAAAGTGGCCTCTTGTCCACAAGAAGTTACACCACAATCAAACTTGTTAGGATTTGCGGTATACAAGTCTCCCTAATGTTTTTTATCTTCTGTTTCAAGGGTCACTGTTAAAAGAAAATGTTCCTTCCTTGATGCAAAATTCAGTCACCCTTTGAAGAAAATAAGACATAAAGATTCTTCTTAATTACCGTTCTTCTGAGATGACAGAGAACCATGATAAACTGTTATCCTGGCAATGTCTTTGTGATGAGTAACAGTGCCTGTTTCCTGGGACTAAGTGAATGCTTCATTAGTAATAAGTGATCAGAGCATGCCCGTAGAGCTGCTAGAAAGAGATATTTATTACACATGTCAAAAGGGTCAGGAGTTGTGCCTCTAGTAGGCTTCCAGTTACTTCAACCCTGAGAGTCGCATCAAATCAGGCCCATTCTGAAACAGTTATTTGTCTTTTATTATACAGGAAGAACTCCAGACAAACAATGCATTAAGTGATGATAAAATTATTCCTGGATGACTCCATTTCAGATAGAGTTGCCAGGTCCCTCTTTGCCACCACCAGGAGGCTTTGTGGGTGGAGTAGGGTTGCTAGGTCCCCCCTCTCCTACGGCGGGCGGTTTTTGGGGCAGAGGTGAGCAAAGATTGCATGCGTGGCTGCGCCGACGCAATTGCATCACTTCTGGTTTACACCGGAAGTTGCGATGTGGCGCTTCCAAGTGTAAACCGGATGTGACGTGGTGCGGCAGGCAGGTGAGTGTGCATGCATTGCCTGCTGACCTTCAGCTAGTCGACGGGCAGCCAGGATTGGTGGGGGGTTGCCTGCCACCACCTGGCGCTTGGCAACCCTAGGGCAGTGCCTGAGGAGGGTGGGGTTTAGGGAGGGGAGGGACTACAATGCCACAGAGTCCAATTGCCAAAGTGGCCATTTTCTCTAGGTAAGCTGATCTCTATCAGCTGGAGATCAGTTGTAAAAGCAGGAGATCTCCAGCTAGTACCATGAGGTTGCCAACCCTAATTTCAGATCACAGACAGGGATCTCATGATTGAATGTTCTCTTGTACAAAAAACCTATACATAGAAATCTAGCATGTCAGGGAAGAGGCTGGACTAGTTTTCTGCATGCAGGGAGCTCTTTCATAAGTACATAGGAAGAGCTGTGCTAAATCAGATTAAAGGCCCATTTAGTCTAAAGCCCCACTCTGTCATATGTTCTTCCTTCTCAAAAGAAGTACAGGATTCAAACTCTTGGAGAGGATTGTAGTTAAATGCATTTCTGTAGGAGGTTTTGCCACCTGACGTAGATCAGGGTTGCATTGAATTTCCCCAAACTAAAAAAGTATGTGTGAAAGGGAGGTTACTGGGAGGCAGGTGGGTTGTGTGGGAGCATAGTCCTGGGAGAAAAAGAAAAAAGAAAAATAAGCCCCTGGCTACTTACTGGAAGTTCTAATCATGGAGTTCCTGGTCATTCCTAGAGCTACCTGGAAGTAATCTCACCATAGAAGTTCTGGTGATTGCTAGAGCTACACTTTTCTCTTCCAGGTTGTTCTAGGAATTGTCAGAAATTTCATGGTCAGAAATTTCTGTATGTAGACTAGGCCTTATTTTTCTTTGTAATGTTTCTCCCCAGGACCACCACCTCCACCTTTTTGGCTCCAGTTTCCACCCACCAATCAGCTGAGCATTAGCTGGCAAGGGCTGCAATTGGCTGGAGGTCTCCTGACATAATGCGGGCAAATAGGAACCCTACTCGGAGCCAGTTTGTAATGTCTTCTTTCTCTGACCTATTCTGGCACTAGATTAATTTTTTATTGAGAATCACCTTGTATCCAAAACAGAGTTCAAAGAATCACTGAGTAGCACAACATTACACACCTGCCCTTTTCGTAGATGTGGAACCTTGGCAGTTATTGTAAATGTTTCCCACTACGTGTGATATATACCCTGTTCAAAATGTTTAGTAGTAATGACATCTCTCTATGAACAGTTTAAAATAGCCTATATGTTTTCCAGACACATAAAATCCATCACCTACAGGCTGGTTCTTAGGGTCACCACCGGTGGGAGGTTTTTGGGGAGGAGCCTGAGGAGAGCGGGGCTTGGGGAGAGGGGGGACTTCAATGCCATAGAGTCCAATGGCCAAAGCAGCCATTTTCTCCAGGTGCTCTCTGTCGGATGGAGACCAGTTGTAATAGCAGTGTCAGTATCAGGCGTCTGTCCCTAGCATCCCATAAGCAAACTCATCCAGGCAGGTAGCTCTGAAGCAGTAATACTTTATTAGGAGCAAAAAGACAGATTAAAGGACTGACTGCCTACAGGCAGGTGAGGCTGGTAATGGTGAACACAGGCAGGTTACATGCTTAAGACACTACGGACTGAAAAAGTAAACGTTGCTAGGCAACCCCGAGATAAGCGGTTCCCAGGAAGACAAACTAAACATTACCACAGCTGCAGAAAACAGGATGAGCAGAACTGTACACGGATGTTCATAGGCATGAGAACCAAGGACTTGACGTGTGGCCAGAACCTGGCCTGACTCATGTCAAGAGCCTTTGCTCCAGCAACAAAAAGGCAAAGGCCTGACAAGCAGGAGATCAGCTAGTCCCTGGAGGTTGGAAACCCTAATTGTGGGGCAATTGCCATCCATCACACACATAGTTTTAATGGTGGCTGCAGGTGACTTCAATACCAATATGCAGTTCTTTCCCTATTATGCTCGTGATTTTTTCCAGGAGCTGATTAGTTTGGATTTTTCTTTTGTTGTCCTATCCCACAACAAAAGAAAAAAAGCCATAACAAAGGGGATCCTGGAAAAAGCAGACATGTGATGGGAAAAGAACAGGAGAACTGCATATATAAAGCACAAAACCAGCAGTTGAAACATAGGGCAGGATTTGGGGAGGGGAGGGGCTTCAATGCCAGAGCAGCTGTTTTCCCCAGGTGAACTGATCTCTATTGGCTGGAGATCAGTTGTTATAGCAGGAGATCTCCAGGTAGTACCTGGAGGTTGGCAACCCTACTGGTGCATCTGCTTCAGGCTCCTACAGTGCCTCATTTGAGATCCCTGTTCTTTATCTGTGGTTTGGGAAATAAGAGTTTAAATGTCTAAATACTGAGAATGGTACATTAATGTGAATTGGATATTTATGCTCTAAGGGAAGCAAAATCCTTTAATTTCTGTTATTTTCCTTTGATGTGTAAACATATCTGTTACCATAAGAACATAAGAAATGCCCTGCTGGATCATACCAAGGCCCGTCAAGTCCAGCAGTCTGTTCACACAGTGGCCAACCAGGTGCCTCTAGGAAGCCCCCAAACAAGACGACTGCAGCGGCACCATCCTGCCTGTGTTCCACCGCACCCAATATAATAGGCATTCTCCTCTGATACTAGAGAAAATAGGTATGCAGCATGACTAGTATCCATTTTTACTAGTAGCCATGAATACCCCTTTCCTCCAGGAACATGTCCACTCCCCTCTTAAAGCCTTCCAAGCTGGCAGCCATCACCACATCGTGGGGCAGGGAGTTCCACAATTTAACTATGCATTGTGTGAAAAAAAATACTTCCTTTTATCTGTTTTGAATCTCTCACCCTCCAGCTTCAGCAGATGACCCCGCGTTCTAGTATTATGGGAGACGCAGAAAAACTTCTCCCTGTCCACTCTCTCCAAACCATGCATAATTTATAGACCTCTTATCATGTCTCCCCTTAGCCACCTTCTTTCCAAGCTAAACAGCCCTAAGCATCTTAACCGCTCCCCATAGGACAGTTGCTCTAGTCCCCTAATCATTTTGGTTGCTCTTTTCTGCACCTTCTCAAGCTCTGTAATATCCTTTTTTAGGTGTGGTGACCAGAACTGTACATAGTATTCCAAGTGTGGTCTCACCACAGATTTGTACAAGGGCAGTATGATATCAGCAGTTTTATTCTCTATTCCTCGTCTAATTATGGCCAGCATGGAATTTGCCTTTTTTTACAGCAGCCGCACACTGGGTTGACATCTTCATTGAACTATCCACTACCACCCCACAATCCCTTTCTTGGTCTGTCACTGCTAGCACAGATCCCATCAGTGTATATGTGAAGCTGGGATTTTTTGCCCCAATATGCATCACTTTACACTTACTCACATTGAATTTCATTTGCCATTTTAATGACCATTCTTCCAGTATGTAGTAATCCTTTCGGAGCTCTTCACAGTCCGATTTTGTTTTAACCACCCGAAATAATTTGGTGTCATCTGCAAACTTGGCTACTACACTGTTTAACCCCAACTCCAGGTCATTGATGAACAGGTTGAAAAGCACCGGTCCCAACACAGATGCCTGAGGCACCCCACTGCTCACATCCCGCCATTGGGAGAACTGACCATTGATTCCTACTCTCTGCTTCCTATTTTTCAGCCAGCTCTCAATCCATAAGAGGACTTGTCCTCTTATCCCATGTATGAAGTTTGCTTAGCAGTCTTTGGTTGGGGCCTTTGCCAAAAGCTTTTTGGAAATCCAAATACACAATATCCACAGGCTCATTCCAGTCCACATGTTTAGTGACGCTTTCAAAAAAACTCTAATAGGTTAGTGAGACAGGACCTACCCTTACAGAAGCCATGTTGGGTTTTGCCCAGCAGACCTTGCCCTTCTATATGCTTGACAATTCTATCTTTAATAATGCTTTCCACTAGGGCTGTTGATTCGGTTCGCCCAAACTGAAAAACAGCTGAATTTTCCCCGATTCAGCAGTTTCTAGTTCGGATGGAACCGAATTAAAAAAAGGCGGGAAAACAACGAGCCGAATTCGGCGAGTTCGGGGCAATCGCCAAATAAATTCAGCAAATTCGGGGGCTCCAAATCATCAGCATAACCGTCATTTAGTAAGCAAATAGCAGCATTTGGCCATTTAAAGCCATTAAAAACATATATGCGCCTTTCAGAGGCTCCGGGGGGGGCATTTTTGGAAGTAGAGGTCCCAAAATTTCAGTGTAGCTTGAGGGGACCCTTCTTGCAAGAACCACCAAGTTTTGTAAAGATTGGGTCAGGGGATCCTGAGATATGGGGCCCGGAAGGGGTCCCCCCCAAAAATCACCAATTGGAATAAAGGCATTAAAAACACATTCTCGCCTTTCCACGGGTTTGGGAGGGGAGGGACTTCAGTGCCATAGAGTCCAATTGCCAAGCAGCCATTTTCTCCAGGGAACTGATCCCTATTGGCTGGAGATCAGTTGTAATAGCAGGAGATCTCCAGCCACTACTTGGAGGTTGGCAACCCTAGGGATGTGCAGGGCAGGGACAAGGCAGGAACCCAAACAAGGAAAAGCAGAGCTAGCACCATCTTCACACCCAGGACCAACTGATCAGGTTAAAGGGCTCATCCTGGAGGCAGAAGCCTTAGACCTCTAACTGGAACCTTCGGGTAGCTACTGGAAGGGGCCGTGATGTAGAGGACATGGGGCTAGCAGCTTGTCCCTGAAGGGGATGCTCTGGCATTTGGGAAAAATGTGGTTAAAATGACTTACACCATGGAGTTTTTGCCCAAATACCAGAGTGTTCCCTGCAGTGTGCGCCAGAGGTGACATCGCCACATTGCCGGCAAACTGGCCTAGGACTCCTTTTGCTGATGGTAAGTCCCCACCCCACACCCCTTCAGGTTGTCAGGGGATACCTGGCAAACCAGTATGATACGGTGGGAAAGTAACAGAACCATGCAGATATTACTCAATGGCTCCTATGAGACACAGTAATAAGTGCAATACAGAACGCATTTGAAACAAACACAATCCAGGCACTGGTCACCAAGGGATGGAGGTTGGGTTGCCAACTCCAGATTTACTTTTATCTATTTTGCAAAATTTATATCCCACCTTTCTGGCCTCACAAGGCCCACCAAGGTGGTGAACAATTCAAAACATGCATGATAAAAATCATATTTTAAAATCAACCCCCCCAATGCACACATCATTAAAACAATAAAGAACAGAGCTAAAATGCATCAAAAACCATAAAAACAAAGATTAAACATTGGTCAGGAAGGAAGGATAACTGAGGGAAGGCTAAACACAACAAGAATTCTTCATCTGCTGGCAGAAGATGGCAACATAAGGGGACAGATGAATCTCCCTAGAGAGAATTCCAAAGTTTGGCTCTCTCTCCTGAGTTTCCATCTGCCTAATCCCAGAAGGCCTGGGCACCTGAAACAAGGTCTCTGAAGATGACTTTAATGGTTGGGCGGGTTCATAATGGAGTAGGTGGTCCTTCAGGTATGTTGCCCCCAAACCATATCGGTTGGGAACCTAGGGAAGGTAGAGTTTGGGGAGGGAAAGGAGATCAGCAGGGGTATGATGCCATAGATTCCACTCTCCAAAGCCTTGCTTTTCTCCAGGGGAATTAATCTCTGTTGTCTGGAGATCAGTTGTAATTCCAGGAGATTTCCAAGTCCCACCTGGAGGTTGGCAACTCTAGATGGAAGCCAAATTTACCCCAGTACCAACTATGTCTCTGAGTGTGCCCTTTTGCTTCCTCCCATGCAAGTGAAGAAGTGAATGCCTTTTTCTGATAGCAAAAAGTACAGTGCTGCACTTGGGGGTGACAGAGTAGCGGGATAAGACCTCGGCCAACCAGGCAGTGTCCTCTTCCCCTACTGGCCACTGCAACAGACCATCTCCTCTTCTGCCCAGACTTGCTGGTAAATAATAAATGTGACATACCCAAGATGAAACCTGGCATGGGGAACCACTAGATTGCCCTGCAAACTACCCTGGCACTGTCAGTTCAATAAATGCTGATTTCCTTCACTGCTGTTGTGTGTGTGTCTGTGTGTGTGTGTGTGCGCGTGCTGTCAAGTCACAGCTGACTTATGGAGACTCAATAGGGTTTGTTATAGGCCAGGACATATACGCCATATAGAAGCTTATAGAAACACATGGAATAGATGGATTTGTAGAACTTTCCTATTTAAAGTTAATAAAACACCGTTAGAGGCTTGTCTTTCATTTGAAACTAGGCAAGCCTAGATGTGCCTAGACATGTAACTCCTTTTGGAAGACTGGCCAAGAGACTCTTTTAGAGGATTCCAGATTCTTCTGGAATCCTACGCTTTTAGAAACTAAGTTTCCGGAATCCAAGCTGTCACTAACAATGACTGTATAGAGCTGTAACTGATTGAAAACATTAGCAAACAGTGTTGTATAATGTTATATTGGGTTTTAAGTTTAAATATGAATGAATTACAGTTGAATGTTAGTAAATATATTCATGTTAGCATACACTTTGAGAGATGTAAAATGCTGATATATTTATCCATTATAAAGGTATAACAAAGACACAAACTGACTGTTAAGCATATGTAGTTATGACCAGTAAGCAACCTACCTACTGGAAGAGGAACTCCTTATATGGGATCCAAGGAATTTACTGGATTCATACAGCAGTTGTGCGCAAACTCAGAATACATCTCACAGATCAGATCGGATAAAAAATCAGGAAAACCAATACTTATGGATCTCTCCATCCCTTGCATGGGATGTAAGCTCTCAGACCTTGATCCTTGCGTGGATTGAGGCTCTTAGAGCTTTCCAGTCCCCATGGACTGGAGGAGCTTAGATCCTTCCAAGTCTTTGCATAAACTTGGAGGTTCTAAGAGCTCCCTAGCTCACTTTTGATAGATCTCTCCATCCCTTGTATGGAGACACTGAGATCGCCTTAATTCTAGCATGGATTAAGGAGTTTTCACTAAGATCTATCTAGCCCTTGCATGAGCACTCCAGTCCTTATGGACAGGAAGTTCTTAGACTTTCCTAGCTTCTCAGCTAGGAGGTCTTACACAGAACTCTTTAATCTTTGCATGGATTAAAGGTTCATGGAGCTTTCTAGTTCTTGCCTGAACTAGGGGTTCACACACAGATCTCTCTGATCTTTGCATAAAACAGAGACTCCTAGATTCAGTTCTTACATGAACTCAGAGAATACTCAGAGATTTCTCTGGTCTTTACATATACTAGAGATTCTCAGAGACTCCAACAACAAATGGAGAGTCTTAGAGGTCTACCCAGTTTTAGCATGGACTGAGGACTCTCAGATCTCGCTAGTCCTGATGGACTGGAGAGTTTCACAGATGACATGATTGGGTAAAGTATGCCAACTTATTCTTATGATATTCTAGATACTTTGAATTAAGATACTTTGAATTTGAATTAAGATAATATGAATAATATGTTATTATTGTTTAAGGTTTGATACTCTCAAATAGAAAGGCAAAATAGAGATTGTTTAAGATTGTTTGCAACATAAACATGTTTAAGACTCATAATGTCTGAACTTTATTTTGTAACATTTGTAACATTTTAAGACTTTGTAACCGTCTACATAAATACATACTACATTATGTTAATTTTATATATTGTACATGTTTTTGAAGCAATTCAATACAAAGCTTACTTCGGTAAGAAAGCAGTTGAGTCCTGCTTATTAGGTGTCTAACTGAATAAAATAACATACTTCTTCTCAGGAAGGGGTCGATTCTAAGAGCATAGTCAACTGAAAGGCATTGACCTGCTTCAGGTTTTCAAGGCAAGAGATGTTGAGAGGTGGTTTGCAATCGCCTGCCTCTGCATGGGCTGAGAGGGTTCGGAGAGAACTGTGACTGGCCCAAGGTCACCCAGTAAGCTTCCTGTGGAGGAGTGGGGAATCGAACCGGGTTCTCCAGATTAGAATCCACTGCTCTTAATCACTACACCATGCTGTCTCACTGCTGTTACTCACTGCAAAATATTGGCCAGTGTGGGAAACAGGATGCCAGACAAGAAGGCCTGGTGGGTTGAACACACACAGGACTCTTTTTGGTCATTTATGCATGGGGTTTTTACCTGAGGTTTGTTGCTTGCTAGACCCACACTTTCCTCTCTCTGCACCAGCAGTCTCCAAATCAAGTCCCCGCCTGTTTAAATTATGCTTTGTAATTGGCTTACTTTGTAGAGCTTACTGTGAGAGAAACCCTCCACCCCCAAACCCAACTGCTTCATAAAAAAGCATTTTAAGAACAAAAACCAAAAACCAGAGCAATCTGAAAGGGGGGGGGATCCTTGCCTCAGTTTTTAAAAGCCTTTCTTCTGCTCAGAAAGAGCTCCCAGGAAGCAGGAAGCATTTCAATCCCTGCCTCTTTACATGCTGATTTGTAAATGGCTGTGAGAGAAACCAATCTTGCGTGTCCCGCGCTTTGCCTTATGTATACGGATTTCACCCGGGCTGAGCTCAGGAGAGAGGGAAGAATTGGGTTAACAGAGGAACGAGAAGTCCCAAGATTTGTGCAGGCTGGCAGCGAGGTCATCTCTAATGGAGGGAAAACTCATGCATAACTCCAAGGAACAACCGAGACAGACCGGGGGCAAACATGAGTGAAAGTGCCCATGCATAAATGACCTTTGTGATTCTACGCCAGGGTCCTGATATCTCCATTCTATTTGGGCTGTTTAGTGGGGGAATTCTCCCCCTGTGTTCCCTGCTTCGTTCTGGGCTATTCTAACAGATGAAGCGAGGTTGCTTGTTTAACAAAATGTGTTGTCATTGGCTTTGGCCCAAGGGCTGTTTACTTCAGTGTGTTACATCTCATTTTTAATGACAACTATGTAATATCTGCAGATATTAAACTGAGTTTCCAGTGAAAAGCTGTTTGCTCAAGCTTATTAAAAGCTCCATAATAACAGCCATCTTTCTCAAATGCCTGTCACGCACATCCAGTATGTTTCTCGGTTCTCTGGAAAGACCCAAAGTCTCCTTCACCCATCGCCACCGACCAAATAAACCTTTGTTGAGGGCTTCCAGGAGTCTACATGAAAACACTCTAGTGACCATCACAACCTGACAAAATTGCTGGGAAGATGTTGATAGTGTTCATGCAAAAAACAAGTGGGATATGTTTCTTAGTTCTATTAAATGTTATAATGACAGTCCAAGCGGATACAATCAGTGAATGTCCCCAGCCTCAACCCTACTGTGTGTGTGTGTGTATAAAGTGCCGTCAAGTCGCAGATGACTTATGGCAACCCCTTTTGGGGTTTTCATGGCAAGAGACTAACAGAGGTGGTTTGCCAGTGCCTTCCTCTGCGCAGCAACCCTGGTATTCCTTGGTGGTCTCCCATCCAAATACTAACCAGGGCTGACCCTGTTTAGCTTCTGAGATCTGACAAGATCAGGCTAGCCTAGGCTGTGGAAAAAAAATTGTTAAATTTCAGGTTTGGGTTTATCGGGTCCTATTTTTCCCAGGGAAACCTGAAATAAGCCAAACACCCATACTGGTAAATATGGCTTTTCTGGGTTTTCTGGGGGGGAAATCGACCTGGGGGGGGGTAATTTTTCAAGGTAGAGTCCTCAAATTCACAGCGTAGCTTGAAGGGACTATTCTTGTACAAACCCCAAAGTTTGGTGAAGATTGGGTCTGGGGTCAGATTTTATGGGGTTCGGAAGGGGTCGCCTCCCTCCTCACCAAACTTCGGGGGTCATGCAAGGAGACTCCCTTCAAGCTATGCTGTTAATTTGGGGGCTCTACCTCCAAAAATTCACAGTGTAGCTTGAAGGGACTGTTCTTGCACAAATCCCAAAGTTTGGAAGGAAGCGGCCATTACAAGTGTGGGAAAACTCAATTTCCCATAATTAACAGCAACCTTGCAATTGACCATGAGGGAGGGAGGAAGCCGACCGGCAGCCATTGCTGACAACAAGTCTAAAAAGGTCAGTACATTTAAAATTCTCCGGGGGGGGGGGATTTTTTGAGGTAGAGCTCCCAAATTCACAGCGTAGCTTGAAGGGACTTCGCAATGATTGTCTATGGAGAAGGGGGGGTGACCCCTTCTGAACCACATAAAATTGGACCCCCTGACCCAATCTTCACCAAACTTTGGGGTTTGTGCAAGAACAGTCCCTTCAAGCTTTGCAGTGAATTTGGGGGTTGTACCTAAAAAAATGACCTCCCCAGAACCAGAAAAAGCTGAATAATTATTTGGCTTTTTCCAGAATTGCCTGTTTGGCTTCAGCTTTCCCCCCAGGTTTGTGCATTCGGTAAACCTGAACTGGAAATTTACCAAAATGGCTAATTTCGGGTTTATTTTCAGTTCGGGTTTATCGATATGCACACACCTAAACTCTACTTAGGTCAAGATTCTTTATATGGAATTTCACCATAACATCTGCTTACCTTGCCGATGGGTTGAGTGAAAAAATATCTCGTCCCTATTTTAGTATTGGGGTGAGGGGCATGGAATTTCTATGGCTGTGTCAAGTTATGGCTAGTCTTCCTTCTTGGGAAGGAGTGGACATTGCAAACATTAGACAGTTCTGTGTGCTCTGAGTTGCACTGCCTTATTGGCTATGGAGTCCTTATTATTGCTGCAAATACAGTTAACATTGAACTGAAGAGTTGATGATGCAACCGAGAGTGATGTGCAAATATTGTGTGTAGAGACAGAAAAATTTCATGTAGGGGATTGGTATGTTCTTAAGGCTTGGACCCAGCTGCCAGCAGCACTGGCTCAGGGGTGTGTTGGACCGACAAGCTACTTTGAACCAGCCCTGAGCACCCACCACACACACAATGTCAAAACCACCACCTTCCCTGCCTTCTGCTTTCCCTGTTATAAACTGTGAGGCATCTGTCAGTCTATCTCCCAACAGATCACTCTTTGCTTGGGTCTAGACTTGCAAGGATAGCCATGTTCTGCAGAGGTGGGGGATCCGCCCCCAGAGCCAGGTGGATCTGAATAGCTTTCTAATGGCTTTAGGGGATTTTGATCTGCTTTGTGCTCCTGGCAATGTCCTGGTTGACCTCTAGAAGGAGGAAATAACCAGGGTGGTTGAAATGGTAACTCCCAGGTACCTTCTCTCAAGTGCTGGGGCCCAGGTGGACCTTTGGTTTACCAAAGAGCTGTGGGTGATGAACAGATGAAGGAGACAACTAGAGTGACGGTGGAGGTAACCTGAGGGTGGATCCAGTAAGACACTGGCAAAAGCTCATTTTAAAGCATACCCCGTACTGGTGATGACAGCAAAGAAACAACCCTTTTTTCCATCACGATTTTGTCGGCACGGTGTAGTACAGCGCAGCTGGTCTGGGTGGTAAGAGGCCTATTGAGATCTGGCCTGAATAGGGTTGCCAGCTCTGGGTGTGGAAATACCTGGAGATTTTGGAGGTGGAGCCTGAGAAGGGCAGGGACTTTATAATGCCATAAAGTCTACCTTCCAAAGTGGCCATTTTCTCCAGGTGAACTGATCTCTATTGCCTGGAGATCAGTTGTAATCCCAAGAGATCTCCAGCTACCACCTGGAGGCTGGCAACCCTACTGAAAGCTGTGTGTGTGTAAGTGGGGTTGTGCAGCTGCCATCAACCACCAGTGAACTCTGGCAAATAGTTCCCCAACCAGTCAATAAATCAGTGACATGTTGGCACCTAGTGATTATGATGCAAGAGTTCGAGCATCCCTACCAGGGTTGCCATTCTCCAGGTGGGGCCTGGAGATCTGATCTCCAGAAGACAACAGAGAAAATGGCAGCGCTGGAGGGTGCCGCTGGGCATCTTCCCTTCCTCAAACTCCATCCTCCCCAGGCTCCACTCCATAAAGCTCCAGGAGTTTCTCAGTCCAGAATTGGCAACTTTCATCCCTACTCATGCACAGTTTATGCACCAACATGTAACCTCTGGCTGATCACTGCTGTACCAAGTGCCCGGTTCAGTAGGAACACTTGCATTAATGCAACAGTCTGTTTGTGGGGGACAATTTATTGGGTTAGCCAAGGAAATATAATTTTTGATAATTATTATAATAAGACATCATGACAAAGATTTTTTTTAAAGTAGTATGGCCTCTAGATGACACTGTGTACTAAAAGCTGTACCCGCTCACTGAGCCATAAACACGATCCCATCTCTTTCCATTGTAATTAAAAGAATTCATTTTCTGTTCACTGGCATTCAAGCAGAATAAACGCTAACAGTCATGGATGAAGTCACTAGAAGTCCTTTCACATTGATGAAAAACAATTAAAAGGCCCTAAAAGGAAAATAGAAATTAGCGACTGTGGCCGGCTAGGACACATGAGTGATCCTTGAGAGCACGGTGCTTATTTATAGCTACACTGAGAGGGCTTTGAAGAGCCGCAGACTCTTTGGTGGCACTTAGCCATGACAGTTTGCCCTTCTGTCTATGGGGGAGCTGAGAACAAGAGGATTTCCCACACCCACATGGAGAGGGGCCATGGCTCAGTGGTAGAGCATCTGCTTGGCATGCAGAAGGTCCCAGGTTCAATCCCCGGCATCTCCAGTCAAAGGGACTAGACTGGTAGGTGATGTGGAAGACCTCTGCCTGAGACCCTGGAGAGCTGCTGCCGGTCTGAGTACACAATACAGACTTTGATGGACAAAGGGTCTGATTTAATATAAAGCATCTTCATGTGTTCATGTGTATCCTAAGCCACTGTGCTCCCCCTTCTTCAGCCAGAGGAATACATCAAGCTGCCTTATACTGAATCAGACCACTGGTCCATCACAGCCAGCGTTGTCTACTCAAACTGGCAGTGGCTCTCCAGGGTCTCAGGCTGAGGTCTTTCACATCACCTATGGCCAGATACTTTTGCTGGAGATGCCAGGGATTGAACCTGGGGGCTTCTGCATGGCAAGTGGGTGCTCTACCACTGAGCCATGCCCCCACCCTAAAATGTCCATGAGACAAATCCCTCACAAGTAGGGTTGCCCCTTTATGCGGGTTTTATGGTTCTTAAGGGAGCTTTTGATACCATCCCGAGGGAGAGGCTATGGTTGAAACTATCGCATTCTACTATGGATAGGAGGTTACTATGGCTTATCCAGCAATTTCATACTGGCCTCACAGCTCAGGTTCGCTGTGGCAACCAAGGAGAACTAACCGAGCCTTTTGAACTGGCCAAGGGAGTTAGACAAGGTTGCCTCCTTGCTCCTCTCTTGTTTAATCTTTACCTGAATGATATGGCAACCAATTTCTCAGAGTTTTGCCACCCCCCAAAGCTTGCAAGCCATTCCACCCCGATTCTACTCTATGCTGACGATGCAGTTCTCCTGTCCCGCACAAGAATTGGTTTGAAAAGATCTTTGCAAACTTTTTCTGAGTACTGCTCTAGGGAAGGTCTTAAAATAAACCATAATAAATCTAAGATCATGATCTTCACTAAGAGGAGAAAAATGCCTCTTTTTCGCTAGGTATTAGATGGCTTTGAGGTTGACCAAGTCAAGGAGTTTGTTTACCTTGGCATTCTGTTTCCCCATAACCTAAATTGGAATGCCCATCAAAAAGCAGTGTCCAACAAAATTAAACCTGGGGTTGGTGCCATTGTCAATTTTTTTCACACCAAAGGTGGCAAATATATTCCAGGGGCTATTCAGGTTTTTAACCTGAAAATTACCCCAATTATCCTCTTTGGTGTTGCCATCTGGATTACAGTCATCAATGAATCTATAGATCGTCCACTTGTTTCAGTTCTTACGAAAACTCCTAAATGCCCCTCGATGTGTTGCCCCTCGATGTGTTGCTTTTCATTCCGAGTTTGGCCAAATGTCACTTGAAGCTAGGGCATGGTTGGCCGCCTTTAAACTCCACCTTAAACTGTGCTTTAGCACTGAGGGGTTCCTAGCTTCTCTGAAGCATGACCCTTTCAAATCCTCATGGCAAAAAATCTTAGATGAGAAACTGGCGTTGCTGGGCTTCTCGCAGGATATGATATCAGATCTTGGGAAAACTGAAGCTTTTGCCAAAATTAAAAAGCGCATTAAAGAGCTCGATTATAACAGCACTACTTTTCGTGCTCGTCGCGTCTGTTCATCCCAGTTCTTCGGAATACCCCCTCCACGTGGTCTGCCTGCCTATACATATTATCTGACAACTCCTCGTCTCTGTAGAGCTTTTTGCTTGGCTAGATTGAATGCTAATCCTTCTATGGTAATGCAGGGCAGAATTCGGAATATACCATACTCAGACAGGATCTGCCCTTGCTCTTCTGGCTCTATTGACACATTAGCCCATGCCCTTTTGGAATGCCGCTTTTACGAGGAACTTCGATCGCACTATATTTCCCTCCTTTTAATATACAAATCCAATGCCTCTGTGACTGACATAATGCCTTTTTTACTAAGTGATAGGGTCCCCAAGGCTACATTGTCAGTGGCAAGATTTGTTTCAGTCCTTATATCCCTCCAACACTAGATATATGCTGCTCAAGATCAATTGATCAAGGAGCTTCTAAGGGATAAAAAGAAAGAAAAGTAGGGTTGCCAGGTTCCTCCCTATCCTCTGACGGGTGATTTTTGGGGTGGATCTGAGGCCTTTTACCACTCATACTGTGAGTTTGAGTCATAAAAGGCCCTTTGCAGTGTGGTGCTTCCAGGTTTCAGTCCTTATATCAGTCCTTATATCCCTCCAACACTCGATATATGCTGCTCAAGATCAATTGATCAAGGAGCTTCTAAGGGATAAAAAGAAAGAAAAGTAGGGTTGCCAGGTTCCTCCCTATCCTCTGACAGGTGATTTTTGGGGTGGATCTGAGGCCTTTTACCACTCATACTGTGAGTTTGAGTCATAAAAGGCCCTTTGCAGTGTGGTGCTTCCAGGTGTAAACCGGAAGTGACACGATCGCATCGGTGCAGCTACGCATGCAAGTGATCTCAACTTCCGAGCCAGGCAATGGATTGGTGGTAGGGTTGCCAACCTCCAGGTACAACCGGAGATCTCCTGCTATCACAACTGATCTCCAGCCGATAGAGGTCAGTTCCCCTGGAGAAAATGGCTGTTTTGGCAATTGGACTCAATGGCATTGAAGTCCCTCCCCTCTCCAAACCCCGCCCTCCTCAGGCTCTGCCCATAAAACCTCCTACCAGTGGTGAAGAGGGACCTGTCCACCCTACTGATTCAATGGAATGAATGAACCTTTTGTTTGAGCACAATACCCATTGTGGATAAGTGAAATAAATGAGTAATAGCAAGAGCTGCTCAAAACAAATCACATGGTTCACAAACCAAAGACAGTGGCAAAATCGTAAGAACAAACAGCAAATGGTCACACGGTCATAACAGGAAAGAGGAAACTGTTTATCAGCCCTCCTTCTCCCCCTTTCCTGAAGCACATTCCTGTATCGGAGGGATTCAGCCATGTAGGGTCAATATAAATTTAAACCAACACAAGGCACAGCCTGTCTCTAGTCTTTAACAAGCCAAGCTCTTCTGCATATCGACATCCTCTGTGCCGAGGAGCAACTCATCTTGTCTGCGTCTCTGACTCGGCCCTGCTGTTCCTCCAAAGACCCAAGGAGGCTTACGTGGTTTCCCTTCTGTCACTGTAACGTTACAACAGCCCTGCCAAGTAGGTCAGGTTATGAGAGTCAATAGTCAGCATTGGGTTTAGACTTAGATCTCCTCGGAGTTAGTTGAGTACTCTAACCACTATATAACACTGTCCTTTTCCATGTCAATCCTAAAATTTAGCGTTGCTATTTCGCTGCTATTAGGACTGCTATTGCTCTGACCTGGATGGCCCAGGTGAGCCTGATGGTGAGCCTGGATGGCCCAGGTGAGCTCTGGCTGAACCAGCATGGGGTAGTGGTTAGGAGTGGTGGACTCTAATCTGGAGAAGCGGGTTTGATTCCCCCACTCCTCCACATGAAGCCTGCTGGGTGACCTTGGGCTAGTCACAGTTCCCTCTGAACTCTCTCAGCCCCATCTACCTCACCAGGTGCCTGTTGTGGGGAGCGGAAGGGAAGGAGATTGTAAGCTGCTTGGAGAATCCTTAAAGTAGAGAAAAGCGGGGTATAAAAAACCAACTCTTCTACTTGGATGGGAGACCACCAAGGAAGTCCAGGGTTGCTATGCCAAGGCAGGCAATCGCAAACCACCTCTAAACATTGCTTGCCTTGAAAACCCTACGGGCTCTCCATAAGTCAATTGTGATTTGACAGCACTTTCCACCACTACCTTGATTGCTATATTGTGAAAGGGCCTTCGTGTTTCCCATCAAAAGCTTCCACACTACCTTGTAAATGATGATTGGCAAATACCCCCATGCTCAACAGGTAAATGCTGGCATGGTCCAAAGATCCCCATTTAATATTTGAGAAGTTTTGACAGGCATTGGCAAGTGTGCCACAGGATACCTGCAAAATGCTGACATATGTACACAAAGCTGTTCCCATGCCCTCTTCCTCCCCCCCCCCCAGTTGCCCCACGTTTCCAAGGTACAAGTAGGGTTGCCAGCTCTGGGTTGAGAAATACCTGGAAATTTTTTTTGGGGGGGAGCCTGAGGAAGGCGGGGTTTGGGGAGGGGAGGGACTTCGATGCCATAGAGTCCAGTTGCAAAAGTGGCCATTTTCTCCAGGTGAACTGGTCTCCATTGGCTGGAGATCAGTTGTAACAGCAGGAAATCTCTAGCTAGTACCTGGAGGTTGGCAACCCTAGGTACAAGCCAAAGGAAGGTTCCCATTGGTGGGATCTGTACTGGGCTTAGAGCTACCAACTCTGGGTTGTGAAATGGAGATTTGGGAGTGGAGCCTGGGAAGGCAGGGTTTGGGAAGGGGAGGAACTTCAGCAGCATATAGTCTACCCTTCAATGCGGCCATTTTCTCCAGGGGAACTGATTGTTGTCACCTGGAGATCAGCTGTAATTCCAGGAGATCTCCAGGCCCCATCTGGAGGATGGCAACCCTGCCTGGGCTACTATTCAGAAAGGGTGACCTCAAAAAGAAGGAGAAATGCTGGATAGCTGACAAGTCCTTTTGAGATATCTTGCAATATTTATTGTTAAAAGCAGGCAAGGGAGAATACATAGGGAAATTGAGACAAATACAGATCAGCAGCTCTGGAGACCCATGACCAGAAGACTGAGCCAATAAATATGCTCTGTCATTGTGAAGCTTTCCTGAAAGATTGCAAGAGACGTGTGTCATCATTCAAAACAAAGGAAGGAGACACTGATTTTCAAATAATGAGAGGAAAGCTGTCCCGAGTCGTGACTAACAGCAATTCCAGTGTCAGGAACTAAGCAAACAAGGATGGTTCTGTGAACTTGATGTCGTATTATTATTTAGAAAAGAGAGGATGCTCCTGAGTTTCAGAGTGAATTTGAACTGGAATATGCTATTGCACATTCTACAAATCTGTTAGCTTTAGTACTCAATCAGAAAGTATGACTGGTCTAAGGTCACACCCAGAGAGCTTAAGAGAGCCAGCGTGGTGTGGTGGTTAAGAGCGGTGGTTTGGAGCAGTGGACTCTGATCTGGAGAACCGGGTTTGATTCCCCCGCTCCTCCACATGAGCGGCGGAGGCTAATCTGGTGAACTGGATTTGTTTCCCCCACATGAAGCCAGCTGGGTGACCTTGGGCAAGTCACAGCTCTCTTCGAGCTCTCTCAGCCCCACCTACTTCACAGGGTGTCTGTTGTGGGGAGGGGAGGGGAAGGTGATTGTAAGCCAGTTTGAGTCTCCCTTAAGTGGTAGAGAAAGTCGGCATATAAAAACCAACTCTGCTTCTTCTTCCATGGCAGAGTGGTGATTCAAAACTGGGTCTCTGAGATTTTCATCTGAAACTCTAATCACTTCATCACCCTGGCTTTCATCAGGTGACTGCTGTTGAACAAGCAGCCAGGCCTGGGTAAGTCAAGCAAATTGTGTGGTATTAAATTGCTTATTGGTTGCTTGAAGGTGTGGTCCCAATAAGTCCTCCCTCAAAGGCCAAAACAGCCCTGGAAAGGGCCCTACTCCCTCCCTTCACCTTTTCCTGACTAAAACTAAGACTGGAAGGCTAGCTGTTATGGTTGCTTAACAACAGCCACTGAGGTAATTTGTTTCTTAAAGCTACAGGCACTGCTTCTATCATTTTAGGATCTTTACCCCCCCCCCCCCAAGTTTTTTTTTATTTATTTCAGATTTTTCTGGCAAACTTGGGGCTTTTCTCAGGTTTGTAGAAAGATCTCTTTTGTCTGCCCATCTCCAGTCTACAGATTTAAGTATCCACAGTCCAAGTTGAAAATTAGAAGTATCAATATTCAAATTAGATGGTCAGCAAACTTTTTGCTGTGTTGCATTATAAGACTTAATCTGTACTTGTATCAGCTATATTCATCTCTGTTAATTAGGTACCAAAATGCTGATGGAGCAGAAGCACCAGTGGAAAATGAAATAATGGTGACACGGAGCCTGAAATTCTTTTCTCATAGGAGGGACTGATTCAAGTTTTGGTATCAGTTCACTGATCTGAAAGACAGAGAAAGAAAAGCACTTCCATGGAATATTTGTATATTGCCATATTGAGAGAGCGGGCCTACTCTGTTGATAACAGGAACATAATAAGAGGGGCAGAAAGGCAGATTAATAACATGGGGAGGAAATAAAGAAAGAGTCATTGTTGACAAATGCCGGCTGAGGATGACGGTAGACCCTGCATGCGAAAGGGATGCCGCTGAAGAGAGGGGCGAGAGCCACAAGAGATACTAAACAGAAACAATACATACTAAAGCCGTTCGGAGACCTGCAGGCAATTTCAACAATTTTGCAATGGTGACCAGAACCTTGTGTCTCCTGACAAAAGGGCGGGCCTGAACAGTTTATAAATGCACCATGGCTGCTCCCTTGAAAAGCACTTTAGTAGCTTCTGGTAGTGGAAGCATCAGCAGTAGCAGCAGAAGCCGTTGGGAAGATGGGCCTGAAGGCTACCAGGAAAAGTCCCAATGGGCACCGCCCCCAATGGACTACCCTACCTCCCACTTGAGGTGGGCAGGAGCTACTGCCACTGTGAGCTGACTGCCCCGCCTTGTGCCGCTGCCATCTGGAAACAGCCCCACTTCACTTGAACTACTGCGGTGAAGAGGTATTGCCAGCTCCAGGTTGGGCAATTGAGGGTGGAAACTGGGGAGGGTGGGGGTTTGGGGAAGGGAGGTACCTGAGCAGGACATAATGTCATAGAGTCTGCCCTCTGAAGCTGCCATTTTGTCCAGGAGAACTGATCTCTCCAGTCTGGAGATCAATTGCAATTCTGGGAGATCTCCAGGTCCCAACTGGAGGCTGGCAACCCTAGCGGTGAATGGAGTGGGCAGGAGACATGTGTGAGCGGCATCCAAGAACCACAGGTGAAAGCTAGCTGCCCCCACCTTGAACAAGGGGGGAGAAAAACGGCACCTCTGTACTCGTACCAAAAGGTTTAGAAAAACAGTACAGGAAACTGTATATACACAAAGTGCAAATATTTATAAGCTACTGAGGTGAAACATAGACCATATACGTGACATATACACAACACAATTATATACAATATGTACAGTTCACACAAAAAATGTAGAGAAATTTCCAAAGGTCTCAACTGAGTACCAAAAATATATAGAGGAAGTTCCAAAGGTCTCAACTGAGTACCAAATGAATGCTAATATTGTAATCCTTGTGTAAAGTTCATATAGAGCCACAATCATCGATGGATACGGCCGTTTCAGATCCACAGCAGTGGAAATCTTTCTTCAGTCCTTCTAAAAATTAATATATTACCATCAGTATATAAATATATAAAGATTATGACTATTAAAAAATGAGTCAATACAATATACTTACAATACAAAAGTGCTGTTACATATTCATCATTTCTTCCCACACAGGGTAAGTATAAGCAATTACAATCAGACGTCAGTAAAGTACATCACATAGTCCAGCTAGTAAACTAGAACAGAGTCTTAATCAAATACATAGGAAAACCCAGGTGTTGCTGATGATGCATCCCCGAAGTGGGTTAGAATTCTTAAAGTGACAGTGTATATTTTAGCAGCATTTTAACATCAGCTTTACCCTATAGAAAGTAAGAAATCTCCAGGCCCCACCTGGAGCTTGGCAATCTTAGAACTGGCAATCCTAGTATAATGCCATATAGTCCACCATTTAAGGGCAAAGAGTAATGCTTCAGGTCACAAACTGGCAACCCCAATAATGCAATTTGTGGTGGGTAGTTGGTTAGAATTCTTAAAGTGACAGTGTATATTTTAACAGCATTTTAACATCGGCTTTACCCTATAGAAAGCAAGAAAGATCATTATCCAGGTTTAATCCATTTGGAGACATCGTGTTCAAAAGGTGAATGAAGAAAGCCTCCTTCTGCCTTAACAATCTTTCGTTGTCACCTATATTAAAACATTTCCTCTGCAGTCGCCAGATTACAAAATAGCGAAGCTCATTTTCATTATGGTGCATCTCGAGAAAATGTTCTACAACCGGGGCAGATACTATCTTAGCCCGTATCCTGGATTTATGCTCCAATATGCGCATTTTAATTGGTCTAATTGATGAGCCTATGTAAAATTTGCCACACGGGCAGCGCAAACAGTAAACACAGCCCCCCACAATGGTAGCAGAAATAACAGTGACAGCAGTACTATTAGTAAGGAGAAATAGGTTCTGTCAACAAATAAAAGACCTTGGCTTGTATCCTGCAACTCTGTTCAGCCAAGGCCGAAGCCTTCCTCTGGCCTGTGGTTGCTAGGTCCCTCTTTGCCACCGGCGGGAGGTTTTTGGGGTGGTGTCTGAGGAGCGCAGAGTTTGGGGAGGGCAAGGACTTCAATGCCATACAGTCCAATTGCCAAAGTGGCCATTTTCTCCAGGCGAGCTGATCTCTATTGGCTGGAGATCAGTTGTAATAGCAGAAGATCTCCAGCTAGTACCAGGAGGTTGGCAACCCTACTCTGGCCTAGGGTTTCCAGGTCCCTCTTCACCACCGGTGGGAGGTTTTTGGGGTTGGAGCCTGAGGAGGGTGGGGCTTGGAGAGGGGAGGGACTTCAATGCCATAGACTCCAATTGCCAAAGCAGCCATTTTCTCCAGGTGAACTGATCTCTGTCACCTGGAGATCAGCTGTAATAGCAGGAGATCTCTTGCCACCACCTGGAGAATGGCAACCCTACTCTGGCCTAAGGAGATTTCCTCCAATGAAAGAGCACTCTTCTGCTGGTGGAAGAGCCCCCAGCCTATTGAAGGAAGTTCCTTGGACTGGAGAAAAGCTTCAAATGTGGCTGAGTGGGGTGGTAGGGGAGGGGCTGTGGCTCAGTCGTAGAGCATCTACTTGACCTGCTCGAGGTCCCAGGTTCAATCCCTGGCATCTCCAGTTAAAAGGATCTGCCAATAGGTGATGTGAAAGCAATCAGCTGAGACCCTGGAGAACCGCTGCCAGTCAGAGTTGACAATACTGACCTTGATGGCCCAAGGGTATTATTCAGTATAAGGCAAATTCATGTGTTCATGATTCATGTGTTCAGGATACAATTCTCTATCATTTTTCTCTTCAAAAAAAATTACACAATGCATAAAATAGTACACAAAAGCCTGAGCCTTTCTCCCAAAGGGATCCCTGTTCTCTGTGGAGAAACCATGTCAAGTCACAAGTGTGCAACTTTTCCCTTTAGTGGTTTCATAGCTTTGCCTGCCTGGGAAAGAGTAGAAAGTCAGAGGTGCACCTGAGAAGATAAAGATTGGCCCTGCCTGTTTATATTCAGCTGAAAGAAACTGTCTCTGGCTTAGAGACCTCTTCCCCAAAGTACCCCACTGCACACTCCCTGTTTAGTTCACCTGTTAATGTAATGCACCATTTCCCACACATTGTCATATTTCCCTGTCTCATCTACCTTCCCTGTTCTTTTAGAGAGCATTTCATGCATCCCTAAGAGCATCACATACTGGTCAAAGAAATGCCACCGTTTTGTATTTTGCCTCAACAAATTCACATGATGTGTCGTGACATGGTCTTTGTTGTGCATCATCCCACGTGGTCCAATAACTCACAACTCTGAAGAGGTAACATATATATTATTTATCTAGGCAAATATTTATAGCTTGTCTTTCTCTGTAGACTCGAGATGACTTATGCTAGGTTGCAGTAGAAAAAGAAAATCAATAAGACCAGTCCCGGCATGCTCAATAACATATGCAAGAAAGCCTCAGCAGCCTAAAATACACAACAACTTCCATGTAAGATATCCACCAACCACATCAGTCTTCAGCAAAGTCTCCTGGAAACTGAACCCTTTTAAGTATCCTATGAAAATATGAGTAAAGATACCTCCTTGATCAGATCATCCATAATCTTGGTCTTATAAATGAAAATGCTCTTTGACAGGCTGAAGAGGAGGTCACCAATAGGGTTACCAGGTCCCTCTTTGCTACCAGCGGGAGGTTTTGGGGGCAAAATGCCCTGTGCTTGCTGTAACACAAGCAGGTCTAAACCCTGCCCCCTCCTGTATGTTACCTGACTGCATTCGCTTGCTTGATTTTGACATTTTTCTCCCAGGTGTCCTCTGATACTAGAAGCCAGCGAGGCCAGGAGAAAACTGCAGAAATCCCCTGAATACTGTGAATAGCTTTCTTTGCCCATGTGCTCTGAACATTTTCCAAAGGAGTTTGCAGCATATAAAGTGAGATTCTCCTCTTTCCATTTGGAATAAACTCTCCTCAAATGAGCTAATTTTAGCTCATTTCAGATCAGGCCCCAAAGATATCATTTAACACTCAACCAATTCCAAGCTTCAGGTAAAACATTCTGAGGAACTGTAGTTTGCTAAAGCTTCTTGGCACTAAGTATCTGAACATGCAAAGCAAATACAATTCCCAAGTATCTCCCTCATGGAATGCAGTTCTTCCCTTGACACATCTGCCATCCAATCCCTGTTGGAAGGTAAAATTTGCGGGGAATGGGAAAAGGAAGCTAAGAATGCTAATCTGAGAGCAGAGCCAAACCTCAGTACCACCCTTTCCAAAAATTTCTTAGAACATTGCATATTATGTGCCATCAAGTTGCTTCCAATTTATGGCAATCCTATGAATTAATGACCTCCAAAACATCCTCTCATTAACAACCTTGCTGAGATCTTGCAAATTGAGGGATGTGGCTTCCTTTATAGAGTCAATATATTTCATGTTGGATCTTCCTCTTTTCCTGATGCCTTCAACTTTTCCTAGCATGATTGTCTTTTCCAGTGAGTCTTGTCTTCTCCTAATGTGACCAAAGTACTGTAGCCTCAGTTGAGTTATTTTAGCTTCCAGGGAGAGTTCAAGCTTGATTTGATCTCAGCCCCACTTCTTTGTCTTTTTGGTGGTCTCTGGTATCTGTAAAACTCTTCTCCAACACCACATTTCAAATGACTTAAAATACAACCACAAAAAAGCTCTGAATACCTTACTTTTTCACAATTTAACCTTATAATAAGGTGAAGCTGTGTTGTTGAATCTTTCCCAGCCTTATTGAAATCTGCAAGTGGCACCCCTAAGTTTCAGAAGAATTGATCAGTGACTCTTTGAAGAGAAAAGCAATAAGGTTTTAAGGTACAAGCTGGGAGGGAGAGGGTGGGGACCACGCTTGAACTAGCCACGCAACAAAATTCCAGGATGGATTGAACTGATTCTGAAGGCTGCTTTAAATATGTCATTAAAGTCAGGAGGGAAACAATCAGGGGAGAAACTTGTCAATGTCACTTAAGCTTCCAAGTTTAGAAATAAAAAGCAATTTAAGAGGGTCATCTATAATTAACAAGATACAGTGCAAATTGCAATCAAGCATCTTGTTCAATCAAGAAGTAATTATGATATTCCGGGCTGATTGAAGGCAGCATTTTTTTGGGTACCCATTTAATGTGATAAGCACATTTTAAATGCCAATAAATGGAAGCCATCAGAAGGAAGGTTCCACTTCCTACAGATATGCTGTCTAAATAAAGCTACTTTGAAGGCAAGTCTAATTGATTCTGTAGCTCAAGTCCTGTATGCACCATGTAGATAGTGTGGTTGGGTTCTCTAGTGGATTCGACCCACTTTCTGGTACGTCAGGAAGTCCAGTCCTTCTTTGGTCCTAATCCCCAGAACACATCCCTTCTGCCACTTCCCAGAGCAAGAAGGGAAAGACAGACAATCCTTCCTTGATTCTCCAAGCCAGGGGTGGCAAACTCATTTGTTTCGAGAGCTGGATATGATATAAATATCACTTTGTCAGGCTGGGCCATGTGTAACTATAAAATTTAATGCCAGGTACTGGAGATAACAAACTTTATAGATGACAAGACACAGGCACAGCCACTTAATTATATTATTCTTTTACTTTATTTTTTATTTAAAATACAAACATGCTTTAAAAACAACACTCTTAACAGTATTAACTTTTATTTAACAATCTTTGATAATTGACACCACAGGACTGCAGGGGTGGCTGCCTCGGCTGGTGAGCCTGCAGTGGGAGTGGGGGGAGTGGCTGGGGATGCCAACCTCCAAGTAGTGCCTGGAGAACTCCTGCTATTACTACTGCTCTCCAGCCAATAGAGATCAGTTCCGCTGGAGAAAATGGCTGCTTTTGCAATTGGACTCAATGGCATTGAAGTGTCCCCCCCCCCCCCCGCCCAAACCCCGCCTTCCTCAGGCTGTGCCTCAAAAGCCTCCTGCCAGTGGTGAAGAGGGACATAGCAATCCTAGGAGTGGCCCAAATTAGGAGTGGGGGGTGGCTGCCTCAGCTGGCTTGCAGGGTGAATAAGAGCTCTCAGGGGGCTGGATCCCGCCTGCGGGCTGTATGTTTGACATCTATGCTCCAAGCTGTTGCCTTGAAGTCTGTTTGCTCCAGTAGGTCCTACTTTGGCCTTCACAGTATGCTGATGACATCCAGTTTGGTATTGCAGTGACTAGGCTGCTAAAAGCAGCCATCTGTGCTTAGGCAAGGGCTGTGTGCTGACTACACGGGGGAGGGACATGTGGGGAGAGGCTTTGGCTCAGTAGTAGAGCATCTGCTTGGCATGTAGAAGGTCTCAGGTTCAATCCCCGGCATCTCCAGTTACAAAGGAACATAAGAAAGGCCCTGCTAGATCAGACCAAGGCCCATCAAGTCCAGCAGTCTGTTCACACAGTGGCCAACCAGGTGTCTCTAGGAAGCCACAAACAAGACGACTGCAGCAGCACCATCCTGCCTGTGTTCCACCGCACCCAAAATAATAGGCATGCTCCTCTGATACTAGAGAGAATAGGTATGCAGCATGACTAGTATCCATCTTAACTAATAGCCATGAATATTCCTTTCCTCCATGAATATGTCTGCTCCCCTCTTAAAGCCTTCCAAGTTGGCAGCCATCACCATATCCTGGGGCAGGGAGTTCCACAATTTAACTATGCGTTGTGTGAAAAAATACTTCCTTTTATCTGTTTTGAATCTGTCACCCTCCAGCTTAAACAGATGACCTCATGTTCTAGTATTATGGGAGAGGGAGAAAAGGGACTAGGCAAGTAGGTGATGTGAAAGACCCCTGCCTGAGACCCTGGAGAGCCGCTGCCGGTCTGAGTAGACAATTCTGACTTTGATGGACCAAGGGTCTGATTCAGTATAAGGCAGCTTCATGTGTTCAAACAAGCTAAAACTGAACCTAAACATGACAGAGGTGATGCTGGTTGGCAACGTAGGGCTCGTAGAGGGGATTGCTTTATCCACGCCCCACACTTGACTGGGTCACAGTTGAAAAAGTTGGTTAAGAAAACAAGGGTTTTATTGGATCCCAAACAACTGTGACAAGATCACTGAGAAATAGCCAACGGTGCATTTTTCCAGTTGCCCCCGTGTAGAAATTGGTTCACCTCTTGGACTCTGATTTTGTGAGACCCCAGAACTCCCTCCTTGATCTGATCCCCACTCATCTCTTAGCTGTTTGGAAGGGCACCCCCTTAAAAATCTGTACAATAGGGATCCCTAGGATGAGTCTCAAAAAGCACACCTGGTCTGCCATGACCAAGCCACATTCTGTCAGGGAGGCAGGATGTCACTGGTGTTCATAAAACATTTTCATACCCCAGCTCTAAGGCATGCATAATACAAATATATCCCTTACTTCAAGGGGTGCTTTGCCAAAGCCACATGAACAATTTCCAGTTAATGTCTAACCTGTAAGTTTCACCTGTGACCCAACCATTGATAAAAGCAGGCTAACGTCCATTCCACCCAGGCTAAGCCATCAAGAGGATAGTTTTACCATCGTTTCACACCCAGTTCTTGGATGATATGCTAAACATATCCAATGATTGCTCCACCTTGGAGTATCACCTCCTAATCTTCCCACCAGATTTGAGCAGCAGTTACCTTAAAACTGCCCAGTCAAATCCAAACTTTATTTCTTGGACCAATTTGGATCCTGGGAAAGTGGGGCTTCATGCCTAATTATGGGGCTCTTCCCCATATAAGGACTAGCTCAGCATGCTGAAAAGTCTCCCAGGTTACCACACTATCTGGACATCCCTGCAACAGCTCTCGGGTTTGTAGTTTGGTTTACTTTTAGTCGTGTGACGGATTGCTAGTGAATAAAGACTTCATTTAGTTTGAACCAGTTGATCTTTGTTACTTTCTCCCTTGGAATATCACTCTGGAATAAAACTCCCATATACAGGGATAATAGACCCCTTGTTTATATGTCTGGAAACCCTTTAAAAGCTAACCCCATCGCTGCCTTGGGTCTAGTTTGGGTAACAATCTGATTATATTGATCCTTGCTTCTGCATTTTTAAGACTGAGTTGCTGTATTGCAATACACCCTTTGTGGGGGGGAATTTTAAAAAAGTTTTTTCCCCCCTTTTATTGCATTGGAAGTCATTTTTACATCTCCATACTTTTATAATTACAAAATTACACTTTCTTTCTTCCAATACAATTTTAACCCCTTCCCCCCCATCTCCCTCCCCCCCCCCCCACGGACCAAGTCAAATAGATTATATTTTCATATTTTTAGCCACGTGCATAGTCTTTTTAATTTTACTAAAGTCTCTTCGTTGGCTTCTCCACTTTTCACCCAATCAATATATAGGTTCCACTTAGTCTTTAACGCCAATTCTTCTGTTTCACTCATCATCTGTTGTTTTAAATATCCCAACACATCTCCTTTGGGGAATTGACCCCAGAAAGAGAAGCATATTGCTGACATCCTGCATAGGTTACCCATCTGCTTCCAAGTCTCACTTAAGATGCTGGTACTGACTTCTAAAGCCTTGTGTGACGTGGGACCTGCCTAGAAGTACCGTCTCACCTATGTGACACCTAAGATTTTCTTTGAGTTTGAGAGGGAAACAAACGTCACTCATTTATGATGTTTAACCTGAATGCTATTGTCTTCTTAAAACATGACCTCACTGTTTGCTTCTTTTATGACCTGAGTCTACTGGGTGTTGTGAGTATTTGGTGTTGTAATGGTAGGCCTTGCTTGCCTCCCCTCAGAGCTAAGAGTCAGTACTTCTCATGTAATAGTATTTCTAAACTATAATTTTTTTCATCCAGTTTGGAGTTCTTTGTTCTTTGATTAAATAACTACATCGATGTGTGTGTTCATTGTTAGCACATTGCAAAAAATAATTGTTCTGTGATCATAAATATTATTGCACAATGGTTTTTTTTTGTGTGTGTGTGGTGTTTCACCACTGTGGATTGCACTTACGTTCATTGACAACACATGCAAACAAACCAATCCTGGTGTAACTGTACCTGTTTGAACAGGTTTTGCTGTCGAAGGCTTTCACGGTCAGAGTTCATTGGTTCTTGTAGGTTATCCGGGCTGTGTGACTGTGGTCTTGATATTTTCTTTCCTGACATTTTGCCAGCAGCTGTGGCAGGCATCTTAAGAACATAACAAAGAACATCTTCAGAGGAGGAACACTGAAGGACAGTGTCTCTGAGAGACACTGAGAGACACTGTCCTTCAGTGTTACTCCTCTGAAGATGCCGGCCACAGCTGCTGGCGAAACGTCAGGAAAGAAAATACCAAGACCACGGTCACACAGCCCGGATAACCTACAAGAACCAGGTTTTTGTTGTTCTGAAGTTGTGTTCTGCTGCCTCCAGGCCTTCCTTAGCGCTTCCTACTTATTTCTGTTGTCACCAAAGGCTCTTGCCTTGGACTTTGGGTTAGTTGGCCACAAAGAACAGGATGGCTTAGTTATATTTGACAGAACAACAGAACAGTCAGCATGTGGGGGTAGCTCTGAGGTAAAGGGGGATTCTTTAAATAAAATAGCTGTTTTCACTTAAATATGACTAGAGTTTATTTAGAAATAAGAAAGCCTAGTGGTTTCAGCATGATTCATAACCAGTGCATCAACAACTAGAGTACTGCAGTGCAGCAACAACTGGAAGAAGAATGATAAATGTGGGTGACTGTCAAAGAATATTTTAAAAGGAAGGCTCTGATTCTTTTAACAAAAATTGCAAAATATTGTGTTGGTTTTTAGACCCTTGGAAAGGGAATTTTAATTCTCCAGCTAGATTCTGTTGATCATGTCTCATATTATTTGGGTTTCATCTTACATGTATCCCAGGGCGAGAGCGACCCGTCTCATCAAGCTACTTCAGTGCATTTCCCCCCTTCTTCCTTGATTATTTGCTGGGTTTTCTCTCTGATGCTCATTCGCCTGTTTATTTATTAATGGCATTCACACTGTTCGAGACATTTGCAAACGCCTCTTGAGACGCTCCTGTTTCCCTGGTGGGTCGCTTTCCATTTCCCTTGTCACTGTAACTTCCCACTGTATTTTGTTTAGTTTAAATGGGTACATTGCTAGCTTGAGTTTAAATCAATGGGAACCTAAGCCATGAGGGACAGGTTTGTTTTTTTCTGCTGCTCTGGTGCCAATTACTGCTAGACAGACTGACAGGCGGAGAAAATATCCAGAGTAATACATATGATACCACATTAATTAGGGTCATAAAATGATTGCCTAGGAATTTCCATTGCTGCATATGTGTGTAAAGTGCTGTCAAGTCACAGCTGATTATGGTGACCTCAAGACAGGGCTTTCAAGGTGAGTGAGAAGCAGAGGTGGTTTGCCATTCCCTTCCTCAGCAGAGCCTTCCTTGGTGGTCTCCCTGCTTAGCTTCTGAGTTCTGACAAGATCAGGCTATACCATTCTGGCATCCCTCCTTTCACTAGTATATCTAGGGTTGCCAGGTCCCTCTTTGCCACTGGCAGGAGGTTTCTGGGGGCAGAGCCTGAGGAGGGCGGGGTTTGGGGAGGGGAGGGACTTCAATCCCATAGAGGAGAAGCTGAGGTTTTTTCCTCCTGATGTTGTGGGGAATTGAGAGAAGAGTCTCCAGAGAAGACAACCGCCGGGGACACCAAGAACGGCAGCTGGCAGAAGAGTGGCCATCTTCTGGACTGAGTGTCACTGTCACTGGGACTTTGCTGGGACTGTGGGGAAGAATGGTTTTTCTCTCAGTGGCTGTGAGGAGAATGGAACCTGCCTGCAGTTTGTGAGCCAGGACCCAGAGACTAACAGCTCATTCCTGAGAATTGGGCAGAAACTCTATAGGAGGCGGCGTGACCTTGCCGCCAGCATAACTGTGTGTAGTCGTGCAATTACACGTACTTACGCTGGTGGCGAGGCCAGTCCCGGCGGCAGCCAAGCGCCGCGGGACCACGCCTCCCCCCTCCACCGGTGCGGCCTCTCCGCGGCACCGGCAATGGCGTGGAGAGGCCACGTCGGCACAGGGGGGCATTCCGGGGGCGGGGGAGGAGCCGCCAGTTAGGCGGCTCCCTATCCCTTTTCAGCCACTCCCGCCGGCACCAGGAATGGCGGTTCTGCACCTGCTTTTTAGCCTCTCTATTCCCTATGGGGCAAAAGGCCCGGTTAAACAAACAAACAAAAAAAAGCAGCAAAATGCCTTTTTTGTTTCACGGCGTATGGAGAGCGGCTTAGGAAGAGGCGCCGCTGCGCCTCTTCCCCGCCATCCCCGTACTCCTCAGCTGAGGAATGTGCTGTAAAGAGACTTTGGGACTGGTTAATATAATTGGTATTCACACTGATTTATTTCACACTCCAAGTCTGATGTTATTGTTCCCCTCCCCTCTCAATAAATGTTACTTGTCTAAGTGTTCTGGTGTTTCAGGTTTTGAACAGGGGCATCTTTTTACTGCAAAAAGGGTTACATAAGAATTACAAGATGATTAAGACACAAAGCTGGAAATGTATATAAATGCCAAGTTATGTTATTATTCTAAATCCAGGTTTATTTGCCCTCACTATGAATCCCCTGGGTCTTTTCCTTGCACGTTGCTATACATTTTGACATAGAAGGGTCTTCAAAACAAATGGTACAGCATCATTAGCTGTAGCAAGGATTTTTTTTTAAATTGTGCATCCAGACACAAGATGTGTAGTTCCAGGAAAAAATATACGCCTGAAGAACATTTGCACATTTCAAGAGTGACTGATACCAAAGGGAAAAGCACACAGGGGGCTAGGAAACCGGAAGTAGCATCGGAAGCGCACACCAATCCCTCCACCCAGCCCCACCCATAAGAAGCTCCCACCCAAGGTAGGTGGGGACCTGGCAACCCTGATGTGGAGCTCCCTCCCCTCCCCAAGCTGTGTCCTCTCCAGACACGGACCTCAAATCTCAAAGAACTTCCCATGCTAGAGCTGGCAGCCTTAGTGTGAGCTGAGGCTGCCGGCCTGTTCAACTGTATGTGCATCTAGCTTTTTTCTCCTCTTGTTCTTAGCATATATATTTCACCGTCCAAAGGAAGCTTTGTTGACGTTCATGACACCTCTTGGGTGAAGCTCAACTATACCCTTTTTCTGCATTAGTGCCGTCAGATTCCCAGTTCTGAGGATATGCTCCCGCTTTATGTAGATGTAGAAATGTCATGGAATGTGACCACAGGCAGCCACAAAACATGTGCACACACAAAGAAAATGCTCAGGTGTGGTGTAACAGCACATGCTGTGTGCTCAAATCACCCCTGTGCAGTTCTAAAAGAGCGCTGTTCCATCCTTCGTTATGTTTCTTCAGCAATATAAATGTCCCTCTTCCCCAATGAACCAAAGCTGAAACACAAGTACTAGAATGAATGCCTGGTCTTCTGTTCCTTCCCAGCCTCCATTCCTGCATCTCTCCTTCTGTGGCCTTCCTTATGTCAGATTTTACATTGCCATCTCTTCTAATCAGGACTCTGTGAAGCACATGGATGAAGCCATACGAATGAATGAATGAAGAAATCAATACAAGAATGTGCAAGTTTTCCTAGGGATACACAAAACTATCCCATTTCTTTTTCCCGGACATTTGTGCCTCCTTGAAAACTGGTGTTGCATGCCCATGATAGCTATTTGCAGATGGAGATGTGCATTTTTTTTCATTGCCATGATGGTTCTACCTCCAAATAGTCACTGTGCACCATCGTAGAACATCACACGGGCAGTTGGCACATTTTTCTCAATTACAGAAAGCACAACACAGTCAGGGTAATTGTATCATTCCCTGTTTAAAAGCACAACTGATGTAGCTCAATTGTACATCACTCCCCAGTTGAAAGCACAGACCGAAGTCCTTTCCAGTTGGAATTACTGCTGAGAAATTGGTTGTCACCACATTTTTCATTGCCTACTTGGGAGCCTTTTCTGAAACAATAAGTGCTTTTTAAAAACTTCAGGACTGGAAAATCCCAAATATTCCTGGCATCCCTAACTTCTGCATTTGGTTCAGTAATAATGCACAATGTTGGAAAAAATCCATGTACTTAGTAGCAGCCTAATTAAAATCAAAGAGCATTCGATAAAAATGGGGAAAACAATATGAATTATTTTCACAAAATAACTTCAGTGCTAAGAGCCTAACTATACATTACTAACTGTACGAGTTTGCCATGAGGATGAGTTCCCACTGGCAACTCATGAGTAAATGCAAAGCAGGACCCAATTAGGATCAGGACCACTGCATGGGAGAAGGAGGAATTCCTGCTTTCTCCTCTGTGCTGTTTTCAGTGGCTGAAACAGATGTTTGCTCTGTTGGGAGCCAGCTAACTCTTCCCCCCTCCCCCTCACACTGAAGACCATGGGCTGTTTCAGCTGCCAAAAACAGCATGTGGAGAAGGCAATAATTCCTCCTTCTCCTGTGCAGCAGTCCTGACTTGTATCAGTACTGGTTGTGCATTTACTCAAGAGCTGACACCAGGAACTAGTGGCTACAGTATAGCTTCAAGTCCCCATGGAAAACTCACAGACCATTTATGCATGGCAATTTGCTGCACAATCCATGCTGAAGTACCCCACAGGTTTTCTTGAGTTTTACATGGGAAATCAATGAATCAGACCCCACTGCACAGCCAGAGATCTCAAACCTCGCATTTTGGAAAAGCGGTTCTAATGCGACTTTTTTGGACCGCCCCACTGTGGCTGTGAAGAATCCGTGCTGGGTTGCATGAATAATTAAAAGACGCGAATGATCTTGTCCCCGCCTCTCCTCCGCCCATCCCCTGCCTTTGTACTGCCTACCTGCTCTTCCTGAACCCATCCCCGATCCCCTTTCCGAACCTGCCGTCGAGGGAGGAAGCCATTTCCTTGTTCATTTTTCGCACGCAGAGTGCAGCGTGAATGCAAACAACTTGCCGTTATTTTTTAAAAAAATTTCATTTCCTTTATCAATATATTGCTATTTTTCTATCTCACCACTGCCATGCAGCATATGCTTCTCCTGCCTCAGTCTTTCTCAGATCCCGGCAACTTTTTTCCGTGGTCTCATAACCCCCCCCCCCTCTATCTCTAGATGCATCTTCCCCCGTGAGTTCTCAAAGCAAGTAGGGGTGCTTGTTTTTGACTTCTGAACATTCTTTGGATAAAATGTGCATCTACAGTGTGGCAAATCCACGGCAAGACCTCCCATGTTGCTCTTCATGACATCTGAGGTTTGACTTAAATTAACCACTTTATAAAAGCATATTTTCTCGTGAATTTTCTAAGCAGGCAGGGGTGCTTGTTTTTGAGTGTTCAACATTCTGTTGGTAAAAATGTGCATCTAGAGAGTGGCAAATCCAAGGCATGCCCTCCCATAAGGGGAAAATGTTTTTCCGACTCTTGCGATAAAGCACCAGACTTCTCTATCAATAGCTTTTGTTCCTTTTCTCTAGAGGTTGGGATACTGGGACTCAGGGTGTTGAAAAAAAATTCAGTAAAATTCGGATTTGGCAAAATTCATCCCATTTTAATTTGGGAAATGCCGAAGTCCGAACTCCCCCGATTCAGATCCATGGAATTCGGTGCCAAGTTCCGAGTAGGGCTGTCGATTCGGTTTGTCCAAACCAAATAAACAGTCGAATTTCCCCCGATTCGGCGGTTTTCAGTTCGGATGGTACCGAACTCAAAAAAGGTGGGGAAACAGCGCACCGAATTCGGCGAGTTCGGGGTGATCGCTGAATAAATTCAGCAAATTCGGGGTCTCCGAATCAGCAGCATAACCGTCAGTTAGTAAGCAACTAGCAGCATTCTCAGCGGCCAATCGGTGGCCAAGCTGGGTCTTCTTCTGGCCAATCATTCGCGGTTGAGTGTATGAGCCCAGCTGCTGCACGGCCTGGGGAGAGAAAGAGAGAGTGTCTGTTTGTGTGTGAGAGAGATCCCCGTGGGAGGGGGGGTGCGGGTGCACATTGGCGGCATTCCACGGCTCTGGGGGGCATTTTGGGGGGTAGAGGTCCCAAAATTTCAGGGTAGCTTGAGGGGACCCTTCTTGCAAGAACCCCCAAGTTTTGTAAAGATTGGGTCAGGGGGTCCCGAGATATGGGGTCCGGAAGGGGTCACCCCCCAAAATAATTGCCCACAGGAATAAAGCCACTTGAAGCACATTGGCAGCATTCTGTAGCTCCGGGGGGGGGGGCATTTTTGGGGGTAGAGGTCCCAAACTTTCAGGGTAGGGGATGACAGCCCCCCAAGGGGATTGAAAGCCCCAGGGACCCCCAGAAGCATTCTAGGGTGGGGATGACAGCTCCTGGGACCCCCAGAAAGTTCTCAGGTGGTGATGACAGCCACCCACGGAGATTGAAAGCCTCAGGGACCCCCAGAAGTGTTCTGAAAGGGGGATGACACACCCTGGGACCCTCAGAAGTGTTCTGAAGGGGGGATGACAGCCCCCCAAGGGGATTGAAAGCCCCAGGGACCCCCAGAAGTGTTCTAGGGTGGGGATGACAGCCCCTGGGACCCCCAGAAATGTTCTCAGGTGGTGATGACAGCCCTCCAAGAGGATTGAAAGCCCCAGGGCCCCCCAAAAGTGTTCTAGGGTGGAGATGAAAGCCCCTGGGACCCCTAGACGTGTTCTGAGGTGGTGATGACAGCCACCCACGGGGATTGAAAGCCCCGGGGACCCCCAGATGTGTTCTAGGGTGGGTATGACAGCCCCTGGGACCCCCAAAAGTGTTCTCAGGTGGTGATGACAGCCACCCATGGGGATTGAAAGCCCCAGGGACCCCTGCAGTGTTCTAGAGTGGGGATGAAAGCCCCAGGGGCCCTGTAGCCTAACGGGTTGCCAATCTCCTGGACTGGTCATGGCAACCCCGGCAGATGTGTGCAGCAGCCTCTCCAGACCAAGTGGCAAGCCTGTGCCGCCATGGAAAGGACTTCTCTTCATCCCTCGAAACCAGCAGTCAAAGAGCAGCAGCCAAAGTAGTCCCTCCAGCAAACCAGAGGGCAACCATGTTCCTGTGTATCCTGCTTTAGTGAAAGCCATATTGTAGGGAATATGTCCAGGCATGTAGCCTGCACCAGCACCACCCCCTCTTGCAACATCGGAGTAGTTCAGCAAAGCCATTCAGCAGACATTAAGATAACAATGACTTGCTCTTCAACAACGATCTCCAGACATTAGCAGTGATCGCACCTTTTATTTCAAGCCATAAAGCCAATCAGTGAGACTCCTGATTTCTCCTGGGGTTGCATAAGCCATTGGAATCAGAATAGATTTCCAAATTCTCACTACTCCACCCCAAGCCACAGATTAAGTCTGTTGTCACCTTTTTGCCACCTGGGAACCTAGGAGGGGTGAAACCCTTCTCCCTGCCCCCAGAAAAACAGTATAACTGGTGTGCTCCCTGCCCTCTCTCTCTCTCTTTCTTGGGCCTTCCCCTCCATACTGCCTGACACTCTGCCAGAGTGGGTGTTCATGCTTGGACACCTAGCCCCCCCCCCCCGTCCCCTTTTTATCCCCCAAAGCTGCATGGAATTCAGGACGGACAACTACTCTGAAGAGAGGTGCAGTATATTTCCTCCTCTGCCTGCCACATGGCAAAAGTCTCTTTATTCCTCTCCTTGATTCCTAGACTCTGTATGTTATGTGATGTGTATGTGCAGTTTTGTATGTGCGTGTGAACATATAAACTGAGTAAATTCCTTTTAACCTAATTCCATTACTTCTGCCTCTTTACTGGTCATGGTATGGACTCTGGTAGATAAAGGTTGCATCCCAGCTCAAGTTATGCCCATTGCCGGTTATTGATTCGCTAATTCCCCCATATAACAATTCATAACCGGGCATTTTGGCTAACAGCCCCCAGAAGTGTTCTAGGGTGGGGATGACAGCCCCTGGGACCCCCAGAAGTGTTCTGAGGTGGTGATGACAGCCACCCACCGGGATTGAAAGCCCCAGGTACCCCCAGAAGTGTTCTGAAGGGGGGATGACAGACCCTGGGACTTTCAGAAGTGTTCTGAAGGGGGGATGACATCCCCCCAAGGGGATTGAAAGCCCCGGGGACCCCCAGAAATGTTCTACGGTGGGGATGACAGCACCTGGGACCCCCAAACGTGTTCTCAGGTGGTGATGACAGCCCCCCAAGGGGATTGAAAGCCCCAGGCCCCCCCAGAAGTGTTCTAGGGTGGGGATGACAGCCCCTGGGCAGCAGCAAGACTTATAAAAAAAGACTGGCTTTTCTATTGAACATAAAATAAAATATTTGGGTATATGGGTAACCTCAAGCAATCTTAATTTATTCAAAAACAATTATATTAAGCTATGGCAACAAATTCTTATAGACTTAAAAAATTGGGAAAAAATACCCCTATCGTTATGGGGTAGAATTTTGGTAATTAAAATGATGGTATTACCTAAGATGCTTTTCTTGTTTCAAAATTTACCAATTATAAAGGGGGTTCAGATATTTAAAACTTGGAAAAAATATATTTTAATTTTTTATGGGGTAAAGAAAGACACAGAATAGCATATAATAATTTAATTGAACTAAAAGAAACAGGAGGTCTGGGGTTACCAGATCTGAGAATGTATTATGATGCATCCTGTTTTGTGTGGTTAGAGACCTGGATTTTGTTAGAGAATTCTAAAATATTAGAAATAGAAGGTTTTAACTTACGTTTTGGATGGCATGCATATCTGTGGTATGAAAAAGATAAGGTAAACAAAGATTTTAATTTTCATATTATTAGATTCGGTCTATTTCAAATATGGAAAAAAATGTAAAAGGTTTTTGGAAAATAAAACACCAGGTTGGATTAATCCCATAGAAGCATTTATGAAAAGGGGGACACAACTAAATTTAGATATGGATATTTATAGAGAAATTATGGATTTTAAAGAAGGAGAAAGGGTTTTAAAAAGTAGGGAAGAACTTAAAATTAAAGACTGGTTTATGTATTATAAACTAAAATATATATTTAATAAAGAAAAGTTAGTTGGATTTAATAAAAATAAATCTAAATTAGAAAATATATTAATTTGGGGAAATAGAGGACTGATAGGTAGGATATATAGATTACTAATTAAAGTAAACTTAGAGCAAGAAAGGATTAAACCAGTAATGGTGAAATGGATGAAAGAGCTAGAATATTGATTTGGAGACATGGGAAAATTTATGGAAGAAAAAAAATTAAATTTACAATCACTAATGAAATTAGAGAGAATCTATATAAAATGTTTTATAGATGGTATATAACTCCTGTGATGATAAGTAAAATGAAAAAAGGAGATACGGATTTATGTTGGAAATGTGGTAAGGAAAGAGGAACATTTATGCATGCATGGTGGATATGTGGTATGTAATTTAAAATTTTTTGGAAAAAAGTAATAAGAGAAACTAATAATTTGATTAATATTAGAGTAAAAAGGAATCCTGCATTTTGTTTATTGGGGATTCCACAAGATAAAATGGACAAAAATGATAAGATCATATGTCAATACAGTTTTGCTGCTGCAAGAATCATAATAGCAAAAGTTTGGAAGCAAGTAAATAAGCCTTCAGTTAATGATTGGAGAGAAAAATTATGGATGTATATGAAGATGGCCAAAGTATCAGAATTCCTACAAGGAAAAGGTATGGAAGAATTCAAAAAAAAACATGGGCAAAGGCATCACATATTGGGATAAACTGGCGAAAATGGATTTTACTATTTTAGTTAATGAGTTATAGAAACGAGGTTTATATTTTTCTGTTAATGTTAACATTGTAATCTTTAAACTGTTCAGACACTTCTCCGGAAGTCTGGTGATGAATCACTTTTTTTAGTGGGTGGAGGGTTGAAAGGGTATTTTTGAATTTTGATTGTATTAAGTAGTTTAAATAATTGATACTCTTTTGTATTTTTTTATTATTGTATATGTTTGTTTTGTTTTATGTTTTATATTTTATGTTATAAAAATAAAAAATATATATAAAAAAGAAGTGTTCTGAAGGGGGGATGACAGCCCCCCCCCAAGGGGATTGAAAGCCCCAGGGACACCCAGATGTGTTTTAGGGTGGGGATGACAGCCCCTGGGACCCCCAAAAGTGTTCTCAGGTGGTGATGACAGCCACCCACGGGGATTGAAAGCCCCAGGGACCCCTGCAGTGTTCTAGATTGGGGATGAAAGCCCCAGGGGCCCTGTAGCCTAATGGGTTGCCAATCTCCTGGACTGGTCATGGCAACCCCGGCAGATGTGTGCAGCAGCCTCTCCAGACCAAGTGGCAAGCCTGTGCCGCCATGGAAAGGACTTCTCTTCATCCCTCGAAACCAGCAGTCAAAGAGCAGCAGCCAAAGTAGTCCCTCCAGCAAACCAGAGGGCAACCATGTTCCTGTGTATCCTGCTCTAGTGAAAGCCATATTGTAGGGAATATGTCCAGGCATGTAGCCTGCACCAGCACCACCCCCTCTTGCAACATCGGAGTAGTTCAGCAAAGCCATTCAGCAGACATTAAGATAACAATGACTCGCTCTTCAGCAACGATCTCCAGACATTAGCAGCGATCGCACCTTTTGTTTCAAGCCATTAAGCCAATCGGTGAGACTCCTGATTTCTCCTGGGGTTGCATAAGCCATTGGAATCAGAATAGATTTCCAAATTCTCACTACTCCACCCCAAGCCACAGATTAAGTCTGTTGTCACCTTTTTGCCACCTGGGAACCTAGGAGGGGTGAAACCCTTCTCCCTGCCCCCAGAAAAACAGTATAACTGGCGTGCTCCCTGCCCTCTCTCTCTCTCTTCCTTGGGCCTTCCCCTCCATACTGCCTGACACTCTGCCAGAGTGGGTGTTCATGCTTGGACACCTAGCCCCCCCCTGTCCCCTTTTTATCCCCCAAAGCTGCATGGAATTCAGGACGGACAACTACTCTGAAGAGAGGTGCAGTATATTTTCTCCTCTGCCTGCCACATGGCAAAAAAGTCTCTTTATTCCTCTCTTTGATTCCTAGACTCTGTATGTTATGTGATGTGTATGTGCAGTTTTGTATGTGCGTGTGAACATATAATCTGAGTAAATTCCTTTTAACCTAATTCCATTACTTCTGCCTCTTTACTGGTCATGGTATGGACTCTGGTAGATAAAGGTTGCATCCCAGCTCAAGTTATGCCCATTGCCGGTTATTGATTCGCTAATTCCCCCATATAACAATTCATAACCGGGCATTTTGGCTAACAGCCCCCAGAAGTGTTCTAGGGTGGGGATGACAGCCCCTGGGACCCCCAGAAGTGTTCTGAGGTGGTGATGACAGCCACCCACCGGGATTGAAAGCCCCAGGTATCCCCAGAAGTGTTCTGAAGGGGGGATGACAGACCCTGGGACTTTCAGAAGTGTTCTGAAGGGGGGATGACATCCCCCCAAGGGGATTGAAAGCCCCAGGGGCCACCAGAAGTGTTCTAGGGTGGGGATGACAGACCCTGGGACCCTCAGAAGTGTTCTGAAGGGGGGATGACAGCCCCCCCAAGGGGTTTGAAAGTTTGGGACTTCTACCCCCAAAAATGCCCCCCGGAGCCACGGAATGCCACCAATGTGCTTTAAGTGGCTTTATTCCTGTGGGCAATTTTTTTGGGGGGGCGATCCCTTCCAGGCCCCATATCTCGGGGGGGGGGGCTGACCCAATCGTTACAAAACTTGGGGGTTCTTGCAAGAAGGGTCCCCTCAAGCTACCCTGAAATTTTGGGACCTCTACCCCAAAAAATGCCCCTGGAGCCACAGAAAGGCGCAAATGCATTTTTAATGGCTTTATTCGGCCGAATTTTCCCCCAAACTCGAAACTTGGCGCCAAATTCCATGGATCCAAATCGGGGGAGTTCCGACTTTGGCATTTTCCGAATTAAAATGGGCCAAATTTTGCTGAATCCGAATTTTACCAAAAAAAATTTCAACAGCCCTAGTTCCGAATTCGGGAAAAAAAATCGGTCGAATAAAGCCATTAAAAACACATTCACGCCTTTCTGTGGCTCGGGGGGGATTTTTGGAGGTAGAGATCCCAAACTTTCAGGGTAGCTTGAGGGGACCCTTCTTGCAAGAACACCCAAGTTTTGTAAAGATTGGATGAAAGGGTCCCGAGATATGGGGCCCTCAAGTGTGAACCCTGTGGGCAATTTTGGGGGGACCTCAAGAGGGGACCCTGTGGGTGATTTTGGGGGGACCCCTTCCGGGCCCCATATCTCGGGACCCTCTGATCCAAACTTCACAAAACGCGGGGGTTCTTGCAAGAGTGGTCCCCTCAAGCTACCCTGAAAGTTTGGGATGTCTACCTCCAAAAATGCCCGCCGGAGTCGCGGAATGCCACCAATGTGCTTTAAGTGGCTTTATTCCAATTGGCGATTTGGGAGGCCGACCCCGTCCGGGCCCCATATCTCGGGACCCTCTAATCCAAACTTCACAAAGCTTGGGGGTTCTTGCAAGAAGGGTCCCCTCAAGCTACCCTGAAATTTTGGGACCTCTACCCCCCAAAATGCCCCCCGGAGCCGTGGAATGCCGCCAATGTGCACCCGCACCCCCCCTCCCACGGGGATCTCTCTCACACACAAACAGACACTCTCTCTTTCTCTCCCCAGGCTGTGCAGCAGCTGGGCTCACTCAACCGCGATTGATTGGCCAGAAGAAGACCCAGCTTGGCCACCGATTGGCCGCTGAGAATGCTGCTAGTTGCTTACTAACTGACGGTTATGCTGCTGATTCGGAGACCCCGAATTTGCTGAATTTATTCGTCGATCATCCCGAACTCGCTGAATTCGGTGCGCCGTTTTCCCGCCTTTTTTAATGCGGTTCCATCCGAACTGAAAACCGCCGAATCGGGGGAAATTCGGCTGTTTTTTTGTTCGGGACAAACCGAATCGACAGCCCTAACTGGGACCACATTTTGCCTTTGGGGGGGCTTGCAGGAGAAAAGCTCTGAAATTCTCTGCATGCTCTGGGAAAAGCTTCTGGAATTCTGCTCCCTGAAGGAAATACTCCTCTCTCTTTCGGGGAGCAGGGCCATGGTGGGGGGATCTGTGAGGATTCAGGAGGTTCCAGTGAACGGGTTGCGGCTCTGAGGAAAAGGCAGCGGGGGGGTGATCCTCCCAACCCTTTTACCCTGTGCAGAAGGCACACAACACACACCCTGCTTCTCTTTGTGCAGCTGGGATTCTTGCAGCATCTGCTTTGGGCTGCCAAGAAAACTTTGCTCTGGGAATCAAGATACTTCTGCATGGGAGGTTTTGACTTGAATTTGTCGCTCTGTAGATGCATATTTTTCCATTGCAGGGAATGCTGAGACCTCTTGTTTTCCAGTTTTGATAATTTGGGTGGGGAAGATGTGCATCCGGAGAGCAGCAAATCCAAGGCAAGACCTCCCATGAGGGAAGTACCAATTTATCGGTATACCGCTATTTTATTGGGGAGGGGAAAAAAAGGACGACATAGTCCTTAGTGAGATCTCCACCAATGGAAAACAGGCTTTTTTGAGGGTGGCCTCCGCTCCCCACACATGTGTGGGATGACAGAGGGTGGGGAAAGAGGTGTGTTAATGGCTGTGGAAGGAACACCATTGAGATAACCCAGCCCTATCGGAGCAAAGTTCTGCGCGTTGGGATATCACTGCATAATTCGAGGCTCCAATCAACATCAGACTTTCTCATTTGATTCAGTGCCATTAATAAGAGTTTTAAAAGGCGGATTAAAAAAAGAGCTTTTTTATAATTTTTATTGAATTTTTAACAAAACATACAATATAAAAAGAGGGAAAAAAGAGAAAATACAATAACATTAAAAGAAAAAAGAAAATTGTAAAAGGGTATTTATACATCATATTCAGTACACTTCAATATTCAATACAAACATCATCAATCTAAGTATTCACTAATACCCTTTTCCCCCCACCCACTGAAAAAAAGTGACCCATCACCAGACTTCCGAAGAAGTGTCTGGTAGTTTTATTTACCCATTATCTAAAATTTTATTTTATTTAAAAAATTATTTTCTATAACTCACTAAATAATGTCATAAAATCCATTTTTGCCATCTTATCCCAATATGAGGTGGCCTTAGACCATGTTTGTTTAAATTCTTCCATATCATTTCCATGCAGAAATTCCGTTAATCTGGCCATCCTCATATATAACCATAATTTCTCTCTCCAGTCTATAATTGAAGGTTTAATTGTTTGTTTCCATACACTAACTATCACAATTCTTGCAGCAGCAAAACTGTATTGGCAAATAATCCTATCCCGGTCGTAAATATCATTTGGTGGGATTCCCAGCAGACAAAATGATGGTTTCCTTTTCACTTTACCATTAATCAAATTGTTTGTTTCTTTCACTATTTTTTTCCATAAGTTTTTAATTTTTTTACACGTCCACCAGACATGCATATAAGTTCCTCTTTCTTTCCCACATTTCCTTTCCTTTTATCCCTTAGAAGCTCCTTGATCAATTGATCTTGAGCAGCATATATCTAGTGTTGGAGGGATATAAGGACTGAAACAAATCTTGCCACTGACAATGAAGCCTTGGGGTCCCTATCACTTAGTAAAAAAGGCATTATGTCAGTCACAGAGGTGTGAGGGCCATCTGGTTTTGGCTCCTATCTGTTTCTATCTCTCCCTCTTTGAACTCGTACAAGCAGTTCGCACCTCTGTGTATCTTCCTGAGTCCCCCGCCTCGTCCTTCTTGCCCAGGTGCCACCTCTCCTCCCCTGCTGTGCCTTCTGCCTTCACTCCCTCGGGCTGACTCCGGCCTTGAAATGCAGATAGCCCTCACTGTCTCTCTAGGACTGTTTGATGTTTTATGCTGCACCGGTTTGCCTTGTAACCTCCCATGTCTCCCATGCGTGTGAACCTTCGTGCCCTGTAGTAGATAAATACTGTAACCCCGATAAGCTAGTCACTCGCAACTTTGAATCCATGAGCCTGTCTTCTCTATTTGAAGCCTTCAATAAATCTTTTGTTTCCGCATCCAAGTCTGAGCAATTGATTTGGCGAAGTTTGCCCAACTAGCTGGGGACTCTCACATTAAGTTGCGAGTCCTTGCCTCTTCGTTCTGCATCTGTACCCTACGGGACAGCTATGTCAGCCGACGAGGAAAAAACGACCCCTCCGGCCTCGCCGGATGGAAGCGGTGCCCCGGACAAGCCGGCCCCGAAAGACAAACCGGACCAGAAGGTGCCAGGTGCGCCCCGACCGGGCCCGGGACCGGGCACGCGTCCCAAGACCACCTTTAACACTTGGCTGGACTCGCCGAAAGGTTGGTCGCTTTCCCGGACCGAGGCAAAGCACCGCCGCCTGGCCTTAACTGGTACGGGGTTCGAGGACGACCCCGCTCGTCGGGACGCTCTGATGGATGAGGAGCGGAGACAGTGGCAGGAGGAACGCCAGGCGATGGTGGAGCGCATAGATGCCATGCAGCTCGTGATGGAGGAGATGGCCGCGGCCATGGACGCGCTGAAGGTACAGCCCCCGCCGGGTAACCCTCCGGATGGGACACCGGCGGCTCCCCCCGCGCCTCCTTCCAGCACCCCGGCCCGCCGGGACCTGAAAATCACGTATGATGGGTCGGGGGACCAGTTGACCTTTTTCATGGTCCAAGTGGACATTTTCATGCGGGAGCAGGGCAGGACCTTTACCTCCGAGGAGTCTCAGGTCCAGTATGTGGCCTCCCTCCTGCAAGGCGAAGCGGCCGCGTGGATGGTGTTACAGTACGAGCTCCGCTCCCCGGTGCTACGGAGTTTGGATGACTTTATGATCGCACTCCGTAACCGGTTCGAGGACCCGAATCTGGGGGAGCGGGCCAAAGCCGCTCTGATGCAACTACGCCAAGGGGCTAAGTCAGTGGCGCAGTATGCGAGCGAGTTCCAGTCTCTGTCGAGTCGGATTCTGGACTGGAGTGAGGCTACCCGGGTGCAGTTGTTTAGGGAGGGCCTAAACCCGGACCTGCAGCATTGGGCCTTTATGCAAGGCAACCCCCCTGACGTTGAGGGTTGGGTGCGCCACGCTGCCGACATCGAAAATCGGAAGCAGCTCCTGAACCTGTCCAAGCAACGTTCCGGCCGTGACCTCAAACCAAGAGGAGACAAGGCAGGTGGGATCCGGGACCCTCGCACCCCAGGCGGCAGCGGCCCCACGCCAGCGGAGCACCGCAAGCGCTTCGAGGCAGGGGTGTGCCTGGTCTGTGGAGGAAAGGGTCACTTCGCCTCCCAATGCCCATCCCGCTCCGGACGCCCGGCTTCCATTCGCCCCGTCCCGAGCGAACCAGAGAAAGCCCCCGCAGAGGGTCAGTCGCGACGCCGAAGCAACGCTCCAGGACGTCGGAGCACCCCCTCGGCACTACACGCGCACGCCCTGGATGGGATCGCCAGTTCGACCGGTCCGTCGGGACCCCGGATTGCCAGTGCAACCTCTGACTCCGCCGAGTCACGGATTACAAATACCACGTCCCCCTCGTCCAGCGAGGAGGAAGAGTGGGATGTGCCGGCAAAAAACGCCGTCGGTCTGCTGTAAGGGGGGCTCCTCAGCAGACCGCACCGACCCTCGTGCAAGGAGCTCCACCGATGGTAAGCGCCCAGGAAGATAATGTTTATATTCGGGTTCACCTCTCATTACCCACGGGGGGCCCAGTTTTAGAATTCCCCGCGCTCGTGGACTCGGGGTGCGCCCGCACATTGATTAGCGAGGAGGCGGCCCAGAAATTGCAGGTCCGCCGCAAGCGCCTCCCGGGTCCCCTCCGCTTCTCCCAGATGGACGGGAGTGACTTTAAAAAGGGGCCTGTCACTCACCGGACTACCGCGATAGTCATGACTGTAGGGGAGCATTGGGAACGGCTGTACTTTACCATTGCTCCCATAGTTGCCCCTGTAGTACTGGGAATGAACTGGCTACGGGGCCACAACCCTTCTATTGATTGGGTCAAGCGGACCCTTACCTTCCCTGAGGATCCCTGCGCCATGCATGACAGGGACCGCATGACCGGGACCCCGGCAGCCGCCCTAGTGGGTTCCCCAGGACCCGTTTCCAATACCCCCAACCTACCCTCGGAATACTCCCAATATTCGGATGTGTTTGATGTGCGGGAGTGCGACGAACTGCCACCACACCGGGAGACCGACTGTGCGATTGAAATAGTTGGGGACGGCAAGTTGTCCAAGGGAAAGGTGTACCCCATGAGCCCCAGTGAAAAGGCAGTGTTGCTGGACTATTTGGACACTAACTTGGCGAGGGGCTTCATCCGCCCCTCCAAAGCTCCGTACTCCGCCCCCGCCTTTTTTGTCAAAAAGAAAACGGGAGACTTGAGACTGTGTATTGACTTTCGGAGGCTCAACGCTGTCACGCAGTCTAACGCTTACCCCCTCCCTCTCATTCCAGACCTACTAGCACAACTGAAGGAGGGCCAGATTTTCACCAAACTGGATTTAGTGGAGGCCTACCACCGCATTCGCATAAAAGAGGGGGACGAGCCAAAAACGGCTTTTTCGAGCTGTTTTGGCATGTTTGAGTATTTAGTCATGCCGTTCGGACTTTCTGGGGCTCCGAGTGTGTTCATGCAGTTAATTAACGAAGTGTTACATGATTTGTTGTTTCGGGGGGTGGTGGTATTTCTGGATGATATACTCATTTATTCTGAAACAATGGAAGAGCATGTCCGACTGGTGCGGGAGGTCCTCCAGCGGTTACGGGACCACAAGTTATATGCCAAAGTGTCTAAGTGTGAATTCCACCAGCCTTCCATTACCTTTCTAGGCTATGTAATCTCTCACCAGGGGTTGGAAATGGATCCCGGAAAGGTTCAGGCGGTGCGAGATTGGGAACCCCCTACTACGCGCAAACAACTGCAGCAGTTCCTGGGGTTCGCCAACTTTTACCGCAATTTCATTCCCAACTTTGCGCAAGTGGCTCTTCCTCTCACTTCCCTTCTGCGCACTAAGGGAAAAGGTGCCAATGCCGCCTTGCCTTCGGCCCGACTACAGTGGTCCCCTCCCTGCCAGCAGGCTTTTGAGGACTTGAAGCTACTCTTCTCGTCCGAACCGGTCCTGGCCCACCCGGACTGCACCAAACCGTTTGTGGTCCAGGTGGACGCCTCCGATGTAGCTATGGGAGGGGCCCTCCTGCAGCGGGACGAAAATGGCGCTTTAAAGCCATGCGCCTATTTCTCCAAGAAGTTTACCCAGTCTGAAATCAACTGGGCCATCTGGGAGAAAGAAGCCGCGGCAGTTAAGCACGCCCTCACGGTGTGGAGGCATTTTCTGGAGGGGGCAGAATTCCCGTTTGAAGTGTGTACCGATCACAAAAATCTGGAGGCTCTCAAAGGAGCTAGAAAGCTCAACGCCAAGCAAATACGTTGGGCCCAACTCTTTGCCAAATTTCGGTTCACCCTCAAACATGTACCTGGCAAGGAAAACGCCCTAGCCGATGCCCTATCCCGACTGCCCCAGTACCGCAACGATTTTGACCGTCCTGTGGACTCTTTATTCACTCCTGAGCAAAGGGGAGAGATCCCGGGTTTGGCAGTCTCCACCCGGTCTCAAACCCGCCACCCCAGTGGTCCCTCGCTCAAGGGAATCCCGGAGGCTTTCCAGCAGCACCTCCGGGAAGCGTCCCTACAGGAAGCAGAGCAGCAAACGCTCCCTTCCGGTATGGAGCAGCGAGAGTCCTGGTGGGTGCAAGAAGGAAAACTCTATGTCCCAGCCTCTCTTCGCAGGGAGGTTTTGGGACTGGTCCACGGGGCCAGGCTGGCCGGTCACTTTGGGTTTGTCAAGACGTTGCATTTGGTACGGCGGCAGTTCTGGTGCCCGGGCATGAGAGGGGATGTAGAATTGTACATTCGCAGTTGTCCCACATGCGCCACCGCCAAAAACAGGGGGGGCAAAACCCCAGGGCTTCTAAAACCTCTGGAGATCCCCACCCGGCCATGGGAGGTGATCTCCATGGATTTCATCACTGATCTACCCCCCAGCAGGGGCAAGACCGTACTGTGGGTTGTTACGGACCTCTTTTCCAAGCAGGTCCACTTTGTCCCCTGCGCTGGGCTCCCGTCGGCGCAGGGGTTGGCCAAGATGTTCGTCGCCCACGTCCTCCGGCTTCACTCGATTCCTAGGAAGGTCCTCTCCGACAGAGGGGCCCAGTTCGTTGCCAAATTCTGGCGAGCCTTCCTGAAACTCATGGGGGTGGGAGAACAGGGTCTCTCGTCTGCCTACCACCCGCAAACTGATGGCCAAACCGAGCGGGTAAATGCCGTGGTCGAGTGCTATCTCCGATGTTATGTTAATTACCATCAGGATGACTGGGTGGACCTGTTACCCTTCGCTGAATACGCATACAACAATGCCCCCCACTCCTCCACGAGGTTTAGTCCGTTCCGGGTAGTATACGGAACCGAGTTCGGCCCTTTCGGTGCCGCCCCCGTCTCCCCCGAACTCGAGGCAGTGCCCGAGATGCAGGAATGGGTGCAGGCGGTCAGTTCCACTTGGCCCTGGCTACAGAAGAACCTTGAACGGGCCAAGCGGAAATACAAAGAACAGGCTGACAAACACCGGTCACTGGGATGGGAACTCCGGGTGGGGGAACAGGTTTATCTTTCCACGAAGAATCTGCGTTCCCTCCGGCCCTGTAAAAAACTCAGCGACCGTTATGTGGGCCCCTTCCCCATTACTCGGGTGATTAACGAGGTAACTGCGGAGCTGGAGCTTCCCAAAACCCTTCGCGGGGTACATCCCGTTTTTCACATCAGTCTGCTCAAGCCATTCGTCTCCGCTCCCCAGTTCCACCCCCCTTCTAAACCAGAAGTGCCCACTGTTGTGGGTGGGGATACCCACATGGAAGTGTCCAAGGTCTTGGATTCCAAATGGAAAAAGGGAAAGCTGTTTTACTTTGTTCGGTGGAAACATCTAGGCGCCGCGCACGATGAATGGGTTGCAGCCCCCCACATGGCCGCCCCCCGGCTCGTACACGAATTCCATTGCGCTTATCCCGAGAAGCCTCGACCTCCCGAACTCGCGGGAGGGGGGCCTTAAGGGGGGCAGAATGTGAGGGCCATCTGGTTTTGGCTCCTATCTGTTTCTATCTCTCCCTCTTTGAACTCGTACAAGCAGTTCGCACCTCTGTGTATCTTCCTGAGTCCCCCGCCTCGTCCTTCTTGCCCAGGTGCCACCTCTCCTCCCCTGCTGTGCCTTCTGCCTTCACTCCCTCGGGCTGACTCCGGCCTTGAAATGCAGATAGCCCTCACTGTCTCTCTAGGACTGTTTGATGTTTTATGCTGCACCGGTTTGCCTTGTAACCTCCCATGTCTCCCATGCGTGTGAACCTTCGTGCCCTGTAGTAGATAAATACTGTAACCCCGATAAGCTAGTCACTCGCAACTTTGAATCCATGAGCCTGTCTTCTCTATTTGAAGCCTTCAATAAATCTTTTGTTTCCGCATCCAAGTCTGAGCAATTGATTTGGCGAAGTTTGCCCAACTAGCTGGGGACTCTCACAAGAGGCATTGGATTTGTATATTAAAAGGGGGGAAATATAGTGTGATCGAAGTTCCTCGTAAAAGCGGCATTCCAAAAGGGCATGGGCTAATGTGTCAATAGAGCCAGAAAAGCAAGGGCAGATCCTGTCTGAGTATGGTATATTCAGAATTCTGCCCTGCATTACCATAGAAGGATTAGCATTCAATCTAGCCAAGCAAAAAGCTCTACAGAGACGAGGATTCCCACATTTCCAACATATTCCTTTTACCCGACTATTCATCTTAGACACCATAATTGGGGTTATATGCCATCTATAAAACATTTTGTATAAATTTTCTCTAATTTCATTGGCTATTGTAAATTTAAATTCCCTCTTCCTTAAATTTTCCCATTTATCCAAATCTATATTAAATCCTAAATCCTTCATCCATTTAATCATGACTGGTTTGATTCTTTCTTGCTCTAGATTGATTGTAATCAATAATTTATACATTCTACCAATTATTCCCTTATTTCCTTTATCTAATGTTTTTTCTAACTCGGATTTGTTTTTATTAAATTCGAGTTGATTATCTTTATTAAAAATATCTTGTAACCTATAATATACAAACCAATCTGTTATATTTAATTCTTCCCTACTTTTTAAAACCCATTTACTCTCTTTCCACTCAATAATATTCCTATACGTCTCTATATCCAAATTTAACTGTATTCCCCTCCTCATATAAGCTTCTGTTGGGTTAATCCATCCCAGAGTCCTATTTTCTAAAATCTTTTTATATTTTATCCAAATTTGGAATAACCCAACTCTAATAATATGAATTTTAAAATCCCTATTTACCTTTTCCTTCTCGTACCATAAATATGCATGCCAACCAAAACGAAGATTATAACCTTCTAATTCTAGTAATCGAGAATTTTCTAACTTAATCCAAGTTTTTAACCAGAGAAAACAGGAAGCCTCATAATATTGTTGCAAGTCTGGTAACCGTAATCCTCCTGTTTCTCTTAATTGAATCAAATTGTTATACACTATTCTGTGTTTTCCTTTTCCCCACAAAAATTTTAAAATATCTTTTTTCCAACTTTTAAAATTTTTAAATCCCTTAATAATCGGTAAATTTTGGAATAAAAAAAGCATCTTAGGTAATACCATCATTTTGATTACCGATATTCTACCCCACAACGATAAGGGTATTTTTTCCCAATTTTTCAAATCTGTATTTATTTGCTGCCATATTTTATCATAATTATTTTTGAATAAATTAAAATTATTGGGAGTTAACCATATTCCCAAATATTTTACTTTATGCTCAATAGCAAAACCCGTAATACCCGTTAGTTCTTGCTGCTGCAAGGGTGTGATATTTTTAACCAGTATTCTGGTTTTATTTTTATTTATTTTAAAACCTGCTAGCTTTCCATAAACCTCAATCATTTTACTCCATTCAACAATCTGAGTAACAGGATCAGTTAAAAAACACACTAAATCATCCGCGTATGCCTTAACCTTATAATGATTTCTCCCTATTTTATAGCCTACAATCTCTACATTGTTTCTAATCTTTCTCATCAAAACTTCTAATATAATTATAAACAACAGAGGTGAAAGAGGGCAACCTTGCCTGGTGCCCTTTTGTATTTCAAATTGTGAGGATATTTCCCCATTAATTAATAACCAAGCAGTTTGACAAGTATAAATATTTCCAATAACCCTTTGAAATTTTTCACCAAAATCCATATATTCTAACACTTTTCTCATAAATTTCCAATTTACATTGTCAAATGTTTTTCTGCATCTAAAAATATCATTGCCAAAGGTGTAGTATCAAATTCTGCATATTCTAAAAGATCTAATACTACTCTAACATTTTGGCTAATCAATCTCCCTGGAAGGAATCCAGCTTGATCTTCATGTATAATAGTACTTAATACCTTCTTCAGTCTATTTGCTAGGATCGTTACATACAGTTTATAATCGTTATTTAATAATGATATTGGTCTATAATTTTTTACTACCATTAAATCAGAGTTTAATTTAGGAATTAACACTATATTTGCTTTTTTCCAGGTATTTGGAATAGATCCTCCCTGTATACAATTATTCATCACTCTCAATAAGTATGGTGAAAGTTGTTCTGCAAAAACTTTATAATAAAAAGCTATAAATCCATCTTCTCCTGGTGCTTTATTTAATTTACTTTTATTTATTGCAGATTTTAATTTCTCTATTGTTATTTCAGCATCTAACAGTTCCTTATGTTCCTGTGTTATTTTATCCCATTCAAATTGTATTAAATATATTTCTATTTCTTTTTCTGAAACTATTCCTTGTGTGTAAAGATTTGAATAGTAATCTATAAAGGTTTCTATAATTTTTTGTTTATCTGATAGAACTTTACCATTCTTCCCTATTTTCAGTATTGGTATTTTCCTCTCTTTGCGTTTAAGCTGCCATGCTAACATTTTACCTGGTTTATTTGAATGTTCGAAGAGTCTTTGCCTGTTGTACAGTATTTTTTTTCTATATCCACAGTTAATAAAATTTCATATTGTTGTTGCAAATTTTTTATTTTATCGATCTGTTCTTGTTTAAGTAATTTATTTTGTACTTTTCTTAATTGTATTTCTGCCTGTTTAATTTCCTCCATCATGTAATGAAAAGAAAAACATTAATGGAATAGCTATGTATATCCCTTTAATATTTGAACCGAGGATGTTGTATAAAGATGTAGAAGGAAGGATTTTGATGGTGGAGATTTTGTGTGGTTTCCAAAAAATAATCCTAGTTGGTATTTACGCACCTAATAATAATCAGAAACTATTTTATATGGATTTAACATCAATATTGGCTGAGCATGCTATTGAAAATATGATATGGATGGGCAATTTTAATGGGGTAATAGAACCTCGACTAGATAGATCAACGAAGAAAAAACAGGGGAAATCTGAAGGTAAAATACCTGGTATTTTTAATCATTTAACAGATCAATGGGAAATGTTCGATGCATGGAGACTGAAAAATGGCAACAAAAGGGGATATACTTTTTATTCCTCAAGACATAGCTCTCATTCGAGAATAGATATGCTATGGTTATCTAAAGATATTACAGGCAAATTAGATGACCTCGAAATTTTACCTAAAGTACTATCAGATCATAATGCACTGATGTTGCAAATGAATATGGGAATTAAGAGTAACAAATCTTGGAGTATTAATGAATATTTATTAAAAAAATAAGAAGATAGCAGACAAAATAAAATTAGAAATACAATATTATTTTCAGGAAAACGCAGATAAAGGTACTCCAGAAGATATTGTTTGGGATGTGGGGAAGGCAGTAATTAGAGGTACTTTAATACAACAAAACTCGAGGTGGTATAGAGAGAGAGAGTGGAAAAATAAAAAAATTAAAAAAGAGCTTTGAGGGAGCAGCAAATTCATCCATGCATAAATGGCCACAGAGTCTGTAACATCTACTTGGGCTCTAAGATGCTTTAATTTTCAAAATAAAATGGGTGCCCAATAACAAGACTACCAAAATGTATTCCAGCATAAGGTTTCATGAGGCAGAACTCACTTCATCATTTGAGGTCAGATGCGTCTGATTAAGTGAGTTCTGACTCATGAAACCTTATGCTGGAATACATTTTGTTAATCTCTAAAGTGTGACTGGATTTCTGCTTCATTTTGCTGCTACAGACTAATGCAGCTACCTAGCTGACATCAATTTTTGAAGTAGCAGAGTATGTAGGTTTCCCTTTTGCACAGACTTTTCTTTGCAAGAAATAGGATTCCCTCTCCCGTAACCTGTCCTCAACAAAACTAGTCATATTTCAGGGGCTTAGAAGGTGATGGTTCTGATCGAAATCCCTCGGTGCCTCTAAATATGGCATGAAAATATATCAGCCAAATAAAAGGATGGCCAGCACTGGAAGCATTTTAAAATCGTAAAATATTGGAGCTGCAATGATCCTGCACACATATAGGCTGTTTAAATCCCAATGAAGTAAATAGGATTTAAGCAGCCCAAGTTTTGACCTGTTTTTCCCCTTTTTTTAAAAAAATGAGACATACCATGATGACAAAGTAGAGCAAAATAAGGTAGCAGGAATGTGGTTGACTTCTCTGTAGTAAATGATGACTTGATGGATTAATACATGTTCATGCACCGCAGATTACTGTTAAAACATGAAACCTAAAGCTATGTCAATAAATGTAAACAAAATGTGTGCTCTTTGTGACAAGAGGTAAGCTGTTAAGTTGTGTAAGTGAACTGCAGGGGGAAATTCTGAACATCTCATCATCCAAACATCTTGGATTTTGGAGTTTTGCATTATCAAGCCTAGCAGATCTGATACATTAGCTATCATCTACTGTTTCATTCTTTGCTTCTAAATTTTGTACAGAATACTGTTCTTTTATGTCTCCCCAACCCTACTCTACATCACTAAAATGTGAATAAAACACTTCAAAAAGCAATTTAGAAGGAGTTGTATGCATGACTGCAGCAAGATTTTTGAGGGTGCCACGTTTTACCAACACAGAGAAGCAGATGTGCAGATCAGTAAAACACCACATCACATGAATCCCAGTACAACTGCAATATGTTCCCATGAAAAATGTTTGTGCAATGTTTTATTAAGACACCTGCTCACCTTTGTGAAAGCAGAAAAGGGAAAGGGATGCAAGGGAGAATGTGTGTGTGTGTGTGTGTGTCTGTGTGTGAAGTGCCGTCAAGTCTCAGGCAGTTTATAGCAACCGAGTAGGGTTTTCTAGGCAAAAAAACTAACCAAGGTGATTTGCCATTGCTTTCCTCTGCATAGCGACCCTGGAATTCCTTGGTAGCCTCCCATCTAAATACTAACCAGGGCCAAACCTGCTTAGTTTCTGAGATCTGACAAGATCAGGCTAGCCTGGGCCATCCAGGTCAACTGAAAACTCAAGAAAACTGCACAAGCACCAATTCCAGAATCAATTTAGGAAATCTTCTCAAGCTAGAATGGAGGGCAGAATGAGCTCGAAACAATAAAGGAATCAGAGAAGACTGAAAATAGGGTTGAGCAAAGCCTGCCTATATAGTGCTGTGGATATTTCTGCCTGAATTTGATATCAGGATCGGAATCTGTGCTGTGCTTTGCATGTGCTGTTATTACCCACAATTGCTTTAATTGCACAACATGTTCCCCAGTCAAAGCACTGACAATTTCTCTATGAAAAGCGAGTCAATGTGGCTCTCACATGCGTATCATTATCAGCAACTGGCTTCATTGCACATCATGTTCCCCATTCAAAATCACAGATGTTTCTTTAAGTATCTGAACCAATTGCTTGCACATAGAGTCACTGCTCTTTGTGTGTGTGTGTGTGTGTGTGTGTGTGTGTGTGTGAGAGAGAGAGAGAGAGAGAGAGAGAGAGAGAGAGAGAGAGAGAGAGAGAGAGAACGAGAACGAACGAACGAACTGGATAATAATGTTTTAAAGCATGCTACCTGTTTAAGACCCACAACAGTGAATGTGCCAATTTTGAACTGGGAGTGAAAAATTCTTGAGCATTTATGTCATCAGGTGAAAAAAGGGTTGCCTGTTCCAGCTTGGGATATTCATAGAAATTTGGGGGTGGAGACTGGGGAGCACACAGTTTGGGGAGAGAAGGGACCTCTGCAGGGCATAATGCTGGTGACCCAAGATGAAAAGCTAAAGGCATGCCCTGGAAATTATAAAGTACCTCACGCATATGGCTATGTCAGCTGCTTTAATCACCACATAGCCAATGAGCCTAAAATGGAGAGAAAATAGTCTCCTCTGGGCTGTGGCTCAGTGGAAGAGCCGCTGCTCCGAGTGCAGAGTCCCTTGTTCGGTCCCTGGCATCTCCAGGTAAAAGGATCAGGGTGGTGGGAAAGACCTTTAACTGTGATCTTGGAAAGCTGTTGCCAGTCTGAGTAGACAATTCTGACCTTGAGGGACAAATAGAGCGATGGTCTAATTCAGTATAGGGTAGCCTCCTGTGTGTTTAAAACACGTATGTGAAATTGTGGAGTTAGGAAGCAGCTGCTGACCCTGCCTGCCCAGTATCATGACCCCATTGAAGGACATCAGATTGAGAGGCTCTGCCCACTCCTGCCCACAATCCCTGCCCTCTGCCATGTCTGCTGCAGAGCCCAGAGGTCGCTCAAGGACTCAGGAATGAGAGAGGTGTTGCTGCCCACCTGATTCCTCCTCCTCTCTGGCCACAGATCCCTCAGTGGCAAAGCAGGTCAACCAGCTCCTCCCTGATCTGCTTCTAGGGCCACTTTCATAGGGAGCAGGAAACCACTCCTATCTGTTGGCCCCTCATAAGACCCCACAGTCTCACAGAAGGTCAGGGAAGAATCTGGCTTCTTCCTGTGTGCCTTCTCAGTAGGGTTGCCCACTCTGGGTTGGAAAATTGCTGGAGATTTTGGGGGTGCAGCCTAAGAAGGGGGGATTGGGGAGGGACATTAACAATGTATAATGCCATAAAGTCTATCCTCCAAAGTGTCCATTTTCTCCAGGGGAACTGTTGTCTGGAGATCAGCTGTAATTCTGGGAGATTGCCAAGCCTCACCTGGAGATTGACAATCTTACTTTCCAGCCCCACCCCACTAGACTGCTGCTGGATCAGCAGCCTGCCAGCCTGCCAGCTGAAGGCTGCCCAGAAACCAGTGGGCAGCCAGGTACCGAGAAGAATAAGAAAAGTTGTTTTTTATATGCTGACTTTCTCTACCGTTTAAGGAGAATCAAACTGGCTTACAATCTCTTTCCCTTCCTCTCCCTTCAACAGACACCTTGTGAGGGAGGTGGGGCTGAGCTCTAAGAGAACTGTGACTAACCAAAGGTCACCCAGCTGGCTTCATGTGGAGGAGTGGAGAAACCAACCAGGTTTGCCAGATTAGAGTCCACCTCTCTTAACCACTACATCACTCTGGCTCCAGCATGGCCCTTCTTCCCTTGGGATCACCTCCACCAAGGACCCACCTGCTCTGGCAGCATCTGGACTGCCTCAGCTGAGCTAGGACATATCCTTGCTTGCAGCTATTGGCACACATTCTCCTGGGCTCCTATGACAATTTGGTAAGTCCAGGTTGGGCTCCACCTCCAGGGTTGCCCACTCTCCAAGTAGCACCGGGAGATCTCCCACTATTACTGTTGATCTCCATATGACCAAGATCAGTTTCCCTGGAGAAAATGGCTGCTTTGGAGGATGGACTCTAGGGCATTATATTTTACTGAGGTCTCTCCCCTCCCCTCAGGCTCCACCCCTGAAATCTCCAGGTATCTCCCAACCCAGAGCTGGCAACCCTTCTCCATACAGATATTCAAAGTATCTGATTCCTGGCAACCCTGGTCAATAAATCTCTCTTCTTGTTCTCCTCCTCAGTTCCCACATCCTTTGGAAATGAGGGTCCTAGAAATCTATTTAATCAACTGTTTGAATTTTATTTTCTATAAAACAGGGATATTTAAAAATTATGGGCAAAGCATTTCAAGAGAAGCAAGTGTTGGCACTTTCATTTGTAGCTTGCTAATTTTCTCTCTCTCCTTACGCTAGAGACATCATTTAGGTTAAAAGCTCTCCATCGATTTTCCTTGTTCAACTTGCTTTTAAAATGAACTGTCAGGCTCTGTGATGGCTACCTTATTTTCTGAGCTCCCCCCCTCCCTTGTTATGGACTAAACAGCAATGCAACAAAACACAGTAAATAAAAAACAGAATTGCTTGAAAACATTTGGTAGCTGCAAAATCTTTTTGAAACACACGAGAGTGAAGAAAATGTGGGACAGTGGGGGCTTATAGTGGGGGAGTAGGAATATTTATTTATTTATTTAAAACATTTGTATGCCACCTTTCCACCCAAATGGGGTCCCCAAGGCAGCAAACATCAGACATTTAAACATTTCTTCATTAAAAACATTTAAAATGAAGTATGCCTACAATAATTCAATAAAAACACATGAACAAACAATACCACAATCAGGGAGGAAGGCCAATAAGAGACATACGAATAACCAGGGAGGAGGCCAATAACTGTTATTGGGGGTATGCCGGATGAAACAAAGAAGTCTTCTTCACCTGCTGGTGACAGAAGTCGATAGAGGGAGACAGACAAATCTCCCTAGGGATGGAGTTCCAAAGTTTTGGTGCCACAACTGAGAAGGCCGTTTCTCAAGCCACCATCAGTCTAGCCTCAGACAATGTGGGTACCTGGGTACAGAGGAACAGTAGTAATCTGAAGGTGTGAATGGGCCGTCACCATTCATACACATCCTTTAGGACATCTAGATCAACTGAAATCACCTCAAACGCAATACTTTTCAATGGAGGCAGGTCACACATTTGGCTGCCAGTTGTCAATGATACAATAATCATGCATAGTAAAGAAGCCAAGAACTTCCATGTGTGAAATTGCCTCAGGTGCAACATAACTGTTGTATAAAATCAAGTGTCACATGACTGTTCCAATCACAGAGTCATCGAATTAAGAAGTTGGAAGGGGCCTAAAGACTACCCCGTCCAATCCCCCACACCATGCAGGATGATCTAAAGTATCCCTGACAAACAAATATCCAATCTCCACAAACACTTCCAAGGAGGAAGAACCCACAACATCTCTGGGCAAACAATTCCACCACTGAACTGCCCTTATTGTTAAAAGTTTTCCTAATATCTAGCCTTTCCACCCACAATTTAAACCCATTAATGTGTGTCTTATCCTCTGCTGCCAACAGGAACAGCTCCCTGCCCTCCTCTAAGTGACAGCCCTTCAAATACTTAAAAAGAGCAATCATGTGCAAGGCCGTCTTAACAGCATTATGGCCCCCTGGGCAAACCAGTGTGCTGGGGCCCCTACGACAACCACTCACAGGAATAAAAACTAAATCAGAGACAAATAACAATGTCCATTTGTAACACAATAACATTGCAGCAAATATTATTTTATAGTTTAGTATAGTCTACACTACTGTGTAGTAGAATTTATTTATGGCAAGTCACTTAACATACACAGATTAGCATAGGGCCCCTATGCTCGTGGGGCCCCCGGGCAAGTGCCCATCGTGCCCATGCGTTAAGATGGGCCTGATCATGTCCCCCTCAACTTCCTCTTCTCCAGGCTGAACATTCCCAAATCTTGCAGCCTTTTTTGTAAGATTTACAGTGCAATCCTAAACAGAGTTACTCCAGTCTAAGCCCATTGAAATCAGTGGAGTAACTTTTCTTAGGATTGCACTGCAGTGTGGTGAAAGCCGATGAAACATGTGAACAGGGGCATGTACTGACAGATGGCTCCATGCAGTCTGATTCATGCAAACATCCTATCAATTCAATTTCAATTTATTACAGTCATTGACCAGCAAAGCAAACATTCAAGAAATTAACATTGATTAAAAAAGTATAATCTAGCAACCTATCCGTTCATAAGATATTCAAAAGAGTTAAAGAGCTCTCCTCGAGCTCTCAACTCTGGACACATTAGCTGATCATTCTGCGCCATCAGCATAGCCCAGATTGATCAGCTTTGTGGCTGTGGAAAGTGCCATCAAATCGCAGCCAATTTATGGCAATCCTGTAAGGGTTTTCAAGGGAAGAGACAAACAGAGGTGGCTTGCCATTGCCTGCCTCCTTGTAGCAACCCTGGGCTTCCTTGGACCTCGCCCATCCAAATACTGACCAGGTCTGACCCTGCTTAGCTTCTGGCGAGATTGGGTTAGCCTGGGCCATCCAAGAGAGGGCAATGATCAGGTTACATGTCAGCAGTTTTCCAGTCGTTGTCTTTATTGTCTTGCTTTCCAAGCATAGAATCCCAGTCCCATTACACGGTTTAAGCCCTGACATTGTGGTTACTTGTTTGCTCTTATTGTAGGAGTGGCCTGGAAGTTTGTTAGCCATGTTGTAATAGGTTTTTTTCTCTATTAAGAAAGCAAACCACCCCAGTATTTATTTGAATACACATTATATCAATGTGACTTGACACAGCAATAAGGGGAGAGGGGGAAATGCTCTCTCAAAGCAAACACATTTGTTTGGGATGTTTGTGAAATCTAATCCTATTTGGGAATTACCTTCTTTGTAGATAGGGTTGGCCCTTCACCTTGCAAAAGGCAGCAGAGTCATTCTCCTTTAACAGAAATGGCCTGAATTTCTGGAGGACAAATCACTGTCAGTGGTATAACTGGGGGTATTTATAATCCTGGGCTGTATCTCCAACCTTAATTAGATCTGGATATTTGGCCTTGATCCACTCTTGAATGTCTTTTGTCTCTGTGCTGGCAAGAAAACAGGCTAATCGTCTCGGCTACCCAGACAGTATTTCTTCCTTCTTCTTCACCATTAGCCAGTTCTGTCTGGGAAAAACAGCTCCCAGCTGGAAGCGGAGAAGTAGCAGGAGAAAGTGACCGCAAGGAATTAGCAAAAACAGACATGGTGTTTTCAGGACAAGGACAAGAGGCAGTGAAGCCCCATCCACTCAAGATGCCCCCCAAACATCACCCAAAGGGAAATTTGAAATACAGTACCCCAGGAATTTCAAGGATGTCTCTAGAAGCTGTAGTTGGGACAGAATGCTGCGGTCACTCAGGTGCACCCTTGAAAAGTGGTCAGGAGGAATTTCAATTGGTGCAAAGTGCAGCAGATAGAATGTTGACTGGTAGGGTTGCCAGGTCCCTCTTTACCACCAGCAGGAAGTTTTGGGGGCGGAGCCTGAGAAAGAAGGGTTTTGGGGAGGGGAGGGACTTCCATGCCATAAAGTCCAATTGCCAAAGCGGCCATTTTCTCAAGGGGAACTGATCTCTATCGTCTGGAGATCAGTTGTAATAGCAGGAGATCTCCAGCATCCACCTGGAGGTTGGCAACCCTATTGACTGGAGTGGGTCATAGCCATACCCCCAATATGTTGTTTATGTGTTTTCAATTGAATTATTTTATAATCCTAATGGTATTTTAATTGTTCAAATGTTTTGATTTTTTAAAAATGTTTGCCTCCTTGTGGACCCAGGTGGTATCAAAATATTTTAAGTGATAATAATAATCGAAGACTAAGAATGCAATCCTGAAGGGGGGGCCCAAGTCAGCTTAGGAGCCGATGTGCGGCTTTCACAGCAGGACCCAGTTCCTCCACTGAAGCCAGAATGCTGCCCTTACCTGCGAGCCCCGTGGAACTGCTCCATAGCACGTCATGGGGCTATGCCGCCTGAAAAGGTGGTGTACATCGCAGGAAGAGCAAAGAGGGCATTCCCAGCCTGAAAGGGGTTAGGAAGTTGCTTAACAGCAGCTCTGTCTCCAGAACCACCCTGGGAAGGCCACCTGGCATGCTGGTGCCTGGCTTGTACCTGGTGAACGTCGGCGGAAGGCTGCACTGGCAGGAGAGGCTGGTGCAGTGCTACGGCCCCAAGTGCCAGCGGAAGTATCCCCCGTGCCATCGTAAGTGCCCATTATCATGGGACAAATGAAGACTTAGGCCAGCATGGGGTCACTGCAGTTCCTAAGCCAATTCCACCCCCCCCAAGATTGCGCTCTTTGACTCAATGTCAGATCCAGTGCAAGAATTCCACTTGTGCCAGAGTTCCTCTGCAAGCAGAAATACAAGGTGCTTGTGCTAAGTCACATTTATTGTACCCCAACTTGTGTTTCCTTTTGTGCAGGATTTTGTGCAACCAACGTCTGGGCATTCTAATAAATAGGGAGGAAGGTTTTACACAAGCTGTTTCACAAGTGGAACTGTCCTAAGTCCATTTATGATTCTGCTTGCGCTTTGCTGGATCAAAGCCATTGTTGGGGTTGCAAGTTTTAATTGATTTTTTTTAAAGGTAAAGGTGCAAGCACCAGGTCATTCCTGACCCATGGGGTGACGTCACATCCCAATGTTTACTAGGCAGACTATATTTATGGGGTGGTTTGCCAATGCCTTCCCCAGTCGTCTACTGAAGAAGAAGAAGAAGAAAAAAAAGAAGAAGAAGAAGAGTTGGTTTTTATATGCTGACTTTCTCTACCACTTAAGGGAGACTTTAACCGGCTTACAATCACCTTCCCTTCCCCTCCCCACAACAGACACCCTGTGCGGTAGGTGGGGCTGAGAGAAAGTGACTTGCCTAAGGCCACCCAGCTGGCTTCGTGTGTAGTTAGTAGGGAAACAAATCCAGTTCACCAGATTAGCCTCCGCCGCTCATGTGGAGGAGTTGGGAATCAAACCATGTTCTCCAGATCAGTGTCCACTGTTCCAAACCACCACTTTTAACCACTGCACCATGCTGGTGTACCCCCAGCAAGCTGGGTACTCATTTTTCCGACCTCAGAAGGAGGGAAGGCTGAGTTAGCCTTGAGTTAGCTACCTGAAACCGACTCCCATCGGGATCGAACTCCGGTCGTGAGCAGAGCTTTTGACTGCAGTACTGCAGTTTACCACTCTGTGCCACGGATTAATACAACTGCTATATTAATCAACTAACATTTTCACTCAGGGGTTCCCAACAATGTGCCCATAGCAGGATCCTGCTGAAGTGTTTGTGAAGCTATACTGCGCAATATGATGTTTATCAATTGCATTAAGAATTCCCGCTAGACAAAGCTTCTGCGAAATGGGCTCAGCACCGGGCTCCCATCTCGGGGATTGACAATCTTCTGAATATTGGCGCCCTCATTTTTCTTCCCTGAAAGAATGGGTGTCTCTGCCTAAGAAGATTTCGCCAAGCCTACAATTGGCTGACATTATTTCAGTACTTTTGTTGGAAATTAAGAACTTTGAGCAATTGTAATCATTTGTGACATTAGTCATCTTTGCATGTGCAAATATTGTTGCCTTTAGAGCTGTCAATTTGGTTCGGCCCGAACCGAAAAACAGCCGAATTTCCCCTGATTCGGCGGTTTTTAGTTCGTGACGAATTGAACTCAAAAATGGCGAGAAACCGGGGGAGCCGAATTCAGCGAGTTCGGGAGTTCACGAATAAATTCAGCAAATTCGGGGCATCAGTAAGCAGCATAACCGTCAGTAAGCAGCGTTCTCCTCCCCTGGCCAATCGGTGCCAAGCTGGGTCTTCTTCTGGCCAATCAGTCAGGATTGAGTACTGGAGGAATCAGCTGCTGTGCGGCCCGGCCAGGGAGAGAGAGAGAGTGAGAGAAATCCTCATGGGGGGGGTGCGTGTGCACATTCACTCCTTTCCGTGGCTGCAGGGATGCATTTTTGGGGGTAGAGACCCCAAATTTTCAGCGGAGCTTCAGACGAGCCTTCTTAAGAGACCCCCCAAGTTTTGTAAACATTGGGTCAGGGGGTCCCAAGATATGGGCTCCACCCCTTTTCCCTCCCCCCTTTTCCATTTCCGTGGCTGCAGGGGGCGCTTTTTTGGGGGTGCAGCCCCAAAACATTCAGCATAGCTTCAGACGAGCCTTCTTAAGAAACCCCCCAAGTTTTGTAAAGATGGGTTCAGTGGGGGCAGAAATATGGGCTCCCCACCTTTTCTCTTTCCGTGGCTGCAGGGGGTGCATTTTGGGGGGTGCAGCCCCCAAACATTCAGCATAGCTTCAGACGAGCTTTCTTAAGAGACCCCCCAAGTTTTGTAAACATTGGGTCAGGGGGTCCCGAGATATGGGCTTTCCCCTTTTCCCTATTGGGATGAATGGATCACCCGATCCTGTAGGCATCTCCAGAGCGGCAATCTCCCATGCTTAAATAGAATCATATTGGATTACCCATTCCTCCCAGCCCCTCCTGATGGAACAGAAGACAGCCACAGTAAGACCTCTTTGGGAGTTTTAATCTATAATTTTTCTCCTGTGTGTGTGTGTGTGGGGGGGAGAAGCAGAGTCTGTGTGTGTGTGGGGAGGGAGCAGTTTCTGTGGGTGGGGGGAAGCCAAAGGGGGCTTTCGCCCATTCTGCCTGGGGTGTGTGTGCCCCCTCGAGTCTCTCTCTCCCTGGTTTGAGGGGGGGCTTCAGTTGTGTATCCTCAGGTTTTCCCTCATTCATAAGATCGATTAGGTCTATTTTGATGCTTGCTCAAAACTGATTTTCAAATGGTGACTTAAAGAATGCATTTTCCTGGTCCCGAGTCCCATGCAAAAGGGGAAATTCCACCCCCTCCTGCTAATTATGCATAGCTAGCTGCCTCGGTCCCTTTCCATGGTTTGCAAACTCCCAGGTGTCAGGTGTTGCTTTGCAGTTGTGTTGCTTTGCAGTGTTGCTTTGCAGTTGTGTTGCTTTGCAAACTTCTTAGCACCTGCCCCACCCTTGCTCTCAGCTGTTTGTCGGGGCTGGGAGCTTTGTGCGTGGGTGGCAAGCTCTGCTCAGAGATGCACATTAAGGGTGGGGGACCCCTTTCGGGGCCCATATTTCAGCCCCCCCTGACCCAATCTTTACAAAACTTGGGGGGTCTGGCAAGAAGGGTTTTTTGAAGCTCCGCTGAAAGTTTGGGACCTCTACCCCCCAAAATGCCCCCCCTGGAGCCACGGAAAGGCGCGGTTGTGTTTTTAATGGCTTTATTCGGCCGAATTTCTTTCCCGAACTTTGAATTCGCACCGAATTGCACGGACCCGAAGTGGGGGAGTTCGGACTTCAGCATATCCTGAATCCAGATGGGCCGAATTCGGCTGAGTCTGAACTATACCAAAAAAAAATTTCAACAGCCCTAGTTGCCTTATTGTGCTTTGTAAATTTCATGATTCAATAAGATTATTAGTTAGCCATCAGTGCTTGTTTTGCTTTTTTATAACCTCCAGGTACTAGCTGGAGATCTCCTGCTATTACAACTGATCTCCAACCAATAGATATCAGTTCACCTGGAGAAAATGGCTGCTTTGGCAATTGGACTCTATGGCATTGAAGTCCCTCTCCTCTCCAAACCCCGCCCTCCTCAGGCTCTGTCCCAAAAACCTCCCGTTGGTCACCAAGAGGGACTTGGCAACCCTAACCACAATACAAAAATCTTCACTGAAGGTAAAGTGCAGCAGCCATTTTGTGGTTTGCTCCACCTCCTGCGGCAGCCATTTTGTGGCTGCGCTCACCATACTGCATCAGAATTTCACAGGTGCCCATGGGCTAAAAAAGGTTGGGGACCCCTATTTTAGCTCATTAACTAGTGAAGGCCAATTTTAATAATTTCTTCCTCAGGAAAAATATTGAGGAATTGTGGGAGTAGCCAAAGTTGTTTCGATAAGGGTAGCCAAAAATGTCAAGGGAGGTTTGGACATTCTTAATGAAAAGCATCTTTCTCATTCTTACAAGTTCTTCTCCACCACAATGGATACAATTCTGCTGGTTTTTTTAAAAAAAATATTTTGATTTAGTCATGATGAGATTTGGTGCAAAAAAGTATGATGTTTTATTATAAGAACACAAGAAAGGCTATGCTGGATCAGACCAAGGCCCATCAAGTCCAGCAGTCTGTTCACACAGTGGCCAACCTGGTGCCTCCTGGAAGCCCACAAAGAAGACAACTGCAGCAGCACCATCCTGCCTGTGTTCTACAGCACCTATAATAGGCATGTTACTCTGATCCAGAAGAGAGTAGGAGAATATATGTTGAATATAAAGAGAATATAACCCTTTATGTTGAAAATTGTGCCTTTATGGCATGAAACAATGCCACTTTTCAGTTTTCCAGTATGTGGCATTTCAATAGGCTCTGGTCAAGGATTGAACTGCCAAGTAATATAAGTACATGTCTGTTTTTAAAGTCAGTTAGGCTGATGATTAATCATTGATAGTTTAGGATTTCTTCTGTAATTTTTACTCTGAGAAAGGCACTTTGAAAGGGTTATTTGATGAAGTGACAGGGCGGAGGGGACGTGTCCATTTTTATGCTCATTTTGTTCTACCGACATAATGCATTCTCTTTCAAAATACTAAGGGAATTAGGACCCTGAGATTTATGCTACTCGAGTTTGTTCTCAGCATTTTCTGCCACTACTGTAAACTCATTCATCACTGAGGGAAATGATTTCCAACACCAGCACTGAACCATTGAACCCCATAATGTGCTCCATATGAGAAACACTATATTTATGCAACTGGTCTTGTCTGGCTGCCAAGCGGCTTCTGCCAAAGTAATCTGATCAGTAATTTCTTTTTGGCTGTTGCTCAGGGAAACCAGATGACAGACACCAGTAAAAAAAAAAAAAGTAACCATCATCTCTATTTTGTGTTTTATTAGTTTCTAAACACTAACTCGTGCCATTCATACGATAATGCTATAGAGCACGGGCCCCCAACCATGTTTTTGCCTGCAGGCACCTTTGGAGTTCTGACATAGCGTGATGGGTGCGGCCACCCAATGGCTGCCGCAGGAGGCAGAGCCAGCCACAAAATGGCTGCCTAGCTTACCTTCAGTCTGACAGTGAAGATAGTTGTGCTGTGGGGGCAGTTGTTGCCAGAGCATCATTTTTAAAAAAAATCTCCACAACCAACCCATTCTCCCATGACCCTTCAGAAACTGTGCTGGGCAAAAGCTCCACTTGGCACTGCCCAGGGCTGCCGAGAGGGAGGGGGATGGGGGGTAGGGTTGTCAGCCTCCAGGTGGTGGCTGGAGATTATAACTGATCTCCAGCTGACAGAGATTGGTTCCCTTGGAGAAAATAGCTGCTTTGGCAATTGGACTCTATGGCATTGAAGTCCCTCCCCTCTCAAAACCCTGCCCCCCTCAGGCTCTGCTCCCAAAATCTCCAGGTATTTCCCAACCTGTAGCTGACAACCCTACTGGGGGGGGGGGATTCCCAAGGCCCAAGTCGGCTGGAGGGCCCCTGCATCCATTAATGTAGTTCTAGCTGCAGCTACTAGGGGCACAAGGATGTCTGGGCACAAGAAAGGGCGCTCTGACTGTGGGCTAGACTTGCCTTTCTGCAAGACTGAGGCAAACATGCCTAACAGATCATGCTAGGCCCATCAATAAGGTTGCCAGGTAGGTGGTTTTGGTGGGCAATTGCCCGCCAATCCACGCAGCTGCTCCAGAGTGTCAATCGTGTGTGCATGTGGGCGCGCGCACACAATGACATCACTTTGAGTTTTACTTCCGGAAGCACTGCATCACCGCGGCCAATTTAACACTCAAACCTCAAAATGGGCTTGAGTGTTAAATCGGCCGTGGTGATGCAGCGCTTCTGGAAGTAAAACCGGAAGTGACATAACCCATGCAACCACCCCAGCCTCACCCGCGAAAACCTCCTGCCGATTAGGAGGGGGGGACCTGGCAATCCTACCCATCAGCCAAGCCAGGACTGGAGCAAGACAAGCCAGCCTGGCTGATGGCTGCTACTGTAATTGCCAGGCTGCTTGTGGTATGGGTGGACTGTGAGCTACAGATGAGCAATCAGTGTGATGCAGCATCAAAAAAAGGCTAATGCGGTCTTGAGGTTTATCAACAGGGGCATAACATCCAAATCACAAGATGTCATAGTTCTGCAGTATACTGCATCGGTCATCCCTATCGTGCTTGGCAATTTAGAATGTTCTTAATTGTATTATAATAGAAAACCTTTTTTTATTATTATGAACAGAAGAGGCGTTAATATTTCCCAAAGATCTAATAAAATAGTAAAAGGATACTTCCCCTTCCTCCACCCTTTGCGTATGTGTTAAGTGCCATCAAGTCGCTTCCAACTCACGGCAACCCTATGAATCAATGTCTTCCAAAACGTCCTCTCTTTAACAGCCTTGCTCAGGTCTTGCAAATTGAGGGCTGTGTCCTTTTTTATAGAATCAATCCATCTCAGGCCTGATTTGATCTATAACCCACTTATTTGTGTTTTTTGTTGTTGTTGTTGTTTGGCAGTCCAGGTATCCATAACACTCTCCTCCAACAGCACATTTCAAAGGAATCTACTTTCTTCCTATCCGCTTTCTTCATTGTCCAGTTTTCATACCCATACATAGTAATAGGGAATACGATGGCATGAATTAATCTCATCTTGGTTGCCAGTGACACAGCCATACATTTCAGAATCTTTTCTAGCTCCTTCATGGCTGCCCTTCCCAGTCTCAATTTCCTTCTGATTTCTTGGATGCACTCTCCCTTTTGGTTAATGGTGGAGCAAAGGAATAGAAAGTCTTCAACAATTTCAATTTCCTCATTGTGTAAAGTTCCTTAAAGTTGTGTAATTCTCCTGTAGTCATTACTTTTGTCTCATTGTTGTTCAACTGTAATGCTGCTTTGGACCTTTCTCTTTTAACTTTCAGAAGTAGTCCACCCTTTACGAGCATGATAATGGAATATTAATCTCTTTTAGTGGTTATACATGTGGAACAGAAGTTAGAACTTCCAGTTCAGGTATTGGGTTGTTATCATTAATATTGTGTTGGTGGGTACTTGGTAAAAGCTACTTTGCTATACGACAAGTGTCATAATCTTTTCAATGTCAGCAAAATCAACCCCAGTGTTCTCAGTACTTTTCATCCAGCACCACTACATGAGCCAATTTGCCTCTGCCTTTGTGCTAGGTCAAGTTACAGTGATAAACTGAAATAGATTTCTTACCGATTGAACTACTAAAGAATTATTGTGATATGAATTTTTTGTGAACTACAGCCCGCTTCAACAGATGTAAGAAGTGTGTCCTATATTGGTAAGACACATATAAGTGAGTGTAAATATAACATTTCAAAACTAGACACAAGGCTATATTGAGTAATATTGTGAAGCAAAGGCTGTACAAAATGAGTAGATGAGGAGGACATTTTTGACGGGCACAGCTTCTCTGGGAAGAGGGGGGGATGGCTGTTTCCTGCTTCCTTAACACAGTTATGATAGCTTCTATGGATACAAGAGGTCCCTGATCACTGTGCTCACAATATTTAACAGTAGTTTGAATACTGAATGATCAGTTCTCCCCAGGGTTGCCAGCCTCCAGGTTAGGGTTGCCAGGTCCCTCTTCGCCACTGGTGGGAGGTTTTTGGGGCAGAGCCTGAAAAGGGGTTGGGTTGGGGAGGCGGGACTTCAATGCCATAGAGTCCAATTGCCAAAGCCACCATATTCTCCAGGTGAACGGATCTCTATTGGCTGGAGATTAGTTGTAATATCAGGAGATCTCTAGCTTGTACCTGGAGGTTGGCCCAGAATTCCCCAGGTAGGGTTGCCAGATACAGGTTGGGAAACTCCTGGAGATTTGGGGTGAAGGACAGGGACCACAGTGGGGTACAATGCCTTACAGTACACCATTCAATGCAAAGACTAATCTCTATAGTCTGGAGATGAGGGGGAATTCTGGGGGATCCCCAGATCCTATATCAGCCCCTCCCTTCTGGTGGCAGTTACTTGTAACCAACGCTGCCAACTGTCATTCACTCAGATTCAGTCAGTCGTCTCTCTCTGTATCACTCTGAACCAAGTCCCCTCCCCGCCCACCTTCGCAGGAGTCCCAGGGAGGCGGGAAGGGGGGGGCTTTAAAGAGATCCACGAAGTCCTGCAGAGTCCCGCGGAGGCGAGAGGGTGGGGGACTTGGTTCAGATCCACGCTGCCAAACTTAGCAGCATGGATCTGTGCCGAATATTTTCGGCATATTTCAGGTCCGGGTTTATTGACCCAAAAATTTGCAGAAATTTCGGGTTTTCTGGATTTCCCAAATGTTTTCTGGTTCAATAAACCCAAACCCAAAATATACCCCCAAAAAATTAATAGACAGCCCTAGCAGTAATGACAGCAACATATCTGCAAAACAGACTGCCAACAAAAGCTACAGATAAGATAGCATTTGAACTCTGGTTTGGAAGAGTATCAAATATCAAGCTTATCAGGGCCTTTGGATCAAAGGTTTTTGCATATGTGCCAGCACAGAAAAGGTCCAAACTTAACAATAGAGCTGAGTTAGGTATAATATTTGGATATGAAAAAGGATGTAAAGGTTATGGATTTCTCAATCCGAAGACAGGAGAAGTGAGAGTGAGAAGTGTTGTATATTTTAAAGAAGGGGAGCAATCTTGTGGGTTTGATCCTAATCAGAAAAATCTCAAAGAAGAACAGACTGATGAAAAAGAATATGATTTATGGGTAAATGAAGAAGATGGGAAAAAATTGAGATTCTTAGACCAAGTAAAGATAATCTACAAGCAGAAGGGGAAACAGAGTCAGAAGAAAGAAATTAGTGTAAATACATGGATGAACAAGCAAAGCCTTTTATTAGACGCTCATCCCAAATTAACAAAAGAGTGCCAGCAGAGCGACTATCATATGTTGCAAGATCAGTGTCTAATGGTGTTCCTTCCACTTGGAAAGAAGTCGACAACCTTCCTGCAGAAGAAACTGCCAGGTGGACGGAAGGAGCAAAGGAAGAAATTGAAGCACTGAATAATGACAACCCTTGGACTCTTACTCAATTGCTAAAGGGTAAAAAGGCTATAGGTAGCAAAAGGGTATGCACAAAAGTATAGTGAAGGCTGGTTTGTAAGCTGCAGAAGGGGATATATAAATATAAGATATCATGCTATAAGAGATCTGAACCAGAAGGGGTTTGTAAAATTGCAGTATTGTCCAACAATGGTCAGACATTTTAACAAAACCTCTACCAAGAGATAGTTTTGAGAAACTACGTATATGAGGTTAAACTCTTTAGCCATTGGACTCTATGACATTGAAGTCCCTCCCTAAACCCCACCCTCCTCAGTCTCTGCCCCAAAAACCTCCCGCCAGTGGCAAAGAGGGGCCTGGCAACCCTACAGTAAAGACTGAAGAATTGATATTGTTTTTTCTTTGGTATTTCAGGGAGACCATATACATACATGGCAATCCAGTTCTGTGCTTTATAAATTGAGATCAATACAAAGGTGTTAATTCAGATAAACATATAAACTTCAGTTAGGGTTGCCAGCCCTGGGTTGGGAAATTCCCGGAGATGGATGTAGGGGAAGGATGGAGTTTGGGGAGGGAGTAGGGTTTCCGATCTCAGGTTGGTGGCTGGAGATCGCCTGGGATTACAGTTGATCTCCAGGCAACACAGATCAGTTCACCAGGAGAAAATGGCCACTTTGGAAGACTGTATGCCATTATACCACACTGAAGTCCCTCCCCTCTGCAAACCCAGCCTCCTCAGGCTCCACCTCCAAAATCTCCAGATATTTCCCAACCCGGAGCTTCCAACCCTAGGAAAGAGGGACCTCAGCAGGGTAGGATGCCATAGAGTTCACTCTTCAAAGCAGCCCTTTCCTCCCGGGATACTGATCTCTGTCGCCTGGAGATCACTTGTAATTATAGAAGATGTCCAGGCCCTACCTGGAGGTTGGCAACCCTAAGTGTAATGCACACTGCAATAAATATTTTAACTGTTTTTAATCAATGTACACAACCCGGTCAGATAGTAGAAGTCTCTGTAGGACAGCCTTTTTAAATAGGGTTTTTGTTTTTTACAAAATGTATATGCCCATTTTCTGCTCTCACAAGGCTCACTATGATGGTCAAAAATTAAGTTGAGTACCCAAAAGGCTGGGTGAAATTAAGTACAGTTAAACAAGGAAGTATACTTATTATAAAGCACTCATACATATATTAGAAACAAATCCTTATGGCAACAAATACAGGGTTGATCATCTAAAATCACATGACAAACGTGTTTCGGCCACCAGGCCTTCTTCAGTGGTCTAATAAAACATATTATGCACACATAAACCTTAATTAACAAATAAATAATTGTATATGAGCCTGGGTATGTATTATTAGATTTATTCCAGGTGGACTTTGTGCTTATGGTACCAGAATTTTACTGAAATGTGTTTTGAATTGTAAAAACACACCTCCAAGGAATGTAGTTTAAACATATCTTTCTGGAAAAAGATGTTGATATAGATACTTTGTATGTAATACCAGAAGAAGAAGGGTCCACCCTCCAGAGCATCCATTTTTTCTAGGAGAAGGGATCTCCGTAGTCTGGAGATGAGCTGTGATTACAGGAGATCCCCAGGTCTCACCTGGAGGCGGGCATCTCAAACTCTAGAGTTGCCAAACTCCAGGCAGGGCCTGGAGTAGGGTTGCCAACCTCCAGGTGGTGGCGGGAGGTTTTAGGGCCTACTACTTTCTTTTGGGTTAATAGTATCAATAAAAAAATCTGGGAAATATAACAAAGGTAGCAAACACTATGAAAACATCTTTAAAATGTGCTCCCTCACTTAACATTTTTTTTAAACAAAAGGTACTTTTATACACACAATACAGTACAACACTTAGTAAACACACATTTATACAACTTAGATCTTAGTGAGTCAGGCAGATTATAAATAAAATACATATAATATCATATCTAGACTCAGATACGTAGTCTATAAACAATAATTCACAGAAGATCATAAACGCCTACATCCAATATATAAATACCAAGCAATCTAAACATAATCCAATATTGCCATTTTTTGCTGATTTTTTACATTTAATTTTACTCCAGTATTTACTGAAAGGGAGGGGGTTAATTTTGTGAATGTCTATCTCGTTCCCAAAACTTTCCACATGCAGAGATGTTCCCCATAAGCACTTCATATTTCTTTCATGATATTTAAAGTTCTAGTGTCAGAGGTGTTTGGAAAGTAATGAACACTTCCCATGTGTCTTAAAAAAAATATTGTGCATCCCAATAGCCTTTCTTCCCCTCTCTTGTGATAAACAATTCTCTCCTCTCAATCCCGCCATGCAATCACTTGTGAGACTTTTATCATTCCCACATGTCAGGCTCTTACTTTGAGGCCGTGATATGACGGTACGCAATGGCAGCTCCATCTACAAATTGTGAGTTATGCCAAACACGCCCCGCAGACAAGAAGGATCCGCTTTCGTTTATGTGGCAGCTTTTCCACAGATGAGGTGAAAAGGTAAACTTGTCTCTGCAGCAAAGTTTCATATCATTTACACATTTGAGGAGAGAATGACTTGCTTCCATCACTCTCTGCATTCTACAGAACTCCTCTCCATCTCCTGGCTGGAAAATGTAGCTGTATTGTGAGTAATGGAAACAGGTCTGTTTGCCTGGCCTCGAAGTATTTCACAGTCTTAGTCTATACCTTTGAAGAAACCAGAATTATATGTTCATTTAGTTCTAACTGGTTTTGCACCATTGGCCTCGGCCTCATTTTTATCTCCTATATCTAAAAAAGCAAATTTCAGAAGAATAAATCCCCCTCCTCATAACAACACTACTGGTTTTATTAGGAGAACACGGAAAGACACAACATGGTAGCACCTGGGAGGAACTGAAGAATCCTCCACCTTTTACCCTTTTTCTTTTAGTTTCCTAGAACTACATACTGTCCAGGTTCATGCATCGCCAGGGTTGCCTTCCTATAGGTGGGGCCTGGAGATCTCCTGCTATTACAACTGATCTAATAATAATAACAATATAATTTATTGCAGTCCTTGACCAGTATTACAAAGTTAAAGCATCATTAAAACAATAGTTCAATACAACAAATATCTGCATCAACATTTGAGCTAGTCAAATGGGTTTAAAACTCTGCATCAGCTTTCATATAGTTTCCCCATGTCTTACATTACAACTGATCTACAGGCAATAAAGATCAGTTCCCCTGGAGAAAATGGCTACTTTGGAGGGTGGACACTATGATATTGTACCCTGCCGAGGTCCTTCCCTTCCCCAAATCCTGCCCTCCCCAGACTCCACCCTCAAAATCTCCAGGTAGGGCTGTCAATTCGGTTCGGTCCGAACTGAAAATCAACCGAATTTCCCCTGATTCGGTGATTTTCAGTTCGGACGGATCCGAACTCAAATCTGGCGGGCAACCGGGGGGGCCGAATTCAGCGAGTTCGGGAGTTCGCGAATAAATTCGGCCAATTCGGCCCCCCCTTCAGGGCAGCCCGCTGAAAGGCGCGGGCTGCCCTTTAAACTGATCTGCGCCTCCCAGCTGGGAGGCTCAGATCAGTTTAAAGGGCAGCCCGCCTCCCTTCAGCGGGCTCCCCTGAAGGGAGGCGGGCTGTCCTTTAAACTCATCTGTGCCTCCCGGGCGGGAGGCACAGATGAGTTTAAAGGACAGCCCCCCCCTTCACGGCAGCCCGCTGAAGGGAGGCGGGCTGTCCTTTAAACTCATCTGTGCCTCCCGCCCGGGAGGCGCAGATGAGTTTAAAGGGCAGCCCGCCCCCCTTCACGGGAGCCCGCTGAAGGGAGGCGGGCTGTCCTTTAAACTCATCTGTGCCTCCCGGCCGGGAGGCACAGATGAGTTTAAAGGGCAGCCGCGCCTCTCCAGCAGGCTCCGCTGCAGAGGCGCGGCTGTCATTTAAAGTCATCTGAGCCTCCCGCCCGGGAGGCGCAGATGAGTTTAAAGGGCAGCCCCCCCCTTCACGGCAGCCCGCTGAAGGGGGGGGGCTGTCAGCCCCCCCTTCAGGGGAGCCCGCTGAAGGGAGGCGGGCTGTCCTTTAAACTCATCTGTGCCTCCCGCCCGGGAGGCACAGATGAGTTTAAATGACAGCCCGCCCCCCTTCACGGGAGCCCGCTGAAGGGGGGGGCTGTCCTTTAAACTCATCTGTGCCTCCCGCCCAGGAGGCACAGATGAGTTTAAAGGACAGCCCCCCCTTCAGGGGAGCCCGCTGAAGGGAGGCGGGCTGTCCTTTAAACTCATCTGTGCCTCCCGGCCGGGAGGCGCAGATGAGTTTAAAGGGCAGCCGCGCCTCTCCAGCGGGCTCCGCTGCAGAGGCGCGGCTGTCTTTTAAAGTCATCTGAGCCTCCCAGCTGGGAGGCTCAGATGAGTTTAAATGACACCCCGTGCCTCTCCAGCGGAGCCCGCTGAAGGGGGGCGGGCTGCCCTTTAAACTGATCTGCGCCTCCCAGCTGGGAGGCTCAGATCAGTTTAAAGGGCCCCCGCGCGCCTTCAGGAAATCCCTGAAGGCGCGCTTCGGCCGAATTTTCCCCCAAACTCCGTATCCCCCCGAATTACCGGGGATCCGAAGCGGGAGAGTTCGGACTTCGGACCGTACCGACCCCACAAGGGTCAAATTCGGCTGAATCCGAACTGTACCGAATTTTTTTTTTTTGACAGCCCTATCTCCAGGTATTTCCCAACCTGGATCTGGCAACCCAATGCATTCATTAGTACTTTTTGGGACAGAGCCTGAGGAGGGTGGGGTTTGGGGGGGACAGACTTCAATGCCATAGAGTCCAATTGCCAAAACAGCCATTTTCTCCAGGTGTAGAATCATAGAATCATAGAGTTGGAAGGGACCACCAGGGTCATCTAGTCCAACCCCCTGCCCAATGCAGGTGACTTGATCTCTATCACCTGAGATCAGTTGTAATAGCAGGAGATCTCCTGCCACCACCTGGAGGTTTGGTAGTCAAACAGAAATAACTAGTGCCCTGCCCTGACCTGGATGGCCCAGGCTAGCCTGATCTCGTCAGAGCTCAGAAGCTAAGCAGGGTCAGCCCTGGTTAGTATTTGGATGGGAGACCACCAAGGAATACCAGAGTTGCTGTGCAGGGGAAGGCACTGGCAAACCACCTCTGATAGTCTCTTGCCATGAAAACCCCAAAAAGGGGTCACCATAAGTCGGCTGCGACTTGACGGCACTTTACACACACACAAAGGAGACTGTGAAATCAAAAAATCGAGCACTTATGGCATAAAAAAGCTGTTAAGCCTATTTCAGAGTAGTGCAACCTTTATCTAGGTCCTTGACACTTGTAAAATACAGTGTGTAGCCAGCTAGCAAGGGAGCGCCCCGCCACTGTACAATTGTTAACAAGCATCACAATTCACAATTTTTTCACAATAAAGTGGCTTTACAATATTAGTGGTGCATAATAGGGCTGTCGATTCGGTTCATCGCGAAACGAAAAACAGCCAAATTTCCCCCGATTTGGCAGTTTCCGGTTCGGATAGAGCCGAATTAAAAAAAAGGCGGGAAAACGAGGAGCCAAATTTGGCAAGTTTGGGCAAACGCCGAATAAATTCAGCAAATTCGGAAGCTCCAAATCAGCAGCATAACTGTCAGTTAGTAAGCAACTAGCAGCATTCTCCCGCAGCCAATGGTGGCCAAGCCGGGTCTTCTTCTGACCAATCAGTCGTGGTTGAGTGTGTGAGCCCAGCTGCGCGGCCTGGGGAGAGAAAGAGAGAGTGTCTGTTTGTGTGTGAGAGAGATCCCTGTGGGGGGGTGAGTGTGCACATTTGTGCCTGTCCACGGCTCTGGGGGGGCTTGTTTGAAGGTAGAGGTCCCAAACTTTCAGTGTAGCTTGAGGGGACCCTTCTTGCAAGAACCCCCAAGTTTTGTAAAGATTGGGTCAGGGGGTCCTAAGTTATGGGGCCCGGAAGGGGTCCCCCCATCTGCCCATTGCAATAAAGCCATTACAAACACATTCGCGGCTTTCTGCGGCTCCGGGGGGGGCATTTTTTGAGGTAGAGATCCCACACTTTCCATGTAGCTGGAGGGGACCCTTCTTTCAAGAACCCCCAAGTTTTGTGAAGATTGGGTCAGGGGTCCTGAATTATGGGGCCCGGAAGGGGTCCCCCCACCCATCTGCCCATTGGAATAAAGCCTTTAAAAACACATTCAAGTTGGCCCATACCGTTACCCCACCAGGGGGTCTGGTTGCCTCGGCAGTTGGGCCGTACCATTACCCCGGCCCGGGGGTCTGACTAAAAGGCAATTAATCAATCCTGAGTTATGGGGTCCCCCCCATCCACCCTTTGGAATGAATGGGATCAGGCAATCCTTAATGTGCATCTAAAGAGCGGCAAATCCAAGGCAAAACCTCCCATGCATAAATGGCCAGAAGGTATGTGTGTGTGAGTCTGGTAGAATCGTATTGGATTACTCCTGAGTCCCAGTCCCTGCTCCTGATGGAAGAGAAGAAGACATCCACACAGTGAGACCCATTTGGGGGCTTTTCTCTATAATTCTCTATAATTTTTTCCTGTGTGTATGTATGTGGGGGGGGAGATTCTGTGTGTGTGTGTGTGTGTGGGTGTGTGTGGGTGGGTGAGAGAGAGAGAGAGAGAGAGAGAGAGAGAGAGAGAGAGAGAGAGAGAGAGAGAGAGAGAGAGAGAGAGAGAGAGAGGGAGCCAAAAGGGGGTGGGTTTACCTGTTCTGCTGGGGGGTGGGCTTGATTGCCTCTGTGTGGGACTGTGCTTTCTACTGTTTCCACCGGTTGCCAACTTTGTGTGGAGTTAACTGTGGGTCACTGAGTCTCTCTCTGGCTGGTTCCTATTGTTCTAATGGGCTGAGCAGCCGCTTCTGTTGTTTCAAATGAGCTAGCCTGTCATTCGTTTTAATACATCCCCTGTAATGTATTTCAGTGGAGTCAATGCAAGTCAGCTGACATTCCCCGACATGTAATTATTCATTAACAATTCATCGAAGTTAATACAATTTATTCCATTGTTTAAAAGAGTTGGTGATTATATATGTATATATAAAGAAAAACGTGTATATAATATATAGGGCATCATTTTGTACTTTTGCCCCCCTACAAAAAAAAAAAAATGTAGATCCAGCCCTGACAAAAAACAACTAAAAATCATGCCAAGTAATTCTAGCAGTTGTAAGTTTGCTTTTTAGCAATTTGCACTTTTGCAGCTAAAAGCAGAAGATCCATAATTTCTTGCCAATCTTTAGAATATTGGGGGTCTTCTGTATATTTTTCCCTCTCAAGAACATCAAGTCTAGCATGATGCCAAAGGAGACTGAGCTGTCATGGCCGAGCCTGCACTTCCCTCCCCTCCGCCCCCGGTGGGTCATCCACCTCTCGCTCAGTACAGTTCCAGATCTGCCCCGCAGGATGTCAGGCAGGCAACAGAAGAAACAGACTGGGTATTTCAAAGTCTCAGCCTACAGTAAAAATAATTAAGTGCTATCAAGCTGCAAGCAACTTAAGGCAACCCCTTTGTGGAGTTTTCAAGGCAAGAGATAAGCAGAGATGGTTTTCCATTTGCCTTCCTCCACTTAGTAACCCTGCTTTTCCTTGGAGTTAGGGTTGCCAGCTCTGGGTTGGGAAATATCTGGTGATTTTGGGGGTGGGGCCTGGAAAGGACAGGGTTTGGGGAGGGAAGAGACTTAATACCATAGATGCCACCCTCCAAATCTTCCATTTTATCCAGGGGAACTGACCTAGGTCATCTGGTGATCAATTGTAAGAGTGGGAGATTGTCGGGTGCTACTTGGAGGTTGGCAACTCTACTTCAAGTCGCGCAGCACCTTAGAGCCCAACAAGATTTGGGGGGGGGGGGGGGTTGAGCTTTCAAGAGTCAAAGCTTCCTTTGTCAGATACAAGTGGGAACGGAGATCCCTGAGTTCTTTTTTCAAAATTAATTAATTTTTATAAACATTGCAGACTAAATCAATTTCCATCAATCCAGGAACAACTGAAAAAAGCATAATAAAAGTAATACATTTTTAAAGGGGAGACATCACAAAGCAGATCACTGAGTACTTGTATCCCAGTCAGAACTCAGGGGTCTCCATCTATATTTTGATGAAGGGAGCTTTGGCACTCGAAAGCTCATACCCCCAAAATCTTGTTGGTCCTCAAAGGTGCTGCTGGACTTAAACCCAGCTGTTCTACTGCAGACCCACATGGCTGAAACGACCTGGTCTTCCATGGTGGTCTCCCCTCAAAATACTGACCAAGGTTTACCCTGCTCAGCTGCCAAATCCGGACAACCTAAGCCTAGTCTAGGCTATTCAGGCTGCGGAAGGAGGCAAAATCTCCCCCCCCCCAGTTGCTATTCTGACCATTGGTGAAAAGGAACCCCCATACAGACACATTGAAACTGCTGCCCATTGGGTAGGGTTGCCAACCTCCAGGTACTTGCTGGAGATCTCCCGCTATTACAACTGCTCTCCAGCCGATAGCGATCTGTTCACCTGGAGAAAATGGCCTCTTTGGCAATTGGACTCTATGGCATTGAAGTCCCTCCCCTCCCAAACCCCGCCCTCCTCAGGCTTCGCCCCAATAACATCCCGCTGGTGGTGAAGAGGGACCTGGTAACCCTACCGGTGGGACTTACCAGTGTTTAACTTGGGCTGGATCAACCCGCATGTTACATAAGAAAGAAGTGCTTCTGTGCCCACATTATACAAAACCACACGGCCTTTCCTGCTGTTTCTGCTTTCTCCCTCTGATATTCCAAGCTTGTAGCCAAATCTCCCTTCAATGCTAGAGGGAAGTTGAGCCTTTGAATTCCATATCAGTTTCCATAGCAACTTATTGGTCTCCCAGTTACCCACCCAATCATGCATTGTACCATGAACACAAGCAAATTTGAGGTTTCATTTAAAAATGTTGCTCTAGTAATACCCTCTAAGGGTTATTCCCATTGGGCTGTTGATAAATACTAAAACAGTGTGGGTCCCCCCCTCCTTCCTAGCATAATTTAACCTTGACTACAGTATTTAATATGATAGAAGAAGCAAAGGGGATCAAAGAGATGAAGGTTGCCAGAAAGCAAATGTTGGCCTTCTGTTAAAGAATCTCTGCCAAGGCCTATATTTCCATATTAGAAAACTACCATACTTGATATTGTCGAAGGCTTTCACTGTCAGAGTTCATTGGTTCTTGTAGGTTATCCGGGCTGTGTAACCGTGGTCTTGGACCACGGTTACACAGCCCGGATAACCTACAAGAACCAATACCATACTTGATGCCTGTCAAGAAAATAAAACAATGTTTCCTCTTTGCTTTCTTGCAGGCAAACATATAGTTTACAAGAGAGCAAAAAGTAGCATAATCGGGAGACAGAACTGAATTGAGATGCCCTGAGGGAGGATTTTAATCAGAAATGATTGGACAATTTCTTTGTGACAAACCATTTCCTGGCACCTGTTGAGATCCTTTCCTTTCTCGCTTCCTCCTCTGCTTTAGGGAGCCATAGGGGTATCTCTGGGACATTGGCAGCCATTACACCATTCTCTGTTATCTCAAACCCATAGGCATGGCAAACAATCGTTATTTTTTATACTAAAGAAAGAAACACAGATGACCCTTTGCGGGGAGGGAAGAAGTGGAACCTGGAGGATGGAAGAATACTTGAACTAGGGTTGTCAACACGGGTTTAGGAAACTCCTGGAGACTTGGGGGGTGGAGCTTGGAGAAGGCAGAATTTGGGGACGGGGGAGCTCAGTAGAGGTAAGATTCCATTACGGTTGCCAACCTCCAGGTAGTAGCTGGAAATCTCCTGGGATTACATCTGATCTCCAGCCGATAGAGATCAGTTCACCTGGAGAAAATGGCAGCTTTGGAAGGTGGACTCTATGGTATTATACCTATTGAAGCTCCTCCCCTTCCCAAACTCTACCAGCCAGTGTGGTGTAGTGGTTAAGAGCAGTGGTTTGGAGTGGTAGAGTATGATCTGGAGAACAGGGTTTGATTCCCTCCACTCATGTGGAGGAGACTAATTTGGTGAACTGGATTGGTATCCCCCCTCCTACACATGAAGCCAGCTGGGTGACCTTTGGCTGGTCACACTCTCTCAGCCCCACCTACCTCACAGGGTGCCAGTTGGGGGGAAGGGAAGGGAAGGCGATTGTAAGCCGGTTTGATTATTCCTTAAGTGATAAAGTCAGCATATAAAAATCAACTCCCCTTCTTCTTCTCCTGAGACTCCACCCCCAAAATATCCAGGTATTTCCCAACCCGGAGCTGTCAACCCTAGATTCCATAGAGTCTACACAACAAAGCTGACATTTCCTCCAGGGGAATGGATCTCTGGAGTCTTGAGATCATTTGTAATTCCAGGAGATCTCCAGGCCCACCTGGAGGTTGGCAAGCCTAGACTGAACCGGGAGTGGAGAAAAATAGAATTTCCCCTCTCTTGTGAGTCCCTGCTTTCCCACTGTTGTTAAGTTTTAATTCTCTAGCATTAGGTTTTAAATAACACTGACTACATGGAACCAAATTCTGGTCTTCTGTGAAGGTTTAGGCTCTGCAATGCAGCTGGAAAACGGTGGGAGGGAAACTAAGATTTGAACATTTCTCTTCCAGGTATAGGAAAAGAGCAGAAAATGACTCGATTCAATTGAGGGCCGCTTCACACATTCATGCACGTCCATCACCTCACGGCTGCAGCAAGAAGTGGTAAATTGCAAACATGAACAAACCGTCACAGCTTTTCCACCACACTCAGAGCGTAATGCGGGTGATGCATTCAGCTGCTGGTCAAGCATAACCGAGCTGCAAGAAATCCAGTCGTGCGCACGCAATGTGGTCCTTGGGCCTCAGAGCTTGCCTAGGAGGTGGTGAAATAGCCACTGCTCCAAATTAAAATGCTCTTCCTCTCAACTTTCTTTTGTTTTCAGGCAGACACATGCACCACGAGAGGTTTCACAACCAAATTGCCGTTGCCTAGCGACAGTATCAGCAGCCTTCTCATTAATGCCAGGGCGGATGAGCCTTAAAATAGTTTGGCATCATTGGAGAGCAATTTTAAACCTGTCTTGAAAATCTGCCCCAAACTTCCCTCCAAAGGAACACAGTCCAGGAAGACACAGGGGGGAGACAGCTTCCTTTGAATTAACCAACCGCCCGATCTGTTGCATTTCGGACAAGAGGGTTTGTAGGCTTGCTAGGTCAGAAAATCCCTGGAGACTTGGGGGTGGAAACTGGGGAGGCCAGAGTTTATAGCAGGATATAATGCCACTGAGTGAAGGATGCTAACCTCCAGGTGGGGCCTGGAGTTCTCCCTAGGATTGCCAGGTCCCTCTTCGCCACTGGTGGGAGGTTTTGGGGGCAGAGCCTGAGGAGGGTGGGGTTTGGGGAGAGGAGGGACTTCAATGCCATAGAATCCAATTGCCAAAGAGGCCATTTTCTCCAGGGGAACTGATCTCTATCAGCTGGAGATCAGTTGTAATAGCAGGAGATCTCCAGCTGCTACCTGGAGGTTGGCAACCCTAGTTCTTCCAGAACTTCAACTGACGTCTAGACAACAGAAATCAGGTCCTGTGGAGAAAATGGGTGCTTAGGTAGGTGGACTGGATGCCATTATACTCAGCCTCACCCTGGTATTCCTTAGAGGTCTCCCATCCAAATACTAGCCAGGGTCGGGGCTGAGAGTGTGTGACTGGCCCAAGGTCATCCATCAAGTTTCCATGGAAGAGGGGATTCGAACCTGGGTTTCAAAGATTCTAGTCTGACACTTTAACCACTACACCACGCTGGCTCTTGCTTAAACATGATGGCTGTGTTAAATTATTTTTTAAGCCAATCCATGAGCACAGAACTGATCCTGGAGGACAAGAGGCTACATCAGTGTGGTGTAACGGTTAAGAGCGGTGGACTCTTAATTTGGAGAACTGGGTTTGATTTCCCACTCCTATGCATAAGGCCAGCTGGGTGACCTTGGGCTAGTCACAGTTCTCTCCAAACTCTCTCAGCCCCACCTACCTCACAAGGTGTCTGTTGTGGGGAGGGGAAGGGAAGGCAATTGTAAGCCGGTTTGATTCTCCTTAAAAGGTAGAGAAAGTTGGCATATAAAAACCAATTCTTCTTCTTCTTTGTCCCCAACTGTTGCATCCACATTCTTGTCCAAATGTCACTGCTGTGCTTGTTTCCAGTGGTACACAAATTCACATGTGCCCCCCATTCTTAAATCCTGGCTAGGTTGCTGCACCCACGGCCATTTTTTTTTTTTTTTGCCTGACAGAAAGTAGTTTGGATCAAATGAGACAGTCAGTTAACTGGATAATTGACTGCTGAAGCAGAACCACAACATTCACTTTGCCAGATCCCCCTTGCAAGCATTCTCAGCCATAAGGATCATATTCTCCAACGCAGGTAAGCATCGCTTCTCCTAGCAAACGTGGATTCTGTCTTAAAATGTGAAGTCACCTCTCATATAATTTATGGGTTTTACTGAGTGAGACTAGACAATACTTTTCAAAAGTCACATTGTTTTCACTTAGATGGTTTAGGGCAGGGGTCTCCCAAAGGATGCCAAGGGTGCCAAGGTGTCCACCGACTTCTTTCCTGGTGCCCGCCAAGTGTTTTTAGAAAGTGGATGGGGGCAGATGGGTTTTCTCCGCCCAGCAGGGCTTCTGCTTTGCAGCTGGAGATTTGAATGCCTGCACAGAGTTTTTAAAAGTTGCCGCCACCGCACAACTGGTCCTGGTCCCACCTGGAGGCTGGAATCCCCAGTCTCAAACATTCAGTGGAACCATTTTGGGGATGATGGATTGTAAGGTTACTGTTTCATTTACTTGCAAGTATCCTCATGGGACCACCCACCCACTTTTGCCGGGCTGCAGAAAGGATCTCTGCCTTACAAGAAAAGGAGGACGGAGGAAGAAACCCCTCCTCTTTCATTGTCTCTGAAATTACAAGGTGTCAAGCATTTCTTTTTTTTCCTTGGTGATGCACTAAATGCTGCTTCAAAAGCGTTGGAGGCATAAGGTTGAGCGTATGGCACACATCTCTTTGTCATTAATAATTCATCACAAATGGTACCATTTGCGCCGAAAAAGGATCTTGCGGCCAGGCTGTAAATTACTGCAAGGGATGGAGCCTGATAGAGCCTGAGCTGGTACTCTCCAATTACGACCCACAAATCTCTTTCATTGCACTTTGGGGGCAGGGGAGAGAGGCACATTTGGGGAGGGGGAAATACTAATTTCCAGGTGTTTCATGAAACAGGCATTTGACCGCAACAGGTTGTACCAACCCATAGTTGTACCTGGTCCCATGAATGAATTCTTGGTTATGTCAAAGGTAGAGGGGGAAGGAAGGAAGGAAGGAAGTGTGAGGGTCTGTATGCTTCGTTTCTGTGTGTTTCCGCTTTGGCTCGTAAAAGCAGCCAAGCGGCCCTTTTGCTAACTTTGGTTCAGGCTGTTGCAACTGTCAACTCTAGCAGGCCCCAGGCTGGAATGTCTCTCCCCGCTTCCCCCGCTTGCTACAGCTCCCCCCTGCTTTCTCTGGCCTTGGCGTTTGTAGATTGCAGTAACGAGCTTCTTGAGACCTTTTGATGTTCCTGTGCTAGACACGATTATCTCTTAAGTTCTCAAAACATGTAACGGGCATTTGCTGTGTAGAATGGGTTATATTGCTGTCTTTGGGAAATAGAAAGCACTTGCAACTTTGATCCTGTAAGGGCCTAGTCTCCTGTAGCTTCTAATAAACTTCCTTGTTTCTGAATGACCGTCTGAGCAAGTGATTTTATGGAAACTGCACAGGGGGATTGGAACCCCTCACAGGAAGGAAGGAAGGAAGGAAGGAAGGAAGGAAGGAAGGAAGGAAGGAAGGAAGGAAGGAAGGAAGGAAAGAAGGAAAGAAGGAAAGAAGGAAAGAAGGAAAGAAGGAAAGAAGGAAAGAAGGAAAGAAGGAAAGAAAGAAAGAAAGAAAGAAAGAAAGAAAGAAAGAAAGAAAGAAAGAAAGAAAGAAAGAAAGAAAGAAAGAAAGTTTTGGGATTCGCTAAAGGTGGGGCTAGCTGCCAAGTGTTGGAAGAACTGGGAAGCAGTGGAAAGGGTGGGTTGCAGAAAGGAATTAGGAAACTTAACAATGTAAGATGGCCTTGGCTGTTATAACCAGGCCAATGGCCATCCACCCCATATGGTTGCCAACATTCCTATGGGGCCTGGAGATCTCCCAGCATTCCAACTGATCTCCAGACAACAAGATAAGTTCCCCTGGAGGAAATGGCTGCTTTGGAGGGTGGTCTCTGTGGCACTATACCCCATTGAGGTCCCTCCCCTCCCCAAACCCTGCCTTTCCCAGGCTCCACCCCCAAAATATCCAGGTATTTCTTAACCCAGAGTTGGCAATCCTGTCTTTTAATGTTTTATTCACCCACTCTTGCCTCAAGAGATGGCACAGTTCCACTCCAAATGACAGAAAGGTCTGCAAAACATGTTGGTGTACCGGTTACAGGGCTGGAATGTTACCTGGGTGATTGGGGTTCAAATCTCCACAGTCTCGAAATTCATTGAGGACTCCATGAGACAATCATTCCATTTCAGCCTAGCCAATCATACAGGGAGGAAGAGGACTATGCATGCCTTAGGGTTGCCAGGTCCCTCTTCGCCACCTGCGGGAGGTTCTTGGAGTCCAAGGAGGGGAGGGTTTGGGGAGGGGAGGGACTTCAATGCCATAGAGTCCAATTGCCCCAGTGGCCATTTTCTCCAGGTGAACTGATCTCTATCAGCTGGAGATCAGTTATAATATAAGGAGATCTCCAGCTACTACCTGGAGGTTGACAACTTTAGAATGCTTCCCTGCGATCCTTGGAGGAAGGAAAGAAACAGAATTATATAAATGAGATCTGCTGCTCTGTGGGGCAAAATGAGCATCCAGGGAACACCTGCTCTAGGTTTTGTGGAACTCAATAATTCAAGGAGCTTGACAAATGAGTACTGATGGCCAGGCGATGCTCCTAGGACATGAAACCACACCTTTCTGTCAAGGAGAAAAATCTTTGCAGCTGCAAATACAAGCAATAGTCGGTCCAAAGCGATAACCTAAACCTCAAAGTCTCCCCCAAACTTGGAATTAGGGGGTGGGGAGGAGAGGCAGACAGTTTCACAAAGAATATTCACACCTCTCTAACAGGCCTCAATAAGCTTTTCATCCACTCTCCACCTACAACTGGATGTCGCCTGCATACATTACTTCTGGGCAGCCAGCTGCAGAAGCTTTTCCAAATTCTGATTGTCTTTTTCTTCCCGGGTTGTGATACAAACTAGGAGTGTGAGTGTCAGACTCCAGAAGCCAGATGCCCTGCAATTAAGCCAAGGGTACAGGATGGGAAAGCAACAGACTGGGCGGACAAGCAACAGCTGGCTGGCCTTGGATCAGAGGGAAGCACGGGGGCTAGACCAGGGGGCCTCAGTCTTTTTAAGCCTGCGAGAACCTTTGGAATTCTGACACAGTGTCAGCCCTTGGCCCACAGAACCAGAAATCACCACAAAGTCATATAGAGTCCAAACAGATGGCTTTTACTGATCAAATAGGCATACAGTGCAAACGAATAAAATGACAGCTATGAGAGGCTCACTAGCTGGGAGATATTATAAGGCAGGAAAGGCGGGAGATTACACGCATGAATACAGTTTCCCAGGAGCTGAGTTCCCAGGCCTAGGTATGCGACCTTGGGGGGCAGACAATACAGCACAGAGACAGAGGCAATAACGAAACCGAGATAGCAGCCTGACATTCTGCTCCCCTCAAGGCCCCCTCCCAGTTCGCAAGGGGGCTGGCCTGTCCGGGTAAGCAATGTGAAAGGCGTCGACGAGGTCGGGGGCGGAGACATCCCGTGCGCGCACCCATTCGTCATAGGCAGGGGGGAAATGTTTCCAACGAACTAGATATTGCAGATTGCCATGGTGAATACGGGAGTCAAGGATCTTGGAGACTTCGAAGTGTTCTTCCCCCCCCACCATGATGGGTTGCGCAGGCGGTGGGTCCGGATGCCACCGTGGAGAGGCAACATGGGGTTTGAGGAGGCTTATGTGGAAAACAGGATGCACACGCCTCAAGGATTTGGGGAGAGCCAGTTCCACTGTGACAGGGTTTATGACCCGAGTAATGGGGAAAGGGCCAATGAATTTGGCGCTGAGCTTATGGCACGGTTGGGTGGAACGGAGATTTTTGGTGGAAAGGTAAACCAAAGCACCCACTTGCAGATCACCCCCGGGGGAGCGATGTTTGTCAGCTTGCGCTTTGTATTTACGTTTGGCCCGGTCGAGGTTGCTAACGAGCCAGGGCCAAGTGGTACGGAGGGCGTGTGCCCAGGAGGCAATGTCGGGGTTCCCCTCCCCCTCTACATCATCTGTAGGAGCGATGGGACTGAAATCTTGTCCATACACAGCAAAAAACGGGCTAAAACCTGTGGATTGATGCATGGCATTATTGTAGGCATATTCTGCTAAAGGTAACAGTTCCACCCAGTTATCCTGGTGGTAGTTAACATAACAACGCAAATAACATTCAAGTACAGCATTGACACGTTCAGTTTGACCATCAGTTTGAGGATGGTATGCACTAGACAATCCCTGTTCCACCCCCACCAACTTGAGGAAAGCTTTCCAAAACTTAGAAACGAAACCACTTCCGCGGTCACAAATTATTTTACGCGGAAACGAATGTAAACGAAAGATATGCGTCACGAAGAGGCGGGCCAGTTTCTGAGCAGAGGGGATCCCTGTGCATGGAATCAAATGTATTTGCTTAGAAAACAAATCAGTAACAACCCACAACACAGTTTTACCCCCACTGAGAGGGAGATCAGTCATGAAGTCCATAGCAATCACTTCCCAAGGTCTGCTGGGCGTTTCAAGAGGTTGTAGCAGTCCCGGGGGTTTGCCCTGCGATCGTTTCGCAGCGGCACAAACGGGACAGCTGCGGATGAAGGAGTCAATGTCGGAACGCATTCCCCCCCACCAGAACTGTCTGCGCAATAAGTGAAGGGTCTTCAGAAACCCAAAGTGCCCAGCTGTTTTGGCTCCATGAGCTAAATGTAAAACGTCCTTCCGGAGAGCTTTGGGTACATACAATTTTGAGTCTTTGTACCAGGACCCCCCTTGTTCCAAAACACCAGGAGGTAGGGTATGAGCGGAACGTTCTAAAAGGCACTGGTCCCGAAGGACAGTTAAAAAGGATTCGGAGATGGGGATTTTGGAGGGAGCCCCCCCGTCGGTCATGGAGATCTGAGAAACAGTTATAGGGCTAGTGCTTACGTGCGGCGGCGCGCAGACTGCAGGCGGCTGAGCGGTCGGAGGGGTAGGAGGGGCGGGAACTCCGGTCTGTTGCGGTGGCGGCTGGGCAGCCGGTTGGGCTGGCGGAGCTTGCGAGTTAGGGAAGGTGTGCTGATGCTGGGATCGGGTTTGCACAGCCAGCATAGGTAGGGCCCCACGTTGCATAGGGGTGAACAGAGAGTTGGTGGGTCTTTCGAGTTTTACCGGATATTGTGGTAAACGGGAGAGGGCATCCGCGAGAACGTTCTGCTTCCCAGGGACGTGCTTCAGGGTGAAACGGAACTGAGCAAAGAACTCCGCCCACCGTTGTTGTTTCGCCGATAGCTTATGGGACCCCGTGAGGGCAGCTAGATTTTTGTGATCGGTCCAAACTTCAAAGGGTACTTTAGACCCTTCCAAGAATTGCCGCCATAAAGTCAGTGCATGATGAACTGCAGAGGCCTCTTTCTCCCAGATGGGCCAGTTTAATTGAGCGTGCGCAATTTTTTTTGAAAAGTAAGCGCAAGGGTGAAGAAGACCGTCCGGTCCTTGCTGGAGGAGAGCCCCTCCCATGGCTACATCGGAAGCATCGACTTGCACAATGAACATTTGATTTGGGTCTGGGTGCCGTAGCACCGGCTCCGAAGTGAAGAGGCGTTTGAGGGCCAGAAAGGCGGCTTGGCATTGCTCAGTCCATAGGATTTTTGCGGAGGGCAAGGCAGCCGAGCTTACTTTTCCCTTAGTTTTCAGCAGGTCCGTAATGGGTAGAGCCACTTGGGCGAAGTTAGGGATGAATCCCCGATAGAAGTTTGCAAATCCCAGAAATTGCTGTACTTGCTTACGGTTGGTGGGGGGAGTCCAATCGAGGACGGCTTGGACTTTGGCGGGGTCCATGCGAAGACCTTGGTGGGAGATGATGTATCCCAAAAACGTGAGTTTGCTTTGGTGAAATTCACACTTAGCTAGTTTAGCGAACAGTTGATGGTTACGCAGGCGTTGTAGAACTTCCCTGACCAGAGTCACATGCTCGTCCACAGTTTTCGAATAAATGAGAATGTCATCTAAGTAGACCACCACCCCACGATATAGAAGGTCATGTAGGATTTCATTGATGAGTTGCATGAAGACCCCCGGGGCCCCTTTTAATCCGAATGGCATTACAAGGAATTCATACATTCCGAAACAGCTAGAGAAGGCAGTGAGGTGTTCATCTCCTTCGCGGATACGGACTCGGTAGTAGGCTTCCACCAAGTCTAATTTAGAGAACACACGGCCTTCCTGTAATTGTCCCAAAATATCCGATATTAATGGGATAGGATAGGCGTTGGTCTGGGTAACCGCATTGAGCTTTCTGAAGTCAATGCACAGGCGAAGGTCGCCCTCTTTTTTCCGGACGAAAAATGCGGGGGCCGAGTTTGGGGCATTCGAAGGGCGAATGAACCCTCTGGCGAGGTTTTTGTCCAAAAAGTCCCGGAGGACAGTGCGCTCGGAAGCGCTCATAGGGTAAATCTTACTTTTGGTTAATGTGCAGTCCTTTACTACTTCAATCGCACAGTCTGAGGCCCGGTGGGGGGGTAAGGCATCACATTCCCTAAGGTCGAAGACATCTTCGAAGTCCCGGTATACAGCGGGTAGAGCCGGTGGTACTGGGGTAGTAGAGGTTAATGCTGGAACGGGCGGAAATGGCAGAGCAAAGTTTTGCCGATGCTGGTCGCAGGTGGGACTAGCGAAAGAGATAGTGTTTGTTTCCCAATCAATACTGGGACTATGTCCTTTAATCCAGTTAATTCCCAAGACCACTTCAAATCGGATAGGGGCTATAGTGAAGTCTATTTGTTCCCAGTGGGAACCAATTCCCATTGCCACCCCTATGGTGCGGTGATCAACTGGACCCCCCTGGAATTGGCTCCCGTCCATTTGAGCAAATTGGACGGGGGCGGGTAAAGCCTCTGAGTCGGCTCTGAGTGCAGCAAACGTGGCTTCGCTTATGAGAGTGCGACAGCAACCGGAGTCAATTAGTGCTTTGACGGGGATTTGTGGACCTCCGTTAAGTTGTTGTAAAACTGCATCCACGTAGACGGTGGAGTCCACTTCTTTGATTTTGGTAGGAGCATTCGGTTTGATAGGAAGATCCTGAGAGGTCTGTGGAGATGCTCCATTCACCACAGACCGGAGCCGTTTTTTGACAAGTCGAGGGGAGATTCCAGGTTTAAGGCTGGAGAAATCCAAGGGTTTTCCTCATCCGAAGAGGGAAAGCTGTCCCCCAATGGGGCACTTGTAATCCGAGACCCGGCGGGGTCGTTGGAAGCAGGCAGGGAGGCTGGGTCCCCGGCATGGAGTGCAGAGGGTGTGGGCCTTCCCGGAGCTGCGCTGCGGGTGGCCGCGGTGCCTCTGCGTGGTGGACGACCTCGGGCGCGGGTTGTCGTGCTGGGACGAAATAATTCCTGGCGGCGTGGGCAAACGGCTGCAAAGTGGCCCATTTCTCCGCATGTAAGACAGGCACCCCTCTGAAATCGGGCTTCACGTTCCTGGAGCGGACGTGGGGGATTTCGTGGGACGAGCAGTGGTGCCTTGGGTTGAGGCTTTTGGGTGCCCTTCTCCTTGTGCTTTTGACGGACGAGAGAAATAAAGCGGCGGCGGCTTTCCACTTCCTCGGCTAATAGGATCCAGCCTTCGAGGGTATCGGGATCGCCCCGCATGTAAGACCAGTTCAGAATGTCAGGATGCAAGGCTTCCCTGAAATGATGGATTAGGGTGGTCTCGGGCCAACCTACAATTTTACTTGCCAGTCGCTGAAATTCATCGGCAAATTCCCGAACTGTAGCAGAGCCTTGTTTTAATTGTAAGAGTTCCGTTTTGGCTCTTTCCCCCAGGAAGGGGTCCTCAAACCTCCTTCTCAGGGCAGTCATGAAGTTGTTGAGGGAACGAATCGCACGAGAGCGGGTGTCAAACTGGAGGACCATCCAGTCAGCCGCTTTGCCTGTCAGGAGGGAAGCTACGTACCGCACCCGGCTATCTTCCGTGGGGAAAAGTTGACCTTGTTCTCGCATATAACTGTCCACTTGATGCAAGAAACAAGGCAAAGTCTCAAGAGATCCGTCATACGTAGTCCTCAATTTGAGTTGCTTCCAAGGGCCGGGCGCGGGTTGACCCGGTTGCATGGGTGGTCCGGGCGGAGGAGCAACAGGAGCTCCAGGAGGTAAGGGTGGAGCAGGCACATTAGCGGGTGGTTGTACGGGTACCCCCTGACCCGGTATCGGAACGGGCTGTCTCTGAGCTATCAGGGTTTGTTGTAATTGCCTGCTCTCTTGAAGCATAAGTTCCATTACTTCCTGGAGTTGATCAACACGGTCGGAGAGCTCCCGATTCTGGGCTCGTAAAAGATGAACCTCCTCACTTGGGCCACCAGTAAGATGAGGCTTACTGGTTCGGAAGCTCGTGGCCCATTGAGAGCTATCCCCATATAAATCCTCGTCTTCAGACTCATCTGAGTCTCGACGTCGGTCAGCCAAACGGCGTGCGCGTTGGGTCGCACGCGACGGGACAAACGCCGGGGAAAAAGTTAGACCTGATAGTCCCAGTACATAGTCCTTGGGGCGCGTGTCCACGTTCGCCTGATTCCTAATCCTTGCTGCAGCCGCCCTGGCTGCTTCCGCCGCCTCTCTCTCTCTTGCGACCCTAGCCGCTTCGGCGGCTTGCTGATCCGCAAGAACTTTGGCGTTCTCAAGTCTTAGGGCAGTCTCTGCCGTAATGCGCGGCAAAAGTTCTGTCTCGAGGAGCAAGAGTATGGGGTCAGGTTCCCCGCCCAGCAGAGGTTGTACTCGAACCGCCAGTGCGGATGCCTCGGCTCCAAACGTCGGGGTCAAAACTTGAGCCAAGGTGGCTACCGGGGTGTCCTTTGTACATTCCACAAGGAGAAGAGCGGTGCTAATAGCGACTCGCTTGGCCTCAGCCTGGCAGCTGGCCGCATCCGGGATCAGGGAAAAACCCTCCGGCGGGGCTCCCGCCATGGTAGAAAGAGTTTGTCGAGAAATAAGATTATCCAAAAGTCCAGTTAATATTTGTAAATCCTCAGTCGCCAATCGGGCATCGTCCAGTAATTGATCCAAGTCCTGAAGATCTAAACGAGCATCAGTATCCTCCGATGTTAACATCCAGAGACGTCCTGTAAGAGATTGCCACTGCGCCTGTACCAGTCCCCTCAAGCGGCAAACCTCTCGGGTCGTCCGGAAAAGTTCAGCGATTAAGTCTTGTAACAGAGTAGGGTCCTCTGAGAAGGGCTCCAGGGTAGTAGATCACCTGGAGAGCTGCACAGCTCCCATCCAAGTGGCAGGCGAACCCCCCTGGGCTCCAGCCTGGCTAGGAGAACGGTGAAGATGAGAGATAGCTGTCATAATGTCAGCCCTTGGCCCACAGAACCAGAAATCACCACAAAGTCATATAGAGTCCAAACAGATGGCTTTTACTGATCAAATAGGCATACAGTGCAAACGAATAAAATGACAGCTATGAGAGGCTCACTAGCTGGGAGATATTATAAGGCAGGAAAGGCGGGAGATTACACGCATGAATACAGTTTCCCAGGAGCTGAGTTCCCAGGCCTAGGTATGCGACCTTGGGGGGCAGACAATACAGCACAGAGACAGAGGCAATAACGAAACCGAGATAGCAGCCTGACACACAGCGAGGGGGACACAGCCACCAAATGGCTTCCACCAAATGGCTGCTGTAGGAGGTGGAGCCAGCCACAAAACGGCTGCCAGGGCTTACCTTCAGTCGCATAGTTTGCCTTTGTGGTGGCTACTGCTGAAGCAACATTTTTAAAAATCTGCACAGCCAATCAGATCTCCAGTGACCAGTCAGAAGCCTTGCTGGGCAAAAGCCCCACCTAGCCCCTTTCACTTCCTAAAAACAGTTGGCAGGACTAGGAAAGGTGTCAAAGGGTGCCATGGTGCTAGGGATGCCAGCGTCCAGGTGGGACCTGGGGACTAGGGTTGCCAGCCTCCAGGTACTGGAAAAAGTTAAGCACTGGTACTAAGTAAACTGGCTGTATCAAAGAATAGTACTCGGCTCCCAAAAAATGAGCAAAACGTACATCAAGTGCAAGCATATATCTTGAGTGCTAAACATCAAACACCCATTCTAAGTGATAAATACAAAATTACAAAATACACACAACTGAACAAGACAAAAGAACAAGACAAAAAAAATCCTGGAAGATTTTTGAAGATAAACATTATACTAGGGCTGTTGATTCGGTTCGGCCCGAACTGAAAAACATCCGAATTTCCCCTGATTCGGTGGTTTTTAGTTCGGGATGAACCAAACTCAAAAATGGCGGGCAACCCGGGGAACCAAATTCAGCGAATTCGGGAGTTCACGAATAAATCCGGCCAATTCGGGGCGGCAGTAAGCAGCATAACCGTCAGTAAGCAGCATTCTCCTTCCCCGGCCAATCGGTGGCCAAGCTGGGTCTTCTTCTGCCCAATCAGTCAGGATTGAGTACTGGAGGAATCAGCTGATGTGCGGCCCGGCCGGGGAGAGAGAGAGAGAGGGAAATCCTCGTGTGTGTGTGTGGGGGGGGGGTGTTTTTGCACATTCACTCCTTTCCGTGGCTGCAGGGGGCGTATTTTGGGGGGTACAGACCCCAAACTTTCAGCAGAGATTCAGACAAACCTTCTTAAGAGCCCACCCAAGTTTTGTAAACATTGGGTCAGAGGGTCCCGAGATATGGGCTCTCCCCTTTTTTCTTTACATGGCTGCAGGGGGCACATTTTTGGGGGTACAGACCCCAAACTTTCAGTGGAGCTTCAGATGAGCCTTCTTAAGATACCCGCCAAGTTTTGTAAACATTGGGTCAGGGGGTCTCGAGATATGGGCTCCACCCCTTTTCCTTCCCCCTTTTCCATTTACGTGGCTGCAGGGGGCGCTTTTTTGGGGATACAGCCCCCAAACTTTCAGCATAGCTTCAGACAATCCTTCTTAAGATACCACCCTAGTTTTGTAAAGATGGGTTCAGTGGGGGCAGAAATATTGGCTCCCCCCTTTTCTGTTTCCGTGGCTGCAGGGGGCGCATTTTTGAGGGTGCAGATCCCAAACTTTGAGCGGAGCTTCAGACAAGCCTTCTTAAGAGACCAGCCAAGTTTTGTAAACATTGGGTCAGGTTTCGAGATATGGGCTTTCCCCTTTCCCCTATTGGGATGAATGGATCAGTTGATCCTGTGCATCTCCAGAGCAAAACGTCCCGTGCCTAATTGGAATCGTCTTGGATTACAAGTCCTCCCCAGCCCCTCCTGCTGGAACAGAAGACAGCCACAGTAAGACCCCTTTGGGGGCTTTAATCTATAATTTTTCTCCTGTGTGTGTGTGTGGGGGGGGGAAGCAGAGTCTGTGTGTGTGTGGGGAGGGAGCAATTTCTGTGGGTGGGGGGGAAGCCAAAGGGGGCTTTTCTGGTTCTGCCTGGGGGGGTGTTCCCCCTTGAGTCTCTCTCTCCCTGGTTTGAGGGGGGGTTTCAGTTGTGTGTCTTCAGGCTTTCCCTCATTCATAAGAGCGGTTAGGTCTATTTGGATGCTTGCTCAAAACTGGTTTTCAAATGGTGACTTAAAGAATGCATTTGGAGTCCCATGCAAAAGGGGAAATTCCACCCCTCCTGCTCATTATGCGTAGCTAGCTACCTCTGTCCCTTTCCATGGTTTGCAAACTCCCAGGTGTCAGGTGTTGCATTGCACAGTTGCAAAGGTGTTGCTTACAAGGTTGTGTCACTTTGTAGTGGTGTTGCAATGCTTTGCAAACTTCTGAGCTGTTTGTCGGGGCTGGGAGCTTTTTGCGTGGGCGGCAAGCTCTGCTCAGACATGCACATTAAGGGTGGGGGGACCCCTTTCAGGAACCATATCTCAGCCCCCCCTGACCCAATCTTTACAAAACTTGGGGGGTCTTTCAAGAAACATCCTTTGAAGCTCCGCTGAAAGTTTGGGACCTCTACCTCCAAAAATGCCCCCCCAGAGCCGCGGAAAGGCGCGGTTGTGTTTTTAATGGCTTTATTGGGCCGAATTGTTTTCCCGAACTTTGAATTCCCGCCGAATTGCACGGACCCGAAGCGGGGGAGTTCGGACTTCAGCATATCCCGAATCTAAACGGGCTGAATTCAGCAGAACCCGAACTATACCGAATTTTTTTTAATTCAACAGCCCTACATTATACTTACCATAATGGAACAACATATTCTCTGAACTTACCATTATATTGCTGTAGCTTTGTGTTCAGCTACATTTTGTCGTTCTTTTGTCTTGTTCAGTTGTGTGTATTTTGTAATTTTGTATTTATCACTTAGAGCGGGTGTTTGATGTTGTTTCGCACTCAATATATATGCTTGCACTTGATGTACTTTTGCTCATTTTTGGGAGCCGAGTACTATTCTTTGTTACAACCTCCAGGTAGTAGCTGGAGATCTCCTGCTATTACAACTGATCTCCAGCGATAGAGATCAGATCCCCTGGAGAAAATGGCCCCTCTGGCAATTGGACTCTATGGCCCTCAGGCTCTGCCCCCAAAATCTTCAGGTATTTCCCAATCCAGAGCTGGCAACCCTACTGGGGATGCTTGGAATTACAGCTCATATTCAGTTACAGAGATCAGTTCCCCTGGAGAAAATGGATGCTTTGGAGTGTGGACTTTATGACACTCTCTCCCACTGAGGTGTCCTTCCCAGTTCCACCACCAAATCTCCAGAGGTTTCCCAACCTGGAGCTGGCCACCCCACCCTAACCTTTTGCCAGTGGAAAGAGGGGACCTGGCGACACTACATGGCACCCATGGGCACCACACTGGGGACCTCTGAGCTAGATGATCACCCTGGAAAGAGGGAATGGCATGGAGCACTAGCCAGGCAGGGAGAGTTGCCCTCGCTGCTAGGATGTGAACTACGAACAAACAAACGCCTTTATTGGCATTGGAGTAAAATATACAAAACAATTACACTAAAACCATAGTATACAGGTACATCTAATCCCCATTGGCTTTGCAATAAAATCAATTTAATAGGCTAAGTGGATTACTTGCTTTTGCAGTCGTAAGCCGCCCGTATTTAATACAAAGGCGATCACATTCTTTGATTGCAGTCTTTAAGAACCTTGCCACCAATTCAATTTTTATTGGGTCCTGTATGGTCATAAGACGGGACACCTTGTTTTTGACGGGTAACCATTCCCTGTCTGCAAAAATCGGTCTATTAATTGTGATCGACCCCTAGCATACAATGAAGAGTTAAGTAGGACATGGAGGACTGATTCTATTACGCTCTCCCCAAAGGGAAAAACCCTGTCTGAATATGGGACGTTATTAAATCTTCTGTGGAGCAGGGCTGATAGAAGGACATGAAATCTAGTGAGCATATAAGCTCTTCTCAGTTGGAGATCAGTAAAACACGTAGTGTAATGTGCCAAAGCCTGATTATGTGGCCAGGTTTCCCAACATAGAGGGGAACCTCTACTGCTTGCTGATCTTCTGAGCTCCTGCAATTCTATGTCTAAAAATCTGTGCTTAATCAACTCAAACTCTGAATTCTCTGTAAGACAGAGCAGAGAGGCCAAGGGGATTTCATTGATCTAATTTTGGTTTCAATATGGGTTATCCAACTGAATCATTCAAATTCTGTTAGCATATGATGGACAAAGCTATTTGAATTTGACTTAAAGTGCCATTGTAACCAGAATTTTGTTGTCATAAACCAGGCTCTGGCTTCCAAGTGAATCTGGCATGTTTCTAGGCACAAGGATGCATGAAGAACACAGGAAGGTATTCCGAGAATTTTCTGTAGGAATTTGGATTGCATTTTTCTGATATCCTGGTTTAAAGTGTGGTTCCAGGTTGGAATTCCATATAAAAGGAACTAGGATGTGAACTAATAGGGGAGGCCTTACAAAACTTCTTTTAGATCTAGCCCAAATATTTAAGAGCCAGACAGATTTTTCAGCCTTCAGATTTATGTATTTTAACGGACATATTTTCTAATTATTGCTACCCTAAATCCTAATCCTAACCTTTTCTCATAATGTTATTAAAACTTTGACAAAAACTGTGGCATATAAACAAACACAGGGACAGCCTTGGCTGGTGTCACCATACCAAAAAGCTAACGTTTGTCTCCAGCCTCACTTTTCCCTAGGGTTGCCAGGTCCCTCTTTGCCACCGGTGGGAGGTTTTTTTGGGGGGGAGCCTGAGGAGGGCGGGGTTTGGGGAGGGGAGGGACTTCAATGCCATAGCATCCAAATTGCCAAAGCGGCCATTTTCTCCAGGGAAACTTATCTCTATTGGCTGGAGATCAGTTGTAATAGCAAGAGATCTCCAGCTACTACCTGGAAGTTGGCAAGCCTACTTCTCATCATTCCATTCTTGTTTTAAAAAGCTCCATTCAACTGAATATTGGAGCCTGTCTAGAAAGTAGTGGGTTAAGAAATGAACTTATCTCCCATTCTTTAGTGGTGTAAGATTAACATAAAAACATGCAAATATTGAATCCTAAACTTAGCTGGTTTGCTCATTACCAACTGATATCAAGACTTAAAAGTGATTGCACGATAGCAGGGAAGTGGAAAGAAGAAACAGAATTTGAGAAAATAATAATAAAATCCAAACAGCACCTGTTGGGTAAAATATACACAATATATACAAATATACAAACTACTTCTAAAACACGACACGGAAGCAGAACAGATAAAAACTTGTGTAATCAAGTGGATGGAAAATTTTAAAGGAAGTATCCCACTGGAAAATGGGGTGGTGCGCTGGACGAGTAAGACGTTCCCTCAGGCTGTCCTGGGGGAAATCCAAGTTTGCGCTAATTTAGGGGTGATATATGCACCCCAATTCGACCCTTGCAAGTGGGTCGGACAGCAGGAACTCCCTGCAGCCCATAAACGCAGTGTGACCTCCCAAAGACTCTGAGGGAGCTTTATAAGCCCCCCAGAGCTCTGGACGCCGGTCCTGCGAGGGCACATAGGGAAAGGAATCGCCAAAACGCCAAAACGCAACTTTGGCATAAGGCTCTACCCTCCACCACCTTAATACCAACATAAAGGACTATTTTAAGAGAAGAACCTCACCTCTCGATGCCTAAGTGAGTACAAAGAACCCTTCGTCTTTTACTGGCATTTTCGAATAACCGGGGGGTAGATGAAGATATTCCCAGTACCTCTGCTCCTCCCTTATTTTAATCGGGAAAGTTTGATTTGTAAATTCCATCAGGATTAGCGGCAGGAGCCTTATCAAACAGATCAGCTTAAATCAAAACAAAGAGTTGGAAGGACGCTTAGATGACGGACTAAAATCTCTACCAATGAGAAGCAACTCTGAGGGAAGGGGAGGGCGAATTTCTTCCTGATTCTCTGGTGAAAAAGAATTTCCTGCCACGTTAGCAGCAAGGGATTCATCAGACCGGAAGCCCCTCTATACCACCCTCTCTATCATCTGAGTCACAACAACAGGAAGCAAGCTGGAGGACCGGATATGCGTCGCACTTGAGTAACACAGAAATAATTCCTGAAGGAAACAACCATCGAGATGAGGCGGTAGAAGGTCCACGGCAAATACAACTTCCGGAATACTTCCTGGTAGATCCGACCTAGAGCGTCCAGTAAAACACGTTGGTATTTCAAAACTTTATTAAGCTGTTTTAAAGCCAAATTCAGCTCTATTCAACCCGAAAAATTATTAAGCTGATCATTGAATTACCCTCTATTAACCACCATCTGGAGGGCCCTGTCTGAGGACATGACTTTTACCAGCCTTATATGTAAATGTCTGGAACCCGAACCCGTTCTGGCTCACTGCATAGCCCTGCCTATACTAAACTGAAGGACTCAGCACAAGTTTTAGCTATGGATAAGAAATTACAGGATATGTTAGCCAAACAAACAGAAGCAACAAATAAGCAGCTTGAACAGATGTCTACACAGATGTCTACACAGATGGCACAGTTAACTTCTATGATGACAAATCTAGGCCAAGCATCTCAAGCTATTGACCATAAATTGGATGTGGTAACAGGAGATCTTAAAGAAGTAAAAACTCAAATGAGTACTATGCAGTCAGATATGCAAGCAATGGATTCATCAATAAAGCAAGTGATGGAAGAGCATAAGGATACAAAGAAAAAATTAGCAAGCCAAGAAAAACAGATTGAAGCAATACAATTAAATCAGACAACAGTAAAAGATCAAATAGCCATGATGGAGATGAGAGTGAGAGAGGCCAACCTTCGTCTGCGCAACCTTCCAGATATGATGGGAGATAACAAAGAAACTGTAGTCCCAAATCTGGCTTACCTGTTTCAGATGGACGAACAAGAATTGAACCAAGCTATTAACAGAGTATACAGAATACCATTACCTGCTAGAATGAAAAGATCTAAGCCAAGAGACCTGATGATAGTGTTCTATGACACTAGGATTAAGGATAAGATCATGAAGATGCATTATGACAACCCGGTGTCAGCAGGAGACATTCCTCTAATTTTATTAAAGGACATACCAAGACATTTACTCTCACAGAGGAATAATTACAAAGAATTTGTGTCTGTTTTGAAAGCTAATGGTATCAAATATCGCTGGATTATGCCACAAGGCTTGGCTTTTACCTACAAAGAAATGAAAATGACAATTACATCTACAGCAGATGTGGGGAAATTTCTGAGAAAATATAAATCAGATCTTAAAGGATTAACTGGGGATCAAAAGGAAGAGGAAGAAGAACAAGAAGAAGAAGAAGAACCACAGGGAGCAGCAGGAGGAACTAAATTATAGACTGCATATTTTGCTTCAATAATCATTGTACCATGGCAAAAGTAATTTCTTGGAATGTGAATGGTTTGAATGAAAAAACTAAAAGGGCTAGAATTTTTAAATATCTACAGAAGTATAAATACTCCCTAATTTGTTTACAAGAGACTCATATAGCAAAAAAACACAAAAAATATTTGGATAGACAAATGCTTGGACAAGCATTTGTGGCATCGGCCGAAACAAAAACTAAGGGAGTAGTAATATATGCTCATTCTAGCCTTAGTCCTGAACTACTATATAAAGACAACGGAGAATTGTAATTATAAAAACCAAAATATTGGGGCAAAAGACGATTGTGGTAGGAATATATGCTCCCAATGAAGGAAAAACAAAATTTTATGGACAATTGCATGAACTGATCTCTCAGTATGCCAATGACCAGATTTTATTGATGGGTGACTTAAATGGCGTTATTCTCCCAATTTTGGATAAAAAATCAAAAGCAAAAGACGAAAATGAAGGATGTTTACCTAAAACTTTCTTCACCATGGCTACAGAATTGGAATTACAAGACATCTGGAGAACAATGAATACTACAGCCAAAGAATATACCTTTTATTCAGCGAGACATGACTCACACTCCAGAATAGACATGATTTGGTCTAGTAAATCAATTTTTACGCAACTACGTAAAATACATATTTTACCAAGAACTTTTTCTGATCACAATCCGGTTACATTTGAGTGGAACAATAAACAAGCATTCAGATGGCGATTGAATGATAAACTTTTAAAGGAAAATAAGATTCAAAAAGAATTATATGATCTGATTAAAGATTTTTTTGAAGTCAATCTTAATGGAGAAACTACGTTGAATATAGTGTGGGATGCGTTTAAAGCAGTTCTAAGAGGATTTATGATACAGAAACATGCAGTGTGGAGGAAAACTCAACTACAATTTACCAATAATATACTTTGGGATTTACAAAATTTGGAACAAAAACTTGTTATGGCGTTACAAGAAGAAGAGAAAAATGAAATACAAATGAAGATTTCTGTATCTAAACATCAATTAAATTTGGTCATAATGGAGGAAATGAACAAAAACTTAAAATTTGCCAAACAAAAATATTTTGAACATGCTAATAAACCTGGGAAATTTTTAGCAACACAACTGAAAGACTCATTTCAGAAGAAGATTATAACAAAAATTCAAACTGCTAAAGGACCAGTCCATTCAACTACAGATATACAAAAAGAATTTGTTTCATTTTACACTAAGCTGTATCAGAAAGAAAATATTTCAAAACAGAAAATAGATAAGTTTTTAAGTTCAATACAGATGAATATTCTTTCAACAGACCAACGAGAATGGATAGATGCTCCAATCACAAGGGAAGAAATACAAGAAGCAATAATGAAACAAAAGCCGGATAAGACACCTGGACCAGATGGAATAACTGCTCTATTTTATAGAACATATAGTGACAACTTAGCAGACTTTTTTGTATCACTTTGCAATACAATTTTGGATAAGGGAGTAGCCCCAGAAACTTGGTCGCATGCATATATATCGTTGATACCTAAGGAAGGAAGAGACCCAGAAAGAACATCAAATTATAGACCTATTTCGTTGTTAAATGTGGATTATAAGATTTATGCCTCGGTCTTATCGAATAGGATAAGAAAATTTATTAAAGACCTTATACATGAAGACCAGGTGGGCTTTGTTCCAGGAAGGCAAATTAAAGACAATATAAGAATCTTATTGGACTCATTAGAATATTATGATCAGAATATACAACGATCAGCCGCCTTTGTATTTTTGGATGCGGAAAAAGCCTTTGATATGGTCTCATGGGACTTTATGGAAAAAACATTGGTAAAATTAAATTTTGGAGACCGTTTTTTGAAAGGTATATCAGCTATTTATACATCCCAACATGCGAAAATTTTGGTGAATGAATCAATGTCGGAAAATTGTCAAATTAAGAAAGGAACTAGACAAGGCTGTCCTTTGTCTCCGTTATTATTTTTGTTGGTGTTGGAAACATTATGTTGTAAACTAAGGAGTATGGAGGACATTCGCGGTCTAAAAATTAAAAAACATGAATTTAAATTGAGAGCATTCGCGGATGACCTCCTGTTAATTCTGGAAAACCCAACACAATCAATGAAGTTACTAGAAGAGACTCTGGACGATTTTGGGGAAATATCGGGATTTAAAGTTAATCAAGAAAAAACAAAGACAATATTCAAGAATTTATCAGAAATAGAACAACAGGAATTCATCTCGTTTACAGGTTGGGAGAAGGCCAATAAAGTTAAATATCTGGGAATCTGGATCTCAGCGAAGAACAAAGAATTGTTAACCAACAACTACTTTAAATTATGGGGTAAAATAAAAACTGATATGACTATTTGGTCAAATAAAAAGTTGTCACTATTGGGACGTATTTCAACAATTCAAATGAATGTGTTACCAAGGATGCTCTTCTTATTCCAAAATTTGCCTATAATATCACATGTTAAATACTTTGATACTTGGAGGAAGGACATTTTAAACTTCATCTGGCAAGGGAAAAAACCGAGGATTGCTTATAAATACTTGGTGGACCTTAAAGTTAGAGGAGGTTTAGCACTACCAAACTTTCAACTTTACGCTGAAGCGGTAGCCTTAACATGGCTAAAAGACTGGATAACCTTATCAAATACACGTTTACTGGAGCTTGAAGGCTTTAATAATATTAGTGGATGGCATGGCTATTTATGGTATGACAAAATTAAGATACAAGCATCATTTAGGAATCATATAATCAGGTCCTCTCTACTGCGTATCTGGATGAAATATAAACATATTTTGGAACCAACAACTCCGATGTGGATTTCACAGCAAGAAATGCTAACATTACGTCCACTTAGACCGGACAAATTTATAATTTACCAGGAATTAATTAATTGGGAGGGGGAAAATGTTCATTAAAGGAATTTCAATTTCTCAAAGAGGATTTACAATGGTTGCAATATTGTCAGATTAAATCAGTTTTTGTACAAGATATGAAAAATGGATTTTCTAAAGAAAAGTCCCCTTTCCACAAGATGTTACTAGAAAACAATCTGAAACTGATCTCTAAAATGTACAATCTACTTTTAACATTATATTGTGAGCAGGAGATAATTAAACCAACTATGATTGATTGGGCTCAAAATATCGGACATGATATTGCTTTAAATAAATGGGAAAGACTTTGGTCAAAAGATTTGAAAGGAATAAATGCGCAATCATTTCGAGAAAACATTTATAAAATGATGTATAGATGGCATTTAACACCTAAGAAGATGGCAAAGATATATAAAGTGACATCCCCTAAATGTTGGAAATGTAATACGGAAATTGGTTCCTTTTACCATATGTGGTGGACTTGTGATAAAGCTAAAGATTTTTGGGATATGATATACAATGAACTGAGACTAATAGTACAAAAAAATATACCCAAAACACCAGAAATGATGCTATTAAGTATGATACCTGACGACTTGCTAATACAAAGAACTTTTTTGATCTATGCTACAACAGCTGCGAGACTGCTTTATGCAGCAAAATGGAAGGGGGCAGAAATTCCCGAGAAAAAAGACTGGATTGGGAAAATGTTTGAATTGGTGGAAATGGCAAAACTTACAGCCATTTTAAATGAAAAAGACAATGTTCGATTTTTAGGGGAATGGGAGGATTGGATGAAATATTGTGAATATGAATTAAAACTGGGGAAAATGGAAGAATACTTATTAATCTGATCTAGAAGACACAATTAATATTAAGAGTTATAATCATTTATATTAATAGAAGATGTTTTATGAAAGTTAAATGAATTTATGATAGTTAAGATCAGATCAATTACGATGGGATGAATGTTTTATTAAGAGGCGGAGAGAGGTGATGGGGAAGCCATAAATTTTCCTCTAATTTGTTTTTTTTGTTATGAATTCAAGAAATTATAACAACATAGAGTTAGAATTTTGAATTTCATATTGCTTTTATTGTTATTCACTATCATGGAAAATTTGTATTATAAAAACCAATAAAATTATTATAAAAAAAAAAGAAAATTGGGAAAATTTATGGAAGAAAGGGATGAAATTCACGGTTAGTCAAAACATCATAGAGAACTAGTTTAAAATGTTTTACCGCAGGTACATCACCCCTAATGATATTCAAAATATAGACAAATCAACATCAGGAATGTGCTGGAAATGTCACAGTAATACGGGCACGTTTTATCATTGTTGGTGGACATGTGGTAGAGTACAGATATTTTGAAAAGAAATACATAAAAATATCAAGAAAATACTTAAACAGCATATTGATTTTGATCCTAAAATGTTTCTACTTAACATAATGCCAAGGAATATCAAAAAAGACCATCACATTATGATTAAATATCTAGTAACAGCGGCAAGAATAGTAATAGTGACAATGGGGAAATCTGATTGTATCCTAGATACTACAACCTGGCTGGAAAAATCGAGCGAATATGCCAACAATGCAAGACTCACCGATCTTCTAAAAGACAGAACATACGAATACCATCAAAAACACTGGGAACCCTTTTATATATTTCTGAAAGGTTGTGAACTATGAAACGATAAACCTTTGATGTATAAAATTACATAGAAACCAGAGAGGATAAGGGAGAACAAGGGAATAAAAAAGAGTAAGAATAACTCATAAGTAACTATAGGGCAGGGAAAAAAAAGTTCTTGAACAACACAAAACTGGTTTAATAGGGAATAAATGTTAATTAAACCAATGTTTGATGGAGGTTAACCTTAAACTCAAGCAAATATGTTTGCATAAATGTATTTAGATTGACTATGATCAGAAAAAGGGAATATATCTGTAACTCAATTAGGATGTTAGAAAAAGTGGGGGTACCCCTTCCCCCTTTTTTTTGTCTTTTTCTTTTCTTTATATCACCCTTTATATGTAAAATTAATAAAACTTGTTAAAAAAAACATGCAAATAGCTAAAATGGTCATTTATTTTTATGCCCTACAGCAAAATGTATTCTGATGTAAAATGATGAATAAGCTTTGTGTCAGGACTGTTAGTTTCGTTTTCCCACCAGCTTGCCTTCAAGGATTGTTTTGCATTTTTGGCCTCTTTGAAGCCGACAGTAACCCGTGAGAACTGTGGCGCCTCTGTACTGTTTGTAATCTGTAATCTCATGTAACTGTACTGTACTGTTGAATGCTTTTTTCACTGCTTTTATATTATCAAGTGCCAGTGTCAGGCTGCTATCTCGGTTTCAGTATTGTTTCTGTGTCTGTACTGTACTGTCTAGCCTCAAGGTCGACCACACATACCAAGGCCTGGGAATGCTGCTCCTGGGAAAGTGTACTCGTTTATGTGTGCTGATGCTGTATAATCTCCCGCCATTTACTGCCTTATATTATCGTTCAGCTAGTGAGACTCTCATAGCTGCCATAGTCCCCTGTATGCACTGTATTGCCTTTTTGACCAGTAAAAGCCATCTGCTTGGACTCTATATGACTCTGTGGTGATTTCTGGTTCGAAGGGTCAGGAGCTTACAGCCAGCCAGTTTGCTCCATTGCTGTCGTGGGTTCTTTTGCTCTGTTAACCTATGCGACCAGTAAACCAGCTTCTTTGGACAACTTCGTCTCCTGCTGTGGTTTGTGGTTCCGAATAGGACAAGTGCTGACACTTTGCTTGGGGAAAGTCTTGGCATGCAGAAGGTCCCAGGTTCAGTCCCCAGCATCCCCAGTTAAATAGTAGGTGACAGTAAATACCTGAGACCCTGGAGAGCTGCTGCCAGTCTGAGTAGACAATACTGATCTGTTCATGTGGGTACTGAGGACTGCTGAGAGAAATACTAGCCACCACAAAGAAATTTCTAGGCAACATGGCAATCTGGCATCTGGGATTTGTCAAGCCTGCGCTAGTCAAATGAATATAATTCAGGTACATCACCCCTAATGATATTCAAAATATAGACAAATCAACATCAGGAATGTGCTGGAAATGTCACAGTAATACGGGCACGTTTTATCATTGTTGGTGGACATGTGGTAGAGTACAGATATTTTGAAAAGAAATACATAAAAATATCAAGAAAATACTTAAACAGCATATTGATTTTGATCCTAAAATGTTTCTACTTAACATAATGCCAAGGAATATCAAAAAAGACCATCACATTATGATTAAATATCTAGTAACAGCGGCAAGAATAGTAATAGTGACAATGGGGAAATCTGATTGTATCCTAGATACTACAACCTGGCTGGAAAAATCGAGCGAATATGCCAACAATGCAAGACTCACCGATCTTCTAAAAGACAGAACATACGAATACCATCAAAAACACTGGGAACCCTTTTATATATTTCTGAAAGGTTGTGAACCCCTTCCCCCTTTTTTTTGTCTTTTTCTTTTCTTTATATCACCCTTTATATGTAAAATTAATAAAACTTGTTAAAAAAAACATGCAAATAGCTAAAATGGTCATTTATTTTTATGCCCTACAGCAAAATGTATTCTGATGTAAAATGATGAATAAGCTTTGTGTCAGGACTGTTAGTTTCGTTTTCCCACCAGCTTGCCTTCAAGGATTGTTTTGCATTTTTGGCCTCTTTGAAGCCGACAGTAACCCGTGAGAACTGTGGCGCCTCTGTACTGTTTGTAATCTGTAATCTCATGTAACTGTACTGTACTGTTGAATGCTTTTTTCACTGCTTTTATATTATCAAGTGCCAGTGTCAGGCTGCTATCTCGGTTTCAGTATTGTTTCTGTGTCTGTACTGTACTGTCTAGCCTCAAGGTCGACCACACATACCAAGGCCTGGGAATGCTGCTCCTGGGAAAGTGTACTCTGTTTATGTGTGCTGATGCTGTATAATCTCCCGCCATTTACTGCCTTATATTATCGTTCAGCTAGTGAGACTCTCATAGCTGCCATAGTCCCCTGTATGCACTGTATTGCCTTTTTGACCAGTAAAAGCCATCTGCTTGGACTCTATATGACTCTGTGGTGATTTCTGGTTCGAAGGGTCAGGAGCTTACAGCCAGCCAGTTTGCTCCATTGCTGTCGTGGGTTCTTTTGCTCTGTTAACCTATGCGACCAGTAAACCAGCTTCTTTGGACAACTTCGTCTCCTGCTGTGGTTTGTGGTTCCGAATAGGACAAGTGCTGACACTTTGCTTTTCTGGTTCGAAGGGTCAGGAGCTTACATTATGGCAGCTAACTCTCACCTTCTTCATTGTACTACTTGTCAGGCTGGAGCCCAGGGGGGTTCGCCTGCCACTTGGATGGGAGCTGCGAGTCTCTCCGAGTGACCTACTATCCTGGATTCCTCTCGGAAGGATCCCACCCTGGTACAGGACATAGTCGCTGAACTCTTCAGGACTACCCTAGAGGTTTGCCGCTTGAGGGACCTGGTACAGGAACAGTGGCAATCTATAAAAGGGATTCTCTGGATGTTAACGTCGGAGGATACTGATACTCGTTTAGATCTTCAAGACTTGGATCAATTGCTGGACGATGCCCGGTTGGCAACTGAGGATTTACAAGTACTAACTGGACTTTTGGATAATCTTATTTCTCGAGAGACTCTTTCCTCTAGTTCTGCCATGGCAGGAGCCCCGCCAGAGGGTTTTTCCCTCATACCGGATGCGGTCAGCTGTCAGGCTGAAGCCAAGCGGGTCGCTATTCGCACCGCTCTTCTCCTTGTGGAATGTACAAAGGACACCCCGGTAACCACCTTGGCTCAAGCTTTAACCTCGACCTTTGGAGCCGATGCACCCGCACTGGTGGTTCAAATACAACCCTTGCTGGGCGGGGAACCCGACCCCATACTCTCACTCCTGGAAACAGAACTTTTACCGCGCATTACGGCGGAGGCTGCCTTAAGACTTGAGAACGCCAAAGTTCTTGCGGATAAGGAAGCCGCCGAAGCGGTTAAGGTCGCAAGAGAGAGAGAAGCTGCTGAAGCAGCCAAGGTGGCAACAGCAAGGGTTAGGGATCGGGCGAAAATGGATACGCGTCCCAAGGACACTGTACAAGGGCTATCAGGTCTGTCATTTTCCCCGGCATTTGTCCCGTCGCGCGCGACCCAACGCGCACGCCGTCTGGCTGACCGACGTCGAGACTCAGGAGAGTCTGAAGACGAGGATCTATATGGAGAAAGCTCTCAATGGGCCACGAGCTTCCGGACCAGTAAACCTCATCTTACTGGTGGCCCAAGTGAGGAGGTTCACCTCTTACGAGCCCAGAACCGGGAGCTCTCCGACCGTGTCGATCAACTCCAAGAGCTAATGGAACGTATGCTTCAGGATAACAGGCAATTACAACAAACCCTGATAGCCCAGGCACAGCCCGTTCTGATACCGGGTCAGGGGGTGCCCATCCAGCCACCCCAGCCACCCGCTAATGTGCCTGCTCCACCCCTGCCTCCCGGAGCTCCCGTTGTTCCTCCTCCCGGACCACCCGTGCATCCAGGACAGCCTGCGCCCGGCCCCTGGAAGCAACTCAAATTGAAGACTACGTACGATGGATCTCTCGAGACTCTGCCTTGTTTCTTGCATCAAGTGGACAGTTATATGCGAGAACAAGGACAGCTTTTCCCCACGGAGGATAGCCGGGTGCGTTATGTAGCTTCCCTTCTGACAGGTAAAGCAGCTGACTGGATGGTCCTCCAGTTTGACACCCGCTCTCGTGCTATCCGTTCCCTCAACAACTTCATGACTGCTCTGAGAAGGAGGTTTGAGGACCCCTTCCTGGGGGAAAGAGCCAAAACGGAACTCTTACAACTAAAACAAGGCTCTGCTACAGTTCGAGAATTTGCCGATGAATTTCAACGGCTAGCAAGTAAAATTGTAGGTTGGCCCGAAACCACCCTAATTCACCATTTCAGGGAAGCCTTGCACCCTGACGTTCTGAACTGGTCATATATGCGGGGTGATCCCGATACCCTTGAAGACTTGATTCTATTGGCCGAGGAAGTGGAAAGCCGCCGACGCTTTATTTCTCTAGTCCGTCAAAAGCACAAGGAAAAAGGCACCCAAAAGCCCCAATCCAAGGCACCACCGCCCGTCCCACGAAATCCTCCACGTCCGCCCCAGGAACGTGAAGCCCGGTTTCAGAGAGGTGCCTGTCTTAATTGCGGAGAAATGGGCCACTTTGCAGCTGTTTGCCCACACCGCCATGGATTATTTCGTCCCAGCACGATAACCCGAGCCAGAGGTCGTCCACCACGCAGAGGCACCGCGGCCACCCGCAGCGCAGCTCCGGGAAGACCCACACCCTCTGCACTCCATGCTGGAGACCCAGCCTCCCTGCCTACTACAAATGACCCCGCCGGGTCTCGGATTACAAGTGCCCCATTGGGGGACAACTTTCCCTCTTCGGATGAGGAAAATCCATGGAATTCTCCAGCCTTAAACCTGGAATCTCCCCTCGACTTGTCAAAAAACGGCTCCGGTCTGTGGTGAATGGAGCGTCTCCACAGACCTCTCCAGATCCTCCTGTTAAACCAAATGCTCCTACCAAAATCAAAGAAGTGGACTCCACCGTCTACGTGGATGCAGTTTTACAACACCTTAACGGTGGCCCCCAACTACCCGTCAAAGCACTCATCGACTCCGGTTGCTGTCGCACTCTCATAAGCGAAGCCACTTTTGCTGCACTCAGAGCCGAATCTGAGGCTTTACCCGCCCCTGTCCAATTTGCCCAAATGGACGGGAGCCATTTCCAGGGGGGTCCAGTTGATCACCGCACCATAGGGGTGGCAATGGGAATTGGCTCCCACTGGGAACAAATAGACTTCACTATAGCCCCTATCCGTTTTGAAGTGGTCTTGGGTATTAACTGGATTAAAGGACACAGTCCCAGTATTAACTGGGAAACAAACACTATCTCCTTCGCTAGTCCCATGTGCGACCAACACCGGCAAAACTTTGCGCTGTTATATCCGCCCGTCCCAGCTTTAACCTCCGAGGTCCCAGCACCTCCAATCCTACCTAACGTCTATCAGGACTTTGCGGATGTTTTCGACCTTAAAGAATGTGATGCCTTGCCCCCCCACCGGGTCTCGGACTGTGCAATTGAGGTGGTCAAGGACTGCACATTAACCAAAAGCAAGATTTACCCCATGAGCGCCTCCGAGCGTACTGTCCTCCGAGACTTCCTAGACAAAAACCTCGCCAGAGGGTTCATTCGTCCATCGAATGCCCCGAACTCGGCCCCTGCGTTTTTCGTCCGAAAGAAGGAGGGCGACCTTCGTCTGTGCATTGACTTCAGAAAGCTCAATGCAGTCACCCAAACCAACGCCTATCCTATCCCATTAATTTCTGATATTTTGGGACAATTACAGGAGGGCCGGGTATTCTCCAAGTTAGACTTGGTGGAAGCTTACTACCGAGTCCGCATCCGAGAAGGAGATGAACACCTCACTGCCTTCTCTAGCTGTTTTGGGATGTATGAATTCCTCGTAATGCAGTTCGGATTAAAAGGGGCCCCGGGGGTCTTCATGCAACTTATCAACGAAATCCTTCATGATTTACTGTATCGCGGGGTAGTGGTTTATTTGGACGACATTCTTATTTATTCAAAAACCATAGAAGAGCATGTAATTCTGGTCCGAGAAGTTCTGCAGCGCCTGCGCAATCACCAACTCTTCGCAAAACTGGCTAAATGCGAGTTCCATCAAAACCAGCTCACATTTTTAGGATACATTATCTCCCACCAAGGTCTTCGCATGGACCCTGTCAAAGTCCAAGCCGTTCTCGATTGGACTCCCCCCACCAACCGCAAGCAAGTACAACAGTTTCTGGGGTTTGCGAACTTTTATCGAGGGTTCATCCCTAACTTCGCCCAAGTGGCTCTACCCATCACTGATCTCCTAAAAACCAAAGGAAAAGCAAGCGCGTCTACCTTGCCCTCTGCAAAAATCCTGTGGACTGATCAATGTCAAGCCGCGTTTGTAGCACTCAAACGTCTCTTCACATCCGAACCCGTACTACAGCACCCAGACCCAAACCAAATGTTTATTGTGCAAGTCGATGCCTCCGTTGTAGCTATGGGAGGGGCCCTCCTCCAGAAAGGTCCGGATGGTCTCCTTCACCCTTGCGCTTACTTTTCGAGAAAATTTGCGCACGCACAATTGAACTGGCCCATTTGGGAGAAAGAGGCAGCGGCCGTTCACCATGCACTGACTCTATGGAGACAATTCTTGGAGGGTTCCAAAATTCCCTTCGAGGTTTGGACCGATCACAAAAATCTAGCTGCCCTCACAGGGTCCCATAAACTGTCGGCGAAACAACAACGTTGGGCGGAATTCTTCGCTCAGTTTCGTTTCGTCCTAAAACATGTTCCTGGAAAACAAAACGTTCTCGCAGATGCCCTCTCCTGCTTGCCGCAGTACCCGGTAAAACTCGAGAGACCAACCGACTCTCTGTTCACCCCTACGCAAAGAGGAGCCCTGCCTGTACTAGCCGTGCAAACTCGATCTCAGCAACAACATCCCAGACCCAGCTCTCCAACTCCTCCAACCCAATCGACTACCCAACCGCCTCCGCAACAACAACGAACCGGCGATTCCACCCCTCCAACCCCACCGGCTGCCCTGCCGCCTGCAATCTCCGCACCACCGCACGTAAGCACTACCCCCATCGCAAGTCCTAAAACCACTGTAGCGGGGGGGGGGTACCCGCCAAGGTTCCCATCTCCGAATCCTTTTTAAATACCCTTCGGGACCACTGCCTTTCAGAACGCTCTAATCACACCCTACCCCCTGGAGTAATAGAACAGGGGGGCTCTTGGTACAAGGACTCAAAATTATATGTACCCAAAGCACTCCAAAAAGACGTTTTACACTTAGCTCATGGAGCAAAAACAGCTGGACACTTTGGATTTCTAAAGACTCTCCACTTGTTGCGCAGACAGTTTTGGTGGGGGGGAATGCGTTCCGATGTTGACTCTTTTATTCGCAGCTGTCCTGTTTGTGCCACAGTGAAACGATCACAGGGTAAACCCCCGGGGTTACTGCAACCCCTGGAAACACCCAACAAACCCTGGGAAGTGATTGCTATGGACTTTATGACTGATCTCCCTCTCAGCGGGGGGAAAACTGTATTATGGGTTGTTACTGATTTGTTTTCCAAGCAAATCCATTTAGTTCCATGCGCAGGGATCCCCTCTGCTCAGAAACTGGCCCGCCTCTTCGTATCACATATCTTCAAATTACATTCGTTTCCGCGCAAAATAATCTGTGACCGCGGCAGTGGCTTTGTTTCCAAGTTTTGGAAAGCATTTCTCAAGTTGGTGGGGGTAGAACAAGGGTTGTCTACTGCATACCATCCCCAAACCGATGGACAAACTGAACGTGTCAATGCTGTACTTGAATGTTATTTACGCTGTTATGTTAACTACCACCAAGATAACTGGGTAGAACTATTACCTTTTGCTGAATATGCCTACAATAATGCTGTGCATCAATCTACAGGTTTTAGCCCATTCTTTGCAGTGTATGGACAGGATTTCGGTCCTGTTACTCCCAGAAATGATGTGGAGGGGGAGGGAGATCCTGATGTTGCTTCCTGGGCACACACCCTCCGTACCACCTGGCCTTGGCTCGTTAGCAATCTCGACCGAGCCAAGCGCAAATACAAAGCACAAGCTGATAAACATTGTTCCCCCGGGGGCGAGCTGCGAGTGGGTAAATTGGTCTATCTTTCCACCAAAAATCTACGTTCCACCCGTCCGTGCCTTAAGCTCAATGCTAAGTTCATTGGCCCATTCCCCATCACACGAGTCATAAATCCTGTCACAGTGGAACTAGCTCTCCCCAAAACCCTGAGGCGTGTACATCCCGTTTTCCACATTAGCCTCCTGAAGCCCCATATTGCCTCTCCGCAATGGCATCCCGATCCGCCTCCCGAACAGCCCATTATGGTGGGGGGGGAGGAGCACTTCGAGGTCTCCAAAATCCTTGACTCTCGTGTTCACCATGGAAACCTACAGTATTTAGTCCGTTGGAAACACTTCCCCCCTGCCTACGACGAATGGGTTCGCGCACGAGATGTCTCCGCCCCCAAACTCGTCGATACCTTTCATGCTGCCTACCCGGAAAGACCGTCCCCCTTACAGACTGGGAGGGGGCCTTAAGGGGAGCAGGATGTCAGGCTGCTATCTCGGTTTCAGTATTGTTTCTGTGTCTGTACTGTACTGTCTAGCCTCAAGGTCGACCACACATACCAAGGCCTGGAAATGCTGCTCCTGGGAAAGTGTACTCTGTTTATGTGTGCTGATGCTGTATAATCTCCCGCCATTTACTGCCTTATATTATCGTTCAGCTAGTGAGACTCTCATAGCTGCCATAGTCCCCTGTATGCACTGTATTGCCTTTTTGACCAGTAAAAGCCATCTGCTTGGACTCTATATGACTCTGTGGTGATTTCTGGTTCGAAGGGTCAGGAGCTTACAGCCAGCCAGTTTGCTCCATTGCTGTCGTGGGTTCTTTTGCTCTGTTAACCTATGCGACCAGTAAACCAGCTTCTTTGGACAACTTCGTCTCCTGCTGTGGTTTGTGGTTCCGAATAGGACAAGTGCTGACACTTTGCTTGGGGAAAGTCTTGGCATGCAGAAGGTCCCAGGTTCAGTCCCCAGCATCCCCAGTTAAATAGTAGGTGACAGTAAATACCTGAGACCCTGGAGAGCTGCTGCCAGTCTGAGTAGACAATACTGATCTGTTCATGTGGGTACTGAGGACTGCTGAGAGAAATACTAGCCACCACAAAGAAATTTCTAGGCAACATGGCAATCTGGCATCTGGGATTTGTCAAGCCTGCGCTAGTCAAATGAATATAATTCAGAAATCCTACCTGCCTTCCCCAAAATAATCTACCTGATTCTTGTGAATAAGTGTACCAAATATTTTCAGAAATGCAGAAACTAAATGGACAATTCTGTACACCCTTAGCTGGAAATCCTTTATAACCATGGCTTCCACATGAGTGCGGAGGAGTCTTTTTAATGCAAAATACAAGCCGAGTCGATTAAAATCTATCCTTTTAATGACCAAGGGACTGTGTTCAGCCAGCTGGGAAACAAATTGCTGCAGACCTGATACAAATGAACTGATCTAAGAACAAAAAGCAGAGCTAAGAACAAAAATACATTTGCTGAAGTCGATTCATTCCTTATGGTCTAGAGCTCCCCCCCCCCCTTGGAAGCTGCTTCAGCCCCTCACTAGAAACTCTTAATCAGGATTTTGTATTTTCGGTTTGGAAATGCATGACCAACTTTTCACCTCCTTGAAGCCCTGGCCTTTGCAATCAGCACCGTTCATTGCTTACAAGATTGTGGTGCTGAATAAGGCGTTGAGGGCCTTCTGGGTTGCTGACTTCCCATATCTGGATGATTCCTTTGCCCTGTGTTGGATTCTTCTTTGTGTGCACTGCATCTTGCAAAGAGAAAAACTACAGATATCGCTCTACACAGGTCAACAGACTCCCCCCACCCCACTGCAATCTCAGTTCTTAGGAATCATACGATGAAAATTCAGGAGACAAAAAACAAAGGACTTCACAGCACATAATCGGAACAATGGGGTGGGAGACGTCCTCTGAATCAGAGTTCCTCAGCATTCCTTTTCTGGTACCCACCAATTGTTTTTAGAAAGTGGGTGGGACCAGATTAGGGTTGCCAGCCTCAGGGTTTTTTTTTGGGATGGAGCCTGAGGAGGGGGGGTTTGGGGAGGGGAGGGACTTCAATGCCATAGAGTCCAATTGCCAAAGCAGCCATTTTCTCCGGGGGACTGAAGATCCATTGTAATAGCAGGTATTACCTGGAGGTTGGCAACCCTAAGGAGACCACACCAGCACCTATTTTCTTGAGCTCTTAACACGTCTCTCTCTCTGTGTGTGTGTGTGTTTGGTTATCCTGCCAGATCATACTTCCTTAGCAGCCAATGCTAAGCATTTTGGGAAGAGGCTTATGAGATGCAAATGGTTCATTAAAGATTCTGACCAACAGTTCTAAAAAGTTTTCTGTTTTTTATGACAGAAAAAAATTCTTCAACTTTCTTGGATGCTGGGTTTTATGATGCAATTAGACACTTGCGGTGACGTTTATTGGGTGCCCGTACTCCATTTCTGTCACTTGGAAACAGATTTGTAATTAAGGCTGGCAGTAAAGATGTGTGAGGCAGAGGAACCGAAATCTGACTTCACACCTATAAACCAAAAGGCATTTACTGCTTGTACAACATCAGCGAGGGCCTCTTCCCACTTAATGCCACTAACTCCCAGGCTGCGTGCCGCAAGACGATGCTTTCCACACCATAAGAAATGAAACAATCCAACCATTAAAGGGTCCCCCGAGCCCAAAATGCCTTCCCTCAAAGGAGGTGAATGACTGTATCTCTGCATGAGTCAATTCTCTGTGCTTGCCTCTGACTAAGCCTCCTGGGTGGGACCGGGGAGGGTGGATAACTGTCACTTCTTAGAAGCAAGCATGATTTGACACAGCAGCGTAAGAAACATACCTACCCTCAGAGGTGACTGCCCATTTGTCTCTGCATGAGTAACTGATCAGGGTTTACCTTAGGGTTGCCAACCTCCAGGTACTAGATGGAGATCTCCTGGGATTACAACTGATCTCCAGGCGATAGAGATCAGTTCCTCTGGAGAAAATGGAGGGTGGCCACTATAGCATTCAACCCAGCTGAGGTCCCTCTCCTCTGTGGTTGCCAGGTACCCCCTAGCAACCAGGGGTGGCAGTGGGGGGGACTTATTGGCAGCAGGGAGGCCTAGCATCACAGCGACATTACTGGCAATGCAGTGACATCACTTCTAGCTCTTGTCAGATAGGGTTGCCAGATCCCTCTTCACCACTGGCGCGAGGTTTTTGAGGTAGAGCCTGAGGAGGGTGGGGTTTGGGGAGGGACTTCAATGACATAGAGTCCAATGGCCAAAGTGGCCATTTTCTCCAGGGGAACTGATCTCTATTGGCTGGAGATCAGTTGTAACAGCAGGACATCTCCAGCTAGTACCTGGAGGTTAGAAACAAAGAGGATAACCTATGCTGGAACTAGTGGAGACATTTAGAGAAGGCAGCACGTGGCTCAATAGTAAAACTAAAGTAAACCCAAATTGGGATGTATGTATGATAAGAACTGCAAGGGTGATTAATTCTAAACCAAAACAATATTAATACACCAACATCAAATAATTAGCATACATCAGATAATGCACAGGAGCTTGAATGAGGTCATATAATCTGTGTTGGAATGCACACAGAAACCTCAAACTACAAACAAGGTGAAAAAGGATACAATGTATACAATGTTACAATGTATAAGCCTCAAACAAACTGAAAAAATGGATACAGTAAAGAAAAGTTGAAACAAGCCTCACCAGGCTTATATACAATGTATTTAAAGCTGGAAACAAAAGCCTAACCGGGCTGAAGCCTCACCGGGCTGTTATTATAAAGAACAAATCAAATAATTGGTGCAAAAGCTCAAAGTCATAGTCCATAATTCAACACAAAGAAAACCTGAGCCGGTGGATGAACAGGTGGGTACAAAGCAAGGACGCATTTCGAAATCCTTCACCAGCTTGCCGACCATGTAATGGATTAAAGGAACCACCATTCATTCACTGAAGTTGCAATGAATCTAAATATAATAAACAGAGACTTGTAGTAAAGAAATCACTATACTAGCTTAAAAAACAATAATGACCAAGTGGAATGCCAAAGCTTACCCACTGCTTTGTAAATTATTTTTCTCTTCCAAGAGGGAGACTCATATTGAGAACGTTTCTGGAACATACTGGTAATAAGGCTAGTTGTTATAAGATAAAATCCAAGGAAGTACATGTGTGCAGCGCTATGCCACTGAAAGCACTTACCCTATGAGAGAAGAAAGGAAAATATGTATGGGATGATCTGTCGTTGCCAAGAGGTCTCGAGGCAAATGCTGAGAACCAAGTTGAAATAGGAACAGGTGTGGGCTGGATGTTGAGATAGAACACTGTGTTAAAGGGACAGGGGCTGTAAGAAACTGTAAAGAACTATAAGAAACAAGAGAGATCAAATTCAGTATTAAGGCCACTGGGGGCTAGAGTTTTGAAGAGAAAGATGAAGCATCTCTCTTGACAGTTGAGAATCTTTTTTACATCTTGAGCCTGAAAGGGTTTTGGCTGATATTGCCACAAGACAAAGAACTTGATGTCACGGTCAGAATGACCGTGGCTAACAAAATGGCTGACGATGGGCGCATCTAAAGTACGAGCCCTGACCCTAGCATGATGTTTGCCAATGCGCAAACGGACCTGGCGGAGTGTACAGCCGATTTACATTTTTGGGATTCAATGTTTTTGGTATAAACCTCAAGATCCTGTTCCAATTTAGTCATAAGAGTGTTGTAAGTATCATCAGGAGTGGATTCTTTAAGTTCATCTTTAATTTTACTAGCCTCATTTTTAGCAGTATCAGTGACTTTCAAAGACTCCTCAATGATGAGAGTCATAAGATCTATCGAACATTTATTGAGGATGGCAATCCACTTATCATTAAAATCCTTATTTTGCTGATATAAGGCAGGGGATTTCTGGATTATCAACTGCAACTTCAGTGAATGAATGGTGGTTCCTTTAATCCATTACGTGTTCGGCAAGCTGATGAAGGATTTCGAAACGCGTCCTTGCTTTGTACCCACCTATTCATCCACCGGCTCAGGTTTTCTTTGTTTTGAATTATGGACTATGACTTTGAGCTTTTGCACCAATTATTTGATTTGTTCTTTATAATAACAACCCGGTGAGGCTTCAGCCCAGTTAGGCTTTTGTTTCCACCTTTAAATACATTGTATATAAGTCTGGTGAGGCTTGTTTCAACTTCTTTATCCATTTTTTTCAGTTTGTTTAATTATACATTGTAACATTGTATACATTGTATACTTTTTCGCCTTGTTTGTAGTTTGAGGTTTCTGTGTGCATTCCAACACAGATTATGTGACCTCATTCAAGCTCCTGTGCATTATTTGATGTATGCTAATTATTTGATGTTGGTGTATTAATATTGTTTTGGTTTAGAATTAATCACCCTTGCAGTTCTTTTCATACATATATCCCAATTTGGGTTTACTTTAGTTTTACTATTGAGCCACGTGCTGCTTTCTCCAACAGTACCTGGAGGTTGGCAACCCAATCACCAGAAGTGCGGTGACACTGTGGTATTTGGGCAAAACCTCTATGGTAGAAGCTGTTTTCCTCATGGAGTTTTTACCCAAACACTGGCGCATCCCACATTGCCAGTGATGCAATAACGTCGGCCTGGCAGCCCTTCTGCCCTCCCTAAACTTTGCTGTGTCCAGACTGCACCTCTAATCTCCAGGAATTTCCCAGCCCAGACTTGGCAACCCTAACCACCAAGTAATTTCCTTCCTTTCATGAAAGCAGCCCCCACCATATTGGTTAAAAGGCATTCAAAGGCCACCAATGCTTAAAATCAGCAGATCTAAAAGGAAACCTGAGTGTCCAGGGACTCTTCCCAGTCCGGGTCAGGCAGTGAAGCCTCCCTGCTCAGGGCACCTTTCCCTGCTCTGAGCTGAGCTTCAGCTGAGTCCTTGATAAATCCCTCAGCTGCTCAGCACCAGATCCGGCTGTAAACATGATGTGCTCATAATTAATTCTTCAGAGTTAAAACATTCCCCAAAGCCCAACTGCCGTCTCTGACCCCTCTTCAGTGCTTTATAATCCACATGGACTGTGGTGGTGAAACAGTCTAAAACAGACCATACCCACATGGAATATATATATGTTTCTGTGATAGACAGAGAGACAGAGAGGCAGGCAGGCAGGCAGACATGTTATATAGATAAATGCCATCGTATTCTATATTACTATCTGTGGGTGTGAAAGCTGGACAATGAAGAAAGCTGATAGGTAGAAAGTAGATACCTTTGAAATGTGGTGTTGGAGGAGAGTGTTACGGATTCCGTGGACTGCCAAAAAAAACAAATCAATGGGTTACAGATCAAATCAGGCCTGAACTGACCCTAGAAGCTAAAGTGACTAAACTGAGGAAGTCATTCTTTGGTCACATTATGAGAAGATGAGTCACTGGAAAAGACAATCATGCTAGGAACAGTTGAAAGCAGCAGGAAAAGAGGAAGACCCAAAAAGAGATGGATTGACTCTATAAAGGAAGCCACAACCCTTAATTTGCAAGATCTGAGCTGTTAAGGAAAGGATGTTTTGGAGGACATTGATTCATAGGGTTGCCATGAGTTGGAAGTGACTTAACAGCACTTCACACACGCGCGCGCGCACACACACACACACACTTATGTTATATATATTTATGTTACCTCATTTATACCCTGCCTTTCTCCCCCATGGGGACCCAAAGTGGCTTACATCATTCCCCTCTCCTCCACTTTATCCTCATAACCCTGTGAGGTAGGTTAGGCTGAGAATGCATGAGTGACCCAAAGTCACCCAGCAAGCATCAAAGGCAGAGTGGCGAATCAAACCTGGGTCCCCCAGATCATAGTCTGTGACTCTAGCCGGCACACCACACTGGCTCTCAGCTAGCATAGGAGTTTTAGGGTTGCCAAATCCGTGTTGGGAAATTCCTGGATATTCTGGGGTGAATCCTGGGGAGGGAAGGATTTGGGAGGGGAGAGACCTCAGCAGGGTATAAAGACTGCCCTCCAAAGCAGCCATTTCCTCCAAGTGAATGGAACTCTGCCGTCTGGAGATCAGTTCTAATTCTGTGAGATCTCTGGGCTCAACCTAGAGGTTGGCAACCATCATTCTCATATAACATCTTTGTCTAAGAAACCTCAGAAATTTGGAATGCAGTCCTTTCCCCAGTGATTCCAGACTCCAAAGCATTTAGACAGGAGTAACTCTGCATAGAATTGCACTGGTAGGATTTGCTTTGAAATTATTTTCTGAAGATGAATTCACCCCGACCGTTTTACTTTCTGTAAAGTTAATCCCACCATTCTAACCACCTGTACCCAGTTATACTACTGTATTAAAAAGACATTTTTGCACAAAAAATTGTTTGGTAAAATGTTCCGCTTTGTTGTGGCTCCTCCTTGCAAGTGAGTCTAATATTCTTTTTATGCTGTTGAGAAAAGGAAACCTCTAATTTACATGTTAATGACTGTAGTCTCTAGTCAAATAAGCTATAAACCGCTTCCAGTTCAGTTAACATATTCTTCTCTTGATTAGAGATGTGTCAGATGTTTTGAAAGTCTTTCAAGTACAGCTATGCAGCCTGCCCTCCCACCCAAGAGTAGAGAAACTAATTTATTATTAAAATGTTCCACTTTCTTTAAAGAGATGGCTGAGTTTGGCCGTTAGATTAGCAGCCATTTTGAGTGCATCCCAGGTAGATTCTGGCTGAAAACCTTCAGGTAGACACCGACAAGGACATACTGTCACTCTCTTGACTGAAAGTAAACTCAGGGCCAAATGTATACTATTACATTCTCAAGATGTGCATGTAAGGAATTCTCTACCACTCCATGCGGCAATGGAAAAGATAAGACAAACTCTTCAAGAGAATCTAGAATCCAATAGCTTCAATGACGCTTTCATATCCATAGTAGTTTTCAAGTGCAAAGTATTCATATCTTTGTCTATATTATCCTTAATGTGCATGCTATATATAGCCAGTTGCAGTTTTGTTTTCCTAAACACAGAACTCTAAAACATCACATTGTGCAATTCATATTGTAATGTTACATGTTTTACCTAGCATTTTTGTATGCTGGTGTTTGTGACTGAAAACCTTGGCATGGGGATGTGTAAAACTTACCCCCTTTATTTCTGCAATTTTCCATCCCATGGCTTCAGATATCCATGGACGCTCCATAAAGCAGGGGTCCCCAACCTTTTTAGCCAGCAGGCACCTTTGGAATTCTGACACAGGCACAGCCACAGAACGGCTGCGTCAGGAGGTGGACCCAGCCGCAAAATGGTTGCCCCAGCTTACCCTCCGTCACACAGTGAAGATCGTTGTGCTGTGGTGGCAGCTGCTGCCAAAGCAATTTTTTTTTAAAATCTGCACAGCCATTCAGATATCCACCAGCTGATGAGAAGGATTGCTGGGTAAAAGCCCCACCTGGCCCTGCCCCCTTTCTAAAAACACTTGGAGGCATCAGGAAAGGGTTGGTGGGCACCCACAGGCCTAAGGTTGACTGCTCTGGGTTGGGAAATACTTGGTGATTTGGGGAGTGGAGCCTAAGAAAGGTGGGGTTTAGGGAGGTGAGGGGGAGGAGTGACTTCAATAGGGTATAATGCCATAGAGTCCACCTTCCAAAGTGGCCATTTTCTCCAGGGAAACTTGATCTCTGTTGCCTGGAGATCAACTGTAATAGTGGGAGATCTCCAGCCACCACCTGGAGGTTGGCAACCCTACATGGGCCCCATGTCTGGGACCCCTGCCATAGAGCCTTGCTTTTCAAAGCTGTGGGCATGAATCATATGCCCCTTAGGGTGCGCATCTAAATGGGGATACATTTCATTGTACCACTGAGAAGGCAGCCCTTGCTGCCTGGATGAGGAAACTACCAACAGATCTGGGAACAGCAATTGCAGCTGCGGTACCACCTCCATTCAGTAAAAATAGTCCCTAAGGTAGGAAGAGAAAAGAGCAAGAGTCCAGTAGCGCCTTAAAGACGAACAAAATTTCTGGCAGGTTATGAGCTTTCATGAGCCACAGCTCCCTTCGTCAGAGAAGGTAGGAGGGTCAGACTTCCGGGAAGTGTTGCCAGGTCCCTCTTCACCACTGTTGGGAGGTTTTGGGGATGGAGCCTGAGGAGGGTGGGGTTTGGGGAGGGGAGGTGACTTCAATGTCATAGAGACCAATCGCCAAAGCAGCCATTTTCTCCAGGGGAACTGATCTCTATTGGCTAGAGATCAGTTGTAATAGCGGGAGACATCCAGCTAGTACCTGGAGGTTGGCAACCCTACTTCAGGGACATAAAGAGCTTGTCATTCGAATCCCATGATTTAGCCCATAAAATAAGTCCAAATGAAGCCAAGTAAGGTTTACTTTGAAATTAATATGCGTATGTTCCCACTACATATCAACCCCTGACCCCACCCCCCAAAGAAAGTGCCTTGAAGTGTTCCATTCTCTGGTACACCTTTATTCTTATATTATTTACCAATAGATCATAAGAAGAGTTCATTGTGCTAATATATGCAGTTTTGCAAATTCATTCTGGGCTAACAATTTGCCAAGACAATGTTTTCCACATACTCCTTTGTTTGGGCCTGGTCCCAGAGTGAATGGAAGCATAGCTTTAAAAACTGGAATGACAGTCAGCAGGGCGGTCTTGAGAAAGGTGATCATGTGAGATAAATTTTACAAAGGGCGAAACTGAAAGAGGTTTTTAGAAAAGAACAGGCTACAATATGTAATTCTCTTAAGCAGTAATAAATTGCCCATCTAGAATTAATGATCTTCCAACATTTCTTTTAAAAGACTTGAAAAGAACTAATTAATGGAGCACATTTCAAGCTAAGCAAATTGCAATGATAAATGGGATTACTGGAAGCTATGAATGCAATTCGTAACTGAAGGAAAAGAGCAAACCATTACTCAGAACATTAAGGAATGCAATTAAGCAAAACATTTGGAGGCACTTAATTACATCTGTGGAGGACAGTTAAGTGAGATATGGTGCCTCCTCACAGAAGAAAATCCAAACCTCCAGGAAATTACCTTAGTATAATGGTTCCATACGTGCAGTTGACAAGATGACAGCTGATTTGACATGTAAGCAAAATATTCCTATTATGACAAATTGTGCCGGTATCTGAAGAAAAGAAGAGTTTGTTGATGCAATTATGGAATTCAAAACACAGCAACAAAAAAAAGGGGGATGACAACAGAAAATATAGAGCAATCTTACTTTCACTGTAGAATCCTGCTAGAGCCGTGTTGGCAAACCTATGGCACGTATGCCACAGCCGGCACGCAGAGCCCTCTCTGTGGGCACATGCGGGCACGTCGTGACTGCCTAGGGCTGTGCCGTGTTGCCGTGGTGAGGGCGCTGAGGGCGGTGCTCCTTCTCCCCAAGCCCATGCTCCCCAAGCCTGCGCTGGCGCCCTCCCTCTCTCTCAGCTGAGCTGCCACCACAACTCAGCTGTTTGTCGGGGCCCCGCCTGTCTTCAGTTTGGACGGGGGAGGCTGTGGCTGAGCACCTTGCCACGCCCCCTCTCAGCTGAGCTGCGGGGCAGCTCAGCTGTTTGTCGGGGGCCCGCTGTCTTCAGTTTGTCTGGGGCCCCGCCCGTCTAAAAAAGCATTTAGAAAATTCTACAACATTTGCAGACAATCCTACAAGCCATCAGGAAATCTACAAGGAATTTTCTAGCATTGTAGCAGCTGCAAAGGTGAATTTCAGTAACAGATTTTTACAGTTCCGTAAGATGGAGACAACCCTGTGTTTTCTTACTTCTCCAGATAAAGCCAAATTTGAAGGACTTGATCTTTCCTGCCTACACTGGTTAGATTTAGAAAATCTGGAAATGGAGCTAATAGAATTTCAAGAAAGCTCTATCTGGAAAAATAAATTCTATGACCTGCGTGAAACACTTGAGAAGATAGAAGGGATGCCAAAGGACAGCACAGTTAGTTCTGAAAATGAAATCCTTAAAGTGTGGAATTCTCTGCCAAATAATTTTAAGTCAATGAAAGCACTTGGGATTGCTTTCCTTACTTTGTTTGGATCATCTTATGCTTGTGAGCAGCTGTTTTCAGCTTTGAATTATATCAAATCTGACACCGGAAACAGGCTAACAGATGACCTGAGTGCTGCACGTGTTGCTCTCAAACTTACAAAGTATGAGCCAAGGGTAGACAAATTATCAGCATGCATACAACAGCAAAAATCACATTAATTGTTCAAAAAATTTGGCGATGTCCTCAAAGATGTCACAAAAATGGTGAATTACATCATGGCTCGTGCTCTGCATTGTCGACAGTTTCAAGCACTTCTTGAGGAGGTTCAGGCACAGTATAATTGTTTACTTATGTACAATAATGTCCGGTGGCTGAGCAGAGGACGAGTCCTGGAGAGATGCATGCCAAATGCAAACTTTTACCTTTCAATAAAAAGTTGTTTGTATCATTGAAAGCTCTGTTATTGTGTTTTTCTTTTAACGCAAAATATGTGAATGTATGAGTTGTTTTTTCTAAACTGAAACCTCAATATTCAGGTTAAATTGCCGTATTGGCACTTGGCGATAAATAAGTGGGTTTTGGGTTGCAGTTTGGGCACTCGGTCTCTAAAAGGTTCACCATCACTGTGCTAGAGGCATCCCTGTGAGATTGTTCTGCTGGACAGTCGGCACAAGGCCTGTTGGCATCAGCAACCGCCCACATCCTCCCAGGCAGAAGCAAGAAGCCTGTGTCTGCCTGTATTAGGCTTACCAGGTCCTGTAGCTCCATCTGTGGGAGCGTTTCTGCAATGTGTGGCACGCCTGCGCACCTGGTGCAATGCGCCCGTGCGCCTGGTGCAATGTGTGTGCATGTCCTGCACAACGTGCCTACATCACTTCCAGGTTTACTCGGAAGTGTCACAGATGCTCTACCAATCTCTGCTGAAACTCTATGGTTTCCATAGAGTTTCTGCAGAGTTCTAGAGCATCCGCGTTGCTTCTGGGTAAACCCTGAAGTGACGTAGGTGCGTTTCGCGGGCATGTGTGCACATGTTGCCCAGTGGCCCTCAGCTGGTCGTCGGGCAGCCAGGTGGATTGGTGGGATTTTACCTGCCACCACTGGGGCACTTGGCAACCCTAGCCTGTATTCAGTGGGGGCAGAGCAAAGGTGGAATTAAGACATAAAACACAGCAAAGGGTGTCAATAATTTTATTTAAGCTGCTGATGGTTGTACTGCTTTTCTTTCTCCTGTTCTGTACACATTCCATTAGAATTCCGAACAAAGTTTTGGCTTACATTAGTGTACATGTAGTTGAAGGGGGGGAGCTCAAGAAGTAGGGTTCCCAACCTCCAGGTGGCACCTGGAGTTCTCCTGGTATTAGAACTGATCACCAGACTACATGAAAGATACTGCAGACTTGGCCAGCATGAGAAATCAGCAGTGGCTGAACATGGACTGACCCAAACAGGACATAGGGTCTTATTCCAAGACACTGAAAGACTGGACAATTCTACCCACTATTTTGTCAGATTGCACAGAGAAGCCACTGAAATTCATAAACATCAGCACAACTTTAACAGAAAAGAAGAGAGTTTAAGAATGAATACGGCTTGGCTTCCTGTCCTGAAAACCTCCCGACTAACAAAGACTACAGTCAACAATAGCCATGCAGATTAGCTTTGGATTTCACACATTAACAGATCACTTCAGGATACAATGGTTCCATATTACCATACCACGCCCTCATTAGCACATTATCTTGATACTTACAGGACAAGGATTAGCACATTACCTTTGATGCTTTTTGCAGGACAATGATTCAGCTCAACCCAACCCCTTTCTGACTATATATTACTCTTCCTAAACACTTGACACTGAGAGACCCTGTCCTTCAGTGTTACTCCTCTGAAGATGCCTGCCACAGCTGCTGGCGAAACGTCAGGAAAGAAAATACCAAGACCACGGTCACACAGCCCGGATAACCTACAAGAACCAATGAACCCTAGTCTGCCTTCACCCTAAGGCAGACCTGAACTAAGACTCCCGTAGTGCTTCCCCCAAGCATTTCATCCCCCTTCTGAAAGGTGATTGGCTCAGTGATTCCCCTTTTGGGGCAGGACAGCCTCCTTTCCATCACACAAGGCACTTGAAATGCTGCTCATTGTGAATTATTAACCCGTCCTGGCAATTATTAACCCGGCCCCCCACAGGGCGGGGCATGTGATGTCACTTCTGGGGTAAGCCAGAAATGACATCATGCCTCTCTAGGTATTGCCTGAAATGCTACGGTAAAACTGGTTTTCTCCCGAAGTGATGTCATGCTGTCTTTCTTTATTTTTCTCCTGTTGTGGCTCAGAGCAGGCTGCCGGTGGAAGGTCTCCAACCACCTGGCAGTCCCGTCCATGAGAGAGTATTCGTTGCTCAACTTGAAAGGAAACAGGCGTTGCAACAGGGCAAGGTCAGTTTTCAAATTTGTTTGTGAAGATGGAAGCATCACAAATGGAAATGACTTCAGAGCTGCTGTCGAAACGTTCTGGGCAGGGCCGGCTGGTGCAGCTGGTTTGGAAGTTGATGGAACTGGAACAGGTGGCTCGTTGCTTTGTTATTATGAGCAATTTTAAAGGTGCAAATGTGCATTTTTAAAGGCTGCCTTTTCCACTTTTAAATGGCAGTAACAAAACAGGGCAGTTTCAAATAGCAAAGCCAAGAGGAGGTTGAAGGGTGAGAGTCGGCGTAGCAGGGGCCAGCAGAAGGAGAGGACCAAAATCCCTGCTTGAGCCCTCAGATAATGTATGTGGAGCGCATTGAGCACTTGACTCGCTTTATGCAAACGCTAAGTATGATCATTATTATGCCACAGGGGACCAAAGAATGTCAACCACTTGGATGCTTGCCTGAAAACATATCTAAAGCTATACATTAAGAATGGAGAAACGATCCTTTAGGACATAGTACAAAAATACTAATTCACCACTCATTCTTCCTCCTGTTGCCGTCTCAGTAGGGTTGCCAGGTCCCTCTTTACCACCGGCAGGAGGTTTTCAGGCAGAGCCTGAGGAGGGTTTTTTGGGGGGAGGGGAGGGACTTGCGCAGAGTGTTAAGCTGCAGTACTGCAGTCAAAAGCTCTGCTCCCGACCTGAGTTCGATCCCGACGGAAGTTGGTTTCAGGTAGCCGGCTCAAGGTTGACTCAGCCTTCCATCCTTCCGAGGTCGGTAAAATGAGGACCCAGCTTGCTGGGGGTAAAGGGAAGATGACTGGGGAAGGCACTGGCAAACCACCCCGCAAACATAGTCTGTCTCGTAAACTTCGGGATGTGACGTCACCCCATCGGTCAGGAATGACCCAGTGCTTGCACAGGGGATCTTTACCTTTAGGGACTTCAATGCCATAGAGTCCAATTGCCAAAGCGGCCATTTTCTCCAGGTAAACTGATCTCTACATAGTTCAAAACTATAACAGGGGGCTGTGGCTCAGCGGTAGAACATCTGCTTATTATGTAGAAGGTCCCAGGTTCATCCCCAGCATCTCCAGCTAAAGGATATGGCAGTAGGTGATGTGAAAGACCTCAGTTTGAGAACCTGAGCAGATGCTGCCACTCTGAGTAGACAATACTAACCTTGATGAAGCAAAGATCTGATTCTGTATAAAACAGCTTCATATGTTCATGAGTGGGAGTTGTTGGGAGGGGCTGTGGCTCACTGGAGGAGCCTCTGCTTTGCATGCAGAAGGTTCCAGATTCAATCCCCAACATCTCCAGTTAAAAAGAACCAGGCAGAAGGTGATGTGAAAGACCCGAGGCCAGGGAGAACTGCTGCCCGTCTGAGTAGACAGTATTGACCTTGAAGGACCTGTGGTCTGATTCAGTATAAGGCAGCTTCGTGGGTTTATGTGTGTATATTAGATTTTGGAGAGCAAACTGGTCCACCCCTTGGGGGTTTGTTGTTGTGTTACAAATCTGGACGTTTTCTGCTTTATTTGGATGACGCCTCATTCATCTCAGTATGGCTACGGCTTTACCTTAGGGGGCTATTCCGTGTGGTTTAGAGTCCGAAAACCAAGACAGAGCAAATAAATACCTGCAGCTGATACTGATGACTTGATGAGGCAGTCTCCTGCTATTTTAAAATATTAAATGGCACATCTGTGAAAAGTCATTGGTAGGAGGCCTGGGCTCTCAAAACCGTTCTCCAGCACGGCCTAGTGGTTAAGAGTGGCGGACTCTCATCTGTTGAAGCAGGTTGGTTTCCCCACGCCTCCACATGAAGCCTGCTGGGTGACCTTGGGCTAGTCACAGCTCTCTCTCAGCCCCCCCCCCCCACCTCACAAGATGTCTGTTGTGGAAGAGGATTGGAAGGCGATTGTAAGCTGGGTTTTTTGAGATTCCTTAAAGGTAGAAAAAAATCGGCATGTAAAAACCAGCTCTCCTCCTTTCCTGATTCCACAGTTCCTTCACACTCCCTCCTCAGCAGTCCCTCAGAGTAAGCTGCTCCTACCCCGGACATCCTTCAAGTTCCATCCTGGAAAATCAAAGGCCAGGCTGGGCTTGAGAAGGAGGCCTTTCCCCTGTGCCTCAGCAGCCCTTGTCCTTCACTAAGCTTTGTTCAGGGGTCCCCAACCCTTCTCAGCCTGCGTGCACCTTTCAAATTCTGACACAGGTTGGTGGGCACAACCACAAATCAGCTGCCACAGGAGGACGAGCCAACAACAAAACATCAGGGAGTGTGTTCACGCATAGCCCTAATAGTTAGGGTTGCCAACCTCCAGGGTCGGCTGGTCAAACTTTGGTAAGCATGATAATCTGATTAATCTAATAACATAATGGTTATTAATATGATTGTTATATCATGCTGTGTACATATTGTCTTTACAGAGGTCTTTGTACCCTTTCTATTCATACTGAATATAATATAACCCCCTTGGGGTATGATAAGAGGAATAAACAACTGAAGAAGCAATTTATATATTGTGAAACGACCACTTATCCGGAAGTGCCTTTTTGGACTGAGCATTTTTACTTTGGAATGGATTTTGGATCGGATTGATTTCGGAAATTGGACTGAAAATTTGGACTCTTAAGGAATGGACTGAGATTTCAGACTGATAATTAGAATTGTGACATTCCTGGACTTCTATTTCTTGAAATTGAATGTGTAAAGTATTGGTGAAGTAACCTGTTTTTTATTTCAATAATACAGTGATTATAACTGATCTTGGTTACCTGATATTGAATTATTGGTGAAGTATAATATCCAATAGATACTAATAAGTTGAGCCGGTGCTGTTATTTCATTAACGTTGTTGGGTCAGCATACGTCTTTATTCTGTTAACCTCCAGGTGGTGGCAGGAGATCTCCTGCTATTACAACCGATCTCCAGCCGATATAGATCAGTTCCCCTGGAGAAAATGGCCACTTTGGCAATAGGACTCTATGGCATTGAAGTCCCTCCCCTCCCCAAACCCTGCCCTCTTCAGGCTCCACCCCCAAAATCTCCAGGTATTTCCCAACCTGGAGCTGACAGCCCTACTAATAATAAATCCTCACTGTTTCAGGCAGAAGCTCTGCTTAACAGGATGCCTTTTGAAATGAACATATTATTTTAAAAGATGTTCATGCTTATACAGAGCTTAACCTTCAGTCACACGCTGAAGATCTTTGTGCTCTCGAGGTAGCTGCTGCCAAAGCAAAATGTTATTAAATCTTCCCAGCCAATCAGATCTCCAGTGGCCAATTAGAAGACCTGCTGGGCAGAATCACCTCTGGCCCCACTTAAAAAAAAAAAAAAAAAACACTTGATGGGTACCAGGAAAGGTATCAGCAAGTATCACGGTACCCACAGGCACGTTGGGGATACCTGGCTTAGTTCATAATTCAAAAAAGTGATCACAGTGATGCAGAGAGAGAGAGAGAGACTATTCCCCACCCACACCCCTTTCTTCCTCACCCAAATCCAGCTCCTCGGTTAAGACAAGACTGGCTTATCACTATAAATAAATTGACTCCTCCCCTACAAGCCTTTGGTTTTGGGCACACAACTTAATTCCACTGAATTTCCACAACTTAATTCTGCTGAGTTTACTGAAAGCTCTTCATGCCATGGACTCATTTGGAGCCATGCAGACTTAGTGACAACCAGCACCCCCGTATGATTCTCTTGTTCCTGGTTCTTAGTTGGCTCAAAAATTAGGTCTGGTCGTTTTTTTATCAAGTAATTTAAAGAACTATACTTTTGCATTTTAGTTTATTTAATTAGTGTTATAATTCACAACTAATCCGCAAATTAGTGCTCCAAACTGTGATTTAAAGTCATGGGAAATGCACATAACCATTATGGATTTAATTTTTTTATCTGTTTCAACAATTACGTCTCTATTGCTTAACAGTCTCTTTTTCCTCCAGAAAAAGGATAATGTGGATGGATGATAAAGTCAAATATCTTTAAATTAGCTTCAATTTATGGGTGAAACAATTAAAAGACAAAATGATTTCAACATTCCTCCTTTGTTTTCCAACATAATGTTGGTCTATGCTGCAGTTTTTAACTGGCACCATATTTTCTTTTCTCTAATCAGAGGTCCCCAATGTGGTGCCTATGGGCACCGTAGCACCTCCCAACACATCTCCTGGTGCCCGCCAAGTGTTTTTAGAAGGTGGGTGGAGCCAGGTGGAGCTCTGATTGGCCACTGGAAGTCTGATTGGCTGCGCAGATTTTTAAAATGCTGTATCGGCAACGACTGGTGGCGGCGGGAAGGGCCGTCAAGTTGCCACTGCCTTGTGGCGACCCCATAGGGTTTTCAAGGCAAGAGACATCTGGAGGAGGTTTGCCATCGCCTGGCTCTTTGTGGGCTGAGAGAGTTCTGAGAGAACTCTGAGTGGCCCAAGGTCACCCAGCAGGCTTCTTGAGGAGGAGTGGGGAATCGAGCCCAGTTCTCCAGGTTAGAGTCTGCCGGTCTTAACCACTATACCACGCTGGCTCTCTACAATATTGTATTTATTCTCTCACACCTCTTATGCAACCATTGCATAACAATGAAGTTGTGAGTACAAGGTATGAAGTTTATACATGCTAATGTTAATAAACAAATTCACAAAGGGTATTGCAGTACAAAAACTGCAACATAGTAATAGATCTTAAGTAGAGATTGTGATTGGCAAGACAGGCATGCTGCTAATAGCCCATTTCACTTGAAGCTTTCTTCAGTCGCTGCAACTCGCATGCACCACGAAGCTGTGTTCAGCAATGGTGCGCATATAATCCTTGAGATCGGCTAGTGACCGTCCTTGGATCATGAGCACCTGCTCTTGATGATGTGACATTACACATCGATTGCATAGTATTATACAGCAGCCAACAACAGAGCCCATCTGGAAGGAAAACGTGTCGTCACCCTCTCCTTCGTCCCGCTGCGTTAGAAAGCCCTGCATTGCTTCTAGAGGGGGTGGCTGCCCTGGTGCTCCTCCTGCTGAGACTGTGAGGCAGGATGGAAGATGAAAGGGGGCCTTTCAGTGGCACCAGTAGGTTATTTTAGAATTAAGGGAGCCAACCCCCAAAATGGAAATGTTATGTATACTTTAAACGGTCCTGACCTAAATGGCCCAGGCTAGCCCGATCTCTCCGGATATCACAAACTGAGCAGGGTCAGCCCTGGTTAGTATTTGGATGGGAGACCATCGAGGGTCGTTAAACACATGGCAAACCACCTCTGAATGTCTCTTGCCTTGAAAACCCTACATGGTCACCATGAGTCGGCTGTGACTCGATGCCACTTTAGATCACCATACTTTAACTAAGAAGTGCAACATCAGCATTCAGCAAGCTCAGCTCATCCGGTCCCATTGCCTCCACAAACTAACACACTTGGAACATCCTGGTTCTTCACATATGTGCTCACAGGCAGATCCTAGAGGGATTAACAGGGTTTGCTAGCTGATCCTGTGAACTGGACTTCTACCATCAGATACACCTTTCAGACAGGGTCCTTGAAGGCTGAGGGCTGCTGCGATGGCTGTTGGAACAGGTGGCCACTAGAAAGCTCTGCGAGGCTTCTGGATCTGTAGCCTCTCATTACAGAGACTGGTATGTGAATGGAGCCTGGACATTAATAGTCACTATAAGCTAATCTTATGTGCAAGAGAAATTGAAGGCTTGAAGAGGGGAGTGGACATGTTCATGGAGGAGAGAGCTATTCAAGGCTACTAGTCAAAATGGATACTAGTCATGATGCATACCTATTATCTCCAGGATCAAAGGAGCATGTGGAACGCAGGCAGGATGGTGCTGCTGCAGTTGTCTTGTTTGGGGGCTTCCTAGAGGCACCTGATTGGCCACTGTGTGAACAGACTGCTGGACTTGCTGGACCTTGGTCTGATCCAGCATGGCCTTTCTTATGTTCTTTTCTAGGTTCAATGCCCCATCTCCCCTGACACTCCCCATACAGCTATTGGAAAACCTTTCAAAGTGTAGTCAGTCCAACAATTCTGTCTTTGCAAATACTAGTAGCTAGAATATGCTTAGGATGGAATACGCCATCCAGTTGTACTTCCTATGTGATATGTGGCAGTCAGGCAATAAGATGAACCCCAGTGCTGATAGCATGTAAGAGAAGGTCTGTAAGAAAGATAATTTAAAAATCTTCTGCCTTTCGGAGAAGAAAAACACCATTTATCACAAATACAAAAGTTTGCTAGAAAAAAGGGAAAGCCTGCCCCTGGAATGCATTCTCCCAAGAACTCTTGACAATTTATTGTCTTGCATCTCCTTTTGAACAGGTTTGCCATAAACATTCTAAAGATGGAACTGTAATCGTTTGTTTCCTTACATCTCAATTGCAAAAATGCTAGTTTGGATTCTCTAAACACTGCTTTAAAGATGTGCGGAACTTTAAGCCAGCAGGTATTCAAAGCTGCCAATTACAATTATGCATTGTTTTGCTGCTTTATGAAAACTCTTAGACCTTAAGAGCACCAAGCTAACAATTGGAGGACAAACAAAAAACAAGTTACTTATCATTAACATATTGCAGAACACTCCTCAGGGGTCGGAATGATTTTTTCCCTAGGAATATAAATACAAGCATTAAGAACTGGTAATACCGCTGCACCCACTTGTAGAGGTTTTTAATTTTTAAAAAGGAGGCATTTTCTCTGCAGTTGTTCATCCATCAATGTCTTCATAAAATAACCATGACTTTCAGCACGGCTCCAGAGATGGCGGAACAGAATTCGGTGCATTCCTTTTCCACTTACATTTTGGGCTGTTTCACACATTTAGGCAGCAAAACTGGGCATAGCAGGGCGTTTACTTACAATATGAAGCTGCAGTCATTCACAGGTGCATAAGAATGGTATGGGCAGCACTGAATTTCATCATCATCATGATTCCTTTATTTGTTTGTTTTTTTACAGAAAACCAAAAGGCATTGCAATCTCCCCCCCCCTCAAAATTACATGCTGTAACACTGTCTGTTTTATTTATTTTGCCTGTTGATAAAAAGGGCTTATAATGTTTATCTTTAATGTAGCCTTGAACATGTTGTAACATTCTTTTATCACTGTCTTTTAAAATCATTTTAAGAGCCCTCTGGGAATGTCCCTGTCCCTTTACTATTGGTCAGGGGTGGTGGGGCATGTTGCTAGATGTGGTCACATGGTGGCCTTCAACCCTTCCCACTGGTGGATAGCCCCTTTCCAGGGTGGGGAAGCGCTGGAGGAAGTTCAATGCCGCAGAGGTGGGTGGTGCTAGAGAAAGGTAACCCATGGATGTTGAAGAGAGGGGCCTGGTAAGTTCACTTCCGGTGTTGTTGTGGGAGGGGTATGGCCTGGCAATGTCACTTCCGCTGCTGTGTGGGTGGGGCCGCATATGTATGTGTGCACATCACATCCGGTGACGTGGCAGTGTGGAAGTGGCTAGCTTACATCACTTCTGGCGATGCAGGAGGGGGATGGTCACACCTCATTAAACCTCATAAATATTTATGAATTATGCAAAGTAGCTCATTAGTATTCAATGTGTACTCACGTCCGGTGGTGGATGTGGCCATCTAATGCCACTTCCTGTGACGTGGAGGGGGCGTGGTCATACCTAATTAATATTGATGAAATATGCAAATTATCTCATTAGTATTCATAGTGTGCCCTTTAACTACTCTGCTCTCCTCACGTGCACATATAAAAAAGAGTGAACCACATCTATTTTTAGCAACACACTTCTCTGGTCTCGAGCAGCAAGTAAAAGACATCCTGTCATTGTGGTCCCTTGTTACTGGCTCGATAAATGGTATTTTAAGAAGAAGAAGAAGAATTGGTTTTTATATCCCGACTTTCTATGCCACTTAAGGAAGACTTAAACCAGCTTACAATCACCTTCCCTTCTCCTCCCCACAACAGACCTCCTGTGAGGTAGGTGGGGCTGAGAGTGTGTGACCCACATATTCCCAAGATCCCAAGATCACCCAGCTGGCTTCGTGTGTAGGAGTGGGGAAACAAATCCAGTGCACCAGATTAGCCTCCGCAGCTCATGTGGAGGAGTGGGGAATCAAACCCGGTTCTCCAGATCAGATTCCACTGCTCCAAACCACCGCTCTTAACTACACCACGCTGGCTCTTAAGACTAAAAATGGTTGTGGCTGTTGCTTGTGCATGTCTCCTAGGCAAAGAGAACTTTGCCAAGCTGTGGCACACAATGCTCGTAGGACTGGTATAAAAATTACAGATATGAAAGTCTTACAGAATTCCACAGGCATCCAATAGCAAGAAACCAACCATGTAGACACTCAAACCTTTATTCGTATTATTTATTTATTTATTTATTTATTTATTTAATGTACAGCGTTTGTTTTCTGCTTTCTGCCCTTACAAGGGCCACCAAGGCAGCTAATAGTTTAAAAAATGTGATAAAAATCATATTTTGAAACTATTAAAAAACAACCCCTTCCCAAATACACATCATTATAACAATTTAAAAAAACTAAAAAAACCCTAGTTAAAATACATACAAAATACATATAAAACACATCTTTAAAACATAAAGACATTGGCTAGGAAGGAAGGATCATTGAGGAAATGCGAAATGAAACAAAAAACCTGCTGGCAGAAGATGGCAATAGGAAGGGACAAATTAATTTTCTTGGTGAGAGGGATCCAGAGCTTTGGTGCCATGACCAAGAAGGCCTGATCTCAGAAGGCACGAGCACATGAAGCAGGGCTTCAAAGATAACTGTAGTTGTCAGACAGGTTCATAAGGGCATAGTCTGAATGGGAGGTAGTTATGCTACACCTCCCGCCCTAAAGCACACCTCACGCCCTAAAGCAATGACCTATTGTGGGGAAAATAGTCTTAGCATGACTTCAGGCATATTAAGTCTGCTGAAATCTCCATTAGGAACAGATTTAGAGGTCATGTAAGAGAGAAAGAGAGAAAGAAAGAAAGAAATGTGCTATGTTGAAGAGATAACATGGGATGAGTATCCTAGAAAGAACTGATTTGGTGCAGTCTGTAAGCTAGCTACTGAGAAAGCAGAAAGTCTGTCAGGAATGGAAAATGTTACTTTAACTTCTAATTGTGCATGCTTATCAGAGGGACTATCAATGTTCTTGGAAAAGGTAACCCCCCACCCCAAGATTCTGCTTTTGTTGTCTCCTGCAATTGTACAATAAAGAATTCAGAAGCTTTGGAAATTAGATTTATTTGTCTTTCTTTGACACAGTCCCAGGACGGCCACTCTCCAGAGTATTTTTTAATAATTTCAGTGTGCACTGGAGATTCACAGTATTTTTCTATTGTCCCCAGCCTTTTTAAAAAAACATCTATACAAACACTATATGTTGGAAGCAAGCAGACCCCTAAATCAAGCAGCATAACCATTAATCCTGCTTCAAGTTCCCAAAGAACCAATATGGATGCCATCCCTCCCTTGCCCTGCAGCTTCCCATTTCAGAAAGCCAAAAATCTTTAACTCTTTCTGCCCAGGTATATATATGTATATATATGAGTGTATACATACACATACACACATACACACACACACACACACACACACACACATACTAGCTGTACCCAGCCACGCGTTGCTGTGGCCCAGTCTAGTTAAATGGAAAGAAAGAAAAGAGAAGGCGCACGTTTCTAATATGTTTAATTTCACAATGCTTGTGGGTATACAATATTTTTTGTTGTTCCATTGTCTGTGCAAATATAGAGATTGTCTGGGTTGCTGACTCTAGAACATGCAACATGTAATTGTCCATGTGAGAAGCAATCCATGTCTAGATCTAAACCACACAATTCTAAAGATTGGCCCTGAGCTTTGTTGATGGTGATTGCAAACACCAATCGAATTGGGAATTGCAATCTCTTAAATTGAAATGACATATCCGTTGGAGTCATAGGAATGTGAGGAATGAGGACATCTTCACCTTTGAAAGGTCCTGTCAAGATTGTTGCTTCTACGACAATGCTCATGAATTTTTTTACTGCAAGCCGCGTGCTGTTGCAAAGCTTTGGCTGGTTGATATTTCGCAACATGATAATTGTGTTGCGGGAGCTGGCGGATTGTGCCAACGCCCAGGAATAACCACCAGTACCAGTAGAGCTTGTAGAAAATGCAGTTGTTTATTCACAGTGCTATACACGCACTCTTCCACCACTATCTCCCGACATTAGACTCATGGAGTCAAATACTTATATACAGATGCCATCTCCAGGCAGCAATTAGTGTTACAGGCTGAGTCACCCTCCAGGTGCAACTCATTACCTTCAGGCTGAGTCACCCTACAGGTGCAACTTATTAAGTCAGTCTCCGGCCTTCTAGGGGCTTTCCAGGTTATTACATCAGCTTAGCTTGACACTTAGATCGCCAGAATCTAAATCCACCTGTCATAGCTAATATGAACAGACTTGCACGCCGATTTTCAATTGCAGTACGTGCGGTGGCATCCCTGGCAGATCGAGTGAATTCAAAAATTCTGTTGGATAATTAACCGCTTCATCTGCTTCCACAACAGTGTCGACGGACTTGTATGTGACTGCCTCGTTTTGAATGTGAGACTGAATAATATTGTTAAGTTTGTAGACGTCTTTGTTCTTGGCCGCAAGAATAGCTCATTCACTCAGCCAATCGTGATTCTTATAATTGGTTTGAATATTGGGAAATACTTTTTCAACCAATCCTTCTTTTGACGTCACTAAATTGCAGAAGTTATGAGGCAATGAAATTTGTCCTGAGGTCAGATCAACCGGTACCTTTCCGTTCCCAATTTCCAGCAATTGATGTGAGAATATCTCAGCTGATTGATCGTTTTGCAGCTGGACAGGCAATTTGTAGTTAATTTTAACGTCTTTACGTGTCGCCACAAAGTAGAGTATTGCAGGCAAGCATTTATTTCATCTGCTGGTGTCGATCGAGGAATTTCAGGTAATGTTTGCCTGAAATCTCCTGCAAGCAATATTAATGCGTTCCCAAATGGTCTGATGTTTCCACGCAAATCTTGCAATGATCGATCAAGAGCCTTGAGTGATTTCTTGTGCGCCACTGTGCATTCATCCCAAACAATAAGTTTGCATTTCTGCAGCACTTTTCCCATGCCGGATGCTTTGGAAATGTTGCACGTGGGAGTTTCAATGAATTGCATGTTCAATGGCAATTTCAAAGCGGAATGAGCAGTTCTTCCACCTGGTAGCAATGTCGCAGGTATTCCGGACGATGCAAGAGCTAAGGCTATGTCATTTTGGGATCGAATTGCTGCCAGAATCAGTCTAATTAGGAACATTTTACCAGTTCCTCCTGGTGCATCTAAGATAGCGTGTGTTGCTTTTGCGTCCAACAGATGGTGCTGTTTTTCAAAAAAGCATGTTTTTACCTGTCACAGGTGTGACATCTATATAGTATAGGTATATAAAAACACGCGCATATTCGAATGCAACGTTGTGTCAAAATTTCAAAGTAATCGGAGAAGAACTTTCGGAGATTTAAGATTTTGAACAAACGAACATTTACATTTTTTATATAGATATAGCTATATACACATATATGTATATATGTGTGTGTGTGTGTGTATATATATATATACACACACACACACATATACAGTGTTTTCTTTCCTCCAATGCCAATATCTTTTGGTATGGTTTGGCTTGGGAGTCTTGGCAGCTAGTGGCCTGTTCGCTACTGACATAGATCTTCATTTCATCCTTTTTGAAGCATGGTTTGAACTTATTTGTTGAACAACACCTCGTGCACAATTACACTCTGTTGAAAGCAAATGTATAAAAGAGAGACAAAATTGCAGTCCAATTAACCTACCAGAACTATAATAATGCATGTGACTCACGATTGTAAATTCCTGTTCGGTGCATTGAAAACCTCTTGACATTAATTGCTCTTTCAGTTGGAATACAAGGCTTTCATTACTGATTATAGGATGTGCTTTTTTAAAAAAGAGGGAATAAAATAATCTCAGAACAGATTTTGAAATTCATTAAAGTTTGAGAACAATTAAGATAAAAAGAAAGTGAGGAAACAAGCCTAAACATATTTTTAAACTTTGTTTTGTTTTGCTTTCTTAGGTTACATGTCTTTTATTGCTCCCATCACGCTGAAGAAGTTTGGCTTTAGATTTCATTATTACAAGCAATGTATTCCGCCACTTTCCCTCTCTCTTCGAAAACAGGTGTGTAGGTTAAGATACTATCTTCAAATAGCAGATCCATTATGATGTTGTAATCTTAGACATCAAGATTCATTAGGATCTCTCTGTGCTCGAGGAGGTGCTCTTTATGCCTTTGGGGGCCCTTTGAAACCTAATGTGGTGGGTGGGTGAGCTACAACTCCAACCTGAAATGTAGGCTGCAATCCTAGAAGCACTTGGTAATGGAAAGTGCTGTCAAATTACAGCCAATTTATGGCAACCCCATAGGGTTTTTAACACTAGAAACATTCAGAGGTGGTTTGCCATTGCCTGCCTCTGTGTAGTAACCCTCAACTCCCTCGGTGGTCTCCCATTCAAGTACTAACCAGAGCCGACCCTGCTTAGCTTCTGAGATCTGACGAGATCGGGCTAGCCTGGGCCATCTAGGTCAGGGCCGAGAAGCACCTACTAAGGAATAAAACCCACTGACCTCAGTGGGATTTACTTCTGAGTATACATGCTTTGGGTTGAATTGGTAGAATTGCATCCTGAATGTACCTGCCAGCTGTCGTTATGCAATAGCAGTCTCTACTACATATATTGTATGGCAGTGGCTGGAATCCAAAGGATTAAATGGTAGATTGATCAATTAAATTATATCTATAGGCCGTTTCCCCATTATTCTAGAAATTGTAGACATCAATTGTTATAAACAGTTTTTGCATTAAAATAACAAAGCAAAAAAAATAAAGGAAAAAGAAAAGAAACGAAAATGGAAACAAACCATGGATTCAAATTTCCAGCTAAAATCAAATTCAGGGAATAACACAAAGCCTTTCACACAGAGTTGCCAACCTCCAGGTGGTTGCTGGAGATCTCCTGCTATTTCAACCAATCTCTAGCCGATAGAGATCAGTTCCCCTGGAGAAAATGGCTGCTTTGGCAATTGGACTCTATTGGCATTGAAGTCTCTCTCCTTTCCAAACCCCGCCCTCCTCAGGCTCCACCCCACAAACCTCCAGTTGGTTGCAACAAGGGTCCTGGCAACCCTACTTTCACATCCAAAATGCCAAGGCTCCTGATCCTCCTCAGTCAGTCTGTTCCAAAGAAGAGGAATCCCCATGAGAAGCTACCCATGCTGGCTGCTATGGTGAGGGCACCACGCAAAGGGCCTGCTTGGTAGATCTTAGTTTACATGCATGCTCTTCCTAAGGATTTGGGCGTTCTCAGTGTGATTTTAAATCCCCCCTCATTCAACAACAACCCTCTATCAGATATATACAAATTTCTTTTGAAATTTCTTTTGTGGTTTGCCAGATGTCATCAGGCAGGGGCTGCTGTTTGAGAAATATCAGCCCAACGTTCTAGTGCAAAGTGCCATCAAGTCGCAGCTAAACTGATGGTGACCCCTCATGGGGTTTTCAAGGCAAGAGGCATTCAGAGGTGGTTTGCCATTGCCTGTTTCTGCCTAGCAACCCTGGACTTCCTTGGTGGCCTCCCATCCATGTACCAACCAAGGACGACCCTCCTTAGCTTCCAAGATTTGACGAGATCAGGCTAGCCTGGGCCATCCAGTTAGGGCTAACCCCCTGGTGCATGTACAGAACATGCCCTGCTCCCACCCATTGAGTCCCACCCTTAGTAGAACAGAACGTTGGGATTCCACTCTTTATATTTTGAGCTGTTTCCCATCTTCGTCTTTGTACAAGAGAGTCAATCAATTTCAATACCTTTATTGGCATACCATCGAGCAATCAAACGGAGTCAAGCTAGAGAATGAACTGGAAACTTAAAATTGTGTCTTTAACACTCCTAAATGTTGTTTCAATATCTCAGTTATGAAAGAGATCTTGTGTTACCATCAAAGGAACTGGCAGACATGCACAAAATGCCAACACATTCACATTAAAGCAGAGATTCACTGTGATCAGCGGGCAATAGGATGCAGAGACCAGGCAAAGAGAGATGAAGGAGTCCAGTCAGTGGATGAAAGGAAGGGAAAAGAAGATGAGGTTGCAGACTTGACCCATCAAACAGTATTCTGAACAGACACTAGTGTTATCCCTGTAGCTCAGAGTTGAAGGCAGATGTTGCACTCTGGTCTATGTGACATCTTTCCTTGACAACAGAAGTTGGAGCAAGCTGGCTATGAACTTGAAATGTAGAATTCTGTTGCGTGGAGAATGCTAAAGAACTGTGTTCAGTCTAACTGTGCATTCCCAAGAATTGGCGTATGGGAACGGCGGGGAAAAGGCGCAGGCGAGCCTTCTCCTAACGCCACTCCCCATATGCCGATAAACAAGGGAAAAAAGGCATTTTGCGTCTTTTTTTGTTTTGTTTAACGGGGCCTTTTGCCCCATTGAAAACAGCAAGGCTGCGCCTGCTAAAAAGCAGGCGCAACAACTCTGAATGGGGATAGGAAGCCACCAACCAGCGGCTCCTCTTCCCGCCCCGCCCCGGGAATGCCCCCCCCACCGGCATGGCAATTCTCTGCCATGGCCTGTACCACGGAGAGACTGCGCCAGTGGAGGAGCGAGGTGCAGCTCTGCGGCGCTCATTCACCAGCGGAACTGCTCTCGCCACCAGCGTAAGTGCATCTTGTTGCATGATTAGATGCACTTACGCTGGCGGCGAGGTCACGCCGACTCCTAAGAGAACTCCCCCCCTCAGGAATGCGCGGAAAGTCCTTACTTTGATGCATGTTAATAGGATGCAGCACAGTGGTTGAATGGGATGATAAAGCAGCCCTGGGGTAAGCAGAGGCAAGTGGTCCCTGCACCTCTGGAAGAGTCCCAGGGGTTGCTTGGCTCAGGTCCCACCTGTGGTGATGACAACGGGTCTCCAACTTTTTGAGCCTGCAGGCATCTTTGGAATTCTGACACCATGTGGTAAGCGCAGCCACAAAATGGCTGGCACAAAATGGCTGCCACAGGAGGTAGAGCCAGATACAAAATGGCTGCCACCACTTACCTTCCGTCACACCGTGAAAATCCTTGCACCATGCTGGCAGCTACTGCCAATGCAATCTGCATAGCCAAGCACACCTCCTGTGGCCAATCAGAAGCTTTGCTGTTCGAAAGCCCCACCTGGCCCCACCCATTTTCTATAAAGAAGAAGAGGAGTTGGTTTTTATACCCTGCCTTTTCTCTACCTTTGAGGAGTTTCAAAGCAGATTACAATTGCCTTTCCTGCCCCTCCCCACAACAGGCACCTTGAGAGGTAGGTGGGGCTGAGAGAGTTCTGAGAGAACTGTGACTGGCCCTAGGTCACCCTGCTAGTTTAATGCATAGGGGTGGGGAAACCAAGCCGATTCACCAGATTAGAGTCTGCTGCTCTTAATCACTGCACCATGCTGATTCTCTTGACAGGTGCCAGGAAAGGTGTTAGCGAGTGCCATGTCGCCTATGGGCACCACACTGGGGACCCCTGGTGTGGACTGTAGGCTCGCCAGATGAGATGAAGTGGTATGGAGTGGTGCAGTTTCAGAAAATGCTATTCTGTATACTTACATCAGCTGCCAAGAAGCAGTGAACATCCATTCGGACACACCCCTCCCTCCCAATTCCTTCATCCACCCAGCTGCAAAATCCTGACCGCTGCCCCATTTTACGACATTGTCCGACATGTTCTCCCATTAGGGTTGCCAGCTCCGGGTTGAGAAATACCTGGAGAATTTTGGGGCAGAGCCTGAAGAGGGAGGGGTTTGGGGAGGGGAGGGGCTTCAATGCCATAGAGCAGGGGTGTCCAATCTTTTGGCTTCCCTGGGCCACATTGGAAAAAGAAGAATTGTCTTGGGCCACACATCAAATACACTAACCCTAACAATAACTGATTCATAATGTTTCAAGTAAGTTTAAGATTTGGTGTTGGACCACATTCATAGCTGTCCTGGGCCGCATGTGGCCCGGGGGCCGCAGTTTGGACAAGTCTGCCATAGAGACAATTTTCTCCAGGGGAACTGTATCTCTATTGTCTGGAGATCAGTTGTAATAGCAGGAGATCTCCAACTTTTACCTGGAGGTTGGCAACCCTATCTCCTATCCTTACCCGAGCTGGTGGGCTGTGTCCTTCCCCAGGTAGCTACAAATCATCAGTGCCAACTGAAGGGGAAAATTCTGCTCACCAGCCCAAATTGTAGAGTTGGCTCTAGGAAAACCAGCTGGCCACCACTTCTCATTAGCAAGCAATCAAATCAAACAAAAAAACAGCCCTCCCACAAGACAGTGGCATTTCTCTGGCAACCTGTTCTGAAGGGAAAGGCATAAATGAACATTGCCAGTCGAAATCTTTCATATCCTTAATTCCCCCCCCTTTGCATTCCATTATAAAAGGAAACTCAAGTTTAAAATCTATTTTAGCTCTCCAATCTCATTTATGCAAAGATTATTGCCAATAAAAATATTTTCAGTGGGGGGGGGGATCTCAATATTTCTCTTTTACTGCCCTGCATGAATTGTGCAAATCCCATTCTATAAGGCACATCCAGAGTCTTCATTTTCTGTCCGTGACGTTTACCATTTTTCATACATTCCTTTATGTCCCATATTTACAGATTTCTTTCTGATTTACCAAATAAAATGTGACAAAGGAATATCTCTATGCATATGCAAAAAACTAATGATGATTTCTTTTAGTTATAACCTCTGAAGTTTGCACCACATTAGTAGTAAACAAACAAAAGGTTTCTGCTGTGCCGAAGTTAAATGCATTGTTTGGGAGTGGGGGGGGGGTTTGCAAGGAGATTCAGACAGGAATAGTAATGTTTTCCCAGCTGAATGGAAATTTTTTTCTTGCTCTCTAGATCTTTTCTCGTGAAAGTCGTCACACTGGGGTCCCCAACGTGATACCTTTGGGTGCCAGGGCATTTGCTGACACCTTTCCTGGCATTCACCAAGTGCTTTTAGAAAGTAGGTGGGGCCAGATGGGGCTTTTGCCTGGCAGGATTTCTAAATTGGCCATTGAAGTTGCACTTGGATGTGCCTAGGGATCCCAGCCTCCAAGTGGGACCTGGGGATCCCCCGGAATTACAGCTCCTTTCCAGACTATCGAGAACAGTTTCCCTGGAAAAAGAGGATACTTTGGAGGGCGGACTCTGTGGCATTGTACCCCACTGAGGTCCCTGTCCTCCCCAGGCCCCATCCTCAAATATCTCAGAGTTTCCCAAGCAAGATCTGAAAACCTTTCCCTCCCCCATTCCCCACATATGGCCAGGGGGGACCTGGCAACCCTAGATGTGCAGATTTTAAAAATATATATTTTGTCGGCAGCAGCTGCCACCACAGCTCAATGATTTTCAGTGTGTGGCTGAAGGTAAGCTGCGGCTGTCATTTTATAACTGGCTCTACCTCCTGTGGCTGTGCTCACCACACTGTGTCGGAATTCAAAATGTGCCCACAGGCTCAAAAAGGCTGGGGCATCCTGTCCTAGACTCTGGGAGTAGTCCTAAGCAAGTCTTCTCAGAAGTAATTCCCATTTTATTCAGTAGGGCTTAATCCTAGGAAAGTGTTACTGCAATTGCAATCTCTGGGACAGAAAGTCAGAAGCAATGTGAGAGTTCTAGCATCTGTGCACGTTGGTCCTTCTCAGATCAGGGGACTGTGACCCCCCAAGGTAGAGCATTAATAGCGCACGGCAGCTCGCTCGGACTATCATATTTACAGCCTATACAACTAGTTATGGCTGACCCAGGCGCCTCAAGATACCAGGAGACCCACTGCCGGCAGCCCCTGATTCCCTTCTGCCACTCGGTAGGGCAGCAGGGGGGAAAATGCCAGAGAAATCGCCATCGCTCCGATGGCATGATGTCACTTCCAAGGTCATGCTGGCTGCCACCTGACAAGCTTCTACCAACATCTTCCATGGTACAGGTTCAGCACATGCTTTTCCGTTCAAAGCCAGCAAGCCCTGGACTGATATGTTAAGCAAGAAATTAGACTAAAGGTATGCCACAATTATTTATGTATTAAATGCTGCTGCCCAAAGGTTTTTAGTTACAATTTTAGAAAAATAAACAGTACCATAATAAACTCCAGAAAAAAAAAAATCTCTCCAAGCTACTATATTGCCAGCAGACTAAAGGAAATCTATAATTTCAGGTTAAATATTGGTACAAATACCCAGGCTGGTCACCAAACTGTAATTAAAGTGATCACACTATATATTTATCTTACGACTTTTCTGCATTCCTCTCATGCGTATTCAGTATTTACAATTCAGTGTGCCGCTTACAGCAGTACATTGGCAGCAACTTTTTAAATATTTAATCAACAACTCCACTTAGTAACCAATATTTATCTATCCGTTGAGAGGAAGGCAATGAACTGCGGGACACGGACTTGACTGCCGTGTTGGCACATCGCAAGTCATCAGTGGGTGTGATCAGCTGGCCTGTGGACCATGAGTCAGGTTGGCATTTCTTATATGTCACATTGAAAAAGGTGTGTATGTGTTCATGTGGTGGCAGCAAACTCCACCATTCTCTCCCTTCCACCCAGCGCACTTCTGCCAGCAGAAAAGGGCAGGGTGACACTAGGGTTGGAAAATACCTGGAGATTTTGGGGGTGGAGCCTGAGAAGGGAGGGGTTTGGGAAGGGGAGGGACTTCAATGCCATAGAGTCCAATTGCCAAAGCGACCATTTTCTCCAGGGGAGCGGATTTATATTACTTGGAGATTAGTTGTAATAGCAGGAGATATCCAGCTACCACCTGGAGGTTAGTAGTCAAAGTTGCAGTTGTAGGCTATTTTAAATGATCAAACTTTGATGTTAACTTAAATAGTTATATTTTTAAACATATAACATGTGGTCTGAGAAAACATATAACATGTGGTCTGAGAAAAATCTCACAAATACATTTTTCTGTTCCTTCACAGTTCACAAAAATAAGCTGATATCCTATACATTATTACATACATAATGTAAGTTTCAGTCAAATTATAAAGCAGGCTTGCACTTAAACATAACATAGGGGTATTCTTCACGGAGGTTTGCTGCTGTTTCGATGCTGATTTGCGTCGGAGGCAAATTTTGGTTATTCACTGCAGATCCGTGTTTTCCCCCACTGAGCAAAATAAGCCGGTTTAAAAGAGAGGCAATCCAAACCACTTCTGAGCCGTACTTTCCAGTAGAAGAGCGTTTTGTTGCTCGGATGCCCATGAAGAAATGTTTGCTTCGCTCCCCGGGACGTCTCCTTTCTCCTCCCCCAAGAACGGTGATTGGCTGGGGGAGTTGCCACTCTAACAGCATCACACCGGCAGGAGGGAGACCCAAAGCAGACTGGCTGCCCCTCTTCAGAAGGGTGATGGGGGTTTTGGCTTGGATTTGCTGCTCTCAGGATGCCCCCCCCCAAACACACACACACAGGATCATGGGAAGAGTGGGCGGGATTAGGCGGATTTGGAGCGGTGAGTCATGAGCGGCAGCAGACATAAGCAGCGCAGAGAAGTGCGCTGTTTCTCCCATGAAAAATTGAAAATGCCTCGGGATGGGGGGAGAATCTGCACTGCCATGAAAAAGCTATTTAAATCGGTTTATTGTTTGCTCTGATTCGAAACCGAAGCAAAATCCACCGTGAAAAATACCCCATAGATTTCCATCCAACTGTAAAGCAGGCTTGCTGCAAAAAAAACAAAATAAAAAGCAGTCTCTTCTAGAACAATATGTTAGAGTTTCTTCTTAAAGGGCTTTTATCCACTTTGATAGTGGTACAGGATGCTGGTAAATGCCTGTTTCAAAACTTCTTCAGCCATCCCAAAATTCATGGAAGCCTTCAGCATCTGGGTTATGTATATACCTCAGAGCCTTAGTTTCTCTTATCAATACAATTTTTTAGCACAGTAACTTGTGAGGTCCAACCCGACAGATCCTATCTTGTTCACAGACTGTGAACAACAACTCCACTTAGTAACCAATATTTATCTATCCATTGAGAGGAAGGCAATGAACTGCGGATGGAACAGTTGGATGGAAATCCAACTTACGATGAACAGTTGGATGGAAATCTATGTTATGTTTAAGTGCAAGCCTGCTTTATAATTTGATTGAAACTTACATTATGTATGTAATAATGTATAGGATATCAGTTAAGTAAGTAAAGTAAAGGTCCCCTGTGCAAGCACTGGGTCATTCCTGACCCATGGGGTGACGTCACATCCCGACGTTTCCTAGGCAGACTTTGTTCACGGGGTGGTTTGCCAGTGCCTTCCCCAGTCATCTTCCCTTTACCCCCAGCAAGCTGGGTACTCATTTTACCGACCTCGGAAGGATGGGAGGCTGAGTCAACCTTGAGCCGGCTACCTGAAACCAACTTGCGTCGGGATCAAACTCAGGTCGTGAGCAGAGCTTTTGACTGCAGTACTGCACCTTAACACTCTGCGCCACAGAGCTCCTACCACATGTTATATGTTTAAAAATATAACTATTTAAGTTACCGTAACATCAAAGTTTGATAATTTAAAATAGCCTACAACTGCAACTTTGACTACTAACATATTACAGTTGTTATTAGTGGTTTGAACCACCTGGAGGTTGGCAACCTTAGGTGACATGGAGCATCAAGGTGCTCTCAGCCCAGGCCATGCACTCTCCCTAAAATGAACATGATTTATTGTATTATTTTACTTAATATATAACTCTACCTTTCTCTCCAATGGGGACCCAAAGCAGCTGGTACATAGTTCTCTTGTTACTCTTCTGGGTACCCACTAGGGATTTTCTGACCTCCCAGAACCAAGAGGAAACAGGGCTTGCCAGTCTGCTTCTTCACAGAGATAAATACAGTAACATCACCTGCTATTGGGTGCAGAAAGGGGTTGCCAACCTCCAGGCAGAGGCTGGAGATCTCCCAGAATTACAGCTGAGCTCCACACTACTCAGATTGCTTGCTAGTTTATTGAAGGCATTCCTCCCACTTCTCCTAGAAAAAACAATGGATGGTTTGGAGGGAAAACTGTATGACATTATACCCTGCTGAGCTCCCTCCCCTCCCCAAACCCCTACTTCCCAGGCTCCACCCTCAAATCTCCAAGTATTTCTGAACCCAGAGTTGGCAAACCTAGGTCAAACTGATCTTCAAGGGACAGCTAGAGCTACCAGTTTGAAAGCTGGCCTAAGAGAATGGCTATTCCCATGTGTACTATAGCATTGCTAATAGCGAAGAAGAAGAAGATTACAAAGTTCTCAAAAAGATGAGACATGGTAGTCATGGGAGATCTTAATTAGCTGGATACCTGTTGGAAGTCCAACTCTGCTAAAAATGCAAAATCCAATAAATTCCTGACTTTTCTTGTGGACAACTTCCTGTTCCAGAAAGTGGACAGGGAAACAAGGAGATCTGCTATCTAAGACTTGATTCTCACCAACAGGGAAGAACTGGTTGATGAGGTTAAAGTAGTAGGCACCCTGGGTAGTAGTGACCATTAGGGCTGTCAACAAAAAAAAAATTCGGTACAGTTCTGATTCGGCCGAATTTGGCCCTTGTGGGTTCGGTACGTGCCGAAGTCCGAACTCCCCCACTTCGGATCCGTTCAATTCGGCGGGAATTCAAAGTTCGGAAACAAGTTCGGCCGAATAAAGTTATTAAAAACACAACCGCGCCTTTCCGCGGCTCTGGGGGGGGCATTTTTGGGCTTAGAGGTCCCAAACTTTTGGCAGAGCTTCAAAGGACGTTTATTGAAAGACTCCCCAAGTTTTGTAAAGATTGGGTCAGGGGGGGCTGGGATATGGGCCCTGAAAGGGGTCCCCCCACCCTTAATGTTGTGCATCTCTCAGCAGAGCTTGCCGCCCACGCACAAAGCTCCCAGCCCAACAACAGCGGAGAAATTAGCAAAACAACTGCAAACACAACCTTGTTAAACAACACCTTTGCAACACACAACTGAAACCTCCCCCCTCAAACCAGGGAGCGAGAGACTCGAGGGGGAACACACACCCCAGGCAGAACCGACGAAAGCCCCCTTTGGCTTCCCCCCCACCCACAGAAACTGCTCCCTCCCCACACACACACAGACTCTGCTTTCCCCCCCACACACACACATACACAGGAGAAAAATTATAGATTAAAGCCCCCAAAGGGGTCTTACTGTGGCTGTCTTCTGTTCCATCAGGACGGGCTGTAATCCAAGATGATTCCAATTAGGCACGGAACGTTTTGCTCTGGAGAGATGCACACAGGATCGGATCGGCTGCTCCATTCATCCCAGTAGGGGAAAGGGGAAAGCCCATATCTCGGGACCCCCTGACCCAATGTTCACAAAACTTGGGGGGTTCCTTAAGAAGCTTAATCTAAAGTTCCAGTGAAAGTTTTGTGTCTGCACCCCCAAAAATGCGCCCCCTGCAGCCATGGAAAGAGAAAAGGGGGGGAGGCGATATTTCTGCCCCCACTGAACCCATCTTTACAAAACTTGGGTAGTATCTTAAGAATAATTCACTGAAGCTATGCTAAAAGTTTGGGGGCTATATCCCCAAAAAAGCGCCCCCTGCAGCCACATAAATGGAAAAGGGGGGAGGGAAAAGGGGGAGAGCCCATATCTCGAGACCCCCTGACCCAATGTTTACAAAACTTGGGGGGTATCTTAAGAACACTGGTCTGAAACTCCGCTCAAAGTTTGGGATTTGTACCCCCAAAAATGCGCCCCCTGCAGCCATGGAAAGAAAAAGGGGGGGAGGCCATATCTCGGGACCCCCTGACCCAATGTTTACAAAACTTGGGGGGTACCTTAAGAAGCTTCATCTGAAGTTCCAGTGAAAGTTTTGTGTGTGCACCCCAAAAAATGCGCCCCCTGCAGCCACAGAAAGGAGCGAATGTGCACAAGCACCCCACACACACACACACGAGGATTTCGCTCTCTCTCTCTCTCTCCCTGGCCGGGCCGTACATCAGCTGATTCCTCCAGTACTCAATCCTGACTGATTGGCCAGAAGAAGACCCAGCTTGCCCACCAATTGGCCGGGGGAGGAGAATGCTGCTTACTGACGGTTATGCTGCTTACTGACGGCCGAATTTGCTGAATTTATTCGCGAACTCCCGAACTCGCTGAATTCGGGGGGCCCGGTTGCCTGCCAGTTTTGAGTTCGGATCCGTCCGAACAGAAAAGCACCGAATCAGGAGAAATTCGGTTGATTTTCAGTTCGGACCGAACCGAATTGACAGCCCTAGTGACCATGTAATCTTGAAATTTACAATCTTGGGGGAAAGAAAAACTGTACATAGTCAGACATTTTTTATGAAAGCAATATTTTTTGGATTTTATGAAAGCAAATTTGTATTTTATGAATTGGATTTTATGAAACAAATTTTAACAAACCTAAACTTATGCTGGGTAGAATCCCACAGTCAGAAATACTTGAGAGGGGAGTTCAAGAAGGATGGAAGTTTCTTAAAAATGAAATACTGAAGGTGCAATCACAAACCATTCTTAGGAGAAGGAAAAATGGGAGGAACCTAAAGAGGCCAGGGTGGCTCCATAAACAGCTTTTTAAAGATTTGAGAAATAAAAAAAGATCCCTTATAGAAGTGGAAAGGGGGGGGGCTTATAACCAAAGAGGAATATAAACAAATAGGCTAGTAAAAGATGCTAAAGAAAACACATCAAAAAAGGGTTATTTTCCTATGTACAGAGTAAGAATAAGAACAAGTACATGATAAACCCATTGCGGGGACCGGAAAGTGAAATTATAACAGGAGATGAAGAGAGGGAAGAACTCCTCAATTCCTACTTTTCCCCAGTCTTTTCTTGTGGGGGGAGCAGTGCTCAACATGGCATGAACAGAACACATGATGAGGGAAGGGATTTGCAGCAGAGGATTGGCATTGGGGTAGTGCACAAACCCCTAGTTTCTTTAAATGAAACAAAGTCCTCAGGGCCAGATGAATTCCATCCAAGGGTACTCAAAGAACTTGCAGATGTACTTTCTGAGCCTCTGTCCATTATTTTTGAGAATTTTTGGAGAACAGGAGAGGTGCCAGAAGATTGGAGGCGGGCAAATGTTGTCCCCATCTTCAAGAAGTGAAAAAAGGAGGACCTGGGTAACCACCAACCCATCAGCTTGATGTCTATACCAGGAAAAGTTTTCGAACAAATCATCAGCATTTAGAAAGGATGGATCTGATCACTAAGAGCCAGCACGAGTTTCTCAAGAACAAGTCATGTCAAACTAATGTTATCTCCTTTTTTTGAGGAAGTTACTACCTTGCTGGATCAGGGGAATGCTGTAGACATAGTTTGTCTTGATTTCACTAAGGCTTTTGATAAGGTTCCCCATAATATTCTTGTTGACAAATTGGGAAAATGTGATTTAGATCCTATTACTGATAGGCGGATCCATAACTGGTTGACAGATCAAACCCAAAGAGTGCTTGTTAATGGTTCCTCATCCACTTGGAGAAAAATGACTAGTGGAGAGCCTCAGGGATCAGTCCTAGGCCCTGTGTTGTTCAATATCTTTATAAATTATTTGGATGAAGGCATAGAGGGGATGCTTATTAAATTTGCAGATCGCTCTAAATTGGGAGGGGTAGCAAATACAGTAGAAGACAGAGCCAGGATACAGGATGATTTTGACAGGCTGGAAAATTGGGCTAAAACTAATAAAATGCACTTCAACAAAGATAAATGTAAAGTTCTGCATTTAAGTAGGAAAAATCGAAAGCATAATTATAGAATGAGGGAGACTTGACTTAGCAGTTGTGTGTGCAAAAAGGATCTTGGGGTCTTCGTAGACCAAACACTGAACTTGAGTCAGCGGTGTGATGTGGTAGCTATAAATCCAAATGCGATCTTAGGCTGTATCAACAGAAGTATAGTGTCCAGATCACGTGAAGTGATGGTATCACTTTACTCTGCTGTGCTCTGGTTAGACCTCACAATTTAAGAAGGATGTAGACAAGCTAGAACATGTCCAGAGGAGGGCAACAGAGATGCTTAGGGGTGTGGAGACCATGTCCTATGAGGAAAAGTTGAAGGAGCTGGGTATGTTTAGCCTGAAGAGGAGAAGTCTGAGAGGGGATATGATAACCATCTTCAAGTACTTGAAGGGCTGTCATATAGAGGATGGTGCCAAGTTGTTTTCTGTTGCACCAGAAGGTCAGATCAGAACCAACGGGTTGAAATTAAATCAAAAGAGTTTCCGTCTAGACATTTGGAAGAATTTTCTAACAGTTAGAGCAGTTCCTCAGTGGAACAGGCTTCCTTGGGAGGTGGTAAATTCGCCTTCCCTGGAGGTTTTTAAGCAGAGGCTAGATGGCCATCTGTCAGCAATGCTGATTCTATGACCTTAGGCAGATCATGAGAGGGAGGGCATTTTGGCCATCTTCTGGGCATGGAATAGGGGTCACTGGGTGTGTGTGTGTATGGGGATGTAGTTGTGAATTTCCTGCACTATGCAGGGGGTAGGTGGCCCCTCCCAACTCTATGGAAGAATAATAATAATAAGAAGAGTTGGTTTTTTATGTCAACTTTCTCTACCACTTAAAGGAGAATTAAACCAGCTTACAATCACCTTCCCTTCCCCTCCCCTCAACAGATATCTTGTGAGGTAGGTGAGGCTGAGAGAGCTCTAAGAGAGCTGTGAGTAGTCCAAGGTCACCCAGCTGGCTTTGTATGAAGAAGTAGGGAAACCAACCCGGTTCTCCAGATTAGAATCCACCGCTCCAAGCCACTGCACTTAACCAGTACACCACGCAGGCTCTCATGCTGGGAGAAAAAAACTGTCCTGTCCTTTTACCAGAGGCTCGATGTGTCGAAATGGGAAGCTGAAGCTTCTTATGGCATGGAGGTTAATAATATCCCTTGATAATTAACTGATTAATTTAATTAATTTATACCCTGCCTTTCTCCTTAGCATGGACAGAAAGCAGCTCACATCGTTCCCGTCTCCTCCATTTTATTCTCACAACCCTCTCAGGTAGGTTGGCTGAGGGTGAGATAAGGGGAAAGTTGGCAGGTAACTCTTTGCTAGAATTCCAGTATCAGCAAATCCAAAGCTTTACCTGAAGTTTAGCTCAAAGAGTAGAGTAGACATTTTCTGGCCACTTAATTCTTTTGAGAAGGTAATCACCAAAAGTTGATTATTAGCAAAACTCTATCCAATCTAGAATTGGATTACAAGATGTCAACAAACAGGCACAGATGGCAATTGTGATTTAACTCAAGAAATCACCAATGATAGGAGGAGAAATGTTTACAAGGATATCCTAGCTACATCAACTAACACCAACGTAAGGGGAACTGGCTTGAAATTAATGCTTATGTGGCATTCTATCCCCCATAGGTTTGTCAGCCTCCAGATGGGGCCTGGAGATCTCCTGGAATTTCAACTGATTTTCAGACAATAGAGATCTGTTTGCCTGGAGAAAATGGCTGCCTTGGAGGGTGGACTCTATGGCATTATTACCCACTGAGGCTCCTTCCTCTCCAACCATTTCCTCCCCAAGCTCCTCCCCCCAAATCTCCAGGAATTTCCCAGCCCAGAGGTGGCAACCCTATACCTCATTAAACTAGGGAAGATATTTGATAATGCTCTAGGCCAATCCTGCATTAAGCAGGGGGTTGGACTAGATGGCCTGTATGACCCCTTCCAAGATTATGATTCGATGATTCTATGTTAGCAATTTTTTTGAGAGAAATGCTCTTTAAACTATACTGTAAATGGTAGATTTTCCCTGTTATAAAACAACGCTGGGACATAATATATACAGTATTAACTGAAATCATAGCCCATAGAGTAAAATGTACACCAATATTAATTTTATTTGGCCAAGTGGAAAATCAATAGATAAGAAATCCACACCCTCGTGACTCTCCAGGAACATGGAGCTCAAAAAGACAATATGGCGTCACAGGGCACAACATTTCCCCACCTCCTGCATATGGCAGCTAGTGATGCCTGATGAAGTCTGTTATGAATTTTGCTTAAGTAAAAATTATTGGGGTGGGGTGGGGGAGATAAGATAATGTGGGTCAGTGGTAGCCACACCCCCTGGGAATGAATACTGAGGTTTGTGCCAGAGAAAGAAGACCTGTAAGCCCAACTGAGTTAATGCACGATCTCGCATCCAACCACGGCCACCATATTTATGGAACAGCCAAGTTCATGTTTGGGGGTGTCGGTTTCATGCAGAGCATCTCGTCCATTCAGAACAGGCTATTGGGGTTGAGGATATCTATGGGGGGAAAATGGACGTACTGCACGTGTTCCTAGGGTCAGCTGGGAGGGAGCTGGCTGTATTTTAAAATACATTTATCCTAATGTTGCTGCTGCTGTTTCATTTGTTCTGTCAAACTATCGGCAGAAAACTTTGTAAAGGGCAACAAGAAAGACACATAAAGGAGTTGAGGGTTTTCTTTTCTTCTTTATGAAACACAAAAGAACCATAAACCCATTAATGCTGGAGTTTAACTCTCTCTGTTGGCCACAACACATCAACTGGCAATTTAGCCAGATTCGATGTGTTCTTTTACAGATATATGAAAGGTATCTAGTTACTTGAAATCCAGAGGACAGATGCTTTGAGACAGGAACAGAACGTTGGGTTTCATTAGAGACTCATACAATAATGAGATTGTTGTAGGGAAGCAAGTCTTTGCCAAATTGACTTCCAGTCTCTTGTTCTGGCGATGGGGCAAGGGGGGGGGGGTTGGCCATCAGATGGTACCACTGCATTTTTTGTTTTTTAAAAAAACACCCAAAAAGTACCAGTACTCATATATACAGTAAGGTTGCTCTACCTTCCTCCTATTCCCCACTCAGGACTTGGAAGAATCGGGAAAAAGGTGGCGTTACTCAGTACCTATGAGTACCATCTCTCTCTCTCTCTCTGTGAGCTCTTGACCCATCGAACCAGAAATCACCACAGAGACAATCAGATTCCAAGCAGATGGCTTTACTGGTCAAATAGGCAATACAGTGCATTGAGGATAAGATGACAGCTATGAGTTGTCTTGCCCGTTATTTGGTTAGTATATATCGGTTGGTATTTGTAAGTCCTCAGTTGCCAGCCGGGCATCATCCAGTAACTGATCAAAATCCTGGAGGTCTAAACGAGCATTAGTATCCTCCGACGTTAACATCCAGAGAACCCTCACCAGAGATTGCCACTGTGTCTGGACCAGTCCCCTTAAGCGGCAAACCTCTAAATTAGTCCTAAAGAGTTCAGCGACTATGTCCTGTAGAAGGGTAGGATCCTCAGATGAGGACTCCAGGGTTCCAAGAAGCAGTAGTCACGGTTCACTCGGAGAGCGCCCTCTTAGCTCCCATCCGAGTGGCAGGCAAACCCTCCGGGGCTCCAGCCTGACTAAAGAATCGATGAAGAAGAGTAATGTGATAGCTGTCATCATGTGAGCTCTTGACCCATCGAACCAGAAATCACCGCAGAGACAATCAGATTCCAAGCAGATGGCTTTGCTGGTCAAATAGGCAATACAGTGCATTGAGGATAAGATGACAGCTATGAGTTGTCTTGCCCGTTATTTGGAAATATAAGGCAGAGAAACGGCGGGAGATTACAAAGCATAAACAGAGCATTATTTCCCAGGAGTGGCGTTCCCAGGCTTTGGTATGTGAAGCCGTCCTTGAAGTCTGGACGGTTCAGCAGAAACGAAAGGCAACATCTAAACCGAGATAACGGCCTGACACTCTCTCTCTCTCTCTCTCTCTCTCTCTCTCTCTCTCTCTCTCTCTCTCTCTCTCTCTCTCTCTCTCTCTCTCTCTCTCTCTCTCTCTCTCTCTCTCTCTCTCTCTCTCACACACACACACACACACACACACACACAACCCCTGGATGGACAGTACTAAAGTCATTAGAAGGACATCTTCAGTTGTGTCATAAGAACAAGACTCTTTTCCAATTCATTTCAGAATCAGACAATTTCTTCCCTGTGAAGTAACAGTCTTCAAATTACTATAGAGAGTATGAAGCCAAAGATTCTGCTGAGGGGATGATAAAATGATTGTAGAGGGCACTGTGGGGATGGGTTTTACTCCGTTGCTTTAAAATTGTTTTCTGCATCCCAACTTTAGAAATGTAGCCAAAATCTAGCCATCTAGATTTTAGACCTGATTCTTGGCTTCTAGTTGGCTTTTCCAGACAAAACGGGAATGTTTGGTTTTCTGAAACAGCCATTGAGGTAGGGTTGCCAACCTCCAGGTGGGGTCCTGCTCTCGGAATTACGGCTGATCTCCAGACTGCAGCGATCAGGTCCCCTGGACAAAATGGCAACTTCAGAGGGAAGACTGTATGGTATGCCATAGATTCTAGGTGAACTCCATCCCCAAACTCCCCTCTCCACAGACAGCACCCCCAAATCCCCAGGAATTGCCCAGGCCTGAGTTGGCATCCCTACAGCATAAGGTGACACCAAGAATTACTATTGCTCTCTCTGCCACCTTTGTGTGGCAGCAATGTCAGAAAACAGAATAAGTGGTAGAATCAATTCAAAATTCCAGTCCATTCTGGCAGCCTGCAGTATACTTGATATGGGGTTCCCCAAACCTTTAGGGGATGAAACCTAGCAGTCCTACCTCTCCCAGCCCTGCCCACTTAGAACAAGAAAGCAGCTTACAATCACCTTCCCTTCCCCTCCCCACACAGACACCTTGTGAGGTAGGTGGAGCTGAGAGACTTCAGAAAGAACTGTGACTGGCTCAAGGTCACCCAACAGGCCTCATGTGGAGGAGTGAGGAATCAAACCCGGTTCTCCAGATTAGAGTCCACCGCTCTTACCAGTATATACTCTTAAACACTACAGTTGTCAGTAGGGTTACCATTCCCCCACTGGGGTGGGGGGGATTCTCTGCTCTGAGCTTCCTCCCCTGGCACCATTCACCCAGCTGGCAGGAGGACTTACTAGTTGTAAATGGAGGCCTGTGCTGTTGCTGACGACCGCGGGGACACTCGGTTATTTGAGCAAAACACCAGGGGAACTGATAGGGTTGCCAGCTCCAGGTTGGGAAATACCTGGATATTTTGTGGAGTGGGGCCTGAGGAGGGCAGGGTTTGGAGATGGATTTCAGTGGGGTATAATGCCATACAGTCCACTTTCCAAAGTGGCTATTTTCTCCAGATGAACTGATCTCTGTTGCCTGGAGATCAGTTGCAATAGAGGGAGACCTCCAGTTTCTACCTGGAGATTGGGAACCTTAGGGGTATCTCAGAGCAGTGACGTGTCTAAATGAAATGGGTAACCCCATCTGGTAGAGAGGGATTCTTTAGACTCTCTACATCAGGAGAGTTTGATTGATCCAGAGAGCAATCCTAAATGTGTCTTCTCAGAAGCGTAATCCCATTATATGTAATGGAGCTTATTCCCAGGAAAATGTTCTTAACTCCAGTCACAAAAACATGGCAGAGAGATGGCATAAATACCTTACCCATTCCTTGCAGAAATAAATTGAAAGATGGCAGGAGTGGAACAGTTAATCACTCAGAGACATGGGCCAATTATTCACTCAAAAAATTAATGCTCTCTTGCGCCGGAGCAAAAAAAAAGAGACGTTTATTCATTGATGCAAATCAAATCCATTAATCTGGATGTACCTTGGGCTATTCTTGAAACAAAGCCTTCAGTATTTGACAGCTGCTGTGTCATTTTCAGCCCTCCCCCTTCTGACATGTTGAGGCCTGCCCCCACCGTCGTCACAACTCCGTCACACCTCCGCCCATCGGGTTCTGTAGAGGGGAGGCATCCGAAGGAGAGGGGGAAGGAGAGGAAAGGGTTAATGGCTGATGCCCCAACAGCCCAGGGTCAAGGAAGAACACTTTTCAATGGGCACTCTATGTCATCTCTTTCTCACACGAGCTCACTCGGCCCAAGAAGGTCAAGGTGTATGGGGAGTTTTGCCTTGGATTTGCCGCTCTCTGGATGCTCTCTGCATGCACATTTCCCCCATCCGAATTCTCAAAACTCAACAATAAGTCCCCAGTGCAGAGTTGGATGGGGAAAACGTGCATCTAAAGAGTGGCAAACCCAAGGCAAACCCTCCCATGCATAAATGGCCAAACACTCTCCCTTCTCTCTCCCCCTTTCCCAAGATTTCCACTTCCTTTGTTCTATTCTTTTACCAGGTTGGAGAGGGGGGCTCCGACGGGCGTCCTGCTATGGAGCAACTCCGCGGCATTGTTTGTTGGTCGCTCCGTGGAACCTGGAACCTCTCCCTCCCTTTGCTTTCCTTCCATTTCCTTCCATTGTCTTCCCTTCCATTACCTCCTCCCCCCAACTATGGATTTTTGACTAGTTTAGTGGTAAAACATACCCCATCAGTTTGCCCTGCTACTTGTCTATTTAGCAGTTTGGGATTGCACAGGCCACTTCCTTCCAGGCTCCCCCCTCCCAATACACGCACAGGATGTATTGGGGGAGAGAGGAAAGAAGGCCCCTGGCTTGTGCACCGGGCCCGATCCGGCTCGTGTGCATTGGGAGAGAGAGGAGGGAGGGCTCCTGGCTGGCGTGCCAGTCCCGATCCGGCCCGTGTGCATGGGGGGGGGGGAGAGGAAAGAAGATCAGTGAGAGAGTGACAAAGTGGCCATGCAAAGTGCAGGAAAGGGGGCGGGCTTCTTGTCAGAGCACAAAAGACCTGGGCTTCTGATGCCCATGTTGCCCTTTTAAAAACAAGGAACCGCCATTCCCCCCTTTTCACCAGGAGCGCGAGACACAGGGGTGGAGAAGCATGCGGCGGCTGCAGAGCAGCCAGCAAAGGGCCATCTCCGGCAATGGCTGGAAGAGTTCTGCGGAGGTGGAATGGCGGACTGAGATACTTGTTGGTGTTCAAAACTCCCCTTGTCCAATCACTGGGGAGTCGCAGGAAAGGGAGGAAATTTGCCTGCATGAGCGGGGAGAATAGATTTGAATCCAGGGAGTTTTTCATGGGACTCTGCAACAGAAAAGGCGGAGCAAAATGAAAGATCAGGTTTGAGATGCTGCGGAGATGCTGCAAATTTTGTGCTCAAATCCTCAGCAGCCGTGAAAAATCAAAAATTAGCTGCGCAGCAACACAGCATGGATACCGCAGCAAACAGCCATGAATAAATGACCATAGTGCCCAGTCTCCTCGGTGTACAAGTACTTTGGGCCACGGGAAACGTTTAGTATTTACTTGGCTTGTTTCTTATGACACACAATTTGTGGGCGAATATATCTTGTTGGAGTCTGCTGGATTCTGTCCTAACCAATCTCGTAATTTTTATCCCACTGTCACTGCTAACTAGCCCACTATTTATGTTCAGATTCAGTTTTTGAACCGCCTGCTTGTAAATGGATTTTGAAGCAGCAATTGATTGTTAAAAGCCAAACAATTACTTCAAAAGCTTTGGAAAAGGCATTTAAATACATTTTGGAAGAAATTAAGAAAAGTGTTTTAACAAGCATTTTAGAACGAGCATTTAGGGACAGTTTTGATTCTGAAAAATATGCAAATAACCTCGCTAAGATGCTGGGCACTGCAATCTTTAGCAGATATGATTACGGCAAATCTTCTGTGAGAAGTGTATGTTTTCAAATCTTTTCCCTTTGTGGCTGGAATGAGGGGTCCCTCTGCTTTTCCAGCTATGTGTGTGTGTTAAGTATTGTCAAGTCACTTCTGATTCAAGGTGACCCTATGAATCAGTGTCCTCCAAAACATCTTATCATTAACAGCCTTGCTCAGGTCTTGCAAACTGAGGGCCGTGGCTTCCTTTATAGAATCAATCCATCTCATGTTGGGTCTTTCTTTTTACCTGCTGCCATCTACTTTTCCTAGTCTTTTCCAACGACTCTTGTTTTCTCAGAAGTACATTCACCTCAATTTAGTCATTTTAGCTTCTAGAGACAGTTCAGGCTTGGTTCTCGTAGGTTATCCGGGCTGTGTAACCGTGGTCTTGGTATTTTCTTTCCTAACCTACGAGAACCAATGAACTCTGACCGTGAAAGCCTTCGACAAAAGTTCAGGCTTGATTTGTTCTGGAACCTACTTATTTGTTTTCTGGCGGTCAATGGGATCTGTAACACTCTTTTCCAACACCACATTTCAAAGGAATCCATTTTCTTCCTGTCGGCTTTCTTCTTGTCCAGCTTTCACATCCATACATAGAAATAGGGAATACAATGGCATGAATTAACTTAATCTTGGTGGTCAGTGACACATCCTTACACTTAAGAATATTTTCTAGCACCTTCATTGCTGCCTTTCCCAGTCACAGTCTCCTTCTGATTTCTTGGCTGCAGTCTCCCTTTTGGTTGATGATGGAGCCAAGGAATAGAAAGTTTTGAACAAATTCAATTTCCTCATTGTCCACCTTAAAGTTGAGTAATTCTCCTGTAGTCATTACTTTTGTCTTCTTGATGTTTAACTGTAATCCTGCTTTGGCACGTTCTCCTTTAACTTTCAGCAGTAATCGTTTCAAGTCTGCTATTTTCTGCCAGCAATGTAGTATCATCGGCATATCTCAAATTGTGAATGTTCCTCCCCCAGTTTTCACTCCACCTTCATCTAAATCTAATCCAGTTTTCCTTATGATATGCTCTGTATACAGATTAAAGAGATAGGGAGATAAAATACATCCTTGTGTAACACCTTTACCAATTGGAAACCATTCAGTTTCTCCATATTCTCCCCTAACAGTAGCCTCTTGTCCAGAGTACAGATTGTGCATCAAAACAATCAGATGTTGTGGCACACCCATTTCCATAGCTTTTCATGATCCACAGAGTCAAAAGCTTGGCTGTAATCTATGAAGCACAAGCTTATTTTCTTCTGAAATTCTCTCGTATGCTCCGGTAACCAATGTCAATTTGCAATACGATCTCTGGTGCCTCTTCCTTTTCTGAATCCAGCTTGAAAACCAGGCACTTCTCCTTCCAGCTACTAAAAGGGAATTTGAAGTAATTGGTTTAATTTTACAAAGATAAGCTGTTTAGAGAGGATTTATACTGCAGCCGGATGGAATTATCAGCCATGAACTCGCGTTTGGAACAAAAATAGGTGACCTCATGGATGCAAAAATGAGCACTTGCCAATAACACGCTTAGCCTTTTCCTCCAGATATTACCAGACTTACTTAGAGTGAACCCCTCCTGAAAAATGTCCCTAATTCCAAGGGATTTCCCCCCCTGAATTTGCCTCAAATTGCACATGTCCACATTAGGCAAAGTGTACTGGATACAATCTACTCATCTGGGACTTAATGTACTTGACTGTGTCGCTATCATGCCCACTGTATTTAGTCTGAAAGGAATCTCAAAGGGGCTAATAAATCAGAATCAAGAGGGAAGAATGGTGGCACAGCACAGGCCCAGTTGCACAGTAGAGAATCAGCAAGGGCTTAGAGGGGGCACCTCACTTCCCCCCTGTATCCTCCTCCCACTATTTCCTCTTCCCCTCCTCCTGGCAACCCTCATACCATCACCTTGCCCTAATGCCTTCTCTCCTTCCCAAGCATCAGCCAACTTACCTTTTTTCTTCCTTCTGTGTTCAGCTATATTTATTATGTATTTGCTTTGTTTATACCCTGCCTTCCCCCCTTCTATTATTTGGAGGAGGTTAAACTCCCAGTGATCGTTATTCATGATTTTTATTTATTTACTTGTTGGTTGGTTGGTAGAGTTCAGATTTTTTCCCTGCAAAACTGTGGCATTTATCAGATTGGTAGAAAGATCTGTCTTGTCTGTTCATGGCTCCAATCTCTGGATTTAAATATTCACAGATTGTTACCCTGATTAGAGTGTCTCTGCTTTAGTTGGGGAAATTAGCAGTGGAGATTTAAGCTTAGCAAGAGGTTGGGCAACCAGAATCCTCACCTAGAGTATTGTGCACCTTACCTAGAGTATTGTGTTCAGTTTGGGGCACCACAATTTAGGAAGGATGTAGACAAGATGGAATATGTCCAGAGGAGGGCAACAAAGATGGCAAGGGGTCTGGAGACCAAGTCCTATAAGGAAAGGTTGAAGGAGCTGGGTATGTTTAGCCTGAAGAGGAGAAGACTGAGAGGGGATACGATAACCATCTTCAAGTACTTGAAGGGCTGTCATGTTTATGATGGTGCTGAGTTGTTTTATGTTGCCCCAGAAGGTTGGACCAGAACCAATGGGTTGAAATTAAATCAAAAGAGTTTCCGTCTAGACATTCGGAAGAATTTTCTAACAGTTAGAGCAGTTCCTCAGTGGAACAGGCTTCCTTGGGAGGTAGTGAACTCTCCTTCCCTGGAGGTTTTTAAGCAAAAGCTAGATGGCCATCTGTCAGCAATGGTGATTCTGTGACCTTAGGCAGATCATGAGAGGAAGGGCATCTTGGCCATCTTCTGGGCATGGAGTGGGGGTCATTGGGGTTATGGGGGGGAGGTAGTTGTGAATTTCCTGCATTGTGCAGGGGGATTGGACTAGATAACCTGGTGGTCCCTTCCAACTCTATGATTCTATGATCTTTTTAGCCAGTGTTTACAATGATGAGCCCCTTTTGGAAAACTCTTAGGCTATTTATGCAGCAAAGAGTTTGCCGCACTCTGGAAGTGGCCTTTAATAAGCTGGACCAGAATACCCTTATACATGGGCACGGAGCTAGTGGGGAAAGCCCACTGCAGAGATTATACATCAACAACAAATGTTTGCAGTATTCCCCTCGTCTTGGGTTGGGCTTCCGTCATTGTAGCCCTCCCTCTGCCGTGACGGTGGATAAAAAGTGCCTCCCCGTTTCCCCCAGCAGAGATTGCCTGGGTTGTGCTCTCCCATGTTCCCTGCGGGAAAAGTATATACATCCCTTTGTGGCTCAGGAAAATGTTCCCTCTTGGTGGGCAAAGTTCACCACTGTGTGCAGAAACGTAGCATAATATCTGCCCAATAATAACATTCTCACCTGATGTGTCTACCCCCATGATGCAACCCTTTTTTATTAATTTTTAATTATATGTGCAAAAACATTGATATATTGCTGTGCCCTATAATAACCATAATGTGCAGGCAGGATGTACTAAAATGAATGACAGGCTAGCCCATTAGAAACAATGGGAGAGGCTGCCCAGCCCATTGAAGATAATGGGAGCCTGGATTGCCCATTGACTTGCAGGGGCTCCATTGAAATACATTACAGCACAAAAAGAGTTGCAAAGAAAATGTGGAATGGATTTTCAAGTAAGGTCTTTAAGCCCAGATACACTACTGAGCTTTACTGGACAACCAGGATCTCTAAGGATGGGAGAGTGAATGGGAGAGTGGGTGCGTGAGCAAACAAGCATGGCATTGTGAGGATCTGAAAACATTGGCACTTTCTCCAGGGGAACTGATCTTGATCATCTGGAGACCAATTGTAATAGTGGGAGATGTTCAGGTACCACCTGGAGGTTGGCAACCCTATGTCCTGGGCACATTAACACACACCTGAAGTTGCCTTATACTGAATCAGACCGTTGGTCCATAACAGTCAGTATTGTAACAAGATCGGCAGCAGCTCTCTGGGATCTTATGAAAGATCTTACGTCTTTCAGGAACTGAACCTGGGACCTTCCGCATGGCCAGCAGGGGCTCTGCCACTCAGCCCGGCCCCTCCCGTGCCTTTGTCACCTACTGACTCAACTGCTCTAATGCACTCTCTGTATGAGCAGCTCCTGAAGCTAATTTGGAAATTTCATCTTGTACAAAATATAGCAGCCTGGTTTGTATTGGGCATTCTGCCCAAACTAACCCCAACTTTACAACATCCAGGAGAACAGGGAGGAGATTCTTGGCCCTCTTTAAGAAAGAGCACTTGTTATCCTGAATTTGTTAAGAGTTATCATCCTTAAGAATGAATTTTCTCAGGTAACAAAGTTAGTGGCCAAGTGTAACCGTGGTCTTGGTATTTTCTTTCCTGATGTTTCGCCAGCAGCTGTGGCAGGCATCTTCAGAGGAGTAACACTGAAGGACAGTGTCTCTCAGTGTCAAGTGTGTAGGAAGAGTAATATATAGTCAGAAAGGGGTTGGGTTTGAGCTGAATCATTGTCCTGCAAAAAGTATCAAAGGTGATGTGCTAATCCTTGTCCTGTAAGTATCAAGATAATGTGCTAATGAGGGTGTGGTATGTTAATATGGAACCATTGTATCCTGAAGTGATCTGTCAATGTGTGAAATCCAACACTAATCCGCATGGCTATTGTGGACTGTAGTCTTTGTTAGTCTGGAGGTTTTCAGGACAGGAAGCCAAGCCTTATTCATTCTTAAACTCTCTTCTGTTAAAGTTGTGCTGATGTTTATGAATTTCAATGGCTTCTCTGTGCAATCTGACAAAATAGTTGGTAGAATTGTCCAGTATTTCAGTGTCTTGGACACAGGGTCTTATTCCAAGACACTGAAATACTGGACAATTCTACCAACTATTTTGCAGGACAATGATTCAGCTCAAACCCAACCCTTTTCTGACTATATATTACTCTTCCTACACACTTGACACTGAGAGACACTGTCCTTCAGTGTTACTCCTCTGAAGATGCCGGCCACAACTGCTGGCGAAACGTCAGGAAAGAAAATACCAAGACCACAGTTACACAGCCTGGATAACCTACAAGAACCAAATTCTGACCGTGAAAGCCTTCGACAATATTTAGTGGCCAAGTTTTGTAGAATAGTGTTTAATTATAGGAAGTCTAAACAGAAATAGAAATGAAAAGATGTAGAGTGGATTGGTTGTTTAATTTTATATTGCTGACTAGTTTTTAAAGAGAGTAATATTTTGTATAGAGTTTAACCAAAATGTATTGTTTTATACTGCTGGTTTGGGTAGGGCAATGTACCTGCAAACATTTTTTATGTTTGGTCTAAAAAACATCCATACTGTCTGCTGATTTGGTTACAGGCTTAAATCAAGGCACCTGGCATGACTTTTAATGACCTGAGTCTCTCATACTTGGAGGACCACCTCCCCAAATACAGAACCATTCACCAACTCCATGTGACCCACCAGTTGCTGCTGGAGGTTCCTTCCTTCTGGGAGCTTCCTCTGTTCTCAGCTGTAGCTTTTGGGGTGGTGGCCCTCATCCTATGGAATGGCCTACCACAGGAGGGGCATCAAGCACCTTCCCAGAGTGGACAGTTTTCACAGAATGTGGAAAACGGTTTCATCTCTCTTGGACTTGGCCATATGGCTGTGGTGCTTTCTGCAGAGGGTGTCCTGGAAATCCCACTGGTTTCAGTTTACTACATTTGGGGCATAACAAATTTGCAATTTTCTTGACGGGGCTGAAATGGTTTCGATTGTTGTTGCTGTTTTTCTGCATGTCGTTGTGGTGTTTTGATCACTTCTTGGAAGTCCCTTCAAATGCAGTTAGGAATGAGGTAGAAATTATTTAAATATGTAAATAACTCATGCATAGGAATTGATTCAATGCCCCAGATATGAGTCAAGGGCAGCTGGGAATAATTCCTACTCTGGCACGAGTCCTAACAATGTAAGAAGCTTAGCTTGATCTTTGTAACAGATATTCCTTCCTGAAGTTCCTGTTGCTGCCATGTAAGCAGTGACCCTGGTCTTTAGAAAATTATAGATCTTAAGTTACAGATCTACAGTGTGGAAAAATATGCAAAACAAAAATTAAAATTGTTTCTTCAGTTCTGTTGCTCACTCTTTTATTTTTTTAGACATTCAGCTCAGTGGGAGCAGATGCTTTTACGGCTCCTGAAGGCTAAGTGAGAATAGTCTCTGGAGAGCTCATTTTGTTGAAATAGTAAAGGCACATTCTAATCAAAGCAGTGACTATCATTCCAGTATATAATTATACTTCCGCAGAATAGAAATAATCAAGGAAGCCAAAACCTCTTGCTGGTGCAATCAGTATCACAGAGAAGTAACTGCAGAGTATTTAAGACACCTTAATATCAGATATGATTACCATTGATGGGGCAGAGGAAGGCAATGGAAAACCAATCCTGCTTCTCACTTGCCTTGATAGCCCCTTGCTGGGGTCACCATAAGTCAGGTGTGCTTGACAGCACATAATACACATCCACACCATTGATGGGAATACAGAAGTTGTGTTCCTTTCAACACCCTGACCTGGATGGCCCAGGCTAGCCTGTTCTCATCAGATATCGGAAGCTAAGCAGGGTCGGCCCTGGTTAGACCTTGGATGGGAGACCACCAAGGAAATTCAGGGTCTCTGCGCAGAGGCAGGCAAGGGCAAACTACTTCTGTATGTCTCTTGCCATGAAATCTCTATGGGGTCTCTGTAAACCGGCAGTGACATGATGGCACTTTCTACCACATTCCTTTCACCAAGACATTTGAAAGGGATACAAGCATCACTTATACTGTGGTCCTGAACACTGGAACCAAAAGTGTTTAGGGAGCTGCTGCGTTGGCAGATCTCGGAGTTATGCCGGCATATCACAAAGGCATAGGAGATGGCTGCTGGTGGAACTCTGCCATGGCTGGCCACCGGAGATATGTTAGTGTGTCCACTACACTGGAACCGAAAGGGACAGGCCCAGAGGCATGGTTGAAGTTAGTTCCCTAAGCCTCTTAAGACTGCGAACACCCCACAACCAGCATGGTGTAGTGGTTGAGAGTGGTGGACTCTAATCTGAAGAACAGGGTTTGATTCCTCACTCCTCCACATGAGTGGTGGACTCTAATCTGGTGAACCGGGTTGGTTTCCCCTCTCCTCCACATGAAGCCAGTTGGGTGATCTTGGGCTAGTCACAGTTCTCTCCAAACTCTCTCAGCCCCACCAACCTCACAGGGTGTCTGTTGAGGGGAGAGGAAGGGAAGGAGATGGTAAGCTGTTTTGATTCTCCTTAAAGGTTGAGAAAAGTGGGATATAAAAAACAACTCTTCTTCTTCTTGTTCTTCTTCTTCCTCTTCTTCTTCTTCTCAGAACCTGTGTAAAGTTATGCCAGTGAAAACTGCAGTGTAGTCCATCAGCTCCCAGCCAAAGGCATCTCCCAGCATCTCTCCAACAGCCGTGGTCCCACCAAAAGGCCTGGCATAGCTCAGGATGCTGACTACAGCCACAGCCAATCACACACCTCCTCAGTGTAAGGGTCTGTAAGCTTTTGCTTTGTGTGCTCCCCACCCCCCCCTGGACTCATAAAAGCAGTCCAGGCCTTTTGCCTTTCCTTGGTTCAGGCGCTGCGTCCAGCAGGCCCCAGGTTGGAATGTCTCTTCCCACCATCCTCCTCCCTTGCTCTCTCCGACTCCCTCCCACCAGCTATGGCCTTGGTGTGTAGATAGTAATAACGAGCTTCCTGAGGTCTTTGATGTTCCTGTACCATGCACAATTATCTCGTAGATTCCCATAACATGCTTTTGACATCTGCTTCCCTGTAGGGGTTATAATTCTGTCTTTGTGAAATTGCTAGCACTTGCAACTTTACCAGTGTAAGGCCTATACTAACCTGAAGCTTCCAATAAAGTTCCTTGTTTCTGCATGACCGTCTGAGCAAGTGATTTTATGCAGTTTGCACAGGGAGATTGGGAACCCTCACACTCAGTGGCCGGGCATGCCTCTGTGACCAATCACAACTCACCCAAGCACAACATAAACCCGAACCAGGAAGCTCATAGCTCAGATGCTAGGGAAGGTGGATCAGTGCTCTGTCTCTCAGCCCCCTTGACATGCATACCCAGGGTACACAGAAGCACATTTGGTGGTGGGAAATATACACAGAGAGAGCTTAGCACTAACACCCAAGGGAAAGTGCATGTACCATCTCTCTCTTTGTGAACCCCTATATATGTGTCATAGATTAACCTCATGAGCTCCCATATTTTTATTTAGGCAGTACAGCACTTTTGCTGTAGATTTAATAAAATTATGAGAAACTCTAAAGAGGTTAGGACTGGATTTTGTGGTAGCAATATTTAGAAAATTTGGTCATAAAAATAAAAATTCCTGAAGGATGAAAGGTGAGTTTGGCTCCTAAATTTTGGAGTTGAATCATAGAGCTGAAGAAAATGTGCCAAGGTGTGCCCGACACCATTCTAGCAACTGGGCATTTGTATTGGTGCGGGTTTCTCCCCAAACTGCAGTGTGGACAGAGTGAAATATGTCTACACAGCATTCTGACTTTCAGAGAAACCTAGTAAATCCTCTCAGAGAAAGAGTGGATGCCTCTTGATCATCCCCAAAAAGAACACAAAGGACTGAAAATATGAATACACTTGAGTGAGAACCTCTCTTTCTTGTTGATTACTTGGGTTTTCACAGGTTACTTAATCTGCAACAACCTTAAAAAATCAATACCCTCATATTTTACTTTTAGTGACACTGTGATTCTGTCTATATATCTTCCTGTCAGGCGAAGGGCCGTGGCTGGTGATAAAGGCGCCTGATCTCAGATTAGTATGTTTCACAATGTAGGTATCTGTGAAGGAATAATACAGAGAGATGATCCTCTGGCTGAGGAATAGACTCCATTGAATTCTAAATTTGGAAAACCCATTCAACAGACCCAAGTGGTGGGTGAGTGTTGGCAGGCAGTACATTGTGTCCTGGAATAGAAGAAGCAGCTACGACTTGTACAAAAAGGAAGCATGCACAAAGAATATTGATTACTAAACTGTATCGAGGTTAGACAACTAGAGCTTCTACGAATGTGTGTCTCCCCCTCCCCCTGAAACACACACAAAGCAAATGTTCAAAATTCTGTGCATGTTGATATCCACGTGAACCCTAAGCAATCTATCTGTGGCTGTCTTTGAAGCCTCTCTGGAAACTTCAAATGATGGGAAATGTGGCAGTGGTATTATTTGTTGACATGAGTTATACAAAGCATATCCTGCCAGTTCTACAAGAACTCTACAAAGTGCTGGTTCATACCTTTAAAGCCCTCAGTCAACTTGGACCACAGGCCTTGAGGAAGGGCCTGCCCAGCAGTTAAGAAACACTCTGGGTTCCCTTTTCTGCAGAGCAATGATGCTGCTAGATAGGGCTGGCAACCTCCAAGTGGGACCTGGAGATCACCCTGGACTTTCAACTGATCTGCAGACAACAGAGATCAGTTCCCTTGTGTTGGAGGGTGGGGTCTTTGGCATTTTACCTTGCTGATGTCCCTCCCCTCCCCAAATGCCACCCTCCTCAAGCTCCACCCTCAAATCTCCAGGAATTTCCCAACCCAGAGCTGGCAACAGTAGTGGCAGCTAGAGACAGTGAGCCCACCAGCTGGTAGGAGGAAGGGGACCTTCTGGCCAGCAAAGAAGCTATACTGGGAATGGTTGGATCTTTGTGGACAAAAGCCCCATCATAGGGACAGGGTCTATAGTGAATAATGGAATGGGAAGAGATTAGGCAGAAAAGCTAGTAGGATCCAACTCGGCATGTGGTGGAACAGTCCTGCTCTGACCTGCTACCCCTATTCTGCCATGCCCTCCAAGGCATCTGGGGTTCAGTGCCTGCCCAAGGTCTCTGCCTGGCCCATGCCTTCCACCTGGCTTTCCCAACCCTCAAAGGGGCTTTTCTCTCCTTCTCCCGGATCTTGAGCTGCCACCACCTGGCCTTTGAAGGAATTGCCCACTGAGAGGACCAGGGCTCCCAGTTCTGTGTCTCCTGCTATCCAAGGTCTGCTGAATATGGGGTCAGCTTGTGTGCCATGGGGGAAAATAGCCACTTGCCAACTGACTGCCCCTCCCATTCTTCCTGGTGCTTCTTTTTCAAATAGCGTGCCCAGAACGATGGAGGTCTAATGTGGTTCAGAGAACCACTACAAGCATTAAAAGTTATAAAGCATTCATTAAACAGAAAACGTCGACACACATACGCTCAGTACAGCCACAGATTGAGCAAGGGATTCAAAAGGAAAGGGCAAAATGCAATTCCTCTGTCCCTCCCTCTGAACATGTCCAAGTGGATGTTAGCACAAGGCAGGGTTTTTAGCTTAAAAGGTTACAGTTGTTAAAAGGGTGCCTATTACCTTGGAGCCTCTGCTGAGGCGCAGTCTGGCTCTTGGCAATGGCTGCATCCAACAGACCTCAGGTAAGAGTTCTGTCTGCCTTGATGGAATCAGCGCAAAAGAGACCCTCCTCCTTGCTCCCAGGAGTTTTATCATCCCTCTTTCTCCTCCCAGGTCAGAGAACTTTTCCTGATGTCTTCAGGAAGTTTTTCCTGCAGTCTTTCTATCACTTTAAGTCCTCCAAATCTCTTTTCCCTGCTATTTTATTTATTTAATTAATTCATTGGCACCCCGCCTTTCTCTTCAATGAGAGCGGTTTATGTAGTTCTCCTGTGCTCCATTTTATCCTGTCTAGCTGTAGGGCGGGTGGGTGTGCTGACTATTTCATTGTAGCTAGCCAGGCCTATGATTTGCATTTGTAAAACTGTGGTGGGCGAGGGTGGTAAGCAATTGACTCCCCCCCTACCCCACTTGTACTTTGGCAAAAGAGAGAAAAACTTTTAAAAGCTCAAGGTAAAGGTTTTGCTCAGTTCAAACCTCCAAAGAAAAATGCATTTCTCCACATAGGGAGGTGGCCCACAGCTGTGGAAGGCTGTCACTATAGGGGTGCATTTGGAGCCAAGTTTGTGCTGTCTTTCAGGTGCTGGGTGGAAACATTTTATTCACTGGGGCATTTAGTTACTTTCCATATTGTTTTACAGTCCTGTACTCCTCCTACCGTGACTGCCTGTAGCATTACACTGCTGCTTTGATAGGGTTGCCAGGTCCCTCTTTGCCACCGGAGGGAGGTTTTTTGGGCGGAGCCTGAAGAGGGCTGGGTTTGGGGAAGGGAGGGACTTCAATGCCATAGAGCCCAACTGCCAAAGCGGCCATTTTCTCCAGGTGAACTGATCTCTATCAGCTGGAAATCAGTTGTAATAGCAGGAGATCTCCAGCTAGTACCTGGAGGTTGGCAACCCCATGCTTTGAAATTACCGTACTTTTATATAACAGCTGCTGTTGTTGTTGTCTGTTCCTTGTGATTTTGGCATTGTGTGTGTGTTTTAATGCTGAGGGACCACATCCAGATTTGTTAATGGAGAAGCCGCTATTAAAGTTTTGAACAAATAAGCAAAATCTTAGAGGAATCTCAGGAATACCTATTTAATGTACATACACATATGCATTCAAAACCGATAAAAGGAAATATTTTTTCACACAATGCATTGTTAAATTGTGGAACTCCCTGCCCCAGGATGTGGTGATGGCTGCCAGCTTGGAGGTCTTTAAGAGGGGAGTGGACATATTCATGGAGGAGAGGGGTATTCATGGCTATTAGTTAGAATGGATACTAGTCATGCTGCATACCTATTCTCTACAGGATCAGAGGAGCATGCCTATTATATTAAGTGCTGCGGAAAACAGGCAGGATGGTGCTGCTGCAGTCGTCTTGTTAGTGGCTTCCTAGAGGCACCAGGTTGGCCACTGTGTGAACAGACTGCTGGACTTGATGGGCCTGGGTCTGATCCAGCAGGGCCTTTCTTATGTTCTTATGTTCTTATGCATATGGGTATTCCTCTGTGATTTTGCTAACTAATTAATTAATTAAAAACATTTATTAGCAGTCTTTCTACCTTTTGGAACTCAAGGTGGTTTGCAATGTAAATTAAAGAACAATGATAACAAAATACCTAAAATAACCACAATTGAACATCAGTAGCTGCTTCTCCATTCACAAATCTGACTGTGACCCCTCAGCATTTTTCCCCAGACATATGCTAATGAATTCCACCTGGTCTGAGGCAACTCTTGACCTTTACGAGAGTGTCATGGAATTTTATAATATTCATCAAGGTCTATCGACTGATATTCATCGCATTTCAAGCTTTCTCTAACCAAGAGACTTTAAAGCAGGGATGCAGAGAGTGGAACATTTGTGTGCAAATGCCGGTAGTCTTCTTGGACATTTCTTTGGCCGTTAAGGCATGACCGATTTGGTCTGCTTCTCCCCCCCTAATGTAGCGGTTTTCCAGTGGTCACACGCACGCTGTCCCCGCTCTGCGGATCAAATCTACCACGAGCGCGATTTACTTGCGTGTTTTCCAAGACCCGTCTTATCGCGAAATACAGATCACAACCGAGATAAATCCGGTTGTTTCGTCATGCGTGCGCTTCCAGGTTGATATTCCATTAGTCCTTGCCGCCCAAGACTGCATGTGTGCGTGCCAGCATGTGCGTGTGTGGATAATCACCCGGCCAAACGCAACCGGAAGTGATTTTTTTTTATTAGTGCCTGGCCACCCTAAAGAGGTGTGTGTGTGTGAAATTCCCCGCCAAAGAGAGGGGGGGGCTCCTCCGGTAGATCAGCCACCCGCTGACACCAGGCCCCGTGTACGCCTCGTGCCGAGGCCGTGCCTCTCCCTCACAGGCTCACTCCCCTCAGGGGCTCAGAACCGCCCCTCCCCTGGCCAGGATAGCGAGCAGGCGACGCCACTAAGCCTGATGAGACAGCCCAAGCATCCACTCGTCTCTCGCGGCTCCCGCAGCACCCTCTGAGCCGCCGCTCAGCTGGCCGGCAGACTCAGTGTTCCCCGCTCTAGCTGCGCCTGCCCCAAGCTTCTGAGCCTCCTGCCGCCTCAAAAACGGAGGTGGCGGAGCTGCGGGCCAGAGAGCTCTGCTTTTTGCTGCAGAGCAGGAGGGCAGGAGAAAAACTAACGTCCTGAAGTGAGTTGCATTGGTATACCGGCATATCATTCTAGGGGGGAGAAGAAAAAAAAAGGAAGACGCCAAGCACGCACAATCACGTGACTGTGATGTAATGATGTCGGTAGCGACGGAGCACTCCCCGAATATCCCACGTTATCCCATGTCCCAATGGAGCATCGGGTGGTGCACATAGTGTGGGATGGGAGACGGACGTGCGTTTACTTTTATGATCCCAGATTAAAATAGTGTGAGATGAGAGAGAGATTAACTGGTGACTTTGCTTCTTTCCAAATGTCTCAGCTGCTTAGCCCAAATGGAGACCTCTAAATTCACTAGACCTTTTGCCTAGGATAAAAAAAAGAGCTCTGCTGGAAGAGCCCCAATCATCCATGTAGTCTAGAATCTAGTAGATTCCAGACAGTACATTTCCATGAATCTCTTGGGCAGCATGAAGACAATTGCCTTGTCCCATAGTTTGCTTCCCACTGACAAATTTTGAGAGATATATTGCCTCTGAACAGGGAGGTTCTATTTAGCAATCCCATCCATTAATAGACCAATCTGCCATGAACTTGTTCAAACCCCTCTAAAAGCCAACAGCCATCAGCACATATGTTTTGGCATTGCCACGTTTGCATAAGTGGTGGCAATTCCCTTCTGCAGGGGCTGTGATTACCTCCCACTCCAATGAGCAGGCAGCCGAACCTCTTGGCAGCCTTGAGCTGAGCAGCATAAGAACAGGACTGTTCTTTCTTTCTTCTCCTACTCAACTATAAACTGATAACAAGAATTTCTTGTAGCTGAGCAGGACAAACTGGGGAGAAAGTCTGCCAGTCAGATACATCCTGCAAAGCCCGTGCAGTATTTTGAAAGCCATTCCATTGGTAGCTAGACCTGCTTTACCAGCATATGGCTTTGTTAATGTTGCTGGAGAGGTTGTTTCGCCGTCTAATTTTAGCTCCAGATACACACATTTCACAGATGCTGCGCTTCTGTCATCCTCTGAAATGCATGTTTTAGATAAAGGGGGGGGGGAGAGAGAGAGAAGAGAGAGAGAGAGAGAGAATGCATTTCCCAAGCCAGTAAAAGCTGCTGCTTCTGGAGAGATTGCCAGATGGGATTGTTGCTGGCAAAATACTAATAATAATTTTACCAACCTTTTTCATATCTGATCAACACAGCATTTCTCATAGTTTTGTGTGGCATTTTGGATTTATAGTCTCTCTCACACACAATTGGCTGTAGAACACCACTGAAAGTGACATTTCCCTCATCTGAATTTTCTCCCCAGATTTTGGGATTCTGATCTTGCTGGAGTGGTGTAGAGGCATTCAGCATCTGCCATTCTCTTGCTTTCCATTTCCAGACATTGATCAGCCTGCTGCAGGGGCAAACTTTCCCACTGCTGGCAACTGACATCTTGTTTTCTCACAGGCTGCTGATATGAAGAAGTGTATAAGCACATTGATTAAATCAAAGCCCCGAGAGCAATTTGGATATGAATATACGATTGCATCAGTGTGCTCTTCTGAGCTTTGGTTCAATCAATGAACGCATGCACACGACACAATTCCCTTTTGTGCCATTTAGTCAATACGCGTATGGCCTGGTGCACATCGATAAAATGTACGGAATCAGAGTCAAGCTGAAAATCATGGCCAACTGTCTAGGCACCAATTCTGTAATTCATATGAGGATCCCCCTACTTAAACTGGATCATAGGCAGGGTGGGACACAAACGAGAGTCCACTGCTAGAACAAGAAGGGAACGAAATGGGTGGGGGATTCACTTCTTCCTTAGAAATTGCAGCAGCAGAATTGGCAGAACTGGGAACTTTGTCCCAGGAATTTTTACTCGCAGCTACGTTTTCTTCAGGGAGTTCTGTAGGCTATTCTGCTCTATCAGAACTTTTCAACATATATCCTTGCAATGCTCAGAGAAGGACTGCAACTTGTTTTGGTGCTTTGCATAAGGGCTCTGGGTATCCATGGTGGTAGAAAGGGCCGTCAAGTCACAGCCAACTTATGGCAACCCCACAGGGATGTCAAGGCAAGAAATGCTCACAGGTGGTTTGCCATTGCCTGCCTGGGTGCAGTGACCCTGGACTTGCTCAGTGGTCTCCCATTCAAGTACTAACCAGGGCCTGCTCTGCTTAGCTTCCAAGATCTAACAAGATTGGGCTTGCTTGGCCTATCCGGGTTAGCTTCTGAGTTCTCTGACAAGATTGGGCTGGTCTGGGCAGTCCAGGTCAGGTATCTCTAGCCCCATGGAAAATCGGGTTTCCTCACCTTTCCTCATTCTTCAGTGCAAAAACAGGGATCTGGAGATTTATACTACTTTCTGTAACAATGTGCTGCTTATCAGTTGTGTTCAGAAGAAACAACAATATTGTATATTATGTAGAATGTACCACTGAGAATGTCGAACTCTTACTAAGCAGCCACAGTTTGTTCCCAGGCAAAATGTTTAACAAATCAACTCCAAGTGGGGCCAGATTTAAGTGGAAATAGTGCTCGAGTTGTACCTCATTAGCCATACAAGCTTTTTTTTAAAAAAGCTGTTGTTTCCCAACTGATCGGTGAAGAATCAGATTTGCAGCCTGGATTTCAGCTCCACTGAACACCAGGAGGGAAAGGAGAGCAGATGGGTGGGCACGCTCCATCAGTGACGTTCTTGGCATCGCCACGTTCTGAAAATTGGCCAAAGTGAATCTTCCAGAAACAAATACATACGGACTTTCAGTCTTTCATTGGGGGAGAAAACATTACCTTTTTCCTTTAAAAAAATATCTATTGAGAAATTCACAAAGGCTTGTTGGATTTATAAATAAAGCCACTTAGGCACATCTATACACTTTTCAAACTTTGTTTTGTTTTAGATTTAGAAGTAACCACAAGAACAGGTTTTTGGGGGTGAAGAGGGGAAGACTGAGCAAAAAGAGAAGCAATGTGTAATTGGGTATTAGTTTTGCACTTGGGAGACCTGGGTTTGAATCTCCACTCAAGTCAGGAAGCTTGCTGGGTGACCTTGGTACCAGACGTAGTCTCTCAGCCTAGCCAACTGCCCAAGGATGTTATTTGCATAAAATGGGGGGGGGTTATATATGCTACTCTTGGCTTCTTGGAGGAAGGGTGGAATAAAAATATGATGGGGGGGAGAGAGAAAATTATATTCTTCATCCAACATTGTCTCCCTTTTCCTCCTCCATTTTCCACATCTCCTTGTTCCTCCTCCATTTTTTCCCTCCCCTCTCAGTTACCCCCTTCTCCTTCTATCTTTCATCAGATTAGGGATGCCAACTCCCGCCTGGGAAATTCTTGGAGATTTGGGGGTGGAGGCCAGGGAGGTGGAGTTTGGGGAGGGAGCTCAGCATGTTAGAGTCCACTAGAGTCCCCCCCCCCTCCAAAGCTTCCATTTGCTCCAGAGGAAGTTATTTCAGTAGCCTGGAGATCAGTTGTGATTCTGGGAGAGCTCCAGGACCCACCTGGAGGCTGGCAACCACGTCCAGCATGCTCTTCTAATCTTTCCTCCTTATGCTTTCCTGTTTCCCCACCACCACTTTCTCCATTCCCATCTGACATGTTCACTCTTTTCTTCCTTGTCTGCTGCCTCTGGTGACCTTGGGCAAGTTACAGCTCTATTAGAGCTCTCTCAGCCCCACCACCTCACAGGGTGTTTGTTGTGGGGAGGGGAAGGAAAGGTGATTGTAAGCCAGTTTGAGTCTCCCTTAAGTGGTAGAGAAAGTCTTCCCATTCCCAGCTACCAAATGAGAACTTATGGTCCAGCGATCACATAAACACATAAAGCTGCCTTCTACTGAATCAGACCCCACCTTGGCACATCAAAGTCAGTATTGTCTACTCAGACTGGCAGTGGCTCTCCAGGGTCTCAGGCTGAGGTCTTTCACATCACCTACGTGCCTAGTAAGATTGAACCTGGGACCTTCTGCATGCCAAACTGATAGGGTTGCCAACCTCCAGGTATTAGCTGGAGATCTGCTATTACAACTGATCTCCAGCCAATAGAGATCAGCTCACCTGGAGGAAATGGCCCCTTTGGCAATTGGACTCTAGGGCATTGAAGTCCCTCCCCTCCCAAATCCCTCCCTCCTCAGGTCCACCCCCAAAAACCTCCAGCTGGTGGCGAAGAGGAACCTGGCGACCCTAGATCAGTGGTCCACAATCTTTTTGAGCCTGTGGGCACCTTTGAAATTCTCACGCAGTATAGTGGGCACACCCACAAAATGGCTGCTGCAAAACGGCTGCTGCAGAAGGCGGAGCCAGCCACAAAAATTGCTGCCGCAGCATACCTTCAGCCACACAGTGAAGATCCTTGTGTTGTGGTGGTGGCAGCTGCTGCCAAAGTAAATGTTTTTTTAAAAAATATATATATCTGCACAGCCAATCAAATCTCCAAATATCACTGGATGCCTTATTTTTGGATTTGATGTTTTAGCTATCATGCCAATAAATAATGTTATGAATGAATGAATATATAAATAAAAAATAAGTAAAATAACTTTGGATGTGACTCATTTAGCTGATTAATTGCATCTTGTCTTGAAAATTTCCTTTCCAGAAAATGTCAGTGGCAATTCTAGTCCCTCTTAACCAGGAGTGTCAAGCTCATTTGTTACGAGGGCCAGATATGACATAAATGTCCCATGGTGGGCCGGGCCAGGGCTCGCCAGCCCAGATCGGGAGCAGGGGTAGTGGTGGTGGCTGCCTCAGCTGGTTTGCGGGCCAGATAAGAGCTCTCAAGAGGCCAGATCCCATGGGCTGTTTGACGCTCCCTGCTCTAAACCATGGAGAAAGAAGAAGAAGAGTTGGTTTTTATATGCTGACTTTTCTACCACTTAAGGGAGACTCAGAGCGCACACCTGAGATGCACCGGCGGCAGCACCCAAAGGCTTTTGGAGGCCGGCGAAGGCCTACGCCGGCGCAAGAGCCTACAGCGCTGGTGTCTGGGTGGCACACGCCGGCGTTAGTGGCCCCTGAGACAGCCTGCAGGTCTGGACACCGGTCGCTGGCCGCTGCTGCAGCAGCACCAGGGCCAAACACTGCCGGAGCCTGCCGCCGGCGTCCAAACATGGCAAAGGCCACGGCAGCATCCTGGGAGGTGTTCCCGGGGTGTCATGGTGCCGGCTAGGGGGTGGGGCTGCCGTTAGGCGGCCTCCTGTGCCGTTATGGCTCAGGAAAGCCCCCTTTTTTTGCCCGAGATATGACATCTTTTAGATGGTGTATCTCCCGTGCAACCCTCATAGGGCGGAGGTTTCGGCTGGGCCAAAACCTCCTTAGGAGTAGGGTTGCCAGTACCCTCTTCACCACCGGTGGGAGATTTTTGGGGTGGAGCCTGAGGAGGGCGGGGTTTGGGGAGGGGAGATCTCCTGCTACTACCTGGCAGTTGGCAACCCTACTTAGGAGGCAGCGCCTCCCTCCCCCTCCCCACAACAGACACCCTGTGAGGTGGGTGAGGCTGAGAGAGTGTGACTAGCCCAAGGTCACCCAGCTGACTTCATGTGCAGGAGTGGGGAAACAAATCCAGTTCACCAGATTAGCCTCTGCCGCTCATGTGGAGGAGTGGGGAATCGAACCTGGTTCTCCAGATCAGAGTCCACCGCTCCAAACCACCGCTCTTAACCACTATACCATGCTGGTGTAGAGGAGCACCACACTGAGGAGCACAGAGAAGGGAGAGACAAGATAACCATCGTGGAGGATAGGAAAAGCTAAGTTAAGAATTAACCAAGGAATAAATACAGAGAAATGTAAATATTTATTAATTAAATCTACATATATTTGCACAATAGTAAACATATTATTTTAAATGATGCATATAATGTATCACATCAGTACCCATCTCCTGTATGAAAAAGAAAAGGAAATATTTCTTGTGGTAGATAATATATAGCAACATAAGTCAGAAGTACGTAGATTAAAAACAATTAAAGGTTGGAAATCTAACTGAATGATTGTTACAATATTGCTGCCTTAGTGTGTGTGACTCCTTGGGGTGGAATCAGTGGCAAATTGTTTCTCTAGATTATGAAGAAACCCCTGAAAGAAAGTATGATGAAAGGGGTGATTCAAATGTCACAATCCAAGCCTTAAAACATTTTAACTCCAATCAGATAAAAAAGAAATTACTGAAAATACATAGCATTATGAACTTTATTTATGTCCCCTAAAATACATATTTTGCTGCAGACAACCAGCCATATACTGCATCCCACCGGAGCCGTCCTATTTCCATCGGTCCATAAATTACAGAAAAATGGGAATTCTATTTCAAACGACAATGTAATGGATATTTTCAGATCACAGATGCTGCATATCAAACAGCTTCTATTATATTTTGATATAGTTATAGGAAGGGGGAAATGCTTACGTGGCACTTAAAAATACATATGTACCAGATTTCCATCATCACTATGCAATAAGGCTCAGAAACAGGGAGACGGATGTCCACACATATACAGTCTTGCATGGCAGAGGACAATCACAAAATATGTGGAGTCAAAAAGGAGTGCAGCGGCACCTGAAACCTGGAGTTGTAGGAGGTTAGGGAACAGGAAGGGAGACTTGGAACACTATTGTGAGGGAGGGAGGAATCGTGATCCGAAGGGCAGTGCATGAAAGTAGGTTCATGTGCCCAAAGGGATGTTATGACATGGGACAGTGATGGGTGAGCTCTCTAGAGCTGCAGACCCCCAGATGGGGCCCGGAGATCTCCCAGAAGTAGAACTGATCTCCAGATGACAGAGGTTCCCCTGGGGAAAATGGCAGCTTTGGAGGGTGGACTCTGTGGCATTATACCATGCTGAGGTCATAGAATGGAATCATAGAATTGGAAGGGGCCATACAGGCCATCTAGTCCAACCCCCTGGTCAATGCAGGATCAGCATGGGTGTCGAACTCATTTGGTACATTAATAGGGTTGCCAACCTCCAGGTACTAGCTGGCAATCTCCTGCTATTACAATTGATCTCCAGCCGATAAAGATCAGTTCACCTGGAGAAAATGACTGCTTGGGCAATTGGACTCTATGGCATTGAAGTAGGGTTGCCAGGTCCCCAACTATCTTGGGTGGGAGCTTCTTATGGGCGGGACTGAGGGGAGGGATTCCTGCCTGTTCCTGATTCCACTTCTGGTTTCCTAGCCCTCTGTGGAGCACGTGCACAGCAGGGCTAGGAGGAAGGTTCCAGACTCCCTTTCCTTGCTGCAAGCCAAATCAGGACCAACCTGACCACTAGCTAAACCTAGGTGATTGCCTAGGGTACCATAGGGAAAGAGGCACCAACCTGTCCTATTGCCACTCCACCCACCTGCAGTGTTGGGATCTTCCATAACAAACGACAGCCAGAAATTGATTTAATTTCAACCTGTTGGTTCTGGTCTGATCGTCTGGGGCAACAGAAAACTACTTGGCACCATCCTCTATATGACAGCCCTTCAAGTACTTCAAGATGGTTATCATACCACCTCTCAGTCTTCTCCTCATCAGGCTAAACATACCCAGCTCCTTCTACTTTTCATCATAGTACTTGGTCTCCAGACCCCTCACCATCTTTGTTGCTTTCCACTGGACACGTTCCAGCTTGTCTACATCCTTTTTAAATTGTGGTGCCCAAAACTAAACACAATACTGTAGGTGAGGTCTAACTAGAGCAGAGTAAAGCGATACCATCACTTTGTGTGATCTAGACACTAGCAGGTTGTAGTGGTTAAGAGCAGTGGTTTGGGGGACTCTGATCTGTAGAACCAGGTTTGATTTCCCACTCCTCTACATGAGTGGCAGAGGCTAATCTGGTGAACTGGGTGTGAGAGATCCCCCTCTCTGAGTTTGCTTCTCCAAATCAGTTGCTCAGACGTTGATACAGAAACAATAGATTTATTGAAGCCTTCAGGAGATGAGACAGGCACAGGTAGAAAGTTGCAAGTGAGGGGCTATACGGGTTTACAGAATATATTGACTCCAGGGCACTGGGGCACTGGGGTTCACACTTATTGTTATGGGAAGTTACAAGCTTGGCATAATACAAAACATCAGACGGATCCCAGGAAGTCTGGTGCGGCTATCACACTTCCAAGGCCGCACCGGCCTGAGGGAGTACTGGCAGGAAGAACAGCGGGGGGGAAGATACATGGGCCATCAGGCCTGGCGCCTGAGACCAGAAGGTGTGAACTGCTTTTACGAGTTCACTGATAACACCGCAGGTGATGGAAAGCAGAGACACAAAGACAGAGACCCTCACATTCTGCCCCCCTTAAGGCCCCCCTCCGAGAGGACGAGGCTTATCGGGATAAGCGAGGTGGAATTCTCGGACCAAGCGAGGAGCTGCCATGTGGGGTGCGGCCACCCATTCGTCATGAGCGGAGCCAAGGTTTTTCCAGCGAACAAAGTAAAACAGTTTCCCTTTCTTCCATTTGGAATCTAAAACCTTGGATATTTCCAAATGGGTATCCCCTCCTACTACGGTAGGAATCTCATGAGCGGGAGGGGGGTGGAACTGGGGAGCTGCTACATAAGGTTTGAGGAGGCTTATATGGAAGACTGGATGAACTCCCTTGAGAGTCTTAGGGAGACTCAGTTCCACGGTAACCTCGTTGATTACTCTGGTAATGGGGAAAGGTCCTACATAACGGTCGCTCAGTTTTTTGCAGGGGCGAAGAGAGCGGAGGTTTTTGGTGGACAGATAGACTTGCTCCCCCACCTTGAGTTCCCATCCCGGAGACCGGTGTTTGTCTGCTTGTTCCTTGTACTTGCTTTTTGCCCTTTCCAGATTTTTGAGCAACCATGGCCAGGTGGATTTAACCACCTGAATCCACTCCTGAAGATCAGGGGTAGACTGGAGCTCTGGCGAGACGGGGGCAGAACCGAAAGGGCCAAAATCCGTCCCGTATATAACTTGGAAGGGACTAAAGCCGGTAGAGGAATGAGGCGCATTGTTGTACGCATATTCGGCAAATGGCAGCAGGTCGACCCAGTCGTCCTGGTGGAAATTTACATAGCAACGCAAATAACATTCTACTACCGCATTTACTCGTTCCGTTTGACCATCCGTTTGGGGGTGATAGGCGGAAGAAAGGCCCTGTTCCTCCACTCCCATTAACTTTAGGAAAGCCCGCCAGAATTTGGCAACAAACTGGACCCCCCGGTCGGAGAGGACCTTCCTCGGGATCGAGTGTAGCCTGAGGACGTGCGTGATGAACAGTTTAGCTAAGCCCTGGGCTGAAGGAAGACCTGCACATGGAACGAAATGAACCTGTTTGGAAAAGAGGTCTGTGATAACCCAGAGAACCGTTTTCCCCCGACTTGGAGGTAGGTCGGTGATAAAATCCATGGCGATGACTTCCCAGGGACGGGAGGGGTTCTCAAGTGGTTTGAGAAGCCCCGGGGGTTTTCCCATCCGTTTCTTGGCTGTGGCGCAGGTGGGGCAGCTGCGCACATACAACTCTACATCAGATCTCATACCGGGCCACCAGAATTGCCTTCGAACCAGGTGAAGCGTTTTTATGAAACCAAAATGACCCGCTAGCCTGGCCCCATGTACAAGTCCCAATACTTCTTTGCGAAGGGAAGATGGGACATATAGTTTCCCCCCTTGCACCCACCAAGTGTTGGTTCGTTCCAAGCCAGTGGGGAGGAGATGGTGCTCCTCCTCCTGTAAGGAGGCGTCCCGGAGTCGCTGTTGGAATGCTTCCGGGATACCTTTGAGCGTAGGGGGGGTCTCCGGTTGGCGGGCTTGGGATCGGGTGGTGACGGCCAAGCCAGGGACTTCCCCTCGCTGTTCGGGAGTGAACAGGGAGTCGACGGGGCGATCGAAATCGTTGCGATACTGGGGAAGTCGTGACAAAGCATCAGCTAGGGCATTTTCTTTGCCAGGGACATGTTTGAGGGTGAACCGGAATTTTGCAAAAAATTGGGCCCACCGAATTTGTTTGGCATTGAGTTTTCTAGCTCCCTTGAGAGCCTCAAGATTCTTGTGATCTGTGCACACTTCGAACGGCAGCTCGGCCCCCTCTAAGAAGTGTCTCCATATGGTAAGGGCATGTTTGACCGCTGCTGCCTCCTTCTCCCAAATGGCCCAGTTGATTTCGGACTGGGAAAACTTCTTGGAGAAGTAGGCGCATGGCCTCAACCGTCCCCCCTCATCCCTCTGCAATAGGGCCCCGCCCATGGCTACATCCGAGGCATCCACCTGCACCACGAAGGGCTTGGTGCAATCCGGGTGAGCCAAAACGGGTTCGGATGAAAAAAGTAGCTTTAAACGTTCAAAAGCTTGCTGGCACTGGGGAGACCATTGCAGACGGGCTGAGGGGAGTGCGGCGCTAGCCCCCCTGTCCTTGGTACGCAACAGGGCAGTGAGGGGAAGCGCAACTTGGGCAAAGTTGGGAATGAAATTCCGGTAAAAGTTGGCAAACCCCAAAAACTGTTGAAGTTGGCGGCGGGTAGTGGGGGTTTCCCAGTCCCGCACCGCCTGGACCTTGGCGGGGTCCATTTCCAACCCTTGGTGGGAAATCACATACCCCAGAAATGTAATAGAAGGTTGGTGGAATTCACACTTGGACACCTTAGCATACAGTTTGTGCTCCCGCAGCCGCTGGAGCACTTCTCGCACTAGGCGCACATGTTCTTCCATGGTCTCAGAGTAAATAAGAATGTCATCGAGAAATACCACCACCCCCCGAAACAGTAAATCATGCAAAACTTCATTAATTAATTGCATAAAGACACTCGGAGCCCCCGAAAGTCCGAACGGCATGACCAGGTACTCAAACATCCCAAAACAACTGGAAAAGGCCGTTTTGGGTTCGTCTCCTTCTTTGATGCGAATGCGGTGGTAGGCTTCTACCAAGTCCAGTTTGGTGAAGATTCGGCCCTCCTTTAATTGTGCTAGAAGGTCAGGAATAAGAGGGAGGGGGTAAGCATTAGACTGGGTGACTGCGTTCAGTCTGCGAAAGTCAATACACAGTCTTAAATCTCCCGTCTTTTTCTTTACAAAGAAAGCTGGGGCTGAATAAGGAGCCTTGGAGGGGCGTATGAAACCCCTCGCCAGATTGACATCCAGATAGTCTCGCAATACAGTCTTTTCACTAGGGCTCATGGGGTAAACCTTTCCCTTAGACAGTTTGCCTTCCCCTACAATCTCGATGGCACAGTCCGTTTCTCTGTGGGGAGGCAGTTCGTCGCACTCTCTAACATCGAAAACATCAGTAAACTGCGAGTACTCAGAGGGTAATTGAGGAGAGACTGGGGCGGGGGACCCTACCAGTGCGGCGGCTGGAGTTCTGAGTACCCGTTCCTTGTCATGCAACCCACAGGGGTTTTCGGGGAAGGAAAGCACCCGTTTAACCCAATCAATGGAGGGATTGTGTCCCCTTAACCAGTTCATCCCTAACACCACAGGGGTTACAATAGGGGCGATGGTGAAATACAACCGTTCCCAATGTTCCCCCACGGACATAATCACGGCTGCAGTTCTGTGGGTCACAGGGCCCCGTTTAAAGTCACTCCCGTCCATTTGGGAAAAACGGAGGGGTCCCGGAAGCCGCTTGCGCCGGACACCCAACTTCTTGGCAGTTTCCTCATTTATCATGGTGCGGGCACACCCCGAGTCAACCAACGCGGGGACCTCTAACGGGGGACCCCCTTTGGGTAGGGACAGATGGACACGCACAAATACATTGTCCTCTTGGGCGCTTACCATCGGTGGAGCTCCTTGCACAACGATAGGGACGGTCTGCTGCGGAGCCCCCTCTACAGCAGACCGACGGCGTTTTTTGCCGGCTGTTCCCACTCTTCCTCCTCGCTGGAAGAGGGGGACGGGGTAGTGGCCTCCGGGGAGCCGTCCGAATCAAAGACGGTATTTGTAATCCGGGACCCCGATGGGACCGTAGAGTCGGATGCCCCATCCTGGGGACGTGCGTGGAGAGCGGAGGGTGCGCCGGAGCGCCGGCTCAGTGGTCCACTTCTGCGGCGAGGCTGGCTGTCGGCGGCCGGTTTCGTCGGCTCGGCCTGGGTTTGGCGGGGGGGGGCCGGACGGCCTGAGCGAGAGGGGCATTGCGATGCAAAGTGACCCTTTCCCCCGCAGATCAGGCAGACGCCGGCCTCGAACCGCTTGCGGCGTTCCGCGGCCGAGAGACCCCCGCCACCCCCTTGCCGGAGTTCCCGGCCACGGTCACCTCGGGGCCTGGGGTCTCGCCCAAGCCGTTGCTTGGACAAGTTCAGGAGTTGTTTGCGATTCTCGATGTCAGTAGCATGGCGAACCCAACCTTCCACATCCGGGGGGTTCCCTTGCATGAAGGCCCAATGTTGGAGGTCTGGGTTGAGACCCTCCCTGAAACATTGTACCAAGGTAGCTTCACTCCAGTCCAGAATTCGGCTAGCCAGTGACTGGAACTCACTTGCATACTGCGCCACCGACTTAGTCCCTTGGCGCAGTTGCATCAGGGAGGCTTTAGCCCGCTCACCCAGAGTCGGGTCCTCAAAACGGTTTCGGAGTGCTACCATGAACTCGTCCAGGGTTCGCAGCACCGGCGAGCGGAGTTCATACTGCAACACCATCCAGGCAGCCGCCTCCCCTTGCAGTAAGGAAGCCACGTACTGCACCCGGGACTCCTCAGAAACGAAGGTTCGGCCTTGTTCCCGCATAAAAATGTCTACTTGGACCATAAAAAAGGTCAACTGGTCTCCCGACCCGTCATACGTGACTTTCAGGTCCCGACGGGCCGGGGGGGCAGGGGTTGCGGGCGGAACTACCGGCGCCCCGTCTGGGGGAGCACCGGCTGGAGGTTGCAACTTCAGCGCATCTAGGGTCGTGGCCATCTCACCCATTACGCGTTGCATGATCTCCATCTGCTCCTGCATAGCCCGGCGGTCTTCCTGCCACTGCTTTCGTTCTTCCTCCATGAGGGCCTCTTTGCGGGCCGGGTCCCCTTCGAGTCCCGTGCTGGGGAAGGCCAACCGGCGATCCTTCGCCGCAGTCCGCGAGAGCGACCAGCCCTTGGGAGAGTCCAGCCAATAAGTAAGCCCCCGGGGACGTCCGTCCCGATCTTGGTCGGGGGCGCGACCCTTCGGTTTCTTTGGCTTGGCTCCCTCCTCCTTCGGGTCCGGCTTCTCCGGCTCGTCCGGTTCCTTGGGGGCATCGGGGTTAGGGGTGGTGTCCTCGTCGGCTGACATTCTGTCCAAAGCGGTACAGCTGCAGTCCGAGAGGCAAGGACTTGCAACTTAATGTGAGAGATCCCCCTCTCTGAGTTTGCTTCTCCAAATCAGTTGCTCAGACGTTGATACAGAAACAATAGATTTATTGAAGCCTTCAGGAGATGAGACAGGCACAGGTAGAAAGTTGCAAGTGAGGGGCTATACGGGTTTACAGAATATATTGACTCCAGGGCACTGGGGCACTGGGGTTCACACTTATTGTTATGGGAAGTTACAAGCTTGGCATAATACAAAACATCAGACGGATCCCAGGAAGTCTGGTGCGGCTATCACACTTCCAAGGCCGCACCGGCCTGAGGGAGTACTGGCAGGAAGAACAGCGGGGGGGAAGATACATGGGCCATCAGGCCTGGCGCCTGAGACCAGAAGGTGTGAACTGCTTTTACGAGTTCACTGATAACACCGCAGGTGATGGAAAGCAGAGACACAAAGACAGAGACCCTCACACTGGGTTTGTTTCCCCACTCCTACACATAAAGCCAGCTGGGTGACCTTGGGCTAGTCACACTCTCTCAGCCCCACCTACCTCACAGGGTGTCTATTGTAGGGAGGGGGAGGAAAGGTGATTGTAAGTTGGTTTGATTTTTCCTTAAGTGGTAGAGAAAGTCAGCATGTAAAAACCAACTCTTCTTCTTCTTCTTCTTCTTCAGGACTGATGCCCTGTGGACAGGTGTGGGCTAGGTGAGCACATCTCCTTTCTTTCCCTCCCTTTGTGTTCCTACTGCCTCTTTTTTTTTTTTTTTTTTTGAGGGAGGCACTTCCAAAATTATAATTTTAATGTCTTTTGGTAAATTTACATTAGCATTTTCACTACATTAGGTGTCAGCAGGTGCCATACCACCCACGGGCACCACGTTGGGAACTCCAGAGCTAGAGAGACAAGCATACTGGAACCTGGTTATGCCATATAGTTATTTCAGAGCACATGTGTAGAGTTTATAAAGGATCAAGGATACGTTCCTGGGTAATATTTTTTTCATTAGCCCTGCTCATAAATCACTGGCATGTTTATTGTAGAGACAGGCTTGCTGTCCAGTTTGCTTGAAACAACCATCTCCCCTGCCCACATTTGGAAATGCACTACAAATCTGCAGAGATATAATTAAATAATTTTGAATCAAACCCTGGCCTGACATTGACCGACAGAGCGAAGGTCAAGAAGACATCTTGCCCTCATGCACATTTTAGTTATACACCATGGGAGCATTCAGTGCAAATGTGCCCTTTCGGAAGCTCGTTCACATAGGTCACCTCTTGCATAGATTTGTCAAACTGCCGGAAATAAGGTAGTTATGCTGAAATCCAGCCAACATGCTCAGACTTGAAATCTAATGATTCACTTGTGTGTGCCTAACCCCACTTCCTTCTTTCTGGAAATAAGTTGCAGGAAAGAGGAAAAGACATTAAAACTAGAAGGTCTCCTTCTGCACAGTGTTGGTTCATTTTTATTTGTGGGGAGGGGGCTTGGTACAGTATTAAGAATAACATGGCAAGAGATATTTTATTAGTTGGTTCTCTGAAACATACAGAGGGATTATCATGGACAGCTGAATAATATCTATTTAATGTAAAAGTCACAAGTGCACATTGGCCAGGAGTGAATGAATTTGGAGAATGTTGGCCCCAGTAAAACATTGTCCCCAGGAAAAAAGCTTGTTAAGCAGTGGTTGGAAGGAATGTATGAAGGATATAAATTTGTGCCTCTAGGAAAGGAAGACAGGCATAGCTGTTACAAAATGTTACTCTCTGTGGGCAGGAATGCATGGCCCCTAAAAACGTGTCCATGTGAAAATGGTCCTACTTCTCGAATGAAACTGCACTCACGAAACCAACCTCAAGAACCCGATGTTCAGAAACTACATCTCCTCCACAGACATGCCATTTACTCTTAGAAGGAGAACCACTGGCTCAGTTGGAACATTGGCTAACACCTAATGCCGCTGTTAGTTCCGCTGTTAGTTCCTCCAGAGAATTTGAAGAATGAACCACACCCCAGAAACAACGATCCTTGACTGGATGAAGAAGCACAACCATGAAACGAGAGGTAGGAAACACATCGAACAGCCCGCCCCCCTTCATGGGAGACAGCCCGCCCCCCTTCACGGGAGCCCGCTGAAGGGAGGCGGGCTATCATTTAAACTCATCTGTGCCTCCCGGCCGGGAGGCACAGATGAGTTTAAATGACAGCCCGCCCCCCTTCATGGGAGCCCGCTGAAGGGAGGCGGGCTGTCCTTTAAACTCATCTGTGCCTCCCGCCGGGAGGCACAGATGAGTTTAAATGACAGCCCGCCCCCCTTCACGGGAGCCCGCTGAAGGGAGGCGGGCTGTCATTTAAACTCATCTGCGCCAGGCGCAGATGAGTTTAAGCCGCGCCTCTCCAGCGGAGCCCGCTGGAGAGGCGCGGCTGTCCTTTAAACTCATCTGTGCCTCCCGGCCGGGAGGCGCAGATGAGTTTAAAGGGCAGCCCGCCCCCCTTCAGCGGAGCCCGCTGAAGGGGGGCGGGCTGCCCTTTAAACTGATCTGCGCCTCCCAGCTGGGAGGCTCAGATCAGTTTAAAGGGCCCCCGCTCGCCTTCAGGGAATCCCTGAAGGCACGCTTCGGCCGAATTTTCCCCCGAACTCCAGATCCCCCCGAATTACCGGGGATCCGAAGCGGGGGAGTTCGGACTTCGGCACGTACCGACCCCACAAGGGTCAAATTCGGCCGAATCCGAACTGTACCGAATTTTTTTTTTTTACAGCCCTAGCTCAGCCTGCTGAACTTCTGCCTGGAATACAGGTATTGAAAACATTTGACTCTAGTGGCACCCTAGAGACCAACAAGATTTTGGGAGGTATGAGCTTGGTCTCTGCGGTGCTCCTGGATTCCAATCTATTTGTTCTGCCACAGACCAACATGGCTACCCTCTGAAACTATCACCCTAGACTTTCCCACACTGATTTCCTGTTTTGAGAGGCATACTGCCTTGGACTGAATGAGATGAACCAAAGACTTCATCTTTTCTGGTAAGACATCCACATGAGGAGTGAGTTTTTCCCAGAGAAAGAGGTGATATCTGCCCATTATCATTTGATAGTTTGATGTATGAAAGTTCAGGGCAGCAGATGTATACATTTTTCTACCCAGCGAATCCAGTCTCCAACTCTCTCTGTCTGTGGGCATGGAGTGTTGCCCAGGATGTTGTCTTGCTTGCATTTCCCCAGCCACGAATGAAGATGGCAGGGGGTAGATGGAGAGGAACTCTGTGGAATCTTGCTTGACTCGATAGAGATTGTCTAATTTCCTCATCAATGCCAGTGCTGAAGCAGGCTTTTTCCATATCGGAGCCATTAGGTCCCACAGTCCCTGGAGTATAGGAAAGGCCACAATACCAGGCGAATCTGAATACAGTCTGCTGAGAATCTTGTCACATGATTTATCTCATGTCGATATGTCAATGTCGATAGCCTGTGCCATGCACACCATCTGCTCTCCATACAATTGGAGGTCTTTGGTCAGCGACTCTGGGCTGGGATCCCCCACTTTTTAATCACGGGATGTTTTCAATCTCCCTTCAGAGCTGGCAACCAAAGCCTCAGGCTCTTCTTCCTCTGGTTCTGAATCATGGAAGGAGTAGACTTGACTGAATGGAGGCTGCGATATTGAAACTGATGGAACCGGCATGGGTTGAAGGGGTCTACCCGTAAGGTTAAGTTGTTTAAGCCAACAAAAATAAACCCAGTCTTGGATCTGGCTCGATGAAAGGAATGGAGGATGAATTGAGATTGACTGGTGCCATATGGAGGATCTCATTTCCATAAGAACATAAGAAAGGCCATGCTGGATCAGACCAAGGTCCATCAAGTCCAGTAGTCTGTTCACATAGTGGCCAACCAGGTACCTCAAGGAAGCCCACAAACAAGACAACAGAAGCAGCATTATCCTGCCTGTGTTCCACAGCACCTAATATAATAGGCATGCTCCTCTGATCCTGGAGAGAATAGGTATGCATCATGACTAGTATCTATTTTGACTAGGAGCCATGAATACCCCTCTCCTCCATGAACATGTCCACTTCCCTCTTAAAGCCTTCCAAGTAGGCAGCCATCACCACATCCTGGGGCAGGGAGTTCCACAATTTAACTATGCATTGTGTAAAGAAAAACTTCCTTTTATCTGTTTTGAATCTCTCACTCTCCAGCTTCAGCAGATGACCCCGTGTCCTGGTATTATGAGAGAGGGTGAAAAGCTTCTACCTGACCAGTCTCTCCAGACCATGCATAATTTTATAGCCCTCTACTGTGTCTCCCCTTAACTGTGTGTTTCTGACACGGCTGAAGTGAGGTCAGGATTACCTTCCAAAGGCAGGTCTAACTCCAGATCTGATAAGGAGTGTAGCAGTGATTCTGAGTGCATGGAAGGAATTTTAAGTGGCACCAAGATGACTTTGGGTTCTGGGGTCGGAACCAATCATTCAGATGACTTGGTTATCCTTGGTTCTTTAGGCTTCACACTATGTTTACTCTTCTGCCTGTGCCTCTGTGCAGGTGGTTCTGAGGAAGCATGACTCTGGGGATCGGTCTTATGATGCTTTGAGGCTGGAGGCAAAGCATGTTTCAGTTCCAATGACGGAACCGGCTTAGAAGCGATTTCACCGAGAAAGAGATGAGCTTTCTAAGTCAGTGCCTGTGGTAGAGACTGAGCAGAGGATGGCCTTTGGGGGGGGTGTCCCGGAACAGCTTTCAGGTGTGGGAGAGACTAAAGCCTTTTGCCAAAGTGCAGCCTTTTGTCAATGCAGCCCTGTCCGAACTCGCTTTTGGCAAAAACTTCAAACATATGTTTCAGGCTTCACATTATAAGTCTCACCGAGACGAATTAAAGAAAAAGAAGAAAAGTTGGCTTTTATATGCTGACTTTCTCTACCACTTAAGGGAGAATCAAACTGGCTTACAATCACCTCCCCTTCCCCTCCCCACAACAGACACCCTGTGAGATAGGTGAGGCTGAGAGAGCTCTAAGAGAGCTGTGATTAGCCCAAGGTCACCCAGCTGGCATTGTGTGGAGGAGTGGGGAATCTAGTCTTGCTGCATTTTACCTCACACCATCCATTGCACTTAAGAGAGAACCTTACATATAGCCAGTTGTTAAGGCTGAAAAGGAATGCCTCATATAGTAATGATTTCAACAGGACAGCAGAGAGATTAATGGTATCCTTGTCCAACAGGGGATATCCGATGTCTACGCTTAAGGCGGCAAAAAATAGAGCAGACCAGATCGACTGGACAAGCTTTATGCAGGTAAAAAGAAAAATTCAACATCAGAATAATAGCATATTTTCCTCCCTGCAATACAACCAGCGGGCATACGAAGTACAAAGAATAGTGAGGCGACATTGGCACCTCATACAGAATATTCCGGGGTGCCAGAATTATCCCACATTTGGGTTGCGCAGAACCAGAGCACTTAGAGATCTATTGGTCCTATTACTGTTAGGTAGGGCGGTCGATTCGGTTCATCCTGAACCGAAAAAAAGCCGAATTCGGCTGTTTTTTGTTCGGATTGAACCGAACTCAAAAAAGGCGGGAAAACGGGGAGCCGAATTCAGCGAGTTCGGGGTGTTCGGCAAATAAATTCAGCAAATTCGGGGTATAACCATCAGTTAGTAAGCAGCATTCTCCTGTGGCTAAGCTGGGTCTTCTTCCCCACCCTTAATGTGCATCTCTGACAATGGGGGTTTGCAATTAGCAGAGCTTACCACCCACGCCCAAAGCTCCCAGCCCTGACAAACAGCTGAGCTGCGGGGAGCAAGGGCGGGACAGGTGCGAAGAAGACGGAACAGAAGACATCCACAGTAAGACCCATTTTGGGGCTTTTCTCTATAATTTTTCTCCTGTGTGTGTGTGGGGGGGGGAAGCAGTTTCTGTGGGTGGGGGGGAAGCCAAAGGGGGCTTTCGCCTGTTCTGCGGGGGGGGGGGTGCCCCCTGAGTCTCTCTCTCCCTGGTTTGAGGGGGGGCTTCAGTTGTGTGTCCTCAGGATTTCCCTCATTCATAAGATCGGTTAGGTCTATTTTGATGCTTGCTGGTTTTCAAATTGTGACTTAAAGAATGCATTTGTCTGGTCCTGAGTCCAATGCAAAAGGGGAAATTCCACCCCCTCCTGCTTCTTATGCATAGCTAGCTGCCTCTGTCCCTTTCCATGGTTTGCAAACTCCCAGGTGTCAGGCGTTGCTTTGCATGGTTGCAAACGTGTTGCTTTGCAGGGTTTGCATGGTTGTGTCAGCACTTGCCCTATCGAGAACCACTAACCACAACAGGAGATGAAGTTGTCCAAAGAAGTTGGTTTAATGGTAGCATAGGTAAGCAGAGCATAGAGAACCCAAGACAGCAATGGAGCAAACTGGCAAGCACTTGATAATATAAAAGCATTGAAAAAAGCACTCAGCAGTACAGTCTCATGAGATTATTTCAAACACATTACAAACAGTACAGAGGCGCCGCTGCTCCCACGGACATCTGCAGGCTTCAAAGAGAATAGGAATGCAAAACAATCCTTGAAGGAGAGTCGGTGAGAAAACAAAACTAACTGAGACACAGGCCTGACATTCTGCTCCCCTTAGGGCCCCCTCCCGTTCTGCAAGGGGGATGGTTTATGGGGGTAGGTGGTGTGGAAGGCGTGCACTAAGTGTGGGGTGGACACATCTCGTGCACGAACCCATTCATCGTAGGCAGGGGGGAAGTGTTTCCAACAAACCAGGTACTGCAGAGAGCCGTGACGTACACGAGAGTCCAAAATCTTTGACACTTCGAAATGCTCCTCCCCCCCACCATCACAGGCTGCTCAGGAGGCGGTTCCGGGTGCCAATCTGTGGAGCCAACATGAGGCTTGAGGAGACTGACATGGAAGACAGGATGGATACGCCTCAAGGTTTTGGGGAGAGCCAGTTCCACAGTGACGGGGTTAATTATTCGGGTAATGGGATATGGCCCCATGTACTTGGCACTGAGCTTATTACATGGTCGGGCGGACCGCAGATTCCTGGTGGAAAGGTACACTAAGTCACCAATCTGAAAGTCTTTGCTGGGAGAGCGGTGCTTATCTGCTTGATCTCTGCTTGATCTCCGCCCGGAACTACGGGTCCTCCACCAGGAGCGACGGGACCCCAGCCAGGAGCTGCGGGGCCTCCATCAGGAGGAACCACTGGCGCAGCTGGTTGCTGTGGTGGTTATTGCGGTGGCTGCTGCGGTGTCACGGGAGTGGGGGCAACGGGCGCAGCTTGAGCCCGTTGCAACTGGTCGTTGTCCCTGAGTACTAAGGTCAGTTGATCCTGCAAGCGTGCTACCTGTTCCATAAGGTCCAGATTTTGGTTACGTAGCAAAAATACCTCATCGCCAGTGCCGCCAGTCCGGCGGGACTGGCTGACCCGTAAATTAGCGGCCCACAGAGATTCCCCACCATATAAATCGTCCTTGTCGGAATTGTCTGGTCTCTCGGGCAAAGTCCCTGCCAACCTGCGGGAGCGTTGAACGCTACGAGATGGGACGAAAGACGGGGAGAAAGGGGGTAATTCATAGCCCCCGGGCTGTGGGGCGCGCGCTCCACTCCGTGCCCGTTCGACGGCTAAGCGTTCCCTTTCCTCCTGCTCTGCCCGAGCTTTTGCCGCGGCTTCAGCCGCTGTCCGTGCTTGCTCCTCCGCTTTCTTGCTCTCAGTCAGGACTTGGTCGGCTGCCAGTTTGGCGGTCAGTGCCGTGGTAATGAGTGGAAGGGCCTCCTGTTCCAAAGTGTAGAGGAGCTCAGCGCGATCTGGCAGGTCCAACATCGGTTGGATCTGTACCGCCAAGGCCGCCGCATCTGCACCGAAGTCGGGGGTGAGATGTTTCGTAAGTTCAGCCACTGAAATAGTGGCCGCAGTGTGGCCTTGGAAGAGGGCAGTCACCCGTGTGGCCACCGCTTTCGCTTCCGCTTGGCAGAGCTCGGGGGGTGGTGTGACCGGATCGTCTTCCAGGGTTCTCAGACGGAACCCGCTGCCTGGGGACCTAATCCGACGGGTCTGAGGCGAACCACACGGGGCTCCAGCCACGAGTCACTCGGAGAGCGCTTTCTGCGCTCCCCTCCGAGTGGCAGGCGAACCCTCCGGGGCTCTAGCCTGACAGGAAGAAAAGATGATTGCTGTCACAATGTGAGCTCTGGGCCTACTAGAACCATAAACCACATCAGAGACAGTCAGGTCCAAAGAAGTTGGTTTTTACTTGGTCTAAATAGGTTAACAGTGCATAAGGAAAAGGTGACAGCAATGGCTTGTGCTGGCCTGAACTTGGTAATATAAAAGCATGGAAAAACGCAAGAGATTACAGAACACAAACAGCTCTGTGGTTCACACAGCTTCAAAGGCAGTTAGGTATGCATAAACAGTCCTTGGGTTCTTGGGTCTGTTCAGTGGGAAAACACCAGGAAAGCAAAAGCAACTGAGATACAGCCCTGACAAATGGACATAGTGACAAGGATTTTCCATTCTTTGTATTTTGTCATCTCTGTGCACATCTGTTTAATAACATAGATGTGCAACATGTCCTTTTACAAAATGAAATGAAATTTATTCATATGTTCCAAACCTTATAACCAAGGGGTTTAAATACAGATTTCAATCTTACATGCTTTCTGTGAAATGGCATAGTGATACATCACTATGTAGTGATGTTTGGTCTTTTGTTGGTTTGGTCTGTTTAACCTAGCTTGTGGTTGCTAGAGAGTTAGCCACACACTGACTTGTTAATTACTAATTGCATTAACCTGTTCTTCTTGCTGTTAAATGTTTCACCGGTTCATCAAATTATTACCAACTGTCATTGTACGTGCTATTTGAGATTGTGCCATTGAACCTTCAGAGGTCTATTAATTCTGATATATTGCATTTATGTATGCAGGTAAGGTAGCTTTAATTGTTTAGTTTGTTATGTATGTTTGGTAGCCCGTTGTTTTGTTAAAATTATATATCATTTACAGGCTGAAGAAGCAAGGAATTTGTGTGTGAACTGACTTCAAATTATGTGACTGTACTACTTTAATACTTACTCTAGTGCATTTAGAATGTATGATTTATAATATTTGTGTTAATACAATCAGTTGTTGTAGCCACCGTGCTGTTTGTTATATATACTATTGATTGTTTCAGGATAGGTCTTTCATTTGTAACTTATCTTGCAATCTAAACCTGCCTTCAACAAAATGGGAAGTGGTGGGGGAGGGGAATTCTGACAGGAGTAAAAATAGCATTGCCATGTTTTCTTGCTGTTCAATATCTATTGAATAGGGTTGCCAATAGGGTTGCCAACCTCCAGGTAATAGCAGAAGATCTCCCGTATTACAACTGATCTCCAGCCAATGGCATTTAAGTCCCTCCCCTGCCAAACCCCACCCTCCTCAGGCTCCGCCCCAAAAATCTCCTGCCGATAGCGAAGAGGGACCTGGCAACCCTAGTTGCCAACCTCCAGCTGGAGATCTCCTGCTATTATAACTGATCTCCAGCCAATAGAGGTCAGTTCACCTGGAGAAAATGGCTGCTTTGGCAATTGGACTCTATGGCATTGAAGTCCCTCCCCTCCCCAAACCCCACCCTCCTCAGGCTCTGCCCAAAAAACCTCCTGCCAGTGGCGAAGAGGGACCTGGCAACCCTACTGATGAAGTAAGCATTGATTCACATGAGTTTATGGGAAATTGTGTTAGTTTGTAAGGTGCTACCAGACTCAAATTTTGTTTAATACCAATATTCCAGGCAAAAATTCAACGGGCTGAGCTTTGATGTTTCTTTCCGTATACAATATATAAAGGTAAAGGTCCCCTGTGCAAACACCCGGTCATTCCTGACCCATGGGGTGACGTCACATCCCAACGTTTTCTAGGCAGACTTTGTTTACGGGGTGGTTTGCCAGTGCCTTCCCCAGTCGTCTTCCCTTACTATATATATACAATATATAGTCTGGCACTATCCCAAATCACTGAAAAGAAAGGAGCAGTGCCCACTTCTCTTTCCTTCTGCTCAAGGGATAGGGATGGGGGAGAGTTCCAGGTAGAGTTTTGCTGGTTGCATCACAACCGTTTTGAGCACAACTCCCCTTCTGAAGACTGCCCAAAGTCTCACTATTCTTGCTAGAACTCCTTTCTGATCACTACCTTAATTCCAGGAGGTATCCATTAGTGCCTGACTTGCTACTTGAGGATCAATGGCTAATTACTTAAGATTACACAACCATATTTTTAAGTGCTGTATTGATTTTTCTGAAGGGTTCTTAATAAGAAATATAAATGTTTGGGCTTACCTAAATAATACAGTTTGCGCTCCCAATGACGCCTGGGACTTCCCAACGCCAGCTTCTAATAATTGCAGACATTAATCTTATTTGTCTATACGATTGCCTCTGCAATCAGATTTATTTTAGCCATCCCAGGGAAGGATGAGGTACCATGACTTTTAAAAAAATGCATTGAGTTTTGTTGAGATGGTGCAAAGTATATGTGCTTTTATTATGTATTTACTAAACTTATACCCTGCCTTTATCCTCAGTGGGGGCCCAAAATGGCTTACATTGTTATCCTCTCTGACGTTGTATCCTTACAACAACACTGTGTGGGTCTGATTCAGAAAAACTAGGGTAGTGCAGAAAGAAATTGGTAAATTTTGGGTTTGGGTTTATTGGGCCTGATTTTTGGGGGGTAAACCTAGAATAAGCCAAATACCCCTACCAGTAAATTTGTATTTTGGCTTTATTTCCTGGTTTACTGAAAAAATCTGGTCTATTATAGTCTATGGGGATTTTTGCCGAAGCTCCTGTGGGGACATTTTTGGAGGTAGATTTCCCAGATTTTCAGGGTAGCTTCAAGGGATTCTCCTTGCATGAACCCCAAAATGTGGTGAAGATTGGGTCAGGGAGTCCAATTTTATGAGGTTCAGAAGGTGTAGCACATTATAGTCTAAGGAAAATTCTTTTCAAAGCTCCTGTGGGGGCATTTTTGGAGGTAGATTCCCCAAATTTTCAGCATAGCTTCAAGGGACTCTCCTTGCATGAACCTCAAAATTTGGTAAAGTTTGGGACAGGGGGTCCAATTTTATGGGGTCCTGAAGGGGTCACCCCCTCCTCCATAGAAACGTATGGTAAAGTGGGGTTGCCACTGAAAAGGCCCTGTCTCATCTTGAAGAATGATCAAAGGAAGCAAGTGAAGAGAATCACATTCCTGATTGGTCAGCATTCCGGCCAAGACAGCCTTTCCCTTCCTTGAGTATGACGGGGGCTGGGAATACAGCATGAAGAAAAGAACCAAGGGGAGAACCGAAAGCAGTTAGTCAAAAGGATATTTCTCACATCCTCCTATGTGGCAACCCAGCTGCAAGGCCAGAAAAAAATGGTGGTCTCCAAGGAACAAGCAAACCAAAAGAATGGCTCTCAATCCAATAACCATTATGAACCACTGCCCTGGTTGACATCTATTCATCTGCACATAGTTCCCCTTGGCTAGTATTTCATAGTGCAATCCTAAACAGACTTGTGTCCTTCTAAGGGTTGCCTTGTCAGATACTTTCTCTGCCCCCTCCATCTTGTAATTCTGGTACCACACTGAGTGTCTCGGAAATAGTATTATAAATAGCAATGGGAAGTGAGAAGGAAGTAGTCTATTCATGATGGGTTCTGCCACCTGCTGCTATAAGGTCTTAGGCCACACATAAGGGAAAGAGACCACCAGGGTCCAAGCAAGATCTGAACTACACTTATTGGTGGGGGAAAGTGCCGTCAAGTCACAGTTAACCTATGGCAACCCGGTAGGGTTTTCAAGGCAAGAGATGGTCAAAGGTGGTTTGCCATTGCCTGCCTCTGTGTAGTGACCCTGGACTTCCTTGGTGGTCTCCCTTTTCAGTACTAACCAGGGCTGACCCATCTTAGCTTCTGAGATCTGATTAAATCTGGCTAGCCTGAACCATCTAGATCAGGGTGAACAGCATTTGCTCCCCTCCCCACACTCTCCCTAGTGATTTTTGACATCTGATAACTCTCCAAATACTGAAGCTCAAATACTAAATTTATGACAATGGTATATGACACATGATTTTAATATTTGCAATTTGATGGTCGTAATATATGACAGAATTTGATGGTTGATACCTAATGACATTTAGTCTTTGACCTATTTAATTGTTGACAGGTAATATTATTTAGTACCCAATGGCTTTTGATATATGAAATGTGAAGGACTTCTGCATTTGACAGCTGAGGTTTTGTATTCGATGCTTGCCAAATCATTAAAGAGATCCGATGCATACTTATCTGAGATTAAGCCCTGTTGAGCCAAATTAGCGTACGTGAAACATGAGTTGAGTTGGGTTGGGATTTTGCCATATATGAAACGCAAGTTGGGATGGGATTTCCCCCAACCCAAACTGCATTTCATGTATTGTGTAATCAGATCCTACTTCTACAAAACCATGCTTAGGATTGGACTGGAAAACACTTCAGTTCAAGTTCTTGCCCATGACACCATAAATTCTTTGACAATCTCATTTTCTGTGTCTAATTTCAAACATTCCTCATATATCCTTCCGATTAAATGGTCATCATCTTTTAACAATTGATTTATTAATGTAGTTGATTTTAATTCAAATCTGTATTCTTTTTTATCTTTAATATATCTGTCTCTTAATTGGGCAAAAAGCCACAATTTGTTTAGTTCTGAGGTAAAAATTCCCGTTGAAGTTATGACTTTGAAATGTATGTTTGCAACCTCACATTCAGCATTTAGGCTGTGAAGCAGCAAATATTTGTTTCAGCACAAGCCAAAAACATCAACTGAACTGGTATATCGATATAATATTATCATTATTTTGCTGTACTTATAAGTACAAATCACCTTTCTTTTTGGGACTCAAAGCCAGGGGTCCCCAATAGGGTGCCCTCAGACACATTTACTGGCACCCATCAAGTGCCTTAGAAAGTGGGAGGGGCTAGGTGGGCCTTTTGCCTGGCAGGGCTTCTGACTGGGTGTGCCGATTAAAAGGCACCCTGTTAAAGAGAGCTTCTGCCTGAAATGTTGAAGAGCTACTTTTAGCATTACATATAACTTCCCTCCCTAACATTTTGGGGTTGGCTCAGCCCCCTGCAGCAGCCATGCTGTGAGTGTGCCCACCGCCCTGTGCCATGATTCCAAAGGTGCCTCCAGGCTCAAAACGGTTGGGGACTCCTTCTGCAGTGGATCACAAAAATTAAAATTTGATCCTGCACTGAGCAGGGGGTTGGACGAGATGGTCTGTATATCGCCCCCTTCCAGCTCTATGATTCTATGAATTTAAAAACTGATTAAATCAAACAGTGCTGGATATCCTGTAAACAAAGCAGCAACACTGCATATTATGGATTATTTGAAATTTACGCTTCAGGCAAAAGATATCAACATGGATTTTATCATTTTCGTCTTACACATTTTTTTCCCAAAGGACAGACTTCTTTTGACAAATCTCCTATTACTATTTGCTTTAAAAATGTCAGACAGTAGACATTCCCTCTTTAGTCCAGGAAGTTTGCTTCTATCTGATATAGCTCACATTGACAGCTTCACCCAATAGGCTTTAAGTGGCAAAAATGTCATTTAATATCCTGGCTCCTCTGTAAAATGTGCCCTCAGTAAGATGCATCATCTGCAGAGAAACCAGGCTTTCTCTGTTTTTACAGTTTCACATTAGGAACTGATAAGATTTGGTCGGCTAATGGAATCTTTACCTTTCTGTTAGTTTATCTATGACATACAGGCTGAAAGCCTTATCTTTATCGGTGTCATAATTCTTCTAGCAGAATACCCTTCCCTAAATGAAGGTGAATGGCGAGTTCTTGGACCAAATCAAGACAACTTCTGGTGTTTGTCTATTTTGATTACAGTCCTTATTGTTATATCCTGTAATGGTCTATTTAAACGATCCATCAGAGAATTCTCTGCAATACATTTCTAAAGGATCGCATTTTCCCCAGCCTTTCCCACCAATTCTGCTGTTCTATACAATGATAGCTCCTTCCACATGTAGCAATCAGAGTTGAGTTGATGTTTTTTGCAAAGTCTCCATTAGAGTATCGCCTTTATGCACTGTAGAGCCAATATCTACAGAGACTCCACTTCTTCATACCTCAAAACTTAGAGGTATTAAACTTTGGAAAAGGCACATGGCCCAGAGGCTTAAAAGAGGCCTATGCAAATTAGCTTCCAAACTGAGAAAAACAGCTTAAATGAAAGAAAAATAAAGCCCAGAAAATGTTTCTTTTGGTGGCAAATGACTTCCTGTGAACAGTCCTTTAATATAGGCATCAAAAACTGATTTCAAGAGATGGCCACGGTGCGGGGGAACGAAGCCTCCACCTCAGGGTGACATTCAGTTTGAGAGCAGGTTTTCATGGGGGGCGGGGAGGGATATTGGAGCCAGCTGAAGTCATGACCAAGGCAGCTCTTGTGAAGAGACCAAGGCAGCTCCTTCCACACGTTCCAGGAGAATTCATGCAAAAAGTTAAAAAAAAAAAAAAAGTATTTCTGCATTTAATCCTGCATTTTATTATTGGGTGTAAAATCATAATTATCCAACGTAACCACCATTCCTTCTTGGCCTTTTCCTAGATTTTTAATGTGTTTTGATGAAGTGCTTTTGAATTCATTTTAGGCCACAGCCGAACAAGAGTGAATTACTTTGATAACATTACGCTTATTTGGGCATTCAGTCGGACAGGTATTTAAACTTAATATTACTCGATTAATCTGCTAAGGCAAATTTCCGGTGAGGGGAGTGTCTTTAGGGGGCATCGGTGGCAAATTACTTTGCCTTTGGTTTTACAGTCTGTGCAGACTCGAGCAGTATAATATGACCAGAAAAAAGTTAATTCACCTTACTAGGAAGCTGTTTCTGGAGACAGAAGAAGAATTAACCTTTTAACAATTAATGTTACTATAACTTTTCTAACAAATCATTTGACAGTTACAGTGAATTGTTCTGCCTTTTCCTCTCTCCTTTTGTGACCTCCCCCACTATGAAAATGTAGATTATAACTTCGCTAGAGCAGAGACTTGCCCTTTTTGCTTATGTCATTCTGTGAAGCATCTGTTTGTGGATGGGGAGAACCTGGATTTGCTGAGGTTGGCTGTGGGGTGGAGGGAAGGTTACTGCACTGGAGGCCTGGCTCTTTAAAAACTTGCCGCCCCTCTAAGAGCTGATGCGGGAGGCCTCCTTCAGCCAAGGGATGTGACTTCCCACCAAGGACGGGAGAGTCCCCTTCTGCCCAGGCTGTGTTGGGAAGGGCTCAGAGTCAGACTGTGGGGGTCTGGCCTGACTTCACCAAAGCCTCAGCCCTGGCTGCAAAAGCCATTTGTGATGCATAGGGATGCCAACCTCCAGGTGGCACCTGGAGATCTCCTGGAGATCAGTTCCCCTGGAGAAAATGGCTGCGTTGGAGGGTGGACTATGTCGTTATACACTGCTGAGGTCCCGTCCTTATACAAACCCCAGCCTTCTTAGGCTCCACCCCTGAAATCTCCAGGTAGCTGGTCACCCTAGTGATGCAGGAGGGACACCAAGAGAAAAGCCCGGGCTGGGCCCACCACAGGACAGACTTTAGGCTGCCAATCAGCTTGCCGATCTTCTGGTCCGGAGGTCATGGTCCGGCATCTCCTGGACATGATTTGGAAAGCAAGTATGACAGCAATATGCAACGGCTCTGCCTGCGAGGGCTCATCCACATCTCCATGTCACCCCTGAACAAGAAGTGTGCACGATACCTGTTCCAGCATTCCAGGAGATACAATCTGCATGCACCTGGACCACTTCAGACAACCAAGGGGGGGAGGCAATTTGAATAATTTCCTACGAGGAAAAAAGATCTATGCACGAGAAAAGCTCGTTTGTATAGATCAGCTGACATAGAAAGGACTGAAGGTCACAGCCAATGCAGCTGGAAAGAGGAATATACTTTTCTCCCAGGGCTCCCCTGCTGTCTACATACCACCTTTCCTCCCTGACAACAAAAAAGTTAACTCAAGTCTTTGTGCTGAAGTGCACAAATGCTTTACGAAAAGACTGCGTAAAGTGACAGACAATTCACAGCACAGCCGTTTTCCTGTGCCACAAGGCTTCCGTTCACTGTTGTGGGGGTGCCGCCAATCACACTGTTGCGCTTATCACAGGGCTGTCCTTCTCGCTATCGGTTTAATCTGTCTTTCTTTGGCAAAGCCCTCACTCTCAAACACTGCAGAGACAACTTCAGCATTTTCCACTCAGTGGGGGGGAAATGCTTTTACGCAACTAAACTGCGCAATGGAATGACAGGCTGCAGACAAAACTTGGTTGTTGAAAGACTGGCACAGACGGTGTTCTTGAAATGATGAAGAGGAGAGGAGGATGAAGGGGAGGGGTCGTGGCTCAGTGGCAGAGCCTCTGCTTGGCATGTGGAAAGGCCCAGGAAGGTCCCACTGGCATCTTTAGGTAAAATGATCCAGGAATTGATGATGTGAAAGACCTCAGCCTTGGTACCCTTGAGACCCACTGCCAATCTGAGTAGACAACCTTGACTGAGTGGTGATCTGATCCAGTATAAGGCAGCTTCATGTGTGCAAGATGCAGGTTTCAGAAAGGGGCTGTGGCTCAGTTTGTAGAGTTTCTGCTTGGCATGCAGAAGGTCCCAGGTTCAATCCCCAGTGCCTCCAGTTAAAGGGATTAGGCAAATAGGTGATGTGAAAGACCTTTGCCTGAGACCCTGCTGGTCTGAGTAGACAGTACTGACTTTGATGGACCAAGTATAAGACAGCTTAATGTGTTCCTTCACCATTTTTGGGAGGGGCTATGGCTCAGTTTGTAGAGCCTCTGCTTGGCATACAGATTGTTCCAGATTCTACCCCCAGCATCTCCAGTTAAGAAGAAGAAGAAGAGTTGGTTTTTATATGCTGACTTTCTCTACCACTTAAGGAAGAATCAAATTGGCTTACAATCACCTTCCCTTCCCCTCCCCACAATAGACAGCCTGTGAGGTAGGTGAGGCTGAGAGAGTGTGACTAGCCCAAGATCACCCAGCTGGTTTCATGCGGAGGGCTAGGCAAGTAGGTGATGTGAAAGACCTCAGCCTGAGACCCTGGAGAGCCGCTGCCGGTCTGAGTAGACCATACTGAACCAAGGACCAAGGGTCTGATTCAATATAAGGCAGTGTCATGTGTTCAAGTGTTCAGGGTTCAGAGCCACACTCCTCCCCCAGTGTAGTCAAATTCCTCTGGACTTCCCTTGGAAATCATCAGTTGTTTTGTCTGTGGGAAGGCTGTCCAGTTATTTCCATGACACCTTCTCTCAGCTTCCTTTTCAGATTGTGATTGCACACTATCCGAAGCTGGGCTGGCATGAGTGGATGCTTGCAAAGCCAGACTGGGAGTTGCTCCACCACCTCAAAAGAGTTGCAGAAGCTCCAAGAAAGGGAGACAGGAGGATGGAGACAAAGCCCACAGGAGACCGCTTGGTACACATGCCATCCGTTTCCCCCCACACACACACTCAGCAGATGAACAAAGAGGCCAAGAGCCGGGGCCTGCAGCTGCCATGGCAAATACCTATAGTCCTCCCAGTCCAAACAGGGTGGTCTCTCCCCAGCTATTACCTATGAGGCTGCCTCCCACAGGGACCCCTCCATTTGATCACCCCCCCAAAAACATCCTTGATTCCAAAGGCCTGGAGAAAAAAAATCCAGTTTGATATTGAGGGCCACGGCTCAGTGGTAGAGCATCTGCTTGGCATGAAGAAGGTCCCAGGTTCAGTCCCCCAGCATCTCTAGTTAAAGGGACAAGGCCAGTAGTTGATGTGAAAGACCTCTGTCTGAGACCTGGGAGAGCCGCTGCCAGTCTGAGTAGACAATGCTGACCTTGATGGACTGATAGTCTGATTCAGTATAAGGCAGCTTCATGTGTTCATGTGACACAGGAGCCCCCAAAAGAGGGAGGGATTCCCCTTGTATCTTTCTTGCTTTGTATCTTTTGGGAGAATAACGATTTTCTTATCTGACATTCTCTCTCACCATTTTTCCTTCTTCAGTGGTGTGACAAACTGGGACCCAGGTATGCACTAGACTGGCCAGTCCTAGATCATTGCCTTGGGTAACGCAGTCTAACTATTCATGTGCATTGTGAGCCCAACATGTGAACCTGTTTGGGTGACTCTGCAGGGAAAGAGCCTTCGAAAGAGGGGATTGACTCCCTTATCTCTCTGGGAAGGCATTCCCGGGATAACGAAGCCCTATAGGAGGACTAGGCTTGCCATTTGCCCGCTGGCAGCAGGCAACCCCCTGCATCCACCCTGAATCCCCTGCCCTCAATAATTTGAGGAGCAGGAGAAAAACTGTGGGGGGATGTATTCAATGGCGATGCTCTAGGCATTTCCCCTAATCTTGATGGGGGTAAAGGGAAGATGACTGGGGAAGGCACTGGCAAGCCACCCCGCAAACAAAGTCTGCCTAGGAAACGTCAGGATGTGATGTTACCCCATGGGTCAGGAATGACCCGGTGCTTGCACAGGGGACCTTTACCTTTATATGGTCTTTAGGAGAGCCAGCATGGTGTAGTGGTTAAGAGCAGGCAGACTCTAAGTTTGATTCCTCACTCCTCCACATGAAGCCTGCTGGGTGACCTTGGCTTAGTCACTCAGCATGGCATAGTGGTTTGGAGTGGTGGACTCTGATTTGGAGAACCAGGTTTGATTCCCCACTCCTCCACATGAGCAGCGGAGGCTAATCTGGTGAAGTGGGTGGGTTTCCCCACTCCTACACGTGAAGCCAGCTGGGTGACCTTGGGCTAGTCACAGCTCTCTTAGAGCTCTCTCAGCCCCACCTACTTCACAGGGTGTCTGTTGTGGGAAGGGGAGGGAAGGAGATTGTAAGCCGGTTTTATTCTTCCTTAAGTGGTAGAGAAAGTTGGCATATAAAAACCAACTCTTCTTCTTCTTCTTTTTCTTCTTCCTCCCTGAACTCCCTCAGCCCACGGGGAGGCAGGCAATGGCAAACCACCTCTGAATGTCTCTTGAAAACCCTACAGGGTTGACATAAGTCAGCTGTGACTTGACGGCACTTTCCACCATATGGGCTTTATCATAAAGACTGGAGAAATTCCTAGACTTTAACTCGGAGGTGGCATGAATTCCTCCTGAAACTCCTCCCTCCTCAGGGACCACCCTGCACCAGGGATGGAAGTAAATGTGACTCTTTTGGTCATCGTTAATTGTGAATGTGGCTCTGTGAGAGCTGCAGAGTTGAGTGTTGCTGCATAATATTCTGCGGCTATAATTGTAACAGCTTGGAATGCCAAGGGGCCGGGCACTCCTAAAAAGTGATGCCTTATTGGCAGGAAACTGTCAAAAATATGTAGATTTCCTCCAGGAAATGCATGCTGCAACATCAGTAACAGATATCCTCGACAGGAGCTGTGTTAGCAAAGGTTACAGAACAAGAAACTCAAAATGCTCTAGACAAGTGAAATTTTGGATTAATAAAAACTCTAAGGGTAGTTGGAAACCCTGAAAGGTGATAGATGTTCCTCCACACCAGAGCAGAAGAAACCGGCTTTGCATTAGTTAGTGTACATGGGTCTAACCAGGATTCTCCTGAAATATTCCATGAATGCTGAAGCCCAGTCTTCTATGATCTTATTGGCAAAGAATGTGATGACACATTAGATTCACTCCTAGAGAGAAACACCCCTCCTAGGGCTGCCAACTCCAGCTTCAGAAATTCCTAGAGGTTGGGGGATGGAGCCTGGGGATGGCAGGGCTTGGAGATGGGAGGGACCTCAACAGAATGCAATGACATAGCGTCTGCCCTCAAAAACAAAGGGAAATTATCTCTATCATCTGGAGATCTGTTGTCATTCTGGAAGATCTACTGGTCCCACCTGGAGGTTGGCAACCCTAACCCCTCCACCAAGGGATGCCAAACTCCAGGCAGGACCTGGGGGATCCCCTGGGATAACAGCTCATCTCCAGACTACAGAGATCAGTTCCCTTGGAGAAAATGGATACTTTGGAGGATGGACCCTATGATTTTGTTCCCCACTGAGGTCCCTGTCCTCGCCAGACTCCACCCCCAAGTCTCCAGGAGTTCCCCAACATAGAGCTGGCAATCCTATGCCCCACCCCCTGCCAGCAACCGGGGGAGGGATCTGGCAACCCTATCTCCAAGGCAGGTTAGAAATGCCCTAAAGGCACAGATGGAAGACGGAGATGGGGTGGATATTTGGACGCTGCTCCGTGCCACTGAAGGAGATGATACATTTTCCTCAAATGTACAAAAATAACATGGGGCCATGCCCTTGTTATATTGCCCAGAGACCATAAAAATCAAACAGATGGATGCTAAATGCATCCCTCTGGAAAGCCTTTAAAGACAAAAATTAACTGGGAACTCAAAGAGTATTTTGATTGCAGTCAAGATGCAGTGAAGTTGAGGGCAACACTGTAGAAACCAGAGAGGAAGAGGAAGAGTTGGTTTTTATATGCTGACTTTCTCCTCCACTTAAGGAAGAATCAATCCTTACAATCACCTTCCCTTCCCCTCCCCACAATAGACAACCTGTGAGGTAGAGGGGGCTGAGAGAGGGGGGAAACCAACCCAGTTCACCAGATTAGCCTCTGCTGCTCAGGTGGAGGAGTGGGAAACCAAACCCGGTTCTCTGGATCAGAGTCCACCGCTCCAAACTGCCGCTCTTATCCACTACACCTTGCTGGCTCTCAGAGAAGTCCACAGAGGCCATTATAAGCAGAGAAGGGTTGTAATAGTTTAAACAAGCAATCCTAAACAGAGTTGCACCCTTTTAAGGTTTAGAACCTTCCATGGACTTAGAAGCATGTAACTCTATTACAGTTCTCTTAGAGCTCTCTCAGCCCCACCGCTTTCACAGGGTGTCTGTTATGGGGAGGGGAGGGGAAGGTGATTGTAAGCCGGTTTGATTCTTCCTTAAGTGGCAGAGGAAGTTGGCATGTAAAAACCAACTCCTCCTCCTCCTCCTTCTTGGAACCAATTCTACTCATGCATTCATCTGCGTAAAATTTGGTTCAAAGATCTCCATGCCAACCTCTTGCAAAGCTTTATCAGTCTCCAGCTAATTCCCCCATATAAAATTCCTCTGAAATAAGCCGAATACTCATACTGGTAAATTTTGGTATTCGGCTTATTTTCAGGTTTACTGAAAAATTCAAGCTATTATAGTATATGGGGATTTTTTGAAAGCTCCTTGGGGGGCATTTTTGGAGGTAGAGTCCCCAAATTTGCAGTGTGGCTGTAAGGGACTATCCTTAGACAGCCACCAAAGTTTGGTGAATTTTGGGACATGGGATCCACTTTTATGGGCCCGCAAAGGGGTCACCCACATCTAGCAGGCATTTGGAAGCCAAGCTGTCCATAGGTTTTCAGGTTCAAAAGTTCAGCGTTGCCGAGGACTGGCAGAAAGAGCCAATTCCAGGCTAGAACCTCAAAGTCTGGGGGCTGCCGTTGTTTCTGGGTCACTTTGTATGATGACCATGCAAATGAGCTTCCAAACAGAGGGAAAAGGCTTAATTCCAGGAGAAATAAGGCACGGAAAAAATTTCTTTTGGTGGCAAATGGCATCCTGTGAGCAGTCTTTTATTGTGGTCATGAAAAATTGATTCCAAGAGATGGTTACAGTGTGGGGAAATGATATCGGAGCCAGCCGAAGTCATGACCAAGGCAGCTGATGCTAAGGAGATTGCTCATCCGCGCAGGTGAGGGAGTCTTCACCAGAAGGTCCATGAGCAGCTGACAGAAACTAACATTCTCCAGACAGGGTGAGCCCCATCTTTTAAATTGCACATCAGCTGCTGTCAATTGGTCAGACCAAGTTCAACGACCGCTACCCCAACTATGGGACTCTAACATAACCTGTCAAAAAAAAAGAAAGAAAGAAAAAGGGGAGAAAGCACAGAGCCATGCCTCTGAGCAAAGGCAAATAGCTGAACCCGAAAAGCCAAATACCTATTCGGCTTTTTCAGGAATCGCCTATTTGGCTTTTTCGGGAATCGCCTATTTGGCTTCAGCTTTATCCCCAGGTTTTGATGTTCGGTAAACCCGAAAATTACCAAAATGGCTAATTTCGGGTTTATTTACAGTTTGAGTTTATCAATATACACAACCCTAGCCTTACCTCTTCCCCTGAAATCCAAGCCTGGAATTCTGGTGATACTGTTGTGGTTGCCTAGCAATGGCCACAGAGGGCATCCATTTTTTAAAGCTACAGATACTCCTCTCATCATTGTGGGCATTTTAGAAAGGGGTCTGGAGAGGAACCAGAAAAATACAAGCCAGTTCGCCCAACTTCTGTACCAGACATATTAGTAGAAACTGTTATTTAAAGATAGAATTATAGGGTTGACAGCTCTGCATTGGGAAATACCTGGAGATTTTGGGGGTGGGGTATGGGGAAAGGAGGGACTTCAATAGGATATAATGTCATAAAGTCCACCTTCCAAAGTGGCCATTTTCTCCAGGGGAACTAATCTCAGTTGCCTGGAAATCAATTGTAATAGCAAGAGATTTCTGGCCACGGCTTGGAGGTTGGCAACCCTAATTTATTAAGCACATGAAGGAACAAATGCCACTAAGGGGGAAATCAGCATGTTGTCAGTCAGCAAAGAGAAGTCCTGCCTCACCAGCATTTGGACGTTAAGAACATAAACTAGCATGTCAATAATGGTGATCTGGTAGATGTTATGTACTTGGACTTCCAAAAGGCCGTGGACAAGGTAACTCACCAAAGACCTTGTCCCTAAATGGTCAATAGAATATTGAAGAATGAAGGTGTGCTGCTCTGTCCTTCCTTCCTCTGGGTCCCCACCCTCTGGGTCCCTACTCTGGGTCTCTGGGTCCCCACCCATGAAGGCTTCTTGGGAATGGCTTCCTGATCAGAGGGGTGTTTTTTGAGACAGGTGGGAGTCCTGGGATTTATTTCTCTGGACATTAATTCCTTTTACAAATCCATGGTGCGGTTGAGTCTGATGCAGGGCAGGTAGGGCTGCCAGCTGTGGGTTGGGAAATACCTGGAGGTTTTTGGGGCGGAGCCTGAGGAGGGCAGGGTTTGGGGAGGGACTTCAATGCCATAGAGTCTAATGGCCAAAGCAGCCATTTTCTCCAGGTGAACTGTAGACAAGAAATGAGATTTGTCTATCTCTTTAAAACTATGTCCCCTACAGGTCTCAATAATGAATTTGACCTAGCATGTTTCCTTTGAGAAACTCTCCCTTTAAGAAACTCTGTTATTTAGATTAGCTCCTGCTGGTTGACTGCCTGCTTAATGAATTTAAACTACGGAAAACTAACAGTTCCCACCATCCATCAGAAAGATAGAAGTACCCTGTGGGTCCACTGGTCATTGGATGGTAAGCCTTGATACAACTTTAAAAAATATGTTGGATGTATTTAAATTTGTATTTCCATTGTGTGTAAATGGTTAGTATGTTTTTTTGTTTTTTTTCAGAGGTCATTGTACCCTTTATTACAATATTTCCTATGCAATAAGCATGAAACAATACAGAAGAACAACTGATGAAGCAAGTTTATTGCGAAACGAGCACTGATCTGGAAGTGTCATTTTGTTATTGTTGAATATTGGACTATTGCATATGTACATGGAATTCTTCGTGGAACTATGCCTTGTTGGTGAAGCAACCCGACGTTATTCTCCTAGAAGTACAAAGGAGAAAACGTTATATATAATTTTCTACTTACCTTGTTGTCTGGATTTGTGAAGACATTCTGTAATTTTATTTTGTACTACTTTTCATGTTGGATATGCAATTATCATTATAGTAAAATAGGTGTTAGATATTGAGCCTTTGTGCTATTGTTATCTTAAACTAGTACCTGGAAGATGGCAACCCTAAGGGCAGCAGGGCTACTGTCAGGTACTTCACATCTGTAGGGTTGCAAACTTCCAGGTGGAGGCTGAAGATCTCCTGGGATTACAACTGATCTCAGACGGCAGAGAATATTTCACCTATTGAAAATGCCTGCTTTGGAATGTGAACTCTATGGCATTTTACCCTGCTGAGGTCCCTTCACTTCACTTCTCCAACCCTGCCCTCCACAGACTCCACCTTCAAATCTCCACATATTTTCCAAGCAAGTGTTGGTAACCCTACAATGTGTGCCTGGAGTCCTCTTCTACCAGATAACAGATAATCCTGTTTTTTCAGCTGCTGGCAGCCCGGTGCAGGGACAAGCATCATGTTGCTTTTTGCTCAAACTCCCCCAGTTTTCTTTGTAAAAGATGGTTATATAGCTTGTGCTTGCTACTCATCGGCTTCTCAAGTTCTAAACTTTTCATCCACGCTGTAACACCCCCTATTCTTCCTTCAGGGACATTGCCTGCTCCATTAGGCCAAACACCCCCCCCCCAACAAATAGGTTAATATAATTGAAAACAGAGTTTGACAAAAGGCTTTTGGTTCCATCACCAGAGTAAGAAAGAAGCCATTGGACTTGCTGAAGTGGCTGGTTGAATCACCCAGAATCAACTTGCACCGAACATGTTGGAAAAAACAGCCAATTTCAATGGCATCTTCTTAATCGAGCACAGTGGAAATGCTACTGCTGAAAAGTGGATTTTTGGTTTCTTTCCCAGTATTAGTAAGAATGCAATGCTGCGCTATTCAGAATCTTGAATGACACATTCACAGATGTAAACACTTCCTCTATAATTAAAAAGACCTCTGTTTCTGCATGGGTGAAGCTTTTGTGCCAAGCCTGGTATTCACAGCTCTCTGTCCTTGGAGAAAACAGGTTGCAGCTGAAATCAGGATCCCCCCCCCCTCTATTTTGTAATTATGGTGCCATTTTGGGAGAAGGAGGGGGACTTTTATCCTTGTATTGTTATATATTCAGCCATATTGTACTTAATCCTGGGAACATTTAGTAAGGAGAGGGAAAGCAAGAATAAATTCTAACAGGTAAAGGTAGTCCCCTGAGATGTCACATCACGACATTTCTAGGCAGACTATATTTATGGGGTGGTTTGCCATTGCCTTCCCCATAGGGTTGCCAACTGATAGAAACCTGGAGAAAATGGCTGCTTTGGCCACTGGACTCTATGGCATTGAAGTCCCTCCCCTCCCCAAACCCTGCCCTCCTCAGGCTCCACCCCCAAAACCTCCCACTGGTGGCGAAGGGGGACCTGGCAACCCTACTCCCCCAGTTGTCTACACTTTACCCCCAGCAAGCAGGGTGCTCATTTTAACAACCTCAGAAGGACTGAAGGCTGAGTTAACCTTGAGCCGGCTCCCTGAAACCAACTTCCGTCAGGATCGAACACAGGTCGTGAGCAGAGCAGAGCTTTTGTCTTCAGTACTTACCACTCTAAGTCACGGAACTCATAAATTCTAATAAAATTAGATTTATTCATTAAATACATGTTAAATGGCATACCAAAGAGGAAAAGAAATTTTCAATTCCTGTATGGAACCACTACAAAACTGGCAGGCATATCAAGAGAGTTAGGGTGTCGGAGTGTCCGGCATAGGGTTGCCAGGTCCTCCTTTCCTCCAGTGGGAGATTTTTGTGGTGGGGATCATACATGCGCGGGGGCACAAGAGACATGATCCCATCACTTCTGGCTGACTTCCGGAAGCACCACAGTGCAACATGACGATTTACCACTCAACCTCCCATTTGAGTGGAAAATTGTTCCATCGCTCTGCGGCGCTTCCTAAAGTAAACTGGAAATGATGGGATCACATTGCTTGTGGCCGCTCGCACGATCCTTGCCATAAGCCAGCCGATGGATTGGCAGGCAATTGCCTCCCATTCCAAGCCACCTGGCAACTCCGGCACCAGGAGGACCTGGATTCAAATCTCCTTCAGCCATGAAGCTCACTGGGTGACCTTGGGCCAGTCACTGACTCTCAGTCTAACCGACCTCACAGGGGTGTTGTAAGGGCACAATGAAGAAGGGAACAACCTATGCCATTTGGAACTCCTTGGTGGGAAGGGAGGGGCTAAAATTGGGTAGGTGGACGTTTGAAAATGTAATGCATCTGCAAGTAACGGGGGACAGATTTTCTGCTCAAAACAGATCTTGGGATCTTAGAATGTGGGGTCCAGTGATTTTGCGGAACAAAATTAAAGATCAACAAAATTGTTCAGGATATAAGCTTTTGTGAATCACTCACTTCATCAGCTGCAAACAAGAATGAAGATCCATCAGCCCTTATGGCCAGATCAGCGACGACTCTAGTACCTTCCGCGGTGTGCCTGCTTTCTTCTTTGCAGCTCCACATGTATCTATGAGCTATTTTATACTTATCCACCAATCACGCATGTTTGAGACGAAATCAGTACTGACAAGATCCAACAACATAAAGCACACATGAGTGTACAGCCTGAACATTGCAGAAAAAGCAACTTCCAGTTCTTCCAAATAAATGATTTTGTGGACAGAATTCACCTGGTCCCATCACATCCCCCCCCCCTTTGTTTTGCCTGTAGCTGGAGGATAGGTTAATGTGACCCACTTTTTCTCTGAGTAGATGGTGATTTATTTCAGCCATCATCCCCCAGTGAGATCCTCTCGGACTCCAAGTCTTACAAAGGGGCATAAAACCCCTTCAGGCCCTAGACCATCTGGGAAAAAACTCAGACCTGCCCCAAATGATTCATCCACCTCCCCCTTCCCTCTCTCCCGCTCCATCTTTTTCTGCACATGCAGCAATTTTGCTTCTGTCAAGATCAGTTTCCAGCATGACAGCTGGCTGCAATTTTAATGCATTTCAGCAGTTTGTGGATTGATTGCTCAGATCTCGCAACCAGGACCCTTGCCTCTTTAGCAACTGCAATCAGACAAGGATTGTTTGTTTCCTGTCATGATTTTTTAAACTTATCTCTTAAGTGGGGGAGGGATTAATTAAAGTAGCCATGGGTTATTTTAAAAGGAGGAAAGCAAAAACTGCACATATTTGCCTCTCGTTTGCATGCACTTTGTAGTCCAAAGACCGCCCCCTCCCCACATTCAAAGAATTGAGGGGAGTGGCGCATTTTGTCTGCGGGCGCGAAAGGAGAGCCAGTCCTCTTGCATCTTTGCCTGACGTGGGGAAGAGGGCGGGCCTGGGGGAAAGGGCTTAAGAGCGCCGGGGTGGAAATTTCCTCCCTCTTTTGGAAGCGGACGGAGCAGACAGGCAGTCGGAGGAACAGAGGAACTCACACCCGGACACGTGGCTAAGTATCCGAGCGAGGGAGAAAGGCGGGGGGGGGCATCCGCGTGGTACAGTCCTCCCAAGGGGGTGGCAAGCATCTGCTTGTGCACGGAGGGTATCAGCAGCTCCCGCTGTCCGCACGCTGCTTCGCTCCTTTTGTTTCCTCTGCTTTTAAGGGTCATATCCTTTGTCCTGTTTAGGAAGCCGGGTTGCGGACGGGCTGCCCGGCAACAGGGTCCTACTGCCCCCATTGTTAAGGGGCTGGTGGCTTAGCTTTTGTTTCTCACTCACGCACGTTTTAGAACAGAAACTTTTGTCGGCTGCAGCATCTGCCTCCTGCTTCGCGCACGTTTTTGAATCGGAAGCCCCTGCATTCCTTCTCTGACCCCTCAACCTCTGGCCTTACCAGCCATGGGATCAAGGAAAGGCACACAGCCCTCACAGGCCATAAGGTCTAAAAGGGCACGTAAGCCTACGCTGAAAGTGCTGGAGGGGCAGGCTGCTGGCCACGTGGCCCGGCACATCCAAGCCAGAAGCACGACCGCCCGGAAAGGGAAGCGGGGCGGTGCTTTTCAAGGAGTGAGTGGGGTGCAAGGAATCGTGGGGCAAGGGAGGCCGCCTGCTCGGGGTGGGGCCTCACCACAGGGGGCTCATGATTTAGAATCCATTTACCAGATTGTGTCCGTGATTGCAGGACGTATGGATGACATTGCAGGGCGTATGGATACGCTGGAGCAGGGGAATGCCAGTGAACCCAGGGAGGGCAGTGAGTCTGCCCCTGCACCAACAGGGGAGAGCTGCTCTCCACCCAGGCTCCCGGAATCAGGTGAGTCCCCAGTGCACACACAGTCACGGGCCACAACATCTACTGGGGAGTCTTTAGTTAATGAGCAGGCAATGGACTTGCCACCCCCTTACCAGTCAAATGAAGCACTGCCTGCCTTGGGGCCCACACAGTTCTCTGGGCGGGGGCGGCAGCCTTCTCGCCAGCCTGCTGCCACTGCCCAGGATCCAATGTCTGTGGTCAATCAGGTTTGGCAAGGACAGCAGGCCACTTGCCCCCGGGGGACGCTGGACGGGGGAGCCACAGGGCCCGCTACAGTGGCTGGGCAGTCTACTGCTGCAGCTACGCTTGGCCAGGGCCCTCAACCTCAGTTGATGGCACATGGGGAGATGGGGCTTCCTTTGGGATCCCACCTTCCCCAGGCCCTCACAGACAAAATACTTAGAGGGGAATATGTGGATATGTTTTCACTCCTGAATGGGGATGAGGAGCCAAAAGGGAGAGACAAGGAAGGGCATAGAGATGACGATAAGTGGCGGAGGAGGAAAGTGGACCGCACTTGGCCCAACTGGCTGGTAGGTTACCTTATCTACCAGGGGGTGATTGTGCGTGAACAGCCATCCAGGGCCTTGGCCTTGGTCAAGTATCTGGACATCATTAATCGTGCTTATAGCGAGTTCACGGGCCAGGCTTGGCTCCAGTACGATGAGAATTTCAGACTGCGAGCGGCTCGTAATCCGGCACTTGCTTGGGATGTCCCGCAGGGTGAATTGTGGATGCAGTGCATGATGCCTGCAAGGGCTGTGCAGGGTGAGAGGTCCCACAGCGGACACCTCATCGATCGCGCTCCAAGCTCTAGGCCCCCTGGGGGCCAGGCGGTTCAACCCCGCTTGCTCTGCTGGGATTTCAGTTCCACCGGCCGCTGTGATCATCGCCCCTGCAGATACAGACATGAATGCCCCATCTGTAGGGAACCCCACCCCGTCACTTCCTGCCCCAAGGGCCGACCCAATAGGCGGGGTCGAGGGGACCGGGGCTGGGGTCAGAAAGGAGGTGGGGGAACTGCCACAGGTGCTGCTCCAAAAGGCGCCCAGTCCAATTAAAGTTCTCGAACTCCGGCGCCTTTTAGCTGCCTACCCGAGGGACTTAGACACACGGTATTTGCTGGATGGTTTTACATATGGTTTTCGGATCCCAGCGGTGGGCCCTAGGGCTCATAGCATGGCCAGGAACCTGAAGTCATTAACTGGGATGGAGGGTATAGTTAAAACGAAAATTGATAAGGAAGTCAAGGAAGGCAGAGTAGCAGGCCCGTTCAGTGACTTGCCCCTAAAAAACCTGCGTATTTCACCACTGGGTATAGTCCCAAAGAAGGCTCCTGGGGAGTTTAGGCTGATACATCATCTATCATTCCCGAAGGGCGGATCGGTGAATGATGCCATTCCCCAGGAGCTTTGTTCGGTCAAATATTCATCCTTTGATAATGCAGTGCGTTTGATACGCAATTTTGGAGAGGGTGCACTGTTGGGGAAGTGCGACATTAAGTCTGCATTCCGCCTCCTCCCCGTCCATCCACTTGACTTCGATCTCCTAGGTTTCTCATTTCAAGGCAAATTCTATTTTGACAAGGCATTGCCTATGGGCTGTTCCATATCATGCGCAGCATTTGAGAAATTCAGCTCCATGCTGGAGTGGGCAGTTAGGGTGCTTTCTGGTCTATCAGGTGTAACACATTATCTAGATGACTTCCTTTTTGCCGGCCCCCCCGATTCGCAGAAGTGTTTGGAGCTCATGCAGCGATTTCATACATTGTGCCAGGGGCTGGGAGTGCCCCTGGCCCACGAAAAGACTGAGGGCCCATCCACCAAACTGACCTATCTAGGTATCGAACTGGATACCGTGGGCCAGCTTTCGAGGCTGCCAGTCCAAAAGCTTGCTGAGCTACGGGGCCTCGTGCTTAAGGCTAAGCGGGCAAGGAAAGTCATGCTGCATGAGCTCCAATCCTTGGTGGGACATTTGAATTTTGCATGCAGGGTAGTCACGCCGGGGCGTGCCTTTTTGCGTCGCCTCTGCCGGGCCATGGCCGGCGTGCGGGCCGCCCACCATAGGATACGGGTCACTTCTGCCATGCGGCAGGACCTTTGCATGTGGGCCCATTTTCTGGAAAGTTACAATGGGGTATCTTTCTGGAGGGAAGACCTTTTGCTCGAGGCAGAACTTCAGGTGCACTCTGATGCAGCGGGGGCCCATGGGTTTGGCGTTTACTTCCGGGGCAGGTGGTGTGCCGAGCGGTGGCCAGCAGAATGGAAGGCCAGTGACATAATACGGGACCTCACTTTCCTAGAATTTTTCCCAATGGTTGTGGCAGTTCACATCTGGCCGGAGGCTCTAGCCAATCATTCAGTGCATTTCTGGTGTGACAATCAGGCTGTGGTCCACATCGTTAACACAGTGTCCTCCCGCTCCCCTAGAGTCATGTCTTTGGTGCGGGCTTTTGTACTACAGTGCCTCAAATATAACATCCTCTTTTCAGCTCGCCATGTTCCTGGAATAACAAATAATTGCGCTGATGCACTATCCCGTTTTCAGATAGAGCGCTTCAGGAGCCTGGCCCCTCTAGCCCAGGAATCACCAGAGGAGATGCCCGTGGCACTGTGGAGTCTTGGAGGGGTGAGGCCTGGCGTGCCATAAACAACTCTTTGGCTCCGCGTACTCGGAATGGCTATGCCAGGAGTTTCCGGGCTTTTGAGGAGTTTAGGGGGAAGGAGCAGCTACAGCTGGCTTGGCCTATACCGGTGGACCACCTCATGCAGTACTGCGTCCAGCTGCACGACACAGGGTACACGGTTTCCACTATATCTGGCTGCCTGTCAGCTTTGGCATTCTACGCAAAGGCAGCCGGGAAGGCAGACACGACAGGCGACTTTAGGGTGTGGAGGATGCTAGAGGGGTGGGCCAGAGAAAAGCCAAGGAAGCCAGATGCCAGGGCCCCTGTGTCCCCTGAGTTGCTAGCAGGCCTGTCGCTGGGCCTAGAAGCGCACTGCGCCTCAGCTTTCGAGGTCAAACTGTATTGTGCAACTGCCCTCCTGGCCTTCTTTGGGGCCCTGCGGATTAGTGAAATGTTAGTGCGGTCCAAGTGGGATCGATCAGGCAGGGCACTGCATATGCGGGATGTTTCCGTAACGGCCACGGGTTTGGCGGTCACGCTCCGAGCATCTAAGACTGATCAGAAGGGTAAGGGAGTGGTATTTCAATTGTACCCCTGTGCATCAGTGGCCATTTGCCCCATGCAAGCCGTGCAGAGCTATGTTGCAACACGGGGACAGGGATCTGGGCCTTTTTTCCAGCATGCCGATGGCAAGCCACTTACTAGGTACCAGTTCTGGGCGGTGGTGAAGAGAGTTTTAGCCAGCCTGGGAGCCCCCCCTCACCTTTTTGGTACTCACTCATTTCGCATTGGGGCTGCCTCCACAGCGGCCACTCTGGGACATGGGGATGAAATGGTTAAGGCAGTTGGCAGGTGGCGATCAGCAGCCTTCAGGTCTTATGTCAGGCCTTTGGTCGCGGTGGCACAGCTACAAGGAGTGGGTCCGGGGCAGGGATCCTCTTTGCCGGCACACTGACATTTTGTCTTTACAGGCTGCCAGCGCAGGAGGAGGCGGGTGCTCATCTGTGGCCACAGCATTATCTTTTGGGCTAGCCGCAGGGCAGCCACAGGGGGTTCGGCACGCAGCTGGGTTTAAGCGAAACGATGCTGATTGCATGGCTGGGCAGAAGGGGCATGCAGTGGGAACAGTTACTGCCAACCCTCCACGATCACCTGAAGGCGTCTCACCCACCTCAAGTAATCGTCATCCACTTGGGCGAGAATGACATGGGAAAGCGGCCTGGAAAGTCTATTGTTTTGCAAGCCCTGGCGGATTTTGAGCACCTGAGGGCCCTGGTGCCCGGCGTACGGTTGGTTTGGTCAGACATGCTCCAGAGACGGGTCTGGAAGGGCGCATTGGCCCCAGGGCACCTGGAAAGGGCTCGGGCAAAGGTGAATGGTGAAATACGGCGTGCAGTAGTCTCGGGGGATGGCTTGCATATTGCACATCCGGAAATCAAGCATTGCTTTCCACACCTATACAGACCTGATGGGGTCCATCTTTCAGATGCAGGCTATGACGTCTTCTTGAGGGATCTGCAGCGGGGCCTCCTGGCAGCCTAGAGGGCAAGTGGGGGCTGGGGGCGGACCAAGCATTGGGCTGATCCGCCCCCGTGGCGGGAGCAGTGCGGGAGAAAGGTGGCTTCATGGTTCATTTTACAACTCCGGTGAGCACCCTGAGGCATCACTTGGGAAGATGAAGGAGTAACCCTCAAACCAGGACTGGGGCCTTGGTGCCTGGCAGGGAACTGGGACAGGAACTCCTTGAGGGGTGCCGCTATCCTTTACCTATAGACCTCGCGGCTAGGGTGGATTGGACGCGGCACACCTCCCTCGAGCACTAAAAAGGCTTGGCAAGGAAGAGCGGGAGCCGTACCACATGTGACGGCTCGGAGCTCAGAGCCAGGGTGGGTCTCGCCCTTAGAGCGGGGATGCAAAAGCAAGAGGAGGCCTGACTCTTCAGCATCCCCACAATGGCCCGCACTGCAGTCAGTTATTGGGGATATTTTGGTTTTGTGCGCTGCAGATCCCTATTGAATGATTAAATAAAGTTGGCCCTTTTATTATCCCAGCTCTGGTGTCGGCTCACATTATTTACGCATCCGCGGACAAGACCGCCCCCTCCCCACATTCAAAGAATTGAGGGGAGGGGCGCATTTTGTCTGCGGGCGCGAAAGGAGAGCCAGTCCTCTTGCATCTTTGCCTGACGTGGGGAAGAGGGCGGGCCTGGGGGAAAGGGCTTAAGAGCGCCGGGGTGGAAATTTCCTCCCTCTTTTGGAAGCGGACGGAGCAGACATCCCACCCTCCCTCTCCGTGTTTCAGAGTAGGCGTAAGCTGGTCGCCCGTCTGGGGGCCGGGTAGGAATTTTTTACCCCCCAGGCACCATTGGCAACTAGCCGAAGGGGTTTTTTCGCCTATCCTGCTCTGAAAGTGGTAGGTAGCATGCGGGAGCAGTGCGGGAGAAAGGTGGCTTCATGGTTCATTTTACAACTCCGGTGAGCACCCTGAGGCATCACTTGGGAAGATGAAGGAGTAACCCTCAAACCAGGACTGGGGCCTCGGTGCCTGGCAGGGAACTGGGACAGGAACTCCTTGAGGGGTGCCGCTATCCTTTACCTATAGACCTCGCGGCTAGGGTGGATTGGACGCGGCACACCTCCCTCGAGCACTAAAAAGGCTTGGCAAGGAAGAGCGGGAGCCGTACCACATGTGACGGCTCGGAGCTCAGAGCCAGGGTGGGTCTCGCCCTTAGAGCGGGGATGCAAAAGCAAGAGGAGGCCTGACTCTTCAGCATCCCCACAATGGCCCGCACTGCAGTCAGTTATTGGGGATATTTTGGTTTTGTGCGCTGCAGATCCCTATTGAATGATTAAATAAAGTTGGCCCTTTTATTATCCCAGCTCTGGTGTCGGCTCACATTATTTACGCATCCGCGGACAAAGGAATCTTGTCGCCATTGAGATGAAGGCCACACCAAGAGTTCTCAAGAAAGTACACAGCAGAATCTGTAGGTAAAATTCTCTGCCAGGGTGATCCACATTCTGCATATATAACAAGCTCTCTGACTTCTGCAGCTGAGGTGCATTTCCATTAATTTCCATTAATGTGCCATCATCTGCTTAATTTACTCTGGTTATGATGAGGGGTGCAGAGCTAAGCCCCATTTGCAACCCCTAGAATTTTGGCTCTGTCATTCCTCAAGCAAGATTGCCAGAGATCCTCAAGCTGAGGCCATGGGGTGGGGTGGTGGTGGTGGGAGGCCCGGGGGATCAGTGGGGGTGACTGTGCGAGATGAAGAAGGAGCAGGGGTAGAGTTGTCAACTCCAAGTTAGGAAATTCCTGGAGATTTGGGGGTGGAGCCTGGGGGGGAGGGACCTAATGCCATACATAGAGTCCACCCAACCGAAGCAGCCACCTCCTCCAGGGTAACTGATCTTTGTAGTGTGGAGATCAGATGTAATTCCAGGAGAACTCCTGGAGGTTGGCAACCCTAGCAGGGGACCGTCCCTCTGACTTACCAGGGTAGGTCATTGCTCTGTTTCTCATATACTAAAGACAGGTTGAAAATATATCGGTAACTCCATCACTTCCACAGAAGGAGAGAAAAACATACAGGCTATTAATGCATGGCTGTTTCCTCGCGGTCAACCCACTGTGGGGCTCTGCTTTGATTATGCTTGAATTTTCCAACCATCAGAGGTTGCCTCGCTCTCCCCAAGCATTTCCACGCATTTTGCCTGCATTTTCCTGGATTTGTGTTTAGCCATCATCCAGAAAATTCAGGGGAAATGCGCGGAAACGTGCGGGGAGAGCAAGGCGAACTCTGATGGTTGGAAAATGCACACATAATCAAAGCAAAGCCCCAAAGCAGTTGGCAGGGAGACCACAAGGAAACAGCCATGCATAAATGGCCACAGAGACCAGAAGAAAGCACTAGGACAAAGAGGATACTTCAAATTTTAATATTAGGGAAATGCCTGGAGGTGGTGGGCCAGGGGAAAATAGCTTGTTTCCCTTACCAGATTCCTCACCTCACCCTGAGGCTTAACTCTCTGAGCCATGAAACTTGGCAACCCCATCTCTGACTTCTGCGATGGTAGCAAGACTACATACTTCCAAACATGTGTTTGCAGCCACTAGGTCAAGAGAACATCCCCCTAGGGCTGTTGAAAAAAAAATTCGGTATACTTCGGATTCGGCCGAATTCGGCCCATCTGGATTCGGGATATGCTGAAGTCCGAACTCCCCCACTTCGGGCCCGTGCAATTCGGCGCGAATTCAAAGTTTGGGAAAAAAATTCAGCCGAATAAAGCCATTAAAAACACAACTGTGCCTTTCCGCGGCTCCAGGGAGGGCATTTTTGGGGTTGAGGTCCCAAACTTTCAGCGGAGTTTCAAAGTACCCTTCTTGCAAGACCCCCCAAGTTTTGTAAAGATTGGGTCAGGGGGGCTGAGATATGGGCCCCGAAAGGGGTCCCCCCATCCTTAATGTGCATCTCTGAGCAGAGCTTGCTGCCCACCACAAAGCTCCCAGCCCCGACAAACAGCTGAGAGCAAGGGCGAGGCAGGTGCTAAGAAGTTTGCAAAGCAACAGAACTGCAAAGCAACACTGCAAAGCAACACAACTGCAAAGCAACACCCACAACTGCAAAGCAACACCTTTGCAACCATGCAAAGCAACACCTGACACCTGGGAGTTTGCAAACCATGGAAAGGGACAGAGGCAGCTAGCTATGCATAATGAGCAGGAGGGGGTGGAATTTCCCCTTTTGCATCGGACCCGGGACCAGGCAAATGCATTCTTTAAGTAACCATTTGAAAACCAGTTTTGAGCAAGCATCAAAATAGACCTAACCGATCTTATGAATGAGGGAAAACCTGAGGACACACAACTGAAGCCCCCCCCTCAAACCAGGGAGAGAGAGACTCGAGGGGGCACACACACCCCAGGCAGAATGGGCAAAAGCCCCCTTTGGCTTCCCCCACCCACCCACAGAAACTGCTCCCTCCCCACACACACACAGACTCTGCTTCCCCCACACACACACACACAGGAGAAAAATTATAGATTAAAGCCCCCAAAGGGGTCTTACTGTGGCTGTCTTCTGTTCCATCAGGAGGGGCTGGGAGGAATGGGTAATCCAATATGATTCCATTTAAGCACGGAAGGTTTTGCCGCTCTGGAGATGCATACAGTATCTGTTGATCCATTCATCCCAATAGGGAAAAGGGGAAAGCCCATATCTCGGGGTCCCCTGACCCAATGTTTACAAAACTTGGGGGGTCTCTTACAAAGGCTCGTCTGAAGCTATGCTGAATGTTTGGGGGCTGCACCCCCAAAAATGCACCCCCTGCAGCCACGGAAAGAGAAAAGGGGGGAGCTCATATTTCTGCCCCCACTGAACCCATCTTTACAAAACTTGGGGGGTTTCTTAAGAAGGCTCGTCTGAAGCTATGCTGAAAGTTTGGGGGCTGCACCCCCAAAAAAGCGCCCCCTGCAGCCACGGAAATGGAAAAGGGGGGAGGGAAAAGGGGTGGAGCCCATATCTCGGGATCCCCTGGCCCAATGTTTACAAAACTTGGGGGGTCTCTTAAGAAGGCTCGTCTGAAGCTCCGCTGAAAGTTTGGGGTCTCTACCCCCAAAAATACGCCCCCTGAAGCCACGGAAAGGAGCACATGTGCACAAGCACCCCCCATGAGGATTTCTCTCACTCTCTCTCTCTCCCCAGCCTGGCCGCGCAGCACCTGATTCCTCCAGTACTCAATCCTGACTGATTGGCCAGAAGAAGACCCAGCTTGGCCACTGATTGGCCGGGGGAGGAGAATGCTGCTTACTGACGGTTATGCTGCTTACTGACGCCCCGAATTTGCCGAATTTATTCGTGAACTCCCGAACTCGCTGAATTCGGCTCCCCCGTTTTCCCGCTATTTTTGAGTTCGGTTCGTCCCAAACTAAAAACCGCTGAATCAGGGGAAATTCGGCTGTTTTTCAGTTCGGGCCGAACCGAATCGACAGCCCTACATCCCCCCCTTTTTGCAACCAATCCAAACAAACAGGAAATTTGTTCAAAATAAATGTTTTCCAGAGAAGATATTCAGCAAAGGCTGAATTTGGTAAGACATGGGAGAAACCAAGATATTGGGAGTGTGGGCAAAGATTAAGTGAATTGATACACAAAACTGCCTTCATGTATTAATTCACATGCCAGCTCCGGGTTGGGAAATACCTGGAGATTTTAGGGGTGCAGTCTGAGGAGGGAAGGGTTTGAGAGTGGAGGGGCTTCAATGCCATAGAGTCTAATTGCCAAAATGGCCATTTTCTCCAGAGGAACTGATCTCTGCCTCCTGGAGATTAGTTGTAATAGCGGGTGATCTCCAGCTACCACCTGGAGGTTGGCAACCCTCCTTGTACTGAATAAGACCCCCTCCTCCCCAGTCCATCAAGGTCAGTATTGTACACTCAGACTAGCAGCATCTCTCCAGGGCCTCAGGCTGAGGTCTTTCACATCACCTCCTGCCAGGTCCTTTCATTTGGAGATGCCAGGGATTGAACCTGGGACTTTCTGCATGCAAAGCAGAGAGGCTCTTCCAGTGAGTCACAGCCCTTCCCTAGAATAGATAGAATCCCAGCTGATTCGATACCTCCGATACCTCTAAGCTGAGAGATTCTAAAAATAAATTTCACACCATATTAAAAGCAATTTTTTTTAAAAAAAAAGTATTCTATACAAAAACGAGAGAGAACCAGAAGAAACGAAAGGGTAGGCATTCCTAAACAAACAAAAACCCGTCTTTCTTATTTGCGTGCAGGCGGCCTCTCTTTTAATTCCCATCTTTGCCTAAGAAATAAGAGAGAAAATTAAAAAGGGGGAAAAACCCCTGGGCCAAATGGCCTTCCAGCACGAGGGTGTAACGATTTCAGTTGAGCACTCATTTCTCCACCTTCTCACCTCTCAGCAAGCCTCGTCTTCCATGATCCTCATCCACGTAGCCCCCCCCCCGTCCTGTCTCACTTCCTGCCCCTGCAGTTCTTCCCCTGGCTTCCCTCTCCTCCACCCCACCGCCACCATCACTCCTCTTAGATGTTTTAATTGTTTATGTTATGTATTAAACAAAACAAAACAAAATATGAATAAGAAAGGGCAAAGTGTCCAAACGAATCACAGGAATGTTCGTGCCTATTTAGCGAAGTTCTAAATTGAACACGGAGCATCAGCCAAAGACAATCTGCAACAGGGGTCCTCATCCTGGTGCCTGTGGGCACCACAATGCTCGTAAATGCCTTTCTTGGCATCCACTAAGTGTTTTTTGAAAGTGGGTGGGGCTCTTGCCCAGCACGGCTTCTGATTGGCCACTGAAGATCTGAATGGCTATGCAGATTAATATAACATTGTTTGACTGGCAGCTTCCACTATGGTGTTCACTATATTCTCTCACACACCTCTTTCCCACTGTATTTTTAAACTTACTCTTCTTCCTCCCTGCACTTGGATTTTATCTGTGTGTTTTTGCTCCACCTCCTGTGGCAGCCATTTTGGGGTTGCCTCCTCTTCCTCCTGTGGCAGGCATTTTATGATTTTCCCACCATCCTATGCTGGAATTATTTTCATAGGTAGCCACAGGCTCAGAAAAGTTAGGGATTATCTACGATGAATTAGAGGGAGATATAGATTATACCGCTGCTCACTCTATTTTCACTGTCAAATCACACAAAAATGAATTTGCAAAGTCTTGCTTAAGGAACAAAGGGGAAGGGTATACCATAAGAACATAAGCAAGGCCCTGCTGGATCAGACCAAGGCCCATCAAGTCCAGCAGTCTGTTCACACAGTGGCCAACCAGGTGCCTCTAGGAAGCCCCCCAAACAAGACGAGTGCAGCAGCACCATCCTGCCTGTGTTCCACCGCACCACCTAAGATAATAGGCATGCTCCTCTGATCCTGGAGAGAATGGGCATCATGACCAGTATCCATTCTAACTAATAGCCATGAATACCCCTTTCCTCCATGAATATGTCCACTCCCCTCTTAAAGCCGTCCAAGCTGGCAGCCATCACCACATCCTGGGGCAGGGAGTTCCACAATTTAACTATGTGTTGTGTGAAAAAATACTTCCTTTTATCTGTTTTGAATCTCTCACCCTCCGGCTTCAGCAGATGACCCCGTGTTCTAGTACTATGGGAGAGGGAGACGTTTTTCTCCCTGTCCACTCTCTCCAAACCATGCTTAATTTTATAGACCTCTATCATGTCTCCCCTTCGCCGCCTTCTTTCCAGGCTAAACAGCCCTAAGCTGTTTTTGACCATGTGGTCAAAAAAGTTAAAAATAAATGAATACATGCCTAATATCTGTAACTTCAGAATTTTGAGACTAGAACATAGCTACTAAGAAGGTAAGAATATACCTGCTAAGGTATATTCTAACACACTGAAGTCCCTCCCCTCCCCAGACCTCACCCTCCTCAGGCTCCACCCCCAAAATCTCCAGGCATTTCCCAACCTGGTAACCCCTTGAAGCACAGAGCAGGCTCAAGACATTCCACCTTGGCTAACCTCCCCAAGCCTTTGAAAAAGAGCTGTAACCTTCATGCAGAGGCCCTGACTACTTACCTGGCCTCCCAAAGGAATTCATAAGAACATAAGAAGAGCCCTTCTGGATCAGACCAGCGGTCCATCTAGTCCAGTGTCCTGTCTCACACAGTGACTAACTGGTTATTCTGGAGGGCTATCAACAGGATAGCCCAGATTCTGGATGGCCCAGGCTAGCCCAATCTCATCAGATCGTGGAAGCTAAGCAGGGTCAGCCCTGGTTAGTTCTTGGATATGAGACCCCTCAGATATACCAGGGTTGCTGTGCAAGGGAAGGCAATGGCCGGCCACCTCTGTTGGTCTCTTGCCATGAAAACCCCATAAGGGGTCGCCATAAGTCAGCTGTGACTGGACGGCACTTTATGCACACACATCCACAGGGCAGAGGCCAACGCCTTCCTATGCTGTTGCTTCCTAGCACCAGCATCCAAAGGTTAACAGCCTCTGGTCATGGAGATTCCCTTTAGTCACCATGGCTGATGGGACCTCTCCTCTATGAATTTATCTAATCTCTTTTAAAATCCATCTTTGTTTTTGTTTTTTGCCATCTCTAATCGTTTGGTAGTGAATTCCACATGTTAATCACGCACTATGTGAAGTATTTCCTTTTGTCCATCCTGAATGTTCTGTCCATCAACTTCATTAGATGCCCTCAAGTGCCAGCATTCTAGGAAAGGGAGAAAAAGTGACCTCTGTCCACTCTGTGTTTGTGTGTGTGCAGCTGACTTATGGCGACCCCAGCAAGGGGCTTCCAAGGCAGGTAGGGTGGCCAGGTTTCTCTTCACCATCGGCGGGAGGGATTTGGGGCAGAGCCTGAGGAGGGTGGGGTTTGGGGAGGGGAGGGACTTCAATGCCATAGAGTCCAATTGCCAAAGCAGCCATTTTCTCCAGGTGAACTGATCTCTATTGGCTGGAGATCTGTTGTGATAGCGGAAGATCTCCAGCTAGTACCTGGAGGTTGGCAACCCTAGGTGAGAAGCAGAGGTGGTTTTGCCATTGCCTTCCTCTGCAGAGTCTTCCTTGGTGGTCTCCCTTCCAGGTACTGACCCTGATTAGCTTCTGAGATCTGATGAGATCAGGCTATATCATGCTGCCTTCCCTCTCACTCTCTCTACCCTGCGGATAATTTTATAAACCTTTCCGATGTCCCGCCTTTAGTCACCCTACCTACCATCATTGGCTGCGTCTCTGCTCACAATTCAGTTGTGATTTCTCTTCTGCCATTCTTCGGAACTGTGTTCCTTCCCACACTAATTCAAGAAGCACTTTCCTTCCTGCTTCCATTACAGACTGGGCCCCAGATATATTATGCACATCATAATTAGAAAGAGGGTCACATTTAATTTACTGTGCTATTGTTGGCTGCTCTCCTTTGTAATGGATATATTATGCCTACTGCTGGAATTGCCGTTTTACCGACTGCTGAGAAAGGGATATCAATTTACAGCCCCTTTAAAAATCTTCTGCTTTTCCTTTTACTGGCCACGATGAGGATCATTTTCATCCATCGAAAGAAAGATGAGACTTCAGTTTCAGAGCTTTGACTTTCATAGTGGAAGGTTTGAAAGTCAGGAGATCGAGGAAGCAGGTACTTCTGAGTATTTTACATTGTGGTCCCATGAAAATCTCCCCCCCCCATAATAAATTTACCAGCATCTTTAAAATGGCTCATAAAAACAGAAAGTGAAGCCTCACTTTAGATGTGTGTATGGGGCGGGGGGGGGGGGGAGAAGATGTCGATTGCGCCTAGGTACATATAAATTACTTCCCACACAGCTTTTTGAGTAGCTTCTTGAGAACGGATGCAATTTCGATGACTTGCCAAGAAAAGGGCATGTAAATCCCTCCAGAATTATCATTTGCTGATGACACGAGCTGTAAATGGAATGTCGGTCATGCTACAGAAGCCAAACTGATTTTCTCCCTCTTTTCTGCAAGCCAAAGATATTGGCAGAGGTGGACTTCCAGAAAGGGGATTGATGTGGATATGCAAATAGACTGCTGGAGGGAAACCTTAGGGGGAGGGCTTGTGTTTAGGAAATCAGTGACTTCTTCCACTTCCACAGTGCTGTTGCAAAGAGGCTACCTCAAATACTGTTGGCTTTTACTCAGATCCCAATAATGGAACTCCACAAAGTTCCACACACCATACAATTCAATTACCGGTAAGAAAATCAGAGTAGAATTTAATTACTTCTCAGCCCTGTGAATGAGCAAAGCTTCTGCATTGGAGCATGACTTCCTGCAATGCATGGATGTAAGAGGAGGAGTTGGTAACTAGTTTAGAGGACCTTGAGGAGGGATTAGATAAATTCACAGAGGGTGCCCTTCCAGACCCCATAACTTCGAATCCCCTGACCCAATCTTCACCAAACCTGGGGGTTCTTGCAAGGAGAGTCCCTCCAAGCTACCCTGAAAGTTTGGGACCTCTGTCTGCAAAAATGCCCCCCCTCAGGAGCTGTGCAAAAAAAACCCATTGGATAACATAGGTGCTTCCCACGCCTAAAGTGTGAAATCACAAAGGAGGAAGTGTTTAACAAGCTGTTTCTCACTATATGGAAGAATAGAAAATTTCTTTGCACAGCTCCTGGGGGCGGGGGGCATTTTTGCAGGTTAATGTCCCAAATTCCAGTACCTGGAAGTTGGCAACCCTAGATCAACCACTGTGTGAGACAGGATGCTGGCCTAGTTGGACCACTGGTCTGATCAAGCAGGGCTCCACTTATGTTCTTATCTTCCTATGGACTTCCCCCCCACCCCGCCATTTTGTGGAAATTGATAGAATTACTGCTATTTAAAATGTCACCTGCATTTGCTTGTTGTGCATAAATGGTATAAAATTGGTCTATGATGTTTAAGTAGATTTGAGCACGGGAGTTTGTTTCATTACTTTCATTTCTGTTATTAACTCCAAAAGGGACTGTTTTATTACGGACTGTTTCATATGATGTTGTTACATTATTATTTCTTTTCATAATTCTATTTTGTTATTATTTCCCATTGGTTTCAATGGAAGATACCCCCCCTTGGATTTGTACCTTCATGGTTTTTTATCCAAATTGGATAAATCTCAGGGAGAATTGTAGCACTCCTCTAGGACATTACATCACCAAATTTTAGCCAGAGGGATCCCCCTCATTGAGGTAATTAAAGGTACCCCTGTTTAACATTAAAGTCTATTTGAGAATTGATACACAGGTAACACAGACAGCAACATGCAGTGAGGAAACCTGGCTCTGCAGTCACTTAACTTGACACCTCTCTGCAGATATTCACCATAAATCTCATGATAGTGCAGGCTTAGGGTTGCCAGCTCCAGACTGAGAAATTCCTGAAGATTTGGGATGGATCCTGGAGATTTGGGAAGGGGAGGGCCCTCAGTGGGGATGTGATGCCATAGCGTCCCACCTTCCAGAGCAGTCATTTTCTCCAGGGGAACTGACCTCTGTAGTCTGGACTGGAGATCAGTTGTAGTTCCAGGAGACCTCGAGGTCCCACTTGGAGGTTGGCAATTCTATGCAGGCTGGAGTTGCATGTGAGATCCAATCCAACTGCACCTGTGAACTCCCTGGGGGATTTAAAGAAGCCAAACTGTCTAAGCCTTCCCCTCCCCCGACACACAATATGGGGATGGTAATACTAATGTACCTTGTGTGGCTGATACAAGGTTTGCTGAGATAATGTGTGACCTCCAAAGCACAATATGATGCTCACTCAAGCTTCATGTGGAAGCGAATCCTGCTGAACTCTGAATGAATGTGTACAGGAATTGTCATCATCTTTATGTGTGTGTGTAAAGTGCCTTCAAGTCGCAGCCGACTTATGGTGACCCCTTTTGGGGTTTTCGTGGCAAGAGACTAACAGAGGTGGTTTGCCAGTGCCTTCCTCTGCACAGCAACCCTGGTATTCCTTGGTGGTCTCCCATCCAAATACTAACCAGGGCTGACCCTGCTTAGCTTCTGAGATCTGAAGAGATCAGGCTAGCCTGGGCCATCCAGGTCAGGGCTGTCATCTTTATACACAAACACAAAAAGAGGAACTATAACCATAACCAAGCAAACAAAAGAACCAGAACATTGGCAAGTCAGAGAAGCACCCAGTTTTCAAGAGGAGTATCAAATGGATGAAAGCTGCAATGAGCAATTCTTTTCTTGCTTGAAACTAAATCCATGATCCCTCCAGTGTGACTCCAGTTCAGTGAGCTGGGAAAAAACCTGGCTGATTAACTGGGCCTAGGGGATTCCAGGACTTGTTAGGTTCGTTGTAACAGGGAGGATAAAAACAACAAACCACTCACAGAACCTGTTAACTGACAGATTTATCCTTCAGGGCTCCAAATCTAATTAGCAGAGATTCTTTATTTTTCTTTTATATACTTTTACTTTCTTTCTAAAACACAGTATACTTAGCCAGCCAATTATTTGAACATTGCCACTGGCATTCTGCTAGGGAAATGTTCAAAGAATTAAAAAGAAGTGCATAGTCTGGTGAATTTTTCATTTAAAATAAATCTATACATTTGAGTAGTATGCAATTGAATATATAGGCAAACTCAAATTTGTTTTGATTTAAAAAAAATGATTTAAAAAAAACCCATCAAGTTTAAAGACTTCTGATCACTCCTGAGCGCCAAAAATAATTTTGACCAGATTAGAAAACTTTCCTACATGTCCAAGTGGAGCATAGTATGGATGGGCTCAATCTTCATTAGTAAATTTCCAACTTCATATTCCTATAACAGCATGCCACTAGCGTAGTGGCACCCTGCCCTGGGTGGTCCAGGCTAGCTTGAGCTAAACACATCTTGGAAGCTAAGCAAGGCTGGCCCTGGTTAGTTCTTGGATGGGAGACCATCAAGGAAGTCCAGGGCTGCTATGCAGATGCAGGCAATGGCAAACCACCTCTGAACAACTCTTGCCTTGAAAACCCCAAGGGGTTGCCATAAGTTGGTTGTGACTTGACCATGACAGAATATGCAAGTCTGTTCATATTAGCTATGACAGTGTAAGCCCTTGGCTCAATCTGAACCATAAACCACATCAGAGACAGTCAGGTCCAAAGAAGTGGGTTTTTACTGGTCAAATAGGTTAACAAAGCACAGAGAAAAGGTGATAGCAATGGAGCTTGCTGGCTTGCACTTGGTAATATAAAAGCATGAAAAAAAGCGAGATTACAAGACACAAACAGCGCTGTGGTTCTCACAGCTTCAAAAGAGTTTAGGTATGCATAACAGTCCTTGAGAGCTGGTCAGTGGGAAAACGAAACCAACCGAGACACAGGCCTGACAGACAGGTGGATTTAGATTCAGGGGATCTAAGTGTCAAGCTAAGCTGATGTAATAACCTGGAAAGCCCCTAGAAGGCCTGAGACTGAGTTAATGAGTTGCACCTCTAGGATGACTCAGCCTGAAGGTAATGAGTTGCACCTGGAGGGTGACTCAGCCTGTAACACTAATTGCTGCCTGGAGATGGCATCTGTATATAAGTATTTGACTCCATGAGTCTAATGTCGGGAGATAGTGGTGGAAGAGTGTGTGTATAGCACTGTGAATAAACAACTGCATTTTCTACAAGCTCTACTGGTACTGGTGGTTTTTCCTGGGCATTGGCACAATCTGCCAGCTCCCGCAACAGACCACACTTTCCTTCATCACCACCACAGCGGAAAGGCAACACAACTACAGCACATATAAATAAAATACATGGGGTTGAGTCCAGCAAAAAAATAAAAATAAATTGTGCTTAGAGCTCTTGTGCAAGTAGAAACATAAGAAGATCACAGGAAAACCTTAGTGCAACATTCAAATACAAGCCCAATGTATTGTTTCCCCACTGGTGTTTCCACTTGTGCAACATCGTATGCAAACAATTTCTGACCACTATAAGGTATAGGGAAAGTGTTGGGTATGGGACAAAATCTTGCACAAGCAGAACAGTGCTCAGTACATTTATGTTTCAGCTTGCCCATTGCTGGATCCAACCCATCAATCTGTTGGTGTGGTTAATAATAATCCCTTCCAGGTATCAAGGCAATGTGTGCCTTTAAGACGATGTTTGGTTTCCCTTGCTCTTGACCGTGATGAGGTCTTTGTAGTTTAATGTTAATGGAAGAGATATAGCTGTTGGCACATCCAGCGTGGTGTAGTGGTTAAGAGTGGTGGTTTGGAGCGGTGGAGTCTGATCTGGAGAACTGGATTTGATTCCCCACTCCTACACGAGTGGTGGATGCTAATCTGGTGAACTGGATTTGTTTCCCCACTCCTCCACATGAAGCCAGCTGGGTGACCTTGGCCTAGTCACACTCTCTCAGCCCCACCTACCTCACAGGGTATCTGTTGTGGGGAGGGGAAGGGAAGGTGATTGTAAGCCGGATTGATTCTTCCTTAAGTGGTAGAGAAAGTCGGCATATAAAAACCAACTCTTCTTCTGGAGACTGAGGAAGGTGGAGTTTGGGAAGAGGAAAGACTTCAGTGCCGTATAATGCCATAGTGTGTCCTCTCTCCAAAGCACCCATTTTTTCTCCAGGGGAACTTTTCCCTGGAATCTGGAGATCAGTTGGAATTCCAGGAGACCTCCAGGCCTCACCTGTATGTTGGCAACCATACTTAAAGGACGGGGCTTCAAAGCCCTGAACAGGCTGCTTTTCACATAAGGATTATGTGCAATCTTTTTCTCATATGAAAAGGTTTATACAAGCACTTATACAAGGATGTCAAGGAAAGCGTTGGAAAGAGGAAAATATAACCAGAAAAAACACTTTCATTGGACTGAGCCAGCAGTATGAGACAGTAGAATATTTGCTGGAATTACTGTCCAGAAGAAATGTTTTATCTGCAATACGAAGACTGCAAAATTGTGCTCAGCCCTGGATATGTCAACAACCATCATCATCTAGGGTTGCCCTAAATGGTGGTGAAGGTATTGAGTACATGCTTCACGCATTGGAGTGCGGCAGAGTCACAGTGTAATTGTTGGTTGCGTATATTCTGGAAAGTTCACTGCTTAAGGAATGTTTGTAGACTGCCAAATGCATTGGGGCTCTCTGTGTAAATTTCCACGCTTCCATGCTGCGTATTTCCCGGCTCACGTTTACTCTGGATGGGTTTACTAGCGCTGACCATACACAGCTGTTCCTAGATCCTAAAGGGCATTTTGGGATTGATTAACCATCTGCTTGTTCTTACTCTAACATCCAACTGACAACAACATAAGGGAATTTGTCTTAAATAATCTGAGAAAAAAATGTGGGCAACAGAAACATTGTGTTCCCGTCAGCTGTCGTGATTGGCGCTCCTGATGTCACTTTGTGTAATAGGATTTGATCGGAATTTTGGGATGTTCTCTGTACAACATCAAGTCTGTGGTTGGGGGGGGGGAGCGTGATGAAAGATTAATAGTAAACAACCTGTTCCATAAACTAGTTAAGCTCGTGTTCTTTGGATTAAAGCCAGCTAAATCCCAAATAATGACGTGGGACTACCCCAGTGGAGATGAATGCACTCCTGCTGAATTCAGCTACAAGTTACTAAACCTGAACTGTTGCTTCAGAGAGCCAAAGAGCAGTTCCTTTACCAACTTTGTTACCGGGACAGACTGGAGACCCGGAAACTGGCACATATGTCTAGGTGAGATTAACTGGGATCCTGTCACTGTTAACCTGTAAGGTCTGGAGCCCCACCCCTCACCATGGGACCACCAAGTCAAGCCCCAAAGCAGGTTTTGGGATGCGCAGACCTGTTTTTTAAAAAACGTTTTGCACTTCTAAAGCTATCTAAGTGGAAATAAGTACCCCCTGGAAGTTGGGGCTCTAAATCACACACCTTTATCTTCAACACATTTATGCAGAACTAAGAGCCCATCAATTTATGTGGAGCGAACATCTAAAAAGAGATGCCTGAGCTTTCCCATTTCATCCACTTCTTTTATGACATTTTTATGGCATTTTATGCCATTCGTGTTATGCACCATTTTAAAGCCATCTATACCCATAAACAGTCATCAATCTTGCCACTGAATCTTGTTATTTTTGGACAAGGGAAAGGGGTCCATCATTTCATCCAATGCATACAAGAACCTTCAGCTTCCAGATTGAACCAAGAAGTTGGTCGGGATCCCTGGCACAGGGAGGAAGAGGTTCGGTCAGCATTCTGCTACTGCTTGGCCACCGGTTGGCTAGCCATCCCCACTGTGGTCAAAGGCTACTAGCCAATCAGACACCAAGTTTCTCATGCCGCCAACCCCCCCCCCCCGCATTTCCTTCTGATAGCAGCTAGAGAGGATGTACCTGATGGAGAAGGGACACCATCCATATTGGCCATCACTAGTGCAACCCTGACCTGGGTGGCCCAGGCTTGCCTCATCATATTAGACACTGGAAGCTAAGCAGGGTTGGCCCTAGTTAGTACTTTGATGGGAGACCACCAAGAAACTTCAAGGTTGCCACACAAAGGCAGGCAATGGCAAACCATCTGTGTATGCTTTTTGCCCTGACCTGGATGGCCCAAGCTAGCCTGATCTCATCAGACCTCAGAAGCAAAAAAGGGTCAGCCCTGGTTAGTTCTTGGATGGGAGACCACAAAGAAGTCCAGGGTGCCCACGCAGAGGCAGGTAATGGCCAACCACCTCTGAATGTCCCCTGCCTTGAAAATCCCAAGGGGTCGCCATAGGTTGGCTGTGACTTAATGGCACTTTCCACCACCACAGTGCAATTAAGTGGCCTCAGGTATAACTCCCATGTTGTTTCTTCCAACAAAGCCATATAAGAACCTGCTTGGGCCAGAAGCATCTGACGTTGGATATGCTCCACTAGGTGATCAACGAGAGTTGCTGCCAACTTCCACTTAGGAAATTCCTGGAGATTTCAGAGCAATGCCTGAGGAGGGCAGGGGTCAAGGAGGGGAGGGATGTCAGCAGTGTCTGACCTCCATAGAGCCATTTTTCTCCAGGGGAACTGACCTCTGTTGTCTGGAGATCAGTTGTAATTCTGGGAGAACTCCAGGCTCCACATAGACTGGTAACCCAAGTTAATGAGGGTGCAAGCCTAAGAAGGTCTACCTGGCAGTAAATTCCATTTCATTCAATGGGGCTTGACTCCCAAGGTAGTATTCTGAGTATTTCAGCCAAAATCCATTGAAATCAATGGACTTGCCATGGGGCAGTCCCTGGAGAATGGGTCCTCCTCAGAGGAGGAACTCTACCAGGAAAATTCAGCCCCAATGGAGCTGCCTCTGACCTCGCAGCCTGAAGTGGGGCCTGATTCAGCACAGCCGGGCGAGGAGGCTGACAGCCCTGAAGCTGGTGACTCTCCAGAGCAGGAACAAGACTTGCAGTCAGAAGTCACGGCAGAACCAAACCCATCCTGCTCAGAGCCTGGACCCAGTGGCCCAGCTGTGAGCCCTCAAGCTACTAAGGCAGCAAAGGCTGACAGGTGGAGGCAGCAGCAGAGAAAGGCACTGGTGGCTAAAAGACACAGTGTCCGGCTGGAAGCCTACTTGCGTGTGCTGGAACAGCAGCAGAACAATGAGTCCTCTCAGGAGGAGGACTGACAGAAAAGCCTCAGCTGAACAGCCCAGGGTCGAGGAAGCAAAGCATACCTGAGTAACCTGCTGCCTTCCACACCTGAACAACTCTGTGCCTTTAGACCTTGGACTGGCTGTTTGGACCTCTGACTCTCTTTGACCCTCGACCTTGGACTGGCTACCTGGACTACAAACTGTACCTCTGATTTGGCAAGTACTGGACTCTGATTTCTGGCTTTGACAAATGGACTTATTCTTTGGACTCTGTTTTACCCTCTCCCAGCTGTTGCCAACCTCCTGGAGCAGATTCTTCCTGAGTTGGATGCATAGGTTCTTATTTTATACAGCACCGTCTTATGTATTTACGCATGAGTAAGCCTTCCCTATGTTCCATGTGACTTACTCCCAGATACATGCACATGAAGTTATCCTTTATACAACCTAGGTTCCAGACTGAGGATTTTCTGGGTACATTTTATAATAGCAAAACTCTGTTTCTCCAGGTGTAGGCTGCTTGTAAGAGAAGGGTGAATACCTGTTAGGAAAATCCTTATGAAAAAAAGATGGAAGGCTAACAGGGTTGTAAATATAACACATCATTTCTGATAGCTGCAGCTTCTTTTAAGAAATACTATCATGTTTTTCAATCAAACGTTCTTGATGCATTACATTGTTTGATGCAATGCAAAATCTGCTAGTTGCCCCACTGGGACCATTGCTGCCTTGGGATGGATGGCCACATTTAAGTTTGCCAGTTCCAGCCTGGGAAATTCCTGGAGATCTAGGAAGGGATGCTTGTGGAGGGGGGGGATTGGGGAGGGATTTCACCTTGAATCTATGGTTTACCATGGAGCTTTCCCTTTGAAGCTGCCATTTTTTCCAGGGGAACTGATCTTTGTAGTCTAGAGATCATTGTAATTCCAGGATAATTCCTGTCCCTAGCTGGAGTTTGAAAACCCTAAATACCCTGGACACATTCAAGAGTATGTCACACATATAGCCACTTGAAGTCCTGGCTATAAGGAGAAAGACAACAAGTGTTTTTAAATAAATAAATGTTTCTGTTTCAGTCCGTGAAATGTTGGAGGGAATGTACCATTGCTAAAAGGTGCAATGTGATAGAAATTAAAAGTACTGGGGAAACTGTAAATGGTTTTCCATGTTACACTGTTCATAAATTAACAGGGTGTGTGCACATGTTCACAAGCTGGATGTTGTTTAGGGAGAAGAAATACCTTGAAATAGCACTGGAGTTGACTGGCAAGGAAGCAACAGAATCTGACATGATTTTCTTCCTTTGTGTTTTTATGGTGGTTTTTTTTTTTTTTTTTTTAATAAAAAGGCCAATGAAGAGAGCCCCAGCTGGCCAGGAATACATCATTTCTGTGAACATGAAGTTGACACTATTTTCTTTGCTTGAGAACAAATTTGTGGTGACTTATGTGTGGTAAGTCCAGAAACCTGGGATGGGGAGGGAGCTCAGGAGTGTGATGCTGTAGCTGCTGCATTATAAAGCTGCCATTTGCCCCAGAGGAAGTGATCACTGTAATCCTGAGATCAGCTGTAATTGTGGGAGAACTCCAAGCCTACCTTGAGGTTGGTGGCCTACAGTTCATCTTGGCTGTTTGCAGTCTAGCCTGATTGCAGTCACCCCCCCCCAAGCCCCCCCCCGAGAATTGTTATGCAGTTTGACAACATTGCCAAGGGTGAGAGAGGTGTGGAATCTCTGGTGGTGGCCTCCCGCCAGTAGGAAATAAGACTTTGATGTTTGGGCTGAGTGGATGGGGGCAGATATTCTTGCATGTGAATGAGTTTGGGCTTGGTAGCTGTTCCTCCTCTGCTGCAGGTATTTAAGTCAAGGCATGTTAGCCCATCCCTTGTTTGTGTGGCTCTGCGTAAGCCAGGCTAGTGAAACAAGCACCAGGCCAAGATACTGGAATGAGTCTTTGTTTTACATTGAAGCGATTTGTATTTATTTTGTCAGTTGCTTTTGGTTTCCAGATATGTGAGAAAAGCAGTATATAAATGAACGAACAAATCAATCAATCAATGAAGCAGTGGGATGCCAGCTTTTACATGATGGAGAGATGGAATCACCAGAGGGTGCTCAGAAATAGGGTTGTGCAAAACAAAACAAACAAAACAAAAAAGCCCAGTAAATTTTGTGTTCAGGTTTATTGGGCCCAGTTTTTTTCCGGCAAACTTGGAATAAGCCAAATACCCATACTGGTAAATTTCAGTATTGGGCTTATTACTGGGTTTACTGAAAATTTCGGGCCCATTATAGTCTATGGGGATTTTTTCGAAGTTCCTGAGGGGGCATTTTTGGAGGTAGAGTCCCAAAATTAGCAGAGTGTCTGCAAGGGACTCTCCTTAAACAGTCACCGAAGTTTGGTGAACTTTGGGACAGGGGGTCCAATTTTATGGACCAGCAAATGGGTCACCCCCATCCTCCAGGCATTTGCTTGGTTTTCAAGTTCAGAAGTTCAGTGTTGCTCTGTGTGTTAAGTGCCGTCATGTCGTTTCCAACTCATGGTGACCCTATAAATGAAAGTCCTCCAAAATGTCCTATTTATGACAGCCTTGCTCAGATCTTGCAAATTGAGGGCCGTGGCTTTTTTTATTGAGTCAGTCCATCTCTTGTTTTGTCTTCCTCTATTCCTGCTGCCCTCAACTTTTTCTAGCATGACTGTCTTTTCCATTGACTCTTGTCGTCTCATGACGTGGCCAAAATGTGAAAGCTGGACAGTGAAGAAAGCTGATAGGAAGAAAATCGATTCCTTTGAAATGTGGTGTTGGAGGAGTGTGTTACAGATATCGTGGACTGCCAAAACAACAACAACAACAACAAAAAAACAGTGGGTTATAGATCAAATCAAGCTTGAACTGACCCTAGAAGCTAAAATGACTAAACTGAGGCTATCGTATTTTGGTCACATCATGAGACGACAAGAGTGTTGCTCTACCCACTTTCTAAAAACACCTGGCAGAGAGGAGGAAAGGTGTCTGCAGGTTCCATGTCACCCGTGGGCACCATGTTGGAGACCCTTAAGATACACCCTTGGCTTCGGGGCCCATTCACAGCTGCCTGCCGTGCTCCTGAATTAAGGTCCTTTCTTTGACTATACACATTTTAATGTAATGAATTAGCCTCGTTATTAAGCCTTCGTGGTTTATTTTTAGCGATTACCCACAAGTGTCATGTTTTTTTCCTAAACCTTCCTTGTACTACATGTTATCTTAGAGGGGAGCCATCTCATTAAAGTCATTCTTGAACATTAATTTGGACTGGAAAAAAGAAGGGTTGGTTTTTATATGTTAACTTTCTCTGCCACTTAAAAAAGAATCAAACAGGCTTACAATCCCCTTCCCCTCCCCACAGTAGACACCCTGTGAAGTAGGTGGGGGCTGAGAGAGCTCTGTGATTAACCCACAGTCACCTAGCTGGCTTCATGTGTAGGAATGGGGAAACCAGATTAGCGCCCACCACTCATGTGGAAGAGTGGGGAATCAAACTCTGTTCTCCAGATTAGAGTCCACCACTCCAAACCACTGTTCTTAACCACTACACCACACTGGCTCTCAAGATGTTTCTCCTTCCCACCCAACGGTGTGTTTATTTAGTTAAGAAGCCACTCATTTAGTTGAGAATCTGCCTTCCCATTAATGTTTTCGAGTGAGCTTGATAAGCAAGTCTTTCTTTCGGTATTTGTAGATGTTTTCAGGATTCCAAACAACATCCAGGAAAGCCATCATCATCCTGGGATCCAAGAGCGTGAAGAAGAATTTGAGATGCTTCCGACCGGCTCTTGCCAGTTCATCCCAGGAATTCTCCTCACGCTGGACTGATTCTTGCTCCTCCAGAGTCAACCTCACTTTCTCCAGCTGCTCCTGAATTGCTTTTAGCTCTTGCCTTTGCTCATATTTTTTATGATACTCTGCAATCTTCCGGAGTCTGAGCTGCACCATTTGAAGCAAAGCGTTAGTTTCTTCATCACAGTCCCATTGGCAAGCCGTGGCAAAGTCCTCAGCCGCTTTCTTCCATTGCCCCAGGAGGATGTAGGCCTTCCCCCGCCATTTATACGGCAGTGCAGATTTGGAGTTGAGCTCAGAGGCCTTGTTACAGTCTCTGATAGCAGCAGTTGGTTTCTTCAGTTTCACAAAGACACTTGCTCTGTTCACGTACATCACGCTGGACTGGGGGTTCAACTTGATGGCCTCAGTGAACAGCTTGACAGCTCTTTGGAGATGGCCTTTCTCAAGAGCATCGAAAGCTTCTTCTCTCTTTTCATCGGCCTGATCCATCATCTCGCTGGTGAGCCTCACGTTTTCATCTCCCATCTCTTGGAGGACATCTTGGTCTGGCTCAAGGATCTCGCCGTCCTCATCAATGTCAGAATCGCTTTCATTGCTGTTGATGACCTCAAATTTGTCTTCCTCCTCAACTGCTTTTCTGCCAAAGGCATCTGTGTAAGCATTTAAGATGTTCTCCACATGGGCCCTCAGCACTTTAAGCTGCTTAGCTCCCACGAGGTCAGGATCCTGTCTGTATGCATTGACCAGTGCCTGAAGATTCTTCACTCTCCTGAGATCCATGGAGAACAGACAGAATGCAGTCAAGAGAAAGCTAAAACTGTTAACATATCATAGAGATGCAATTTAGACCAGCCATCTGATCTTGTTTCTATAACTAGCACCACCAGGCTGATCCTCACTGTATCTTGATGTCACAATCCATGTGCATTCTGATGACATCATCAGGACTGACACAGCAAATCTTAACACGTCATAAGAAAATTTTTACAGCACGGTTACAACTTAAACAATACTCTGGACCACTACAGAGTTGTCTACTATATATTTTGATCAATGCGATCCACATCTAGAATGCTAGTATGGTGTAAAGGATAGAGCAGGGGTCCCCAAACATTTTGAGTTTGTGGGCACCTTGGAAATTCTGACACAGGGTGGTGGGAGCAGGCACAAAAGGGCCCCAGTGGGAGACAGAGCCACAAAATGGCCACTGCAGGAGAAGGAGACACACACACATATGTATGTGTGTTAAGTGCCATCAAGTCGCTTCCGACTCATGGAGATCCTATGAATCAATGTTCTCCAAAATGTCCTATCGTTTACAGCCTTGCTCAGTTATTGCAAACCGAGGGCCATGGCTTCCTTTATACAGTTGATCTGTCTCATATTGGGTCTTCCTCTTTTCCTGCTGCCTTCAACTTTTCCTAGCATGGTTGTCTTTTCCAGTGACTTTTGTCTTCTCATGATGTGACCAAAGTACGACAGCCTCAGTTTAGTCATTTCAGCATCTAGGGCAGTGATGGCGAACCTTTAAGAGACCGAGTGCCCAAACTGCAACCCAAAACCCACTTATTTATTGCAAAATGCCAACACGGCAATTTAACCTGAATAATGAGGTAGCACATACCCATCAGGGCTAGTAACCCGTGATGGACTTTTCCTCCCAAAATTTGTCCAATCCCCTCTTAAAGGCATCTAGATGCCATCACCACATCCTGTGGCAAGGAGTTCCACAGGTTAATTATATGCTGGGTAAGTGGGTGTTCCTCTTTTAGTAGGGGATTTCACTGAAAGGTGGGAGGGGCCGCAAAGCCCGCGCTCTGCTCCTCTCCAACCCCACCACGGGAATCACTTTCGCCACAGACTCAACAGGCTGCCGACTGTGCCGCACCCTCATGCCACAAGTGAGCTGCCCGGTATGTGAGCCACCCTGCCACATGTGACAGGGGAGGGAGGAAGCACTCTCATTGGGCTGCTGGGCAGAGGAGCGGGTGATGTGAGAAATGCCCTCAGGCGCATGGGGAGAGGGGGAGGGGAGCAGCTGGCCCGGCGTCCCTCTGGCTTTCTAGTAACAAACTCAGGCAAACTCTGTGCTTGGGCGATGGCGTGCGTGCCCACAGAGAGGGCTCTGAGTGCCCAATCTGGCACACGTGCCATAGGTTCGCCCCCACTGATCTAGGGTCAGTTCAAGGCTTGATTTGATCACACACAGGAAGCACAAATGCAGGGGGCAAGAAATTTTTAAAAGTGCACTGGGAAAGAGAGAGAGAAAATAGAAGAAACACTGTCATGGGAATGTATGCTGAAACAATATTATTTTGATCTACACAGCTAATCAGGTCTCCAGTGGTGGATCAGAAGCCATTCCAGGCAATAAGCCCTGTCTGGCCCCACCTACTTTCTGAAAAAAAGACTTGGCAGGCACCAGGTAAGGTATGACTGGCCACCTTGGCACCCACAGGCACCACGTTGGGGACCTCTGCCCAAATCCCCCCTTCCACAAGCACTAGGGTTGCCAACCTCCAGGTGGTAGCTATTCCAACTGATCTCCAGGCATCAGAGATCAGTTCCCCTGGAGAAAATGGCCACTTTGGCAATTGGACTCTATGGCGTTGAAGTCCCTCCCCTCACCAAACCCCGCCCTCCTCAGGCTCCGCCCCCAAAATCTCCAGGTATTTCCCAACTCGGAGCTGGCAACCCTAACAAGCAATGCCCCCAAATCTCCAGGAGTTTCCCAAGCCAGAGTTGGCAGCTCTATAACGGGGTCATGAATGAATTTTCCTTGAAATTCCTCTGATGTTTTGTCTGAGGAACAACCTGCATCGTTGCTTGAACTTTCATTTGATAAGAAATTCACTGACGCCCTGAGGCTTACTGAATTTCTCTGCCTTCCCTTCAAAATCCTCAGATGTTTCCCTTTCTGCGAAGGTACTAAGTTAGCTTCCATTTTTTCCTTAGGCAATTGTTAACAGTAAATCTTGGAATAGCTGGCTACCACCCAAAGAAGAATTAAAGATAATCTATCTCAGCATGGGGAAAAGTGTTTCCACTTTACCAACAGAAAGTGCTGCTTGCAATATAATGGCCAACTCTGGGTTGGAAAATTCCTGGAGATGTTGAGGGTGGAGCCTGGGGTTGCCAGGTCCCTCTTTGCCACCGGCGGGAGGTTTTTGGGGTGGACCTGGGGAGGGGAGGGGCTTCAATGCCATAGAGTCCAATTGCCAAGCGGCCATTTTCTTCAGGTGAACTGATCTCTATCGACTGGAGATCATTGGTAATAGTGGGAGATCTGCAGCTAGAGTATAACTGCCAGATCAGCTGTATTAGCGAGAGATCTCAAGTTACCACCTGGAGTAGGGTTGCCAACCTCCAAGTACTATCTGGAGATCTCCTGCTATTACAATTGATCTCTAGACGATAGAGAAAATGGCTGCTTTGGCAATTGGACTCCATGGCATTGAAGTCCCTCCCCTCCCAAATCCCACCCTCCTCAGGCTTTGCCCCAAAAACCTCCCGCTGGTGGCGAAGAGGGACCTGGCAACCCTAACCTGGAGGTTGGCAACCCTACAGATCCAGGAGGTTCAAAAGTTGAGGATACGGTTTTATCGCAAATCAACAGTATCCTTTGGATTGGGAAAGTATTGACAGCTTTCTGAAGCAAAATACTTGGAAGACTGAAGAATTAGCATGCATTTTAAAAAGAAGAATAAAGGCAAAGATCAGAAAGCCCATATTCCCTGGTCAAGAATCGTTATCTAAGGCCTTTTATGCAGGGCTGTTTCCCTCGTGGTCACCCCTCCCATGACTTCAGGTCTTTGTTTTGATTTTTGTTTCTCCGTGTTTTGCCCACATTTTCAGAGACCTGTCTTATCTCAAATTTGAAAATGCCGGCAAGCACAGGGAAATGCAGAGGGGGAGAGCGAGGTGACCTCTGACAGTCGGAAAACACATGCATAAATCAAAACAAAGACATCGGAGTGGTGACTGTGAAGGAAAAAGCCATGCATCAAAGTCCTAACAGTTAGGGTTGCCAGCTCTGGGTTGGGAGATACCTGGAGATTTTTGGGGCAGAGCCTGAGAAGGGCAGGGTTTGGGGAGAGGAGGGACTTCAATGCCATAGAGTCCAATTGCCAAAGCAGCCATTTTCTCCAGAGGATCTCTATCGGCTGGAGATCAATGGTAATAGCGGGAGATCTCCAGCTAGTACCAGGAGGTTGGCAACCCTAGCCACAAGTAGCTCATGCTCATAGCTCTGGGAAGGAAGCAGGCCACCAGGCGCGTATACAGGATGCACACAGGGTGGGGTTGCCAGTTGCCAGGTGCAGCCTGGAGATTTCTCAGCTGAGACAACTAGGGCTGTTGAAAAATAAAATTCAGTAAAATTCGGATTCGGCAAAATTCGGCCCATTTTTATTCGGGAAATGCTGAAGTCCGAACTCCCCCGCTTCGGGTCCGTGCAATTCGGCATGAGGTCCGGAGTTCGGGGAAAAATTCGGCTGAATAAAGCCATTAAAATCACAAGCGCACCTTTCCGTGGCTCCGGGGGGGGGGCATTTTGGGGGTTAGAGGTCCCAAACTTTCAGCGTAGCTTCAAAGGACCCTTCTTGAAATAACCCCCAAGTTTTGTAAAGATTGGATAAGCGGGGGCTGAGATATGGGCCCTGAAAGGGTTCCCCCCTCCTTAATGTGCATTTGCAATTAGCAGAGCTTGCCACCCACTCAAAGCTCCCAGCCCCAACAAACAACTGAGCTGTGGGGAGCAAGGGCGGGGCAGGTGCGAAGAAGTTTGCAAACCATGCAAAGCAACACAACCATGCAAACTATCACGTTTGCAACCATGCAAAGCAACACCTGATGCCTGGAAGTTTGCACACCATGGAAAGGGACAGAAGTTTGCAAACCATGCAAAGCAACATAACCTTGCAAAGCAACACGTTTGCAACCATGCAAAGCAACACCTGACACCTGGGAGTTTGCAAACCATGGAAAGGGACAGAGGCATGCTAGCTAAGCATCAGAAGCAGGAGCCGGAGGGGGTGGAATTTCCCCTTTTGCATCGGACTCGGGACCAGGAAAATGCATTCTTTAAGTCACAATTTGAAAACAATTTTTGAGCAAGCATCAAAATAGACCTAACTGATCTTATGAATGAGGGAAAACCTGAGGACACACAACTGAAGCCCCCCCCCTCAAACCAGGGAGAGAAACTTGAGGGGGCACACACACCCCAGAGAGAACGGGCGAAAGCCCCCTTTGGCTTCCCCCCCACCCACAGAAACTGCTCCCTCCCCCCCCACACACAGACTCTGCTTCCCCCCCCACATACATACACAGGAGAAAAATTATAGATTAAAGCCCCAAAAGGGGTCTTACTGTAGATGTCTTCTGTTCCATCAGGAGGGACTTGGAGGACTGGGTAATCCAATATGGTTCCATTTAAGCACGGAAGGTTTTGCCTTGGATTTGCCACTGTCGAGATGCACACAGGATCGGCTGATCCCATTCATCCCAATAGGGAAAAGGGGGACATATCTCAGCCCCCGCTGATCCAATTTTTACAAAACTTGGGGATACTTGCAAGAAGGCTCCTCTGAAGCTACGCTGAAGGTTTGGGGGCTGTACCCCCAAAAATGTGCCCCCTGCAGCCACGGAAAGGAGCGAATGTGCACAAGAACCCCCCTACGGGGATTTCTCTCTCCCCGGAGGGGCCGCACAGCAGCTGGGCTCATTAGGGCTGTTGAATTTTAAAAAATTCAGTATAGTTCGGATTCGGCTGAATTCGGCCCGTTTAGATTCGGGATATGCCAAAGTCCGAACTCCCCCACTTCGGGTCCGTACAATTCGGCGGGAATTCAAAGTTCGGGAAAACAATTCGGCCGAATAAAGCCATTAAAAACACAACCATGCCTTTCTGCAGCTCTGGAGGGGCATTTTTGGGGGTTGAGGTTCCAAACTTTCAGCGGAGCTTTAAAGGACCCTTCTTGCCAGACCCCCCAAGTTTTGTAAAGATTGGGTCAGGGGGGGCTGAGATATGGGCCCCGAAAGGGGTCCCCCCACCCTTAATGTGCATCTCTGAGCAGAGCTTGCTGCCCACGCACAAAGCTCCCAGCCCCGACAAACAGCTGAGAAGTTTGCAAAGCAACACAATTGCAAAGCAACACAACTGCAAAGCAACACAACCCTGCAAAGCAACACCTTTGCAACTGTGCAAAGCATGGAAAGGGACAGAGGAAGCTAGCTATGCATAAGGAGCAGGAGGGGTGGAATTTCCCCTTTTGCATCGGACTCGGGACCAGGCAAATGCATTCTTTAAGTCACCATTTGAAAACCAGTTTTGAGCAAGCATCAAAAACCTGAGGGAAAACCTGAGGACACACTGAACCCCCCCCCTCAAACCAGGGAGAGAGAGACTTGAGGGGGCACACACCCCCAGGCAGAATGGGTGAAAGCCCCCTTTGGCTTCCCCACCCACCCACAGAAACTGCTCCCTCCCCACACACACACAGACTCTGCTTTCCCCCCACACACACAAACAGGAGAAAAAGTATAGATTAAAGCCCCCAAAGGGGTCTTACTGTGGCTGTCTTCTGTTCCATCAGGAGGGGCTGGGAGGAGGACTGGGTAATCCAAGACGATTCCATTTAAGCATGGGTCGTTTTGCTCTGGAGAAGCATACAAGATCGGGTGATCCATTCATCCCAATAGGGAACAGGGAAAGGGGAAAGCCCATATCTCGGGGGCCCCGACCCAATGTTTACAAAACTTGGGGGGTCTCTTAAGAAGGCTTGTCTGAAGCTCTGCTGAAAGTTTGGGGTCTGTACCCCCAAAAATGTGCCCCCTGCAGCCACGGAAAGAGAAAGGGGGAGCTGATATTTCTGCCCCCACTGCACCCATCTTTACAAAACTTGGGGGGTCTCTTAAGAAGGTTTGTCTGAAGATATCCTGAAGGTTTGGGGGCTGCACCCCCAAAAAAGCGCCCCCTGCAGCCATGGAAATGGAAAAGGGGGAGGGGAAAGGGGGGAAGCCCATATCTCGGGACCCCCTGACCCAAAGTCTACAAAATGTGGGGGGTCTTTTAAGAAGGCTCGTCTAAAGCTCCGCTGAAAGTTTGGGGTCTGTACCCCCAAAAACGCACCCCCTGCAGCCACGGAAAGAGAAAAGAGGAGGAGCCCATATCTCGGGACCCCCTGACCCAATGCTTACAAAACTTGGGGGGTCTCTTAAGAAGGCTTGTCTGAAGCTCCACTGAAAGTTTGGGGTCTGTACCCCCAAAAATGCGCCCCCTGCAGCCACGGAAAGGAGCAAATGTGCACAAGCACTCCCACACACACACACGAAGATTTCTCCCACACTCTCTCCCCGGCCCGGCCGCGCATCAGCTGATTCCTCCAGTACTCAATCCTGACTGATTGGCCAGAAGAAGACCCAGCTTGGCCACCGATTGGCCGGGGGAGGAGAATGCTGCTTACTGACGGCCCCGAATTTGCCGGATTTATTCGTGAACTCCCAAACTCGCTGAATTCGGCTCCCCCGGTTTCCCGCCATTTTTGAGTTCGGTTCGTCCTGAACTAAAAACCGCCGAATCAGGGGAAATTCAGCTGTTTTTCGGTTCAGGCCGAACCGAATCGACAGCCCTAGGGCTCATGCACTCAATCTCAACTAATTGGCCAGAAGAAGACCCAGCTTGGCCACCGATTGGCCAGGGGAGAATGCTGCTTACTAACTGATGGTTATGCTGCTGCGCCGAACCCCGAATTTGCTGAATTTATTCACCGAACACCCCGAACTCGCTGAATTCGGCTCCCCGTTTTCCCGCCTTTTTTGAGTTTGGTTCCATCCGAACTAAAATCTGAATCAGGGGAAATTCGGCTGTTTTTCGGTTCGGGATGAACCGAATTGACAGCCCTAGAAACAGAGGTTAGTTCCCCTGGAGAAAATGGCTGTTTTGGAGGGTGGACTCTGTGGCATTGTACTCTGTTGAGGTCCCTCCCCTCCCAAATCCTGCCCACCCCAGATTGCCAGGAATTTCCTAACCTGGTGCTGGCAGCTCTAGTTGGGGCCACATTAGGGTTGCCAGCCCCCCCAATCCCCGGTGGGGGATGGGGGGTAGGGCGGCCAGATCCAGTTTTTGAAACTCCTAGAGATTTGGGGTGGAGCCACGGGAGGGAGGAGTTTGGGGAGGGGAGGGACCTCAGCAGGGTATAATGCCATAGAGTCCAGATAGGGCTGCCAGGTACCTCTTCACCACTGGCAGGAGGTTTTTGGGGCAGAGCCTGAGGAGATCAGTTGTAAGACCAGGAGATCTCCAGCTAGTACCTGAAGGTTGGCAACCCTACCTCCAGAGCAACCATTTTCTTCAGAGGAACTGATCTCTGCAGTCTGTAGATTAGATATAATTCCAGGGGATCCCCATGTCCTACCTGGAGGCTGGCATCTGTCAGGCTGTTATCTCGGTTTCTCTGTTGCCTCTGTTCCTTGGCTGAACCCTTCAGACTTCAAGGACAACTTCACATACCACAGCCTGGGAACGCTACTCCTGGGAAAGTGTGCTCTGTTTATGCTTTGTGTGTTCTGTAATCACCCGCCTTTTTCAAGCCTTATATTGCCAACTAACGAGCAAGACCCTCATAGCTGTCATTTTATTCTATATGCACTGTAATACCTATTTGACCAGTAAAAGCCATCTGCTTGGACTCTGACTGTCTCTGTGGTGATTTCTGGTTCATTGGGTCAAGAGCTGACAGCATCTCTGGGCCATGTAATAGTTCGGCATCCTACCGTGTCACTAGTGCTGAGTTCTGGTGTGTGTGGGGGGGGGTTGAAAGCCTTCTACACAGGGAAGGAGGTGGATTGTGGTTTTATTTTAATGTTTTAATGTTTCCATCCCATTTTTAACCCGCGCCCCCAATTGTTCTCACTAAAACGGATTAATTTTTTCAGTCTTAGTTTTGCATCAGTTACTTATCAGTGACATGAAATCATTTATTGTCGAAGGCTTTCACGGTCAGAGTTAATGAGTTCTTGTAGGCTATCCAGGCTGTGTGACCATGGTCTTGGTATTTTCTTTCCTGACGTTTTGCCAGCAGCTGTGGCAGGCATCTTCAGCATCAAAAATAAAAAAGGAACACAATTGGCAGATGATAAATTTATTTATTTATACCTTGCCTTTCTCCCTAATGGAGATCCAAAGTGGCTGACATTATTCTTCTCACAACAACCCTGCGAGATAAGTTAGGCTGAGAATATGTGACTGGCCCAAGCCACCCAGCTAGCTTCCAGTGCCAGAGCAGGGATTTGAACAGGGTTGCTGACTTCCAAGTAGATTTGAACCTGGGCTCTACTCCAACAGCCCATCCACTACCTGGCTCTCATAAATCAGACAACCAGATGTAATGTGATACACCTTGCAACGCTGGCCTTTTCCTGTTTTTATATAGAACAGCCTGACAAGGTTTGTACCCTTGTGCTGACATATGCCAAATTAATGTAGCACCCTGCATCTGACGAAGTAGATTCACGAAAGGAGGAGACCTGACCCCATAAACTAGGAAATGAAAAGGACTGAATTGGCTTTGAGGAGTAGACTCTATCTGGCTACTTCCTTTCTTCAAGCTCTTCTCGGTATGATTGTTATGACTTAATGGAGGTCCTGTCCCATTTTATGTGAACAGAGGTGATATATCTGAAGTGCTACAGTAAAATGGTCCGATGAATGGTTCATTTTCCAGTGCCTGGTTTCAGTGAGTGAGATGAACTTTGTGCCGAGCATCTTGTTAGAAATACCCTGGATGATATCCCAACGTCACTGAAGTGAACGGGACTCCTGCCAGTGATTTTATTGATGCTAGGATCAAAATAACCTTTTAGAGAGTTATGATGCTATTTAATTACTCCAAGGCACTGGAGTAATGTCCTCATAAGTAACTCCATTAACCATGCTTCTTTTCATGAGCACGTTTTCTTTAGCTTATCTACACAGTTGCAACTAACTAGTTTTAAGCTCCAGTTGAGGCTGAAAGCCAGACGACACTGTACTATTTCCCACTGTGCAGATGCTCCGGATATTTCCTGTGGCAAATGCCACAGACTTTTTAGGTGTTGACACACATTCTTAACATTGCAGAAGATCAGAGGGAAGCCTTATAATTGCCACTATCAATATCATCAGGGGAGGGGGGATTTTGAAGCCCTGGAAAAAAGCTGTCAGGGAGGGCAGAGTCAAGAGCAATCCAGTCAAAGCCAGGTTACCTGCAGAGGTTGGTCTCAAGAAATAAACGTAGTCCAAGAGAATAGTCAGAGTTCAATCCAGGGTCCTAGGCACACAGAGCTCAGAAACAAGTATAGTTGCTTGGTTCTCGTAGGTTATCCGGGCTGTGTAACCGTGGTCTTGGTATTTTCTTCCCTGACGTTTCGCCAGCAGAAACATCAGGAAAGAAAATACCAAGACCACGGTTACACAGCCCGGATAACCTACGAGAACCAATGAACTCGGACCATGAAAGCCTTCGACAATATTAAGTATAGTTGCTGTTAGCATAGAGTGGTAGCACACAGTGTGGGAATACCACACTGGCCTGAATGCTAAGGTTGCCAGGTCCCTCTTCGCCACCAGCGGGAGGGTTGTGGGGCGGAACCTGAGAAGGGCGGGGTTTCGGGAGGGGAGGGACTTCAATGCTATAGAGTTCAATTGCCAAAGCGGCCATTTTTCTCCAGGTGATCTGATCTCTATTAGCAGGAGATCAGTTGAATTAGCAGGAGATCTCCTGCTACTACCTGGCAGTTGGCAACCGTACTGAATGCGAATGCCTGCTTAAATAGGCCTAGGTAAACCAGCTGTTGCATGTTCCTCTGACTCAGCATTCCCTGCTGTCTGCAGCTCATTAGCCTCATTATTGTAGGCAGGGAGTGCCCTTCTCTGGGCCTGCAGTCGGGCACTCCTTCTACCTTCATGTAGGAGTGCTCTGAACCTTTGGCGCCTCTGCTCCAGCAGCTTTGGGGGGCTGTCTGGTGAGCTTGCCTGCAGCTGGCCCTCTGGCACAGGTGAGTCCCCTGCTGCTCTCGGGGGTTGAAGGCACGGAGGGAACTCCTCTGTCTGTGACTGCTCAGCCTGCTGCTTCAAGGTCTTCCTCATCTGAGGAAGCCTTAGCAGGCTGCCCCATGACAAAAGCACTTTTTTCTTCATATTTTTTTGGGGGGGGAATGGAGACGAGGGGGGGAATGAAAAATGTGCAATAATTATTTTCCTCTCAAATCTAAACTTCTTTTACTCTTTGAACAGCATAAAATGCATCACTATAACTTAGTTAGCATATACAATTGTACTGTTTGGCATATTTATAGGACTGAAAAGAACAAATATCTTCATTTTCTATACGAAAAATTGTAAGTATACCCAGTATATATGAGAAAAAGAGTTGCAAACTGCTGCACCCCATGCTAACATAGCACATGTATCTTTATTTTTTGCTATCTGAGGAATAGGAAAAATAAAAGTTGAAGGTAAAAAATAAATTCTGTACTAAAAAATAAAAAGTGTGTTATTGGGACAGAAACTCTTTCATGGAGTCACAGTGGGCAGGATTACTAGCATATTTGGAATTAAGTGGAACTTCATAACACTGAAAATACTGCATTCTTTAATAATGTGTAATCACTAACCACATTATAGCATATTTGTTAGTAGAAATGTTTCTCTTTAAACAAAAAAGTTCTTGAAAATGTTATGTTTGTCTAGAATATAAGAGTATTTTGGCAATGGAAAAAATGAGAAAGTCCTCATTTTATGTGGTACATGTGGAATAACTAAATGCTTTGTAAGACAATGTTTTTTCTTACTGAAAAGAGAAATATTTCAGTTTTCCCCCCAGTGCTCCCCAAACTTTCCAATTTTACACTGGAAAAAATGGGGGGGGGAGGTCCTTGGGGAAAATTGGACCCTTTCCCCAATTTTCACAATTTTGTTTTTTTCTGAACCTTCACATCTCATGGGAAAACACAACTAAGACCATCAGAAGTGCGGGACAGTGCACACCACGTCACCATGCTTATGTCAAGTTCAGTTCATAAACACCACTCTTCTATATTATTATTTTATTAGTTTTAATTTGTGAACTTTTTTTGTTTAGACTGCTTTGAGGACACTCACATAGAAAAGTGGTATGTAAATATCACGAATATATTGATGGTTAGGTTATTTCCCAGTGTGTCAGTTCGGAGAATGGCACGACCCTTGGTAACTCTTTGCTGGTGATCTTGCAAGAAATACCCTGGATGAAATCCTGCCATCACTGAATGGGAGATTTACAGGTAAATCTCAAGGCCTAATGACTGCTTTTAATAAAAGGTATAATTTTTTTCTCACTGCCATTGATAGGCATTTGCCACAATTCTAAATATAATTTAACTGAGGGGACTCCATTTTAGAGATCATCTAGGAGACTGTAAAGGGGAAGAGGAAAATGGTCTTTTTTCATTTTATGTCAAATTAGTTGACAGGTCTTGGATAAATGATTATCTGGATTGGATAGATTGCTAGACATTTCTGACCATTTGCAATTCAGCAATAGTTACAGTAATTCTGTTCAGGAAATCTGTTTTGTTATCCATGTGGACAATAGACTTGTAGAATCATAGAGTTTGAAGGAGCCATAGAGGCCATCCGGTCCAACCCCCTGCTCAGTGCAGGATCAGCCTAGAACATCCCTGACAAGTGCTTGTCCAGGCGCTGCTTAAAAACGGCCAGTGAGGGGGAGCTCACCACCTCCCAAGGCAGTCGATTCCACTGCTGAACAACTCTTACTGAATCCCCCCCCAAATATCCAGCGAGTACCTTTCCCCCGTAATTTAAACCCATTCTTGTGAGTCTTATCCTCTGCTGCCAACCGGAACATCTCCCTGCCCTCCTCTAAGTGACAGCCTTTCAAATACTTAAAGAGAGCAATCATGTCCCCCCTCAACCTCCTCTTCCTCAGACTGAACATTTCCACATACCTCAGCCTTTCCTCGTAGGACTTGGTTTCCAGGCCCCTGGTCATCCTCGTCGCTCTCATCTGTACCCACTCCATTCTGTCCACATCCTTTTTGAAATAAGGCCTCCAGGACTGCACACAATACTCCAGGTGTACAGCAGGACCATGACATCTTGTGATTTGGATGTTAAGTTTCTGTTGATACTGTGAGGGTCTCTGTCTTTGTGTCTCTGCTTTCCATCACCTGCTGTGTTATCAGTGAACTCGTAAAAGCAGTTCACACCTTCTGGTCTCAGGCGCCAGGCCTGATGGCCCATGTATCTTCCCCCCCCCGCTGTTCTTCCTGCCAGTACTCCCTCAGGCCGATGCGGCCTTGGAAGTGTGATAGCCGCACCAGACTTCCTGGGATCCGTCTGATGTTTTGTATTATGCCAAGCTTGTAACTTCCCATAACAATAAGTGTGAACCCCAGTGCCCCAGTGCCCTGGAGTCAATATATTCTGTAAACCCGTATAGCCCCTCACTTGCAACTTTCTACCTGTGCCTGTCTCACCTCCTGAAGGCTTCAATAAATTGATTGTTTCTGTATCAACGTCTGAGCAACTGATTTGGAGAAGCAAACTCAGAGAGGGGGATCTCTCACATTAAGTTGCAAGTCCTTGCCTCCCGGACTGCAGCTGTACCGCTTTGGACAGAATGTCAGCCGACGAGGACACCACCCCTAACCCCGATGCCCCCAAGGAACCGGACGAGCCGGAGAAGCCGGACCCTAAAGAGGAGGGAGCCAAGCCAAAGAAACCGAAGGGTCGCGCCCCCGACCAAGATCGGGACGGACGTCCCCGGGGGCTTACTTATTGGCTGGACTCTCCCAAGGGCTGGTCGCTCTCGCGGACCGCGGCGAAGGATCGCCGGTTGGCCTTCCCCAGCACGGGACTCGAAGGAGACCCGGCCCGCAAAGAGGCCCTCATGGAGGAAGAACGAAAGCAATGGCAGGAAGACCGCCGGGCTATGCAGGAGCAGATGGAGATCATGCAACGCGTAATGGGTGAGATGGCCACGACCCTAGATGCGCTGAAATTGCAACCTCCAGCCGGTGCTCCCCCAGACGGGGCCCCGGTAGTTCCGCCCGCAACCCCTGCCCCCCCGGCCCGTCGGGACCTGAAAGTCACGTATGACGGGTCAGGAGACCAGTTGACCTTTTTTATGGTCCAAGTAGACATTTTTATGCGGGAACAAGGCCGAACCTTCGTTTCTGAGGAGTCCCGGGTGCAGTACGTGGCTTCCTTACTGCAAGGGGAGGCGGCTGCCTGGATGGTGTTGCAGTATGAACTCCGCTCGCCGGTGCTGCGAACCCTGGACGAGTTCATGGTAGCACTCCGAAACCGTTTTGAGGACCCGACTCTAGGTGAGCGGGCTAAAGCCTCCCTGATGCAACTGCGCCAAGGGACTAAGTCGGTGGCGCAGTATGCAAGTGAGTTCCAGTCACTGGCTAGCCGAATTCTGGACTGGAGTGAGGCTACCTTGGTACAATGTTTCAGGGAGGGTCTCAACCCAGATCTCCAACATTGGGCCTTCATGCAAGGGAACCCCCCGGATGTGGAAGGTTGGGTTCGCCATGCTGCGGACATCGAGAATCGCAAACAACTCCTGAACTTGTCCAAGCAACGGATTGGGCGAGACCCCAGGCCCCGGGGTGACCGTGGCCGGGAACTCCGGCAAGGGGGTGGCGGGGTCCTCTCGGCCGCGGAACGCCGCAAGCGGTTCGAAGCCGGCGTCTGCCTGATCTGCGGGGGAAAGGGTCACTTTGCATCGCAATGCCCCTCTCGCTCAGGCCGTCCGACCCCTCCCCGCCAAACCCAGGCCGAGCCGACGAAACCGGCCGCCGACAGCCAGCCTCGCCGCAGAAGTGGACCACTGGGCCGGCGCTCCGGCGCACCCTCCGCTCTCCACGCGCGCCCCCAGGATGGGGCATCCGACTCTACGGTCCCATCGGGGTCCCGGATTACAAATACCGTCTTTGATTCGGACGGCTCCCCGGAAGCCACCACCCCGTCCCCCTCTTCCAGCGAGGAGGAAGAGTGGGAACAGCCGGCAAAAAACGCCGTCGGTCTGCTGTAGAGGGGGCTCCGCAGCAGACCGTCCCCATCGTTGTGCAAGGAGCTCCACCGATGGTAAGCGCCCAAGAGGACAATGTATTTATGCGTGTTCATCTGTCCCTACCCAAAGGGGGTCCCCCATTAGAGGTCCCCGCGTTGGTCGACTCGGGGTGTGCCCGCACCATGATAAATGAGGAAACTGCCAAGAAGTTGGGTGTTCGGCGCAAGCGGCTTCCGGGACCCCTCCGTTTTTCCCAAATGGACGGGAGTGACTTTAAACGGGGCCCTGTGACCCACAGAACTGCAGCCGTGATTATGTCCGTGGGGGAACATTGGGAACGGTTGTATTTCACCATCGCCCCTATTGTAACCCCTGTGGTGTTAGGGATGAACTGGTTAAGGGGGCACAATCCCTCCATTGATTGGGTTAAACGGGTGCTTTCCTTCCCCGAAAACCCCTGTGGGTTGCATGACAAGGAACGGGTACTCGGAACTCCAGCCGCCGCACTGGTAGGGTCCCCCGCCCCAATCTCTCCTCTATTACCCTCTGAGTACTCGCAATTTACTGATGTTTTTGATGTTAGAGAGTGCGACGAACTGCCTCCCCACAGAGAAACGGACTGTGCCATCGAGATTGTAGGGGAAGGCAAACTGTCTAAGGGAAAGGTTTACCCCATGAGCCCTAGTGAAAAGACAGTGTTGCGAGACTATCTGGATGTCAATCTGGCGAGGGGCTTCATACGCCCCTCCAAGGCTCCTTATTCAGCCCCAGCTTTCTTTGTAAAGAAGAAGACGGGAGATTTAAGACTGTGTATTGACTTTCGCAGACTGAACGCAGTCACCCAGTCTAATGCTTACCCCCTCCCTCTTATTCCTGACCTTCTAGCACAATTAAAGGAGGGCCGAATCTTCACCAAACTGGACTTGGTAGAAGCCTACCACCGCATTCGCATCAAAGAAGGAGACGAACCCAAAACGGCCTTTTCCAGTTGTTTTGGGATGTTTGAGTACCTGGTCATGCCGTTCGGACTTTCGGGGGCTCCGAGTGTCTTTATGCAATTAATTAATGAGATTTTGCATGATTTGCTGTTTCGGGGGGTGGTGGTATTTCTCGATGACATCCTCATTTATTCTGAAACCATGGAAGACCATGTGCGCTTAGTGCGAGAGGTGCTCCAGCGGCTGCGGGAGCACAAACTGTATGCTAAGGTGTCCAAATGTGAATTCCACCAACCCTCCATTACATTTCTGGGGTATGTGATCTCCCACCAGGGGTTGGAAATGGACCCCGCCAAGGTCCAGGCAGTGCAGGACTGGGAACCCCCCACTACCCGCCGCCAACTTCAGCAGTTTTTGGGGTTTGCCAATTTTTACCGGAACTTCATTCCTAACTTTGCCCAAGTTGCGCTTCCCCTCACTGCCCTGTTGCGTACCAAGGACAAGGGGGCTAGCGCCGCGCTTCCCTCAGCCCGTTTGCAGTGGTCCCCCCAGTGCCAGCGAGCTTTTGAACGTTTGAAGCTACTTTTTTCATCCGAACCCGTTTTGGCTCACCCAGATTGCACCAAGCCTTTTGTGGTGCAAGTGGATGCCTCGGATGTAGCCATGGGCGGGGCCCTATTGCAGAGGGATGAGGGGGGACGGTTGAGACCATGCGCCTACTTCTCCAAGAAGTTTTCCCAGTCTGAAATCAACTGGGCTATTTGGGAGAAGGAGGCAGCAGCGGTCAAACATGCCCTTACCATATGGCGACACTTCTTGGAAGGGGCCGAACTGCCATTCGAAGTGTGTACCGATCACAAGAATCTTGAGGCCCTCAAGGGGGCTAGAAAACTCAATGCCAAACAGGTTCGGTGGGCCCAATTTTTCGCTAAGTTCCGGTTCACTCTCAGACATGTCCCTGGCAAAGAAAATGCCCTAGCCGACGCTTTGTCACGACTTCCCCAATATCGCAACGATTTCGATCGCCCAGTCGACTCCCTGTTCACTCCCGAGCAGCGAGGGGAAGTTCCTAGCTTAGCCGTCACCACCCGGTCCCAAGCCCGACCACCGGAGACCCCCCCTACACTCAAAGGCATTCCGGAAGCCTTCCAACAGCGACTCCGGGACGCCTCCTTGCAGGAGGAGGAGCATCATCTCCTCCCCACTGGCCTGGAACGTACCAACACTTGGTGGGTGCAAGGGGGGAAACTGTACGTCCCCTCCTCTCTTCGCAAGGAAGTATTGGGACTTGTACATGGTGCCAGGCTAGCGGGTCATTTTGGTTTCATAAAAACGCTTCACCTGGTTCGAAGACAATTCTGGTGGCCCGGTATGAGATCTGATGTAGAGTTGTATGTGCGCAGCTGCCCCACCTGCGCCACAGCCAAGAAACGGATGGGAAAACCCCCAGGGCTTCTCAAACCGCTTGAGAGCCCCTCCCGTCCCTGGGAAGTCATCGCCATGGATTTTATCACCGACCTACCTCCGAGTCGGGGAAAAACGGTTCTTTGGGTTATCACAGACCTCTTTTCCAAACAGGTTCACTTCGTTCCATGTGCAGGCCTTCCTTCAGCCCAGGGCTTAGCTAAACTGTTCATCACACACGTCCTCAGGCTACACTCGATCCCGAGGAAGGTCCTCTCCGACCGGGGGGTCCAGTTTGTTGCCAAATTCTGGCGGGCCTTCCTAAAGTTAATGGGAGTGGAAGAGCAGGGCCTTTCTTCCGCCTATCACCCCCAAACGGATGGTCAAACGGAACGAGTAAATGCGGTGGTAGAATGTTATTTGCGTTGCTATGTAAATTTCCACCAGGACGACTGGGTCGACCTGCTGCCATTTGCCGAATATGCGTATAACAATGCGCCTCATTCCTCTACCGGCTTTAGTCCCTTCCAAGTTATATACGGGACGGATTTCGGCCCTTTCGGTTCTGCCCCCGTCTCGCCAGAGCTCCAGTCTACCCCTGACCTTCAGGAGTGGATTCAGGTGGTTAAATCCACCTGGCCATGGTTGCTCAAAAATCTGGAAAGGGCAAAAAGCAAGTACAAGGAACAAGCAGACAAACACCGGTCTCCGGGATGGGAACTCAAGGTGGGGGAGCAAGTCTATCTGTCCACCAAAAACCTCCGCTCTCTTCGCCCCTGCAAAAAACTGAGCGACCGTTATGTGGGACCTTTCCCCATTACCAGAGTAATCAACGAGGTTACGGTGGAACTGGACCTCCCGAAAACTCTGAAAGGAGTCCATCCAGTCTTTCATATAAGCCTCCTCAAACCCTATGTGGCAGCCCCCCAGTTCCACCCCCCTCCCGCACACGAGATTCCTACCGTAGTAGGAGGGGACACCCATTTGGAAATATCCAAGGTTTTAGACTCCAAATGGAAGAAAGGGAAACTGTTTTACTTTGTTCGCTGGAAAAACCTTGGCTCCGCTCATGACGAATGGGTGGCCGCACCCCACATGGCGGCTCCTCGTTTAGTCCGGGAATTCCACCTCGCTTATCCCGATAAGCCTCGTCCTCTCGGGGACCCCGGGGGGGGGCCTTAAGGGGGGCAGAATGTGAGGGTCTCTGTCTTTGTGTCTCTGCTTTCCATCACCTGCTGTGTTATCAGTGAACTCGTAAAAGCAGTTCACACCTTCTGGTCTCAGGCGCCAGGCCTGATGGCCCATGTATCTTCCCCCCCCCGCTGTTCTTCCTGCCAGTACTCCCTCAGGCCGATGCGGCCTTGGAAGTGTGATAGCCGCACCAGACTTCCTGGGATCCGTCTGATGTTTTGTATTATGCCAAGCTTGTAACTTCCCATAACAATAAGTGTGAACCCCAGTGCCCCAGTGCCCTGGAGTCAATATATTCTGTAAACCCGTATAGCCCCTCACTTGCAACTTTCTACCTGTGCCTGTCTCACCTCCTGAAGGCTTCAATAAATTGATTGTTTCTGTATCAACGTCTGAGCAACTGATTTGGAGAAGCAAACTCAGAGAGGGGGATCTCTCACAGATACACCTGAAGATCGCATTAGCCTTTTTTTGCTGCTGCTTCATACTGACTGCTCATATTTAGCTTATAGTCAACCTTTACTCCAAGATCTTGTTTACACACACTGTTTTTTGTTTTGTTTTTTTAAGATTTGGATAAAATTTGCCCTTCCCCAGTCTTGTGGCACATCTACCATCCTCCAAGAGATCATGAAGTTGACAAAACCTCTGCAAGCTCAGTAGAAAGTTATTTGAGCACTGTCAGGTGCATACCATCTGGCCTTGGGGATTTATACTCATCCAGTGCAGCCAGGTGCCTCTCAACATCCTCTCTGTCCATGTCAACCAGCAGCCCGGACTCCATGCCCTGTCTACTACCATCTCTAGATGATCCAGTTCTCTTCTTCGGTGGGGGGAGGGCTGAGGCAAAATAGGCAATGAGCCTTTCTGCTTTCTCTCTGTCAGAGTGTCTCCATTTTTACCCAACAATGGGCCTATCACCCTTTTCACCTTGTGTTTGCTCCTCAAATATCTGAAAAAGCTTTTCTTGTTGTAGAAAGCCTCCCTGGCCAGCATCAGCTCACTGTGAGCTTTGGCCTCTCTGATGGCTGGCCTACAGTGCCGAGCAACCTGCAGATACTCTTGTTTAGACCTATGTTCTTGCCTCCATTTCTTGAACATTTCCTTTTTCTGCCTTAGCTCATCATGGAGTTCTCCATTGGCTTCTTGGATCCCCTACCATGTTGCCATCTTGTTGGAATGGTGATGGCTTGAGCTCGCAAGAGCTCTTGTTTTAGGAGAGCCCACCCTTCACTTGCTCCTTGCCCATGTAAATGTGGGTTCAGGACTGATACGGAGCCCCAAGTTGCTGACCTGTGCGGGGGGCGGCTGGAGAGGACGCTCATGGAGGCGTGTCAGGGGGAGTCAGCCTGCCCTGGGTGATGGGGAGCGCATCTTGGTCCCCCGAGTCTGGTCAGGTATCCATGCAATGGTGGCAGTTGGCTTGGCGTTGCTGCAATTGTGCGTGCTCCCTGGCGGGAGCTTGTCTACCATTTGCCTCCCTGCACGAGCCCTTATTCAAGAAGGCCAATCAGGGAAAGCCTGTGGGGGGGGGAGCACCTGGTGGACCGCAAGCCTGTGGACTTCACTCAGGTCCACCATCTAGATACAAATTTGGCCCCCTCTCGCTCCCCTGTCCTCGCTCGTCTCCCTGTGTAAAGGAAATACACCCTGCATTTCCTTTTGCTACAATACTGCACAACATTGGCTCAAACTTTAATTCAGGCTGCGGCCTAGTTACCCCTAGCAAATGCATTTCAAAGCTCTGTTTGTAATCTGTGAGAGCGGGGGGGGGGAAGGAACTCTCTCAAACCCCCTTCCCTTTGAAGCTTGCTCACTGATGGCCCATCTGTCTCCAAGGTGATACATCCTGTCACCCCTTAGCCCTCGCTGACTCTTGGGGTCTCCTGATGATTTGCATTTACTGCAGGAATGCAATTTATCCCTTGTCTTCAAAGAGTTGGCTAGTGACATGACATATATGAAATTGGTTTGTTGTTTTCCTGAGGAATTCATTGGCTGCTTGATCACCAGCTGACGAATTCGGAAGGTATAAGAATAAACTTCTTCTGATATAGTTTTATGGAGTTTTGGGGACATGCTGACATGGCCTCATGCTGCATCACTTTGCCCCAGGGAGAAGGGGCAAGATGGGAACAATTGGAAATCTGGTAACGACTTGGCTACAAGTCCTTTTGTCTTTATAACCTCTTGCAAAGCCTCGCCTATCTGTTTAGGAATTACTGTGTAGTTAACAATTGTTAGACTTTCTTGTTTTTCATGCTATTTTGCTCTCACAAATAATTTCCTTTCTGTAGTGAGCACATTTTATTAAATAAACTTACAGACTTTATATTGAAGTCTGAGATACCTTTTTTTGGGTCTCAGGGCTAAATCCAAGTGCCTGAGTGTGTGTGTGTGTGGGAAACCACCTACCCTAGTGTTTTGTGGCAATAAGCCTCCCCTGGCAGAAGCTCTACTCTGCAGGGACGGTTTTTGCTTGTTTTGACTTTTGGGAAACTGGCTGGGGAAGAGTAGCTCTCAGCTCATCCCTGGGAAAGCCAGCCTTTTGGAATTGAGAGCCGGTGGTAGAATCTACCTACATTGTGCTTTAGGGGGAATCCTGAAGCTCAGTGGGAAGTTTGGGTTTCCTTAGGGAAACATTTGGCAACTTTTGACCCAAGGAGGAACCGGTTTGCTGGAGGGCAGGCCGGACCTCCTTGACATGGTGGCAGCGTGCGTGATCTGAATTGGGACCCTAAAAGGTTTCTTTGAACTAATTTTGTGCTGAAATTACAGCGTGGAACAATAGCAAGTGTTTATTGTTTTGGAAGTGTGAGTTAGGATTTGACAATGGCGACAGGCAAGCTTCCACCTGAGAGGCGAGAGGAAAGCAGCCTGGAGACGGTCAACCAGACCGGCCTTTTGGAAGAAACGGTGGCCGAACCCACTATTTGGACTTACCCGAAGGAAGAGTGGGCAAGCCGCTGGAAGGGGAGGCGACTGCGTTTGAATGCCGATAACAACATCGGTGAGCAACCTTTGCCCAACACCTTTGCCCTCTTCCCTGATACCTTAAGGGCCGGTGACCCTGACCCTCTGGCCAGCGAGCAGCACCCAGACACGCTGGAGGAGGAACCCCGGCGCAGTCAGAGGCAAGACGGAGAGCTATGGCTAGAAATGCGATCGAAATGGGAACGCGAATGGGGGCAGCTTCGGAAACAGAAGGTGACCCATTACAGCCCAGCTGACTACACCGGTGAGAACGAGGGGGGGAAGGGAAGGACTTTCCAAGCGGATTCCCCTGCAACCCGACCCCGGGAGCTGGAAGAGAGGGGGCGGCCCCGCCAGAGAGACTATATTCGGAGGGAAGAGGAGAGGAAACATTCCCCTCACCCCGACAGGGAGCGATCTTACCCCCTGGCCTATAGAAGGGCGGGGGAGAGCCCCAGCCGCAGAACGCCTTCCCCAGAGCGGCACCAAGACCAGCGGAGGGGCGGCCTTGACGGAGGGAGGGAAGACTCTGAGCCCCCGAGACGCCCACAGCGGGGGAGGAGGGGAAGGAGAGATTACTACACTTCGGATGAAGATGAGGATTTCTCTCCCTACCGGGCCCGATCCCAAAGGGACTCTCTTGCAACTTGGAGAGCCAACAAATCTTTGCTACCGCCGTACAAAGATGGGAACGACCTCCTCGCATATTTCTCCCTCTTTGAGGATTTTTGCCTGGATTTTTGTATACCTATGAGACATTGGATGAGGGTTTTGAGGGGTCAAGTCTCTGGGAGTCTCCTCGACCTCATGGGTAATTTGCCCCCCCCCCATGAAATGCAGGACTATACCAGTTTCAAGAGGCTTGCACAGCAACATTTTGCCCTGTCTGCAGAAGCCTACCGCCGAGCTTTCAGGAAAATAGACCGGTCCACAACAGACACCTTCCCAGCCATGGCCTCGCGGTTATCCTGTAACTTTCAACACTGGATAAGTGCTGAAAATGTGAAAACGTTCCAGGGACTTACGGAGTTAATTCTTCTGGAACAATTTTTTCGTTTGCTGCCGGAGGAATTGACAGCTTTGGTGAAGGACAAAAACCCGGCAACCTTAACGGAGGCGGCTAGTCTCGCAGACCAGATGCGAATGAATCGGCAAAAGCAATTTGGGAAGCCGAGCAACGCGGGAGTGCCTTCACGAGGGCCTACTCAAGACCACGGGAAGAAGGCGGGGGGAGGAGAGCGACCTGCGGGAAAGCCAGCGGCAAACTCTCCAGCTGCCGCCGTCCACCAGCGGGTCTCCGTTGAGTCAGGCCTTTGCTTTTACTGCAAAGAAAAAGGCCACAAGAAACAGGATTGCCCTACATTGAGGGAACGGGAGAAAAAGAAAACACCCCCCACCCCTGCTCCTCGAGTCCGGCTGGTGGAGGCGACACGACAGCCTACAGCGGAGCACAGGGAAACAGAGATCAGCGCTGACAAGAGTGAACCGGCAGCAGCGGTTTCAAGTAACCCCGAGGATCAACTGAGGCCGGAGGAGGGACAACGCGAGCCTGCTCCTGCCCAGTTGACAACTACCATGGAGCCGGTGAGGATGGCTTTCATCGACCCAAGACAACCCTGCTGGTCCAATATGACTTTCAGCTGTGAGTTAAAGGTGAATGATACAACGGTCCTAGGGTTAAAGGATTCAGGGTCAGAACTTACTTCTGTTCATGAAAGTTTGATAGAACCTGATCAACTAAAGGGGGGGGGCATGAGATTTGGGTCACACCGTATGCAAGTGAGCCCATCAAAGCCAAAATCGCTTATGTCAGAATTGAATATAAAAATGTGTCAGGAGTTCTGCCTGTCTTGGTGCACAACAAGAACTGTGGACATAAGTGTTTGGTGGGAAATGATTTGGCTTACAAACAGTTTCTCTTTGATAAACAAGACTCTGAGGGAAATGAAGGTGGGGGGGGGGAAAGCTCCTCTCCCAATATTGTTGTCACAGCCCTCTCCTCAAGCAGAAAGCCAAGCTGCTACCACCCTTTCTAATGCAGATGATGCAGTTGAGGGGGGAGGGAGGCTGCCCACAGCTTTGCCTTTTGACTCTGACCAAACTGACTTTGTGAAAGCTCAATAGGATGATGACTCTTTGCACTCTTGCAGGGAACAGGCTAAGAAAATGCCTCGAGCTGTTTCAGACAGGAGGGTGAGATTTTACTTTGACAAGGGACTATTGTATAGAGAATTTCACCCCAAAGAGTTGGCAGCAGAGTGCTCTCCACGAAAACAGCTGGTAGTTCCAAAGGTGCACAGGGCAAGTGTGCTACAGATGGCCCATGAATGTGCCTTTGGGGGCCACTTTGGAATCAAGCGTACCCTGGAGAAGATCTCCAGGCAGTTTTATTGGCCTGATGTGTATCATGATGTAAAGTTGTATGTGCGAACGTGTGAAGTGTGCCAAATGGTGGGGCATGACAGAGATCATGCCAGGTACCCCCTGCAGCCTTCCCCCATCGAAGGGGAACCATTCGCAAAGTGGGGGATCGATATCATAGGCCCCTTCAATAAACCCACTAGAACAGGAAAAAAATACATACTTTCCATGATTGATTTTTGCACCCATTTCTGTGATGCCATCCCCCTGGCCAGCATAACAGCTCCCAGCATTGCTAAGGCCCTGTTAACCCTTTGCTGCTCCTATGGGATCCCTAAGACCATAGCGAGCGACCTGGGAAGCTCTTTTATGTCTAAATTGGTGCAGCAAGTGTTTGAAATGGCTAACATTGAACATCGTGTAAGCATTGCTTATATTCACTGGTCGAATGGTTTGATTGAACGATTAAACAAAACTATTGGGACTATGCTGAAAAAATATGCTCTGGATCATGAAGCTGATTGGGATCAGAACCTGCTGTTCTTGGTGTGTGCATATAGGGATACTGTGCAGGAAAGCCTGGGCTTCTCCCCAAATGAGTTGGTCTTTGGCAGGTCAATGCGCAGCCCCTTGAATCTGCTAAAGCAGCAGTGGGAGGGAACCCTGGAGGTGGGGCCTCGCTCTGTGTGTGAATATATGAGCAAACTCAGGAATACTTTGAGTGATGTGTGGAAAATTGCCCAGAAGAACCTGAAGAGTGCCCAACAGGTTCAGAAAAAGTATTATGACCGGACTGCTGCTGTCAGAGAATTTGAACCTGGAGACAAAGTACTCATTTTGAGGCATGTGAAGCCAAACAAGCAAATGCTGTCTTGGTTAGGGCCTGGTGAAATCATCAGGAGGGAAAATGAGGTTAACTATCTCGTGGACTGCCCCCAGGAACATTCCAAGCCCTGCCTGTATCATGTAAATTCGCTTAAGTACTATGAGAGGGCCCCTGGAATGTTTGCGGTCAAAGCCGAGATTGACGAACAGCTGTTTGATCTCTTGTCCGCATGCAAACAGCCTGGTGACTTAGAGGAGCTGCTGCTAAGTCCAGCCTTGAGTGTCACACAAGCAGAACAACTTTATGCTCTTTTGAGTAAATTTGGGGACACTTTTTCTAACTTGCCAGGAAAGACCCAGATGGCCAGACATGTAATTAATACTGGTGATGCTTTCCCGGTGGCTGTGCCACCCTACAGAGTGTCCCCTCAGCAGGGGAAGGCTATTGCTGAAGAAATAAAAGCAATGTTGGACATGGGGGTTATAAGACCAAGCACCTCCCCCTGGTGTTCTCCTGTGGTACTGGTAAACAAACCTGATGGTTCCATACGGTTTTGTGTTGACTATAGGAAACTTAATAACCTCACAGTGGCTGACCACTTCCCCATGCCACGCATCGATGATTTGATTGAGAGATTGGGGCGGGCCCAGTACATCAGCTGTTTAGACTTGACTAAAGGGTTTTGGCAGACACCCATGGAGGCCGAGTCCATAGCAAATACTGCCTTTGCTACTCCCCTCGGACTCTATGAATTTGTTACTCTCCCGTTTGGTCTCCGAAATGCCCCGGCGACCTTTCAAAGGTTAGTCAATTCTCTGCTGAATGGACTCAATGAATTCTCCTATTCTTACTTAGACGACATAGCCATATACAGCGATACCTGGGAAGACCACCTGGTTCACGTTGAACAAGTTTTGGGGAGACTGAAGTCTGCAGGCCTAACTGTGAAAGCCCAGAAGTGCCAATTCGGGCTGGGCTCTGTACAATATTTGGGACATGTTGTGGGAAAAGGCCTGATTCAACCCCTTGAAGCCAAGGTCCAAAGTATTCAGGACTGGCCTAGGCCCAAAACGAAGCAGCAACTCCAATGTTTCCTCGGCCTAGTAGGGTTCTACAGACGTTTCATCGCCCACTTTTCCACTCTGGCCACCCCTCTGACTGAGCTATGTAGGAAAAAGCAACCCATTAGGCTTGTGTGGACTGAGGAGTGCCAGAAAGCTTTTGATGCGCGCAAGCGAGCTCTAGTACAATCTTCTGTGCTGCTTGCTCCTGATCCTGATAAACAATTTTTTGTCCAAAGCGATGCTTCGGATTCCGGATTTGGAGCTGTGTTACTTCAGAAAGACCCTCAGGGAGAACTGAGGCCTGTAGTATTTTTGAGCAAAAAGTTACTCCCCAGGGAAAGAAACCTGGCTGTAATCGAAAGGGAGTGTTTAGCTATCTTCTGGGCCCTGAACAAGCTGAGACCTTACTTGTGGGGACAGAAATTTGAGTTGCAAACTGATCATTCTCCTCTGTGCTGGTTGGATAGGGTAAAGAACACAAACCAGAAGCTGCTTAGATGGAGTCTTGCTCTGCAGGACTTTGATTTTAACATTGTACACATTAAGGGGAAGGATAATAAGGTTGCTGATTTTCTCTCCCAAGCTTATGTGGATTCTGATGTTTAACCCTGCTTTGCTTTCTGTATGTGTTTTGACTAAGTGTGCAGCCATGAGTATACAGGCTGCTCAAAGACCAATGTACCTCATGTGTGTTTAGGTAGTAGTTTTGTGTCCCAATGTAGAAGTTATGTGGTTTTACTTGACTGTGGTAGATTAAGCCTTCCTTAAGATGAAACTCAGCTTGCTTCTGTAGTTTCATCTCCCCAAGGGGGAAGATGTAAAGGAAATACACCCTGCATTTCCTTTTGCTACAATACTGCACAACATTGGCTCAAACTTTAATTCAGGCTGCGGCCTAGTTACCCCTAGCAAATGCATTTCAAAGCTCCGTTTGTAATCTGTGAGAGCGGGGGGGGGGGAAGGAACTCTCTCAAACCCCCTTCCCTTTGAAGCTTGCTCACTGATGGCCCATCTGTCTCCAAGGTGATACATCCTGTCACCCCTTAGCCCTCGCTGACTCTTGGGGTCTCCTGATGATTTGCATTTACTGCAGGAATGCAATTTATCCCTTGTCTTCAAAGAGTTGGCTAGTGACATGACATATATGAAATTGGTTTGTTGTTTTCCTGAGGAATTCATTGGCTGCTTGATCACCAGCTGATGAATGCGGAAGGTATAAGAATAAACTTCTTCTGATATAGTTTTATGGAGTTTTGGGGACATGCTGACATGGCCTCATGCTGCATCACTTTGCCCCAGGGAGAAGGGGCAAGATGGGAACAATTGGAAATCTGGTAACGACTTGGCTACAAGTCCTTTTGTCTTTATAACCTCTTGCAAAGCCTCGCCTATCTGTTTAGGAATTACTGTGTAGTTAACAATTGTTAGACTTTCTTGTTTTTCATGCTATTTTGCTCTCACAAATAATTTCCTTTCTGTAATGAGCACATTTTATTAAATAAACTTACAGACTTTATATTGAAGTCTGAGAAACCTTTTTTTGGGTCTCAGGGCTAAATCCAAGTGCCTGAGTGTGTGTGTGTGTGGGAAACCACCTACCCTAGTGTTTTGTGGCAATAAGCCTCCCCTGGCAGAAGCTCTACTCTGCAGGGACGGTTTTTGCTTGTTTTGACTTTTGGGAAACTGGCTGGGGAAGAGTAGCTCTCAGCTCATCCCTGGGAAAGCCAGCCTTTTGGAATTGAGAGCCGGTGGTAGAATCTACCTACATTGTGCTTTAGGGGGAATCCTGAAGCCCAGTGGGAAGTTTGGGTTTCCTTAGGGAAACATTTGGCAACTTTTGACCCAAGGAGGAACCGGTTTGCTGGAGGGCAGGCCGGACCTCCTTGACACCCTGCTCATCGTCATCCCAGCTTGTCCTACCCTCCCTCCCTTTACTTGACATTGTGGTTTGTTCTATTCTGTCCTTTGCACATCACAGCTTATTGGCTGTGTGTGCATGGGGCTGGATCCAGTTTAGAAGAAAATCTGGCCTGCGTGGGACCTCAGTGGGGTACAATGCCAGAGAGTCCACACTCCAAAGCGTCCACTTTCTCCAGGCGATCTGATCTCTGTAGTCTGGGGATGACCTGTACGTCCGGGGGATCCCCAGGCACCACCCAGAGGCTGGCATCCCTACTCTCGGGCTAGGGGGTCAGGCCTGGACACATGATGTTCCACACCCCTCAGTAGAGAGTCACCGATGACCAATACTTTCCTTTTCCTTCCAATGCCATTTCTTTATATACCTGTGTCTTCTTCACCGCCTTTCTTGTCCTTCTGGTTCTTCCTCTGCCAGCGTTTCTATCTCTGTTTCCACCCAAGGACCCAGAATTGATTCCTGATCTCCAGTGGCACTGAGTGCACTCTTGCTCAATGCCTTGTGGTTTGTGCTGTAGCCCTCAGAAGATTGTGGAAGTCAAGCACTCTGTTGTCCTTTTGACCAGTCTCCCCATCCCTATGCAGGGCCTCATGGCTTCTGCTAATGAACTCCTCCCCTTCCTTGATCTCATGAAGGGTAGCAATCCTTTCCTCCAGGCTCCAAACCTTTTCTTCCAAGAGCCCTATCAGCTTACACTTCCGACAAGTGACGTCTATCTTGTCCTCAGGAAGGAAAACAAACATGGCGCACTCCCTGCAGGTGACTGCAAATGGTCCTTAAGCATTCACATTGCCCTCCAAGTGGATTCCTTCACCCTAGAATTTCTTTCATGTGTTGCTGTAACTTGGAACTTAAAGGCCTGACCTAAAGTTTACTGAAACCAGAAGCTGGAACACATGTAGGAATGTAATCACTTCATAACTTCTTACAGGATCCCTGGGCCCCATCCCCAGGCTAAAAGCCACAGTCCCTTTGGCTCATGCCCTTTGACTCGGGTCGCCAGTTCTAGGTTGGGAATTACCTAGAGATTTTGGGGGCAGAGCCTGAGGAGGGCACGGTTAGAGAGGGGATGAACTTCAATGCCATAGAGACCAATTGCCAAAGCAGCCATTTTCTCCAGATGAACTGATCTCTATTGGCTGGAGATCAGTTGTAATAGCGGGAGATCTCCAGCCAACGCCTGGAGGTTCGCAATCCTACCTTTGGCTCATGCCAAAGGCTTGCACCTCTGACAAGGAGGAGCCTGTAGAATGCAAAGGCTCACAGCCCCTTCTTCTCAACAACCCTCTGCTTCAAAGGGTGTTTGAGAATGCCCTCCTACACATCACTCATTTTCCATTTAGTAGCATGTAAAAGCCATAAATGTTTTACATTTTGTGCTCACCGTCGTTCCTGGGAAATGACTGGAGATGAAGAGGATGTGCTGAGAGTTCCCCTAATGCATTTTGTTCCTCATCTCCTTCCCTCCCTGAGGGCTTTTTCCTCCAAAGCAATTTTCGTACTGTTTAGCCCCATTGACTTTAACATGCTAGTGGATGAACAACTTGCTGGCGACGCTTTCAAGGATCAGTGTCTGCTGATGTTCAAGCATAAGAATATCTGCCTGGTCTTTCCCCGTTGCTTTTCAATCATGTTGTTCTTCATGGCAATAAAAAGAGCAAGGAAAGTTCATAGGGCAGCATTAGACAGGACTCTAAGGCTGTTGCCTTGTCACCTGTTTCTGATGAACATGGGAAGGGAAGGCTGCAAGTGACACACAGTCCACCAGAAGTTTCCCTGTGTAAAGTTTGTTGAGTAGAATATAACCAAAGAGTGGGTTCAAAGAACTTTACTAGGCATGCCTGAGGGCTTCAGCATGTCTAGTGAACATGAAGACATGAAGCAACCATATACTGAATCAGACCATTAGTCCAGCAAGATCAGTATTGTCAACTCAGACTGGCAGCAGCTCTCCAGGGTCTCAGACAGAGGTCTTTCATATCACCAACTACCTGGTCCTTTTAACTGAAGATGCCAGAAATTTAACCTGGAACCTTCTACATGCCAAGCTGATGTTCCCAGGACTGCTCCCAGAGCTTCAAACGGGCTTTGGTATGTAGGAATGTCCTTGAGCGCAGTCAGCGATAGAAACGAAAGCAAAACAAAGTAACTGAGATACAAAGTAACTGAGATACAGGCCTGACATTCTGCCCCCCTTAAGGCCCCCTCCCTCCGTGCAAGGGGGATGGCTTGTCCGGGTAGGTGGTGTGAAAGGCGTTTACCAAGCGGGGGGCGGAGACATCTTGCGCACGCACCCATTCGTCATAGGCAGGGGGGAAGTGTTTCCAGCGAATTAGGTATTGCAGAGATCCATGGTGTATACGTGAATCCAGGATTTTGGACACCTCGAAATGTTCCTCCCCTCCCACCATCACTGGTTGTTCGGGAGGCGGATCCGGATGCCAGTCCGAGGAGGCGACATGGGGTTTCAGGAGACTGACATGGAAGACGGGGTGGATATGCCTCAAGGTTTGGGGGAGAGTCAATTCCACAGCGACAGGGTTAATGATCCGGGCAATAGGAAATGGGCCAATGTACTTGGCACTGAGTTTGTGACAAGGACGAGTGGAGTGCAGATTTCTGGTGGAAAGATATACTAAGTCTCCAACTTGAAAGTCCTTACTGGGGGAGCGATGCTTATCAGCCTGCGCTTTATACTTGCGTTTGGCTCGGTCCAGGTTGCTAATCAGCCAGGGCCAAGTAGTACGGAGGGCATGCGCCCATGAGGCCACATCAGGATCCCCCTCCCCCTCTGACCCTTCCACAGGGGCAATAGGACTGAAGTCCTGGCCATACACAGCATAGAAAGGGCTGAAGCCAGTAGATTGATGCACAGCATTATTGTAAGCATATTCTGCAAAAGGCAACAGTTCTACCCAGTCATCCTGGTGATAATTAACATAACAACGCAAATAGCATTCCAGTACAGCATTGACACGTTCAGTTTGCCCATCCGTTTGAGGATGGTAAGCACTAGACAACCCTTGCTCCACCCCCACTAACTTGAGAAAGGCTTTCCAAAATTTGGCAACAAAACTACTTCTGCGGTCGCAGATTATCTTGCGCGGAAACGAATGTAGCCGGAAGACATGTGACAGGAAGAGGCGGGCCAACTTGGGGGCGGAGGGAATACCCGCTAAGGGAACCAAATGTACCTGTTTGGAAAATAAGTCAGTAACAACCTATAGTACAGTTTTGCCCCCGCTAAGGGGGAGATCCGTCATGAAATCCATGGCAATCACTTCCCAGGGTTTACTGGGGATTTCCAGCGGCTGCAGTAGTCCTGGGGGCTAGCCTTGAGAACGTTTGACTGTGGCACAGATAGGGCAGCTGCGAACGAAGGAGTCCACATCAGAACGCATTCCCCCCCACAAAACTGTCTGCGCAACAGATGAAGAGTTTTCAGGAACCCAAAGTGTCCCGCTGTTTTAGCTCCATGAGCTAACTGTAGAACTTCTCTTCGAAGTATTTTAGGCACGTATAGTTTTGAGTCTTTGTACCAACAACCACCTTGTTCGAGTACACCTTGGGGCAAGGTTTGGGCAGTGCGTTCGGCTAGGCACTGAGCCCGAAGGGAGTCCAGGAAGGTATTGGAGATGATCACCCCCTCTCCGTTCGTGGGAGAGGGTGAAGCAGGAGCTGGTGGAGAGGCTGGCTGCTGTGGAGCGCTAGATACAGGTGGCGCAAGGGGGACAGGCGAGGGAGCCTGCTGGTTGGGGCTGGATACCTTGTCAGCTACAGTATGGTTTCCCTGCTGGAGCCGGGTTTGGGCCCGGGTTTGCACGACCAGTAGGGGTAGGGCTTCCCTTTGCGCCGGGGTAAACAACGAGTCTGTCGGTTGATCACGTTTTATTGGGTATTGAGGCAACCGGGATAGGGCATCTGCAAGCACGTTCTGTTTCCCGGGCACATGTTTGAGAACAAAACGGAATTGAGCAAAGAAGTCCGCCCAACGCTGTTGTTTTGCGGACAATTTATGGGTCCCCGTGAGGGCAGCTAGATTTTTGTGATCGGTCCAAACTTCAAAGGGGATCGCGGACCCCTCCAGAAATTGCCTCCACAGCATCAGGGCATGGTGGACGGCTGATGCTTCCTTTTCCCAAATGGGCCAGTTTAGTTGGGGATGTGCAAACTTCTTGGAGAAGTAGGCACAGGGGTGCAGGAGACCGTCCGGTCCTCTCTGGAGTAGGCCCCCCCCCCCATGGCTACGTCAGATGCATCGACCTGCACAATAAACATTTGGTTCGGATCTGGGTGCTGCTGGACCGGTTCAGAAGTGAAAAGCCGTTTGAGGGCTACAAAGGCAGATTGGCATTGATCAGTCCACAGTATTTTGGCCGAGGGCAACGTTGCAGAAACCCCTTTACCCTTCGTTTTCAGGAGGTCAGTGATTGGCAGCGCCACTTGAGCAAAATTGGGAATGAAACCGCGGTAGAAGTTAGCAAAGCCCAGAAATTGCTGTACTTGTTTGCGGGTAGAGGGCGGAGTCCAGTCAAGTACCGATTGGACTTTAGCGGGGTCCATGCTAAGGCCACGATGTGAGATTATGTACCCCAAAAATGTTATCTGCTTTTGGTGAAATTCGCATTTAGACAGTTTCGCATAGAGCTGGTGGTTACGCAGTCGTTGCAAAACCTCTCTGACCAGAACAACATGTTCCTCCATGGTTTTCGAATAAATAAGAATATCATCCAAATAAACTACCACGCCGCGGTACAGCAAATCATGGAGGATTTCGTTAATGAGTTGCATGAAGACCCCCGGGGCCCCTTTCAATCTGAAAGGCACCACAAGAAATTCATACATTCCAAAACAGCTAGAGAAGGCGGTGAGGGGTTCGTCTCCCTCGCGGATACGGACGCGATAATAAGCTTCCACTAAGTCCAGTTTGGAGAAAATGTGTCCCTCCTGTAATTGCCCCAAAATATCTGAGATCAACGGTATGGGGTAGGCGTTGGCTTGAGTAACTGCATTAAGCTTTCGGAAGTCAATACATAAATGCAGGTCGCCCTCCTTTTTCCGGACAAAGAACGCTGGGGCTGAGTTGGGAGCGTTCGATGGCCGAATGAACCCTCGAGGTTTTTATCCAAAAAGTCACGTAATACAGCGCGTTCGGAAACGCTCATGGGGTAAATTTTGCTTTTAGTCAATTTGCAATCTTTCACCACCTCAATTGCACAGTCAGTGGTACGGTGGGGGGCAAGGCATCACATTCTTTAACATCAAAAACATCTGCAAAGTCTCTGTATGCGTCGGGCAAAGGCGGTGGCGATGCGGCATCGGAGATTAAAGCCGGAGCGGGTGGAGGCGTCACCGCGACTCCCTGCCGGTGTTGTTCGCACTTGGGATTGGCAAAGGAAATAGTGTCCGTTTCCCAGTCTATATAAGGGCTATGACCCTTAAGCCAATTAATCCCTAGGACGACTTCGAATCGGATGGGGGCTATGGTAAAGTCTATTTGTTCCCAATGAGAACCAATACCCATCGCTACTCCCCGTGTGCGATGATCGACTGGTCCCCCCTTAAAAGGGCTCCCATCCATCTGGGCAAATTGGACGGGAGCTGGTAAAGCCTCGGACTTGACTTTGAGGGCTGCAAACGTGGCCTCACTGATTAAAGTGCGGCCGCAGCCAGAGTCAATAAGTGCCTTGACAGGCAGTTGGGGACCCCCTTTATAGTGTTGCAACACTGCGTCCACACACACCGTATTTTCTACTTCTTTCACCTTCGTCGGTTTCGTAGGATTTGCAGGAGAAACTGAGGGGGTCTGCGGGGACGTTCCATTCACCGCACACTGTGACCGGTTATTAGACAGGTCAAGAGGCGAGTCCAGGTTTAGCGCTGGGGTATCCTGGAGATGATCCCGGTCCGAAGATGGAGAATTGTCCCCCACTGGGGCACTTGTAATCCGAGACCCGGAGGGGTCTGTAGAAGTAGGAAGATCAGGAGAGTCTCTGAACTGAAGTGCAGAGGGTGTGAACCGACCCGGCGTTGTACTGCGGGCGGCTGCGGTGCCTCCGCGTTGAGGTCTTCCCCGGTTTTGTGACAGGTCAGGAAGCGAGTCCAGGGTTAACGCTGGGGTATCCCAGGGAAGATCCCTGTCCGAAGATGGAGAATTGTCCCCCACTGGGGCACTTGTAATCCAGGACCCGGAGGGGTCTGCAGAAGTAGGAAGTGCAGAGGGTGTGGGCCGTCCCGGTGCTGTACTGTGGGTGGCCGCGGTGCCTCTGCGTTGAGGTCGTCCCCGAGCTCGGGGCGATGCGTTCCCCCACTGGGAATTGTCCCCCACTGGGGCACTTGTAATCCGGAACCCGGAGGGGTCTGCAGAAGTAGGAAGTGCAGATGGTGTGGGCCGTCCCGGTGCTGTACTGCGGGTGGCCGCGGTGCATCTGCGTTGAGGTCGTCCCCGAGCTCGGGGCAATGCATTCGGTCGAGGGAGTCCCAGGCGTTGAGGACATGCTGAAACAATGTGGTTCATCGTGCCGCAAACGAGGCAAGTTCCCCTTTGGAATCGGGATTCGCGACCTTGAGGGGGCCGTGCTGATCTCTGCGGGCAGGGAACGGAAGCTTCGGGGGGAGGCTTCTGGCTTCCCCTCACCTTGGGTCGCTGACAAGGTAGTATCTCTGCCGAGCCGGCAAAAGAGATCTTCAGTTTGGGTGGTCTCCATGGAACTGGAGGTAGTACGGGTGCTGGTGTAGATCCAAGAAACGGGGCCCCTGGACTGCCTGGCGGTGGCAGGACAGGAGCTCTGGGGTCTCCTGGCGCCACAGGCACTGCTGGAGTTACTGGCAACATGGGCGCTCCGCCCAGAGGTGCCGCAGGTTGCTGCGGCTGAGCCTGATCAGGAGACCCTGGTTGTGGAGCTGGGGCCGAGCCATCCGGTTCGGCTTGTATCTGCTGCAAGCAGTCGTTGTCGTGAAGCAAAAAGTGCATTTGACCCTGCAAGTGGGCCACCCGGTCTATGTGTTCCCGATTGTGCTGTCGGAGCAAAAACATATCCTTGCCCGCATCACCTAAGCGACGGGGCTGGCTGATTCGGAGGTTTGCAGTCCAGAGAGTTTCCTCATAGTGCAAGTCCTCTTTGGTCCCCTGACGATCCGCCAAAACTTGATCCGCTTCAAGTTTGGTGGTCAGGGCCGTGGTAACTAGTGGCAGAGCTTCCTGCTCCCATGCCGAAATAGGTCCGGCTTGATCCGGAAGGTCCAGTCGCGGCTGGACCTGAACCGCTAAGGTCGCTGCGCTGACACCAAAGACGGGGGTTGACAGCTTAGCAATCCCGGCCATTGAAGCGGTGGTCGAGGTCATTCCGTGGAAGAGCGCAACCACCCGTTTTGCCAGTGCTTTTGGGCCGGCTCCGCACACCCGGGCCAGCCGAGCATCCTCCACTAGACAATCTGACACTAGGAGGTCGTGGCGGGCGCTGGCTTCCACGCTGCGCCCATACAAGTCCAGTCAGGCGGCTTCGTTCCACTTCTGCCCGATGAACGTTGTCTAGGGCGTCCTCAAAGGAAGGTGTCAAGGATGAGACCCTTCCAGGGCTCCAGCTCCGGGGAACAGATCCACCGGGACCGGGGCGAACCACACGGGGCTCACTCGGAGAGCTCTGTCTTAGCTCCCATCCGAGTGGCAGGCGAACCACACGGGGCTCCAGCCATGGTAAACTCACTCGGAGAGCTCTGTCTTAGCTCCCATCCGAGTGGCAGGCGAACCCTCCTGGGCTCCAGCCTGACTGATGAAAAAGGGTGATGGTGATTGCTGTCATAATGTCAGCTCTTGGTCCATTGAACCAGAAACCACAGCAGAGACAGTCAGATCCAAAGAAGATGGCTTTACTGGTCAAATAGGTATTACAGAGCATGAAGGGAAAAATGACAGCAATGAGCTCGCTGCCTAACACTCAGCAGTATAAAGGCAAGGATATTTGCAAGTGATTACAGAACACAAACATAGTTGCTGTTCCCAGGACTGCTCCCAGAGCTTCAAACGGGCTTTGGTATGTAGGAATGTCCTTGAGCGCAGTCAGCGATAGAAACGAAAGCAAAACAAAGTAACTGAGATACAAAGTAACTGAGATACAGGCCTGACACTCTACCACTGAGCCACAGCCCCTACCAAAGACAACATGAAGTTGTCTTATACTGAATCAGACCATTGCTCCATCAAGGTCGACTCAGACTGGCAGCAGCCAGTCGGATTAGTGGCATGGTTGTCCCCCCCACCCCCCGGAGTGGCAGAACTTCATGCAGGATCATCATTTACTCTTGAAGCTGTTTCCTCAGCTTCAAAAAAGGATGTAATGTGGCATTATGAGGGTGATGTTAAAGCCAAAACTCTGTTCAGAATTTGGAATAAATTGTGTGGTTCTGTGGATCCAGGCCAGTGTCCCAAAGCACGTAGACAACAATGGAGTTGGGCCAGGGTATGAAAAATTCTTGTGAGGAAACCAACCTGCAGTGAATACTGAGTTAGAACAAGGCATCAGCTAAAGTTGCTGAACTTTTCTGTGAACTTAGGCCAATCATGAGAGGGAGGGCAGGAAGGGCTGTGTCAGTGCTCGGCTCTCATGGCTCTTCCTTACATGCCCAGGGTAATGCTGATCACTACTTTGGGGCCAGGAAGCAGTTTTCCTCCAGACTTGATTGGTCAGGGTTGTTTAACTTTCTGTGGGCATAGAGCAGGGGTCACTGGGGGAGTGGGGGGGGGGCAGCAGTCCAACAAGGGGTTGGACTAGATGACCCTGGTGGTCCCTTCCAACTTGTTTCTATGATTCCATGAATTATCTTAGTTAGATGGAGCTTGTGCAGGAATTTCACACAAGTGCCGTTTTTACAAAAGAAAGAAGCACAGCAGCTGTGGGCCACTCAGTCGAGGGGCTCAACGAGAGGTCCGTCGAATGCTTATTATTTTACTTGGGTCAAATATTCCATTTAGTTAAGTATTCCGTGGCCACTTATGCATGGGGTGTTTTGCCTTGGATTTGCTGCTCCCTAGATGCACATTTTCCCCAACTGAATTTTCAAAACTCTGCATGGGGGCTCATTTTTTAGTGTTGAGAATTCAGATGGGGAAAACGTGCATGTAAAGAACAGCAAATCCAAAGCAAAACCTCCCGTGCATAAGTGGTCCTCGTGTGCTTGTGGCAGCCTCCCTTTTTTGTTTCAAATTTTTTATTTTAAACTTACAAATAACAAAAACAAAATAACATAACATTGATCTCACACACAACAAACATTATTTTTAGTCATTACCAAATTTGCCTTTCAATTTATGTTTATCATCCTTTATGTCTATCACCTTAAACCACACCCTCCCAGGCTCCACTCTCACATCTCCAGGTATTTCCAAACCCAGAGTTGTCAACCCTAGCCACAGAGACCACACCCTCCAAAGCTGTCACTTTCTTCAGGGGAACAGATCTCTGTCATAATCCTGAGAGATCTCCAGGCCCCACCTGGAGATTGGCATTTGGCAGCCTTGTGGTACACTGCCAATCCCACCAGTTGTCACTGACATCGTCCTACAAGCTAATAGCTGGCATCCCACCACTCCACTGAAGCCTTCTTCCAACTGCAGGAGCTTCTTCCAACTTAAGTGGCTTCTCTGGAGAAACCACTGTTGGTAAAGGAATGTTCTGGAGAATTCAGGAAGGTGTCCAGCTTTGCTGAGCAGACTGGCAGGATGGATGCCATTGTAGCTAGTCAGCAGCTACCTACAGCCTCACTAGAAGGGCACTCTAAATACCAGGAACAAATAACAGGGGATGACTGCAGCTTTGGGCCTCACTTAAGAACTTTCTAGAAGCATGTGGAGAGAAGATGCTAGGTCGGTGGCTGAGTCCTGATTCACCCTCACCTGAATGGCCCAGGCTTATCAGATCTCAGAAGCTAAGCAGGCTTAGCCCTGGTTGGTACTTAGATGGGGGACCACCAAGGAAGTCCAGGATTGCTATGCAGTGGCAGGCAATGGCAAACCACCTCTGAAAGTCTCTTGTTTTGGGAACCTTATGGGGTTGCCATAAGTGGGCTGCAACTTGATTATGGTTGCCACCTCTGGTTTGGGAAATATCTGTAGATTTTGGGGGGTGGAGCCTGGGGAGGGTGGGTTTGAGGAGTGAAGGAACCTCAGCAGGGTATAATGGCATAGAGTCCACTCTCCAAAGCAGCCATTTTCTCCAGGGGATCTGATCTCTGACATCTGGAACTCAACTGTAATAGCGGGTGCTACCTGGAGGTTGGTAACCCTAGACTTGATGGCACTTTCCACCAGCAGTCCTGATTCACCAGAGCTCATCAAATGTTTTTAAGGTTAACTCACTTAAGCTTTCCGGGTAGATATCCTCTGGCTTCCCATTGGTAGGTTGGCCAACCTCCAGGTGGTGGCTGGAGATCTGTCAGCAGTTCACATGGAGAAAATGTCCACTTTGGAAGGTGGACTCTATGGCCATATACTCCACTGAAGTCCCCTCCCCTCCCCAAACTCTACCCTCCTCAGGCTCCACCCCCAAAATCTCCAGGTATTTTCCAACCTGGAGGTGGCAGGCCCTACCCACTGGTCACTGGTTGGCATAGGAGTCTGTGACAGGAAATGGTAAATTCGTGTGTATAGAGTTGAGGCATATTTAGCTAAAAAAAACCCCCTCTTCACTCATGTTAGTATTCTGATCACATGCCATGATTTGAAAGACAGAAAGATGTGCAAGATTTCCGCCTCTTCCCTTCACTGAGAAGTGGCTGCGTCATTACAGAGTAAATATCTCCTGCTTGGCATTCAAATGCAAATCAAGTTTTCCTTCTGAAGAACTATAGTAGTCATAAACTGAATATTATGCTACGGATATCTGATTTATTCTGACTATTATAATAGAGCCAGGGATGTTAATTTCATGAGTTGAGGTTGGAAACACAAAACTTCCTTGTCTGAAATCTCTTTTTTAGCTTCCAATTCACCTTGTTTATGCTTCTGATAGCAACAAAACGTAAGGTACCTTAAATCTAAATTGATACTTGGCTTACAAGATCTGTTTGGAAAGGCTGATGGTGAGAATATAGATTTATTCAGCATTATTAAGCCATCTTTCCTCTTTGAAACGCTGGGGTGGATGTATCTGGCTTGCCTAGTTTATCAGCCCAACAACCCTGTGAGGTCTGTTAGCCACAAAAACACCTACAGAATTTCATAGCTTTACATACAGAACTCTCCAGCTAATGTTCAATAATTCTTCTCCACACTGGAGCTTTATAATATGCTCCACATTAGATCAAAATGTTTCATCTTTCTGAACAGCATACTTGTGATTTTTAAAAAAATACTACGCACCACCTGGACATGAAGGAATTTAAATAATGGCATGCCAGATAGTTCAGGAAGAAGAAATTCTTTCAGAGATGATAAAATATCTCTGGATTACAACTGTTCTTTAAGATTTACGACCTGTTTGGTTAGGTACAACAACCCACCCACAACCAATATTTGTAGATGTTTATAGACCTCAGTTCAGAGAGCCAACGAGGTGGTGTGGTTATGACATCGGACTAGGATCTGGAAACCCAGGTTTGAATCCCCACTCTGCCAGAGAAACTTGCTGGGTGACCTTGGGCCAGTCACACACTCCGCCTTGACCCCGGCAAGTATTTGGATGGGAGACCTCCAAAGAACACTAAGGATGTGACATGGAGGCAGGCAATGGCAAAACACCTCTGAATGTCGCTTGCCTTGAAAACCCCACCAGGAGCTGCCAGATGTCAGCTGTGACTTGATGTCAAATAAATAAAACAAAACCAAACAAGCCAGGCCTTAGGTCATTTCCACACTAACTATTTTCAACATTTAATGAAACGTCTTATCTTTGAGTGTTCACACCAAAAACCTTCTGTATGGCCTTGGAAGTGATTTCAAAGCATTAAATGTCTGTGCTTTCTAAAGGTAAAGGTCCCCTGTGCAAGCACCACGTCATTCCTGACCCATGGGGTGACGTCACATCCCGACATTTACTAGGCAGACTTTTTATTTATGGGGTGGTTTGCCAGTGCCGGCCCCAGTCGTCTTCCCTTTACCCCCAGCAAGCTGGGTACTCATTTTACCGACCTCGGAAGGATGGAAGGCTGAGTCAACCTTGAGCCGGATACCTGAAACCGACTTCCGTTGGGATCGAACTCAGGTTGTGGGCAGAGCTTGGACCGCAGTACTGCAGCTTACCAACTGCACCACAGGGTGCTTTCTACAAACGCTTATATGATGTCGAAGGCTTTCACGGTCAGAGTTCATTGGTTCTTGTAGGTTATCCGGGCTGTGTAACCGTGGTCTTGGAATTTTCTTTCCTGACGTTTCGCCAGCAACTGTGGCAGGCATCTTCAGAGTAGTAACACTGAAGGACAGTGTCTCTCAGTGTCAAGGGTGTAGGAAGAGTAATATATAGTCAGAAAGGGGTTGGGTTTGAGCTGAGTATTGTCCTGCAAAAGTATTGTCCTGTAAGTATCAAGATAATGTGCTAATGAGGGTATGGTATGTTAATATGGAACCATTGTATCCTGAAGTGATCTGTTAATGTGTGTAATCCAAAACTAATCTGTATGGCTATTGTTGAATGTTGTCTTTGTCTGGAGGTTTTTCAGGCTTGGCTTCCTGCCCTGAAAAACCTCCAGACAAAGACAACATTCAACAATAGCCATACAGATTAGTTTTGGATTACACACATTAACAGATCACTTCAGGATACAATGGTTCCATATTAACATACCATACCCTCATTAGCACATTATCTTGATACTTACAGGACAATACTTTTGCAGGACAATACTCAGCTCAAACCCAACCCCTTTCTGACTATATATTACTCTTCCTACACCCTTGACACTGAGAGACACTGTCCTTCAGTGTTACTACTCTGAAGATGCCTGCCACAGTTGCTGGCGAAACGTCAGGAAAGAAAATTCCAAGACCACGGTTACACAGCTTATATGATGATTCATTTCCTTACCGCATTTCAAAGACGACAATCCAATGGGTGCGGACAAGTTGGAGATGCTATTCATTTCTCCGCCCCTCTGCTGGCAACACCCACTGCAAAGCCTTTCTCCTCCTATTCCACCTCCCCCCACCCCTCTCCGTCCACCAATCATTTTCTTTGCTTTAATTTTTTTTCTTAACTGCATTTGGTCTACCAAAGCAATGTTGGAGCGTTGGACTAATGCTGTTGATTTGTGCGGGGCCCCCGATTAAACTTCTTCCTGATATCTTATTTCCTTGAAGTGCATTTTGTAATTTGTTCATGGGACTAGGGGGGCAGCAGGGGAAAGAGATTTCCCCACTTGTGTGAATGGGAAAGAAAGCAGCAGGGAGAGAGGAGGCCTGCGAGCAAGAGAGAGAGAGATGCAGGGCCCTTTTAACTGGCAGCATGAGCACTGCGTCCCCTTCTGCGAGTTGGTGGCTGCCATGGATTCTGTGCACAATGCCACCTCACAGGGCAGCACCAATGGCTCCTTGCCTTTTAGGGCATTTCTCTGCAGTGATGACTAGTTTTAGGGTTCTGTGCTCCCACAGAACACAATCACACATTCAGAATTCCCATCTCCCTTGCATTCCTTCTGCTATTTATTTTTTAAATTTATTGTATTTTTACTAGTGAACGAACGATGGAGCATGTGACTAACCCCTGAGAGGACGGCAGCTATGTGTTTAGCACTATGATTAGAATGGATCTTAGAACGGGAGGAATGTGCCTGCATGGATAATGTGGTTAGGGTCTTTCTACATGCCGTGGAAATGCTTTGATTCTTAAAATGGCATAGGAATACAAGCAAAACACAAAACTCGCTGAGGAAACTAGGATACCCAGCAAATCACAGGGCTCCTTCACACCAATGCTAGTGCACATGCATTAAAAAAAAGGAAGGGGGAAGCGGGGGAGTATATGCAACGTATGCATGATGCAGAGCTCCCCCGTGCTCCTCCCCTAAACTTCTTGCACTAACTTGGGAAGTGCAAACTGAAAATAAAACATCTTGGGAGCTATCAATACACTGGCGAAATAGGCATGGTGCAATGAGGAATGATGAATGTGCATCCAAAACTCACAGACCGACTACAATGATAATATGCTGTAAGTTGTTGGTGCGGTAACAGCCTTAGTTATTTTGTTAGGATCCATCAGAGCAGTGTTTCTCAACCAGGGTTCCCCGGAACCCTAGGGTTCTGTGAAGAACTCGCTAGGGGTTCTGCAAGAAATAGGGATGAATAGGCTAATCATGTGTAAATCATATGAAAATCATATGTAAACCATATGTAGGGATTCCCTGAGACATAAATATTAGTTCCAGGGTTCCGCAAGGGTAAAAAGGTTGAGAAACGCTGCATTAGAGACTTGGACCTTGATGGACCTTGGTCTGATCCCGCATGGCCTTTCTTATGTTCTTATGTTTATTTTTTGTGTGTTGAATGCCGTCAAGTCACTTCCAATCTATGGCAACCCTATGAATTAATGTCCTCCAAAATGTCCTATAGTTAACAACTTTGCTCAGGTCTTGCAAACTGAGGGCCATGGCTTCCTTGATTGAGTCAATCCATCTCCTGTTGGGTCTTCCTCTTTTCCAGTTGCCTTCAACTTTTCCTAGCGTTATTGCTTATTCCAGCGAGTCTTGTCTTCTCATAATGTGATCAAAGTAAGATAGCCTCAGTTTAGTAATGTTAGCTTCTAGGGAGAGATCAGGCTTAACTTGATTGAGAACCCTTTTATTTGTCTTTTTGGCATCCATAAAACTCTCCTCCAACATCACCACATGTCAAATGTATTAAAAATGCGATGCAAACTATATTGGCCCTTCTCTATATTCCTGAATGCAGAATTTGGTCCAAGTAACCTTTTTGCTAAATTAGTAATTAGTGTATTCAATACATGGAGATCTAACATGTGGGGAGGGGGAGATCAAAATTAATTGTGCATTGACTTAGAACCAACAGCCACCAGTAGTGATTTTGGAATAAAGGTTTTATTTTTTGAATAAAGGTTTTGTTTTGTTCCTTATGATCTGTATCAAGATCAATGTTTCTAGCATGTCTATGCGTCCAAAAAGAAAATAATTTCCTCTTAAAATTCAATTAAAAAGGCAGTAGGATACCACAAGGAGATAACCATTGACTTTAATAATTGACTTTAGAATAAATGTTGTAGAAGAACAGTAAAGCGGTGATAATGCCCTTTTTCGCTGATAGAATTTAGTCTTTAATTTGTTCTGTGAAATGGATGATGAACTCCTTTGAGGTTAGCTTGACTTTTAAAAGACATTTCTTACAAGGCAACGTGCAAGCTTTTATTGATATTGCATACTGTAACATTACCTTGTAAATTCGGGCTGCAATCACTCGGTTTGAATACAGGATTCCCTGTCGAGGCAAGTCAGTGGTCCTCAAAGAGGGAGGGAGAGAACTTTTTCGAAGGCATGAAGTTTCAAGGAAAGGTTGGATCCCCCTTCCACTTGTGGGAGGTTTTGGGGGCGGGGCTGAGGCAGCGAACCCGCACGTGATGTGATCAGGTCACTTGAGGGTTTACCCCTGGAAGCGCCACATCACGATGGGACGCTTTAGCACTCAAAACCCCAAAAGGCAGGGGAGACAGCACAACAGTGGTTTGGGGTGCCGGGCAGTGTGGGGACACGGTGCTCTGTGGGTCAGCTGGCCAAGCAACCCTCAGAACCCTAAGCAGCAGCAGGAGGAGACGAATCGCTGGGAGCCCACAGGATCCAGGAGCATCATTTTGGTGGCTGCAGCAGAGACCTGGCAAATAGACCCCCTGAGAAGGTGGAACGGTGGACCCTGCCGAGGCTCCACAGGGATGGCTGTGGCCAGCACAGCATCTGTGTTGTTTGCCATTGCTGCACATGATTCTTATAAGCAATCACATTTGTGCAACCAGTGACTCAGCAGGGAGACCTGAGAGCATGACCAGTGTGGTTTCTGCCTAGGGCTGCCAGGTCCCCCTTCTCCTCCGGCGGGAGCTTTTGGGGCAGGAGAACAGCACCCATGTGCATGCATGGTTTGCAACCGGAAGTGGCGCCTCGCAAGGAGCCTTATGCCACTCAAACTTGAGTGGTAAAAGGCCCCTTGCAATGTGTTTACATGTGTGCTTGCCGAACCTCAGATGGTCAGCAAGCAGGGGGGCAAATTACTGGGGGTTTGCCCGCCGCCACCGGGCACCTGGCAACCCTATTTCTGCCCCTCTGCTCAGTCAATGGTTCCAGCCTGGCTCCTGCTATGGACCCCAGGGCCTTGGTGTGCCGGTGAGGTGTGTGTTGTTCTTTCCCCCCATGGAATGTCCAAGGGGAAGAGACCAGCAGCGCCACTGTTGTCCCAGCGGCTGGCTGACTCAGCCCCGGCAGCCCTCAGGATTGTGCTGCCCAAAGCATAGGAGGTAGGCCTGGGATGAAACATTCAAGAACATGGGAGTGGAGTGCACTTCATGGTGTGAGGTTTCCCCCTGCTCACATGAACATGTGAAGCTGCTCTGTAATGAATCAGACCTCTTGTCCAGCAAGGTCAGCATTGTCTGCTTAGACTGGCAATGACTCTCCAGGGTCCCAGGTAGGGGTCTTTCACATCACCCTCTGCTGGATCCATTTAACTGGAGAAGCCCAGTTTTGAACCTGGGACCCTCTGAATGCAACGCAGATACTCTACCACTGAGTCACGGTCCCTCTTCCCTCTTGCTGCGGCCCTTGGAGGCCCTGAAATTCTGCTACTGGGCATCAACGAATCCTCAGATACAGCATGCGGGAAAGGCAGGGGTGTACAGAGGAATAGAGGAATTGGAAAAAAGTATGTCCCTCCTGCTGGTGGAAATGCCCTAGATCCTGGTGGAACTTCCATCGTACCTGAGGAACAGGACTTTTGAACCCAACCCACTGAGTAAAGCTGATGCATGTGAAGGCAGATTCCATGTACCTGTATCTTCTTAGCTGGACCAGAGTGTACAAATGTACTGACTGTGGCCCAGTGGTGGAGCATCTGCTTGGCATTTAGAAGGACCCAGGTTCAGTCCCTGGCATCTCCAATTAAACGGACTAGGCAAGTAGGTGATGTGAAAGATCTCTACCGGAGTAGGGTTGACAACCTCCAGGTACTAGTTGGAGATCTCCTGCTATTAGAACTGATCTCCAGCTGATAGAAATCATTTTATCTGGAGAAAATGGCCGCTTTGGCAATTGGACTCTATGGCATTGAAGTCCCTCCCCTCCGTAAATCCCGCCCTCCTTGGGCTCTGCCCCCAAATCCTTCTGCCGGTGGTGAAGAGGAACCTGGCAACCCTATACCTGAGAACCTAGAGAGCCGCTGCCGGTCTGAGTAGACAATACTGACTCTGATGGACCAAGAATTTGATTCAGTATAAGGCAGCTTCATGTGTTCATTCCAGAGCATTTTATAAGGTCCCAGAAGCCATGTTGAATTGATAAATGTCTGATAGAGGCAGTTACTGTTTTAATTGATGAAAGCAACAATTTTGAAATTTAACCCCCTCCCCCAAATTACTTTTTTTTTAAAAAACCAAATCTTATTTTTGTATGCCTTAAAAAAATGTTGTACTTGATTAAGTATTTATAAATGACACAGGGAGCAAAGTGAGCCAAAGCGCCATCTGCTCTTCTGTAAGTCTCAACAGAGGAGAGTGTTAAAGATGGAATTTCATTTCCAGCATCACTTTTAATTGCTTTGCTTTCAAGGGATTATTTACGTTAAGCTTCTCAAATACATGCCCAACTCCCATCAGAATACATGGCAATAATGTGCACATTAAGGGAGAAAGAGAGTAATGTTCAATTTATGCTCTTTAACATAAGATATTCCATAGAAACTACTTGAAGTAAATAGGGTTCCCAGAAGTGTCTGTTCTGAAGTCATTTGAAACAAATATGACTTTTGTTCACTGTGGAGTGACGGGGGAGATGATTTCTAGATGGCTCCGACCTTTGTAACCTCTAGAGCCAGCTATTCTGTGAGTAGGGTTGCCAAACTCCAGGTGGGAACTGGGGATCCCCTGGAATTGCAGCTCATCTCCAGACTACAGAGATCATTTCCCCTGGAGAAAATAGATGCTTTCAAGGGTGGACTCTATGCCATTATATTCCCTCCTGAAACCCCACCCTTCCCAGGCTCCACCCCAAATCTCCAGGAATTTTCCAGCCCAGAGTTGGCAAACCAATCTGTGAACCTCCACTTTCTCAAGCTTGCCCCTCCATGCCTAGCACATGCAATGCCAGGGTCCATATCTTTTGTTAGTTTTTTTATAACAAGAAAGATTAGTGGGGGACATTACAAAATGGCTGCCAAAGGAGGTGGGATCAGCTCTTTGTTTTAGGGAAGAGATGCTCTTTGATTTCTGCTTACAAAGTGAGGGGAGAGGTTTTGATCCATGCCAACCTCCAGGTGGAGCCTGGAAACCTCCCAGACTACAGAGATCTGTTCCCCTGGAGAAAATGGATGCATCGGACAGTCTGCTGTATGGCCTTGTAACCCACTGAGGTCCCTCCCCTCCAAGCTCCACCCCCAAAATCTCTGTGACTTTCCCAACCTGGTGTTGGCAACTCTGTCTGCGGCCAAAGCAAAGCTTTGTCACACCTACCTTGAATGACTTCAGTGCTTTGTTATGCAGGTAGCTGGCAGGGAGTGAACTCCAAATTCCACCCTCCCCCCCATGCAAGGCTATTTGGACTTTGCCCCGCAGACTAAAGAAGCAAGCAGATGACATGAAACCCTTCAGCAGCCACATGACATGTCGGTGCTGAGGATCACTGATGCAGGGAGAATTCAGATTTTATATATGTAGGGTCGTTTCTGTTTTGCTATCTATTAATTGAGATCTAGATATGTACTGCAACAACATTTCAGTTCATTACTCTGTACTGGAGAGTGCATATTGATCCATTTCCTTTGGAGAGATACTTTTTGTTTGAGTTTGCATACTTTCAGGGGGGGGGGCTCAAAAGGAAGAGCAAAAATTGACGGTCATGCAGCAGTTCTTAATCAAATATCATCCCCAACTAGCCAACGACGAGGGGTCATTTTGTGTCTTCAGCATGTTTCATTAGCCAGATGGTGACTTGGCCCTGGGCAGCCACTTACAAAACCAAAGGTGCGCAAAATACCCCCAGATATTTTGCCATTCATATAAAATGTTGGATCTGATGAGAAAATTTGTGCAAGAGAAGGAATCCAGCTGCCTCTCTTCTCCTCCCTGCTACCAGCTGCAACTGTGGCTCCCTTGCTCAGCCCTGGTTTCCATCTTCCCTTGGTGCTTGCTCCGCCTTTCCCCCTACCCCATCTCAAATGAGCACCGGCTTCCCCTTAAGGTTGCCAAACTCCAGGTGGTTAATAACCAAAACAATATTCACCCTTTGCTGTACTGAGAGCAACTCAACCAAAACAGCAGCACGCGGCTTATTTTTATCAAACACAACGTGTATTAATATCTAAATGACAGGGACACAAGGAACCAAACTGTCTAGCTAAGAACATGCGAAAAAACACGTTACATGAAACACAGAAATAGATGCTGAACAAAGCAAGGCCAAAAACGTGAAATATATATAATATATACAATTATTCAACAAATGGTCCCATAAAACACCTGTGCAAGTCCAACAAAAATTATAAGCGTGTAAGAAAGCTTCTTCAACACTGAAAAATCTCCAGGTATTTCCCAACCCAGAGCTGGCAACCCTGTCTCCCCTCCTTGCTGCTGGATCCTGCTCCCCTTCCCCCTCCTTACTTTAACTCATTGACGTAGTCGTGGCCACCATTATGACCTGCATAGATGCCATTGGGGGCTGCTTCTGGAATATCAAATGCCACATTTTTATGTGACATTTGCACATGTTCAGGTATCACTATTAGTGCATTTAGGAGGCTTTGCCCCCAATTTTTATTTTTATTTTAAATTTGGTTATTCTGCAAACTTCAATCCTAGCTGCAGCTGGCTTTATTATATGGACTTACTTATCCACCCAGTGGCAGCTTAGATGCTGATGACCAGAGGCCGAGCCTGAGAATTGAACATGCACTCCACTAGGATGACTGAGCCTCACACACACTGCCCACTGTGCTGCGGAGAGGTGGGGAAATGGCACCCACCCTCCTCACCCACCTGCTGCATTGCGGTGAGAAGCACAGGTCCGCACTTATGCTGTGGGCCCTCGTTTGCCGGCTCGTGCCAGGGGAGGGACAGGATCGGCACCAGGCAAGGCTGGGCTTGGCCGGCCAGCCCCAGGCCTTCCAGAGGCAACTGGGCTTGGCCAGGCTGGAGAAGCTCATTGCCACATAATGGCTAAGGTTACCAACCTCTAGGTGGTGGCTGGCGATCTCCTGCTATTTTAACTGATCTCCAGCCAATAGAGATCAGTTCACCTGGAGAAAAGGGCCACTTTGGCAATTGGACTCTATGGCATTGAAGTCCCTCCCCTCCCCAAACCCCGTCCTCCTCAGGCTCTGCCCCAAAAACCTCCTGCTGGTGGTGAAGAGGGACCTGGCAACCCTAGTAATGGCAGATGGCAGTGGGCTTGCCGTGGTCGCGGGTAGGAATCTTTCCCACCCTGCTGCTGGCTGTTCTACAGCCAAATTCAAATGGGCCAATAATACCCAGGCACGACAGGGGCAGGCCCTGGCTAGCAGGACGCTAGACCTCAGTCTTCGCTCAGTTCCGCCAGCTAGAAATAAAAAACACCCTCACCTGCTCTCAGACCCTCTTGCCTTTGGTTTTTCCCACCCTCCCTCCCTCTCTTTATTTCAGCTGTTTCCATTCTTTGCTTTATAATTTTGTCACAACTTTTGGCAGTGTTCGCACGGGGCTGGATCCAGTTTGGGGGGATAGCCGTCCTGCATGCCCCCTTTCCCCCACTCTGGGGATCCCCAAAAGGGATTTTTTTGTGGCGCTGGGATTGGGACATGCCCAGCTCGGGGGCTGTTGGGGTGGACTCCCACCCAGTGGCAAGGAAACCACACAACAGGCTCCTGTCCTAGTGGGTCCCACATATTACCATCTCAGGCTATGCCCAGCTGGTGGGCTGGGAGTAGGAGATGCGTTGGTTGGCAGGAGGGTCAGCTGATGCCTTGGATCTAGACCCTGTGCTGCACCAATGCCCTTACGCTGTAACCAATAAAAGTTGTGGCTGTTTTAATTCCAGCAAGTTGTCTGTGTCCTTCATTGCACGCCAAGGTCTCCCTGCAAGGCTTCTGTATATGCCATGCTGGGGACATGGGCAGGTGAGGTGAGGTGTGGCAGAGGGAAGAAGGAAGAGGGTGGGGGCTGTCCTTCCCCCCCCCCAACGGAGAGAGGGAAGGAAGGAGGAGGCCCCTTGCTAATTGGCAACTCTAGCCAGGGGTGCCTCATGGGGCAGCCCCCATTGCTGAGGACTGGTGGGCGTAGGGTTGCCAACTGTGGGTTGGGAAATTTCTGGAGATTTGGGTGTGCAGCCCAGGGAGAGTGGGGTTTAGGGAGGGGGAACCCCATCGGAATTTAATGCCATAGAGTCCACCCCCCCACCCTAGGGTTGGCAAGTGCCAGGTGGTGTCAGGCAAACCCCCACCAATCCACCTTGCTGCTGGCTGACCAGCTGAGGGTCGGCAGGCAACGCAAGCACGCACGTCTGCCTGCGGTGACACATCACTTCTGGTTTACACCCATAAGAACTGCATTGCAAGGTGCCGTTTACAACGGCCCCTTGAGATGCAGCACTTCTGGGGGTAAACCGGAAGTGACGCGATCGCATCGGTGTGGCTGCGCGCTCGAATTCACCTCACCTCCACTCCAAAAACCTCCCACTGGAGGAGAGGAGGGACCTGGTAAGCCTACCCCACCCCCAAACAGCCAGGGAAAATAATCTCTGTCATCTGGAGATGAATTGTAATTCCTGGAGATCTTCAGGCCCAACCTGGAGGTTGGCAACCTTTGGTGGGAAGTGGGGGAGCACACGCAAGAGTGTCAGACACAACAATCCAAATGCTTGGCTAAACCCAGTGCTTTCTTCAGCAGTCTGCTCAGTCCTATCGAATGTGCTCCTTTTGAAGGGACTGTCAACATTAGAGAACATTTGGTGCAGCCTTAGAAATGACTGCTAATTGTGGGGGGGAAGCTGTTGTCTTTGTTTGGCTTGGTTGTGTGCGATCGATTCACAAGACAAAGGATGCTCATGCATCTGCCTAATAATCTTGACAGTCTTCTTGTATTTCTCCGGTCAGCTTAGAGCTGTAATCATAAGGTGTCCCCCCCTCTTTTTTTCCTCCTCATTTCCTTCGTTAGCTAGATCAGTGAGTGCATCTGTTCTCTTGTAGCTCAGCAGGTGAAAGATCAGTATTTTATGCTTAATTTCCTCTGGATGCCATAAGAAAACCGCTGTGTGCCAACTGGAAACAAAAAGCCTAAACATATAGCTCATTGTTCTGACTCAAGTCAATTTAATAACCGTGAACAGTCTCATGCTGATGGTACTTAGACATAATGTGCTACTTTCTCCCCCAAAGCCATGTGCAAAGGCTACGCTACTAGGAGCTACCACTGACCTTAGCAGGACTTGTATTGGAGTACATATATATTGCAATGGGCTCTCTGGAAATTGTGCGTGTGTGAAGTGCCGTCAATTCGCAGCCGACTTATGGCGACCCCTTTTGGGGGGTTTTCATGGCAAGAGACTAACAGAGGTGGTTTGCCAGTGCCTTCCTCTGCACAGCAAGCCTGGTCTTCCTTGGTGGTCTCCCTTGGTGGGCCGACCCTGCTTAGCTTCTGAGATCTGACGAGATCAGGCTAGCCTGGGCCATCCAGGTCAGGGCTCTCTGGAAATTACCAGCACTTATATTTTATTTGTTTGTTTACTTACAGCATTTATTAGCCGTCTTTCTCCCATGTGGAACTCTAGGCAGCTTAGGGCTTGCAATGTAAATAACACATTATACAAAAAAAAAAACCCCACAATAAAAGCAACAATTATAAAACCCATAAAAGCCACAATAAAAAAACCCACTCCAATTAGCGCCATCAATAATAAAATCTAAATCAATCACATGCTGTCCTAAATAAAGCTGCCTCCTGAGGATTGACAATGAGGGGGCCAAGCATACCTGCTGGGGATGCTGTTCTATAATTGTGGGGCTGCCACTGAAAAGACCCTCTCTCACGTGCTCATGAGAGTATGCATATACCTATTATACATGTTCTTGTCATATTCTTTTTGAATTCCTCAGTGCAATTCTAAGAACACACTCCTGGGGGTAAGCCCCACTGAATAAGTCCTGAGTAGGATTCTAAGTAGACCTGCTTAGGCTTGCTCTTCATATATAGGGTTGCCAACCTCCAGGTACTGCAGTTCAAAAAGGATAAGTACCAATATTCTATAATGCAAAACAAAACTTTAGTGAGAGTGAACAAAGTGCAAGGGTGAACTGAGACACAAGTCAACAACACAATACAATAAACATATACATAGCTCTCAAGAAGTCTTCAATGTAGTCGTCTGGAATTAATAAGCTAGTCCAAAATATTATTCATTCATGAATGTTCTTAAAAAGACGGTGGAAGTGATCAAATCGAAACGCAGTCCGGATTAACTTAACGTTTTCACCGCCGCAGCGGCGGCTTCATCAGCGCACCGTTTAAATGATGGGAGATAGGGCTCCTCTTAATACCAAAGTAATTAATTCTCTGAAAGTATCAAGGGAATTCAAAAGCGCTCGAAAGGCTGCACTTTTGAATTCCCTTGATACTTTCAGAGAATTAATTACTTTGGTATTAAGAGGAGCCCTATCTCCCATCATTTAAACGGTGCGCTGATGAAGCCGCCGCTGCGGCGGTGAAAACGTTAAGTTAATCCGGACTGCGTTTCGATTTGATCACTTCCACCGTCTTTTTAAGAACATTCATGAATGAATAATATTTTGGACTAGCTTATTAATTCCAGACGACTACATTGAAGACTTCTTGAGAGCTATGTATATGTTTATTGTATTGTGTTGTTGACTTGTGTCTCAGTTCACCCTTGCACTTTGTTCACTCTCACTAAAGTTTTGTTTTGCATTATAGAATATTGGTACTTATCCTTTTTGAACTGCTGTACCCTCATTAGTACCAAGTGCCTCTTTTTTCCAGCCAACCTCCAGGTACTAGCTGGAGATCTCCTGCTATTACCACTGATCTCCAGCCGCTAGAGATCAGGTCATCTGGAGAAAATGGCCACTTTGGCAATTGGACTCTGTGGCGCTGAAGTCCCTCCCCTGCCCAAACCCTGCCCTCCTCCGGCTCGGCACCAAAAACCTCCCATCGGTGGCGAAGAGGGACCTGGCAACCCTATTCATATACCACGCTGAAAAGTCCCTTTTTTTCAATCATCACAACCAAATTGTATGAGGAAAGTTGTTACTCAAAACAGGTCCCTAACCTTTTTGAGCCTCTGGGTATCTTTGGAGTTCTGACACAGGGTGGTGGGCACAGCCACAAAGTGGCTGCTTCATGAGGCAGAGCCAGCCATAAAGTGGCTTCCGCAGCATAACTTCAGTCACATAGTGAAGATCTTTGTTCCGTTGGGGCAGCTGCTGCCAAACCAACATTTTAAAGAATCTGCACGGCCAATCAAATCAAATCTCCAAAGGCCTGTCAGAAGCCTTTGGGATTTACCTGGGATTTACCTGGCCCTGCCACTTTCTTAAAACCCTTGGCATGTGCCAGAAAAGGTACTCAAGGATGCTATGGTGCCAGGGTTGCCAACCTCCAGGTACTAGCTGGAGATCTCCTGATGTTACAACTGTTCCCGCTCTGAAGGAAGGGCATCTTGATTTGTGGGGGTTTCTCGCCCATTGCTAGGGGTAGGCAGGCCTAAACTAACAACTTCCTGCCTCCTGGTGAGGAACACCTCTCCTTCCAGTTCTTCTCCTGCCTTCACTGGGGTGAGAGCTTTGCAGCCATAGCTGCTGCCTAAATCTAGTGAAATTAGGTTAGAATAGATTCTTTTCCTTACCTTGCCGTATCCAATTGTTTTCCCTCCCTCTCGTTTGGGTATGTTTGTTTTTTAAATTTAAGCTCCCGGCTCTGCCGACCATCAGCTGAGCCACTGGAGAAACAGCTAAGCTGCGGGAAAGATGCGGCAAACAAAATGGCTGCCGGAGAAGCTGCATCGGAGGACATCGAGCTCCTTTCCGATGCAGATCAAGAATTGGCCTTAAAATCGGCTCCCGCCGTTAGCTGCCCTGGCGGACTATCGGAGAGGGAGACCGGAAAGTCGTCGCCACCATCTACTTTGGCTGGAAAATCACTGAAGAAAAACAAGTCTAATGGTGGGGAAAAAGGCGGCAGCCACAAGTGCCAGCTTAAGCAGAGTTGTGGAGCCCAGGATACCTACAGAGGGTAAAGTAACCCACCCTTCTGAGGAAGGGGGATCCCCCAAGAGCCCCACATTTGAACAGGTACATAATATGATAGAGGGCTCCATGGAAAGACATTTTCAGAGGCTCCAATCTCTTATCCTACCCTTCCAGCAGGGTTACCCTTCTCAAAGACTCCCTCAGCCACTTCCTCAAGGGTTTTCATATGGTTGGACATCTTCCCCTGGGTCCTCAGTCATATCTAAACCCTTGCAGAAGAAGCCTGGCTACAGCCAAAGCACCCCCTCTAGGAAGTGGCCCACTAAGGCCGCTAGGAAAGAAGTGCCAATTATCCAAGAGGAGAGAAATGAAACCTACCCTGTGGATACGGATTCTGGGGCTGACGATAAGGAGGAAGGAGAGTTCGTTTCAGACGAAGAACTCCCCATTGTTCAAGAACAGCAGCCTTGGCACTTTTTGCTTTAGACCTATCTGATGAAGATGAAGCTCCTGAGGAATCTAAGCCTAAATCCAGGCTTAAAGGTTCCAAGGAATATTTCCCACAATGTGAGGCCCAGACTATTAAGGTCCCCTTACCAGAATACTTTGAGAAAGTTATTAGAGCTGAATGGGACAAACCCCTACATAATAAACAGTTCTCTGGCAATGCCAAGAAACTATATGATATGGCCTCATATGCAATGGATATGTTGGAATTGCCTGTGGTAGATGCTCCTATCTCTGCCCTTCAATCCTCTGGCTTCGTGGCAGAGGATGGAGTGGGCTTTATTAAAGATCAGCTCGATAGGAAAATGGAATTTTTTTCCAGAAAGGTGCATGAGTCAGCTGCACTGTCTATTCAGGCCAATACCACAATAGCACTGATGGCTAGGGCTTCAAATGCCGGGATAAAGAAGCTCACTCAGCTTCTACCCACCGCAGATAAAAAAAATAGCCGAGGGCTTGTCTCGAGTGCTAAAGGCATCCTCCTTTATGGCAGATGCCTCCTTGGACGCAGTGATCTTCGCTGCTAGAGTGGTTGCCTCCAATACGGCCATTCGCAGGGCCCTATGGGCCATGGTCAGCTGAGTACACATCCAAGACCATGTTAATGGGTCACCCATACAAGGGTGGAAAGTTATTTGGAGAGAGACTAGATAAGATGCTCTCCAAAATTAAGGATAAAAATAAAGGCAATCCTTAAATACCATAAAAAGGAACCCCGCCCTGGCCAATACTCTCAGTCCTTTCGATCCTACCATACCTTATCCAGGTTCAGACAGGATCAGAGACGCCCACACTGGGCTCCTCAGAGAGGGTCCTTTCGACGTTTCAACAGATTCAACAGCCCCTCACAACCACAGTCCTTTAGGGCGGACAAACCTGACAAATTCTTCAAAGGAAATAAGCAGTGATGCCAGGGATCCGATGGTGGGAGAAGGTTACAACTTTTCCTTCCACAGTGGTGCCACTCCCAGAGCGGAAGTCATCCTGATCACTCCCAATTGGCCACACCGGCCATGGTTTCTGGCACTCATGGAGCTCTCCACCAGGGCACCTTGTCAGATTCCGACATCCTCGGATCTCCTTCAACAGGGACCAATGATTCATCCAGATCCTGGATGGTTTCAATTGACCACTTGGAGGTTGAAAGGGCAAGACTCTTAACCCTTGGGCTTTCCGTGGAGGTGGTGGGGACCATCCTTAAAGCCAGACGTCCTTCTACTACAAGGATATATCAATACACCAGGAAAGCCTTCTCCAGGTGGTGTCACCTATCTCTCCTAAGCTACCTCAGTTACTGGACTTTTTACAGAATGGTGCGCAGCAGGGCCTTAGAGCGGCAACCTTACGAAAGCAAGTGTCTTCTATTGCCTCAGTCTGTCCGGATATTGATGGGATTCCTCTATCATCATACCCTCAGGTTAAGGCTTTTATTAAAGGAGTAGCTCAACCTACCCCTTTGGTGACTCACTGCTTCCCTACCTGGAGACAGAACACTGTACTTTCTGCTCTAACCAAAAGTCCCTTCGAACCTATGAGAGAAGTTTCCTTACGATTAGTAAGGATGAAGACCTTATTTTTAGTTGCCATAACCTCTGACAGGAGGGTTTCAGAATTGGGTGCCCTCTCTATTCGCAAAGACTTATGTATCTTTCACAAAGATAAAGTCGTGCTACGTACTGATCCCTCGTTCACCCCCAAAGTGGGTCCCGGTTTCATCAGTCTCAGGAACTTCACCTCCCTTCCTTTTGTCCTAATCCTTCTACTCCCAGAGAGTGGAGTTGGAACATCTTGGACCTGCGTAGAGCTATTCATATTTATATATCTAGAACTGAATCCATTAGGAGAACAGAATTTATGTTTATTTCCATCTCTGCACCCAACAAGGGACTTTGCATGTCCCAACAGTCTATCAGCACATCCATTAGACAATGCATCAGAGAAGCCTACCTAGGCAGTGGTCTCCAAGTTCTGAATGGGATCACAGCCCATTCACTGCGAAGCGCAGCCACGTTGGCCGCATTTTTCAAATAAGACTCGACTGAAGAGATCTGTAAAGCGGCTACTTGGTCCAACGTGACTACCTTCATTAGACATTATCGAATCAATACTATGGCATCCGCCGAAGCGGCATTCGGCAGACATATTTTACAGCACGTGGTGGAAGATGATGAGGACTGAGTTCCCACCCATTATTTCATTGCTCTTGGAGATCCCAAAGATCAAGATGCCCTTCCTTCAGAGTGGGAAAGGTACACTGTTTATTCACCGAGAAGGTCCTTTCTACTCTGAAGTAGAAGGGCATCTTGCCCACCCAGAGATGGCAACATCATCTTACAAGGGTGGACTGAAGCACACCAAACTGGCCTACGGATTTGATCGGCCTAATAATATTGTAGCAATACATATAGAATGGTTCTAAGTTTATCGTTCAGTTTATTGTTGTTTGTACTCCTTGTTTGTGAGTGCCTTTCCCTGTCTCTTGAGCTTGCTGTAGAATAACTGGAAGGGGAGGTGTTCCTCACCAGGAGACAGGAAGTTGTTAGTTTAGTTCTGCCTACCCCTAGCAATGGGCAAGAAACACCCAAAGATCAAGATGTCCTTCTACTTCAGAGCAGAAAGGACTTTCTCAGTGAGTAAACAATGCACCTATCTCCAGCCGATAGAGATCAATTCACTTGGAGAAAATGACCACTGGCAATTGGACTCTATGGCATTGAAGTCTAGGGTTGCCAGGTCCCTCTTGGCCACCGGCGGGAGGTTTTTGGGGTGGAGCCGGAGGAGGACAAGGTTTGAGGAAGAGAGGGAGTTCAATGCCATAGACTCCAATTGCCTGAGCAGCCATTTTCTCTTGGTGAGCTGATCTCTATTGGCTGGAGATCAGTTGTAATAGCAGGAGATCTCTAGCTACTACCTGGAGGTTTAAACAGATACATAATTCCCAAGTACACGATACATACAAAACACAAACACGACCCAGCAAGCTATAATACCAACAATACTACAGTGATACCCTTCCCAGAAAGTCCATGTCAAAGAGTTTATAAACAATATGTAGCCATTTCAAACCAGCTAAATCTTCAGCGTTCTACACTGCATGGTGACAGCTGAAAAGTCCTCCTGCATGTCACTGAAGATTTAGCTGGTTTGAAACGGCTTCATATTGTTTATAAACTCTTTGACACAGACTTTCTGGGAAGGTATCATTGTAGTATTGTTGGTATTATAGCTTGCTGGTAACCCTATATGTTGCCCATGTGTACCATGTTAGGGACCCCTGACTTAAGTATGATGAACATTAACATTCTGGTCCCTGGTTCTTTTCTACTTTATAGATTTTTGCAAAGAGTGTATGAATTGCCTGGCTGAACTTCAAACTAGTGAAATACACTCCTCGTATATTCACTTGTTGTTGTTTTTTTCTGTGCATGCTGACCCACAGCACAGATCCATGCTTCTAGAATTAGAGCAGTTCCCCACAAAGAAAAAAAAAGTTGGATAGATTGAATGGCAACTTCTTAGCAAGGAAGCCCACTGTTAGAAGTGACCCACTCCTCACTCTGAAAGGGTGACCTTAGGCCAGTCACACCCTCTCAACCTATTCCGTGGCATTGTTGTGAGGATGAAATGGAATAGCACCCAAGGATTCAAGATGGCGATGAGGAAGGTGGACGCCAATACATGGAGCTCTATCCCGAAAAACATCTAACGCTCCCTGCCGTGACTCCGTGGGAAGTTTTCTGTCTACAAGGAGAAAGAGGCCATTCTAATTCATTGTAAGTTGCTGTGTGAGGATGAAATGGGAAAGGGAGAATGGCGACGTCAGCTCCTAAAAGGGGGGGCTAAAAAAAGATAAGTGGGCATGATTCAGATTGGGAATGAGACGTAAGGGAAGCAGGGGTGTAAATCTTCCCCTTGCACCATGTTGCCAACCTGCTGTGGTCCAACATGGCGACTCTTTGCCTCATTTAGCTTCGAGGGGAGGGGGGTTTGGAGCTAACCCGGGCCAGGATATTTTGATTCCTTTCATTTTTGGCCCCGGAACTCCCACAATCACCCTGAAGCTGGTGGCCAATTTTGAGAGTCTGCGTTTCATTTTCTGATGAGTTCTGCCTGCCACAAATACACAGATGGATGGGCATGCAGGTTCTTTTATTATTATAGATGCATGGTAACAGTCTGCCAAGTGATTTGATTTGGATCAGGGTCATACGTAGGGTTGCCAGCTACGTACTAGCTGGAGGTATCCTGCTATTACAGCTGATCTCCAGACGATAGAGATCAGTTCCCCTGGAGAAAAAGGCTGCTTTGGCAATTGAACTCTATGGCATTGAAGTTCCTCTCTTCCACAAACCCCACCCTTCTCAGGCTCCACCCCAAAAACCTTCTACCAGTGGCGAAGAGGGACCTGGCAACCCTGGTCATACGGGGGGGCAGGTGGTACAGCAACTGCTTGTTTGCTAGCCTAGCAAGTTTTTAGGGTTTTGCAGGGGCACTATAAAAGTCTTCATGTTTTTTTAGTTGCTGCATAAATGCCTTCAGTAAACAACTGTTAGTGTACTTTGAATTCATTGTCAAGAGACGATTTAACTTTTCATAATAAAACACAAACAGCTGTCTTTTAATAGGGAACTTACAATAAGGAAGGTGGGTTAGAGATGCAGATTTCAAAGACAAAAGCAATCTTTGTTTCATGTTCTACCTGAAGATAGGCTCATCAATGCTTTCAAAACAATTCTCATCTCAAATGCGATTCCATTCCTAACTAAATTAGGAACGTGCAAGGTGGCTAATATTTGCATTTCTATCACTGGCATTCTGTAGCTGTATGTTTTAAAAATGATTTGCTTCCTTTGTGTCAAAATACAGCATAGCTCTGCTCCATTGCCAATCTCCAGGGGGTGGCTGGAGATCTCCCGCTATTACAACTGATCTCCAGCTGATAGAGATCAGTCCACCTGGAGAAAATGGCAGCTTTAGAGGGTGGACTCTATGCCCCTGAAGTCTCTCCCTCCTCAGGCTCCGTCCCAAAAACATCCAGGTATTTTCCAACCCGGATCTGGTAACCCTATCCATTGAAAAAGCCACAGAGGATGCAAAGCAAACCACTGCTCTTTGATCAGTTGACATCTAGCTGTTTTCATTCCCTTCTTCTTTGGCCTTTTATGCATGGATGTTTCCCCTCCAACAACTTCGTGACTTTGTTTTGATTATGCATGCCTTTTCCAACCCTCAGAGGTTGCCCCACCCTCCCCCAGTGTTTTGCCCACATTTTAAGGGGCTTGTTTTATCTCGAATTTGAAAACATGGGCAAAATGCAGGGAAACGCAGCGGGGGAGTGAGGGGACCTATGACGGTCAGAAACAGCATGCATAATCCAAACAAAGACCCAAAATGGCCGGAGGGGTGACAGCAAGTGAAACAGCCATACATAAAAGATTTCAGACTCTTTGCTGCCTTCTGCAATGGAATCTGCCACCACAACATTTTTGTTTTTGTAGGATGTTTCTACCACTTTTCTTTTTTCTTAATTCATTTATTTATTCCCAGGTCACTTTGATCAACAAATGCAAAACAAAGAGCACACATGTTTTAAGAACATCCGGGAACAGGGGCATTCAAGATGCACACTTTAAATACTGCTGTTTATACAGTGAGGGCTTTCCACAGCATTGACAAAATGCATCTAGATTTGGGTTGCCAACCTCCAGGTACTAGCTGGAGATCTCCTGCTATTACAACTGATCTCCAGCCGATAGACATCAGTTCACCTGGAGGAAATGGCCACTTTGGCAATTGGACTCTATGGCATTGAAGTCGTTCCCCTCCCCAAACCCCGCCCTCCTCAGGCTCCACCCCAAAAACCTCCAGGTATTTCCCAGCCCACAGCTGGTGACCCTAATCCAGATCCCAACAAGAGCCAGTATGATGTTGTGGTTAAAAGTGTTGGACTAGGATCTGGGAAACCAAGGTGGAATCTCTGTTCTGCTGTGGAAGCTCACTGGGTGACTTTGGGCCAAAATTTTGCTTTATGTATATCCCACATTTTTCACCAACTGGGACCCAAAGTGACTTACATTGTTCTCCTCTCCTCCATTTCCCCCCTCATAACAACCCTGTAAAGTAGGTTAGGTTGAGAATGTGGGATATAAAAACAAACAAACAAAAATGACATACACATAGGCCCCAGTCTCTGAAGTCAACATTCTGTGTACCTATATAAGTGGTTTGGATACTGAATAAGTAATTGGGCCTGGCAACAGTGAGAGAATCTGTTGTGGCAAAAGCCTTTGGATTGTCTCAGGCTCTAGTGACTATCTGTGGATGTACCCAATCTGCCTGAGAATTTTTCATTCATCGTATCAAAACTCTTTTGGCTGCTCTCAAACACGACGAACACCTCCCCCGCCTCCAACAACACACTCAAGTTTGGCTTAGAGTTGGCACTCCAGGTATGGCAATACCTGGAGATTTGAGGGTGGAGCCTGGGAGAGTGGAATTTAGGGAGGGCAGGGACTTTGGTAGGGTATAACGCCATGCAATTCACCTTCCAAAGCCAATGTCTCCAGAAGTGGAATAAATGTTTTAAACAAATAATAAATAAAATAAGTGATTTATATAGTCTGGAGATCAGTTGTCATTCTGGGAGATCTCCAGCACCCAGCAATCCTAGTGTATAAAAGTATATGTGTTTGTGTGTCTGCACTTTTTTTTCCCTTTAAATCTTTAGGTAATGTTGTGAAGGCCACAGTCATTCTGCTTGTTTCTTTGGATGAATTTCCCACAGTTGTTTGCTTTCCACATGCCATTCTTTTGTTAATTGCAGTTTTTACATAGTTCCTATGCAATTGATGCTAAAAGCGGTGTCAATTTTAACAGCAACATTTGTATTGAATTTTGTTAACGGAGCAGGATAAAAAAAAAAAAGATCTTTGGAATTTTGTCCTGGATGTGAAGAAACCATGTAAGAAACCTAAACTGTAGAACTGAACCAGAGTTGGCGCAAAGTTCAATAACTTCCCTTACTTTCTCTTTAAGCAACATTCTGGTGGTAGCTCTAATGAGGGCAAATTTCAAGAATTTATTCCACCTCCTGCGGTCTGACACACTTGAATCCAGACAGATCATGTATGGCTGCTCTCTGTTTGAACACAAAAACAAAGACGACTCCCCCACCCCAAAGCATATTACACATCCATCAATAAATGATAAAGCATGCTTTATTTATTTCTATCCCGTTTCATTTGTAGTTCGTCTCTATACAATCATAGCAAGAGACTCTTCAGTATGTGCATTCCTAATGCAGGATCTGCATCATGAGAGCATTGATCTAGAGTTACTACCCTTTCTACTTGGAAATCCATAATTTACCTTGATTATAATGGTTGAACAGAGGGATGTAATGCAGACAGAAAAGTCTCCAGGAAGTCACCTTTATTAGGAATGACAGAAGAAAAATGGCCACAGAGCCTCATTTTCACAAATTAGCAGAATACTTCACAGGCCTTTTGGGATAAAGACGCCTTCTGTTTAGCGACTAATTTCTTTTTCACATAGTACCAGTCAGGATGGGCTTCACTTCCAATGGAAAACTTGACATGATGAAACTTTCCCAGGCTATATTTTTGAGGGAAGATGCTGGGCTGATTTTGGTCTTTTACGCATGGCTGTTTCACACGCCATCACCCCTCCGACGACTTTGGGTCTTTGTGTTAATGATGCATGCTGTTTGCAACCGTCAGAAGTCGTCTCGCTCTCCCTCTGAGTTCCCCTGTGTTTTGCCCACATTTTCAGAGACCTGTTTTTTATCTCACATTTGAAAACATGGGCAAAATGCGGGGAAAGGCAGGGGGAGAGCGAGGAGACCACTGACGGCTGGAAATGGTATGCATCATCAACACAAAACCCAAAGTCGTCAGAGGGGTGACGGTGAGTGAAACAGCCATGCATAAAAGACCTCAGGATTGACAGGACTCTGGGGAAAGGAGAGGGGGTGGTGGTGGTTCTGCAATATGGAGCAAGACCAGATATTGGATGCAAGAGTCCTGCTGGGTCAGACCAGAGGTCTCTCTTTTGCGAAACCCTGTTCCTCATATAGTGGCCAGCTTGATGCCCCCAGGAACAAAACCCAGAAGGCAAACAGCCCAGCAAGCGGCATTCCGTGGCACTTCCCCTCTAAACTTGGATCTGCCATTCAGCCACACCAGCTGACAGCAACTGGTAGAACTATCTTCCATGAATCTGTCCAAACCTGAAAGCCAGTGAAAGGTGTTTCTGGGCATGCTGCTCCTTTTTGCCTTTAGCTCTCATTTGGAATTGCAAAATACGTCAGACGGCCTCTAGTTCCGCCCTCCAGGCATCCCAGCCAATCAATGCTTACCGGAGACGGAAGGCAGAGAACCACCCAGATTTAACTGAATGGAAGAATAAGCAAAATGAATAGGCTACTACGCCCAAATTAACTTCTTTGATACATAACAGACCAGTGTTAGAATTCCAAGGAAAAAAATGAGAAGGCTTTGAGAAGCAAAGGAAGGACAGGGAAAAACTCCCAGGGGATTAGTTGGGTAGTTAAAAGGCTTTGCCCAGTGAAGGAAGAGCCAAGATATGTATAGGATGGGTACATAGGGCTCAGGGACCAATATAAAGGCAGAAACAGAGCAGGAATCCTGTATTATTCAAAGGAAATAGTCGGTTAGGGACTTGGGACAGGGCTGAGGCTGTTTCAAGAGGCTGAGGTCCTTGGGTTTAAGGAGGAGTTCCAAATAAAATCATTCTCTCTCTCTCTCTCATTCTCTGAAAAAACACCTTGTCAGTTCAGTAAAGCTGAGGGGTGTGAAATTGTAACTTGTTTGGAAGCAGAGTCCTGCTATCCCTTGCTGTAAATAACCAATAACCTGTTACATTCTTTGCCTTATCCATCAAACCACTAAGCACTGAAGAGATGATACACTGATATTTTTGTGTTATTAAAAGAAGGTGTTGGTATGCCTTATTCCAGGAGAAGGGGATGGGGGAAAGCAGTAGAATTACCTAGGATTCCTATTCTACCTCCCCAGGCTTTGTCTGTAATAGCAGCAAGTAATCCAGCACAGTTATATATTAAAATTGCCTTATTAACCACTCACAAACTCAAGCCATAGTTAAAATCACCTCAGTCATTGCTAGTGGGAAGGTGTGATGGGGTGGGTGGGGAGCTGAGAAAGCCCCTGGGCATCACACTAAAATGATTCCCACCATTCACCTTAGAGTTGATAACAGGCTATGCCGTACACCAGTTTGGTTCTGCTTGTGGAAGCGCTTAGCTCCAGCGTAATCAGCCTCTCTGTGATGCAAGACACTTGGAACAGCGTCTTTTATTGGGCAGAACACTCCTTCCACCAAAGGAAACTGCCTCCACTAGTGGAACGGATCTGCAGGATCCAATCCGTCATGTGTAGGGTTGCCAACTTCCAGGTACTAGCTGGAGATCTCCTGCTATTACAACTGATCTCCAGCTGCCCTCCTGAGGCTCCACCCCCAAAATCTCCAGGTATTTCCCAACTTGGAGCTGGCAACCCTAGCCTCGGCATAGCTGGTGTGATGACGTCGCTCCCAGAAGGCGACAACAGGGGAGACATTATGATATTTGGGCAAAACTCTATGGTAAAAAACAGTCTCTACCATAGTTTTGCCCAAATACCAGAGCATCTCCCTCATCATTGTCAATGTGATGATGCCACTTCCAAAAGTGACATCACCACTCAGGTGACGTTGAGGTCTAGGTCTCATTTTAAGTCTGGTAAGACCCCCCCCCTCCCCTGCCGATGGCTGGGGGGGGGACCTGGCAACCCTACACCAGTTCTATGTGCACTACAATTTTGGGAGCCAACCACTCCAAAGTGAGTCATACAATGGGCCCACTGATACCCCCTAGGGTTGCCAACCTCCACGTACTAGCTGGAGATCTCCCGCTATTACAACTGATCTCCAGTTGATAGAAACCATTTCACCTGGAGAAAAATGGCCGCTTTGGCAATTGAAGTCCTTCCCCTCCCCAAACCCTGCCCTCCTCAGGCTCTGGCCCAAAAACCTCCTGCTGGTTTTGAAGAGGGACTTGGCAACCCTATAACCCCCCAAAAGCTGGCTTTGGCAAGACCAGAAGTGCCAGCCTGACACCTGGCATTCAAGGGATGGAGTCAGATTCTTCCCGAAGAGCAAATAAGGGCCTCCCTGGCATGGAGGAGGGCAAAAGGGGAACCTTATGAGCAACAACCCCCTCTTTCCCACTAACAACAAGGCAGTAAAACAGAGAACTGGGAGAGACCCTGGAGAAGGGGGGGTGATTGATTGCTAGGGAGGTTTTTGGGGCGGAGCCTGTGGTGGGCGGGGTTTGGGGAGGGGAGGGACTTCAATGCCATAGAGTCCAGTTGCCAAAGCAGCCATTTTTCTCCAGGGGAACTGATCGCTATCAGCTGGAGATCAGCGGCAGAGGCTAATCTGGTGAACTGAATTTGTTTCCCTGATCCTACACATAAAGCCAGCTGGGTGCCCTTGGGCTAGTCACATGCTCTCAGCCCCACTTATCTTACAGGGTGTCTGTTGTGGGGAGGGAAGGTGATTGTAAGCCGGTTTGATTCTTCCTTAAGTGGAAGAGAAAGTCGGCATATAAAAACCAACTCTTCTTCTTCTTCTTCTTCTTCTTTGATATTCTCACCAAAGTGTTTTTGGTCCAGGTCCCCGTCACAAGTTTAATCATTTTTAAATGGCAGAAATACCAATCTGAAGCCTCATTCTTGCAAACAGCACTTGGGTGATGAGCTGTGTCTGGGTTGTACCATTTCAGACTGCAGGGGCTGACTTGATGGTTCCAGCATACTAAAAGAAATCCTTGCATGTAGAAAACTACTATGTCAGGGAGAAGGGTTCTCACGTAGTTTTCTCACAGATGCCAGTTTATGCGTATAAAATTTACACATCTTCTTTCTTCCCCACACAGCCCCAAGGCAAACTGAGGCTGTGCTGTATGGGCAGACCAACATGATCTATGTCTCATCTGTCTGAGCTCCTGTGTAACACATCTCCCCAAAGAGTGAGTGCGGCTTCTCTGGAGATTGTATGCTAGGTGCTACAAATAATCTCATGGAGCACGGCAGTGATTTACAAGCCCATCTCAATGCACATTACTCATTTCCCACTAAAAATCCCCATGTATTTATTTAATATATTTCTATCCCGCCTTATCGTCTTAAACTCAATGGATGCGTAGCTCTATCAGAAATGAGTGGGTCACTAGTTCCATAACTGTTTCCTTCTCTGCATTGGTTATTCTTGTTATTCTGAAATTATGTAGTAACCTAATTTTTTGTAGGAGCACATAGCGGGCGTGCTACTGGGGCCAAAACCTTCAGCTAGTCTTAGCAAAACTCTGTTGACACCCTCCTCCCAATTTCTCAAACGTTTTGCTTGTGGAGGTGCTCTCCCTACCCACCTGTCAGTGGTGTCCGTCCTTCCTTTACCTGGGTCTCATGCTGGGGCGGGCCTGTACAAGCGGTTAGGCTCCTGACATGAGTACAGGCCTAGTTGCAGATGTTTACATATGTGCTGTGCTGGTCTCACCCTCGATTCCCCTCCGCCCGTTGCTGTAGCCTTGAGCGGCTAAGGAGCTGTGTCTTCCCACTCTCCCTTTGTCCTCCTTTCCTTCCCCCCAGACGTTGTTCTCAATGCCTTTCCCAGGCTCGTTAGAAAGTGCACCTGTGATGTAATCATGCTACCACGTTTTAACTAGGCTCTGTGGTCTGGCTCGCTCATTAGCAGCTTTGTATCCTGCAAGTTACCTGAGTTGTACCTGTTGCCTTGTCAATAATGTTAACCTGCTTCTGACTTGGCTGTCTGAGCGAGTGGCTTTTTGGGAATTGCCCAGGTTGGCTGGAGAACCTGACACCCCCCACCCCCACACACACACTTCCCTTAGCTTTTTGCTTTAGGTAAATTGTCAGTGGCAGCCCTGCCAGAATAATATTTTGTGTGTGTGTAGAAAATGATGTTTGCTTTCTGGTCACAGCTCCCCTTTTAGCAGCGAGACACATCCCAAATAAATAACATGGGATTTGGAAAATCTCTTCTGGCAGGCTTTTTCCGTTAGGCCGACAACGATATTTCTCCTTCTCGTTCCAGTGGCGTTGTGTGGTTCATTACACAGTTAAGCGTGTGTGAAGAGGTCTGTTAGCAGCCTGATCTCTACCCACTGCACTTCCTGGCAGGGGCCTGAAGCCAGGCATGTGTTCTCCTCCCATGACATCCTTTGAATCTCTTCTAGATAAAATAGTTTCAGATGGGTGGCTATGCTACACTGTCATAACAGAACAAAATCCAAGTCCAGGTGTACCTTAAAGACAAGCAAAAATTTCCAAGGTATAAGTTTTCATGTTCAAAGCAAACTTTGTCAGAAAAGCTTACACCCCTGCAAAATATTGCTGGCCTTTAAGAGGCTACTTAGGGTTGTCAACCTCCAGGTACTGGAAGAAGAAAATACCTATGCTGGAAATAGTAGAAACTATAATAAATGGCAGCACGTGGCTTCAAAGATAATATAATGTGAAATATACCAAATGGAAAAGAAAACAATATTATAGAATATAATAATTCTATTTTTTGGAAAATCCAAAACACAACATATATTCATAAACACTGTATTGAAAGCCACACAGTGAGGTTTCTGTGTGGCTTTCAACACAGTGTTTATGAATATATGTTGTGTTTTGGATTTTCCAAAAATTAGAATTATTATATTCTATAATATTGTTTTCTTTTCCAGTTGGTATATTTCACATTATATTATCTTTGAAGCCACGTGCTGCCATTTATTATAACCTCCAGGTACTAGCTGGAGATCTCCTGCTATTACAACTGATCTCCAGCCGATAGAGATCAGTTCACCAGGAGAAAATGGCCACTTTGTCCTTTGTCTATGGGGAATTTTTCACTGAGATTTGCTGCACTTTCAAATCTGATTTGTGTCGGTGCAAATTTTTGGTTATTCATTGTAGGTCCACATTTTCCCAGAATGAACAATAAAAGCCGTGTTATAACTGAGGCAACTGAAACCACTTTTGAGGCATCCTTTCCTGTTGGCGCATGTTTTTTTGGCTCAGAGGCCCATGAAGAATTGTTTGCTTCAGTTCCGCTGCCCCTGCCCGTGACGTCTACTTTCTCCTCCCCCAAAAACAGTGGTTGGCTGGGGGAATTTCGCGCTTGGACAAAAATACCACCCCTTTTGCTGCCTGCCTGTCTACCTGCCTAGAGTCCTGGCACTTCTCTCCCTCCGTCCCGGAGGCTGGCGGGTGAGCAGGCAGCATGCCTTCCCTGCCCCTCGCCTGGGATGGGCCTTGGAGCTGGGCCCACACCTCCAAGCCCAGGGGGACATCGGATGGACGGTTCCAGGGGGAGACCGGCGGGGCCACGCCATGTGCGCCTCGATCGCTGAGGGTAGTGGTGGTGGCAGCTCGGTCTAGGGCAGCTGGACCTGTGGGGGGATGTTCAAGGGAAGGGGCTGTTGGCCCCTCTACCCCAGCGGGGAGGGGGATTTTTGAGAATTCGGATGGGAAAAATGTGCATCCTGAGAGTGGAAAACCCAAGGCAAAACTCCCTCCTATCACTCTTCTGAAGAGGGGCAGCCAGTCTGCTCTGGGTCTCCTGCCTCTCTCTCGATGCACTGGGGCCGGATCATGGCCAGAGCGCAAGCCAGGGGCCTTCTTTCCTCCCCCCCCCCGCCATGCACACTGGCTGGATCGGGGCCGGCGCACAAGCCAGGAGCCCTCCTCTCTCTCACGATGCACTGGGGCCGGATCATGGCCGGCGTGCAAGCCAGGGGCTTTCTTTCCTCTCCTCCCCTGCCATGCACACTGGCTGGATCGGGGCCGGCGCACAAGCCAGGAGCCCTCCTCTCTCTCACAATGCACTGGCTTTAATGCAAGAGGTTTACAGTGGCCATTTATGCATGGGAGGTTTTTCCTTAGATTTGCTGCTCTCTAGATGCACCCTTTTCCCATCCAAATTCTCAAAACTCAACCATCAGCCCCCAAGAAGAGTTTTGAGAATTAGGATTGGGAAAATGTGCATCTAGGGAGCAGCAAATCCAAGGCACACCTTGGATCCAAGGCACACCTCTTGGCACATGGATGCAATTCCTGCCCCCCCCCCCATCCTGTCTTTCATTAAAGGGCAATGGGTTCCACACCTATAGAAAATAGAGGGAAGCTTTGAGGAAAGCGCTGCCTTGCCCCCCCCAATTTAGAATCTGACTGTTCCAAAAGCAGAACAGAGCGAGGGTGGAAGAAAAATGGAGGAGACCAGAGGGACTGGTGGTTGTTTTTTGCGCTGGGGCTGGTGAACTGCACGACGTAATCTGCTGGGTGGAGTTGGGGCGGAGTTGGGGGCAGGCATAAACAATGAGCCTGTTGGAAGGGGAGGCCTCCTGCAAAAGGGACAGACCAAACCGTTGTCAAATACAGCGTGCTTTGCTCCCATGAAAAACCAAAACTACAGATAATTGATGGGGATAAATCGCCACCATGAAAAAAACATTTAAATCGGGGTTTTTATTGGTTCATGGCAAAAGAGAAGCAAAATCTACCGTGAAAAATGCCCCACTGGCATTGAAGCTCCTCCCCAAACCCTGTCCTCCTCAGGCTTCGCCCCAAAAATCTCCAGGTATTTCCCAACTCGGAGCTGGCAACCCTAGACTACTGGACTCAAATTTTGTTCTCCTAGTCCTGGAAGTCCCAGGCTAGCCTGAAAGCCAGGCTAGCCTGATCTCGCTGACTTCATGGTAGATGCTCTTTTATTTGGGCAAGAACTCTATGGTAGAAGCCATTTTTCACTGGCAAACCACCTCTGTTAGTCTCTTGCCTTGAAAACCCCATAAGTGGTTGCCATAAGTTGGCTGAGACTTGATAGCACTTTGCATACACACACACACACACAGAGAGAGAGAGAGAAGCCAACATCAGAAATATGATGATGCCACGTTGATGGCGACCAAGGCTGAGGCCTCAATTTATTGCTGTTAAGTCCCCCGCTGAAACAACTGAATGGCGCCGGGAGGCGGCCCAAAGTGGACAATTCCCCACCCTGGCCGGGGCCTGGCAACCCTAGATTTGAGACCCACAGTAGCAGCGTTGATAATGGACAGTGCTAGGGGATATGGAGCAGCCAGAGGCAGAGACAGGAACGTCTCCATAGCCCAGCAAGCAGAGCGCCTCCCCTTCCCTGCTGCCGGGGCTGCTGCCTCCGTCCCTGAGCCGTTTTCAAACCTCCTCCGCCTGCAGAAGATCACCCGGCCCAGCCCAGGCGCTCTCTGGTTGGCTTTCAGGATCAGTATTTTTGCAAGAAGACAATCCCAGCTTTAAAATGGTGGCAGGCATATTTGGTCGAGCCCTTAGGTTACTTGAACATTAAGTTATCAATCATGTTAATGCATTGATATAGATAGCAAACTGAAAAATGCATCCTGGTATATGAACAACTAAAAACAAACAAACCCATGTCTAATGTTGCTATTATGCTTTGGGCTCAATAAGGCTCAATAAGGCTGATTTATCACATCATTTTTGGACTAAAACGGGCCAACCCAGAGCGGTTGGGACACAACCCGACAACCGCCAGAGGCTGGCGCCTTTTCCACAGCTCAGTTGGCCAGTGGGTGCGTTAAATGATGCAAAAATTACATAGTCGGATCCTACTTACAGCAACAAGCAGTCAAACTATATAGAGTAGTATAAACCATTGTCCCTAACCCTTTGTCCAAGTATCTTTTTCACCTGTTTTGTTACAGTACAGACCTATTACCTGTGTAGAAAAGCCCTCCTGAATAATTCCGTTTTCAGAGTTTGTGAAAAGCAGGAAGTACATATGTTAACATGGAGCAGATGTTTACATTGCCTTTTAGTTCTGCACTATTGCTTTGTGCATTGGATGTCTTATGCTGTATGAGTACATTATGCTGTATGAGTGCATTACTTTTATTAAGTAAATAAAATGAAATACAGTACAAGAAGCTTATATACAAATCACTTAAATACACATTTACCCTGTTCAAACAAGCATAGGAGACAAATGTTTAAGAAAGGAATTACTCTGATTTAAAGAAATGGTTCACAATTACATAAATCAATTGTTAATTGCATTTTCCTGACCTGAGCCAGTCATTAAAGGGGGGGGGGGTTCCATCTTATTGAAAAATATGGGATCTTAACTGTCCATCTCTCAGCTATATTAATGACTCATTTAACTTTGATAACTTCGCTATCAATAGCTCTAACAGCCACGTTTACACCCCCTAAATGTTTTCTGTTTTTCCAAGATGTCCAGGAGCAGGCAGGGAAGCCTGCCCCATCTCAGTCACTGCCCCCACTTACCATGGTGAGGTCCCGCACTGGGCCGCCCCAGGGGTCCAATGGGGGGGCAACCCAGAGCGATGGGGACACAGCCCGACGACAGCCAGAGGCTGGCGCCTTCCCCATGGCTCAGCTGGAGGCACGGCTGCGTCGATCACACCTCTGCAGCCCAGCAAGGACGCTCAGGCGAGGCATAAGGAGGGCCCAACCCAGCCAGGGAGCTGATTGGCCAGGAGTGGATGAGGAGGCGGTGTCCCTGCTAGCGAGAGGTGGAAGAAGGCTCTCAGGGCTGATTGGCCCAAGAAATAGGGGGTGGAGCATGTAGAGGCTGTGAGGGACTATTTAAATAGGGCTGCCAGGTCCCCCTTTGGGGGGGCGGAGCCTGAGGAGGGCGGGGTTTTGGCTGGGGAGGGACTTCAACACCATAGAGTCCAATTGCCAAAGCGGCCATTTTCTCCAGGGGAACTGATCTCTGTACTCTGGAGCTGAGGTGTGATTCCTTGAGATCTCCAGGCCCCACCTGGAGGTTGGCAACCCTATGAGTTTGCCTCCAGCTGAGGACCAGGAGCAGGCTCCAGCTGCTGGGCTCAGCTCCTCCCTTCTCCGCTCCCGTACCCCACTCTGCCGCGCCAAGTCCCCCCCCCGCTTCTCCAGCCCCACTACCCTGAGCCAGCCCTGTGCCACCCAAGCCTCCCCCACGATGTTTAGCCAGCACTCTTTGAGGTGCTGTTGAAAACCGATTATCATATTCTGATTGGCAGGTGGAACAGCCAATTCTCTTAGGCCTAATAACAAACATTTTGGGCGATCTGTAGAGTTGCCAACCTTCAGATGGGTTTAAACAATCACAGCACACAGGCTCAAAAGTTTAACAACGTTTACTAACAATAATGTGACTGCACTATGAAAAACATTTGAATAGTACAAAGTACAGAAAATCTCAATACAGAATGTATAAATGGAAATAATATCGAGGGAGTGGATTTCTCCTTTTCAGTTTCCTTTATGAAGACATCACCAGGGCCGTGTCCGCACTTACCATTTGCGGCGCCGGCTTCCGCGGGCTTTCCTTGCAACTCACCCAAAGGATTCCCAGGACGTCTCCAGAGCGCAGTTTCTCCGCAATAAGAGGATCCGCTGATAAGGCGAGTTAAAAAAATAAAGCGTCCTCCACACTCGGTGCCTTGAAGTGGGAACATGCAATGCGTCCTCAATCCTGCTGCCAGCCAACCCCTGCACTCCCCCCGCCTCCCTTACTAAAGCTGAACCAATCGCTGTCTTTGCTTGGAGCGCCAACTGGGCATGCCTGGGAGCGTGCCGGTCTGGGGATTTTCAAGTGCAGCGGGGAAAGGAGGCGCGGTGGGAACAGGAATTTAAAGGTGGTCTCGATTCTTGTGTATTGGATGCGGGTGAATTGCAAGGTAAGTTGCTAGTGCGTCAACGGGCCAGGTTACTTCACCGGGAGAGGTCGAGATTCCTCCTTAATCATGCAATATTTTAATGGGTGCAATTCGCATTTGAAAGAAAAAAAAGACAAAAGACCAACTGATGAAGCAAGCTTTATGGCGAAATGAACACCAAACTGGAGGTGCCATTTTGTTTGTCCATTGTTGTTTGTTCAAGATTGGACATTGTTCTTTACTTACAATTTGGACTGTGCCTGATTAGTCACAGTTAGTCACAGTTCTCTCCGAACTCTCTCAGCCTCAACTACCTCACAAGGTGTCTGTTGTGGGGAGAGGAAGGCAAAGTGATTGTAAGCCACTTTGAGACTCTTTAATGGTAGACAAAATTGAGGTTTAAAAACCAACTCTCCTCCTCCTCCTCCTCAAAATGGCTGCTGCACAATGTCTGCTGTAGGAGGTGGAGCCAGTCACAAAATGGCTGCCACAGCTTTCCTTCAGTTACACAATGAAGAAGATCCTTGTGTTGTGGTGGTAGCTACTGCCAAAGCAACATGTTTAAAAATCACAGTTATTCAAATCTCCCATGGTCCATCACCTTGCTGGCCAACAGCCCCACCTGGCCTTGCCCAATTTCTAAAAACACTTGGTAGGCACCAGGAAAGGTGTCAACAGGAACCATAGTGCCCGCAGGCACCATGTTGGGGACTCCTGTGCTAATTATTTATTCAGCTGTGCCAAAATTTGTTATTTTAAATTCAGCATTATATATGAAAGACTGTAAAGGTGAAATCAGTGAACATATATGTTTCGTAACTGTGACCCAAATTTTCAGGACTTCTTCTTTATATATATATTTTGATAAATGAAGCAATCTTAATATTCCAGAGAGATCTTACAACTTCCCTGTGCGATTATGTACCATGGCATTGATTTGTCTACATGCAACCATTTATAGATGCTTTTAAAAATTGTAGCTTGATAATACTTTAAGATATTCGGACATGTTAAAACTTCTCAGTTTTTATCTTTTTGTACTACTTCCAGAGAGAGTTTTTTATATGCCCATATAAATTTAAGTAAATCAAATTGCCAAGATTTAATAATTCACTTTGACAATATAATAGGCAGGTTTTCAAATAAGGAAAGTAACTTTGGCATTACCACTGTTTTTACTGTGTCAATTCTCCCAAACTTTGAGAGCTGTGAGTTGAATTATCTATACCCTTTATACTTGGTACTATAATTTTTGATAATAATCTTCATACCTGTTGTTTAGGTTGGATGACAAACATATTGAACATCAGATGCTGACAACCATGCCAGTTCACATTTATTCCTACCAACTCTATTTTGTCTCTATTTAGTTTATATCCAGCAAGTTGGCTGTAATTTACAAAAACACTTAACACCGTGGGTACAGAGAAGAAGAGTTGGTTTTTATATCCCACTTTTCTCTACCGTAAGGAGTCTCAAAGTGGCTTACAATGGCCTTCCCTCCCCACCCCCAACAGGCACCTTGTGAGTAGAGATGCCAGCCCTAGGTTGAGAAATACCTGGAGATTTTGAGGGTGGAGCCTGAGGAGGGTGGAGTTTAGGGAAGGGAGGGACTTCAATGGGGTATAATGCCATAGAGTCCACCTTCCTAAGTGGCCATTTTCTCCAGGTGAACTGATCTCTATCATCTGGAGATCAATTGAAATAGCGGGAGATCTCCAGCCACCACCTGGAGGTTAAACCAAGAGACAGCAGTTCTGACTCTAATGTGCTTACAATAAAGATGCTGTATAGTCACTACTAAACTTCACTTTATATGCATATCAAAAATGTTTCTTTTTATAGATTGAGAAATATAATACAAAACAACGATGTATACAATAGTTTACAGTGCTTTCCTGCTCAACTTGGCAAAGTGCAATAGAGAAGATGCTCCAGAAACACGGCCTCTCTTCTCAAGCCATATTGCCATTGGGACACCAAAAAGCCAAGGAAACGATCAAACAGAGACTCTTGGACCATGCCCTTCAATCAGATAGGGCTCAGATTCATAAATATTCACCCATCTTGCAATACATCAAATCTTTCCACCCTGCAGACTACCTTGGATTCCTGGAAGTATCCAAATATCGAAGGGCCTTTACTCTTGCGCGTTTCAACACCTTACCAATGTCAGCTCTGGATCACCAGCTGAATCCCACAAACGAACTCCTAGGCAGGTTTTCCATAGAAAGATGTTTATTGAGAAATAAGCACAGTGGTAAGCAGAAAGTGACTTGGGGAATAAGCAATGACACTAATGGGGAAATGCTGAGGGTGCAGGGAATATAAAGAAAAGCAAACTTTCAGAACGGCTCTTGGTTGCCACAGCAAACCCCCCCCCCCCGTTCCCTGTTCTCAGGGTCGTTCCCAGGGCAGAGCCAGCGCAAGATATAATATCAGTACAGAGAATAACATTGTGACCTTGAGGCTAACCACCTGGCCAGCGGTATCTCCTTACTCCCTTCCACCAACGACTATGCCCTTGCAAAACAGAGAAAGTGGAAACAATAGAACATGATCTGCTGCAATGTCCCTTCTACAACGACATAAGACAGCAGTACATTCTCCCCATATTGTCATCCTTTCCTGGGAGATTGGAAGAAGCTAAAGTTTCCCTTCTCTTAGCAGACTCCTCTTGGGAGATAACCATTCAAGTAGCCAAATTCTGCCTCCGGTCTAGTGGGATTCGTAAACGGTTAACTGAAAACGTTCCCCATGGAAGATCTTTCCTCCTCTTCTTCAAATCATCCCTCCCAGAATCATCAACTTTTATTATTTTATTTTATTATTTTAACCTAACTTTGATTTTTATCCAGAGCTGATTTTGTATCGAAATAAAACTTGATTGATTGATACAGTGCTTTCAAAGTCACCCAGAATAAGACTATAGTCCAGATAACACCAGTATCCTCTCCTGTAGGTAGTTAATCCAGTAGATCACAATTTCCCCAGAGCTGTGTTCTGTAGTTGCTGGACCTTCATACGTGGTTCAATGAACCTCTGATGGAAAAATGTGGTTCCTGTGAACCTTTCACTGGGACAGGGATCCGGTATTCGCCTGTTTCGATAGGTTCTTCATCAGGATTCAACAAGGACTGCAGTGTAGCAAGTTCACCTGCTGAGTGGAATGTGAAACTCAGGGTACCCTTCTGAGAACCAATCTTACTTTCCTAATAATGGAACTAATTAAAATTGGATTATACTAGAGGTGGTTCCAGTTATAAATTGAGAGGAGACTTTGTACAGTCATGTATTGAATTGAAGAGGGACTGAGGATCAATCGGAAACAGCTGTATCCCCTTCTTTTCTTGACATTTGGAACCTGCTTTTTCTCTTGTACCTGGCTGAAGGACATCTGAAAATAAGAAGATTCACTACTACATATACTCTTACAGGCTTTTGTACCAATATTGGACTTTTATAACACATGCAAGCCCATTTGGGGATAGTAATCTTGTGTTATTTACTTGGCTATTTATGAGGACAGATATATAGTTGCACTGTCATTGGTCCTGTTGTTTATGTTATGTAGCTTGTATCATATTATATTTAGCACTTTGTGGTATACTTTCACTCCTGTGTTTGCTTCCTTACATTCTGTACTTACACAGTGGTGTCCCTTTTGAGTAACGTCCAGGTACTAGCTGGAGATCTCCTGCTATTACAACTGATCTCCAGCCTATAGAGATCAGTTCACCTGGATAAAATGGCTGCTTTGGCAATTGGAATATATGGCATTAAGATCCCTCCCCTCCCCAAACACCGCCCTCCTCAGGCTCTGCCCCAAAAACCTCCCACCAGTGGTGCTGAGGGACCTGGCAACCCTATATAAGTGACACAATGTCGACTTCCTCGCTTCTTTGCTTGAATCTAATGCAGGATCCACTCTTAAACTTCATGTTGGAAACTGTGAGTATAAGAAGCAAATGTATTGCAATTCTAATTGTTCCCCAGCTATGTGATTAGCCGTTGCTAGGATGGTAAGCTTATTAAGTCAATGAATTCATATGCATACGTAATGGTTAATATTAATTGACTGTAATTCTGTGAAGTATATTATAATGCAGAACAAATTGTTCTTTAAATGATCCATGGAAAGTACGAGGAGGGCTCAATAAAAATAGTTCATTTTAATCTGTTAAAGCAAACGTTTTGGGGCTACATTGCAGAAGTTAATAGTTTCAACTTTTTTCTTGCATGATATGCTTGGAATTGGAATTGCTTGAATTAAATCAAATTCTGAATTTGCCATCCACCGTCCACTGCAGGAAAATGATCTGCTTGTGTTTTAAAGAAATCACAGCCGTCCAGGGACCAACCTGATAGCTGGGGTGCCAACTAGGGCTGTTGAATTAAAAAAAATTCGGTATAGTTCGGATTCGGCTGAATTCAGCCCGTTTAGATTCGGGATATGCTGAAGTCTGAACTCCCCCACTTCGGGTCCGTGCAATTCGGCGGGAATTCAAAGTTCGGGAAAAAAATTCGGCCGAATAAAGCCATTAAAAACACAATCGCGCCTTTCCACGGCTCTGGGGGGGCATTTTTGGGGGTAAAGGTCCCAAACTTTCAGAGGAGCTTCAAAGGACGCTTCTTGAAAGACCCCCCAAGTTTTGTAAAGATTGGGTCAGGGGGGGCTGAGATATGGGCCCCGAAAGGGGTCCCCCCACCCTTAATGTGTATCTCCAAGCAGAGCTTGCCGCCCACGCACAAAGCTCCCAGCCCCGACAAACAGCTGAGAGCAAGGGCGGGGCAGGTGTGAAAAAATTTGCAAAGCAATACAACTGCAAAGCAACACAAGCACGCAATGCAACACCTTTGCAACAGTGCAAAGCAACACCTGACACCTGGGAGTTTGCAAACCATGGAAAGGGACAGAGGCAGCTAGCAATGCATAATGAGCAGGAAGGGGTGGAATTTCTCCTTTTGCATTGGACTTGGGACCAGGCAGATGCATTCTTTAAGTCACCATTTGAAAACCAGTTTTGAGCAAGCATCAAAATAACCTAACTGATCTTATGAATGAGGGAAAACCTGAAGACACAAAACTGAAGCCCCCCCTCAAACCAGGGAGAGAGAGACTGGAGGGGGAACACACACCCCAGGCAGAACCGGCAAAAGCCCCCTTTGGCTCCCCCCCACCCAAAGAAACTGCTCCCTCCCCACACACACACAGACTCTGCTTCCCCCCCCACACACACAGAGAAAGGAAAAATTATAGATTAAAGCCCCCAAAGGAGTCTTACTGTGGCTGTCTTCTGTTCCATCAGGAGGGGCTGGAAGGCTGGGTAATCCAATATGATTCCATTTGTATCCAATATGAGATCCATATGTATGCATCTCTCAAGGGTGATCCATTCATCCCAATAGGGAAAAGGGGAAAGCCCATATCTCGGCCCCCCCTGACCCAATGTTTACAAAACTTGGGTGGTCTCTTAAGAAGCCTTGTCTGAAGCTCCGCTGAAAGTTTGGGGTCGGCTCACCCAAAAATGCACCCCCTGCAGCCACGGAAAGAGAAAAGGGGAAGCTGATATTTCTGCCCCCACTGAACCCATCTTTACAAAACTTGGGTGGTCTCTTAAGAAGGCTTGTCTGAATCTCCGCTGAAAGTTTGGGGGCTGCAGCCCCAAAAAAACGCTCCCTGCAGCCACGGAAATGGAAAAGGGGGGAGAGGAAAAAGGGGTGGAGCCCATATCTCGGGACCCCCTGACCCAATGTTTACAAAACTTGGGGGGTCTCTTAAGAAGGCTCATCTGAAGCTCCGTTGAAAGTTTGGGGTCTGTACCACCAAAAATGCGCCCCCTGCAGCCATGGAAAGAAAAAGGGGGGAGCCCATATATCGGGACCCCCTGACCCAATGTTTACAAAACTTGGGTGGTCTCTTAAGAAGGCTTGTCTGAATCTCCGCTGAAAGTTTGGGGTCTGTACCCTCAAAAATGCACCCCCTGCAGCCACGGAAAGGAGTGAATGTGCACAAGCACCCCCCCACACACACACGAGGATTTCCCTCTCTCTCTCTCTCTCCCCGGCCAGGCCGCACATCAGCTGATTCCTCCAGTACTCAATCCTGACTGATTGGGCAGAAGAAGACCCAGCTTGGCCACCGATTGGCCGGGGGAGGAGAATGCTGCTTACTGACGGTTATGCTGCTTACTGACGCCCCGAATTTGCCGGATTTATTCGTGAACTCCCGAACTCGCTGAATTCGGCTCCCCGGTTGCCCGCCAGTTTTGAGTTCAGTTCGTCCCGAACTAAAAACCGCCAAATCAAGGGAAATTCGGCTGATTTTCAGTTCGGGCCGAACCGAATCAACAGCCCTAGTGCCAACCTCCAGGTGGGGCCTGGAGATCTCCTGGAATTACAACTGATCTCCAGATGATGAAGATCAGTTCCCCTGCAGGAAATGGCTGCTTTGGAGGGTGGACTCCATGGTATTACATCCCTTCTCTGCATCCTCCCTCCCACAAAACCTGTCGTGCCCACCCTCAGATCTCCAGGAATTTTCCAGCTTGGACTTGGCAACACTATCCACAGCCACTTAGTCCACTGTTTGATAATAGTGAGGGGGAATGACTGTGCTCCCCAAAGGTATGGAACGGTATCATCTCTTCTAAGATATACCCAGAAAAGCTGTAATGGCAGCTTGGGCTTGGCGGTGGGGGGTGGGGCAGGTGGCGGGTTCAAGCCTTTAGTATGGCCAGATCCCCCTTTATAGAAACTCCCTTTTTGGCATCATCATGACCACACACATGCCATCCCACTTCCCTTGTATCTCACATACATGGAAACACTCACAAATCATTGGTGTTTAATGGTAAGACTTTCTTGCACAGCTATTCTGCCCCCCCACCCCCGGCAGTCAAGGCATGGTTGAAGCCACCATTTGTTGCACCTTGTATAGGGTTCGCCAGTTCCCCCCTCTCCTCTGGTGGGAGGCTTTTTGGGCAGGGCTGTGGCGACAATCCTGCACGTGCAGCTGTGCACAACGCGTTTATGCCCTGTGCTAGATTGTCCTGCCGTGATGTGGTGCTCCTGGGGTAGGGTTGCCAACTGCCAGGTAGTAGCCGGAGATCTCCTGCTAATTCAACTGATCTCCAGCCGATAGAGATCAGATCACCTGGAGAAAAATGGCCGCTTTGGCAATTGAACTCTATGGCATTGAAGTCCCTCCCCTCCCCAAACCCCACCCTCTTCAGGCTCCACCCCCAAAATCTCCCGCTGGTGGCAAAGAGGGACCTGGCAACCCTATCCTGGGGGTAAATCCGAAAGTGACGTAATTGTATCGGGTGTTGCTTTGCGTGTGCACGATCCCAGCTCCAAGCAACCTGGCAACCCTAACCTTGTATAATCACACCGGGTCTTTCAGACTTTAACAATACAATCCTAAGAACTCTTTCCTGAGAGTGAGCCTTATTGAATTGACCTTAGTAGGCTTCTGAGAGGACCTGCTTAAGATTTATTCTAAATGGCCAGCAGAATTATGCCTAGGGTTGCCAAACACCAGGTTACAACTAATCTCCCGGCTACAGAGATCAGCTCTTGCTGGAGAAAATGGCTGCTTTGGAGGGTAGAGTCTATGGCATTATAACCTGCTGTGGTCCCTCCCCTTCTCAAATCCTGCCCTCCCCAGGCTCCGCCTCGAAAATCTCCAGGTATTTCCCAACCCAGAGCTGGCAACCCTAATTACAGCCGTGATTCTGGAATAGGTTATCCTTTGTACATTCAGGTGGGAGGTTGCTGGGTAAAAGGCGGCTTCCCCTTTGGCTTCTGGACTCTGGCTTTGTCCAGCCTTACAAGTAATGCTCATTTTCTTGCAATTAATGCTCCATTTCCTAAATGCAATTTCAGAAGAAGATGATATTTGGACAGGAACTTTTCAAGGCTGTCAGGCTGTTATCTCGGTTTAGATGTTTCCTCTCGTTCCTTTGCTGAACCGTCCAGACTTCAAGGACGGCTCCACATACCAAAGCCTGGGAACGCCACTCCTGGGAAATAGTGCTCTGTTTATGCTTTGTAATCTCCCGCCGTTTCTATGCCTTATATTTCCAACTAACGAGCAAGACAACTCATAGCTGTCATCTTATCCTCAATGCACTGTATTGCCTATTTGACCAGTAAAAGCCATCTTCTTGGAATCTAATTGTCTCTGTGGTGATTTCTGGTTCTTTGGGTCAAGAGCTCACATTATGACAGCTATCTCCAACTCTTCCTCATCGATTCCCTAGTCAGGCTGGAGCCCTGGAGGGTTCGCCTGCCACTCGGATGGGAGCTAGGAGGGCGCTCTCCGAGTGAACCGTGACTACTACTTCTTGGAACCCTGGAGTCCTCATTTGAGGATCCTACCCTTCTACAGGACATAGTCGCTGAACTCTTTAGGATTAATTTAGAGGTTTGCCGCTTGAGGGGACTGGTCCAGACACAGTGGCAATCTCTAGTGAGAGTTCTCTGGATGTTAACGTCGGAGGATACTAATACTCGTTTAGACCTCCAGGATTTTGATCAGTTGCTGGATGATGCCCGGCTGGCAACTGAGGACTTACAAGTACTAACCGGATTATTGGATAAGCTTATTGCCCGGGAGACTCTCCCATCCACGGCTCTAACGCGTCCTATCGTCTTGGGGAATGCGTTCTGACATTGACTCTTTTATTTGCAGCTGTCCCGTTTGCGCCACAGTCAAACGATCTCAAGGCAAGCCCCCAGGACTACTGCAACCACTTGAAATACCCAGCAAACCCTAGGAAGTGATTGCTATGGATTTTATGACGGATCTCCCTCTCAGCGGGGGAAAAACTGTATTATGGGTTATCACTGACTTATTTTCTAAGCAAATACATTTGGTTCCATGTGCGGGGATCCCCTCCGCTCAGAAGTTAGCCCGCCTCTTCGTGTCACATGTCTTTAGACTACATTCGTTTCCGCGCAAAATAATCTGCGACCGCGGAAGTAGTTTCGTTGCTAAGTTTTGGAAAGCTTTTCTCAAATTGGTGGGGGTGGAGCAGGGGTTGTCTAGTGCATACCATCCCCAAACGGATGGTCAAACCGAACGTGTTAATGCTGTACTTGAATGTTATTTGCGCTGTTATGTCAACTACCACCAAGATGACTGGGTAGAACTGTTGCCTTTTGCGGAATATGCTTACAATAATGCTGTACATCAGTCCACAGGTTTCAGCCCGTTCTATGCGGTGTATGGACAGGACTTCGGTCCTATCACCCCAATGGAAGGTTTGGAAGGGGAGGGGGATGCCGACATTGCCTCTTGGGCACACACCCTCCGCACCACATGGCCCTGGCTGGTTAGCAACCTTGACCGAGCCAAGCGCAAATACAAGGCGCAGGCTGACAAGCATCGGTCCCCCGGTGGGGACCTGCAAGTGGGTAACCTGGTATACCTTTCCACCAAGAACCTGCGTTCCACCCATCCATGCCATAAGCTCAACGCTAAGTACATTGGCCCATTTCACATCATTCGCATCATAAATCCTGTCACGGTGGAACTGTCTCTCCCCAAAACCCTGAGGCATGTGCACCCCGTTTTCCACATCAGCCTTCTAAAGCCCCATGTTGCTTCCCCGCAATGGCATCCGGAACCGCCTCCTGAACAGCCCATAATGGGGGGGGGAGAACATTTCGAAGTCTCCAAAATCCTGGATTCCCGCATACACCATGGGGTCTTGCAATACTTGGTCCGCTGGAAACACTTCCCCCCTGCCTATGACGAATGGGTTCGCGCACGGGATGTCTCCGCCCCCAAACTCGTCAACGCCTTTCACAATACCTACCCAGACAGACCAGCCCCCTTGCTGGATGGGAGGGGGCCTTAAGGGGAGCAGGATGTCAGGCTGTTATCTCGGTTTAGATGTTTCCTCTCGTTCCTTTGCTGAACCATCCAGACTTCAAGGACGGCTCCACATACCAAAGCCTGGGAACGCCACTCCTGGGAAATAGTGCTCTGTTTATGCTTTGTAATCTCCCGCTGTTTCTATGCCTTATATTTCCAACTAACGAGCAAGACAACTCATAGCTGTCATCTTATCCTCAATGCACTGATTGCCTATTTGACCAGTAAAAGCCATCTGCTTGGAATCTAATTGTCTCTGTGGTGATTTCTGGTTCTTTGGGTCAAGAGCTCACAGAGGAGCATACTCAGTTCTCCGTTTTCCTTTTTAATTTTTTTAAAAATTTACCTTATATCTAACACCCACATCACATTAAAAACAATAATTATATATTTTTTAAAAAAATCAGTCACCAAGCCAAGTGTAAAGGTCCCCTGTGCAAGCACTAGGTCATTCCTGACCCATGGGGTGACGTCACATCCCGACGTTTTCTAGGCAGACTTTGTTTAAAGGGTGGTTTGCCAGTGCTTTCCCCAGTCATTCCCCAATACCTAAAATCTCAGAAAGGAGGCCAATATTTTTTTTTTAAAAATGATTCTTTCAGCTGTCTGTCTCTCAAATATACAAGTTCTGTCAACCTAGTTAATTTTGCCTAATACCATACCTTGTGAATCCGAAATGTAATAGTCATCGTTTTAGTATTCCTCCAATTTTTTGCCAGCAGGGCCTTGGCAGCCCTATAAATTAGTATGATGTTTTTGTTCCACTTTATGTTAATATTACAGGAGTCCCCAACCTTTATGAGTCTGCAGGCACATTTGGAATTCTGACACAACATGGTGGTTGCAGCAACAAAATGGCCGCCACAAGAGGCGGAGCCAGCCATCAAAAGGATCTCCACAGCTTATCTTCAGTCACACAGCGCAGATCCTTGTGTGTGTGTGTGTGTGTGTGTGAAGTGCCATCAAGTCAAACCTGATTAATGGTGACCCCATAGGGTTTTCTAAGCAGGTGATGAAGCAGAGGTGGTTTGCCATTGCCTTCCTCTGCAGTGTCTTCCTTGGTAGTCTCCCATCTAAGTATTGACCCAGCTTAGCTTCCAAGATCTGACAAGATCAGGCTGTATTATACTATTCCACATCCCACACCCATATTCATAACAACAAATCAAAATTTGCAATAAGGAAAGTAAAGGATTTAGTCACTGCTAACCTGACATCATAAACTGGTTATATATTTTTCATTCTCTTTTTTCTCTCTCCTGGTTTTCTCTAAACATACAGGCACAGGGTTCTGTGCAAATGGTAAACCAAATTGCCTTGTGTAATTCCAGGAATATTTAGAGGTGCTTCCAAAGCATTATTAAATATACAAGACTCTTTCAGTTTACTTGTTAGTTCTTTCAAAACATTTCCCTGCTTTAACCACAAAATCTCCATATAAAATTGTTCTAACTTTCCATAATTTCCCACAGCAAAACTGCTGCATGATCCAATAAGATTTTTATTCTATTTGAACGTCAGAAATAAAATGGATTAATCTGAGTGTGATAAATAATAAATCTACCCTTAAATAGCTCTGATGGGGATTGTGAAAAAAAGTATAATATTTTCTATGTGGATTAAATATTCTATTAAATATAATCTGTTCCAGCAGCCTGATTAGCAGCCAGTTTTGGCCAAGCATGTTAGATCTTGGAAGCTAAGTAGGGCTGGCCCTGGTTCGTGTTTGGATGGGAGACCACCAAGGAAGACCGGGGCTGCTATGCAGAGGAAGGCAAACCACCTCTGAACATCTCTTGCCTGGAATGCCCTGTGGATAGGGTTGCCATGAGTTGGTGGTATTCTTCTTATACTCTATTCCACTATGGAAAATACTAGGTAGCAAAATTAGAAGGGCTTCTACTAGCACTTAAACAATCTAATTCTAAATCCATCAATCCATTAAAGACCCCACCTAATTTCGCCTTCTGCATAGTCATTTCATATGGTAAAAAAATCTTCACCTCCCACAGCAGCCCTTCTGTGGCCGTGCCCATCACCCTGTGTCAGAATTCCCAAGGTGCCCACAGCCAGCATGGCTTTGATAAAGTTCCTCATTTTCCCCTACCTGGGACGGCAGCAACAGCACGTGCAGGGAGCTAGAGAGGATGTTGTCTAGTATATGGCAGGTCTTCTAGAGTTCCAACCTCTAAGGGGGCTGGGAGGTCTCCCAGAATTACAACTGTTCTCCAGGCTACAGAGGCCAGTTTCCCTGGAGAAAATATAGGGTTGCCAGATCCCTCTTCGTAATCGGTGGGAGGTGTTTGGGGCGGAGCCTGAGGAGGGCGGGGTTTGGGGAGGGGAGGGACTTCAATGCCATAGAGTCCAATTGCCAAAGCAGCCATTTTCTCCAGATTAACTGATCTCTATCAGCTGGAGGTCAGTTGTCATAGCAGGAGATCTCCAGCTAGTGCCTGGAGGTTGGCAACCCTAAGAAAACTGCAGCTTTGGAGGGTGGTCTCCATGGCATTGTACCCCACTGCAGTCCCCCCCCCAAACTCCACACTCCAGAGGTACAAACCCAAATCTCCAGGAATTTCACAGCCTGGTGTTGGCAACCGTAGATGGTTCAGAAGGGTGGATCGCCAAGTACTCAGGCCTGTTTCAGGGACACACCCTGGTCTGTCATTTTTTATGCACCAAATCAGAAATTTGCCAGGCAGCCCTTCGAGTGGGAAAAGGGAGCTGACAGAGCCAGAGCGACGTCGCGCACCTACATCGGCATGCAAGACCTGTTCGTGTCCCTCATTTTGTGTGTTCATAACCATCTCAAGTAACACCCAGATGAAGGGAATGACGGATGGTGAGATTAATCCAAGCTTTGAACGGGAAGAAATGATTGAGACAACGGAGGTTTGGGGAGGAGCAGAAAGATGGAAAGAACAGATATGAAGGGAACACTTTGAAATTGGACTTTAATACCCCGTGCGCAGATGAGTACAGTGCGCGTGAAAATCCATTTATCATGAGGCTCTGCAGTTTATCACAGCGCTTCACAATGTGTTGCATGAACACCCCTCGCTACCAGCGATGTGGTAATGATAACCATGTAATAAATTGCAGGGCAATAGGAGAAATTACATTTATCATGAATCTCTGACTGGTTCAACCCGCACCAGCCACGAATCCATCGCTCCCAAGAGCACATCTGGCATTGCGAACAGCCCTAAAAAAAAATCACTCACGGGGCGTTTTCCCTCTTTCTCTTCTTCACAGAAACGTAAGTAGCCTTTCACAGAAAGTTGGAGCTCCTTGGCCGAAGGGACTTCCCTCTGGACGCCAGACACTGCTGATCTGGCTGGGTCCTGCAAATCAGGAAGGGAACTTCTGTCTTCCTGACCTTGAGAAACCCTTTGGCAAGGCTACCCTTAGGGTTGCCAACCTCCAGGTGGAGCCTGGCGATCTGCCAGCACTACAACTGATCTCCAAACGACAGGCGTAAGTTCCCCTGAGAAAATGGCTGCTTTGCAAAGGGGACTCTACCACCATTTATGAATGGCTGTTTATGAATGGCTGTTTTACTACTTCGTAGCTTTGCTTTGATTATGCTTGCATTTTCCAACCGTCAGAAGGTTGCCTCGCTCTCCCCACATGTTTCTGTGTGTTTTGCCCCCATTTTCTGGAGTAGTGCTTAGTAGGGTTGCCAACTGCCAGGTAGTAGCAGAAGATCTCCTGCTAATTCAACTGCTCTCCAGCCGATAGAGATCAGTTCACCTGGAGAAAAATGGCCGCTTTGGCAATTGAATTCCATGACACTGAAGCCCCGCCCCTCCCCAAACCCCGCCCTCCTCAGGCTCCGCCCCAAAACATCCCGCTGATAGCGAAGAGGGACCTGGCGACCCTAGTGTTTAGCCAGCTTCCAGGAAACGTGGGGGAAATGCATGGAAGCGTGCAGGGAGAGCGAGGCAACCTCTGACGGTTGGAAAATGCACGCATAATCGAAGCAGAGCCCAGAGGAAGTCGGCAGGATGGCTGCAAGCAAAGCCATGCCTAAATGGCCTATGGCATTATACCCTCCTGAGGGCCCTCCTCAAACTCTGCCCTACCCAGGCTCCACCCCAAAATCTCCAGGAATTTCCTAACCTGGAGTTGGCAACCCTTCTCTTTACTGCTGGAGCCTGGTTCTAAGCCGTGTGTGGTCCCTGAACCTAAGAGGTCAATTGGCTCAGCTTTATTCAAGGGTGTTTTAAGGCCCCAATCCAGACAGGCATCCCTTGGCCTACAACTTTTTCAGCTCCTTGCCTCTTCTTTTCCTGCATCTTTATTTCTTCTCCATCTTTCCCCTAAGACTTTCTGCCTGACCCTTTTCGGGGGTCACGTGTGGCCGAGTCAGCCAATTGCTGCTGAAGGTTTTACTCCCACCAGACCCTTCAATGCACTACATTGTAAACTGCTGAAGATTTTAATACTTTTTGGGTTTCTTCTCTTGTTGCTGTCCAGAGTGGTTCAAGAGCATAGTTCAATTGTGGAACTCCCTGCTCCAGGATGTGGTGATGGCTGCCAGCTTGGAGGGCTTTAAGAGGGGAGTGGACATATTCATGGAGGAAAGGGGTATTCATGGCTGTTAGTTAGAATGGATACTAGTCATGCTGCATACCTATTCTCTCTAGTATCAGAGGAGCATGCCTATTATATTAGGTGCTGCGAAACACAGGCAGGATGGTGCTGCTGCAGTCGTCTTGCTTGTGGGCTTCCTAGAGGCACCTGGTTGGGCCGATGTGTGAACAGACTGCAGGACTTGAGGGACCTTGGTCTGATCCAGTTTGGCTTTTCTTATGTTCTTAAGAGCCAGTGCGGTGTAGTAGTTAGAGCAGTGAGGTAGGATCTGATACGCTCGGGTTCAAATCCCCACTCTGCCATGGAAGCTCGCTGGGTGACCATGGGCCAGTCACACATACTCAGCCTAACCTAACTCACAGGGTTGTTGTGATGATAAAATTGAGGAGAATGATGTAAACCACTTTGGGGCCCCATTGGGGAGAAAAGCAGGATATAAATGAAGGAAATGAATAAGCTGGAAAGACCTGCAAATGCTTTGGAAGATGCTGCTATTTAAGGAAGATCTTTATCAGCTTGTATAACCAGTTTTCTATCTTTGGCTTAAGCATTGCAAACTGTTTTTCTGGCCTTCTTGGGTATAAAAACTGCTGAAATTTCATGGTGAGTGGGAGGTAGTGTGTCTCTGTGTGAGTCCCTGCCTCTAGCTTTTACATATTGCCAAGAGCATACCACATGTCAGTGAATATGTCTGAGCCTGTTAGAGTTTGTGTCACTGAATTCATCAAATCTCAGAATAGGAACTAACCAGTGAAGGGCAACTGGCTTACTTTTGATTGTTTCCGAACTGATAGATATTTCTAGTTTGTTATGGGAAATTATGTGAACATAGTTCAAGTTTTTGCAGCGTTTAGTACTGATAAATCATTGGCAAATATTTGCTTGGTTGTTCATAGGTTACGTGCCTTTTCAATATATACAAGCTTATGAAAGATTGCCAGAAAACCTAAGAGAGGTCCATGAAGTACATCCTTCCTGCACCTATAAATATTTTAGCATTGTGCTTTTTCATGTCAGAGACTCTCAAGGTGACAAACAGAGAAACTCCCATTAAAAGTAAATCTGTTCTGCTCGGGGAAGGGAAAAAAATCTATTAAACAGGAACATGAAGGCCAGAGGAGACCTTATCACCACCACACAGAGGCCATTTTAAACCATGTCATCTGCTGGGTGGTTGTCAAGTGGTAAGCCATTTATGTGAAGGAGATGGAGAGATACAGTTGGTCTTCTTTTCCCACACCTGGAGAAATATCCAAAAAGAAAATGTAGGGTTGAAGTGGAGAAAAAGGCTTCAATTGTAAGGTGGGCCATTAAGTGAGTGAATGGCTGATTGAATAAACAAGTGTTAGGCAGAGGTGCTGGGATCCATGTGAAAACATGAGCATGTGAAGCTGCCTTATACTGAATCAGACCCTTGGTCCTGGTCCATCAAAGTCAGTATTGTCTACTCGGACCGGCAGCGGCTGTCCAGGGTCTCAGGCAGAGGTCTTTCACATCACCTACTTGGCCAGTCCCTTTAACTGGAGATGCCGGGGATTGAACCTTGGACCTTCTGCATGCCAAGCAGAGGCTCTAACACTGGGCCACGGCCCCTCCCTCTCTGTGGGCCCTGTGCTCTGAAGGCTTACACCCGGAAACGCCTCATCGCAATGTGCCTTTTACAAACTGGGAGTTTGAGTGGTAAAAGGTCCGTTGCGATGTGGCACTTTTTGGTGTAAACTTGAAGTGACGCGATTGTGTCAGCATGGCTGCACATGCAAGCAATCCCCGCTCCCGAGCCAGGCAATGGATTGGCGGACAATTGCCCACCAGTCTAAGTGACCTGGCAACCCGTGTGTGTGTGTGTGTGTGTGTGTGTGTGTGTGTGTGTGTGTGTGTGAAGTGCCCTCAAGCTGCAGCCAATTTATGGCAGCTCCTCATGGGATTTTAAAGGCAAAGAGACATTCAGAGGTGGTTTTCCATTGCCTTCCCCTCCAAGTACTAACCTGGACCGACCCCGCTTAGCTTCCGAGATCTGATGAGATTGGGTTACCCTGGGCCATCCAAGTCAGGGCAACCTTGTGGCTGGTGATGGTCAATCCCCACAAGTTCAGCTCACTTCCTGATTGCCAGTCATCATCCTTCAGCTGAGTTATCTAGTAGTACAAACAAGGTGTGTCCCAGCTAGGGTTGCCAACCTCCAGGTGGGGGCAGACTGGGGTGGGGGGTTGGGGGGTCAGCTAGAAATCAGGTTCTGATGTCCCTCCTGGGAAAGCTCACTGTTTCCCAGCCTGGGATGGAAGTTTCCTGGGGTAAGAGGGAGATGTGAATCATCTGACTCTCCCTACAATCAGCTTCTGAAACCCCACTTGGGAACCTTCACTGTCTTCTAGATGGATCAGAAGCTGATTCCTGGCTGACCATGAAAAATGCACAATTTCCCAACAAGGACGTGCGTACCTCCCCCTTTGCACATTGGCGTGAGGAGAGAAAGCATGAGTCCCTCCTGACTATGTTGCTGCATCTGAGGGAATCATTGAAGCAACTCTGAATTCTCACATGATGGACACAACATCCCAGAATGCCTCTCAGTGCACCCTAAACTACTTCTCAATGTGGCAAACATTCATGGATCCTTCAGCAGACAAGTATGTGTTGGCAGGTGAACCTGAAGGTGGGACATTTGAAAACCAGAACTCTGCCTGGCATTGAATCCATAAACAGCTGCCGTTTGTGCGTCCGTTCACCTTTAAGCACATTCAGGGTGGACAAGGAGGAAAAACCTGCCCCAAAATGGGACTTTGTCCAGTGGCTATTATGGCCAGCCTGTCCTGGGCATATTTAAGAAAGCCAGCATGGTGTAGTGGTTAAGAACGGTGGTTTGGAGCGGTGGACTCTGATCTGGAGAACCAGGTTTGATTCTTCACTCCTCCACATAAGCGGCGGAGGCTAATCTGGTGAACTGGATTTGTTTCCCCACTCCTCTACATGAAGCCAGCTGGGTGACCTTGGGCTAGTCACAGCTCTCTTAGAGCTCTCTCAGCCTCACCTGCCTCACAGGGAGTCTGTTGTGGGGAGGGGAAGGGAAGGTGATTGTAAGCCAATTTGATTCTTCCTTAAGTGGTAGAGAAAGTCGGCATATAAAAATTCTTCATCTTCTTAAGAAATTAAGAACCTCCTTATTTACACAGTTTAGCTTCTTAGCAGAGAATGAGAGCTACGCGACTAAAGCTATGCTTGCCTTTTATTCCATTTCTGAAGAAAACTCACCCCCCCACACACACAATGTCATGCTCCTTTCTTGTTTGCATGAATGTAAAATGCAATCAGCCTGTCAGGAAGCTGTGAAGAATGTCAAGATTAAATGGGTCGACTCATTCTAAGTAAGATTGTCTATAGCTAAAGTATATATTTAGACAATCGTGAAATCCTTGTTAATGTGATAGATTGTAATGGCTTGGAAATAGCCAGCTCCCTCTCAGCGAACAATTGAGGGCTCTCTGCCCATTTCCACAGGACCAGCAGCCCTCCGATTATCTGAGTCAGCATGGCGCCCCCCCCCTCCTTCTTTTTGTACTTCTCAGTGTGCACTTCAGAAGCTCCTCTCTCTTGTTGTGATATTTCTGGGAGGTAAGCAACCATTGACTCTGCCAGCCGCGAGAAGAAAAGACAATTAGTTTGCCACTGTGAGAAAGGAGGGGTGTGTTGAAAAGTAAAACATGGAAATTGCCCCATGCGAGGAAGGGAACTCAGGACTTCTTTTCCCTGAGCTGGATTATGCTTATCAGCTGTGATAAAGGTCGCCACTGTTTCAACACAGCCGAGGGGAACAGCCAGGGAATCCATTCTGACGTTCCTGGGATCTTGCTCCCGGAGAGCCGAAGAATGCTAGGACCTATGAACGAGGACGCCCTACCCTGTGTGCAGAGCCGCAGACGAGGGTTGCAACTTGCCAGCTCTGAGCTGGGATGTTCCTGGGAATTCGGGGGCGGGGGCTTAGGGAGGGCGGGGCTTGGGGAGGGGAGGGAGCTCAGCAGGGTATAACTCCATACAGTCCACTTCCCAAATCTGACATTTTCTCCAGGGGAACTGATGGCTGTTGTCCGGAGATCAGTTGTATTTCCAGGAGGTCCGCAGGCCCCAACTGGAGGCTGGCATCCCTACTCCAGAGGCATTGCTCTACCCTACTCTGCAGCACTTTCTGGAGGAGAGAAGGATTCCACAATCAGTGCCGGTTTCACCTCAGGTAAATTGTCTTCCTACCTGCGCCTCTGCTTCTGGGCTACAGCAAGAAGTATTCCTCTGCAATAAGGAATGAATCACAAAATCTAGCCGCCTGTTTCTTATCAGTTGGATCAGATATTTGTTTTAAATAAGATTGAACCAATTTATAACAAGAAAACTTCATTCTACCAAGTGCACCATTAACAATACAATGGCAAACTATATGCCCTGAAAAGGTGAAAAGTGTCTATTCAAAAATATTTATCCTGTTTTAGGGATCCCAAATGCACATTCATCGTTAGGAACAGTACTACTGTATTGCTTTCAAATATAATTGCCACAGTGGCACCAGTACAATTTTGACAATTTATTTCCTTTCTTCTTTGTTCTTAGCCGTTCTCAATAGCTTTCCAGCCCACATGAACTCAGCATGATGGATGAATTAAAAAACACATGTAAAATATTACAAACTGCTTTAAAATTTAAGTGACAAAATAAACTATTGTGGCATAAATATAATGTTGGGAATACCTAACCCAATCCAGTAAGTACCAGGAATAAACACATGCTTGAATACGCCTATTGTTGGCTGGTGGCAAACAAGGGTCATAAGTAGGATTGCCAGGTCCCTCTTTGCCATCAGCGGGAGGTTATTGGGGCGGAGCCTGAGGAGGGCATGGTTTGGGGTGGGAGGGATTTCAATGCCACAGAGTCCTATTGCCAAAGCGGCCATTTTTCTCCAGGGGAACTGATCTCTATTGGCTGGAGATCAGTTGTAACAGCAGGAGCTCTCCAACTAGTACCTGGAGGTTGGCAACCCTAGTCGTAAGGTGGGACCATCTAAATCCCCTCAGAAGGAAGTTCCAGAGGACGGGAGCTCTGCTGGGCCTTCTGTGTATGCAACACGTTTTGTGATCCAGTTTTGAATACTTGATACATACAAACTGTTGAGATTGATTGTGATGAATTGGGATCTTGTGGATCATAGATTAAACACATACACAAAGACTCAAGTCACGTAAGTGGGTGGGTTGATCCTGTAGGTGGGTAATGGCCATGTGTGTGGACTGGGGAGATTTGCTACATTCGCGGGAGAATCACAGGACAAAACCGGCCATGCGTTTTCGACCTTTGTATGTACATGCATGCCATCAACTGACTTATGGCAACCCCAGCAGGGGGCTTTCAAAGCCAATGAAGCGGTTTGCCATTGCCTTCCACTGCAGAGTCTACCTTGGCGGTCTCCCATCCAAGTTATAACCCTTGCTTAGCTTCCAAGATCCGATGAGATTGGGCTATGCATGCTGCTAAATTATATATCACCATAAAACAAAACCATGTGCTCATTCCTACTGCACACCTACTTAAGGGCAGTGATTTTAAAACTAAATGTTGGTTACCCAAAACATGAGAGAGCCTAAGACTCACTTCTGTACAGAGTTCACCTACCAGGAGTCATCTGGGAGGGGAAAAGGGGAAAAGATGCATTCTTTGATTCCCTTGGGACAAGCCTGACCCTAGCTGGACAAGCAAATGGAATATAATAAAAATTATTATGCCTCCACAATAGTTTCAGTAACCACTTATCTCTTTTCAAAAGTTGTTCTCACCCTCTGCAATAAAATGAAAACTGTGTTGTCCCACCTCACAGGATTGTTATACAGATACAAGGAACTGTAAAGATCCAAAAGCACTATTTAAGCGCTAAATCCTGTTATATTTAAATCTCCCCCCCATTGAGAACAATATCTACACTTCCCTGGTGTTCGTGCTATTAAGCTAAAATCCTGCTATGATGCCATTCCATGTTCTATTCATAATTGAACTTGTTCATTGAACTGAAACAATAAACAAAGTGGATTTATTTTTATTTTTAATATATATATATGTATATATATACAAACTCATCAAGGAAAAGAAATATGCTGTGAAGATGATCAAATAAATTATCAGCTCTTAAAAGGAAATGGAAATAGCTGCTAATCAGAGCCAGGCTTCTGCCCTCGAATTAGCATTCTTTCAGCAGGCAGGCAGGTAACTTGGTCTTTCTAGATAAAGGAAATCTTTGGGAAATGTGAGGGATGGTTGATAAGAAGAATCTGTCGAATATACTCATCCCCGTCGCTCCTTTTAGTGGTACATATTTTAGACTAAATAAGTCTGGAGAACAAGATAGGCTTCCTTTTGATCACTGGAAAATATTATCATAACTCATGCAAAATGCAAGCCATGAGCACTCAGGTAATATCTGCTAAGAGAGAAATGTGTTTTCCTTCAAAGAGGGAGCACCCCTGTGGATCCTTTTCCTAGCCACTTCAAACACATCCCCCTCCCCCATAACTTTAGGCAGTCTTCAAGAGGAAAAAAAATATTAAAGAACTCTTGGAAGGTTCAAAGGAACGTTGCTTTATGCATTTTAGGGTATCTGTGCGGAACTGATGTTCTACTGATCTCAGATGCAGTGAAAATTCAAACAGAAGCACTCAAACCTTCCTTGGCATTAGGAAAATGAGCAGATAAATTGTGTTCATTTCATTCTTAACAAAGCATGATGTTTTAAAAAAAATTCTGGTATGAATATACATTACAAGCAAGAAACATGGGTAGGTAGAGATTTTCAGATGCTCTATTTTTGACAAAAAAAATTCTTACTTCTCAAAAGTAAATCAACATTATGGGTCAATCCAGACTTAACAATTGGAAGAAACCTTTTTGTATGGAAGGCTTGGATGTAGGGTTGCCAACCTTCAGGTAGTTTAGAATAATAAACAGCACCACAGCTCAGAATTTAAATAGAATAAAGTTTAAATCAAGTGAAAATTAAGCAACTTCAATTTAGCAATCAATGCAGATAGGCAATATTTCAAACAGTAGAATAATGGCAATAAGGCTTGCAAAAACTACCATCAACCTAAATTACAAACAGAAGGTCCATGAACGCCGGTTACTTTCACCGTCCAGGTAAGTTTCCAAAACGCAAACCCGTTGTTCAAATAGCAACTGAAGTTCCTGTTAAAGCAGTTGAGGTTCCTGCTGCCTTCTTTCCTTCAGTCAGAAATATAAATCCAGGGACTCCGGTAACTTCACCGCATATGTCCAAATTAGGAAAAAATGAAAAAATGCATAACAAAACGACACTTCCGGATTCTGTGCTCGTTTCGCAATAGCTTCATCAGTTGTATGTTTGTCTTAAGATACAAATTTCCATAAGTGAGTACAAAGACCTCTGAAAAAAATTACATAAAGAGCCCAACAGTTACATTATCATACATAATATCTAATATCATACATAGGATAGTTTAAGAACCAAGTGTAACTACAGCTTACCAACAAATGACCAGCTGACCCAAAGGGTGTCATTCTATCTCTGAAGGCTGGTGAATTCAATCACTACAATCCTTCATTTTTAACAGGAATTCTGACCCTAACAGCTGTGGAGGATTAGGTCCTTAAAGGAAACTGTGAGGGTTCCTGGTCTCTCCGTGCAATTCCCAAAAATCACTTGTGCATTCAGAAATGTTGAAACAAGGTTTCTTTATTGGAAGTCACAATAGATACAGTCCACACACGGATAGAAAGTTGCAAGTAAGCCGGTTTGCTTCACTACATGATTATATCCCCTACAGGGTAGCAAAAGGTCACACCTATTGTTATGGGAAGCTACAAGATATATTGGTGCGATGGAGACATCAATCGTCCCCAGGGAGCTAGTTAGGGTTATCTACTTTCCAAGGCCGGAATTGGCAAGAGGGAGTGAATCAAAGCATAGCCGGGCAACACAGCAGGGGAGGCACTCGTGAGACATACCAGCCAGGGCCTGACAGATATGGCGCCCGAAGGCCAAATGGTCAGAACTGCTTTTACGAGTTCAGGTGGAAGGGGGGGGGGAATTATGGAAAGACAGTATACCAAGACACAAAGACATACAGACCCTCACATTCTGCCCCCCTTAAGGCCCCCCTCCCCCGAGTCCGGGCGGACGAGGCCGATCAGGATAAGCAGAGTGAAATTCTCGGACCAACCGAGGGGCGGCTACATGGGGAGCTTCCACCCACTCATCCTGGGCCGAGCCCAGATGTTTCCAACGGACAAAATAGAACAGCTTTCCCCTTTTCATCTTGGAATCCAACACTTTGGAGACTTCCAAGTGCGTTTCCCCCCCCACTACCGTAGGGACCTCCGGCTTGGGGAGGGGATGGAACTGAGGGGCAGAAATGTATGGTTTCAAAAGGCTGATGTGAAACACAGGATGTACCCCACGAAGAGACTTAGGGAGTTCCAACTCTACGGTGACCTCATTGATCACCCGGGTGATAGGGAAAGGACCTACGTACTTGTCACTCAGTTTTTTACAAGGTCGAAGGGAGCGTAGGTTCTTGGTGGAGAGATATACCTGTTCCCCCACCTTGAGTACCCACCCCGGAGACCGATGTTTATCGGCTTGTTCCTTGTATTTGCGTTTTGCCCTTTCAAGATTTTTCTGCAACCAGGGCCAAGTGTTTTGCACTATCTGTACCCATTCTTGAACCTCCTGCACCCCCTCGATTTCGGGGGTGATGTTAGGAGCACCTAAGGGTCCAAAGTCTTTCCCATAGACAACACGAAAAGGGCTGAAACCTGTGGAAGAATGTGGAGCATTATTGTATGCGTATTCTGCAAAAGGCAATAGGTCCACCCAATCGTCCTGGTGGTAGTTGACATAACATCTCAAATAGCACTCAACCACAGCATTGACACGTTCGGTTTGACCATCCGTTTGGGGGTGGTAAGCTGAAGAGAGTCCCTGTTCCTCCACCCCCATTAATTTTAAGAAGGCTCTCCAGAATTTGGCCACAAATTGAGCCCCCCTGTCGGAGAGGACCTTCCTCGGGATCGAATGGTGTTTTACCACGTGATTAATAAACAGTCTGGCCAGCTTTTGGGCTGAAGGTAGTCCCGCACAAGGAACGAAGTGGACCTGCTTGGAAAACAAGTCGGTTATCACCCATAACACAGTTTTTCCCCGACTGGGGGGTAAGTCAGTAATAAAGTCCATAGCAATCACTTCCCAGGGCATGGTTGGGGTTTCTAGCGGCTTCAAGAGTCCGGGAGTTTTCCCCATCCGTCTTTTGGCAGTGGCGCAAGTGGGACAGCTGCGCACATACATCTCCACATCCGTTCTCATACCGGGCCACCAAAATTGCCGCCGTAACAAATGTAAAGTTTTAACATACCCAAAATGCCCCGCAAGTTTGGCTCCGTGAACCATTCCCAGGACCTCTTTCCGGAGTGTCTCAGGAACATAAATTTTACCCCCCTGTGCCCCTAGAGAGTCCGGTTGGGTGAGCTGCGTGGGGAGAACCTGCTGCTCTGCTTCCTTCCGAGAAGCGTCCCGGATCTTTTGCAGGAAGGCTTCTGGTAACCCTTTGGGGGGGATAACTTGCTGGCGCTGGGTCTGGGAGCGGGTGGTCACTGCGAGTCCTGTAGCTTCCCCCCTCTGCTCAGGAGTGAATAAGGAGTCTACCGGCCGATCAAAGTCATTGCGGTACTGGGGAAGTCTAGAGAGAGCATCCGCCAACGCATTGTCCTTGCCAGGTACATGCTTTAGAACGAAGCGGAACTTGGCAAAGAATTGAGCCCAACGAATCTGTTTCGCATTGAGCTTTCTAGCCCCCTTTAGAGCCTCAAGGTTCTTGTGATCGGTACGAACCTCAAAGGGGAATTCCGCCCCTTCCAGAAAATGTCTCCAAATGGTGAGGGCATGTTTGACCGCAGCAGCCTCTTTCTCCCAAATGGCCCAGTTGATTTCAGACTGGGAAAACTTTTTAGAGAAGTAGGCACACGGTTTCAATTGGTCATTTTCGTCCCGTTGTAAGAGAGCCCCCCCCCCATGGCAACATCAGAGGCATCTACTTGGACTACAAAGGGCTTATTACAATCGGGGTGGGCAAGAACGGGCTCGGACGAGAAAAGTAGCTTGAGTGTATCAAAAGCCTGCTGGCAGTCTGAAGTCCATTGCAATCTAGCTGAAGGCAGAGCGGCGTTTGCTCCCTTTCCCTTAGTGTGCAGGAGCGAGGTGAGGGGGAGTGCTACCTGGGCAAAATTAGGAATAAAGTTCCGGTAAAAGTTGTCAAAGCCTAAAAATTGTTGCAAATGTCTACGCGTGGTGGGGGGTTCCCAGTCCATTACTGCCCGAACCTTTTCGGGGTCCATTTCCAAGCCTTGATGGGAAATTACATAGCCCAGGAAGGTGATGGAGGGTTGGTGGAAATCACATTTGGAAACTTTAGCAAACAGTTTGTGCTCGCGCAGCCGCTGCAGCACTTCGCGCACCAGTTGGACATGCTCTTCCATGGTTTCAGAATAAATGAGGATGTCGTCTAGAAATACCACCACCCCTCGAAACAATAAATCATGTAGGACTTCATTAATTAGTTGCATAAACACACTCGGAGCCCCCGAAAGTCCGAACGGCATCACTAAGTACTCAAACATTCCAAAACAACAAGAAAATGCAGTCTTTGGTTCGTCCCCTTCTCGTATGCGTACTCGGTGGTAAGCCTCCACCAAATCCAATTTGGTGAAGATTCGGCCCTCCTTCAATTGCGCGAGAAGGTCTGGAATGAGAGGGAGGGGGTATGCGTTAGACTGAGTGACCGCATTCAGTCTACGGAAATCAATACACAGTCTTAAATCCCCCGTCTTTTTCTTGACAAAGAATGCGGGAGCCGAGTAAGGAGCCTTGGACGGGCGGATGAAGCCCCGCGCCAGATTGGTGTCCAAATACTCGCGCAACACAGTCTTTTCATTTGGGCTCATGGGGTACACCTTCCCTTTGGACAGTTTGCCATCCCCCACTATTTCAATAGCACAGTCCGCTTCTCGGTGGGGGGGTAATTCGTCGCATTCCCGCACATCAAACACATCGGTGAACTGAGAGTACTCACTGGGGAGCTGGGACAAAGTAGTCTCGGGAAGGGGGGCTCCGACGAGGGCGGCTGCAGGATTGCTGAGCACCCTTTCTTGGTCGTGGAATTCACACGGGTGGCGTGGGAAAGTGAGCGTTCGCTTCACCCAGTCTATGGAGGGATTGTGCCCCAGCAACCAGTTCATTCCCAAAACTACAGGTGCTACAATGGGTGCAATAGTAAAATAAAGGCGCTCCCAATGCTCCCCTACAGACATGATAACCGCCGCGGTGCGGTGGGTTACGGGTCCCCGTTTAAAGTCAGTGCCATCCATCTGGGAAAAACGGATGGGTTCGGGCAATCGTTTCCGCCTAACTTTCAACAGTTTGGCTGCTTCTTCACTTATCATAGTACGGGCGCAACCCGAGTCCACTAGGGCGGTGAATTCTAAAGTGGGACCCCCCTTGGGTAGTGAGAGTTTAACTTTTACATAAACATTCTCTTCTTGGGCGCTTACCATCAGCGGAGCTCCTTGCACAACGTTCAGTGCGGTCTGCTGAGGAGCCCCTCTTACAGCAGACCGGCGGCGTTTTTTGCCGGCAGGTCCCAGTCCTCCTCCTCGCTGGAAGAAGTGGTGGTGAGACTGGTAATCCGTGACTCCGATGAGTCAAAGGTCTCTATTGTACTCCGTGACCCCGATGGGTTGGCGGTATCCGGGGCAACAACTCCGGTGCGGGCGTGCAGGGCTGAGGGTGCGCTGCGTCGGCTCGGAGGAGGCGCGCCGCTCCGGCGGTGGGGTTGTTCTTTGAGAGAGGGTTTCTCCGGTTCGATGGTGGTCGGACGAGTCGGTGCCGGGCATCCGATTCGAGAAGGGCATTGGGAAGCAAAGTGACCTTTTCCCCTGCAAACGAGACAGGCCCCGCTTTCGAAACGTCTACGGCGTTCGGCCATGGAAGGTCCGCTCCCGGAGGGAGCACGAGAGTCTTTTGGCCCTCCGGGCCTGTCTCCACGGGGTTTGATCTCTCGTCCGGTTCGTTGCCGGGACAGGAGCAGCAGTTGCTTACGGTTTTCGATGTCGGCTGCGTGTCGGATCCAGCCCTCCACGTCGGGCGGGTTGCCCTACATGAAGGCCCAGTGTTGCAACTCTGGGTTCAAACCTTCGCGGAAACACTGCACTCGGGTATTCTCGCTCCAGTCCATAACTCGACTCGACAGCGATTGAAATTCGCTTGCATACTGCGCAACAGTTTTAGTCCCTTGGCGCAGCTGCTGTAAAGCCACCTTCGCTCGCTCACCCAGATGCGGGTCTTCGAAGCGATGTCGAAGGGCAACCATGAATTCGTCAAGGCTCCGCAAAACCGGGGAGCGTAGTTCGTACTGCTGGACCATCCAGGCGGCCGCTTCCCCTTGAAGGAGGGAAGTGATGTACTGGACCCGGGAATCCTCAGAAGTAAAGGTCCGGGCCTGTTCACGCATAAAAACATCCACTTGTACCATGAAGAAGGTTAACTGGTCACTCGACCCGTCATACGTGGTTTTAAGGTCTCTGCGCGGTGGCGGAGCGAGGGGTACCGGAGGGTTGGGCGGCGGTTGTCGACCTCTGTCCGGTGGAGCCGTGGGTGGGGGCTGGATCTTCAGCGCATCCATGGCTCCGGCCATCTCCAGCATTGCTGTCTGCATCAGGTCCATTCTGTCCAGTAATTCCTGGCGTTCCGACTGCCAGCGCTGCCGTTCTTCCTCCATTTGATGAAAGAGTACGGCTTCCTTCCGAGCGGGATCGTCCTCGAATCCCACCCCGTGCAGTACAGTCCGCCTTGACTGCTGGTCGCCCTTCGGTAGCGACCAATGCTTGGGGGTTTCCAACCAGCTTTCCAAGCGTGTCTTCTTTGGCTTAGTTCCCAAGTCGGGTCGGTTGTCGGGAGCACTTGGTGTCTTCCCCGGCGATTTTCTGTCCGGCGGGGGTACGGTTGGCTCTGTGGGAACAGCGCCGTTCTTCTGGTCGCCTTCCTCTGGCTTGTCGTTGGAGTCCCTGTTGCCAGCCATAACTGTCCAGAGGCGGTACAGGAGCTGGGCAACGTGGTGAAGACTTGCAACTTAATGTGAGGGTTCCTGGTCTCTCCGTGCAATTCCCAAAAATCTCTTGTTCATTCAGAAATGTTGAAACAAGGTTTCTTTATTGGAAGTCACAATAGATACAGTCCACACACGGATAGAAAGTTGCAAGTAAGCCGGTTTGCTTCACTACATGATTATATCCCTACAGGGTAGCAAAAGGTCACACCTATTGTTATGGGAAGCTACAAGATATATTGGTGTGATGGAGACATCAATCGTCCCCAGGGAGCTAGTTAGGGTTATCTACTTTCCAAGGCCGGAATTGGCAAGAGGGAGTGAATCAAAGCATAGCCGGGCAACACAGCAGGGGAGGCACTCGTGAGACATACCAGCCAGGGCCTGACAGATATGGCGCCCGAAGGCCAAATGGTCAGAACTGCTTTTACGAGTTCAGGTGGAAGGGGGGGGGAATTATGGAAAGACAGTATACCAAGACACAAAGACATACAGACCCTCACAGAAACAAATTCATTGTTCAGTCCTGAGGGGGATAGTGTTTTAAAAAGATAAATATATCGTAGGTTCTTGTAGGTTATCTGGGCTGTGTGACTGTGGTCTTGGTATTTTCTTTCCTGACGTTTCACCAGCAGCTGTGGCAGGCATCTCCAGAGAAGTAACACTGAAGGACAGTGAGAGACACTGTCCTTCAGTGTTACTCCTCTGAAGATGCCTGCCACAGCTGCTGGCGAAATGTCAGGAAAGAAAATACCAAGACCATGGTCACACAGCCCGGATAACCTACAAGAACCAATGAACTCTGACCGTGAAAGCTTTTGACAAAATATATCGTAATTCTTGCTGATGTAAAATTTTTATGACGTCCTCCTGGCGATACTGTCGCGGTCAATATTGCCATAAAGCAAAAAATTGAATGTCATTTTCAGAATGACCATGCTTTAAATAGTATTCAGTAAGTGGCGCCTCCAGCGTTTTGGAGCGAATTCTGGTTTTATGTTCACTTGTGCGAATTTTTAATTGGTGTGACGTTGATCCAATATACATTTTTAAACACGGGCAGAGAATGGCATAAATGACATTTTTAGACGAACAATTTGTGAAATTTTGAAGTGTGTACTTGAAATTTGAATGTGAAGCGCTTACTTCCTTAATGGGGAGACTCAATGGGCACAACACACATGTGCCACATTTAAAATGTCCCCGAATGTTAACTCTTGGCTTATCAATTAGCCTGTCGGTTCTAACTAAAAAATTCCGAAGAGACTTGGTTTTCCTCAGTCCAAATACCTGCCGTTCTGTACAGCTCGGAATGTTATCAAGAATGCGCCAATGACGGCGTATAATACATTGTATCTCATGCGTTAAATGGTTAAATTGTAGAGATGCAAAAATACCAGTAAGTTTAGTGTCACACTTACTTGGTGGCCGCAATAATGTTTCTCTCTGTTGATTAGCCACCTTAGAAATTGCAGTTGAGACCGTAAGATCATCATAACCCCTCTGTTTGAGGTTTCGATATAAATCCTGTGCCACCACATTAAAATCATGTGGATCAGTGGCATTCCTCTTAAGCCTGAGTAATTGGCTGTAAGGTAAATTGAGCCACAGATGCAGCGGATGATGGGAAGTAAAATGAAGCCCCACTCCCACATCAGTGGGCTTCCGGTACGGTTTCACAACAATAGTGTCATTACAGGTCCTAAAGACTATCAGATCTAAAAAGGAAATGGCCCGCCCATCACAGTGTCCTGTGAACTTCAAGTTTGGATTCATGGAGTTAAGATTCAATAAAAAAGAATCATATGCTTCTGAAGAATCTATAACAGAACAGATCGTCAATAAATCTGAAATAATTTATCACATGATCCTGAAATATGGTATCCCTAGTTAAAAACTCAACCTCAAAAGAAATCATATATGTGTTGGCCACAGACGGGGCACAGGCAGTGCCCATCGCCACCCCCTGGGTCTGTAAATAGAATTGGTCACGATATCTAAAAAATTATTCTTGAAAATAATATCAACTAAACTTAAAGAAAGTGAGTCGGAATATTGTGTTCTGTTCTCATGTCCAAAAGCTTCTCGATGATACTTCTTGCTTCCTTCAAGGGGATGTTGGTATACAACGACGTGACATCAAACGTAGCAAAAACTGCTCCTGGTGGGATTCATTTATGTTCTATCTTATTAATAAAATCTCTTGAATCCTTAATATAAGATCTGGTATTTTTACTGAAGGGTTGTAAAAAATGGTCAATGAATCTGGAAATGGGTTCCAGAATACTACCTATTGCAGATATTACAGGGTGTCCAGGTGTATTTATTAAAGATTTATGAATCTTTGGTAAAGAATAAAAGTTGGGAACCCGAGGGTGTTGCACCAAAAGAAAATCAGCTATGGCTTTATCAATATAATTGAGGGATAAACCCTCATATATTACAGTCTTAACAACGTTAAGCCTTGAACAGACTTAAAAATGGGCTTAAACAATCTTCCGAACCAGCTGCTCAACAATAAAGGGGGAAGGAGTAACATTTTAAAGAGGCAGTCACAGGAAGAAGGACGACCTTGCCTGAAAGTATTTACTTCCAAGTATGTACCCAGAGCTTACTGGAAGCAAAACCTCTGCTCCTGCATTATATTAAGAGTACTACTATACCAAAGGCTGATGAAGCCGTATTCGGTGAAACGCAAAATAATACCTGGGAATTGCGTATCCTTCTTTGCGGTTCTGAACAAATACTGTTTGTGGGTCCCACCGGACATGAGAAGTTATCCGTTTTAAGAAACTCCAGCTGACTCTAATACTAGTGAAGCGGAAGAAAATCAACGGGTTTGGAAGATTGTTTAAGCCCGTTTTTAAGTCTGTTCAAGGCTTTTTTGATTTGAACATTTAAGACGTCTAAGGTTCTTTTTTGACTTCGTGTGGGACTACTTCTGGCTATTATAGCCTTTTGTATATAATTGTACACATTTGTTGTTCAGTACCACTTTGTATGTTTGTTTGTTTATATGTTGCAGGTCATTAGATAAGTTAGTTAGTTAGGTGCTTCGGTACAGTTCCTTCTCTATAAATTTTGTATTTGCTGAAATATTTGGTGTGTGCTGTTTCTTGTTTTGAGTACCTGGAGGTTGGCAACATTAGGGCTGCACCACCAAAACAGGTGCTGCAGTACTGCCACAGCATGAGGGGGCATTCCTGGGGCAAAAGGTATGCCATGCGGGCATGGCATACCTTCCGGGAAAGCCCTGCCCGCATGGCAGCACTGGTGACACCCAGACACTGGCATGTTGCCCCCATGCTGGCATAGGTTCCACCTTATTCCATGATAAGGTAATATTGGCTCCTATGGTAATATTGGCTCCTCCTTCAGGAATGGGCTGTAAGTGACATTTCATTCGTTCATAATTGATCTGGAATGGATCTGCAGCCTAGTGGCCAAGATTGCAAATGGTAGGAAATTATTCATAAAACCATCGGCTTATGAAGAGCTCCGGGGGTATCTCCCTAAACTGGGTTAGAGGGCAGCAATGTACGAAACTAATTTCAGTGTTGGTAAAATATTGCCCACTGGGGGAAAATGCCTACCTTTAAATGTATGCTGATGGAGTCTGAGCTGAAATTGAGAGGGACGGCGATCTTGGGGTTGTAGTGGACAGCCAAAGGAAAAATGTTGATTCAGTGTTCATGTTAGGGATTATTGGGAAAGGAACTGAAAATAAAATGGCCAATCTTGTAACATATACAGAATTATGGTATGGCCTTATTTGGAGTGCTCTGAACAGTTTTGGTCACCATAACTTAAAAAAATATATATTGCAGAGGTGAGAAAAGTGCAGAAGAGGATAATCTATATGGGACTGGGTCACCACTCCTATGAAGCAAAGATAAAGAAGATGGGGCATTTCAGGCTAGAAAAAGATGTTGCGGGGGTCAACATGAGATACATTTATACAATTATGCATGGGGTGGAGAATGTAGATAGAAATAACTTCTTTTTTTCTGGGTCATAATACTGGAACTCAGCGGCACTCAATATGATGGGCAATAGATTAAGGGCAGACTAAAGGAAGTAATGAATGACTAATTAAACTGCAGAATTTACTGCCAGTGGATGTAATGATGCCAACTAGCACAGGCACATTTGTGGATTAGACACATTTGTGGAGAAGAGGTCCATCAACAGCAAGGAGCCATTTTGATGAAAGGGAACCTCCACATTCAGAGGCAGTTAACCTCTAAATACAAGTGCTCAGAGGCAACGTCATAAAAGGTTTTGGTCTAATGGACCTCTAGAGGAACTGGTTGGCCACTGTATGAGACCGGATGCTGGTCTCAGAGTTCGGCACTTATGCCATTCCACCATCCATGGTATACAAACCCATTTGGGTTGTCAGCTCTGGGTTAGAATCATAGAATAAGGGCTGTCAACTCGGTTCCATCCGAAAAGAAAAACAGCCAAATTTTCCCTGATTCAGTGGTTTCTACTTTGGATAGAACCGAAGTAAAAAAAGATGGGAAAATGACGAACCGAACTCAGCGAGTTCGGGCAGACACCAGATAAATTCGTACAAGTTCAGCGCCCCAAAGCAGCATTCTCCCGCGACCAATCGGTGGCCAAGCTGGGTCTTCTTCTGGCCAATCAGTCGTGGATGAGTGTGTGACCCAGACCGCTGCATGGCCTGGGGAGAGAAAGAGAGACTGGGAGTGTCTGTTTGTGTGTGAGACAGATCCCCGTTGGTGGGTGGGGGTGCGTGTGCACATTCGCGGCTTTCCATGACTCCAGGGGGGGCATTTTTGGAGGTAGAGGTCCAAAACTTTCAGTGTAGCTTGAGGGGACCCTTCTTACAAGAACCCCCAAGTTTTGTAAAGATTGGGTCAAAGGGTCCCGAGATATGGGGCCCGGAAGGGGTCCCCCCCAAATTGCCCATTGGAATAAAGCCAGTAAAAACACATTCGCGGCTTTCCATGGCTCCGGGGGGACATTTTGGAGGTAGAGGTCCCAAGATTTCAGTGTAGCTTGAGGGAACCCTTCTTGCAAGAACCCCCAAGTTTTGTGAAGATTGGGTCAGGGCCCCCCGAGTTATGCAGTCCTCCCCATCCACCCATTGGAGAGCAGCAAATCCAAGGCAAAACCTCTTGTGCATAAATGGCCGGAGAGAGCCTGTGTGTGTGAGTCTGCTAAAATTGTATTGGATTACTCCTGAGTCCTGACTCCCAGTCCCTGCTCCTGATGGAAGAGAAGAAGACATCCACAGTATGACCCATTTTGGGGCTTTTGTCTATAACTTTTTTCCTGTGTGTGTGTATGTGGGGGGGGGGAGATTCTCTCTGTGTGTGTGTGTTTCTGTGTGAGGGGGGAAGCCAAAGGGGGTTCTGCTGGGTGGTGGGCTTGATTGCCTCTCTTTGGGACTGTGCTTTCCGTTGTTTTCACCAGCTGCCAACTTCGTCTGGAGTTAACTGTGGGTTAACAAAGTCTCTCTCTGGCTGGATCCTATTGTTTCCAATGGGCTGTGCAGCCACTCCTGTTGTTTATAATGGGCTAGCCTGTCATTTGTTTTGTACATCCCATGTCAGTGAGTCTCTCACTCTCTCTCTGTCTGGCCCGTTCTTCTCCTTCGTTTGGAATTTGCTTCTGGTTCGGGGGGGGGGGGCTGTTCTGCTGCGGGTTCGGGGGGGCTGTTCTGCTGCGGGGGGGCTTGATTACCTCTGTGGAGTGTGATTTGGGGTGGTTACCTGTCCGGGGGGGGGGGGGCTTGATTTCTTTGCGAGTGTGAGTGTTGCTGTGGAAGATTTGAATCCAGCAGCATGAAATCTATCAATACTGAAGATATGCAATATGCTCAGATTGCACTTACGCAAGTAGCATTATAAGATGCACTTTGGCTCTGTTGAAATGAAAAGATACATACATTACCCATGATACTTACGCTGTTTACTTACGCTTTGAGCAGGATGCACTTTCGTAGTTACATTGGCTCTTAGAAGCCACGGACTGGATTCTACTGTGTGTGGTGGGGGGGAAGCCAAAGGGTGGGTGACCTGACCTGGGGAGGGGCTTGATCTCTTTGAGAGTGTGATTGTTGCTGCTTTCACTGGTTGCCACCTTGCCTGGAGGTCAGTGTGGGTCAGTGTGGGTCAGTGGTGAGTCTCTCTCTAGCTGCCCCAGAAACAATGGGAGGTTTTGCATTGGATTTGGCACTCTCTAGATGCACATTACGGATCGTCTGCTCCCATTCATTCCAATGGGCAGATGAGGGAGGACCGCATATCTCAGGACTCCCTGACCCAGTCTTCACAAAGCATGGGGGTTCTTGTAAGAAGGGTCCCCTCAAGTTACACTGAAAGTTTGGGACCTCTTAACTCCAAAAATGCCCCCCCCGGAGCCGTGGAAAGCCGCAAATGTGTTTTTAATGGCTTTAAATGGCCAAATTTATTCGCAAACTCCGAATTGTGTACCGAATTCCAAGGATTCGGATCGGGGGAGTTTGGACTTTGGCATTTCCCGAATAAAAACGGGCCTAATTTTGCCGGATCCAAATTTTATCGAATTTTTTTCCCAACAGCCCTACATAAAATTATACAGTTGGAAGGGACCACCAGGGTCATCTAGTCCAATAGGAAATACCTAGAGATTTTGGGATGGACTTTGGGGAGGGCAGGGTTTTTGGAGGGGAGGCCCCATCCCTAATGTCCAGGAGTTTGCCTACCTGGATCTGGCAACCCTACCCCCACATTCCCTGCTGGTGGCCAGGGGGGACCTGGCAACTCCATGTAAAGCTGTCCATGGCCTTGGACCCTCATCTCGACAAGACCGCCTCCCCACCTAGGCCCCATTGCCACAACTTTGCTAGTCTGAGCAGGCTTTCTGTCACTCTGCAGATACCCAGTCTGGTTCTAGAGAAAAGGGAAGTACAGCGGCCCAGTGTCCAGGCATGCTGAGGCACCATTATTGCAACAAAAACCAGCCCAGGAGGAAGCTGAGCCAAGTGGCCTCCATGATGCTGCGGGCAAGCCAACACCCATTGTCCATGTTGCTGCCTTCCAGGCTTAAACTGAGCACCCGTGGCAGCTGCATTACAGGGAATCTTATTCTTCATTTTTGTTGTTAGAAAAATCCCTTCTATTTAGCAACAGCATTTTTAAAGCTGAGAGTGGGGATGAAGCTGATCCATCTCTTGCTGAGCAGCTCTTGTCCTCTGTAACTGCGTCTAAAGCGTCCGGCTGTTTATGCAAAGCCATTACATTAACCTCGAGGAGCAGCCAGATGGGTTGGATCAAGAATAAGTTGAAGCCTCTTCCTCAACTTTGATTGAATTCTCATCTCAGGGCTCTTTGTAGGCTGATCAATCATGATGCAAGAATGTTTCCAAGAGCCCCTTTTCTTCAAGTGAAGAGCGGCATGCCAGGATTGTGAGGCTGTCTTTTCAAAAGATTCTAGAACAATGTTGCAGTCATCGTTGTGGAGGTGGTGAGAGCCTCTCCAGTATTATTATTCCATCTCCTTGCTAATAAGCGAGAGCCCAAATCAAATTAATGTCATTCCCATGAAGCTGACTTCACACTTCCTTTCGTGGCGGTGTTTTGGGAACTAAGCTGTGAAGTTCCAATGTGAAATGAAGTGCTGGCACCTTGCAAAATTAGTGTCTTAATGATGCTCAAGAGCTATCGCTAAATACCAACATAACGAACACAGGGAAAGGGCGAGATCACCAGATCTTGCTTCCCCACTCCTCCACATGAGCAGCGGAGGCTAATCTGGTGAACCGGATTTATTTCCCCAATCTTACATATGAAGCCAGCTGGGTGTCCTTGGGCTAGTCACAGCTCTCTTAGAGCTCTGTCAGCTCCATCTACCTCCTCTTCCTCCTCCTCATTCTTTCAGGCCTCCTTTGCTGGACCAAGAGACTTTGCCTGATGGATTGACGAACACACTATACAAAGTGTGGAATCACCTTTGAAGTCCAAACCAAGGAATCCATCTTTCTCTTTCTTTCTTTCTTTCTTTCTTTCTTTCTTTCTTTCTTTCTTTCTTTCTTTCTTTCTTTCTTTCTTTCTTTCTTTCTTTCTTTCTTTCTTTCTTTCGTTTCTCACTGGGACTCAAGGTGGATTACCTCGAACAAATCAATATAATCAACAGGTCACAGGTGGAGCACAGAATAAGAATTAACATGATGTTAAACGAAAGCAAAAATTAAGCAGTAGGAGCCTCCTGACAACAACAGACAGTACAAATGATATACAGTGGAATAGTCTACAGTCTCTAATCCTTTCACCCCAGGCTGTTTTCTGAACCATTCCTGTTATAACATAGCCCTATTTCCTTTGTAAAAATGCCCTCCTGAATAAGTAAATTTTTCATAATATGCAGAATGTTGGAAGAGGAGGATCCTTCATGACCTCCTCAGGCAGGACATTACCTAGGGTGGGGTTGGGGGGGGGCAACAGAGAATGCCCTTGTCTAGGGCCAGTTGTTCATTTCCCCCATTCTCAGGGTAGCGCCTGCAAATGACCCGGTACCGATGGGCGAAGCGGTCGTGGCGGGATACAGAAGGAGAGGCTGTCCGGCAGACACGAGGGTCCAAGGCCACGAGGGCTTTGCATACGATAGACAGTACGTTGAACTGAGCCTGGCAAGTGATGGGCAGCCAATGGAGTGACTGCAGTGCGGGAGTAATACGGGTTCTCCGTCTGGTTCGTGGTATTAACCGAGCTGCGCAATCCTGTACCAACTGGAATCTCCGGTTTGACTGTAAAGGGAGGCCCATTTTATTTAACGTTTATTTTCTCCTCTCCTCCACTCTGCACACCTAAGATGTATTAAGGGCAGAACAAAGAACACACCACAGCTGTCCAAAATAGCAGCCTTGTGTCAAAACAGCCAGTGTGGCATAAAGTGGTTTAGTATAATGACCCCATGTGTGTCATGTAAAGTAGTCGTCATCTTGTAGTGGAAGATACCTTTCCTTTTAATAATCTCAAATGTTTCTGAGGGACTGACAGGACACCCCAAAAGATGGCATCCCCTAGATCTCCCCTTTTGTGCCCTCCTGCAACGCCCCAGAGCTGGGACTATCATAGATATCCCCGAGCAATACATGCCACTCCTATTTAAAAACAACATTTGTCATTTAATTGGCCTGCCCTGTATGATTTATTGTATATTGGAAATTGATTTATATGTTGACTGTGTCCACAGCCTTTTGTTTAGCTGCTGAGAACCAAGCAAAAAGCAGATGATCTAATGTTTTCCCATGAGATAATAAATCACAAGAATTGGTTAAAAAACAACAACAACCAATGAACATAAATTAAGATGAAGCCATAACATCTCTGGTTCATTGGTTTGTTAATTAGATTATTAAGCAGCAAACTAGGTTTTTTAAAAATGTCTTTGCTGGGGATAGAACCTTAACCTATTCCTGTCCAGAGTATTTATCACCATTTGCATGGGTGGGGGGTAGTTTGGGAGTCTTCAGCAGAGTTACCACCCAAAACATTGTGCAAAATGTAATTTTGAGAGCAGCACGAAAGTGTAGCAATAAGACTGGTGGAATTTCTCAGGAGAAATCCACAGAAAATATTAATGAAAGGAGTTAATTGAGTGGTTTTGTGGACATAACAGTCTGCCTTGCACAAGCAGAAGAGGTTGGTAAAAAAGTAAGGATTGAACACAAAACATTGACTTCACTTCTTCTTGTTCTTTTTTGTTCCATGTTGAAAAGTCTTCCGATGAGCAGGGGTCCTAGCGTTTTTTGGCACTCCTTGGGAACACCGTCCTGTCACTTGGAGGATGTTCTTCTCAGTGTCGTTCTCCTTCTTTGACCTCATGGCCCTCTGCCAAATTTGCCATTTAATTCTATGTGTCATGGAAACCCGTACAAGTTATTGAAGCCATCAAGGTGCTGAAGCTGAGGGGACTAGGCACATAAACAAAATTATACAGGTTGGTAGGGTTGCCAGCTCTGGGTAGGAAACTTTCTGGAGATTTGAAGATGGAGACTTGGGAAGGGTAGGGTTTAGGGAGGGGAAGGACTTCAGCAGCTCATAATACCACAGAGCCCACAGTCCAAAGCAGCCATTTCCTCCAGGGGAACTGATCTGTACAGTTTGGAGATGAACTGTAATTCTAGGGGATCCCCAGATCCCACCTGGAGGTTGGCATCCCTACTGTCATCTGGAGATTACTTGTAATATCAGAAGATCTCCAGGCCCCTAATGGAGGCTGGCCACCCTAGTTGCTACAACCCAAGGGCATTTTGGAGAAGCAGCAATGGCCAGCAGAAAAAAAGTCTCCTAATAGCATGAAAACAACAACACATGTTTGAAAAGGTGGGTATTTGGGGGGTGATTTGTTCAGCTGCATTGAGTATGTGACCCTTGAGACCATGTTCCACATGGAAATGATATTCAGAAGACCCCTGGGAGAAGGACTTGGTTAGTATGGTGGGCTAAAATGACAAAGTCTGGGATCAATATTATCATGTGATTTCTCCTCCAGTGAAAGTTTGAGGATCCTGCTTGGGGAAAAAAAGTCTGGGGAATTTTGAGGGAAGAAAAAAAGAGTTAAAAGAAGACGATGGAAGAGAGAACCTTCACAGTCCTACAGCACAGGGTTACCAGCCTCCAGGTAGGGCGTGGAGATTTGCTGGGATTTGCTGGGATTACAGCTGATCTCCAGATTACAGAGGTCAGTTCAATGGCTGCTCTAGAGGGTGGACTCTATGGCATTATACCCCCAAAATCTCCAGGAATTTCTGGAGATGGCATCCCTATTTAATTGAATCTCTTTCAGTATTTTGCATTTTATGGCTTCACTGGGTGCATTATCTTATTGGATTCTCTATGTTTCTGAAGCCCAAGGGAAGAGCTAGATCAGCAGAGGAAGACAATTGGTGAATCTGTTCTAGCACTGACTGGTGAAATGGGGGAGGTTTTTGCCATGGCCAAGGCCTGAAGCCAGTGTAGGTTCAACTCTTCTGCAACTAAGGTTGCCAACCTCCATGTGGCACCTGGAGATCTCCCGCTATTACAATTGATCTCCAAATGACCAGGATCATTTTCTCTGGTGGAAATGGCGTCTTTGGATGGTGGACTCTATGGCATTATACTAAGGTTGCCAGCCTCCAGGTACTAGCTGGAGATCTCCTGGTATTACAACTGATCTCCAGCCAATAGAGATCAGTTCACCTGGAGAAAATGGCTGTTTTGGCAATTGGACTCTATGGCATTGAAGTCTCTCCCCCCCTCAAACCCTCCCCTCCTCAGGCTCCACCCTCAAAGCCTCTTACCAGTGACAAAGAGGGACCTTGCAACCCTACATTATACCCTACTGATGTCGCTCCTCAGGTTCCACTCCCCAAATCCCCAGGAGTTTCCAAACCCAGAGCAGGCAACCCTATGACTGCAACCCTGCTGATGTTTGAGTCTTGAACCTTGTTGCCTTTTAGGCTTGCCAGCTTCCAGGTGACACCTGGAGATCTTCCGCTGTTGCAATTGATCTCCAGATGACAGGGATAGTTACGTAGGAGAAAACAGCTGCTTTCTATGGTGGACTCTATGGTATTATACCTTGCTGAGGTCCCTCCCCTCCACAAACCCCGCCCTCTGCTGTCTCTGCTCACAAAATCTCCAGGAATTTCCTAACCTGGAGCTGGCAATCCAATTTTGGACCAATGACAGAAGATGGCATGCCGGGTACCATTGCTGTGACACTCTGTGGTTGCCAAGGGATTTGCATCTGGCCTGGCGAACAGGACACTGAGGTAGGGAAGTTGCTTAGTAATTACTAATGTAGCAGCATTAGGGATGCCAGCCTCCAGGTGGGATCTTGGAATCCCCCAGAATTACAGCTGATCTCCAGACTACACAAATCAGTTCCCCTTGGAGAAAATGGCTGCTTTGAAAGGGTGGACTCTATGGCATTCTATCCAACAGAGGTCCCTGTCCTCCCCAGGCTCCATCCTCAAATCTCCAGGAGTTTCCAAACTAGAGATGGCAACCCTACACCCCTGCCAGCGGTGGAGGGGGGACCTGGCAAGCCTAAGCAGAATGTGTTTGAAATGTTGGCAAGTTTGTACCACTATCATTTTGGAAGCTTGCTTTCTTTGTTGTTTGAGTATGGAAATTTATATTTTGCACTTATTTTGAGTGAAGAAATCTTAACGTGTGGCAAAGGATCATGTATCTGTCACCTAGCAGACCCAAAACAAGAATGGCTCTGATCAGCATGTAAATTAGAATGCTTTAAAAAAAATCTTATGTATGATACCTGAATCATTGTGTGTGTGTGTGTTAAGTGCCGTCAAGTCGCTTCCGACTCATGGCGACCCTATGAATGAAAGTCCTACAAATGTCCTATCTTTGACAGCCTTGCTCAGATCTAGCAAATTGAAGGCTGTGGCTTCCTTTATTGAGTCAGTCCATCTCTTGTTGGGTCTGAATCATTGGTGTTCAGGAAATATGTCTAGAATCTTCCCATTTGACTATCAGGTTTGGTCCAAGTTAGGGTTGCCAAATGCCAACTCTGGGTTGGGAAATTTCTGGAGATTTGGGGGTGGAGCCCAGGGAAGCAAGGTGTTTTTTTTTGGGGGGGGGGAAGGACCTCAGTGGGGTGTAATGCCCTAGAGTCTACCCTCCAAAGCAGTCTATTTCTCCGGGGGAGCGGATCTCTGTAGTCCGTGGGTTAGTTGTAATTCCAGATCTCCAGGTCCCACTTGGAAATTGGCAAGCATGGTCTAAGTCCACCTGTGAACTTCAGTCCAAGTTAGTTACCTGATCTGCTATACCACATTTAAGACAGCAACAGACAGTTGATTTAAACTGGGCTTAATTGATAAAACAGTCCTCCCATTGACAGAGATCAGTTCAATGGCTGCTTGAGAAGGGGGACTCCAGGGCATTATACTCCGCTGGACTCCCTCCATTCCCTAGGCTCAGGTCCTCAGCATGTTTGAAAGCCCTGCAGAATGCAACAAGACTTAGGGCCAAACCCAATAAGAGGAATACACCGATCTCCTGCTTTTTCAACAAAGAACGAAGCAGCCGTTGGTGGCCCTCACTGGATCTGGGGGAGCAGCACAGGGGAAATGGAAGGTTAACCCCTACATTCGGAATGGTGGATTTGGGGAAGGAAAGCACCGCCTCCTTGTCATGCTGCTCTGATATGCTCCTTCCTCCCCTACCCAACTGCTTTGACATTAAAAAGAGAGGGACATCCCTGAATGGATGAGGAACCATGCTTTCATCTGGGTTGACTTTTATGCTCACGGATGTGTGTATAGGTTTGCAGCCTTACGGTTTGCTAATATTCTTAACTGGCTTGTGGACTGGGCTGCATATTTTTCTACACTGTATTCATTATTATTTTAAAAAACCAAACATACAGCTTACAGTGCCAACCTAAGCAGAGTTACACCCTTCCATGTGCATTGGATGGGCTTAGAAGAGTATAACTTTGTTTAGGCATTGATAAAAAAAGGTAAAGGTCCCCTGTGCAAGCACCAGGTCATTCCTGACCCATGGGGTGATGTCACATCCCGACGTTTCCAAGGCAGTGCCTTCCCCAGTCAGTAAAAAAGGCAAAGGTAGTCCCCTGTGCAAGCACCAGGTCATTACTAGATGACATCACATCCCGACGTCACATCCTGATGTTTACTAGGCAGACTTTTTATTTATGGGGTGGTTTGCCAGTGCCTTCCCTAGTCATCTTCCCTTTACCCCCAGCAAGCTGGGTACTCATTTTACTGACCTCGGAAGGATGGAAGGCTGAGTCAACCTTGAGCCGGCTACCTGAAACCGACTTCCATCGGGATCGAACTCAGGTTGTGAGCAGAGCTTTGGACTGCAGTACTGCAGCTTAACACTCTGCTCCACGGGGCTCCTACAGGCATTGATAAACCAGTCTGGATTTTAGGGAGGAAAACCTTTAGCAGTACAAGGGTAAAAATCCAGGGGGGAAGTTGAAATATTAAAATGGTGTCTCCATGTTAAAAGGGTTATCCTTACTGCTTGTCATCTGTAACTGGATTCATGGTTCTAAAACTCTGAGGTTTTTTCAGTGTGCAAAATCTCCTAGAAACATATTGGTGGATTCCTTCTGCCCCCAAACTGGCCTTATTCCAAATGGCACTTATCACAGTGGGGAAGATGATAACTTGTAAGTTTAATAACATCTCTACAGACATGATAAATGGATCTGTGATTGGACCAATTGGGATTTCATGGTCTGAAACATTATGAATTTCTCAGTACTGTTCAATTGTTTCCAGCAAAGTGACTCCATCATATTGTTCGTGTTGTTTGGAAAAGGGGGGAGGGAAAAGAAAGAACCTAAAATTAGATTGTGTACCGATTCTGGGCAATTGGTCCTTGTCCAGAATCATTTTCCTATCTGTTGATAGATTCATGCAGCGATAGTTGCAAACTCATTTGCGGCTAGTCACAGCCCATTAACCATCTGCTCCTCTATTAAGCAACCTTTTTATATAATGTAAGTATTTAATTTTAATAAACTTTATCAGCTAGGCATTTATCTTAGACATAATAAGGAACTATTGTGAGCATGGTCAATGGGCCACATAAAAACTATCGTATTTTTGATTGAATGGCTTCTATGTAAGGCAGAAAAGCTACCCAAACACTACTTCCTGAATTGCTTTAAGAAAAATAGCATTTCTTTAACGTTTTTTTTTTCCGGGGTGTGTGTGAGCAAAGGAAAATGGTACTGCAGTCTCAGATAAGTAATGTTAAGATGCAGCGTGGCTAGGGGGGGAGGATTCTGTGTTGATGATCCATTTTTGGCAGTACTTACTGATGCCTGTTTTGCTACATCAGCCCACACAGATCTCGAATTCACAACAGAGCCCCCAAATCCAAGTCTGAAACAAATAACAACAAAGGGTTTGTAGATTTGTGGTCTCTTACAGCCTGTTCCTGAGCTGCGCCAGCAGCCGTGCCCAAAGCTCCGGGAGGCGCACACCGGCGTTGGTGGCCCCAGTGTTGGCGTGCAGGGCCAGACGCCAGTCTCCGGCCGCTGCCACAGCAGCGCTGGGCCCGGATGCCGCCGGAGCCTGCTGCCGGTATCCGGACGCCGGCAACAGCCACTGCGGCGTCCCGGGAGGCATTACGGCATCCCGTGAGGCGTTCCCGGGGCGTTACGGCATCCCGGGAGGCGTTCCCGGGGCATTCTAGTGCCAGCTGGCCAGGGGGTGAGGCCGCCGTTAGGTGGCCTCCTGAGCCATTTCGGCTCGGAAACGCCCCCCTTTTTTGGGCCGAGATACGGCACCTTTTAGATGGCGTATCTCCCATGCAACCCTATGAGGTAGGTGAGGCTGAGAGACTTTGGAGATAGCTGTGACTAGCCCAAGGTCACCCAGCAGGCTTCATGTGGAGGAGCGGGGAAATGAACCCGGTTCTCCAGATTAGACTCCTCCAATCTTAACCTCTACACCACGCTGGCTCTAGCTGTGTGCTATTGGAAACAGAATGCTAGGCTGGACAGATCTTTGGTCTGATCCAGCAAACCTTTCATGTACTATGGAGAAGCAGTTACTACACCATGGTGTGTGTGTGTGTGTGTGGGGGGTGTCTTAAGAGTGCTTCCATCTGTTTGGACACGGAGGGGGCTGAACTCTGCCCTGCCCAACAGACAGAGCGCATGAGGAATTGTAAACAGCCCTAAAAAAAGAATTCACTCGCTGGGTGTTTTCCTTCTTTCTCTTCACAGAAATATAAGCAGTCTTTTTCATGGAAAGTTGGAGCTCCTTGCTGGAAGCAACTTCCCTCTGGAGGGCAGCCACCACTGATCCGGCAGGTTACTGCAAATCAGAAAGGGAACTGTGACAAAGCTACTCCAAGGGATGCCAACCTCCAGGTGGAGCCTGGCAACCTCCCAGAATTACAACTGATCTCTAGACTATAGAGACTGGGTTGCCACCTCTGGGTTCAGAAATACCTGGAGGTTTGAGGGTGGAGCCTGGGGAGGGGAGGTTTAGGGAGGGGAGGGATTTTGGTAGGGTATAATGCCATGCAGTCCACCTCCCAAAAGTAGCCATTTTCTCGAGAAGAAGTGGAATAAGTGTTTTTTAATAAATAAATAGGCAGTCTATGGAGATCAGTTGTAATTCCAGGAGATCTATAGCCCCCACCTGGAGGATGGAGACCTTGAGTCAGGCCCTTAGCCTGATATTGCTCCTCAAGGGCTCTTGCTCCGAGCAGGCCAGGGGTTGGCACAGAGTCAGGGCCCTGGTCACGTGCTTCTGGTTCACATGCCTTTGTACAGTATCTGTATCTATGCTCAGTATGGTATTTACCACAATCACCCCAGCTGCATAGCCTTGTTATGTCTGCCTACCCTGAGAAAGCTTATCATGGTTTGTAGCCAAATCCGGTGTACCTTTGCCTGTCCGTCTGCTATGCAATTTAACCATGTATCCTTGCCCTGATTCCTCATTAGTAGCCTCGTATGCCCAGGAGGCAGTCAGCTTCTTACTTTGTCTAATTTTGCTCCTAATAAAGTCTAAACAGCTTCCGAGCCTTTGCCTGATGAGTTCTGCTTGAAGATGGCTACGGACAAACCCCTGAGTCTGACACCCTGGATAAAATGGCTGCTTTGGAGGGTGGATTCTACAGCATTATACTCCTCTCTGCGATCCCTCCCCAAACCCCACCCTCCCCAGGCTGCACCCCAAAAATCTCCAGGAATTTTCCAACCCAGAGTTGGCCTCCCAACCCGGAGTCGACAACCTTACCAACAGAGGATGAGCATCACCAGAGATCCCAGGGCCACTCCCACATTTGCAGATATCTCAGAAGGAGATTCTAGGTGAAGATTCCCCCCTCACCGTTCTCCAAGGCAGCATTGAGTGAGGTGAGACACAGAAATCATACCTTCAGCCCACTGCCACTTGTCTTCCACTCAGACAGGTAATGGCAAAACGAATCACTGCTGGAGATGATGGAGGTATTTTATCAGTTAAAACATGGCAAGGGAGGGGGATGTTGAAGGTGAGTAAGAAGTATTTCTCTGGAGTTGCCATAGGAACCTAGTGCAAGGAGGGAATGTAAAAGAAAACATTTTTATGGCAGTCCAAAAGGAGCTGCTGATGAAGGAAGGGAGGTTACAAACCTGCTCCGTAAATCATTTCCAGTACATTTAAAATGGGGCAATAAAACTGACAGACTTTGTGCTTCTGATCTTGGGCCTTCTGTTGAACAAAATGTTCAAGACTGATTCGACCTTGCATTAACAAAGAGTCACTTCTTAGGAAAGTTTAACAAGATCCTTGTGCCCTGCAGCAAATGTGAAAAGGCATTCATGTATTTAAATCACTACATTTGTTGACAGCATTATTGGTCTGTTTAGCTTCTCACTTATCAAACGTGCTTCTGTGTCTAGAAAACCACCTAATGATTTCTTAATTCAACATGAAGGCTTCCTACTTGAAACTTTCATGTATTTCTCTGAAAAAAGAGGTAACATAATTTTGTGCATGCCATGGAAAGCGATTCACACTTATCAGTAACTAGGGTTGCCATATTCAGATTTTGGACATTCCTGGAGATTTGGGGGGGGGGGTGGAGCCAGGGAAAGGGGGCATTTGGGGTGTGGAGGGACTTCAGTGGGGTATAATGCCAGTGATTGGCCTCCAAAGCAGCCATTTTCTCCTGGGGAACTGATCTCTGTAAGCCTGGAGATCAGTTGTAATTCCTGGAGGATGGCAACCCTCCCTACAACACCTCTGTATGGCTGGACAAGTATTGACATCCCTGTTTGCAGGTGACAGACTACAGGCCTTGCCTGAAGCCAGCTCATGCCCTCATGGAGGGTTGCCAGTTCTAAATCAGGAAATTCCTGGAGATTTGGGGGTGGAACCTAGGTCTGCAAGCTCTGGGTTGGGAAATACCTGAAGATTTTGGGGGTGGAGCCTGAGAAGAGCAGGGTTTGGAGAGGGGAGGGACTTCAATGCCATAGAGTCCATTTGCCAAAGTAGCCATTTTCTCCAGGGCAACAGATCATTTGTAATAGCAGGAGATCTCCAGCTACCACCTGGAGGTTGGCAACCCTAGTAGAAGAAGAGGGGCCTGGAGATCTGGAATTACTACTGATCTCTAGACTACAGAGATCAGTTCCCCCAGAGGAAATGGCAGCTCTGGCATGAAAACTTTTTTTAAAAAAATATGTTTATTTAATAACGTGTAACATCCATCTTTCTGTTAAAAAAATCACATATCAAAACAAGTAGAAAAACATTTTTATAAATATGTCCATATCTCTGAATTAAAGCATAAGTCTCAAACTGATAATGCCCAAGGCTGCATTCATTTAGATTGATGCTATAAAAATATTTTATAAATAGGAGTCATCTTGGTGTGAATAGTTTCTATGTGGATAATCTCTTTTCCTCTCTTTGACTAAATATTGTTATCTTGTCCATCAACATAATATGCCAACACCTCCTGAGCCAAGATTTGACAGAAGGGCTATTCTTTTGATTCCAGTACTTGGGCCACCAATACCTTGCTGCCAAGATCAAATTCCGTAAAAAATACCTAGTGGGAACAAGCAGGATACAATAGATTTATGGCTGTATGCAAAGAAGGAAAATTTTGTACTTGGGAACAAATCCAAAACACGTTAGATGATAACCAGCTGATAAAATTGCAATTTTTGCAAATTCAGAATTTTATCAGCGGGTTAGCCCAAAGGGAGGATATTTTCAGATCTCTGAATGTCTTTGAGAAAGTTATAACATACTCAGGGCCTTCTTAAAGGACTCTTAGCAAAGTTCTATAATATTCTGGTTGAACTGGAGTATAGAGATGCAAAATATTGTCGAAGGCTTTCACGATCAGAGTTCATTGGTTCTTGTAGGTTATCCGGGCTGTGTAACCGTGGTCTTGGTATTTTCTTTCCTGACGTTTCGCCAGCAGCTGTGGCAGGCATCTTCAGAGGAGTAACACTGAAGGACAGTGTCTCTCAGTGTCAAGTGTGTAGGAAGAAAATTCAGGAAAAACAGTCTCCCATAGGAAAGGTATTCTTGCCATTTATTAAAGGAGTCACTGATAAGATGGAGAAACTTTTGAAAAAACATAACCTACAAACAGTGTTTAAACCCACCAAGAAAATACAACAGATGCTACGATCAGCAAAAGACAAAAGAGACCCCCTCACCTCTGCAGGAGTATATCGTATACCTTGCAGCTGTGGACAAGTTTACATCGGGACCACAAAACGCAGCATACAAACAAGGATAAAAGAACATGAAGGATACTGCAGACTTGGCCAGCATGAGAAATCAGCAGTGGCTGAACATGGACTGACCCAAACAGGACACAGGGTCTTATTCCAAGACACTGAAAGACTGGACAATTCTACCAACTATTTTGTCAGATTGCACAGAGAAGCCATTGAAATTCATAAACATCAGTACAACTTTAACAGAAAAGAGGAGAGTTTAAGAATGAATAAGGCTTGGCTTCCTGTCCTGAAAACCTCCCGACTAACAAAGACTACAGTCAACAATAGCCATGCAGATTAGCTTTGGATTTCACACATTAACAGATCACTTCAGGATACAATGGTTCCACATTAACAAACCACACCCTCGTTAGCACATTATCATGATACTTACAGGACAATGATTAGCACATTACCTTTGATGCTTTTTGCAGGACAATGATTCAGCTCAACCCAACCCCTTTCTGACTATATATTACTGTTCCTACACACTTGACGCTGAGAGACACTGTCCTTCAGTGTTACTCCTCTGAAGATGCCTGCCACAGCTGCTGGTGAAACGTCAGGAAAGAAAATACCAAGACCACGGTTATAGAGATGCAGTTTATAGATCAAATGGGAAGCAGACTTGAGGCAGGAGATACCAATTGAGAAATGGGGAACATATAAAAAGATATTTTGCAAACCTTGATAAACATCAATATTAAAGAAAATGGGTTAAAAGATGTTAAGATGGCATTACACCCTTGTTAGAATTAGCAAGATGATCAATAATACAATCAAGCAATGCTGGTGATATGCTGTAGACGAAGGATCCCTTAACCCTTTATGGTGGAGGTGCCCGGCACTTGCTAGTTTTTAACCACAGATTTTTAGGCTTTTGAGTGACATAGCAGGAGAGGAGGTGGAATGTAGTCTACTATTCATTTTCTTTGGTCAGATGGACCCATAAGTGGAGAAAAACATGGGTATTTTTAAAGGTTTTGGAGATAAAACTTTATGGCATTATATCCCACTGAGGTCCCTCCCCTCAAATTCTGTTCTCCCAACTCTGGGAATTTCTCAACCTGGAGTTTGCAAGCCTATCTCTACTCTCCAAAATGTCTGAGGGCTCCATCCACCCAACAAATGAACTGCTCATTCGTTTTTTCAAACCAGACGAAGAAGAAGAAGAAGAATTGGTTTTTATATGCTGACTTTCTCTAACTTTTTTTTAAGGAAAATCAAACTGGCTTACAATCTCCTTTCCTTCCTCTCTTCACAACAGACACCTTGTGAGGTAGGTGGGGCTGAGAGAGTTACAGTGACTAGCCCAAGGTCACTCAGCAGGCTTTGTGTATAGGAGTGGGAAAACCAACCCAGTTCTCCAGGTTAGAGTACTCCGCTCTTAACCACTACACCATGCTCACTCTTGTTTTTACAACATTTACCTTACACATCGTTTTAGGGAAAGCTGTTTTAGGGCATTGGCCGAGTGAAATTTAAACACTTATTTCCCAAAGCATAGCTTTTGTACATGTTATTGTTGTGAGGATAAAATGGAGCATGACAATGAAAGCACCTTTGGGTCAACTGTTGGGGAGGAAAGTGAGGCATCAATATCTAAAGAAACCAACGCTGGTGTACAGTGGGACCAACCAAGATGTTGTCTTGTTTAAACTGTTATGCCCTAATCCTTTGCACAAACAGGATTAATTTATTCTACTCCTCCATGCGTTATCAGTTCTTAATGTGGCAATGAGAGGGAGAACAAAACATGAATTTTTCAACATGCCTCCACACAGAAGACAGATTTCACTTCAATATGTGTATGTGGGGGGGAGCATAATTATAACTCCCATTGAGAGATACTTAAGAGTCCAAGTGATCTGGTTATAGGTTGCTTCTCAAAAAAATATCCCAAGGAACCTATAAACATGGGGGGTGGGGTGGAATCCATACCTTGCTAGTTATGCAGCCACCAAGTCTGACTCTGCCTGGGCCACTGGCGTTCTCTGATGTCTGCTATCAATCTGCAGTCCTAAAAGAAAAAAAAAAGAATATATGTGGGCTGGATAATCTGAACATGGCTATGTCATCTTTACCGAGAAATTATTCTCTGAATTAGAACATTAATTTATCAGCCAGAACCTTGGGATACCTCCCCTAACACTGTTCTGCAGAGAGGAGCATGGTAGTTAGAAGAAGAAGAGTTAGTTTTTAAATGCCAACTTTCTCTACCACTTGAGGAAGAATCAAACCAGTTTACAATCACCTTCCCTTCCCCTCCCCACAACAAACACCCCGTGAGGCAGGTGGGGCTGAAAGAACTGTGACTAGCCTAAGGTCACCCAGCTGGCTTTGTGTGTAGAAGTGGGGAAACCAACTGAGTTCACTCCCCGCTCATGTGGAGGAGTGGGGAATCAAACCCGGTTCTCCAGATTAGCGTAGGCTTGTGCATTTCGATAAACCCAAACTGAAAATAAACCTGAAATTAGCCATTTTGGTAAATTTCACCTGAGGAGAAAGCTGGGGAGAAAGCTGAAGCCAAATAGGCAATTCCCAGGAAAAAAAACTAATGAAATTTGCCTTTTTTGGGTTGGGCTTTCCCCAGCCCCATGGGGGGACATTTTTGGAGGTTGAGTCCCCAAATTCACATCATAGCTTTAAGAGACTCTCCTTGCATGACCCCCAAGGTTTGGTGAAGATTGGGTCAGGGGGCCCGATTTTATGGGGTCCAGAAGGGGTCCCTCCTTGACAGAGAATCGTTGCAAAATTCGCAGGGGGTGACCCTTTCCAGACCCCATAAAATCAGACCCCCTGACCCAATCTTCACCAAACGTTGGGGGTTGTGCAAGCATAGTCCCTTCAAGCTACACTGTGAAACTGGGGGCGCTACCTCCAAAAATCCCCCAGGGAGCTTCGAAAAATCCCCGTAGAGTCTATGGGGCCAAAAATATTCGGGAAACTTGAAAATAAGCTGAATTTCCATATTTACCAGTATTCGGCTTATTTTGGGTTTACCGAAAAAATTCAGGCTCAATAAACCTGATCCCAAAATTTAACAATTTTTTTTTGTTGCATACCACTAGATTAGAGTCTACCGCTCTGAACCACTACACCAAGCTGGCTCTTATACACAGAAAAATCATGTTCAGAGCTGACTGTCATGGCCCAGCTGGGTCCAGGGGACACCAATGACTACTCAGATGAAGAATCAGCCAGCAGCCCTGACTGAGGCTGAGGTGGTACAGGAAGAAGCATCCCCTGCGGGGCCAGGCCCAAACCCGCAGCCAGGAACCAGCACAGCAACTCCTCAGCCTTCCAGCTCTGAGCTGGCTGCAGAAAGCCAGCTGCCTGTCTGCTCACCCCCCCACCTTGTCACCAGAGCCTCAGGAACAACAGAGGAGGTGAGCACGTAGGACGTTACAGGATCGGAGGCGAAGTGCTCAACTAGCAGCTAGGTACCGACCCAGCATTGACAGCGGGGATGAGTGTTCGCAGGATCAGGTCTGAGGTGGCTGGCAGGCACATGGCATTGCAGGCTGCCTGAGCAGCGTACCATTGATAAGTCACTGGAAAGGGCGTAGCTGTGTGGAAGCAACACGTCCATCTACTCCTGACCTTGCTGTGAACTGTCTGCTCTGTCTGGACCTTGGTTTGAACCCTTGAACTTGGCTTTTGGATTACCTTTGGACTTGCTCCTGTGAGGTTTGAAACTTCGGTGTGTGTGTGTGCTGGGGGACCACAACACTGACTTAGGCCCTTTATGCTCAGTTATTAGCCCCATGATCCAAACGGAACTGCCCCACAGCTTTTTTGGACTCATTCATGATTTTCCATCCCTTCAGGGGTCACCCCACGTCCTCAGCACACTTGACCCGCATTACCAGGAACCTCTTTTCTTGTGATCCTTAGTTTTGCCCAGTGCCTCCGCAAAGAGAATGGAGGCAATTTTCATGAATAGTCACAACTTTGGGTTTCCTCTTCCCCCGCCCATGGTCACTTGTCCCCCCCTCATCCAAGTCCTTCCAGAGAAGTAATTTTTGTAGGTAGGCAGCCATGGGGTGGGAAGTCTTTGGCAGCAAGCCACCATGTTTTTTAGTTTTGTTTTACTGTGATGATTTAATGATATAATACTTTATTTATTAATACTTCAGTGATATAATGCCAAATTATTAATATATTAAGTATTATATTGTGACAACAGCACAGTAAAACAAACACACACACACAGACACTGTGGCTTGCCAATGATTTTCAGCAGGAGTGAAAAGATCTCTGGGAATTGAGCCGACTCCCCCCAACACACACACACACACAATTTTTTCCCTGTACAATTGGCCATCGGTAAAGATCTTGGGGAATTGAGCTGTCTCTCCCCCCCCCCCAATGCCTCATAGGCGTCCTTCTTTGGTGATTTTCAGTAGGAGTGTAAAGATCATAAATGGCCATTGGCAAAGATCTTGGAGAATGGAGCCAGCTCCCACTCCCGTGCCTCATAGGTGTCCTTCTATGGTGATTTTCAGCACATCCAATCAAAAAGTATCATTTTTTGGTGGAGGGGGACTCAGACGTTTCTTCTTGGAGGACATTTACTCCTGGTACTCCTCAGGGTCAAGGAGCCCCAATGAATAGGGTTTTTAAACGTCAGATTCAAAAACTGCATCTAACAAGAGGCAACCCCCACCCCCGCATAAAGGGCCAAATCCCACTTGGAAAATACATGGAGATTTGTGGGTGGATACTGGGGAGTGGAGGTACTTCAGTGGGGTATAATGCCTTAGAGTCCCCCCTCCAAAGCAGCCATTTTCAACAGATGGACTGATTTCTGTCATCTGGATATCAGCTGTAATCCCAGGAGATCTCCACCCCCCATTTAGAGGTCGGCAACCCTAGAGCTGATATACTCTGGACATGGCAATGGAGTTGGCTACCCGGACACTAGTAGGTGGAACAAGCAGATGAATATAAGAGCTGTTTTGCTGTATCAGTCCGTTGGTCCATCTAGTCCAGCTTTCTGAAGGGGCACAAAGCCTCCTCCTGCCCCTGCCCCCATCAACTGGCATTTAGTGTTGTCTCCAAATATAGAGGCTCCATTCAGCTGTCATGGCTAATAGCGATGGAACTTTTCCTCATGAATGAGCATGTGTGTAATGCAGGAATAGTTTGTAATCTGACTGGCCAGGGAAGATCAGGCCAGTGAATCAACGCGGAGAAAGCTTCACAAAGGGTTAAACAACCCCCCACTTTTCTTTGAGACATTTTGAAGATACTCTAGCACTTGAGACTACAGGTAGATGGGTTTGAAAAATTCCCTGGGCACAGCATATCAGGAGGAGGACTAGGTGCAACTCTTCCCCCTGCCACATTGAGAGTTTGAGAGTTTCCAAAAATCCAGCGGGGAAAAACTGATTAAAAGGATGATTCTTGCCCAGAAACTGAACTTCAACCTTCCAAGGGAAACTACATCTGGTGAAGAAACATATGAGGGGCTTGTTAAGTACTGGATAGAAAGACATGCAAGTGTTTTTTTGTTTATTTGGGGGTATTTTTTTTAGAAATAAACATCCATCCATCCATGATGGTTTCCTTATCCAAATGATTCCCCCACTGTTTGTGAGCTTTGAAGTAAAACTGAAGTTTCCCTCAAAATGAAATACTTTCCTCTCAAAATTCTAAAACTTGATTTGCCCCTGTAAGCAAATGGGACTAGGGTTGCCAATAGGGTGGCCAGCTCCGGGTTGGGAAATACCTGGAGATTTTTGGGGGTGGAGCCTGAGGAAGGCAGGGGAGGGGCTTCAAAGCCATAGAGTCCAATTGCCAAAGTGGCTATTTTCTCCAGGGAAATTGATCTCTACCCACTGGAGATCAATTGTAATAGTGGGAAATGTCCAGCTACTACCTGGAGGTTATGGCAAATAAGTAATCAGCCTGCTATAATGTTAGTTACAAACTTATAAATACAGCAGCATAAGACAACAAAACACATAAATCATACTATGCAAAGAGTGCACTGCTAAATTCTATGTGCAGTAGTCAAATAAATAAATAAATAAATGAATGAATATATACAGTGATGTTAGCTAAACAAATAGATCTATATACAAAAGTTAAACGTTCTTTTTTAGAACCAATGTCTTTGGAGTCATTGTCCAAAAGTAATCCTTTCAAGGTTGCCACATTTGGGTGCCTTGTTGTTGAAGTGCATCACGGAGTTGTATCCTGTTGATTGCACTGACAATATGAAGTTGGGGTCATACAAATTTCAGAGTCCAAGGTGTATTACGGGGGTCCGGATTAACGCCCAGTTTCAACCCCTAGGTCTTCATCAGAAAATATGCTATAATATACATATACATTCTGTCAATCAGTTGTTCATTGTTATCAATATAATTTTGAGAAGGTAGCTTACTCCACAAGAACCATCCTATACAATTTCATGGTTCTATAAGCAGATTAGTCATGTTATAAGCATTTAAATATTATAAAAATAAACTGTTATAATAAACTGTTATAATAACACTCACTTCAAGGTAGTTAATATGTCTGCTCTTGCAATAGCCCTGTGCCCCCGCCAAGATGGTATGTTGAAAAGAGAAGACTTGGATAGAACCTTAGGACAAAGAAAGGGAACCCATTGAGGTTTTGGTGGTCTGAATCTTATGCGGTGCTTCTCACCCTTTGAAGTGGTTGAATACTGGCAATTCGCCATGAAAACTGTGTTGCATGTTGGCAATTTGCAGGGAAATTATACGGACACCAGCTTACTGATGAAGCAGTCTCTTTGGCGAAACGCACACTAATCTAGAGGTGGTGTCTGGATGTTGGACTCCTCCAATTCTATCCAAGTCTTCTCTTTTCAACATACCATCTTGGCGAGGGCACGGGGCTCCGTGCTCCTTAATTAAGCCATACAAGAATTTTTCCTGCATTAAGTTTTGCAGTTATTTCATATTGTGTTTGGAGAGATTTGATTATACGTGTGTATTGAATCTTGTTTGTGCATAGTCATCAATTGTGTGTTATTTCATGCAAAGGAGTGTAATTAATTAATTACATGTAAAATTGTGGTCTACTCAAGAGTAAAGAATTGCATATGAGCCTCGTGCTGTTGTTTCTTATTGAAAACTACCTGGAGGTTGGCAACCCTATTTCCAGCCCAGAGTTGGCGAGAATTAGACAGCAGCCTTATCTGAAAAAGAACCTTCCATAGTCTTGTGGAAGAGAGAGCAGCACTGTTAAATATCACCAAAGGCTCTGTAAACCAAAGGGGGGAAGGAATCATTCCCAGCACCAGTCTCAAAATTAAATAAAAACAGTCACATTTGCTTTGGGGCTGATCATTAGTCTAACATCATTATTTCCATCGTGGAGAACATGCCATCATTTACATGTAACACCAGGCAATGCCCTTTAGCGTCCAAGGGGCTGGCGAGTAATTGCATTTTAAGCAATGCTTTCAAACAGAATCAGGAGCCGTTCCTTGCCCTGGAAGGGCCCGGGTTTTGCAATTTAGAGAAGGGCTGCCTCGCCTCCTTTTTTCAGAAGTGCAGGAAGCTCCCTAGAGGCCTTGTACTAATCGAAACGGAGAGAACTCTCTTGCTGGCTTGCCTCTGCCAGGAAGTTTTCAGTGATAATAATTTAGAATGTCACTACCCTGAAAGGCTAAAAGGGGCTTGCACACTGCAAATGCCAGGTTGTTATAGCTTCTGATGCATTTTAAAAAAGAGTCCCCTCCTTCCCTGTTTTACTTGCTGGTTTTTACTTCTATGACCTTTTGATCTTTAACCACAAAAATATTTCTGTTCGTTCCCTTCCCCAAAAAAAACCAATCACTCGTTAATCGGGTTGCCAACCTCCAGGTACTATCAGAAAAGAGATACTACTGTTTTTATGTTCCTATTCATCTGAACTTATTTCAATGATACTTATTCTGTATATGAAGCAGAAAAATAAAGATCAAAATAACTGACAATAGAATGCTTCTCTTGTATTAATTCATAATTTTTTAAAAATATAATATTGTACTGTATCAATGTAATAAATCTTGCACTGAATCAATAAATCAACATCTTGTCACAAATCAATAGTATCAATAACATACAAGTTATATAATATGATAAATATGAACAAAGGACACAAAGGGGTGGGACAAGTCCCTGGTAAAAGGTCTTGTTTCTTTATCTTCTTCAGCCACCTGTGTCCAGTCCCGTGTCCTCTTCTTATTTCACAGTGAATTATAGCAAATTCGTTCAGAGCATAAGCTTCATGCAGTGCAGATGTAACAAGAGCCTGAGCTTCTTGTAAAGTAATTTGGCAACTAATAAAACAAAGACAATGCTTGCTGAGTCATCCTATAATATTATTTTAACAAAAATAAAAAAAACATTTTGTAAATATACTCACGAGCAATAGCTTCTTATGATTGAAACAACATACTGTGATGAGGTTTTGCGTCCTGTAGGATCTAGATTGGTCTCTGACCCATTTTTCCAATGAGGCTAACCCATAACTAATTTATCCTTACCAAAGGTATGAAACCAATTAGAATAGTTAAAGCAGTGATTACAAGAATCCCGTATAATCACATGATGCATTTAACCCATTGGGTTCGAGAGAATTAAAATGAATCGAGATTCTTGCTGATTCAATAGTTTTTTCTGTGTTTGCCTTCTGATACCTCCGTGGTTTAAATTGGCAAAGAATCTGAGATCAGTGTCCGAGTGTTTCAATTTTTTAAAATGATCTACAATTGGCACATCAGTCACGTTGTTTCTAATTCTGGAACAATGTCCCCTATTCTTAGTTTTAATGGTCTCGTGATTTTGCCAAAATAAATATGCTGACATGAACATAATAAAATATAAATTACATTAATTGAGTTACAATTGGTAAATGTGTTTAATTTGAAGTGAAAGCCAGTTTTCTCGCATGTAAATTGCTTGACTGGAAGTGAGTATGCACACATTGCGCATGTGCCGCAACGGAAGTGGCCAGCCAGCCCCGTTTGTGTTGGAGAAGATTTACTGTTGGTGTGGACAAGATGGTCTCTTAAAGACGCAGTGCGTCTAAATGCTATAATAGGAGGTTCTATGCAACCAGGTATGTCTTGGACAATGTCCCAGTGTCTGTTTATATTTTTTGTAATTCTACTAGCTAGAGGTGTAAATTGTAAACTTGTAGTCATCCTGTTATGAGCTTTATCTTTTTTAATGAATATCTCATGGCGAGGTATCCAGTTTGCCCAACATTTTGCTGACTCTATTGTTGTAGTCAGATAGCCTCGGTGAGTTAGAATTTCTGAGAGAGAGTTTGTGGCTGTGAGGTAATCTGAACGTTTAGTGGGATTCCTTTTTAATCATAAAAATTGCCCATATAGCAAATTATTTTTTAAATTATTAGGATGATGCGATCCATAATGGAGGAGGGCTTTTCTGTCTGTTGGTTTTTGATAGGGTTTAACCCATAGTTGTCCCTCATTTTTCAAAAATACCTTCACATCTAAGAATGGTAGATTAGAGTTACTCATCTTACCTTTAAACTTTATATGGGGTGAGACTGAGTTGAGTTCCATTAGTAAAGTGGAATATCCTTGTGCGCTATACATAATCATTATGAGGTCCTTCCCAGGATTTTCCCAACCTGGATCAGGCAACTCTACCCACCCATCCCCTGCTGATGACCATCTATTGGTATTTCTGTTGATTCTCTTTTGCTGCTTGGAAAAGAGCAGACCTTTAATTGTTGTATCAGCAGTCGTTAGTTATTGAAAGGCAAACTTTATTTTCTGTAGGAAACAGATATTGTTCTCTCATTATCCATGGCGTTGTCTTGGATTATTAGGGTTGCCAACCTCCAGATGGTGGCAGGCGATCTCCCGCTATTACAACTGATCTCCAGGCATCAGAGATCAGCTCCCCTGGAGAAAATGGCCACTTTGGAAATTAGACTCTATGGCATTGAAGTCCCTCCCGTCTAACCCCCACCCTTCTCAGGCTCTGCCCCCAAAATCTCCAGGTATTTCCCAAACCAGAGCTGGCAACCCTATGGATCATGGCACCATAGCTGCTTACTTACTTCACTTGGAATCACCCAACATAGGCAGAGCATTTATGTTTGCCATTCTTAATATTCTTCCATCAGCCATCTTATATGGTCGATATAAGAAAATTCCCTTGAGTGATTGGTGTTGTCCATGTATGCTTGGGGTACCTGAACACTTAATTCATGTGTTATTACACTTGAGACTGTGGAATGTTCTTATTAGACCTCTGTTGTCTAATGCTCAGAGCTTTTCAGACCAGCAGTTGGTGGTGTTTGTTTTATCAGATAGAAATCCTTTTATTACAGAAGAACAACAAGAAGAAGAAGAAGAAGAGGAGGAGGAGGAGGAGGAGGAGGAAGAGGGGAGGGGAGGGGGAGGGGAAAAAGAGTTATGTGGGTCTGAGAGAGTGTGACTAGCCCAAGGTCACCCAGCTGGCTTCATGTGGAGGAGCTGGGACTCAAACCTGGTTCTCCAGATAAGAGTCCACTGCTCCAAACCACCACTCTTAACCACTACACCATGCTGGCTGCCTAACAAAAGTGATGATGATGGTGATGATGATGATGATGATGATGATGAATTGTGTCCAGAAAGAAATTGGAAACTAGTGTAGATGGGCCACACAACTCATTCTATAAGGCCCTGTGGCTTCCAATCTGAATCTCTTGTAGTAATTATTCAAGGAGGATGTGATCCAGTGGAGCAAGGGCCCTGTGGTCCAGAGACAGAGGAGTTGTGCTCCCATGTGGACAAATAGCCAGGCAAGCAAGTTGTGTAAAGAACCAAGGCTGCCAACAGCAGGTCTAAAAGAATATTCAGCTCGCTGTCTATGGATTGTTCAAATTAATAATATCAGAGAATACAAGAAACTAGCAAAGCACAGGGATGATGGATAGGATGGGATATGGGAATCGGAGTGAGAACAAAGGCTATTTATGCAAGAACAGGAATAAGTGTCATTGCGCACAACCCACAGGGCAGCTTTTCTGCTCAGGCTGCACTGAAAGGAACAGAAGTTGTAAAACAGCACCTCTTCAGTTGTTCCTGCTTGTGCCAAGGAGTTTGTGCAATGGACACAATGAACGGGCAATTGAATCATAGTTCTGTCCTTCCTTTATCCTGAGCCATTCCACATATATTGTTGTTGGGGGAAAGAAAAGGGGATGATCAGGGAGAAGGCAGTGACTTTTCTGAAATGTCAAAACTTGGAGAATGCCAGGTTTTGAGCTGCTGATGTTTACTGGTGGTGACAAATTATATATATAAAATTAACACTAAATAGAAAATCATAAAGTCTGATTTTTTGTTTTTAACAGCAATTGCTGATCTAACTGTGTGGAAAATGAAAATTCCCAGAACGGGTTAGTCTTTATAATGTTTTAATTAAAAAGCATTATGCAGGAACAAGTAAATATTTTATAAGTCATCAGCATTCATTTTGCTAAGAGGAACATTTTAGTTACTGGAAGAGTCTAATCCGTGGAGTACATTGATTTCTCATCACCTCATTTTTACATTTTATAAAAAACCTTATAGAAGGATCGCCATCTCTAACTTGGAAAATTCCCAAAAATGTAGGGGCAGTGCCTGGGGAGGGCAGTATTTGGGGAGGGGATAGCAGGGGTGCAATATTATGATGTCGCATCCTATGATGTCGTGTCCAGGTCAAAGGTCAGCTCATCCACTTTCCTTCCTTCCGGTGAGGCCTGAAGGTGTGGTACTGCCCCCATGTTTGTCCAGGTACTGGTCACCAGTTTTAGTCGCAAAGTAAATGTGTGTTGGTGCTTTGTTACAAATTTAGGTACATACACACATTCAGGATGTATGTGTATTCACTGGAACATGCAAACAGGGCTAATGTATCCTGCTGTCCCCAGTCATGAGTAATGCTAATACATGGGAGAACTGGTCTGTGTGTAGGGTTGCCAACCTCCAGGTAGTGGCTGGAGATGTCCTGGAATTACAACTGATCCCCAGGTGACAGAGGTCACTTCACCTGGAGAAAATGGCCGCTTTGGAAGGGGGACTCTATGGCATCATACCCCACTGAAGTTTCTCCCCTCCCCTCCACTGCCCTCCTCAGGCTCTACCCCCAAAATCTCCAGGTATTTCCCATTCTGGAGCTGGCAGCCCTGTTTGTGTGTGATTGGTAACCCCCTAACCATCTAATGAGAAGATAAACAGGCTTTCCTGTAAATCGCTCTCTGCTCATCCAGCTCTTTCGCCTCTACTCACTAAACAAATATTCATTTGTAGTGGGAAAATGGTAAAACAAATTCACTTGAATTACAGAGAGACACTGAATCCCATGAGGTGGCAAAAATATCCACAAATATTAACTAAGCTTCAACGCAATGAAATAAAATATAGCATGAGGTAAATTAGGCTATGCGTAGGAACCACTTTTGACGCTTCTGCCTCAGGACATGCCCATTTGTTTTACCCACAGTCTCGTCTTTCTGTGTCTTCATTCCAGCTTCTGTATTTCCCGCTATGGAAAAATCTATTTCAGAAGTTGTGTTCAATAATTTATGGAAGTAGTTGGCATGCTATAAAAGCCCAATTCGTTAGACGAGATTTTGCACAGAGACACTTTTCGTACCACATTGACTTGGGCTTAAGTTTGAGGATATGGCAGCATTGCTTGACTAACACTGCACATTGAACTACAATATCTTCTGGGAATTAATGCACACTCTTTTGCATGTGTGGGTAAAGTGCTGCCAAGTTCCAGCTGACTTACGGTGACCCCAGCAAGGGCCTTTCAAGGCAAGTGAGAAGAAGTGGTGAAAAGTCATTCGCTGCCTCTGCAGAGTCTTCCATCCCAGTACTGGCCCTGATTAGCTTCCAAGGTCTGGCGAGATCAGGCTATAACATGACACCTTCCCTCTGTCACACTCTTTTGTAAAGGAGGGGAAAAAAGATAACATGAGAATCAGACTTCGGAGTGTTCATGATGATGAGAGGGAGGGCATCATGGCCATCTGGTCACTGCGGTGTGTGTGTGTGGGGGAGGTAGTTGTGAATTTCCTGCATTGTGCAGGGGGTTGGATTAGATGACCCTGGTGGTCCCTTCCAACTCTACGATTCTATGATTCATTAGACTTTAAGGAGTTGTAGGTGAACATTTTAACCCAACAGGAATTCTATTCTCAGAAAATGTGCCGTTCCAAACACGTTTAATGAATATGCAATTTCCCCCCTTCATTTATTATAATGATTCATTGCTATTGCCCTTTTTCTGTTGTTTTTTATGGTAAACATATAGAGTTAGACTATGAATCCTTTTGTTTCCTGTTCAGTTGGGATACATATTCAGGGCCTAGATTCAAGTTCAGTAGCACCTTAGAGATCAACAAGATTTTAGGGATGTAAGCTTTCCAGAGCCATAGCTCCCCTCGTTAGGTACTTTAGGTAGGTGATGTGAAAGACCTTTGCCTAAGACCTTGGAGAGCCGGTATTGTCTGAGTAGACAATACTGACTTTGATGGACCAAGGGTCTGATTCAGTATAAGGCAGCTTCATGTGTTCATGTGACTCTCGAAAGCTCATACCACCCACCCACCCACCCCAAATTTTGGTTGTCTCTCAGGTGCTACTGAATTGGAATCTAACTGTTCTACTGCAGACCAACATGGCTACTCTCTGGAAGTATATTTGGGGGCCTGTGCCCCTCATCCAAGGACTCTGGAAATCTGACAGATTTCAGGCGAGTATAAGAAAGGGTAGCCCTGACCTGCGTGGCCCAGGCTAGTCTGATCTCATCAGATCTCAGAAGCTAAGCAGGGTCCATCCTGCATAGTACATGGATGGGAGACCACCAGGTTCACTATACAGAGGAAATGGCAAACCGAAACCACCTCTGTTAATCTCTTGTCTTGAAAACCCTATTGGGTTGCCATAAGCCGGCTGCGATTTGACTGTACTTTACACACACATAAGAAAGGGTGCCAGTTTTATTGGCAATAAAAGGAAAAACAAAAAATTCTGGCAGTGAAGTCAGCAGCCCTCTATGACTGACTGAACATGCAGAGAGGGAAAGTTGGCATGAGCGTGCTTCACACAATCACCGGGCCATCTGCATGGTGCAAATGCCCAGAGGACGTGTCCACATGCATGTTCCCGCTTCCAAATAAGACTTACCGTTTGCTCAGCCTGAGCAGGCAAAATGCTATTCCTTCCCTCCATTCCTCTGTGCTCACTCAAAGGAGCAGTGGAAGAACCACATGATGTGGTGACATCACATGAATACATGAAGCTGTCCTATACAGGATCAGACTCTTGGTCCATCAAGGTTAGTCTTGTCTACTCAAACTGACAGCAGCTCCCCATGGTCTCAGGTATTTCACATCGCCAACTACCTGGTCCTTTTTGACTGGAGATGCTAGGGATTGAACCTGTAAAGCCTTCAGTGCAGCACTCTGCCGTCTCTGCTGCATTGCCAGACGAACCTGTTTTCTTCTCTGTTCCAGTGGCCTTGGCGAGGCCTCTGGAGACACTGCATGTTGCAAGGTGTCAGGTCCAACTGGAGTCTTTGAGCTGGCAGGCTGCAGGCATGAGGTCGTGGACCCTAGAGAAATTACACGAAGCTATTATTTAATTACAACTGATGAAGCATACTTATCTGCGAAACGAACACGTATCCGGAAGTGTCGTTTTGATTTTGATTGGAATTTGAACTCTTGAGATCTGGAATCAACTGCCTAGAACTGCGTTTAGATTTGTGAGCTCTCACTTCAACTATGGGACCGCCCGGAAATCTCATCCTCCTATTCTACTATTAATGTGCTTGCTTTGAATTTTTGTCTGGAATTTCTGGACTTGAGGATCCATTCCGTTCATTTGGGTTTTTGTTTGGATTCTTTCCGGTGAGGCAACCGGTTTGTGCAGACTTTTGTGTTTCTTTGATTGTTTTGGAGTGTTCTATAGTTGAATAAGTTGTGATTAGTGTGTCACCTTGAGTAAAATTGTTCATTTCAATATTGAGCCTGTGCTGTTATTAGTTAATACCTGGAGGTTGGCAACACTACTGAGGGGAGAGAGAGAGAGAGAGAGAGAGAGAGAGAGAGAGAGAGAGAGAGAGAGAGAAAGAAGGGATTGTCTGATGGGGAGAGAGAAAGAGAAAGAAGGGGGATTGTCTCAGGGGTAGGGTTGACACGTCCCTCTTCACCACCAGTGGGAGGTTTTTGGGGTGGAGCCTGAGGAGGGCAGGGTTAGGGGAGGGGAGGGACTTCAATGCCATAGAGTCCAATTGCCAAAGCTGCCATTTTCTCCAGCTGAACTGATCTCTATCTCCTGCTAATACCTGGAGGTTGGCAACACTACTGAGGGGAGAGAGAGAAAGAGAAAGAAGGGGGATTGTCTGAGGGGAGAGAGAGAAACAAGGGGGATTGTGTGAGGTAGGTGGAGAAGAAGAGAAAAGAAGAGAAATTGGGGGAGAGAAGGAAGAGGAAGGACAGTGTCTGGGTAGAGAAACAGAGGTGAGAGGAAAGGGGGCAGATTGAGAAGGTGTTGGGAAAGAGAAGGGAGACATTGTCAGAAGAGGTGAAGGGAGAAAGGGGGTACGATGATTGCTAGAGAAGGGATGGGGGAGAAAGAGAGGGGGAAACTGGCATAGAAAAGGTGAGGGGAGAAGGGGTAAGGGAAGGGTAGGGACAGAAAGAGGGAGGAGGGGCAGACAGAGAAGGAGGAGAGGGAAGGAAGCCAAGGTTTCTGCAAGTTTCTTGTGGGTCCCCACTTGTACCATCTATATAACAGCCATAGTTAATTCCCACTCACTCATTCCTCAGAGTGCCTCATCTCCCCTGTGTCTGTGCTGTCCACAGAGGTCAAGGCAAAATCTATACCAGCCTGTTAATTGATGGTCATAGCATTGCACCATTAAAAGTCTTCTAACTTTCATCAATAGGTTTTAATGGCTCGTTCCCAAAGTTCATGCCGGATACACGATGCACAGCTTTGTCTCGATCTTAGCTTCAACAGAATACATCAACCCTTTGCCCTTTTTTTTGTTCCACGCTCATTCCATGACACAGTTGGTTTACACCTTGCTGCAGCTGACCATGACTTTTGTTCATGGATGTTTCCCTTGCTGTCTCCCCTCCACCGACTTCAGGTCTTTGTTTTGACTATGTATGCCATTTCTGACTGTTGGAGGTCGCCTCGCTCGCCCCCTGCATTTCCCCGCATTTTGCATGCGTTTTCAAATGAGAGATAGAACAGGTCCCTGAAGAATGCAGGCAAAACCTGCAAAAACGCAGGGGGAGAGCGAGGCAACCTCTGAAGGTCGGAAATGGCATGCATAATCAACACAAAGACCTGAAGTCATTCGAGGGGTGGGGGGAAGCAAAACAGCCCATGCATAAAAGACCCTCCCTCTTTTCTTTCCAGATCTGGGCAGATCGGTCTATCTAAACTTGGCAGTTTCTATACAAATCTGCCTGGCCTTTTCTTTTCTCTGCTGTGCTCTCCCTTAGAGAGCCAGCATGGTGTAATGGTTAAAGTGTTAGATAGGAATCTGGGAGATCCAGGTTTGAATTCCCTCTTGTGCCACTGGAGCTTATTGGGTGTCCTTGGGCCAGTCATACACTCTCAGCCTAACCTACCTCGCATGGTTGTTGTGAGGATAAAATGAAGGAGAGGAGAATGATGTCAGCCATTTTGAGTCCCCATTGGAATGAAAAGCAGGATATAAAGTCAATAAAACAAATATAAAGAAAAAAAAGAATCTGCTTTCTCAAAAATAGCAAAGGATTCTGGTCAAAAAGCATGGATATCCAGAGAACTACACTGCTCAGCCCTAGTTTTAATTATTTATGAATGTACTCAACAGGACCCTCAAGGGTCCGTCTTTGCACAGTTACTCCTCTTTGAGAAAACATCACCCAAGCATTCTGAGTCATCAGCTGAACAAAGGAACGGTCAGTCAACACCAGCGGCAGTTCTTTTAGGGATCAGAAAGGGAGATTTGGATGTGAGAACACGCCTGGCAAGGAACCATAAGGACTTCCCAAGGCAAAAAAGAAGCAAAGACAGTTAAGGAATGTTTAAAAAAAGAGAGAGCAAAAAAAGAAAACAGATGATAGAAATACAACATAAATATGTTTCTGCTTGAACTTTGACAAGAAATTGAACAAGCTTGGTTGCGCTTTGTCTGTAGTACAAAATAAACTGTTTGAAAAACAAGTAAAGGCAAGGAAAGATGAGAAGCCCTTTTACATTCCTACTTGGTATCTGAAGTTTTCTTATTGACTGTGCAGGGGAAAATACATCTCTGCTTCCATGAGTTTTCTCCCAGCTAATGATGTCAGTGCATGTACATATGCCCTTTATGCTACTGCCCCGTGGAAACTGTAGTTCCCAGAATAAAACAGTACCTGACAGATGCTTGGAAATTAAAACATGCAGATGCACAGTGCCATCAGACCCAGACACACTTGGGAATAAGAAGGGGATTTAAAGGTGACTGGGTTGTAACAACCACAAATAATGCCATCAAAGAGTTGACCCAAACAGAAGATGCTCACCAAGCTGAAGATTGCTTGTCTGGGCCACCTAGTTCGCAAATACTTTGTTGGTGGTGATGGGCTAATAACTGTGAACTTTAGTCAGCCTGAAAATTAACTAAAGGACAACTGTGGGTAAAGATGAATAATCTCCTCATTAGTTGGGGTTTGGGCAGAGTCCTGCCACTGTCATGAATGCCCATAACTTAGACAAAAGATGTATTTGTGCTAAAAAACGGGCATTGTGCTGAATAGTTGCAATGCTATTTGTATTTGAAGGTGCACCAAAGGTGGTAAAAGAACACATGCTTGATTTGTAATATATCCAAGTATTACGAGTGGGACAAATTTGTATTCCAAACCAGCCATGTACAAAATTCACAGCATTCCTACTTTTCTGAGGGAAGGAAAATGGGAAACCCACCTGAGAAATGTTTTACCTATTGAAATGAGTCTTGCTTCTCCTCCGATTCACTGAATATTTCACAAATGCATAACATCCACATTTGCCTACAAAGTTCCTTTCAGATAAAACTTGGTGGCAGCCCACTAATGAAGGTACCATTTGTCCAAAAATAAAAACCTGGCTGGCTATGGAAGGTGTCTCATTAACAGGTAGGAAAAGAAGAGAGACCATTTACCATCCTTGCCTTCAGATTCCTGCTGCAATTCCTCCAGAATAATTTCAGTCACCCATATATATTTCTGCTTTGTGTCTGGCAGGCAGTGAGACGGCATGTTCCAAATGAGGTTTTCTGCAATAAATGGGAGATTAATTTGATGATCTCGATGATACAATGTGAGCCAAAGGTGAAAAGTAGTACTCCATTAGCAAGTCTTGGGATTCCAGCGGGGGCTGAGAAATGGCTGCTGATGAATTAATGAATGCAAATCGCTGGATCTTACACCTTTTGCATAATGATCCATACAAGGTGATGTCCTCCCTCATAAAACAATGTAATGCAAAAGGAAAGAATGTTTGATGCTTATGTTAATGAAGCATGAAATCAGTAGCAAAGGCAGGACTGAAGGAGCGTAGGAGAATAAGCCCTGCTTTGGACTTTTGTTTGGACTGCAGATGTTACAAAGGATTCTGAGGGGAAGTCTGTCCGCCTCGCTGTAGAAAGAAGGCTAAAATGGAGGGCTGCCCAGAAGAACTGTAAAGATAAATACAATATTAGGGACAAGCATATTTAATGCAATCCAGTCAACTGTATGATCCTGGAATTCCTAAGCACATTAATGGGCTAAGTGCCCTGTAAAATCATCCACATTTATCTAATCAGAAAAGCTTGGCCTTGATTTTTCAGAATTGGAAGATGTTAGGGGGATGCTAATTTCAACTGAAGACATTTCTCATTTAATAAGCAACGCTCTTCTTTTTAAGAAGATTTCATATATTTAGAATGTTCCATGGGGCAACTGTTATTACCGGAGCAAGGAGTTTTGCTACACCCATGAAATATCTAGAATGGGGGTAAATAATGTTAATAATTTGTTTGTCTTCTTAACAAAGCTGGAAACTCATGTTCACGGCTTATGTGCCTAACCTCTCAGTCTTGACCTCCCAGGCTGCTTTCTTGTTGTGTGCCTTAAAAGGCAGGTGCCTGGTCAAACCTGCAAGCAGGTAAAGGTAAAGGTTCTTTACTGACCCTTGGGGTGACATTACTTCACAAAGTTTACTAGGCAGACTGTGTTTACGGGGTGGTTTGCCATTGCCTTCCCCAGTCAGAGAGGATATGAAACAAGATCTCTGCATTTCATGCCTCTATGCAGTGATGGACTTGTTCAGTCCTGCCCCTGGCAAGACAGAGGCAGCTGGGAGGTTGGCGGGGCTTGGCTGAGCAGCAGTGGCTTCAATTTGCTGATGGGCAAGGATTGCCAGCCTCCAGGTGGTACCTGGATATCGCCAGGAATTACAACTGATCTCCAGACCACAGAGATCTGTTCCCCTGAAGAAAAGGGGCTGCTTTGGAGGGTGGGCTCTATGGCCTTACACCCTGCCAAGTCCCCTCCAATCCCCAAACCTAGCCCTCCCCAGGCTCCACTCCCAAATCTACAGGAAGTTCCCAACCTGGAACTGGCAATCTAATTGGCACAAAGCCATGACAAGCCTGCTCAGGATAAACTTGGTGTTTTGCTAGTCCATCAGCTGATATAGAATCATAGAGTTGGACAGGGCCATACAGGCCATCTAGTCCAACCCCCTGTTCAATGCAGGATCAGCCTAGAGCATCCCTGACAAGTGCTTGTCCAGCCTCTGCTTAAAGACTGCCAGTTGATAGGAGACAGGTGTCTTTTTCCAGTTCCATGCAAGGCTTTTTGGATTTTATTTCCCAAAATCTTAAGAAGGAACTGGGCAGCATAATGCCCCTTGGCACAACATTGGGCATGTTGAGGCTTTCTAAAGTTCTAATTCATGCTACAGGAAGGTATGATAGTATGCCAAAGGTATAAATGAAAATACTTGGAGCAAGTGTGCATTCCCCTTGCTGCCCCTTAGTACATTTATATAGTATCTTTATTCCTTCAGCTTGATTTTATGATAGTTTTGAAGTAGGGTTCCTGAAATCCCATTGGGTTAAATCTATATGGTATTATAAAGCTAAGCTTGCTGTTGCCAGGATAAGATTGGAATCTGGCCCTATGGTTAGTATGCTTTTATTGGTGAAAAGTGCTGTCAAGTCACAGCTGACTTATAGTGAGCATGTAGGATATTTAAGACAAGAGGCAAACAGAGGAGGTTTGTCATTGCCTTCCTCTGCATTGCAACCATGGAATTGCTTGGTGGCCTCCCATCCAAATACAAACCAGGGCAGACCCTGCTTAGCTTCGAGGATCTGATGAGATCAAGCTAGCCTGGCCATCCAGGTCAAAGTATGGTTTTATTTACTTTAATGATATTGCTCACATGGCTAATTCGGCCCTGAACAACATCACACTAAGTATGGTTTTATTAATGATGCTAAAAAGAAAAAAAAATAGGTTATTACATGTGCATGTAAGATTCCTCTAAAGGTTTTCTGTTTTTATCACTGATGTTCCAGCAGTCCAGTAGCCAGTGGAAGCAGACATGTAAAAGTAGTTAAGAAAGTGTGAAGATTATTTTGATCATGGTCACTATAGTCATCACTACTTTTGAATGAAGGATTTCACTGTGTTCATGCTGTAGAAGTATTCACCATTGCCTAGTAACCTGCCACATAGGCCTAAGTCAGTTGGCTGAATGGCAGGTGTGGATGAAGAGAAACACTGGGCCCAGGAGAATCATAGAATCATAAAGTTGGAAGGGACCACCAGGGTCATCAAGTCCAACCCCCTGCACAATGCAGGAACCTCACAACTACCTCCCCCCCCTCCAGTGACCAGAAGATGGCCAAATGCCCTCCCTCTCATCATCTGCCTAGGGTCCAGAATCAGCATTGCTGACAGATGGCCATTTAACCTCTTCTTAAAAACCTCCATGAAAGGAGAGCTTACCACCTCCTGAGGAAGCCTGTTCCACTGAGGAACCACTCTAACTGTTAGAAAATTCTAATGTCTAGACGGAAACTCTTTTGATTTAATTTCTGGTCCGACCTTCTTGGCCAACAGAAAACAACTCAGCACCATCCTATATATGACAGCCCCTCAAATACTTGAACATGTTATCATATCCCCTCTCAGTCTTCTCCTCTTCAGGCTAAATATACCCAGCTACTTCAACCTTTCCTCATAGGACTTGGTCTCCAGACCTCTCACCATCTTTGTTGCCCTCCTCTGGACACGTTCCAGCTTGTCTACATCTTTCTTAAATTGTGGTACCCAAAACTGAACACAATACTCTAGTTGAGGTCTAACCAGAGCAGAGTAAAGCGATACCATCACTTCGCGTGATCTGGACACTATACTTCCATTGATGCGGCCCAAGACCGCATTTGCCTTTTTAGCTACCGCATCACACTGCTGACTCATGTTCAGTGTTTGGTCTACTAAGACCCCAAGATCCTTTCCACACACACTACTGCTCAGACAAGTCTCCCCCATCCTAAAATTACGCATTTGATTTTTCCTACCTAAATGCAGAACTTTACATTTGTCTTTGTTGAAGTGCATTTTATTAGTTCTAGCCCATTTCTCCAGCCTGTCAAGATCATCCTGCATCTTGGCTCTGTCTTCTACCGTATTTGCTATCCCTCCCAATTTAGTATCATCTGCAAATTTAATAAGCATCCCCTCTTTTCCTTCATCCAAATCAGATGTTGAACAACACAGGGCCCAGCACAGATCCCTGAGGAACTCCACTAGTCACTTCTCTCCAAGTGGACCAGAAACCATTAACTAGCACTCTTTGGGTACGATCTGTCAACCAGTTGCAGATCCATCTAACAATAATAGGATCTAACCCACATTTTCCCAATTTGTCAACTAGAATACTATGTGGAACCTTATCAAAAGCCTTACTGAAATCTAGATAAACTATGTCTACAGCATTCCCCTGATCCAGCAAGGTAGTAACTTTCTCAAAAAAGGAGATAAAGATTAGTCTGACATGACTTATCCTTGAGAAACCCATGCTGGCTCTTAGTGATCAGATCCATCCTTTCTAAATGCTCAAGGACGGACTGTTTGATGATTTGTTCGAACACCTTTCCTGGTATAGAAGTCAAGCTGATGGGTCGGTAGTTACCCAGATCCTCCTTTTCCCCCTTCTTGAAGATGAAGACAACATTTGCCCGCCTCCAATCTTCTGGCACCTCACCTGTTTGCCAAGACTTTTCAAAAATAATGGACAGAGGTTCGGAAATTACATCTGCAAGTTTTTTGAGTACCCTTGGGTGCAATTCATCTGGCCCAGGGGTTTGTGCACTATCCCAATGCCAATTCTAGGCTGCAAATCCCTTCCCTCGTCACATGTTCTGTTTATGCCATGTTGAGCACCACTTCCCTCACAAGAAAAAACTGAGGAAAAGGAGGAATTGAGGAGTTCTGCCCCCTCTTCGTCTCCTGTTACAATTTCACTTTCCGGTCCACGCAAGGGGCTTATCTTGTCCTTGTTCTTATTCTGTACATAGGAAAAGAACCCTTTTTTGTTGTGTTTAGCATCTCTCGCTAGCCTAAGTTCATACTGAGCTTTAGCTTTCCTAACACTCTCCCTACAAGCACTAGTTATTTGTTTATATTCCTCTTTGGTTATAAGGCCCTCCTTCCCTCCTTCCACTTCCTAAATGAGTCTTTTTTATTTCTCAACTCTTTAAAAAGCTGTTTATGGAGCCACCCTGGCCTCTTTAGGCTCCTCCCATTTTTCCTTCTCAAAGGAATAGTTTGTGATTGCACTTTCAGTATTTCATTTTTAAGAAACTCCCACCCTTCTTGAACTCCCTTCTAGGGCTGTCGATTTGGTTCATCCCAAACCGAAAAACAGCTGAATTTCCCCCAATTCGGCGGTTTTTAGTTCGGATTGAACTGAACTCAAAAAAGGTGGGAAAACGGGGAGCCGAATTCGGCGAGTTCGAGGTGTTCGGCAAATAAATTCAGCAAATTCAGGGTTCGGCACAGCAGCATAACCATCAGTTAGTAAGCAGCATTCTCCCATGACCAATCGGTGGCCAAGCAGGGTCTTCTTCTGGCCAATCAGTCGCGATTGAGCATGTGAGCCCAGCTGCTGCGTGGCCCGGGGAGAGAAAGAGAGAGTATCTGTTTGTGTGAGAGAGAAATCCCTGTGTGTGTGTGTGGGGGGGGTGCGTGTGCACATTTGCTCCTTTCTGTGGCTGCAGGGGGCACATTTTGGGGGGCACAGCCCCCAAACTTTCAGCGTAGCTTCAGATGAGGCTTCTTGCAAGAACCCACAGGTCTTGTAAAGATTGGGTCAGGGGGTCTAAAGATATGGGGCCCGAAAGGGGTCTCCCCTTAATGTGCATTTTTATTCCATTTACAGCACCCATTCGAGCCATTCCGTTGCTGCGAGTGCGCATTATTGGGGTGCAGCCCCCAAACTTTCAGCGTAGCTTCAGATGAGGCTTCTTGCAAGAACCCCCACGTTTTGTAAAGATGGGATCAGGGGGTCCAGAGATATGGACCGCCTGCAGCCACGGAGTGGCTCGAATGTGTGCTGTAAATGGAATAAAAATGCACATGAAGGGAGTGACCCCTTCTGGGCCCCATATCTCGGGACCCTCTGACCCAATCTTTACAAAACTTAGGTGTTCTTGCCAATCCGACGCGTCCTTAAAGGAAGGGGAGGGAGAAACCTTTGAGAATTTGTCCGGTGTAAAAAAGGTCCTCCAGCCACGTTTTACAACAAAGAGGATATCTTGGACCGGAAGACTCTGTGCTTCATTCAATATCCCTCTCTATTGTTCTGCAAGCAAATCAACAGGAAGCAGGTCGTAGGACCGGAAATTCGTCTTACTCGTGTTACACTAAAACAATTCCTGAAGGAAACAACCATAGAGAAGAGACGATAGAAGGTCCGCGATGCGGTAATTCCTGGAATACTTCCTGGTTCTGCCGATCTAGAGCGTCTGGTAAAACTCGTTGGTATTTTCAACTTTAAAAAGTTATTTTAAGCCTAAATACTTATTTCTTCAACCCGAAAAAGATATTAAGCTGGTCAATGAAATATTCTTTATTAACTACATGCAATGGACTCCTGCTAGACGACCATCAATTTCTTAACTAAGTTACTTATGTAAATGTCTGGAACCTCTCCCTGATCTGGCTTAATTCATAGCCCTGCCTTTACGAAATTAAAGGAAACTTTACAGAATTTAACCATGAAAAAAAAAGTGCAGGACATGCTTGCTAAACATTCTGAGGCGACAATTAAACAATTAAAACAGATATCAACACAGATGGCTCAACTGATTTCAATGATGATGACTCTTGACCAATCATCACAGATATGTAATCAGAAGTTGGATCTGGTTACAGAAGACATAAAAGATATGAAGGTTCAAATGATGGCTACCAATACAGACATGCAAGTAATGGATTCTTCTGTCAAAAAAGTTATGGAAGAATACAAGGATACAAAGAAGAAGACAGAAGTCCAAGAAGGTAACCAGCTTGTGACAATGAGAACAGACATGCAAGAAATGGACTTTTCATCTAAAAAAGTTATGGAAGGACGTGTGGATATAAGGAAGAAGAGAGAAGGTCAAGAAAAACAGATTGAAGCCATGACGGAGATGAAGGCCAGAAAGAATTATTTTTGGTTACGCAACCTGCCTGAGGAAATGAGAGAGAATAAAGAGATCCTGTTCCCATACCTGACTGACTTATTTCAGTTGCAGAAGGAAGTATTAGACCATGGTTAAAGGACTGATTTAAATATGATTGCTGGATTGGAAGGCTTTGACAGTGTGGATGGGTGGCATGGCTATTTACGGTGTAGTGGAATTAAGATTTAGACATCATTTTGGGATTATGTAAACAAGTCCTCCTTATATAGACTACCGATGTGATATAAATGTACATTGGAATTATCAATATTAATGTGATTATCATTTCAAGGAAAATGTTGGAATGTAGTAACGATATTGGTTTTTTCTTTTCCTTTTTTATAAGGGGTGGACTTGTGATATGGATTTGGGATATGATTTACAATGAAATAAGATTGATTAAACAGAAAAATATCCCTAAAATATTGGAGATGATGTTACTTAGCATGATTAAATTTATGTTATAATGGCTGCAAGATCATCTTATGCAGCCAAATGGAAAGGGACAAATGTTTCAGAATAAAGGGATTAAATCATTTAAATGTTAGAACTGGTGGAGTTGGATAAATTAGGGAAAATGGGAGGCTTGGATGAATCATTGTGACAATCTGGGAAAAATGGAAGGTTCCTTTTTACTCTGATCCAGAATGTAAAATTTTATATAACATGAAACTTTAGAATGAGATTAATATTAGGATCAGAATATGTTAATGAAGGATAGTAACACTTTATTAAGAGGTAGATGGAGGTGATGGGGAAGTCGATTTATTTTTTATGTTTATTGGAAATTAAGACAACAATTGATGTAATTGTGATTTTGACATTATTTTTACATTGTTGTTAAAATTATGAAGAATTTATAGTTTTAAAAAACCAATAAAAATTTATTTAAAAAAAAAAGATGAGAAAAATAACGACAGAGGAGACTAAGTATCTAGACCAATCAGGTACTAGGAAAAATGGTGAGGTTTGTCTGGCGTTTAATGTCTTCCACCCTTTGCTTCAAGTAACTTGATGCTCGGTCTATGCCCACGGCTAACAGGGTAGGTGGAGAAAGGCCCATGCAGGTCATTTTATTAAGGACCAGCTTTAGCCATGTTGACTGGAACTTATCCTGTAGAAGCAGGGGTAGTAGACCTTGAGGGTTAAGGTTTAATTTAAGCTAAAGAATAATGGAAGCAGTACAGACCCTTGCCTCCATCCTCACCAGTCCTGCCTCCAGTCTAGCAGTAGCATTTGATATGCAGCGAGGTAAATGGAGGGCTGCTCTCACGAATTTAGATTGAACCAGCTCCAGTGGTACAAAGATAGATGAAGGTGGCCCAAGTATAGTCCCATGTGTCTAGAACCTGGGGTCATCCCCTGAAGCTAAAGGGTGGGAGATTCAGGAGAGACACAAGGAAGTACTTATTCACACAGCACATAGTTAAATTGTGGAACTCGCTGTCACAGGATGTGGTGATGGTGGCCAACTTAGAAGGCTTTAAAAGGGGAGAGGACAAATTCATGGAGGATATGGAGGAAAGTCATGGCTACTCGTCATGATGGATATCAACTCCCTCTAGGACCAGAGGCAGTATGCCTTTTTGGTCTAAAAAGCATGGTCAGTTAGCCCAGTTCCAGCCCCGTTCCAGCCCAGTTCCCTCTCAGTTTCACCCAGGTGTGAGCACTTGTCCCCATAGTACTCCCTAAAGCAACATCCGCAGACAGGTAGTCCAGAAGAGAGTTGACTTTATTGGAAAACATACAGGTATTCAGAGCTTGCAGAAGTAAAAAGGCAGGAATGGGGGGGGGGCAAGGACATACAGCAGAATATATGGAGGAATAGTGGTCATACAGGTCATATCAGATAGTACAGGTTGGCATGGCAACCCCAGGCCAACGGGGCCAGGCTCCCACTTGCATCAAAGGCTGGAGAGGAATGCAACAGTTAGGTAAACAATCCTTGAGCAAAGTATCTGTGAGAAGACAAAACACTTCCAAATGCAGAGAAAAGAGAGCAGGCCTGACATTCTCCTCCCCTCAGGGCCCCCTCCCGCCTTGTAAGGGGGCTGGCTTGTGGGGGTAGGCGGTATGGAAGGCGCGCACCAGGCGAGGGGCAGAGACATTGCACGAGCAAACCCACTCGTCTTGGGCAGGGGTGAAGTGCCTCCAACAAACGAGATATTGGAGGGAGCCATGACGAATATGCGAGTCCAGGATCTTAGCAACCTCAAAATGCTCCTCCCTCCCCCCACCATCACCAGTTGTTCAGGAGGAGGGTCGGGATGCCACTCTGGGGAGGGAACATGAGGTTTCAGGAGGTTTACATGGAAAACGGGATGTATGCGTCTCAGTGTCTTTGGAAGGGAGAGTTCCACGGTCACAGGGTTAATGACCCGAGAAATGGGGTAGGGGCCCACGTATTTGGCACTGAGTTTTCCACATGGACGGGTGGACCGGAGATTCCTGGTGGACAGGTAGACCAAATCACCCACGTTAAAATTCTGGCTGGGAGACCGGTGTTTGTCAGCTTGAGCTTTGTATTTACTTTTAGCCCGCTCAAGGTTTTTCACCAGCCAGGGCCAGGTAGTTTGAATTGTATGCACCCAAGTCGCCACACTCTTGCCACCCTCCTCCCTCGATACATCAACATGGCCAATGGGACTGAAGTCCTGGCCATATACAGCCTGAAACAGGCTAAAACCTGTGGATTGATGTACAGCATTGTTATAAGCATACTCAGCAAAAGGTAACAACTCTACCCAATCATCCTGGTGGTAATTGACGTAGCAAAGAAGATAACATTCTAGTACAGCATTCACACGTTCAGTTTGCCCATCCGTTTGAGGATGGAAAGCACTAGACAGACCCTGTTCCACCCCCACCAGTTTAAGGAAAGCTTTCCAAAACTTTGCCACGTAGCTACTTCCGCGGTCGCTCACAATCTTGCGTGGAAAGGAATGTAGTCGGAAGACATGTGACACAAAGAGGCGGGCCAGTTTTGGGGCGGATGGAATACCTGCGCACGGGACGAGGTGCACCTGTTTAGAGAACAGGTCGGTGATAATCCATAATACAGTTTTCCCCTCGCTGAAAGGGAGATCAGTCATAAAATCCATAGCTATTATCTCCCAAGGTCTGGAAGGGGTTTCTAACGGTTGCAACAGTCCAGTGGGTTTCCCTTAAGACCGTTTAATGGTGGCACATATCGGGCAACTGCGGATGAATGAGTCCACGTCGGCACGCATGCCCGCCCACCAAAACTGCCTGTGTAATAAGTGAAGTGTTTTCAAAAATCCAAAGTGCCCCGCGGTTTTGGCTCCATGGGCTAGTTGAAGGACTTCCCTTCGCAGCCCCTTAGGTACATACAGTTTGGAGTCCCTGTACCAATAGCCACCCCGTTCCAGCAGAGAAGCGAGGAGTGTTTGAGCTGAGAGTTCTGCTTGGCATTGGGAATGAAGAGAGTCTAGGAAAGAGGCAGGTAGATCCATCTTACCCTGTGAGGTGGGCGGGACATGGTCAGGTTGTTGAGCTGGAGGGAAGACCGTAGGTGAGGAGGGGGGCTGCACAACTGGGTCAACCCAGCGCCTGGACGTCGGAGGAGCGGATGGAGCAGGCGACGGAGTCAGGCTTAAGTCCTGGGTGGAAGTCCCCCGCCAGTTTATTCCCAAAATGACTTCATACCTGATAGGGGCTATGGTAAAGTCGATTTGTTCCCAATGAGTGCCAATACCCATCGCAACCCCGCATGTGCGACGGTCAACAGGGCCTCCCCTAAAGCTACTGCCATCTATTTGAGCAAATTGGATGGGATCGGGCAGTGTCTCTGAATTGACCTTGAGCGCATTGAAAGTGGCCTCATTGATTAGGGAGCGCCCACAGCCAGAGTCTATGAGTGATTTGACATGTACCTGGGGGCTTCTTTTGTAATGTTGTAACACCACGTCCACATATACGGTATTTTCAACTTCACTCACCAAAACAGGAGCCTTGGGTTTCGCAGGAGAAGCTGCGGGGGTCTGCGGTGTCGCTCCGCTCACCGCAGACCCTGCCCGTTTTTTGACAGATTGAGAGGAGATTCCAAATTGAGCGCAGGAGGATTCCAGGTATGATCCTCATCTGAAGAAGGAGAACTGTCCCCCAATGGGGCACTTGTAATCCGAGACCCGGATGGGTCAGTAGACATAGGTTCACTGGGAGTTTCTCCGACGTGGAGTGCAGAGGGTGCGTGTCGTCCCAGAGCAGCGCTACGGGTGGCCGCGGTGCCTCTGCGTTGCGGTCGCCCCCGGGTCCAGGGCGGTCCATCTGGTCGGGGAGGAAGTGTGAGGTCCAGACAGTGCGGACGGACAGGCAGATGCGAAGTGGCCCATATTGCCGCAAATGAGACAGGCTCCCCTCTGGAACCGGGATTCGCGGTCTTGCGCGGGCTGTGTTGGTCTCCGCGGGGCGGGGGCTGCAGCTTTAGGAGGAGGTTTTTGATTACTGCTCCCCTCTCTGGTCCGGTGTCGGACCAGAGATATAAACTGACGGCGGCTTTCCACCTCCTCTGCCAGTAAAATCCAATCTTGCAGGGTGTCCGGGTCCCGTTGCATGTACGCCCAGTTCAAAATTTCAGGGTGTAGAGCTTCCCAGAAATAGTGTATTCGGGTGGCTTCAGGCCAATCCACAATTTTACTGGCAAGTCGTTGGAACTCATCTGCGAATTCTCAAATGGGAGTAGAGCCTTGCCAGAGTTGCAGGAGTTTGGCTTTGGCCCTTTCTCCCAAGAAGGGGTCCTCGAACTGCCTCCGCAGGGCAAACATGAAATTGTTGAGAGAGCTTATGGATCGGGCCCGAGTGTCAAACTGGAGGACCATCCAGTCGGCCGCTTTCCCCGTCAACAGAGAGGCAACGAATCGAACTCGGCTATCCTCAGTGGGGAAGTACTGTCCTTGTTCCCTCATGTAACTGTCCACATGATGTAGGAAACAGGGTAAAGCATCAACCAAGCCATCATAAGTTATCTTAAGACGCGGTTGTTTCCACTGAATAGGGGGTGCTGGGGACGGTAGAACTGGTGCCCCTGGGAGTGGCAATACGGGCGCCCCAGGAGGCGGCAACGCTGGAGCTCCTGGGGGCGGTAAGACCGGCGGAGCTTGTGGTTGTGGAGCCGGCTGAGGTTGTGGAGTCGGTTGAGGAGCCGGCTGAGGTGGTTGGGTGGGAGCCGGTGCAGCTGGGGTGGTTTGGGCATGGTGCAAGCGTTCATTCTCGCGGAGTAGCTGCTCCATTTGGTCTTGTAGCCGAGCTACTCGGTCAGTTAAGTCCCGGTTTTGGCTCTGCAAAAGGTGCATGTCGTCACCGACTCTTCCCGTGGGTCTGGATCGGCTGACTCGTAGGTCGTTAGCTCAGTGGGATCCGTCACCATACAGGTCTTCCTCGTCAGAGTAGTCTGATTCTGGCAGACGTTCTGCAAGGCGCCGTGCGTGTTGCGTGGTGCGAGACGGGGCAAAAGTCGGGGAAAATGTGGACCCAAATGAGAATCCAAAACCTACAGTGTCTTTAGGACGCACAACCGTGTCTACCTGCGCTCGATTGGTGGCCAATTGTTGCTCCTTCTCCTTGTCGGTCTGAGCCTTGGCCGCCGCCGCATCCGCAGCTCGCAACTGTTCCTCGGCCTTCTTTTGGTCTGCGAGTGCCTGGTTGGCTTCCAGCTTCAAGGCGGCGGTCGTGGTGACGATCGGAAGGGCTTCTTGCTCTAAGAGAGCGAGGAGTGGGGCAGAGTCCCCACCAAGCAGAGGTTGTACCTGGACAGCTGGTGCAGCTGCACCATCCCCGAACGTCGGGGTTAACAGTTGCGTTAAATCGGCCACCGTGGTTGTGGTTGGGGGCAGTCCCACGAATAGCAACGCTGTCTGGACAGCGACCTTTTGTGCCTCCACTAGGCACTCGTTAGGATCCGGAACGAGTGACAGTGGGGTTTTCCCCGCCTGTGCCCCCGCCATGGATCGGGGCAAGTCGGGGCGGATAGGGACCGCTGCCGAGTCTTGTTGTGTCTCTTGCAATGTCAATCTCGCTAACAAGCGAGTCAAGGTTGCCAAGTCCTCTTGTGCTACATGCACTTCGTCCAATAGCCCGTCCAGGGCTAGGAGTTCGTGATGGGCACTGCGATCTGTGTCCTTGGACGTCCAGGGCCTCACTTCAGCGAGACAGTGCCACTGAACCCGAACAAGTTCCACTAGGCGGTTGATTTCGGCATCAGTCCGCACTGCTTCAATGAGCACATCACGCAGCAGAGTAGGGTCGTCAGGGATGGTAGACAGTTCCAATCGGAGGGCCCAGTGGCTTAAGTCCTCCAGGATTCCAAGCGAGGAACCCGTACTCGAGATGCAGGCGTACCCTCCAGGGCTCTAGCCAGGCAGGTGAAAGAAGAGAGATGATTCCTGCCTTAATGTGAGCACTTGTCCCCATAGTACTCCCTAAAGCAACATCCGCAGACAGGTAGTCCAAAAGAGAGTTGACTTTATTGGAAAACATACAGGTATTCAGAGCTTGCAGAAAGGCAGGAATGGGGGGGGGCAAGGACATACAGCAGAATATATGGAGGAATAGTGGTCATACAGGTCATATCAGATAGTACAGGTTGGCCTGGCAACCCCAGGCCAACGGGGCCAGGCTCCCACGGGCATCAAAGGCTGGAGAGGAATGCAACAGTTAGGTAAACAATCCTTGAGCAAAGCATCTGCGAGAAGACAAAACACTTCCAAATGCAGAGAGAAGAGAGCAGATCTGACACCAGGATCAAATCTTCGCAAATGAACAGTACCTTATTTTCTCTTCTTTCAGCCCTGTATCGAAGCAAAATGAACCCGCCTTTTCCCATTCCTCTTCTGGGAGAAACAGAAATAGGGGAAACACAGATGATTGGCATCACTCACAACCAATCACAAGGCAGTTTGTGAAGAGGCAGGAATTCAAATGCTTCCTGCCTGCTGCTACTTGGGAGCTTTTTCTGAGTAAAAGAAAGTCTTTTTTAAAACGAGGCTTAGATTCCCCCCCTTCTTTCAGGTAGCTCTGTTTTTTGTTTTTTTTAGTTTTTAAAATGCTTTTAAAATTACAAGCCGGGGGTGGGGGAGAAAGCCTCCATTAGTCAATTCCAAATGACCAATCACCACGAGCTGGGGTGGTGGGGGAGTTCTTACTCAGCAGGAACCCACATTTTCTGTTTACATGGATCCATTTGCACATAGTTTAGCCCCTGCTCATTCCAGGTAATGTGGGTTCATTTGATCCTGGGTGGAACGGGGATGGAACTGGGCTGGAACTGTGCTAAGTGACCATGTGTTTTAAACCTTTGTATCATTTGCTGGGGAGCACGGCGGGAGGATGCTGTTGCAGTCACCCGGTTTGTGGGCTTCCTAGAGGCAGCTGGTGTGAACTGTGTGAACAAAAATGCTGGACTGGATGGGCCATTGGTCTGATCCCGCATGGCTCTTCTTATGTTCTTATGAAGGTCTAGTAAGATCCCTCCCACTTGCTGACTACGTCAGCTTCATACTTAAGTTCCTTTTCTTAAATAGTTTAAGCCCTCAGTTCTTGCCAGCAGTCAGGGAAGTCAACAATTGCCCCTCTCGTTTTCATCCCAACCCTCGCCCCAAATATGTGCCTTCTGGTTACAAAGACCGTCCCTTGTCTGAGTTACGGAATGGTCTCTGTCTGGCTATAGCCTAAAGCAGGAACATAAATGTATCTCTCCCACTCATGGCCTCTTTGATGGTGGATGAAACATGGACAATGCTTGGTTACACTGAACCTGATTCTCCTAGCTGCTGTATGTGAGAAGGCAGACTTCTACTTTTATTTATCTTTATTTGTATCCCACCTTTCTCTCCAAATGGGGACCCAAAGCGGCTTACATCATTCTCCTCTCCTCCATTTTATTCTCACAGCAACTGGAATCAGCTACCTAGGGAGGTGGTGAGCTCCCCCTCACTGGCTGTCTTTAAGCAGAGGCTGTCAGGGGTGTTCTAGGCTGATCCTGCATTAAGCAGAGGGGTTGGACTACATGGCCAGTATGGCCCCTTCCAGCTCTATGATTCTATGATTCTAACTCTCTGAGGTAGGTTAGGCTGAGAAAATGTGACTGGCTCAAGGTCACCCAGCTAGCTTCCATGGCAGACTTTTGGACACCTATCAACACTCTTCACTTCTGGGAGGTGTCTTTCAACTCATTAACCTTGAGCCACCCAACAGTGGTGATGGAAAGTGCCATCAAGTTTCAGCCGACTTATGGTGACCCCCTCATGGGGTTTTCAAGGCACCTTCAGAGGTGGTTTACCATTGCCTGCCTCTGCGTAGAGACCCTGGACTTCCACAGTGGTCTCCCATCCAAGTACTAACCAGGGCCAACCCTGCTTAGCTTCCAAGATCTGATGAGATCACATGATTGATCTTTATTACAGTCAATGACCAGCATAGATAAACATATAAGATTAGATCAGGCTAGCCGGAGCCATCCAGGTCAGAACATCCAATACTACCTCAAGTTGAAGTTGAGGCTTGTAGGTGTTCATGTTCACTAATCTACATTTTTTTCTGATCAATATGGAGGAAAGGAAGCTGGCTTCCATAACTGGTCCCATATATCGTTATCCAAACAACAAGACAAACAGAAAAGGGAAGTAAGCTACCCCCTTGTTCCTGTTTTTCTTTGGCTGTGGGGCAAGGTACCTTCCAAAACATTACAGCATAGCCCTTGACTAGATTTAGAAGTAGAACTAGAATGTTTCTGAGACTAAGGGGAAATGGATCAATATAGAAGCAAATTTATTACAGTATTAGTAGTGACACCAAGATGCTTTTAAATCATGATATCAAATATAGTTTATCCAGCAGATCTGAAATTTATGCCTATAAACATCAATAATGTAATTGGGGTTCAATTAAATCAAATTGCTCTATCTCAGATAATATATGGACCACATTCATTTTAAAGGGATTTTGGACAAAAACAGATCAGCTGCAGAAAAATAAGACATACTTACAGGTATTCAATCTGTAATGTTTGTACATCAAACTGACCATGATTGATTTCTAGGGTTATGGGTCTGGATTTATCCACCAGCTAGACCTCCCTACTCTTTCATATCAAAGCTTAAGAGACTGTAAAAGTGTGTAAGGGTCAAGAATGAAAGTTAGGGTTGACAGCATCCCAGTGGTGGCTGGAGATCTCCCACTATTAAAACTGATCTCCAGGCAACAGAGATCAGTTTCCCTGGAGAAAATGGCCACTTTGGCAATTGGGCTCTATGACATTGAAGTCCCTCCCCTCCCCAAACCCCACCCCCTCAGGTTCCACCCTTAAAATCTCCAGATATTTCCCAACCCAGAGCAGGCAACCCTAATGAAGGTGCAAACAAAAGTTAAGCTGAGATATGGGAATGCACAGTACCTTCTTCTTTGTGTCCAGGAATGGGGTAGAAAAGCCTGATTTTCTAATGGAAGGACAGGGAGATTTATAGAACTCAGAATCCACCACATTGTGATGGATTTCCAGGCTTGTTCCCCAAAAAGTCTTGTGAAGGGGATCTTTGGACAAGCTGTGCTGTGCCACCTTTCTGGGACTTCTGGAATCTTTTCCCCTCTTGACTATTTTGGAGACCAGAAGTCTAGCCATGCTAGGCTTCAAAGGACATGTCTGGAACAGACTAGGGAACACAAGCTAGTAGGGTTGCCAAGTCCCTCTTCACCACTGGTGGGAGATTTTTGGGATGGAGCCTGAGGAGGGCAGGGTTTGGGGAAGGGAGGGACTTCAATGCCATAGAGTCCAATTGGCAAAGCGGCTGTTTTTTCCAGGGGAACTGATCTCTATCGGCTGGAGATCAGTTGTAAGAGCAGGAGATCTGCAGCTACTACGTGGAGGCTGGCAACCCTATATGTACCCTGCATTTCTCCCCAATGGGGACCCAAAAGTCGCTTACATCATTCTCTTCAAGGGTTGCCAGGGGGGAGTGATTTCGGCAGGAAATTGTCCGCCAATCCACTGGGCTGCTCCGGGGCATTTTGGGGGTTTGAGTACTAAAGCTTCTGCGGCAATGCGGCGCTTTCGGGGGTAAACCCGGAAGTGATGTAATTGTGTTGTGTGCGGCCACACACATAGAATAAAATCATAGAGGTGGAAGGGACCACCATGGTCATCTAGTCCAACCCCCTGCACAATGCAGGAAATTCCAAACTACCTCCCCCCCACACATACCCAGTGACTCATACTCCATGCCCAGAAGATGGCCAAGGTGCCCTCCCTCTTATCATCTGCTTAAGATCATAGAATCAGCATTGCTGACAGATGGCCATCTAGCCTCTTCTTAAAAACCTCCAGGGAAGGAGAGCTTACCACCTCCCAAGAAAGCCTGTTCCACTGAGGAACCGCTCTAATTGTTAGAAAATTCTTCCTAATGTCTAGATGGAAACTCTTTTGATTTAATTTCAACCTGTTGGTTCTGGTCTGACCTTCTGGTCCGACCTCAACACCATCCCCTATATGACAGACCTTCAAGTACTTGAAGATGGTTATCATATCATATCTCAGTTGTCTCCTCTCCATGCTAAACATACCCAGCTCCTTCAACCTTTCCTCATAGGATTTGGTCTCCAGACCCCTCACCATCTTTGTTGCCCTCCTCTGGACACGTTCCAGCTTCTCTACATCAGTGGTTGCCCCAGGCTTGCCTCCCAAAATTTTCTGCAAATGGAGAGGGGGGGACCTGGCAACCCTTTTCTCTTCTGCTCCATTTAATCCCCACAACAACCCTGTAAAGTAGGTTAGGATGTGTTACTGGCCCTGGTCACACAGCAAACTTCCATGGCTAGGGTTTCCAGGTTTTTGGGGGTGGTGCGATCACATAACGCGCGTGTGCGATCCCCACTCCAGAGCAGCCCGGTGGATTGGTGGGCAGTTGCCAGCCAAAACCACCCACCTGGCAAACCTGGGTCTTCCAGATCCTAGTCCAACACTCTTAACCACTTCGCCACACTGCCTTTCTGATATTGATCTGTATCCTTCCCTCCAGATCATGTTTAGTGGTGTGGTAGTCTATTTTGTCCAGGGAAACTGATCTCTACAGTCTGGAGATCAGTTGTATTATTCCTTTTTATGCCAATAAAGGTGATGATTGATTGATTGAGATCAGTTGTAATTCTGGGAGATCTCCATGCCCCACCTGAAGGTTGGCTGGGTGTACATACAGTACATACCTTGACAACTGCAACATGAATAGTTTGCAAATGTGAGGAATACAGTGTTATGCTTTAGGTCTCTCTAACACAGAAATTCAAGAACTTTGCATTAGAATTCAGTCTGTGTGGCTCTGGCAGTATAGAACAGTTGGACATATTGCCTTGACATTACTGTCCAATAAGCAACACTTGATGAAGCATCACATGATGCTATGACTCTTGAAAGCTTAAACCCAGAAAATGTTGTTGTCTCTACTGAACTCAGATCTAGCTCTTAAGTAACTGTTGATACATTACCCAAGATTGGTTCTCTTCTCACTTTGGCAAATTAGGAATAACTCAGTCAGCAAGTAGGATCAGCTCACAGCTTTGGGTAGGAAAGCAGAATTAGACCCTTCTTGATAGCAAACTTCAAATTGTTGAGTAGGTGTTATATTGTACTTACTTGCATGCCTGAGCTGAAAACCTCTTTATGTGTGACATTCACTGTCTTTACCTTGACAAGACCTTCATATACTTTTAGGTATTTTTCTGAACAATTTAACAACTATGGGGCCCTAACAAAACCAGTCAAAGATAGAAAAATGGGAAAAGCACAGAGCTGTGCACCTGAGCAAATGCTTCAGGCAGATTCCCAGGTTTTGGTATTCAGTCGACTTGAAACCTGAATATTGCCAAAAAGGCTAATTTCGGGTTTATTTTTGGTTTGGGTATATTGATATGCACAACCCTATTGTGTTTGCATATGAGGGTCAGCCAGGGAGGCAAAGAGTGAGAATGGACCTCCAAGGAGGTTCTTTAACCATTGTTTCTTACATGGGGAACTGGGGGCTGTCATTAGCATAGATCATGCTGTTATTCACACTGTGAGGATTCTTTGAAAAGGGATGTTGTGTGGACTTGTATCAGGGCATTTAGATGCCAGTGGAAGAAAATTATGAATTATGTACAGAACTTTCCTGCCCTCTGGGAAGCCTTTGAGTACACAGGGTTGTAAAACAGTCAGGAAATTCGGATAAATACCAATGTACCTTTGAAAGGAGACATTCGGGGAATTATGGACAGACCTGGTCATGTCAAGATTATATTAGGTAATGAATGTGCTCATTGAGAACTGTAACATTTCCTCTATTCCAGAGGCTCCCTTGTAGCATTAAGAGAAGAAAGCAATATGTCCACATTTCCTAAGACAGGAAACTATCTGACATTCACCCGCGCATGGATAGTTCTTGATTCTTCTGTGTTTGATTCAGAACAAGATCGTCGAAGTAGCCAGGATATCTGTGCCCGCAAAAATCACGGATATACAAATTTTCATTTCTTCTCATCTATCTCTCAGGGTATATGGCCTTAAATTATAGTTGTTTACTCTCAGAACACTCTCAGCAATAAAGTTTGGTACACTGCCAACTTACTGGCAAACAGTAGTTTCCTCCAGCAGTAAATTACTTTGCTTCTGAACTTGCCAAAATGGCATTCTCAGAAAGGAGTAAACTGAGGTGGCAGCGTGGACAATGCAAAAATGAAGCACCCCTAAGTCCTCGCCCTCAAATAAAACAAACCTTGTGATTGCATCTTGCAGGCATACACACCCTGTAGAACCACTGCCTACCCTGCCTCTGCTCTCTCGTGTCCCGCACTGCCAGAATGGAGACTGTAAACTCTCCAGGGCACCACCCTGGCTGTTCACTTAGAGACTGATTTTAAAAACTGTCCAGAAATGTCAATTGGTCCAGAATTCAGGATCCCAGCTATTATAAGAGACTGTCACCCTGTCACCCCTTGTGTGATTGTATCATCTGTACCAGCTGCCCATTGGTTGCCAGGTGCAATTCAAAGTGCTGGTTCTTACCTGTAAGGCCCTTAATGGCTTGGGGCCTTGGCACCTGCTCCCATATTGTCCACTGTGGCCTTCTGCCTGAGCTGTGGCTCAGTGGAAGAGCCTCTGTTTTGCATGCAGAAGGTCCCAGGTTCAATCCCTGGCATCTCTACCTGGAAGGATCAGTTGGTAAGTGATGTGAAAGACCTCAGCCTGAAACCCTGGAGAGCCACTGCCAATCTGAGTAGGCAATTCTGACTTTGATGGGCCAAGGGTCTGATTCAGTATAAGGCAGCTTCATGTGTGTGTGTCATTTAGAAATGTCACCTGACATTTTCCTCTTTTAGACATCAAGTTTGGATTTCCAGTTCTGGCTTTTGGGAAATTGCTGGAGATTTGTAGGCAGTGCCAGGGGAGGGCAAAGTTTGCAGAGAGGAGGGAACTCAGCAGAGGTGCGATGCCAAAATGTCCACCCTCCAAATAGGGCTGCCAACCTCCAGGTACTATCTGGAAATCTCCTGCTATTACCACTGATCTCCAGTCGATAAAGATCAGTTCACCTGGAGTAAATGGCTGCTTTGGCAATTGGACTCTATGGACCCTCCCAAAACCCCACCCTCCTCAGGCTCCACCCCAAAAACCTCCCACTTGTGCCGAAGAGGGACCTGGCAATCTTCACAAAACTTGGGGGTTCTTGAAGGAAGGGTCCCCCCCTCAAGCTATGCTGAAATTTTGGGACCTCTATCTCCAAACATGCCCCCCCCAGAGCCGTAGAAAGGCGCGAATGTGTTTTTATTGTCTTTATTCCTGTGGGTGATTTTGGGGGGACCCCTTCCAGGCCCCATATCTCGGGGACCCCTGACCCGATCTTTACAAAACTCGGGGGTTCTTGCAAGAAGGGTAACCTGAAGCGACACTGAAATTTTGGGACCTCTATCTCCAAACATGCCCCACCCAGAGCCGCAGAAAGGCTCAAATGTGTTTTTAATGCCTTTATGGTTATGCTGCTGATTCGGAGCCACCGAATTTGCCGAATTTATTCAGCGATCGCCCCGAACTCACCAAATTCGGCTCGTTGTTTTCCCGCCTTTTTTTAATTTGGTTCCATCCAAACTAGAAACTGCCAAATCGGGGAAAATTCGGCTGTTTTTCAGTTTGGGATGAACCGAATCGACAGCCCTATTTCTGTAGCCTGGAAATCAGCTGTAATTCTGGGAGAACACTCCAGGCCTGGCCTAGAAGATGACAACAGGGCCAAACATCGTTTTTTTGTCCACGCTTTTAACTAAGGGGTTTTACCTGTTTAATTGTTTTATGGTCTGCTTCTAGCCTCAGGGCTGTTTTATTAATATCCCTTTTGAGGCTGCTGTTTGTAATGGCAGATTTTATGGCTTCTTTGCTTAAGACTCTTATGTTGAACCTAAATTACTTTGCCTCAAAGCAACTGATACAACAAATTGTAGTGGTCTTAATGAATAAGCTCAGTTCAGATGTGTTAGGGAACCTTTGATTGCTTTCTTTGGCCTGGCAATATGGAGACCCCCATTCTGCATGCTGCTGCTTAACTGGTGGGCGGGGGGTGCCTGGGAAAATCACCAATGGCACAATGCCACTCCCAGAAAATACCCAGAATTAACATCAGTGCACCAGTGCGACACTGTAGGATCTGCCCCAAACTCAGCAAGACATCTTTTCCCCTGTCCCCACCTCCTCCCTCTTCCAACATTACCTAGCAGTGCTGGTAAGTGCTTATCTTCAGTTGCTTTTGACTTTTTAAATTTTAAATAAACCCTTCAATGCTTTCCTGGGGTTCTTTGTAGGCCAGGTGGCTGATCCAAGCAACTCCATGCAAGGAGCAAAACATTTATTGTTTCAATAAGACAAATGTTGTCCTCAGACAACATGATAATATTGAACAATGGTTTGATGAATGTGTTTATCTCAGTATTCATATTTGCTGCTAGACCTTAATACAGATGTGCCCAACATGATGCCCATGGGTGCCAAGATGCCCACTGACCCCTTTCCTGGCAACTGCCAAGTGCTTTTAGAAAGTGGCCAAGGCCAGGTCAGGCTTTTGCCCAGCAAGTCTTCTGACTGGCAGATTTGTAAAAACCTTGATGTAATCATATGTATGAGTACATGAAACATTATAACTAGGGGTTGGTGGCAGATGTACATGAGCTGAAGGAACTGAGAGAGCTCTACTTTCAAAATTAATTTTAAATTTTCTCCTATTTAAACTGGAGTTCAGTTGGAGTAGAAAAGAAGGGAAAGCGAAGTTCTGGAACTAAGAAAACTCTCCCATCCCTTGACAAAATATGAATAATTTTGTTTCAATATTTCGGTGTTTCCCCTCGGATATTAACTGTGCAATAAGACTACAGCCATTTATGCAGAGGAAATTTACGCCAGGTTTGCTGCTCTGCAGATGCACAGTTTTCTGATCCAAATTCTCAAAACTGTACACATGGGGGCTTTTTGCCAAAACTGACAAGAGAGACCAGAGAGGAAGCCTATGAGGAGCAAGGAATGGGGGGGGGGGACTGCCGGCTCTGTTCCCTGAGATCTTTACACTTGCTCCTGAAACTGACCACAGTAGCTTCTCTGGGAGGGGTTGGATGAGGGGGGGACAAGCAAGAATGGACAGGGGAAGATAAACCCGAAGTTAAGTCGATTCATGGAAATAGCCTCAATTAGCTTCACTTTGGGATCGAGGCAAAATTTATATTCATGATAAAACGGGTCCCTGAAAATGCGAGCCAATTGCTCGGCAGCCGCAAAGTGACTTCTGAAGGTTGGAAAAACCATGAATTACCCAAACGAAGCCCTGAAGCGGTCCTGCGGGGATTGCGAGGCTAAGTAACCAAGCGTAAATGGCTGATGTGGGATTGCATAGTCAATCCGGAATGCAGTAAGAGTGAACAGCATACATGGCAGGTGGTGGTGGTGGTCAAAAAACCCATTAGAAAAGCAAGCTTGTATGTCAAAAATTAAGAACCCAAAATTTATTTATTTTTCTTTTAGGTGGTTGGCATTGATTTGTATTATACACTGCAGTCCTAAGCAGAGTAACACCCTTCAAAATCCATTGAAGTTAACAGGTTTAGAAGGATACCCAGGATTGCATCAAGAGGCCACGTTCCAGGGGGCTTCTTCAATGGACGCAAGCATTTCAGTGCATTATTAAGTTGGATGGGGGGGATCGATGCAAATGAACAGGAGGAAATGAAAGGTATTTTGACAAACTGCATGTTCACCAGTGTCAGAATTAATTTTAGAAATTTGTCAAGTGAAACTGAAGGAAGCCATTTTATGAAACAAAAATGGGATGAAGCTGGGAAAAATTGCTCATCCCTAATTTTAATCATGTGTTGCCAGGGTGGGCCCTGTAATATTAGCTAATCAATGGCCCTTTCGTCAGCTAGAAGTACCTTCAAATGAGAGACATTTCCTGATTGCAAACATACAGCATTCCGGCAGCTGAGGCTTCCTGCACGGTGATACAGCTGTCAAATTTCTCTTTGAATATAGGAATAATTAAAAATGATTGCTACAGTCAGGGAACCAGCTGCACACAGTGTACACCCTCCAAAATGAGAAGCACATTTTATTTAACCCCCAAAGAGACTACAAAAAGATCTGCAGCAATTCCTTGTGCAGATACTGGCAAGCATGGGAAAGTTTGTTTCTTTTCTTTTTCATACTAACATATCTAACCTGATGTATAATCCTGGTATATTATATTGGATGGTGGGCGCCATCTTGAAACATCTGGCAACCCAAATGGAGATCTGTGAAAATGAACAATGGATTGTTTGTTATCCTGTGTCCACCCCCATTCACTTCCATACTCATATACCCATTCACACAACTGACAGAATTCACACATCACTCTGTCTGTTGAATGGCGACAGTTGATATGTCCTCATTCTCCTTTCCTCCCCAAAGCACCTGCTTTCATTAAGTCTTGTACTCTGATTCCACAACGCCTGAGAAGTTGGAATATTGGTAAACATTCCATAATGCTTGAGCTGCTAAATCAATTACAATGTAGTGCTACTTTCAATTGGCTATTGCTACAACTTTCACAGCTGCACTAGCATCTTCCCAGATTTCCTGTAGCGCTGCCCACATTGGCTCTTTTGTGAAGTTTATCTGATTTTGTGATCACATTTCAAAAATCCCTTTTTGGAGAGCTTCATATTTATTCTGTAATTTGATTTGATTCCTTAGTTGTTGCCCTACTTGAGTACCTACAGTGTGATAACACAACATCTCATGTTAAGTGTCTACTAGGCTTGTCATATCCAGGTTGGGAAACTCCTGGAGATTTAGGGATGGAACCTGAGGAGGACTGGGACCTCAGTGGGGTCCAACCCATAGAGCCCACCCTGAGAGCATGGTGTAGTGGCTAAGAGTGGTGGCTTGGAGCGGTGAACTCTGATCTGGAGAAGTGGGTTTGATTCCCCACTCCTCCACAGGAGAAGGGGATGCAAATCTGGTGAACCAGGTTGGTTCCCCCACTCCTACACATAAGGCCAGCTTGGTGATCTTGGGCTAGTCACAGTTCTCTCAGCCCCCCCCTTCACCTCACAGGGTGTCCGTTGTGGGTAGGGGAAGGGAATGTGATTGTAAGCCAGTTTGATTCTTCCTTAAGTGGTAGAGAAAGTCAGCATATAAAAACCAACTCTCCTTCTCGTCCTTCTCCAACACATCCATTCTCTCCAGGTGAACTGATCTCTGTCATCTAGAGATGAGCTGTAATTCTGGGGGATCCCCAGGTCCCACCTAGAGGCTAGCCTCTCTAGTGTCTAAGTGGCATGGTTTGAGGGAAGGAGTCTGCCATAGGATGCCCATGATCTTGGAGACCACAGTGATTGCCTAAGCAGGGCTTGGGTCTGATGTCTACGGTTGCCAGGTCCCCCTGGCCATTGGTGAGGGATGGGGGGGGGGGTAGGGTTGCCAGATACAGTTTGGGAAACTCCTGGAGATTTAGGTGTAATTCTGGGGGATTCCCAGGCCCCACCTGGAGGCTGACATTCCTACCGATGTCTGATCACTCAAACTGCGAAAAGAATGAGCAAATTAAGATGCATCATTTTCTCTGTTGCTCACTTTACTCAAATATGTCTTTACTTGGTATCCTCCCATTTCTATGTTGATTCTTGTTTTCCTAGAAATTAATAAATACCCCCCAGTATTATTCAAACATTGTCTTCCTTCAGAATATTTTGGATGTTTCTCCATAGTCATCTTAAACTTTCTGTTTTGATGGAATTCAGAAAAAAATCTGGCCCCAGGTCTTATCAATTTTGCTCATTCACCTGAGAGCCCCTCTCTCCCCCCCCCCACCTGCTTGGACAATCAACTGGAGATCTATGTGTGCTTTCTTTACATTTCTGTCTAGTACATTTCTTCCCTATCATTCCTCCAAGTAGCTTCGAGTGGCGGTTCTTCTCTTCTTCATTTTATTCTCAGTGAGGTAAGTTAGGCTGAGAGAAAGGGATCGGCCCTATCCTAGTGGCGGTGGGATATCTCTTGCTGTTACAACTGCTCTCCAGGCAACAGAGATCAGTTCCCCTGGAGAAAATGGCAGCTTTGGCCATTTATGGCATTGAAGTCCCTCCTCTCTCCAAACCCCACCCTCCTCAGGCTCTACCCCCAAAATCTCCAGGTATTTCCCAACCTGGAGTTGGTAACCCTAACAGCTAAGCACACATCCAGAGGTCAATTAGAAGCCTTGCTGGGCAAAAGCCACATCTGGAACAGCCGCTTTCTAAAACTATTGGCAGACACCAAAAATGATTGGTTCTTGTAGGTTATCCGGGCTGTGTGACCGTGGTCTTGGTATTTTCTTTCCTGACGTTTCGCCAGCAGCTGTGGCAGGCATCTTCAGAGGAGTAACAGTGAAGGACAGTGTCTCTCAGTGTCAAGTGTGTAGGAAGAGTAATATATAGTCAGAAAGGGGTGGGTTTGAGCTGAATCATTGTCCTGCAAAAAGTATCAAAGGTAATGTGCTAATCATTGTCCTGTAAGTATCAAGATAATGTGCTAATGAGGGTGTGGTATGTTAATATGGAACCATTGTATCCTGAAGTGATCTGTTAATGTGTGAAATCCAAAGCTAATCTGCATGGCTATTGTGGACTGTAGTCTTTGTTAGTCTGGAGGTTTTCAGGACAGGAAGCCAAGCCTTATTCATTCGTAAACTCTCTTCTTTTCTGTTAAAGTTGTGCTGATGTTTATGAATTTCAATGGCTTCTCTGTGCAATCTGAAAAAATAGTTGGTAGAATGGTCCAGTCTTTCAGTATCTTGGAATAAGACCCTGTGTCCTGTTTGTGTCAGTCCATGTTCAGCCACTGCTGATTTCTCAGGTTGGCCAAGTCTGCAGTATGTTTCATGTTCTTTTATCCTTGTTTGTATGCTGCGTTTTGTGGTCCCGATGTAAACTTGTCCACAACTGCAAGGTATACGGTATACTCCTGCAGAGGTGAGGGTGAGGGGGTCTCTTTTGAGGGTAAACTCCCATTTCTTGATACCCTTGTCATCCGTAAAACAAACTTTCAGTTAGGTCACAAGGTCTACCGGAAACCTACTCACACAGATCTCTACTTACACAAAAACTCCAACCACCACCCCCGACAGAAAAGAGGAATAATCAAAACATTAATGGACCGTGCAAGATGGATCTGTGAACCACAGTTTCTCAAGGAAGAAATTAATCATCTAAATCACGCACTGCTAGCAAACGGCTATTCCAGAAATGAAATCAGAAGGGCCATTAAACCAAACAAAAATCAGAAAACTCAGGAAAAACAGTCTCCCGTAAGAAAAAGGTATTCTTGCCATTTATTAAAGGAGTCACTGATAGGATGGAGAAACTTTTGAAAAAACATAACCTACAAACAGTGTTTAAACCCACCAAGAAAATACAACAGATGCTACAATCAACAAAAGAGACCCCCTCACCTCTGTTTGTGACCAAACAGCAAGCTACGCTGGTGAGAGTGAGTCCAGAGTCCCTGAATGACACTTGGATTATTGACTCAGGAGCTTCACAAATATTCGTGAGGGAGGAAAGACTACTAATGAACTCACATCAATCGGCGTTAGGTCATGTAAGTTTGGCAGATGGACGTTCTGCAACTGTTTCCTGTGAAGGAAGTGTAATGTTTGTAAGTCTAAACCATACATTCAATGATGTGCTTTGTATACCCTCTCTTGAGAGAAATTTATTAAGTATCAGTGCACTAGATTCTGCTGGATTCAGTGTAATATTCAGAAATAAGTGCTGTAACATTCTAAAAGGTGATAAAATTATGGCAGTGGGGAATTTGAAAGATAATGTGTATGTACTAGAGAACATGGCAGGTAAAGCACAAACAGTGTTAAACAAAAACCCTCACCATATGTGTATACATCTGCTACATAGAAAACTCGGTCATGTGGGCTGGGGCACCTTGAATAAAACTCTTGCCCTGCTGGGCAAAGAGAAGGTGGAAGGGTGCAAAACATATCTAGATTGTGATGTGTGCAAGCAAAGTAAGTCTAAAGCCCATCCAGTAGCAAAAAGGAGTGACAGAGTATCAGAAACCCCTCTATATCTTATTCATAGCGATTTGGTAGGTCCTTTCCCAGACAGTATATCTAAAAGAAAATACCTTATTGTTTTGATAGATGATGCCACAAGGTTCACATGGGTGTATCCCATAGCGAAGAAATCAGAGGTGTGTGACTAACAATGTAGGCTAACAATGTGCAAAGGCAATTGGGGCATAAAATCTGTAAGTTTCAAAGTGATTTTGGAGGAGAGTATATGTCTGGTGAAATGGCTCATTGGTTTAAGACTCAAGGAATTGAACATAGGGTTGCTAATGTATCCATGAGTCAAGAAAATGGAGTTGCAGAGAGAAAGGCAGGAGTACTGCAAACAATGATAAAATCAATGCTAATTGATGCTGGATTGCCAAAAATGTTCTGGGCTGAAGCAGCAAAAAATGCTTGTTATATTTCAAACAGAATTTGGACAAGTGCCACAAACAATATTCCCTACAAGGCTTTGTATGGGAAAGATCCTAGTTTGGATCATATCAGGGTTTTTGGCAGTAAAGCATGGGTCAATATACCACTGAAACAATGCAGAAAAGGTGGTGAAAGAGCAAAGAAGTTGACATTCCTGGGGTATCAGACAGGAATGAAATCTTACCGTTTTGTAAATGATCAAAATGCATTAAGTTTCAGTCGTTCAGCTACATTCTGTGAGGATGCTAATTGGCCTAAGATACATGCAAACCAATTACCATCCACCGTACTGTTACCTATGAATGATGACTCTGAAAACATGCCAGAAGTGAAACAGGAGGTGCAGTCACCAATACATGCAGACTCTGAGAGTGTGCAAAGTGCAGATCAGAGAGTAGTGCCAAGAGTGTCCTCTAGATCTACAAAAGGTGTTCCACCTCAAAGGTATGGTGTAACTGCTAACCATGTGTTTGTGAAAGTTCCAACTGATTACAGTGATGTGTTAAGTTTAGCCTCAGAAGAGAAAAATGCTTGACTGCAAGCCATGGAGGCGGAATATAACTCATTGGTGTCAAATGAAGTATTTTCCTTATCTGAATTGCCGGCAGATAAGAAAGCTCTGGGTTGCCTTTGGTTGTACAAAATAAAAACCTTGCCAGATGGGAAAGTTAAACATAAGGCAAGATTAGTTGCGAGGGGATTTACGCAGGTGATCGGACAGGATTATTATGAATCATTTGCCCCCACGATTCGCATGGAAACAATTAGAGTTGCATTAACCAAGGCTGGAGCAGAAGGAATGCTAGTTGATCATTTTGATTTTGATACTGCATACCTGAATGCACCAATTGAGGAAGAGCTATATCTTGAACAAATACCAGAGTTTCAATGTCAAAATGCCAAAACAGTGCTAAAATTGCACAAGGCATTATATGGCTTAAAGCAATCTGGACGTGCATGGAATATGTGTATAAAAATGCTTTAACCAAAAAAGGGTTTAAGCAGAGTGTGTCTGATCCATGTCTGTATCAGATGGAAATATGTAAACTAACCTGTTATTTATTGCTTTTTGTGGATGATGTATGTCTAATGTACCACAACAAGGAACAGTTGAAATGGTTTATGCAGACCATACAGGAAATGTTTAAAATGAAACATCTAGGCCCAATTAAAAATTACCTAGGGGTGCAAGTCTCCAGAAATGAGAATGGTTGGTTTGAACTTAGCCAGGAGACTAAAATAAGTGAATTGCTGGAGAAGTATAACATGAGTGAAGCACATGAGGTTACAACACCAATGACAACAAGCTACAATAGGGAACTAGATGATAAAGTGTTTGAACAGAAAGGATTGTATCAATCACTAGTGGGCTCTCTACTGTACATAGGATGTTGGACCAGACCTGATATATGTGTTGCTGTTCACTGGTTATGCAGAAAACATGCCTGTCCATACCAGAAGGATTGGGTGGCGGCCAAGAGGGTTCTAAGATATTTAAAGGGAACCATAACCAACAAATTAGTGCTGAAAGCAGACCAAAAACCAGCATTAATGGCTTACAGTGATGCCAGTTGGGGTGAACATAATGATGGCAAGTCCACAACAGGATTTACATTATATGTTTTAGGATCCCTAGTACAGTGGAAAACAATAAAACAAACCCATGTTTCCACAAGTACATGTGAGGCAGAATACTCAGCTCTAAGTGATTGCCTAGTACAATCAGAATGGTGCATTCAATTACTGTCTGACTTAAAGATAGAATGTATAGTACCAATAACCATAATGTGTGACAACACTGCGGCGCAACAATTAGCAAATGACCAGGGAGTACGCACTAGGAGTAAGCACATTAATATGCGGTATCAAAATGTACAGGATGCTGTGAATAGAGGGATTATAAATCTGAAATATTGTACCTCTGAAGATAATGTAGCCGACATATTTACCAAATGTTTGACTACTGAAAGATTTCAATACCTGAAGAAATGGCTTTGTTTAACAAACGTTTGACTAGGGAGGCGTGTCAACATATGTCTAAGTTCAGTCTAGTCTGCAGTTTGCTAAACAGATCATACTGATCAGAGTGACAGCTAAGTCATGTGATTATGCTGGTCTGAGCCAGTTAGTACAGCCAGGAACGGGGATTTCCAGAATGACTCATCTCAGGTGAACTGTGATTGGACATGATTGTACATATAAGTCTGTGTATTGAATGTAAGTTTGTCTTGCTTGAAATATTGGAGCTGGCGAAGCACTTTGATGCTCAGAGCTGTGAAAGTTAACAGCTAAAGGACTCTGTGTATATATTGTAAATAAACTGTACATAGCAGAACTGCGTGGTGTGAAGTTGCTACCAGGTAAACTCCTGAAGTCCAGTCACGCTGTGCACGACACTCAAACCCACCCTTTTCTGACTATATATTACTCTTCCTACACACTTGACACTGAGAGACACTGTCCTTCAGTGTTACTCCTCTGAAGATGCCTGCCACAGCTGCTGGTGAAACGTCAGGAAAGAAAATACGAAGACCACGGTCACACAGCCCGGATAACCTACAAGAACCAATGAACTCTGACCGTGAAAGCCTTCAACAATATTACCAAGAATGATGTTGGGAGCAATGATGAGAACTCCTGCTCTACCCACAGCTTGACTAACCTCCTGTACTGATGCCTTCTGTGAGTAGGATGAGTCCACCTCCATAAGAAACTTTACCAAAAACCATTATGTTTCCCTTAAAATTCCTTTGAATTGTCCATTGCAGCTGAGAAGCACTGGCATTTCCATTGTATGCTGATTCATTGGGAAATAAAACATTGTCCATGCATCCTAGTAGTAGTAACCAGTGCTCCTGTGTGCCTTAAGAAGCATCTAGGCCTTAAGGATGAGGCCTGAAACTTTTCTACCCTTGTCCACCAACTCTGTACGCTACCAGTTCACATTTGTTGAAATCTATCTATCAGAATATGTTTACTCACAACGCGTTATGATAAATTGCTAATTAAGCAGGGCTAACAGAGTATTTAATCAAGGAAAACAGCAAAGGTATTTAAAATGCCAGAAGATGGGAAGTGATACATTTTCTTAAGGTTCTCTGCCAAAGAACAAATAATTAGGACATCAGAAACTTTCATTTCAAGGTCTTTCTTACACTGAAATTGGTTATTCTTCATTCCCCATCCGTACCACCCAGGTGTCACCCAGATGATGGATTGCGCATAACCATGTCATTACACTGGCAGAGATGGCAACAGGGATTCATTCTAACTTTTATAAACTTTAAATATCTAAAATAAATGACAAAATTAAGGACTTTCTTCAGCATAGCCACTCATTAGCCAGAATGGAACTCACCGTACGGTTTGGAAAATTAGGATTCTGAGGATCCATGTAATAAACTTAACAGAGACAGAGCAGAGGAAGTAATATATAATCCTCAACTGACTCATTATTTTTAATGCCTTTTCTATTCCACCTCGACCCCTTACAGTATGTTTGTTCATATACTAAAAAGTTTCAATGTATGTTATAGCTATTTGATATTGTTAAAATTACCTTCTCTTAAGCAGGAAAAAAATGTACTTTGGGGCTAAGAATGATCGGGATGGAGTACATATTCTTGGAGATGTCATCAGAAGTGACAGTCCCATGTTAACTGGGCCATCCCAAGCAAAGTTGCATCTTTCCAAGATTTCAGCAGACTCGTCTGGATGACCCAGGCTAGTCTGTTCTCACCAGATCTCAGAAGCTAAGCAAGGTCAGCCCAGATTAGTATTTGGATGGGAGACCACCAAGGAAGTCCAGGGTCAGGAAGGCAATGGCAAACCACCTCTGAACGTCTCTTGCCTTGAAAACCCCATGAAGGGTCGCCATAAGTCGGCTGCAACTTGACAGCACTTTGCACACACAGTCTGTGACAAGGGAGTTTTGAATCCACTTGAAAACATTTTTGAGGCATTCTTTGGTGCCAACTCCGTGGCATCAGTGTGGGCTGTAATTGTGGCTTGTGGAGGTGTCTCCCCTGTGAAGGAGCAGAGACGTCCCAAGGCCCTCCCCCCATCAATACTTACGTGACCTGACCATTCATGACCCTGGGGAATAATCCATTTCGCAGACTGTGCAGATGTAAAAGTGGCTTGCAAGGCTGAAGGACATTAAATCTCCAAAGCAACTGCACGGCTGCAAAGTTGCTCAGCAGTTTATAGAATCATAGGATCATAGAGATGGAAGAGACCACCAGGGTCATCTAGTCTAACCCTCTGCACAATGCAGGAAATTCATGACTACCTTCCCTCTACACCCCCAGTGATCCCTACTACATGCACAGCAGATGGCCAAGATGCCCTGCCTCTCATGATCTGCCTAAGGTCATAGAATCAGCTTTGCTAGAATAAGCATGGCCATCTAGCCTCTGCTTAAAAACCTACAGGGAAGGAGAGCTTACCACCTCCCGAGGAAGCCTGTTCCACAGCTCTAACTTTTAGAAAATTCCTCCTAATGTTTAGACGGAAACTCTTTTGATTTAATTTCAACCCGTTGGTTCCACTCCGACCTTCTGGGGCACAGAAAACAACTCGGCACCATCCTCTATATGACAGCCCTTCAAGTCCTTGAAGATGGTTATCATATCCCCTCTCAGTCTTCTCCTCTTGAGGCTAAACACACCCAGCTCCTTCAACCTTTCCTTATAGGACTTGGTCTCCAGTTGTTTGAGGCGGGTGGCCATAAGATGAATGGATTCAAGGCTTGGCTCACGAGTGCTCACCCTGAACATCCCAATTCTGTGGCATCCCTGTTCCGCATCAGTTCCTTACAAATGTTTGTTCAGATTCTTTAATGTCACTGTATTGTGTGTTCAGGTTCATACCTCTACTTAGGTAGTATTTACTTTGGCTTCAAAGGGAATTATATCCTCACCTGTCAGCAACTGGTGAATAAGCAGGATGAACACAGATGGACATTTGAAGCTGCCTTCTACTGAATCAGACCTTTGGTCCATCAAAGTCAGTCTTGTCTACTCAATCTGGCAGTGGCTCTCCAGGGTCTCAGTCTGAGGTCTTTCACATCACCTATTTCCTGGTCTTTTTGACTAGAGATGCTGGGGATTGAACCTGGGACCTTCTGCATGCCAAGCTGAGGCACTGCGTCTGAGCCACAGCCCCACAGTGTGAGGATGAATTTCACATACTGGTGTGAGGTAACCAGCCTGTTCTTTGATCTGAGACTTCTGGTCAAAATAGTTTTCACACTTTTTCTTTTTGTAATTTATTCTCTGAAACAGGAAATCATGAAACTGTCTTTTCACATCTTTTCAAACCCATTTCAACATCATGAAAAGGGGAAAGCAGGAATCTACACAAAATGCAGATCTAACTCTGTTGGTATTGCAGATATCTGGGGGGCAGCTGCCTTTTCTTGTTTCACAACGAGGTAAGTTTTCATTGATTGATCTCCGGGCAGTGGCTGGAGATCTCCCACTATTACAACTGATCACCAGGTGACAGAGACCAGTTCCCCTGGAAAAAATGGCTGTTTAGGAAGGTGGACTGTATTGCATCGTACTCCATTGTAGTCCCTCCCTTCCCAAACCCCACCATCCTCAGGCTCCACTACCAAAATTTCCAGGTATTTCCCAACCTGGAGCTGGCAACCCTTTTTATTGATGAACAGAATTCAAGATTGTGTGTGTGTTTCTGGGACGTTATAAGTAGGATTGCCAACTGCCAGGTAGTAGCAGGAGATCTCCTGCTAATTCAACTGATCTCCAGCTAGAGTTGCCAACTGCCCGGTTGTGGCGGGCAATTGCCCGCCAATCAACCCGGGAGGAGCAGAAAGGTGGGAACATTCCCCCGCGCGCTCCCAAGAAGGCTCCAGCCTCCTGTTCTACCATGCAAGCCTGATTTGGCTTGTGACGTGGAGAGGGAGGCTGGAGCCTTCCACCCCATCCCAGCTCCGCTGTGAATGCGTGCACAGCGGGCTGGGAAGGTTCCAGCCTCCCCCCCTCCCATGCTACAAGCCCAATTGGGCTTGTAACGTGGAGAGGGAGGTTGGAGTCTTCCACCTCAGGCCCCGCACCCAAAACCTCCCGCCAGTGGTGAAGAGGGTCCTGGCAACCCTATCTCCAGCCCATAGAGATCAGATCACCTGGAGAAAAATGGCTGCTTTGGCAATTGAACTCTATGGCATTGAAGTCCCATCCCTCCCCAAACCCCACCCTCTTCAGGCTCTGCCCCCAAAATCTCCCGCCAGTTGCAAAGAGGGACCTGGCAACCCTAATTATAAGGAACAATAGTGCTAAAGGTTGTGATTTGCTGTTCCAGCACAAGCAGAGTCTGCTGAAGTCAGCCCTCTGTTGGCAGTCCCACTGCTTAAGGTGGCCTGTGTGGCATTGAGCAGAGCCGGGGCCTTTTCCATTGTGACTCCAGCTCTATGGAATTGTCAGGCCCTGCCTGTACAGTGTGCAGGGAATGCCAGGCATGGTCTGGCAGAGGATGTTTTGCTTTCTCCAGGTGCCGCCTCAAAGTCAGCGCTAACAACTGCCAACTGTGTATTTTGACCCTGGACTCTGTGGGAATCGTACCCCACTGGGGGGGAGGGTTGCCATGGCATCCTGAGTTGTTCTATGCTTTCAATATATGCCTTGCTCCATGCATCTAGTTCTCATAAGTGCCATCTTGCTTCTAGCTGCTGTAAACCTATGGATCTTCCAATAAATCAACTGTGTTTTGGACTTCTTGTCTATGGATGTTGTTTATGGGATTGTCTTGGGACAAGTGCTTACAGGAATGGGTTCCCTGAAGAGGTGAGGGGACCGCTCCTTGAAGAGGCGCCTCAAGGCCAGGGCATTGGAGGGGGTTTGGATGGCAGGCATCTTTTAAGGAGGGGAGGGGAGAGGGATTTGGGGCCTACTATTTTATTTGTGGTTCTAAATTGAAAATGTTTTTAAGGGATGTACCAAAACGAATGACAAGTCATCCCATTGGAAGCAATGGGAGAGGCTGCTGGGCAGCCTCTCCCATTGCTTTCAATGGGCTGACTTGTCATTCGTTTTAGTACATCCCTGTTTTTAACTATTATTGTAAGCTGCCTTGAACCACACGGAAAGGAGGGATATAAATGTTTAATGAATAAAACAAATTGTTCTCTTCCCTTTTCCTTGACTTTTGAAAGGAGGGAAGCAATTTAAGGAGAAAATATAACACATGAAGAAACTTCCCTTTTTTTAAAGTACATTATCCTGAATCTATCTGAAAGGGGCAGTCCAGGGCAAAAGGAGCAGGGAGATCGCCGTTTTAAGGGCACATTTTTTTCACAACAAATTTCACACCGTTGAAGCAGCTTGGAAATCCCCCCTGGAGTCTTTGAAATGCTAGCCAGATGCTATCAAAGGTCTGTCGTTGTGCTGACATATTAGAGCGTCTATCATCCGAGTCCCAGCCTGAGCCATGTTTGGCAAGGAAACTCCCGCTTTGCTACAAGAACTGAGAGGATTTCCTCTTGGAGCCAGCGTGGTGTAGTGATTAAGAGGGATGGTTTGGAGCGGTGGAGTCTGATCTGGAGAACCAGTTTGATTCCCCACTCCTACACATGAAGCCAGCTGGGTGACCTTGGGCTAGTTGCACTTTCTCAGCCCCACCTACCTCACAGGGTGTCTGTTGAGGGGAGGGGAAGGGAAGTTGATTGTAAGCTGGTTTGATTCTTCCTTGAGTGGTAGAGAAAGTTAGCATACAAAAACCAACTCTTCTTCTTCTTCTTCTTCTTCTTGTGGCTTTTGTGGCAGTGGCAATTATACTGTTTACCAGAGTGTTTTCTTAGAAGGATTTTAAACACTCACATAGCATTTGAAGACTGAAAATGTAATAACCAAGTTGCTTAGTGACTACTACCAAATAGGAGGTTTGTTTCTGTGAGAATTGGGGCAGGTGATTCTTTAAAGCAAAAGAAAGAAATATACATCACATACAATATTGTAGTGCAGGGGTCCCCAACCTATTGTCGTTGGGCACCATGATGCCTGCTGACAGAGTTCCTGTTGCCCACAAAGGGCTTTTAGTAGGGTTGCCAGGTCCTCCCTCTCTATCAGTGTGAGGTTTTGGGGAGCAGGGTTGGGGTGATTGCATGCATGTGCTGCTGTGCACAACACACTCACATCACTTCTGGGTTTACCCCTGGAAGCACCACATTGCTGTGGCCACTTTATTATTATTTTTAATATAATTTTTATTTTATATAATGGGATACAGAAACAAAGGGGATTAAAAACAAACAAACAAACACATGTCTGTGTCCAAGCTTTAATAAAGTAATACATTCATACAACAACTTCAATCTCACCCTTAAAAATCTAAAGCTGTCTTAATAATACCCTATAAAAGATTACTTTTCCCTTATAGAGTACAACACTTAACATATTTGAAAGCACTTAATAGGTAATAATTGATCAACAGCATTCTAATACCTCAGTGTAAGTTAATAACCTTAGTTTTAACCACTGGCTGGACTTACCATTTTCTAATACTTAATACCAGTTAGTGACCTGTATCTATATCTTACATCCGGCAATATTTGGCACAGATAGATATTTATCATATATTGGGTGCCATTTCATCATGAAATCATCCAGCAAGTTCTTTTTCATCAGGTACGTTAGTTTTGACAACAAAGCAAAGTCTAGTAGCTTATGGATCCATTCAGATAAATCCAGTATTTTTGGATTTTTCCAATACGATGCATATAAAATTCTGGCAGCAGTAGTTCCATATTGAAAAGGTTCCTTATATGCTGAGCTCACTTGTGAGGATACTAAACCCAACAACATATATTTAGAGTTTAATTCAAAATTCACCTGTAGGATGTCTTGGATCCCTTTGTATATGACCCTCCAATAATGCTGACTCTTCTTATAGGTCCACCATTGGTGGAAAAATGTCCCTTCTATTTCAGAGCATTTCCAACAGTTTGCTTGATTCGCCTTAAACATCTTTTGGAGATCTTTTGGTGAGAGATACCATCTATAGAACATTTTGTACCAGTTTTCTTTTACTGCTTGCGAAGAGGAGAACTTGATTCCAGAAGTCCACATTCGCTCCCAGGTCTCCATTGGGATCATTTCACCGCATCCATTTAATCATGCAATCTTTCACTTGTTCTGATGCTGTTTCAAATGACAATAAAAGTTGATATATCTTAGACAAGAGATGCTTTTGTGACTTCATTATTATTTGTTCAAACTATATTAGACTTCTCATTTCAGTTTTAACATCAAAGTCCTTTATAAAATGATGAATTATTTGATGCCAATAAAGGTTAATGAAATTAAATGAAATGAAATGATAGACAAACCATGAAATATTGTCGAAGGCTTTCACGGTCAGAGTTCATTGGTTCTTGTAGGTTATCCGGGCTGTGTGACCGTGGTCTTGGTATTTTCTTTCCTGACGTTTTGCCAGCAGCTGTGGCAGGCATCTTCAGAGGAGTTCACAGCTGCTGGCGAAACATCAGGAAAGAAAATACCAAGACCACGGTCACACAGCCCGGATAACCTACAAGAACCAAACCATGAAATATTTAAATTTTCACTTTGAGGTTCTTGTAATGTCTTTATGCTGCCACTCCTTGTCATCAGATCTTGGTAGGTAATGAAGTCATTTCGTTTTCTAGTCATAAAGTCTAAGTATGCTTCAGTAGATGACATAAATTTTGGAGGAGACGGACTGAGAATTCTTTTCAATGAGTTCCAAGAGATAGGGAGATAAAATACATCCTTGTCTGACACCTTTGCCAACTGGAAACCATACTGTTTCTCCATATTCTGTTCTGTGGCCTCTTGTCCAGAGTATGTTCATTTTAAAAGGCATCCTGTTAATTTTAAAAGGTATCCTGTTAAACTGCTTCTGCTTGAAATAGTGAAGTTTTACTGCTAGAGTTATGTATTATCTCATACCCTGAAATTGTGTAGTTGACTTCAACTCCTGTGGCAGCCATTTTAGAGTTGGCTCTGCCTCTTGGAGCAGCCATTTTGTAGTCACGCCCACCACCGTATGTCAGAATTCCAAAGGTGTCCACAGGCTCAAAATGTTGGGGACTGTAAGCTCCTGACCCTTCGAACCAGAAATCACCACAGAGTCGTATAGAATCCAAGCAGATGGCTTTTACTGGTCAAAAAGGCAATACAGTGCATACAGGGAACTATGGCAGCTATGAGAGTCTTACTAGCCGAACGATAATATAAGGCAGTAAATGGCGGGAGATTATACAACATCAGCATACACAGACAGAGTCAACTTTCCCAGGAGCAGTATTCCCAGGCCTTGGTATGTGTGGTCGGCCTTGAGGCTAGACAGTACAGTACCAACACAGAAACAATACTGAAACCGAGATAGCAGCCTGACATCCTGCTCCCCTTAAGGCCCCCTCCCAGTCTGCAAGGGGGATGGTCTGTCCGGGTAGGCAGTGTGAAAGGCATCGATTAGTTTGGGGGCAGAGACATCTCGTGCGCGAACCCACTCGTCGTAGGCAGGTGGGAAGTGTTTCCAACGGACCAAGTACTGTAGGTTGCCATGGTGAACACGGGAGTCAAGGATTTTGGAGACTTCGAAGTGCTCTTCCCCCCCCCACCATAATGGGCTGTTCGGGGGGCGGATCGGGATGCCATTGTGGAGAGGCCGTATGGGGCTTCAGGAGGCTAATGTGGAAAACGGGATGCACACGCCTCAGAGTTTTCGGGAGAGCTAATTCCACCGTGACAGGATTTATGACCCGTGTGATCGGGAATGGGCCAATGAATTTAGCATTGAGTTTAAGGCACGGACGGGTGGAACGTAGGTTTTTGGTGGAAAGATAGACCAATTTACCCACTCGCAGTTCGCCCCCGGGGGAACGATGTTTATCAGCTAGTGCTTTGTATTTGCGCTTGGCTCGGTCGAGATTGCTAACGAGCCAAGGCCAAGTGGTACGGAGGGTGTGTGCCCAGGAAGCAACGTCAGGATCTCCCTCCCCCTCCACATTATTTTTGGGCGTAACAGGACCGAAATCCTGTCCATATACTGCATAGAATGGGCTAAAACCTGTAGATTGATGTACAGCATTATTGTAGGCATATTCTGCAAAAGGTAACAGTTCTACCCAGTTATCTTGGTGGTAGTTTACATAACAGCGTAAATAACATTCAAGGACAGCATTTACACGTTCAGTTTGACCATCGGTTTGAGGATGGTATGCAGTAGACAATCCTTGTTCAACCCCCACCAACTTGAGGAATGCTTTCCAAAACTTGGAAACAAAGCCACTGCCGCGGTCACAGATTATTTTGCGCGGAAACGAATGTAATTTGAAGATATGTGTAACGAAGAGGCGGGCCATTTTTTGAGCAGAGGGGATCCCTGCGCATGGAACTAAATGGATTTGCTTGGAAAACAAATCAGTAACAACCCATAACACAGTTTTCCCCCCGCTAAGAGGGAGATCAGTCATAAAGTCCATAGCAATCACTTCCCATGGTCTGGTGGGTGTTTCTAGAGGTTGCAGTAGCCCCGGGGGTTTGCCTTGTGATCGCTTCACTGTGGCGCAAACAGGGCAGCTGCGAATAAAAGAGTCAACGTCGGAACGCATTCCCCCCCCCACCAAAATTGTCTGCGCAATAAGTGGAGAGTTTTTAGGAATCCAAAGTGTCCAGCTGTTTTTACTCCATGAGCTAAGTGTAAGACGTCTTTTCGAAGTGCCTTGGGTACATACAATTTAGAGTCTTTGTACCATGAGCCTCCCTGTTCTATTACCCCAGGGGGTAGGGTGTGAGTGGAGCGTTCAGAGAGGCAGTGGTTCCGAAGGGTATTTAAAAAGGATTCGGAGATGGGAACCTTGGCGGGAACCCCCCCCCGGCTATAGTAGTCTTAGGACCAGCTATGGGGGTAGTGCTTACGTGCGGTGGTGCGCAGATTGTAGGCGGTAGGGCAGCCGGTGGGGTTGGAGGAGTGGAATCGTCGGTTCGTTGTTGTTGCGAGGGCGGTTGGGTAACCGCTCGGGTTGGAGGTGCTGGAGAACTGGGTCTGGGGTGCTGTTGCTGAGATCGAGTTTGCACGGCCAGTACAGGAAGGGTTCCCCTTTGCGTAGGGGTGAACAGAGAGTCAGTTGGTCTCTAGAGTTTTACCGGGTATTGTGGCAACCGGGAGAGGGCATCTGCGAGAACGTTTTGTTTCCCAGGAACATGCTTTAGGACGAAACGAAACTGAGCGAAGAATTCAGCCCAACGTTGTTGTTTTGCTGATAGTTTATGGGACCCCGTGAGGGCAGCTAGATTCTTGTGATCGGTCCAAACCTCGAAGGGGATATTGGACCCCTCTAAGAATTGTCTCCATAGAGTCAGGGCATGGTGAACGGCCGCTGCCTCTTTTTCCCAAATGGGCCAGTTCAATTGTGCGTGCGCAAATTTTCTCGAAAAGTAAGCGCACGGGTGAAGGAGGCCATCCGGACCTTTCTGGAGGAGGGCCCCTCCCATAGCTACATCGGAGGCATCGACTTGCACAATAAACATTTGGTTTGGGTCCGGGTGCTGTAGTATGGGTTCGGATGTGAAGAGGCGTTTGAGAGCCACAAACGCGGCTTGGCATTGATCAGTCCACAGGATTTTTGCGGAGGGTAAGGTAGCTGTGTTTGCTTTTCCTTTGGTTTTTAGTAGATCAGTAATGGGTAGGGCCACTTGGGCGAAGTTAGGAATGAATCCTCGATAAAAGTTTGCAAATCCCAAAAACTGTTGCACTTGCTTGCGGTTGGTGGGAGGAGTCCAATCGAGAACGGCTTGGACTTTGACAGGGTCCATGCGAAGACCTTGGTGGGAGATTATGTATCCTAAAAATGTGAGCTGGCTTTGATGAAACTCGCATTTAGCCAGTTTTGCAAAGAGTTGGTGGTCGCGCAGGCGCTGCAGAACTTCTCGGACTAGAGTTACATGCTCTTCCATGGTTTTTGAATAAATAAGAATGTCGTCTAAGTAAACCACCACCCCGCGATACAGCAAGTCATGAAGGATTTCGTTGATGAGTTGCATAAAGACCCCCGGGGCCCCTTTCAATCCGAACGGCATCACGAGGAATTCATACATACCGAAACAGCTAGAGAAGGCAGTGAGGTGCTCATCTCCTTCGCGGATGCGGACTCGGTAGTAGGCTTCCACCAAGTCCAACTTGGAGAACACCCGGCCCTCCTGTAACTGTCCCAAAATATCAGATATTAATGGGATAGGATAGGCGTTGGTTTGGGTAACCGCATTGAGTTTTCTGAAGTCAATGCATAAACGAAGGTCGCCCTCTTTTTTCCGGACAAAAAACGCGGGGGCCGAGTTTGGGGCATTCGATGGGCGAATGAACCCTCTGGCGAGGTTTTTGTCAAGGAAGTCCCGGAGAACAGTGCGCTCGGAAGCGCTCATAGGGTAAATCTTACTTTTGGTTAATGTGCAGTCCTTGACCACCTCAATTGTACAGTCTGAGGCCCGGTGGGGGGGTAAGGTATCACATTCTTTAAGGTCGAAGACATCCGCAAAGTCTCGATATACATTAGGTAGGACTGGAAGTGCTGGGGCATCGGAGGCCAATGCTGGTACGGGCGGATATAACAGTGCAAAGTTCTGCCGGTGCTGATTGCACATGGGGCTGGCGAAGGAGATAGTGTTTGTTTCCCAGTTAATACTGGGACTATGTCCTTTAATCCAGTTAATACCCAAGACCACTTCAAAACGGATAGGGGCTATAGTGAAGTCTATTTGCTCCCAGTGGGAGCCAATTCCCATTGCTACCCCTATGGTGCGGTGATCAACTGGACCCCCCTGGAAATGGCTCCCATCCATTTGGGCAAATTGGACGGGGGCGGGTAAAGCCTCAGATTCGGCTCTGAGTGCAGCAAAAGTGGCTTCGCTTATGAGAGTGCGACAGCAACCGGAGTCGATTAGTGCTTTGACGGGTAGTTGTGGGCCACCGTTAATGTGTTGTAAAACTGCATCCACGTAGACGGTGGAGTCCACTTCATTGATTTTGGTAGGAGCATTCGGTTTAACAGGAGGATCCTGAGAGGTCTGTGGAGACGCTCCATTCACCACAGACCGGAGCCGTTTTTTGACAAGTCGAGGGGAGATTCCAGGTTTAAGGCTAGAGAATTCCAAGGATTTTCCTCATCCGAAGAGGGAAAGTTGTCCCCCAATGGGGCACTTGTAATCCGAGACCCGGCGGGGTCGTTGGTAGTAGGCAGGGAGGCTGGGTCTCCGGCATGGAGTGCAGAGGGTGTGAGTCTTCCCGGAGCTGCGCTGCGGGTGGCCGCGGTGCCTCTGCGTGGTGGACGACCTCTGGTGCGGGTCGTCGTGCTGGGACGAAATAATTCATGGCGGTGCGGGCAAACAGCTGCAAAGTGGCCCATTTCTCCGCAAGTAAGACAGGCACCTCTCTGAAATCGGACTTCACGTTCCTGGGGCGGACGTGGAGGATTTCGTGGGACGGGCGGTGGTGCCTTGGATTGCAGCTTTTGGGTGCCTTTTTCCTTGTGCTTTTGATGGACTAGGGAAATAAAGCGTCGGCGGCTTTCCACTTCCTCGGCCAATAGAATCCAGTCTTCAAGGGTATCGAGATCGCCCCGCATGTATGACCAGTTCAGAACGTCAGGGTGCAAGGCTTCCCTGAAATGATGAATTAGAGTGGTTTCGGGCCAGCCTACAATTTTGCTTGCCAGTCGTTGAAATTCATCGGCAAATTCTCGAACTGTAGCAGAGCCTTGTTTTAGTTGTAAGAGTTCCGTTTTGGCTCTTTCCCCCAGGAAGGGGTCTTCAAACCTCCTTCTTAGAGCAGTCATGAAGTTGTTGAGGGAACGAATAGCTCGAGAGCGGGTGTCAAACTGGAGGACCATCCAGTCAGCTGCTTTACCTGTCAGAAGGGAAGCTACATAACGCACCCGGCTATCTTCCGTGGGGAAAAGTTGTCCTTGTTCTCGCATATAACTGTCCACTTGATGCAAGAAACAAGGCAACGTCTCGAGAGATCCGTCGTACGTAGTCCTCAATTTAAGTTGCTTCCAAGGGCCGGCCGCAGGTTGGCCCGGTTGCACGGGTGGTCCGGGCGGAGGAACAACGGGAGCTCCGGGAGGCAAGGGTGGAGCAGGCACATTAGCGGGTGGTTGGGGTGGCTGGATGGGCACCCCCTGACCCGGTATCGGAACAGGCTGTGCTTGGGCTATCAGGGTTTGTTGTAATTGCCTGTTATCCTGAAGCATACGTTCCATTAGTTCTTGGAGTTGATCAACACGGTCGGAGAGCTCCCGATTCTGGGCTCGTAAGAGGTGAACCTCCTCACTTGGGCCACCAGTGAGATGAGGTTTACTGGTCCGGAAGCTCGTGGCCCATTGAGAGCTATCTCCATAAAGATCCTCATCTTCAGACTCTCCTGAGTCTAGACGTCGGTCAGCCAAACGGCGTGCGCGTTGGGTCGCGCGCGACGGGACAAACGCCGGGGAAAAAGACAGACCTGATAGCCCTTGTACAGTGCCCTTGGGGCGCGTATCCATTCTCGCCCGATCCCTAACCCTTGCTGCTGCCGCCTTGGCTGCGTCAGCAGCCTCTCTCTCTCTGGCGACCTTAGCCGCTTCGGCGGCATCCTTATCCGCAAGAACTTTGGCGTTCTCAAGTCTTAGGGCAGCCTCCGCCGTAATGCGCGGTAAAAGTTCTGTTTCCAGGAGTGAGAGTATGGGGTCGGATTCCCCGCCCAGCAAGGGTTGTATTCCAACCGCCAGTGCAGGTGCATCGGCTCCAAAAGTCGAGGTCAAAGCTTGAGCCAAGGTGGCGACCGGGGTGTCCTTTGTACATTCCACAAGGAGAAGAGCGGTGCGAATAGCGACTCGCTTGGCTTCAGCCTGACAGCTGGCCGCATCCGGGATCAGGGAAAAACCCTCCGGCGGGGCTCCTGCCATGGTAGAACTAGAGGAAAGAGTCTCTCGAGAAATAAGATTATCCAAAAGTCCAGTTAGTACTTGTAAATCCTCAGTTGCCAACCGGGCATCGTCCAGTAATTGATCCAAGACCTGAAGATCTAAACGAGTATCAGTATCCTCCGACGTCAACATCCAGAGAGTCCCTTTAAGAGATTGCCACTGCTCCTGTACCAGTCCCCTCAAGCGGCAAACCTCTAGGGTAGTTCTGAAGAGTTCAGCGACTATGTCCTGTAACAGGGTGGGATCCTTCTGAGAGGAATCCAGGATAGTAGGTCACTTGGAGAGCTTCTCAGCTCCCATCCAAGCGGCAGGCGAACCCCCCTGGGCTCCAGCCTGACTAGTAGTACAATAAAGAAGATGAGATAGCTGCCATAATGTAAGCTCCTGACCCTTCGAACCAGAAATCACCACAGAGTCGTATAGAATCCAAGCAGATGGCTTTTACTGGTCAAAAAGGCAATACAGTGCATACAGGGAACTATGGCAGCTATGAGAGTCTTACTAGCCGAACGATAATATAAGGCAGTAAATGGCGGGAGATTATACAACATCAGCATACACAGACAGAGTCAACTTTCCCAGGAGCAGTATTCCCAGGCCTTGGTATGTGTGGTCGGCCTTGAGGCTAGACAGTACAGTACCGACACAGAAACAATACTGAAACCGAGATAGCAGCCTGACAGGGACCCCGTCGTAGTGGGTTCATAGTGTTGCGCCTTCAGTTCCAATATTGCCTCCGTTATAAGCTGTCCAGATCATTTTAGGCAGGGCACTGTGTATGACACAGTTCCATAGAGTTGCAAAATATGGTAAGTGAAGAACTCCACTTCAGGAGTATCAGACCATTCATTCTCAAAAAAGCAAAGTTTCTAGCCCTCATGTTATGAAGTTATGCTTGAAAGCAGGTGGACAATGCCTGTGGAAGTCTCAAAAGCTAGAGAGGTCATGAATCAGGATTTCCAATCCTAGAGGGCAAAGCTTTGGTGCTTTCTCTCCATATGACTAAGCTGATAAAATCATACATTTGTATAAAATATTAGAAATATAAGAATTCTGTGCCTGCCCCTCCACCCATCAGGGAAAAGACAGAAAGCCATTGGGGATGTCATGAGGGAAATACCTTGTACTGACCAACCACTGAAGGACAGCCATTGGGTGAACTTCTGAAAACCCTGGCTGTGCCCCCACCCCGTCTTTCTTTTCCAAGAAGTACCAGGTAACCCCAATATCCCTTTTTTTGCATTCCACTACAGGGAGGGCATTAGCAGACCTCCCCCTCTTTTTCACTCCTCCATGGGCAAAGGAGAAAATGGAGGCTTGTGACATACCTAGAATCATAGGCTTCCCCACCTCCATCACCACTTTCCTGTGGAGGCTGTTTGGGGGACATCTGCACTAAACAGCTGCAGTGGTTTACCACACAGGGCAGGCATAGCAGCTCTAGGGTTTGTGGTTCCAGACAGTTAGCCAAATTGCTCAGTTAAATGGGGAATAACAAATTAATAACTGGCAAAAGGCATAACTAAACTGGATCTAACCTGTGTATACCAGAGGTCGTTCTGTGACCCCCAAAATACGGCGGAGGCGATAGATTTTGTTTAACAGATTTTACTTAATTATATATATATGCACACAAGCAAAACAAACTTTCACAACATTCAAACAGAGCCTAGAGAATAAAGGTGGTACAAGCAGAACGTTTGCCAATTTGGCGGGGTCCCTTTGAAAATAGGGCAATAGTCACCTGATCCTGAAGACGGCATCCTGGGTTCTGTGCGGTGGAGACTAAGGGAAAGGGGGCAGGGGGTTCCCATGACTTGACCAGCAAGGTGGGAGGGGTGCGTGGTCGTGCAGCGCTTACCCAAACTGACAGAGTAACAGTAGGTGAGAGATAGGGTGTGCGAAAAGGAAAGAGAAGCCAGCAAGCGTGGGCTCGCGTCCCCAGTTATACTCTTTCTGGGGTGGGGATTGATGAGATTACCCCTTGTGGTTCCCTGAGTGAACAAAGATGTTGATGGTCGGCTGAGAGGTGGGGTAGGGGGCAATTTGGACAGGCTACACATAAACCATTGACTGAGCACATTCCGGGAGCATCGGGAGGCGTTGGTGGATGGGATTATCCGGTCCAAGACAAAGATTTACAGGGTTACACCTGGGTGACTCATTCATTTGACACCGGAGGTGCGATCTTCTGCCGCTGTTATCTCGGAGGTTTCCGATAAGCCATCAATCATGCAGATGGAAGGTGGGGTGGGTTGCCTGTGTGTCCAGTCGTTCCTTGCGAAATGGCTGTGGCTGGAGACTCAACCTGGGCACAGAAAAAATGGATTCCCTCTAGCTCTCCATGAGGGGCTTCTCTGCCCATGGTTCCTCCTTGTCGGTTTCGTTCGATAATACGGGAGCCTCTTTCCATAGCGTCTGGGCTTGGCTTAGGTCTGGGATGGCTGTGACACATGTCTATTTGGTTACCGTGTAACATAGTCCGGGATGTTACCCGAATTGCTCCTTTATATGGGGAAATTAGCTGAGCAATCGGTAACTATGTATTTATATAGCGGGTTCGCACTCAACTCTACCAGAATCCGTTTAATGAGACCTTGAATAAAGACAGACACAAAGGATTCCAAATTAAATAGTGTTTATATATTCAAGCATTCAATTATGCATACACACATACAGAGAATCTAGGAAATAAAGAGAGGAATAAAGAGACTTTTGCCATGTGGCAGGCAGAAGAGGAAATATACTGCACCTCTCTTCAGAGTAGTTGTCCGTCCTGAATTCCATGCAGCTTTGGGGGATAAAAAAAGGGGACGGGGGGGGGTTAGGTGTCCAAGCATGAACACCCACTCTGGCAGAGTGCCAGGCAGTATGGAGGGGAAGGCCCAAGGGAGAGAGCGAGAATGGGCTGGGAGCATTCCAGTTATACTGTTTTTCTGGGGGCGGGGAGAAGGGTTTCATCCCTCCTAGGTTCCCAGGTGGCAAAAAGGTGACAACAGACTTAATCTGTGGCTTAGGGTGGAGCAGTGAGAATTTGGAAATCTATTCTGATTCCAATGGCTTGTGCAATCCCAGGAGAAGTCAGTAGTCTCAATGATTGGCTTAATGGCTTGAAACAAAAGGTGCGATCGCTGCTAATGTCTGGAGATCGTTGCTGAAAAGCGAGTCATTGTTATGTCAATGTCTGCTGAATGGCTTTGCTGAACTAGTCCAATGTTGCAAGAGGGGGGGGGGCTGTTGGTGCAGGTTACATGCCTGGACATATTCCCTACAATATGGCTTTCACTAGAGCAGGATACACAGGAACATGGATGCCCTCTGGTTTGCTGGAGGGACTACTTTGGCTACTGCTCTTTGACTGCTGGCTTCGAGGGATGAAGAGGAGTCCTTTCCATGGTGGCACAGACTTGCCACTTGGTCTGGAGAGGCTGCTGCACACATCTGCCGGGGTTGCCATGACCAGTCCAGGAGATTGGCAACCCGTTAGGCTACAGGGAGATGGCAACCATTTGGCTACAAGGCCTTGCAATGCCTCTTTGGTTGAGCCTGTTCATTCTTCGATTTTCACTCGAAGAGAGAACTAAAAAGACAGTAGAGCCTTTGCCCTCTCCAGGATGACCCAGACAAGCCTGACCTTGTCAGATCTCAGAAGACAAGAAGGGTTGAAACTGGTTGAAGCTGGTTAGTATGTGGATGGGAGGCAACCAAGGAAGTCCAGAGTTTGCTAGGCAGAGGCAGGCAATAGCAAACCACCTCTGAACATCTCTAGTGCTGACAGCCTTATGAGGTGGCCATAAATCAACTGTGACTTGTCAGCACTTTCCTCCACCACCTTTCTGCCCTTTGATTCCAGGGAACACAAAGAGTGGTGTGAAATAAAAGAACAGAATTACCAATTAAAATGAATAATTTCTAAGACAAAAATGTTAAACTAATTTTAAAAGGCAATCAATTTAAAGCAATAAAACAGGTTTAAAATAGTAAGAACGGCAATAAGAGCAGTAAAAATAGAAATCAGGAGATTTAAAACAACTCTGTCGGGGGTGGGGAATCAGTTTTCTCTTTTCAAAAGCCCTCTTGGAACAAGCAGACGCAGGCGATGACAATCCACCCTTGTTGTTCTCGTGCCTGCAGGGTTGCCATAAGTTGGCTGTGACTTGATGGCATTTTCCACCGCCAGAGGACCTTTTACTTTTTGTTTGGGGTTGCAGCTGAGTTGGGGGACAGTTTCCAAGCCAGCCTACTGGCATGGCCACCAAGACCACCAGGAATTCTATCTCTAGTTTGTATCTGCCCTGTTTGGCACCCCAGGGAGTAGGGGGGAAAGATTTCCGTACTCTTCATGAGGCAAGCAACCTCCTCTAGACATGGGCCCTCCAAAAGCTCCCTTCAAAGTAGTGTTGCTAGGTCCCTCCTCTCCACTGGTGGGAGGTTTTTGGGCGGAGCCTGAGGATTCAATCGCCTGCTATTACAACTGATCTCCAGCTGATAGAGATCAGTTCACCTGGGGAAAATAGCCGCTTTGGCAATTGGACTCTATGTCATTGAAGTCCCTCCCCTCAGGAAACCCTGCCCTCCTCAGGCTCCACCCCCAAAACTGCCGGTGGTGAAGAGGGACCTTTTATCCCTGCTTGGGTGGCTGGGGGCTGCTTGAGACATCCCAAGAAGCCAGCAACTTGGGGCACTATGTGAAGGCAGACAGTGGCAAACCACCACTATTTTTTGATGATAAACTCTCTCATCTGTGATGAATTTTGGGATCTGAGAAGGCTACCAGTTAGTCCATCCTGGTTGCTGAAATCTTGTGAGGATTGTCCATCTTAATCACTGACTCGGGACACCTTTCCTCAGCCACTCAGAGAGGCGGCTAACTGTCCATTACTTTAAAAAGCATCCCGAAGGAAGGATGGCATGGCTAATTATTGCCCTGTCTCTAATTTTCCTGTCCTGGGCAAGATAGCCACCCAAGTCTTCCTGGATGACTCATGTGCTCTAAACTCTTTTCAGTCTTGTTTCAGGACAGGCTGTGGGATGGTTGAGGAGGTGAAGCAGCATGGTATAGACTGATCTCATCAGATCTTGGAAGCTAGGCAGGGTTGGTACTTAGATGGGAGACCACCAAGAAAGACACTGCAGAGGAAGGCAATGGAAAAACCCCTCTGCTTCTCACTCACTTTGAAAGCCCCTTCCTGGGGTTGCCATAAGTCAGTTGCAACTTGGTGGTGCTTTACACACACCAGGATGGAGGCTTTAGCCGATGATCTCCATCTGAATGCAGACAACGGCCAGGCCTTTTTTTTTTGCTCCTACCAGATTTATCAGCAGCCTTTGAGGCAATGAGCCATTCAATCTTGTTTGCTGGTAGAAGCACATTGAGGCATCTATTATATGGTGAACGGCCTTCTTCAGACCAGCAGCTCATGGCTATCTCGACCTGGTGTGAGTAAGTCACTTGGACACTTACTGCGGCTTCAGTTTTGGTGGCCGTGAATGAGAGCGGACGTGGAGCTCTTTGTGCGCAGTTGCCCCACCTGCGCAACTTCAAAAAAACTCATGGGAAAAGCTCCAGGACTTCTTAAACCTTTAGAAACCCCATCGGTCCCCTGGGAGGTTATTGCCATGGACTTTATTACAGATCTGCCTCCCAGTTGGAGAAAAACGGTGTTATGGGTTGTAACGGACTTGTTTTCCAAGCAAGTACATTTTGTTCCCTGTGCAGGTTTGCAAAAGCAGGTTTGCAAAAAAACACAGCGCAAAAGCTGGCAAGCATGTTAGTTACACACATGATGAAATATCATTCCTTTCCACGCAAGATAATTTCCGACAGAGGTTCTCAATTTGTGGCTAAATTTTGGAAGGCCTTTTTGAAAATCATGGGGGTGGAGCAGGGGCTGTTGTCGGCACACCACCTTCAAACGGATGGACAAACTGAACGAGTTAATGCTGTGCTGGAATGCTATTTGCGTTGCTATGTGAATTACCATCAGGACAATTAGGTAGATCTTTTGCCTTTTGCTGAGTACGCTTACAATAATGCCCCCCATTCCTCCATGGGTTTCAGCCCGTTCCGTGTGGTTAATGGCAGGGACTTTGGTCCTTTTGGGAATGCTGCTCTTTCCCAGGACATGGAGGGTACTGCTGATGTCAATGAATGGGTACAGGTTGTTCAAGCCACGTGGCCCTGGCTCCAGAAAAACTTGGACCGTGCCAAACGTAAATATAAAGAGCAAGCAGACAAGCATCGTTCCCCGGGGTGGGATTTGAAGGTGGGGGACCAGGTGTATCTGTCCACTAAGAATCTACGGACCTTGCGTCCATGCAAAAAGCTCAGCGATAAGTATGTGGGTCCTTATCCCATCACCAGGGTGATCAATGAGGTGACTGTGGAACTGGCTCTTCCCAAGGCGCTTCGAGGAGTTCAACCTGTGTTCCACATTAGTTTGCTCAAACCGTATACCGCAGCCTCTCAATTTCACCCGGAGCCCAAGCCTGAGGTGCCCACCGTGGTGGGAGGGGAAGTGCACCTGGAAGTCTCTAGGATTCTGGATTCAAAACTGAGAAAGGGGAAATTGTTCTATTTGGTCTGGTGGAAACATCTGGGTTTTGCCCAGGACGAGTGGGTGGCGGCTCCACATGTAGCAGCCCCCCGTCTGGTCCGTGAGTTCCATGCGGCCTACCCCCTGAAACCGCGGCCGTCCTCGGACTCGGGGGGAAGGCCTTAAGGGGGGCAGAATGTGAGGAAGTCTGTTGAATTGTTTCTTTCACCTCTGTTGTCAGGCCTGGCCCGTACAAGCGGCCAGGTCCTGGTTCAGGCTCTTGACATGTTGTAGGCCTGTGTTTGCTGGTCAGCTGCTCTGTGATTCCCACTAGGGCTGTCAAAAAAAAACATTCGGTACAGTTCGGATTCGGCCGAATTTGGCCCTTGTGAGTTCGGTACGTGCCGAAGTCCGAACTCCCCCACTTCGGATCCGTTCAATTCGGCGGGAATTCAAAGTTCGGAAAAAAAATTCGGCCGAATAAAGCCATTAAAAACACAACCGCGCCTTTCCGCGGCTCTGGGGGCGGCATTTTTGGGCTTAGAGGTCCCAAACTTTCAGCAGAGCTTCAAAGGACGTATATTGAAAGACTCCCCGAGTTTTGTAAAGATTGGGTCGGGGGGGCTGAGATATGGGCCCTGAAAGGGGTCCCCCACACCCTTAATGTGTATCTCTCAGCAGAGCTTGCAGCCCACGCACAAAGCTCCCAGCCCCGACAAACAGCTGATGAGAGCAAGGGCGGGGCAGGTGCTAAGAACTTTGCAAAGCAACACAACTGAAAAGCAACACCTTTGCAAACATGCAAAGGGCGGGGCAGGTGTGAAGAATTTTGCAAAACAATACAACTGCAAAGCAACACAAGCACGCAATGCAACACCTTTGCAACAGTGCAAAGCAACACCTGACACCTGGGAGTTTGCAAACCATGGAAAGGGACAGAGGCAGCTAGCTATGCATAATGAGCAGGAGGGGGTGGAATTTCTCCTTTTGCATTGGACTTGGGACCAGGCAGATGCATTCTTTAAGTCACCATTTGAAACCCAGTTTTGAGCAAGCATCAAAATAACCTAACTGATCTTATGAATGAGGAAAAACCTGAAGAATAAAAATGAAGCCCCCCCTCAAACCAGGGAGAGAGAGACTGGAGGGGGAACACACACCCCAGGCAGAACCGGCAAAAGCCCCCTTTGGCTCTCCCCCCCCACCCACAGAAACTGTTCCCTCCCCACACACACACACAGACTCTGCTTTCCCCCCCACACACACACAGAAAAGAAAAATTATAGATTAAAGCCCCCAAAGGGGTCTTACTGTGGCTGTCTTCTGTTCCAGCAGGAGGGGCTGGGAGGCTGGGTAATCCAATATGATTCCATTTGTATCCAATATAAGATCCATATGTATGGATCTCTCGAGGGTGATCCATTCATCCCAATAGGGAAAAGGGGAAAGCCCATATCTCGGGGGGCCCTGACCCAATGTTTACAAAACTTGGGTGGTCTCTTAAAAAGCCTTGACTGAAGCTCCGCTGAAAGTCTGGGGTCGGCACACCCAAAAATGCGCCCCCTGCAGCCACGGAAAGAGAAAAGGGGGGGAGCCGATATTTCAGCCCCCACTGAACCCATCTTTACAAAACTTGGGTGGTCTCTTAAGAGGGATTCTCTGAAGGTATGATAAAAGTTTGGGGGCTGAACCCTCCAAAAAGCGCCCCCTGCAGCCACGAAAATGGAAAAGGGGGGAGAGGAAAAAGGGGTGGAGCCCATATCTCGGAACCCCCTGACCCAATGTTTACAAAACTTGGGGGGTATCTTAAGAAGCCTTGTCTGATGCTCCGCTGAAAGTTTGGGGTCGGCACACCCAAAAATGCGCCCTCTGCAGCCATGGAAAGAAAAAGGGGGGAGCCCATATCTCGGGACCCCCTGACCCAATGTTTACAAAACTTGGGTGGTCTCTTAAGAAAACCTGTCTGAATATCCCCTGAAAGTTTGGGGTCTGTACCCAAAAAAATGCGCCCCCTGCAGCCACGGAAAGGAGCGAATGTGCACAAGCTCCCCCTCACACACACATGAGGATTTCCCTCTCTCTCTCTCTTTCCCCGGCCGGCCGCACATCAGCTGATTCCTCCAGTACTCAATCCTGACTGATTGGCCAGAAGAAGACCCAGCTTGGCCACCGATTGGCCGGGGGAGGAGAATGCTGCTTACTGAAGGTTATGCTGCTTACTGACGGCCCCGAATTGGCCGAATTTATTCGCGAACTCCCGAACTCGCTGAATTCGCCCCCCCCCCGGTTGCCCGCCAGTTTTGAGTTCGGTTCCTCCCGAACTAAAAACCGCCGAATCAAGGGAAATTCGGCTGATTTTCAGTTCGGGCCGAACCGAATTGACAGCCCTAATTCCCACTCCCTGTTCCTCTCCCCTCCTGAGTCCCGACCTTGAGTAGCTAATGGCCAGGCCTAGTTTAGATTCCTGTCTCACTCCTTCTTCCCTCCTTCCCCCTGTGCTCTGCTATCTCGCTGTTTCCCAGGCCGTTTGATCTTGCACCTGTGATGTAATCATGAAACCCTGCTTTAAGTTAGGCCTGGAGCCCAGCTCTGTAGTGGCAGCTTTGAAGCTGCAGTGTATCCATGCTTACTAGATGCTCTCAATAAACGTTTACTTGCTTCTGACATGCCTGTCTGAGCGAGTGACTTTTTGAGACGACCTAGGTTGGCTGGAAGAGCTGACACCTGGGTTACTGAGACATGGCTACAGGGAATGAACAGGGCATTCCTCCCTCAAGCATTTCTAAGCATTTCTCCTAAATTGTGCACCCAAATGCCCATAGACTCATGTGTTGAGGTTCTGGCTCGACGGATTGTTTGATTAGGGTTAGGTAAGAGTCATTTAGTGCACACAGTAAACAGACAGAGTCTTTCCTTGTTTCAAGAATAACAAAATCTTTACTCTCTAAAGGAAAGGGTTACTGGGCTACAAAACAATAACAATCCTTACTATCAAATCTAGTTTCCTATAAACGTGCTAGAGATCCTAGCAGGTATCTACAGCTTAATCCTTTTCGCTGCATCTCTGCTCATGAGAGCAGAGACATGCATCTTAATGGTTTGAAATCCAAAGTGTGTGTGTGTTGCTCCAAAAAGTTTCCTCTCTTAACAAAGGGAGAGCAATAAAACACAATTGTCCCTACGTGACTTAAGACATGTCCTCAATGGCGATTTTCGGACCAATTAGCTATTCACATTGACATTGCATCATCATCCTGCATCTGTATAAACAATCAATACAAACAAATTAACCCATGACTGTCTGACAGAAACGAAATTCGCTTCCTATACACAACACTCTGTGCCAATGTGCAGGATCCCAAATTGAAGGAAGGGTGGCAAGAGGAGGCCTGACTCCATTGTACCTCCAGAGTGTCAGTTAGTTGAAATTAAGTCAAGCAGTTATTCTGCATATTGCAGCCCCTTCTTCTTGTCTTTGCAGAATATTGCTGCCCTTTTGTTAGCCAGAGCAGTTTTGGCTCTCTGTATTCCATGTCATTGTGTAATAAATAATGGGAAATAAGAATGGATGTGTAAATTAGTTCAGTTTGCAAAATGTAAAGCGGTTGCAGATTTAAGCTTGTCTTGGCATAGTTTGGATTTCCTAGAGATGTATTTAATTCATGTCATTTTAATGCACAGGGCCTGGGCTTTGGCAGGCCATGCACGAAATCGCCTCTCCCAGCTGTTGTAAGAGAAGTGTGGCCTGTTCCCATCACCTGAGGGCTCAGGCCTGTGGGACCACCCACGCCCTGAGTAGGGAAATTCCTGATGATTTGGGAGCAAAGCTTGAGGAGGGCGGAGTTTGAGGAGGGGAGGAAGTTCAGCAGGGATATGATGTTAGGGTTACCAACCTCAAAGTGGATCTGGAGTTCTCCCAAACTTACAAATGATCTTCAGATTACAGAGATCAGTTCCTACAAAGATAGAGTTGCCAATTTCCAGGTGGTGGTTGGAGATCTTCCACTATTACAACTGATCTCCAGCTGAAAGAGATCCATTCATAGGGTTGCCAACTTCAAGGTAGTAACTGGAAATCTCCCACTATTACAACTGATCTCCAGCTGACAGAGATCAGTTCACCTGGAGAAAATGGCCACCTTGGCAATTGAACTGTATGGCATTGAAGTCCCTCCCTTCTCTAAACTCTGCCCTCCCCAGGCCCCAAAATCTCCAGGTATTTCCCAACCCAGAACTGGTGACCTCTACCCAAAGAAAATGAGAGCTTTGCTGACTGGATTGTATGGCATCAAGTCCCTACTAGACCCCTCCCTTCTCCACTGCTCAACTGGCTAGTGTGTGTATGGGAGAAATAGCACCACAATGGGGGGATGTCAGCAGAATCCCAACATGCCAACGTCACTCCCCATGTGTTGTCAAAAGTGACATCAGCACGGGGATGCTCTGGCACCTGGACAAAAGTCTATGGTTCAAACACAGAGTTTTGCCCAAGTGCCTTTTGGTGCTCACAAGAAGTGATGTCAATGCATTGTCACTGATGTCAGGGTTCCTTCCACCTGACAACTCCCCCTCCCACCCCCTCAACAGTTGCCAGGAACACCTGGAAATCCTAGTTGGCAACCCTAATTGGAGAAAAGTGCTTGGAAAGTGGACTCTGTGGCATTATACCACACTTAGTTTCCTCCCTTCCCCCAACCCCACCATCCCCAGGCTCCATTCCAAATCTCCAGGAATTTCCCAACACCGAGTTGGCAACCCTAGAGCAGGGTATGTTTTTTGCAGCAGATTAGCCCGCCCAAGTTCCACTTATCCATCCTGTCAGGGCTACGGTGAAGGCGTGAGTGGTTTTCGACCACTTCACATTGAGACTGTGGGGTATGTTTCCAATAAAGAAATAAAACATACCCAAAGTCACCACCAAAGTGCTTGAAGTGGGCCACAGAAACAACTTTAAAACAGTATCCAAAATAATAAAATCCAGTTTAAATAGAGCACACGGCTCAAGTAAAATCAGCTCAGATAACACAGGGGGATAAAACAACAAACTCAAATAAAAGCCGATGTGGGGAGCGCTCATTAAAAACTTGGAAGAATTTTTTTAAAAAATATTTGGTGTAGTTTCCAGATTTCAGGGTAGCATTTAAAACTGTATCACCTGAATGTGTTTTATAGACCGTTTAAAGGAAGAAGCTAAACCAATGCAGTGATTAAAGATGGTTTATTGGAAGTCAAGTAATTAATAAAACATATGCAGCTGAAGTGTTAGGAATGCCGAATCAGCCCACACAAGGGCGTCCCTTGAAAAATGGGTTAAAAAACAGAAGGGAGGAGGATGGGAGAGAGGAATGGGATTGCTCACAGGGATGGCAACCCTAAAGGCTGGGATGTGACTGCCAGTCAGTCTTTCTCCTTGGCCATCAGATGGTTCAGAGTAATGCCTTTAATAAGGATGCCAACCCTAGGTTGGGAAATACCTGGAGATTTGGGGGTGGAGGCAGATGAGGGTGGAGTTTGGAGAGGGCAGGGACTTCAATGCCATAGAGTCCAACTGCAAAAGAGGCCATTTTCTCCAGGGGAATTGATCTCTGTCACCTGGCCTATCTCATGTCAAGAGCCTTACTCCAGCTAAAAGGCAAAAGGCCTGACAGAGATCAGTTGTAATAGCAGGAGAACTCCAGCCACCACCTGGAAGCTGGCAACTCTAGGTTTGAAGGGGAGGGGCTTTAGTGGTGTAAAATGTCATAGAGCTTACCTTCCACAGTGACCATTTTCTCCAGAGGAACTGATCTCTGCTGTCAGGAGATCAACTGAAATTCCAGGACATCGCCAGGACTCACCTGTAGGTTGGCAACCATACGCATTCACAACAGTTTTTCTGTGTTTCACACCTGCACACCCACAGTGGTAAGGTTGCCAGGTCCCTCTTTGCCACTGGCAGGAGGTTTTTGGGGTGGAGCCTGAGGAGGGTGGGGTTTGGGGAGGGGAGGGACTTCAATGTCAAAGAGTCCAATTGCCAAAGCAGCCATTTTCTCCAGGGGAACTGACCTCTATCGGCTGGAGATCATTGTAATAGCAGGCGATCTCCAGCTAGTACCTGGAGGTTGGCAACTGTACACAGGGGTCATGAAGCACTTTTAGTGGCAACTGTTCATTTGGTCTCCGAGTGACTGTGCCACATCTCTATGATGGATTTCCCCAGGTATCCCTACGTAGCTAAGTATGGTGTCCCTTCCCTACTTCATCCTAAAAACTCGAAGCAGAACCACCTCCATCTAGCTGTTGTCCCACTTAACCCATTTGATTGGAATGGGAGGGAGGGCTAGACCCATTTGTAGAGCTGCCAACCATCTCCCAGAGTTACCTCTGATCTTCAGATGACAGAGGTCAGTTCTCCTGGAGAAAATGGCTGCTTTGGAGGGTGGGCTCTATGCCATCGTACTCCACTGAGGTCGAGCTCCTCTCCCAGCCCCTCCCTCCCCAGGCTCCACCCTCAAAATCTCCTAGTATTTTCCAACCCAGAGTTAACACCCCTACCATTGGTTATAGGCCAAGTGTCTTCCATTTGCAGAGGAGAAGAAGAAGAAGAAGAGTAGGTTTTTATATGCCAACTTTCTCTACCACTTAAGGAAGAATCATACCGGCTTACAATCACCTTCCTTTCCCCTTCCCCTCAACAGACACCTTGTGAGGCAGGTGGGGCTGAGTGAGTGTGACTAGCCCAAAGTCACCCAGCTGGCTTCATGTGTAGGAGTGGGGAAACCAACCCGGTTCTCCAGATCAGACTCCGCCGCTCCAAACCCCCACTCTTAACCACTACACCCCAGCAACAGTGTGTGAGACTGTATTTTTAGTTCCTAAAAATTGGGATGTTTAAACTTCAGGTCCTTTTTGTTCCAGGCGGTAAAGAGAAAGACAATCAGGGGCACGCATTAGGACAGTCCAAATTTCTGAGGGAATATAATTGCAGCTTATTTATGAGCTATTAATGTGGGCAATCATTCCTCTTCACGGGCTGCTTCTGAGCTACCGTAATGATGCTCTTAAGCGGTCTATAGCCCCATGATTCCAGGGCTCCTGTCCCTCGGCTGTTCTAATGACCCTGCCATAGCTGTGCAATGGATTCTGGAAGAACATGAATAACACCCCCACGTCACTGACGTTCGAGGAAGAATGTCACAGCTGCAGATCATTACCCGACTAAAGCCACACGTTGCATCCGAGGCCATGTTGTGGCATCTGCCAGAAAAGGTCCAGGAACAAAAAAGCAGTCGTTGCGTCACCCCACTTCTCTCTCTGCCTCTCTGTATTAGCTCGTTCCCCCCATCCCATCAAATTCAAGCATGGCCAGGAATGAAACATCAGCGGCTGTGGGCATTCAGTTAGTAGCCATCCTAAACAGGTCTGCTCAGAATAGGGTTGGAAAATTACTGGAGAGTGAGGAGCGGCACGGGGAGGGGGGAGTTTGAGGAGGGAGGGAGCTCAGTGGGGATGTGATGTCGCCCTAGGAGTTTTGTTCCTCTTGCATTCTTTGGTATACTGTAGAGTCTGTCCTCTACAGTAAGGATGGAAAGGTTGTTGAACTGCCATGGAGCTCAAGGGGAAACAAATGCTGACACTGTGCTTGATTGTAATCAGCCGGGTCTAGCAGGGTGAAAAACCATCTAAATTTATAATATGCAAATATGAGATGAAATAAAACTGTCTCACCTGTTTGTTCCAATTAGCCCTGGTCTACACATTTCACAGAATAAACTGGGTATGAAATAGCGGAGCTTTGATGTGGTAGAATGTCTAGACTGGGAAATAGGGTTGCCAGCTTCAGGTTGGGAAATACCTGGAGACTTTGGGGATGGAGCCTGAGGAGTAGGGTTGCCAGGTCCCTCTTTGCCTCCAGCGGGAGGTTTTGGGGGCAGAGCCTGAGGAGGGCGGGGTTGGGTAGGGGAGGGACTTCAATACCATAGAGTCCAAATGCCAAAGTGACCATTTTCTCCAGGGGAACTGATCTCTATTGGCTGGAGATCAGTTGTAATAGCAGGATATCTCCAGCTAGTACTTGGAGGTTCAGAAGAATTAAACAATGTGCAAAAAACTTTATGGTGCTAGACACTTATACAAGCCACAAAGGTGATACAATGGATGAAAACATGATGAACATGAACAACAACAATGTAACTTAACAAAGAAGAACATACAAAAGCAGTTCATACACAATCCAAAGGCAAATGCCTTTTGAAAAATGGAAGTCAACAGTCCTTAGTAAGGTAAGTATTAATTCATAACATGTACAATCCAAAGGCAGAAGCCTTTTGAAAAGAAAAAGTCAACAATCCTTAATAAGGTAAGTGCTCATGTTTGCTAATGGTCCCTCGAAGGTTGCCAAGTAGTGAAGATATAAACTTCCATTATTCAAAAGGCATTTACCTTTGGATTGTGTATGAACTGCTTTTGTATGTTCTTCTTTGTTAAGTTACATTGTAGTTGTTCATGTTCATCATGTTTTCATCCGTTGTATCACCTTTGTGGTTTGTATAAGTGTGTAGCACCATAAAGTTTTCTGCACTTTGTTTAATCTTTTTGCATCTATGCTGAATTCCAAACTCAAGAACTAGCACAGAGGTGCCTTTTTCCCACCCACAGTACCTGGAGGTTGGCAACCCTACTGAGGAGGGTGGGGTTTAGAGAGGAGAGGGGCTTCAGTGGGGTATAACGCCATAGTGCCCACCTTCTAAAGCAGCCGTTTTCTCCAGGAGGTTGGCACCCTACTGGGATAATATATTTAATGCTCTTCTCTGTAAAAGAACTGCTTATACTGTAAGTAGAAAACTAATACAGCAGAAGCATCTTTCTCTGTGCTGGGTTAGGGTTGTTGTTTTTCCTCTACTTTGGTGTAATGGTTAAGAATATTGGCCTAGGATCTGGGAGGTCCAGGTTCGAATCCCCACTCTGTCACAGAAGCATGCTGGGTGACTTTGGGCCAGTCACATGCTCCCAGCCCAAACTACCTCACAGTGTTGTTGTAAAGATACACTTGAAGAAAGGAGAATGGTGTCAGTCGTTTTGGCTTCCCATTGATGAGAAATGCAGGATATAAATGAAGTAAATAAATACATATCTCCCCTGCAGTCTCAAGTAGTACAATCTATGTCAGTGCCTCCGGATTGTACCAACTAATTCTGCTTCATGTGTAGGCTAGGCCTCGCTGATGCTTATCTTTGGGGATGACAACATGACTAGAAGGTAACATGGGGTAATAACCCCCCCCCCACACACACACACACACACAACCTGAGATGATTGCTCCTGCCATAGTTCCAGCATTCAAACACAAAGCAATTGTAATTTTTTTTTATAATAATCATATTAAAAAACATAGGGCAATGGGCCTTGGAATGGAACTCTCAGTTTATGTGCCAGCTAGGATTGCCATCTCCAGGTTAGGAAATACCTGGAGATTTTGGGGTGGAGTCTGGGGAGGGGAGGGTTTGGAGAGGGGAGGGACTTCAATGCCAATGGCCAAAGCAGCCATTTTCTCTGGGGGAACTGATTTCCCTCGCCTGGAGATCAGTTGTAATAAAGGGCGATCTCCAGCTACCACCTGGAGGTTGGCGACCCTAGTGCCAGCAGACCCTCAAGAATAGCATTATGGGAAAACTGGGGGTCAGCAGTGGGACTAGGTCAGTGGTAGAAAATGCTGCCTTCTCTTCCAAGGATTTGTCATTAAGTGTTCAGAAATTTTCTTATTGTTATGGAAATCTAAAATATATGTAAGGACTATGCCCCTCGTGTAGTTTCCAAGGCAAGATATGTTCAGAGGTGGTTTGCCATTGCCTGCCTCTGTACAGCAACCCTTGATTTCCTCAGGGGTGTCCCATCCAAGTATTAATCAGGGTTGACCCTGCTTAGCTTCCAAGTAGGGCTGTCAAAAAAAAAAATTCGGTACAGTTCGGATTCGGCCGAATTTGGCCCTTGTGGGTTCGGTACGTGCCGAAGTCCGAACTCCCCCACTTCGGAACCGTTCAATTCGGCGGGAATTCAAAGTTCGGAAACAAATTCGGCCGAATAAAGCCATTAAAAACACAACCGCACCTTTCCGCGGCTCTGGGGGGGGCATTTTTGGGCTTAGAGGTCCCAAACTTTTGGCAGAGCTTCAAAGGACGTTTATTGAAAAACTCCCCAAGTTTTGTAAAGATTGGGTCAGGGGGGGGCTGAGATATGGGCCCTGAAAGGGGTCCCCCCCACCCTTAATGTTGTGCACCTCTCAGCAGAGCTTGCCGCTCACGCACAAAGCTCCCAGCCCGACAACAGCGGAGAAATTAGCAAAACAACTGCAAACACAACCTTGTTAAACAACACCTTTGCAACACACAACTGAAACCTCCCCCCTCAAACCAGGGAGCGAGAGACTCGAGGGGGAACACACACCCCAGGCAGAACCGACGAAAGCCCCCTTTGGCTTCCCCCCCACCCACAGAAACTGCTCCCTCCCCACACACACACAGACTCTGCTTTCCCCCCACACACACACACATACACAGGAGAAAAATTATAGATTAAAGCCCCCAAAGGGGTCTTACTGTGGCTGTCTTCTGTTCCATCAGGACGGGCTGTAATCCAAGATGATTCCAATTAGGCACGGAACGTTTTGCTCTGGAGAGATGCACACAGGATCGGATCGGCTGCCCCATTCATCCCAATAGGGGAAAGGCTAAAGGGGAAAGCCCATATCTCGGGACCCCCTGACCCAATGTTCACAAAACTTGGGGGGTTCCTTAAGAAGCTTAATCTAAAGTTCCAGTGAAAGTTTTGTGTCTGCGCCCCCAAAAATGCGCCCCCTGCAGCCATGGAAAGAGAAAAGGGGGGAGGCGATATTTCTGCCCCCACTGAATCCATCTTTACAAAACTTGGGTAGTATCTTAAGAATAATTCACTGAAGCTATGCTAAACATTTGGGGGCTATATCCCCCAAAAAGCGCCCCCTGCAGCCACATAAATGGAAAAGGGGGGGAGGGAAAAGGGGGAGAGCCCATATCTCGAGACCCCCTGACCCAATGTTTACAAAACCTGGGGGGTATCTTAAGAACACTGGTCTGAAACTCCGCTCAAAGTTTGGGATTTGTACCCCCAAAAATGTGCCCCCTGCAGCCATGGAAAGAAAAAGGGGGGAGCCCATATCTCGGAACCCCCTGACCCAATGTTTACAAAACTTGGGGGGTACCTTAAGAAGCTTCATCTGAAGTTCCAGTGAAAGTTTTGTGTGTGCACCCCAAAAAATGCGCCCCCTGCAGCCACAGAAAGGAGCGAATGTGCACAAGCACCCCCCACACACACACGAGGATTTCGCTCTCTCTCTCTCTCTCCCTGGTCGGGCCGCACATCAGCTGGTTCCTCCAGTACTCAATCCTGACTGATTGGCCAGAAGAAGACCCAGCTTGCCCACCGATTGGCCGGGGGAGGAGAATGCTGCTTACTGACGGTTATGCTGCTTACTGACGGCCGAATTGGCCGAATTTATTTGCGAACTCCCGAACTCGCTGAATTCGGCCCCCCCGGTTGCCCGCCAGTTTTGAGTTCGGATCCGTCCGAACAGAAAAGCAACGAATCAGGGGAAATTCGGTTGATTTTCAGTTCGGACCGAACCGAATTGACAGCCCTACTTCCAAGATCTGACAAGTTCAGGCTACCCTGGCCCATACAGGTCAGGGCTCAACTTAATCTATATGGTGTCAAATAATATGGAAACTGTATTGTATAAACTTTCCCCTCAAATCAGTTGATAATAAGTTGCTTTTTTTTTTTTTTTACCTGACCCATTTTCACTCAGCATCTAAAATCTTAATCCGGGGAAGAGATTTTTCATATTAAAATGAAATTACCTAGCCATAGGACATTATGCAATTAAATTGGGTCCTAAAAAGTTGCAAAGAAAGCTATTGGGGTGGGACAAATTTATAGATAGAGGAGATGAGAAAAGAGAAAAATTAAAGGTTTGGCAGACTCAGCTGCGAAGGGGGGGGGGAGATGCAGCTCTAAACTCTGCCTGTGCAAACCAGGCCATTGCTATTTCAGCAACTCCACATTGTTCAGCTGCAAGTAATAACTAGCGCAGGAGAAATGATACCAGCTACTTGGGGAAGTGATGTTGCATTGTTAAACTGAAATTAGTCAGAGGTCAGAAGAGATTATGAAACCAACCCTCCAGCTGTTTTTTTCACACCTTGCCATATTCCTAACGGAAACTCTTTGTCAAATGCTGCTCCCCTCTCGCCTAGTTCTAAGAATCCGCCAATGCCTTAGTAAACTGACACCTGAGATGGATCTTTTGAAACCAAACAAGTGTGTGAAGGAAAGGGCACTTTCCTATCCAAATCCATTTGGTCCCACCTGCTTTCTTGGTAGGCACCAGGAAAGGCGTCGGTGGGTGCCATGGTGCCCATAGGCAGGGCCGGATTTAGGTTTGATGAGGCCCTAAGCTATTGAAGGTAATGGGGCCATTTATATGTCCAGCTGTCCTTTGTCAACAACAAATTGTCGCTGTTTTTTGTGTTGAATATATGCTATATGGTAATTTATGGACCTAAAAGGTATCTAAAGCCATTTGCACATAACAAAATATGCATTTTATCAAAGTAATTTGATAAAACACAACACAAAACACTGTTGCTGTATGTAGGTTTTATTTTATTTGTTTTTATCTTATATTTTGGAAATGTACATCCAGGTTTTTTTTCCTTTAAATTTTTTGGGGGGGCCCAAGAGAGTGGGGCCCTAAGCTATAGCTTGTTTAGCTTAAACGTGAATCCGGCACTGGGCCATAGGAGCGATATTGGGGACCCCTGCTCTACTCAGACTGCACCTCCTCCAGGTTTTTCTTGCAATGCTTTATTTAAGAATGTAAACTGTGCTCCTGAGCTGTTGATCTCCTCTCCAAAGACAGGAGACGACCTTCTTCTGAATCATACTGTTCTCTGTAGGCCAGGACTGCTTCCTTGGGTGGGCAGCATCTCGTAGCCTGAGGCAAAGATCTGCCTGGTGGCATCAACCAGTAGGGCTGTCAGGTCCCTGTTTGCCACCGGTGGGAGGTTTTTTGGGTGGAGCCTGAGGAGGCTGTGGTTTGGGGCGAGGAGGGACTTCAATGCCATAGAGTCCAATTGCCAAAGCGGCCATTTTCTCCAGGGGAACTGATGTCTATCGGCTGGAGATCAGTTGTAATAGCAGGAGATCTCCAGTGGTTACCTGGAGGTTGGCAACCCTATCAACCAGTGTCAAAAATGTCTTATTTAAACATACCATATCTGATTTTTTTTAAAGTTGGCATTAAGTAGTAGAAATTGTTTGGTTTGATTTTCTGTTTTCCTAGTCAACTCCTTCCTTCTCATTAATGGGTGTGTGTGTTAATGTTGTGTAAAGTCAGCCATTAACACTTTCTGCATGACCTTTCTCTGTCTCCCTTCACATCCAGCACAAAACAGACTAGGGGATGGCATTTATTCTAGAGGAACAGCTGGTTTGGCTTTGCTTTGTACTTTATGAGATCTTCTGCTGTTACACACTTCAAACCTGATAGCCTAACACTTATAAGAATATAAGAGCCCAGCTCTGCAGGCAGTAAAGCTGCTGCATAACCTTCAGCAGGAATCAGTTTGAATATTCAATTTTTGGAAGAACAGGATGGTGAGTTAAAAAATAACCCAAAGCAGAGAGAGAGTTGTGCTTTTATAAGCTCATTTACTTCAGTGTCCGTTGTTCTGAATTTGTGAATGAAATCACATTCAGCAATCTCGTAATCTCTCCTTGAAGGAAAGCCTCACGTTGCCGCCGCAAACTGGCACCTGGAACCGCCTCCCAAACAGCCAGTAATGGTGTGGGGGGAAGAACATTCCTTTCCGCTGGTTGATAGGGTTGCCAACCTCCAGTTAACCGCTGGAGATCTCCTGCTATTACAACTGATCTCCAGCCGATAGACATCAGTTCCCCTGGAGAAAATGGCCGCTTTGGCAATTGGACTCTATGGCATTGAAGTCCCTCCTCGCCCCAAACCACAGCCTCCTCAGGCTCTGCCCCAAAAACCTCCCACCGGTGGCAAACAGGGACCTGACAGCCCTACTGGTTGATGCCACCAGGCAGATCTTTGCCTCAGGCTACGAGATGCTGCCCACCCAAGGAAGCAGTCCTGGCCTACAGAGAACAGTATGATTCAGAAGAAGGTCGTCTCCTGTCTTTGGAGAGGAGGTCAACAGCTCAGGAGCACAGTACATACTTGGTATGTGTAAGAAGGGCATCAGCTGGCATCAGCATACCTTGTGGCAGGGCAGCTGTCAGGGCCCAGGGCTTCTAGTGGGGCCCACTGCTGCTGACCTCCACCTACTCACCTCCCCTGCTAGCTGTCTGTCTCAGCGCCCCCAACTGCCCAGAGTCATTGAGGAAGGGCATGTGAGTGGCAATGGCAGGTGGTGCAGGCAACTGAGCATGAATGGGTGGGAGAGCTTGCAAGCAGGATGAGGATGCACACGGACAGGTGGGGGGCATGCAGGTGTGGAGGTAGAAAACAGGGCATGCGGACGGCCCTGGTAGAGAGTAGGTGGGGGGCCCTTCGAAAACCTGTGTGTAAGGTCCCAGTCCAGGGCCCAGGATCTCTCTTCCGGCAAGTCAGATTAGACAAGAGTGAGCAATCTGCCTACTCCCTCCCATTCCAATCAAGAACATTTTAAAGTGTCTAAAATCCTGGACTCCCGTTTGCATCATGGCTCTCTGCAATATCTTGTTCGTTGAAAACATTTCCCCCCTGCCTATGACGAATGGGTACGTTCCTGCCATGTGTCCGCCCCCCGACTGGTGCGTGCATTTCATCACGCCTACCCCGACAAACCCGCCCTTCGCGGCGGGAGGGAGCTCTAAGGGGGGCAGAAAGTCAGGCCTCTTTGCTGTATCAGAAACAGTTTCGTTTCTCAAGGACTCTGTTGCTCTGCTGCCCGCATTCCTTCCCCCTCCTTTTCCCTTTGAAGCTGACAGGTGCCTGTGGGAGCCTCTCTGTACTGTTGAAGGTTATCTCAGAGACTGTATTGCCACTGCCTTTCTAGTGTACTCATATAATCCAGTGTTTGCTACTTTTGCTCCATTCCTGCCTTTGGGTTTTTGTGCTCTGCTTTCCTGTGAGACCATTAAAGTCATCCCTTTTAAACTGCTTCGTTTCCTGGTGTGACTCTGTGGTTTTCTGGGAAACAAATGCTCACAATAAGATGCTATTCCTTGCTGGCAGTGATGGAAACGTGTGTGGGAAAAGAGCCATAAAGGGATGGTGCAGCTCAGTTGTCGGATGAGCATTGATTTTGCTCCCTTTGCAAGAGGGTTTTGCTCCCCTCCCCCCCAGTCTCTTTCTTTCCCTCTCCATTCCTGCATCTTTGCCCTCTTTTCCTTTTGTGACCTAATAGTGTCAGTATAGATCATGGCACCCACCAACAACTTTTCTGGCCACTGAATGAGACGCGATGCTGGACTAGATGGACGCGATCCCTGGGCCTGATCCAGCAGAGACTTTCTTACATTCTTAAATAAAGCATTGCAAGAAAAACCTGGAGGAGGTGCAGTCTGAGTAGAGCAGGGGTCCCCAATATCGCTCCTATGGCCCAGTGCCGGATTCATGTATAAGCTAAACAAGCTATAGCTTAGGGCCCCACTCTCTTGGGCCCCCCAAAAAAATTTAAAGGGAAAAAAACCTGGATGTACATTTTCAAAATATAAGATAAAAACAAATAAAATAAAACCTACATACAGCAACAGTGTTTTGTGTTGTGTTTTATCAAATTACTTTGATAAAATGCATATTTTGTTATGTGCAAATGGCTTTAGATACCTTTTAGGTCCATAAATTACCATATAGCATATATTCAACACAAAAAACAGCGACAATTTGTTGTTGACAAAGGACAGCTGGACATATAAATGGCCCCATTACCTTCAATAGCTTAGGGCCTCATCAAACCTAAATCCGGCCCTGCCTATGGGCACCATGGCACCCACCGACGCCTTTCCTGGTGCCTACCAAGTTTGCTTTAGAAAGCAGGTGGGACCAAATGGGGCTTTTGCCCAGCAGGGCTCCTGATTGGCCACTGGAAATCTAATTGGCTGTGCAGATTTTTAAAAAGTTGCTTTGGCAGCAGCTGTAGGGTTGCCAAGTACCAGGTAGAGCAGGGGTTTGAGAGGAGTTTGAGTGGAAACCGACCCTTTGCAATGCAGCACGTCCGGGTGTAAACCGGAGGTGCTGCAGCACTTCTGGGAGTGCGTGACCCACCCCCACCTCCACTCCAAAAACCTCCCGCTGAAGAAGAAGAGGGACCTGGTAAGCCTAAGCAGCTGCCACCAGAGCACCGTGAAGATCCTCCTCCCCATGTGACTGAAGGTATGCAAGCAAATATTTTTAAACAATATGTTCGTTTCAAAAGGCGTCCGGGTTTCTGCCTGAAGTATTAGATAGGCATAACCTCACTGCCTGGCACTTTGTGGTTGGCTCCGCCTCCTGCGGCAGCCATTTTGTGGCTGTGCCCACCACCCTGTGTCAGAACTCTAAAGTTTCCTGCTGGCTTGAAAAAGGTTGGGGACTCTGGTATAGATCACATTCTCTTGTTAGAGATGTTAATCTTGTTAAGAGTGTTGTTGGATTAACAATAACTTGTTCAGTTTCAGTTTCAATTGGGTTGGATCCAAAGGTGGCGTCTCACCAACATAATGGTCATAATAGCACCTCCATGGAGGGAGGAGGGGGCAGCATTTTCTGATCCCTCCTCCTACTGCAGACCCCCACTTTGCCCCCCCCCACTATTCCTGAGAGAACAGAATTTCAACATTGGACTTCAGCAATAAGGGGAGGGGGGATACCTCTTGTTCAGCTTTGCTCTGACTTGGTGCCTCGGATTTAACCTTATATATTTAATGCTGTGAACTTTGAAAAGATGGGAGGGGGTTATGTTGTTTCACATCAAGCCTTTTGTTTTAAGCACTGAAATGCGCCTCAACAATGAACAGTTAAGAACATCAGGAGAGCCCTGCTTGATCAGACCAGTGAGGGTCCATCTAGTCCAGCATCCTGTCTCACACAGAGGCCAACCAGTTCCTCTGGAGGGTCAACAACAGGGCATAGCAGCCAAGGCCTTCATAAAAACATAAGATCCCTGTAGGATCAGACCAGTGGTCCATCTAGTCCAGCATCCGGTCTCACACATGACATAGAGGAATAGAGGCCATGGCCTTCCCTGAAGTTGCCTCCTCCCAGCACTGGGGTTCAAACATTTACCTGTTGGGATGTGCTTTGCGGTTGTGCTTTTTCAAGAGTGACTGATGAATGCTAAGACATGTATGAACATTTCCCAAAATTGATGCTGAAAGGCAATTACCTTGTATGTGCAATGACTGGATTCCATTCTCTGGAGGGCCATCCATCTGCCTTTGTGGTCTCCTGTCTTGAACTGTGTCAATGTTGTGGTTTTTAATCTTTCTGCAGTGCTGTTGCTTATCGGTCCCTTTGGGTCCTCTAGAACAGGGCGCCCCAATGTGGTGTCCATGGGCGCCATGGTGCCTGCCAACACCTTCCCTGATGCCCATATAGGGGTATTCTTCACGGTGGATTTTGCTTCGGTTTCGAACCGGAGCAAATAATAAACTGATTTAAATAGCTTCTTCATGGCAGTGCAGATTCTCCCCCCATCCCAATTTTTCACGGGAGAAACAGCGCACTTCTCTGCGCTGCTTACGTCTGCTGCCGCTCATGACTCACCGCTCCAAATCCGCCTAATCCCGCCCACTCTTCCCATGATCCTGTGTGTGTGTGTTGGGCGGGGGGGGCATCCCAAGAGCAGCAAATCCAAGCCAAAACTCCCGTCACCCTTCTGAAGAGAGGCAGCCAGTCTGCTCTGGGTCTCCCTCCAGCCGGTGTGATCCTATGTGTGTGTGTGGGGGGGGACCATGAGAGCAGCAAATCCAAGCCAAAACTCCCGTCACCCTTCTGAAGAGAGGCAGCCAGTCTGCTTTGGGTCTCCCTCCAGCCGGTGTGATCCTATGTGTGTGTGTGTGTGGGGGGGGACCATGAGAGCAGCAAATCCAAGCCAAAACTCCCGTCACCCTTCTGAAGAGAGGCAGCCAGTCTGCTCTGGGTCTCCCTCCAGCCGGTGTGATCCTATGTGTGTGTGTGTGTGGGGGGGGACCATGAGAGCAGCAAATCCAAGCCAAAACTCCCGTCACCCTTCTGAAGAGAGGCAGCCAGTCTGCTTTGGGTCTCCCTCCTGCCGGTGTGATCCTATGTGTGTGTGTGTGTTTGGGGGGGGGGACCATGAGAGCGGCAAACCCAAGCCAAAACTCCCGTCACCCTTCTGAAGAGGGGCAGCCAGTCTGCTTTGGGTCTCCCTCCTGCCGGTGCGATCCTATGTGTGTGTGTGTTGGGGAGGGGAATCCTGAGAGCGGCAAAACCCCCATCACCCTTCTGAAGAGGGGCAGCCAGTCTGCTCTGGGTCTCCCTCCTGCCGGTGCGATGCTGTTAGAGTGGCAACTCCCCCAGCCAATCACCGTTCTTGGGGGAGGAGAAAGGAGACGTCCCGGGGAGCGAAGCAAACATTTCTTCATGGGCATCCGAGCAAAAAAACGCTCTTTTACTGGAAAGTACGGCTCAGAAGTGGTTTGGATTGCCTCTCTTTTAAACCGGCTTATTTTGCTCAGTGGGTGAAAACACGGCTCTGCAGTGAATAACCAAAATTTGCCTCCGACGCAAAACAGCGTCGAAGCAGCAGCAAATATCCATGAAGAATACCCCATAGTGTTTTTAGAAAGTGGGAGGGACCAGGTGGGACTTTCATCTAGCAGGGCTTCTGATGGGACAGTGCGGATTTGATTGGCTCTGCTGATTGATTTTAAAAGCTATTTTGTGGCAGTAATTTTGGGGCTGTGCCCACCATGCTTTGTCAGCATTCCAAGGGTACCCGCTGTCTCAGAAAGGTTGGGGACTCCTCCTCTAGAAGCACTTGCACATGAATCCTTTTGGAGAACCCTGGAATAGCCCCTTCTCCTGACCCACCAACCGTTCAGAAAAGTAATCCCACTAGGAATCATTCTATGCCTGATGTGGATTCTGGTGGTTTATTTCATATTATAATAGCAACAAAAGCAGCATCAAAGGGTATGTTAAAATGAATGCCAATACTTAATAGTGCTTTCTAAGCACCCTCAAATTCCAGTCAATATACATAAAAGATTCCTCCCATGGTGCTTATTTATGGGAAGTTGGCCAGTATGGTGTAGTGGTTAAGAGCTGTGGTTTGGAGCAGTGGACTCTAATATAGAGAACTGGGTTTGATTCCCCACTCCTCCACATAAGTGGCAGACTCTGGTGATCTGGGTTGGTTTCCCCACTCCTACACACAAAGCCAGCTGGGTGACCTTGGGCTAGTCATACTCTCTCAGCCCCACCTACCTTACATGGTGTCTGTTGTGAGGAGGGGAAGAGAAGGTGATTGTAAGCCGGTTTGAGTCTTCCTTAAGTGGTAGAGAAAGTCGGCATATAAAAACCAACTCTTCTTCTTCTTCTTCTTATGTTTGCTTGTATTTGTAGGTTGGCACAATTGGTGACTTACCAAGCCAAAAGAAACCCACCTGCCATATATTGTAGCCCACCGGCATGCCATGATCCTCCTTCTTTTGCATCTTCTCCAAGATTGTCCACCAGACCTCAGTAAGTCGCTTGTCATGGAGTTTGACATGATGGTTCATCTTGTGTTCTAAACCATGACAAGGGGATAATTCAGCTTGCTCTGTTAGGCTGTTGCATTATGTGGAGATACGCACATTAACTGGCTTTCTGTGTTAGAGCAGGAGATCACTCTAGTCCTGTATTCTTCTTCTTCTTAGCTACAGTTTTCACAACAAGAGTCATAAACACGAAGACTCTAGCCCCATATTGTATATTCCAGACGTAGCTCTCCCTAGAAGCTAAAATGACGAACCTTAGGCTATCCTACTTTGGTCACATCATGAGAAGACAATAGAAAAGACAATCATGCTGGGAAAAGTCGAAGGCAGCAGGAAAAGAGGAAGACCCATCAGAACATGGACTCAATCCATCAAGGAAGTCACGGTCCTCAGTTTGCAAGACTTGAGCAAGGCTGGTAACTATGGAATGTTAGGAGGTCATTAATTCACAGGCACACCATGAGTTGGAAGCAAGTTGATGGCATATTACACATACCCACGCGCATAGACACAGATCTTTCTTTCTCTCTCTTTATCTCTTGCTGCCAGAGATCCTACAACTAGGGGCACCAGTTACTCAACTAGGAACCTTATGGTAGCAAAGCGTGTGCTGGTCCCATTGAGGTCCCTCTCCTTGAAAGTGTGCCTCCCCAAGAACCAGGGTTTGTTGAACCCAGGACTTCTCACACGAAGTGCAAATAATGGCTTCACAGCTTCTGACCCATCAAGTCAATCACAGCCTATGACCTGTTAGCCAGCTAGGTTTATGATTTTTATAGTGCAATTCCAAGCAGAATTAAACCCTTCTAAACCTCTTGACTTCAATGGAATTTAAAAGGTGTAATTCTGTTAAGGATTGCATAGCAATGCACACTGTGGGGACTTTGGAGGAGAGGAAGAAGAAGAAGAAGAAGAGTTGGTTTTTATATGCCAACTTTCTCTACCACTTAAGGAAGAATCAAACCGGTTTACAACCACCTTCCCTTCCCCTCCCCACAGCAGACTCCCTGTGAAGTAGGTGAGACTGAGAGAGCTTGAAGAGAACTGTAACTACCCCAAGGTCACCCAGCTGGCTTTATGTGTAGGAGCGGGGAATCAAACCCGGTTATCTAGATCAGAGTCCACCGCTCCAAACATCTGCTCTTAACCACTACACCATGATGGCTCTCCCCCTTTAATCTGGAAGACTGATCTGGACCCACTTAATCTCAAAAGACATGCTGACTGAAAGTTCTGAGATCACCTCTGCTCTTCATGGGAAGTGGGAATGTGGGCATCATTTTGGTGATGGTGATGTTCCTGAGTTTTTGTCTCCAGCTAAAGCCATCCCTTAACAGACTGGCAAACTGAAGAGATTTTTGGATTGCCATGTAAAATGGCTGGTGGCCCCACAGTGGCTTGGAGTGCCACCAATTGTGCAGACAGGCCAACAAGCCAGGCCCCATAAAGCTGCAGCAAACTGGAAGCAACTATTTATTCAAGAAACGAGGAACCAAATGGCATCGCTGAAATGTTCAGATGTAGGAAATAAAACAAAACTACTGTCGAAGCAATATTTGACCAGATGGCTTTAGCCATCCGTAGTGCTTGACGTTAAACAATTTATTATGTGTTTAGCATTGTTTGGCTAAACTAATCATGGTAGATTAACCTTTGAAATGTGTGCATTGATCTTATTCCTCAATCATGGTGTTTTTAGCTCTGTAAACAACAGCTGACATTTACAGATAACATGGCCAAATGCAAATATTCCTCTCCACTGCATTTAGTAAAGGCTTTCCACTTGGGAGGGAGGGTAGGAAGGAAAATCCTTGTTTTAAAATATGCAAACCAAAATTCATATTATTTCCACATAGGGTTGCCAACCTTTGGGTGGGGCCTGGAGCTCTCCTGGAATTACAAATGATCTCCAGACCAAAGAGATCAGTTCCTCTGGAGGGTAGATTCTATGGTATCACATCTAGGGTTGCCAGTTCTGGGTTGGGAAATACCTGGATAATTTTGGGGTGGAGCCTGAGGAGGGCAGGGTTAGGGGAGGGACTTCAATGGGGTATGCTGCCATAGAGTCCACCTTCCAAAGTGGCCATTTTCTCCAGGTGAACTGATCTCTGTTGCCTGGAGATCAGTTTTAATCTCAGGAGATCTCCATCTACCACCTGGAGGCTAACAACCCTAATCACATCTCTGGTGAGCTCCCTCTCCTTCCCAAACCTTGCCCCTCCTAGGCTCTGCCCTCAAATTTCCAGGAATTTTCCCTCCCATAGCTGGCAACTCTCTTTCCAAATCATTAGGTCATAGGTCATCATTGAAAAAGAGAGAGAGAGAGAGAGAGAGAGAGAGAGAGAGAGAGAGAGAGAGAGAGAGAGAGAGAGAGAGCAGTTCCAATTGTGCTAATCCCATGGAAGAGGTGTTGGCTAAAAAGCCCTTTGCATGTGGCTCAGGTCACTGAGAAGAAGTGTTTGAAGGTATATCAAAGGGGATGAACTTTTTGAATTAAGAATAAATTTGGGAAATTTTGGAAGTCAAACTGAGTCTCTGGGCTGCTAGACTGAATTAGCAGTATTAGGAAACAGTAATGATGAATTTCCACCTCCACCTCTAATGGTTAGACTTTATTACTTTGCAGATCTCTCTAATTCCATCATGATTGTTATGCTGTAGATAGAGGCATGACAAGTCACTACTCATCACAGTGATGAGCAAGGAGGTTCTGGACACGCCCCCTGCAAAATCTCTCACCAGCCTCATCGAACGCTTTTTGCTTCTCTCAGCATTCCTCAATCATATTATCCAAACAGGAATTTTTCAATATGCCCCCAAATGTCAATTTAGGTGAATCTATGAAGCTGCCTTTTATTTGCCAGGCTACCAGTCCACCCCCCTCAACGCTGTCGATCCTGACTTGAAGCCGCTTTCCAAATTTCCTCTTTCCCAGTTTTACTGGTAATGGTGGAAAGTCCCATCAAGTTGCAGCCGACTTATGGCGACCCCCTATGTTTTCAAGGCAAGAGATGTTGAGAAGTGGCTTGCCTCTGCAGAACAACACTGGTCTTCTTTGGTGGCCTCCCATCCACATACTAACCAGGGGTGATCCGGCTTAGTTTCTGAGATCTGACAAGATCGGGCTAGCCTGGGCCATCCAGGTGAGGGCCCCAATTCTACTATCTGAGCTTTTTTGACTAAAGGTGGTATGGAGCGAACTGGGGACCTTCTTTATGTATACCACGTGCTGCACCACAGAGTTATAGCTCTTCCCCCAGAATTCAAAATTAAAAGACATTTGTTAGAGAAACTAACACACCACGCATTGAATGCCCAAGCCTGGGGAGCTGTATGGATCTACCAATACGTAGGTCGGTATATGCTTCATAGACACAGAGTGCAAAGCCTGTTTGTTAGAATTTGTGTCTACAGCCGGTGTTGAAATGGTGGACTTGTGTGAGGATTCAGCTTGACGTGAACATCACCCCCTGCCCCACAGCATCAGCCAACAGAGAGAACTGCAGAGAAATCAGCCACTCCAGGGAAGGAGACCCCCAGGTGGCAACACTCGTATGTGCGCTCTCCCAATGTCATCAGTCAGGCTGTTTGTTTGTTTGTTTGTTTTGCTTTCCATAGACTTCTCAGAAACTCTTCAAATCCCAAACAGGAACTCCCTGAGCTCTCAGCACAACTGCATTTCCATCCATTGTGACGGAGGTGCGGCTGTTGTGGTAGTTCTGGTGAGTTTACAGTTGGAGTTTTGAGAGGAGTTTGGATCCTCTTTGCCTTCTCCCCTGAGCTCAGGAACTCCCCTGAGCTCAGCCCGGGGTGAAATCCCTGTGCATAAGGCAAAGCACAAGACACGCAAGCTGGGTTTCTCTCACAGGCAATTACAAAGCAACGTGTAAAGAGGCGGGGACTCAAATGCTTCCTGCTTCCTCTGAGCTCTTTCTGAGCAGAAGAAAGGCTGTTTAAAAACGAAGCTTGGATTTCTCCCCTCCCCCCTTTCAGATTGCTCCTTTTTATTTTTTGTTCTTAAAATGCTTTTTTATGCAGCAATTGTGTTGGGGGGTGGTTATCTCACAGTAAGCGCTACAAAGTAAGCCAATTACAAAGCAGTAAGCCAATTAAGAAGATTTGATTCCAGCTTTGAGACTGCTGGTGCTTAGATTCCCAACAAGAAAGTGTGGGTCCAGCGAGCAACGAACCTCAGGTCAAACTCCCAGACGACCCCCAGAATTATGATAACAGAATGCTTTGGTCTCGTGTTCCTGACATGTAAGAACGTTTTGTTAGCGCCTGTAAAGGATTATTCATAGTACAGAATAAAAGGGAACCGGGAGGACAAACAGCAACAGACAACAATTTTAACACGAGGGAGACTTCTAAAAATCGGTCAAACCTTCCTAGTGCCAGGGCAACAGTTTTAATAAGAAGAGTGTGCACAGCCAATCGCTATACAAAACTCCCCTCCAAATCCTCATCACTTGACTTGCAGTCTCACAAAACAAGGGGTTAACACCTGACTCACAATTAACACTTCTCTTGAAATCCAAAGGGCCAGCCTGCTCTATGCAATAACATCTGTATCGTTGTATCTGGTGTGACATTGGTCAAGGTCTGTAAGCTGAATGAGCAATATCCTTTAAGTAATAACATCTGTATCTCCTGGCATATCTGCAGTGCATCAGTGTATCAGAATTTTATTTTTATTTTTGCTTTTTGCTTTCACGGATTCCCTTGTGAAGAATTTGGAGAACTGTAGTTTAGTGAGAGTTCCCTGAGAATTCTCTGGTGGTAACTCCTAGCTCTGCTCCAGAATCGGTTCCTGAGGGAGACAGAATTACTATAAAATCCGTGTGAGGCTGTGGTGTACAGGTGTGTCTTCATAGTTTCCTGTGATTTAGTTTAGCTTTTAAGAGTTGCGTCAAGTGGAGAATTCCAACATGCACAGCTTTTCCCATTTCTGCACAATAAGCAGAAATCGCTTTTCCAGTGCCAGAAAAGTTGAGAAGCACTCTTAGTAAAACGTGTTGTGTACCCTACTGCAAAGCAAACAGAAAAGTCCATAATGCAAAATCCAGTCCAGTCAATTCGCCCCCTTTGTGGCTGCATGCCTAGCATTTCTCTTGCTTCATTGGAATTTCCCTCTTCTTTCCCGGTCCCACAGCACAGAGTCAGTACCGCTCAAACTGTATCAGGACGCTTTCTCATGATCACCTTGTGGTGTAAAGGTAACTGGAAATGTATGAGAAACCATGCAAGTAAAAGGGAAGGGAAGGGAGTCACAGAAGCCAAGGTTTAGACTAGAGGAGCCTGTGGGGGCAAATATATCTACAGATTTCATCAGCTCTTACTGTGTTTTTTCCCCATCTGTAGATAAATCTATAGGCCAGGGTCCCCAACGTGATGTCCTTGGGCACCATGCCCCCCCCCAACTCATTTCCTGGTGCCCACCAAGAGTTTTTAGAAACTGGGCGGGGACAGGAGGGGCTTTTGCCCAGCAATGCTTCTGATTGGCCATCAGCTGTGCAGTTTAAGAGGCATCCTGTTAGACAAAGCTCCTGCCCAAAATGTTGAGTTATTATTAGAGTTATATATAACTCGTTCGCTGGTACTTTGTTGATGAATCCACTACGAGGGTTGCCAGGTCCCTCTTCACCATAGATGGAAGGTTTTTGGGGTCGAGCCTGAGGAGGGGGGGTTTGGGGAGGGGAGGGGCTTAAATGCCCTAGAGTCCAATTGACAAAGCAGCCATTTTTTCCTGGTGAACTGATCTCTGTCGGCTGGAGATCAGCTGTAATAGCAGGAGATCTCCAGCTAGTACCTGAAGGCTGGCAACCCTACCCACTACCCTGGGTTAGAATTCCACAGGTGCCCACAGATGGGTGGAAGAAAACACAGTAAGAGCTGATAACCCAAAGCTCAGCTTTAACGTTTAGAACCAGGTAGGCAACCCCTCCCCCAACACACACGCACACAAGACCATTCCACAAGGCTTGCAGGACCGGTTTTCTGCCCAAGTAGCCGAGGCAAACCTCTCTGCTTGCTCTCAGAGGAACGGGGAGTCTCAGGATTTGTGAGGGCTGGCAGCGAGATCGTCTCTAACGGTGGGAAAACTCATGCATAACTCCAAGGAACAACCGAGACAGACCAGGAACAAACGTGCGTGAAGGTACCCCTGCATAAATGACCTAAGAGAGGGTGCGGAAAGTAGCTCACATCCCACCCCCATGGTTTCTGAGTGAGTTTTGTGGGACTGTGTAGCAAATTCTCTTTCCCAATCATCATTATAAAAAACAGCCACCTAATCACAGTCCTCATTCTTTTTGGCCTTATTTCTGCATGCAGCAGAGCTCCATTTTCCTGGCAATAAAACCACTTCATCATCAATAAACATCATACATTAAAGGTATTCAGTGAATGATTCCAACATGGCATACACACAACTGAAATAATTCACTGCTCAGAGACCATAACAAATTTTAATGTGCATTTTTTTTACAGAGTAAACAGAGGGCCGCACTGCCATCTGCAAGGGCTCGGACCAGTGGAAAGGGAATGCATGAATTACAAAATCCCACACAGTACTGAATTACAAATTAAAATGAATGCTTTTGTTGAAACGGAAACAGAGATGTCAGTTGGTGGCACCACACTGAGATAATATTCAAAACTGGCTTGCAGGATGGACCACAGAATGTCTGTTCTGAAGTTATAGCGCACGTACTGGAAGCAATTTACAGAATTTAAGTTAGATTTGCATATACAGGAGTTGCAAAAATAGAGAAAACACACTGAAATAGAGAACACGCACAAAGAAAAGATGTATTTATAGAAACCTTCAAGTGCTTCACAGGGTTAAGCCAAGGCCAGCAACTGCCGTTCTCAAACAGAAACAAAAGTAAGAAACCAAATCAGGACGGAAAAATCAACGAGAGAAGAATGTGCAAGAGATACGCCAACACTTTTCTTGTTTGTCTTCTGGAAATATAGTCCTCATGTGCGATTAGTAGTTTTGAATTCTTGACTGATTTGCCATCGAAGGAATAAAAAAAGCGACAACTTTCCAAACATGCACAACTGCATTTCCATCCATTGTGACGGAGGTGCGGCTGTTGTGGTAGTTCTGGTGAGTTTACAGTTGGAGTTTTGAGAGGAGTTGGGATCCTCTTTGCCTTCTGCTGAGAGCAGTGCTTTTCAAAGTATAAAAGCAAGCATCCATTTTTTATAACACCAAAGACAGCAGCAACCCCCTGAATGGTCAAGGAGATCGGATGCTTCCCTTCGTTGAACCAAAAAAGAAGAAAAGAAAAGCGTCGTCCCGCCAAACAGCGTTCGATTACACCATGCGAGTTCCCCTCCCGCAAGAGACCAGTGATAACGTTCCAAAGAAAGTAATAAACGAAGACAACCGCTTTGCGTCTTCTCTCTTTTAAAAAAATGCATTTAATGTTTTGTTTTTGTGTTTTTTTGTGTGTGTGTCTTGACGAAGGTGCTCCTTTTGTGTAGAGAGTTAGAGTACATTGGGTGCAGGGTGGTGGTTGGAAGTTAGGGTCAACTTTGCAGTCCGCTCCGTAGGTTTTACAGGCGATTTGCTCTTTGCTTTAAGAAGAGAAAGTGATATTGGAAAAAAGTCAGCACTTTTTAGATTAAAGCAAAGCACCCTTCACAAAGCCACAAACAAGAAGCAGGACAGAAAGTCCATGGCTTGTAGCTATCCTCGCACCTGCGGAAGAAGTTATAAGATATTCGCTCATCTTGCAGATTTCCAATGCTCCTTTATAAGGCTGTTTAAACATATACATTTTTATATACTTAATTAGCTTGCCCGCTTGGCTCTTGTGCCCATGACTGTCTTGGCATGCACTGCAAATAACAACACATACAAAGGATTTCAGTCCCACAAGGAAGTTCTTTTGTTTTCTCGCATGTCTCTTTTTTTTCTTTCAACAGTGTAATCCAATTACCGTAGGCCAAGAGGAACCAATGAAAACACCTCTGGCCTCAAAGCATTTGGAACAAAACGATCTGTGAAGTCACTTTGCAAAGACAATGTTAATGCCTGGCAGAGCAGTCCTTTGTGGACTGACAAATACTTCCAATGCTTCCTTCAACAAATCGACATGTCTGCATACCTGGCAACCCATCAAGCCAAACACAGTGCCGCAGTCATGAGTGGTAGCCTACAGGAGCTCTCCAAAGACCCCCCCTCCAGTTTTACAGTCTTTAGCTGGCCGCAAAAAAGGAGGGCCTCACCCTGCCTCTCATGAGCCTCCGTATGTGGGTTGGCTTGGTGGGACATAAGCTATGCAGGCCAAGGCGAAAGGGTTTGTAAAATAATAACAACAGTAGCAATAATAACAACACACATGAACACATGAAGGTGCCTTATACTGAATCAGACCCTTGGTCCATCAAGATCAGTATTGTCTTCTCAGACCGGAAGTGGCTCTCCAGGGTCTCGGGCGGAGGTCTTTCACAACACCTACCACCTGATCCTTTTAATGGGAGATACTGGGGGTTGAACCTGGGACCTCAGATGCTCTCCCATCTCCCAGAGAAACTGCTTTATAGTGAACCAGATCACTGGTCTATCAAGCTCAGTCTTTTCTACTTGGACTGGCAGCGGCTCTCCACAGTCTCAGGTAGAGGTCTTTCACATGACCTTCTACCTGGTCCTTTTTAATTGGAGATGCAAAGCAGAAACTCTTCCACTGAGCTACAACTCCTGAGATGATGATAATAATAATAATAATAGCTATACATTCAATAACAAGGGAGCAAACAAGTCTGTAGCATGTTGTTTCTTACACCTATTCAGGGGTAGGTGGATCTACCTTCTCACTCCTTTTTAGAATCCCCAGTTAAAGGATCTCACTCATTCAACTGAAACCGGAGGAAGTCCTGCCCAGATAAGATGGAACACTCAAAATACAAGGGATGCTACTGAAAAGGAGTGGCCAATGCCTATCAATACAATTTTGGATGAGGTTTGCACAACTTGTAGCCCACGCAGCCAAACACAGCCCACTAGCCATGTACAGAGGTCCACTGAGGACCCCCAGGTTTTGCTGCCTGGTTTGGAGTCACCCCCTAACAAAGTCAATGGCAGGGAAAGGTGTCTGCATCAGCGTCCTGGCAGGCCACCTCACCTGGCTGGCGGGCTGTCTTCAGCCCACGTCTCAAACAAGAATTCGTTGCAATTAGACCAAAAAACCAATAGTAACGTTGTGCTGGGGGGCAGTCGTGACCATTCAGGATGTAATTTCTGAAAGAGATTCTTGTAGATTGTAAAAATATTCTTTGCTGACTCCAAGAATTATTTGTTCCGTGTTGCACCTTTGGCAGATCAATGTACAGGAGCTTTCATGGCTGCGAAAATCTGCATGTTTAAACATGATATAATTAAGCTGCCATGGAAGGGATATTACAGTGAAAAATAAGGTGTGAAGGGTCGCGGGATCTATGAGGTCATTTTGTCTGGGGCAATGATAATATGTAGCTGTGCCATGGGAGGCTGAGAGCAGTGTTGCCAGCTCCAGGTTAGGAAATCCCTGGAGATTTGGGGGTAGAGCCCTGGGGAGGGGAGGGCTTGGGGAGGGGAGGGACCTCGGTGCAGTATACTGCCATAGAGTCCACCCTCCACAGCAGCCATTTTCTCCAGGGGAACCGATCTCTGTTGCCTGGAGATGAGTAGGAATTCCAAGAGATCTCCAGGTCACACACTGAGGTTGGCAACCCTTGCTGTGAGTGATTCACCTACGGTAGCCTGGATGTTATCCTACATTCTTAGAAAGGGGAATTATGAATTATGTTGGGGCCCGGCTTTCAACGCACTAATAAATGACAACTGGAAATCCTTTTCTCATGATCAACTATGCTTTCTGAATCAAGAATATCTGACGAGCAAGATGCTGACCTGGCCCAAGAACATTCAAGTCCCCGATGCTTTCAATCTGGTGCCAGAGTATCCCTAAGCTTTACGCAGTTTGTTCAGGTGGTGGGGGACTTCTTCTCCACTGCATTTTAAATTGCGACAGACAAGGCACATGTAATTTAAAGCAGACCTGAATGTGTAAAGAAGTTTGAAAGGAAAACAACTGAACCAATATCACAGTTCTGTATATTGCTTCTAGCAGATGTCATCCTCGACTAGACAAGATTGCTTGCCTTATGCAGCGCTCCCGGTAGGTTCCTTAAAATAAGTTGGTAAAATTGATATATATATATATATATTTTAAAGGGAGGAACATTTCACCCTTCGCAATTCTGAATAGCGAGATCAGTAGAATTGCATATGTGCATCTTCCTAGTCACTGTGTAGAGTTACCAACTCTGGGTTCGGAAATGCCTGGAGAGTTGAGGGTGGAGCCTGGGAGAGTGGCGCTTAGGGAGGAGAGGGACCTTGAGTGGTCACAAGGCCATGCAGTTCCCCTTCCAAAGCAGCCATTTGCTCCAGGAGAAGTGGAATAAATGCTTTAAATAAATATATAATAATTAAGCAATTTATGCAGGCTGGAGATCAGCTGTAATTCCAGGAGATTTCCACACCCCCCCCAAAACCGGGAGGTTGGCAACCCTAGCTCTGTGTCACCTCTACAACTGTAGCTTTGCATATGAGCAACAGAGTACATGTAAAAGCACTTAAATCCACCCTTTTAAAATGCAGTTCTGGGTGGGGGAGACATTGTGGCAGATCATTATTACCGTTCCTTAATTCTCCAATTGCTTATTATATTCTAATTTGCAAACACCACCATTTGAGGCTTGAAATTGCTCCTCCCCCATCAGCCTTTCGCTGTCTTTTGAAATGGCATCAGTATAACGATCGGAGCACCAATTAATGAGTCATGGAATGAGGTTACCCTGGGGCATCGCCATCTAGGGTTGCCAACCTCCAGGTGGGGCCTGGAGATCTCCCAGAATTACAACTGACCTCCAGACTACAGAGATCAGTTCCCCCAGCTGAAAAGGGCTGCTTTGGAGGGTGGATTCTCTGGCATTATACCCCACTGATGTCCCTCCCCTCCCTAAAGCCCGGCTTCCCAAGGCTCCATCACCAAATCTCCAGGGACTTCCCAACCCACAGTTGGCAACCCTTTCACCGACAGAGAACTGGAACCTCTGACAGCTGCCAATTGGACCTCAACATTTCTAGTAAGATTTTCGTAGCATTTCTGAAAGTCTGTTTGATCCACATCAGGTTGTTCCACATCTCCCTCGTCAGTATCTCTCTCACACACATACTCTCATTCTCCCGGTTTATAAGTAGGAATTATTTGTAGTAATTATGTGAAGTTTGATTTAAAGTGAAAAAATGAGAGTGCCTCTATCTAATGCTTGGTCTCCAGCTGACATTTCAATAGGGTTGCCAGTTTCCCCTTCTCCTCTGGCAGAAGGTTTTTTGGGGTGGGGTTGGGTTGACAATCCCACACGCACAGCCACACATGTCAAAATTACATCACTTTTGGGTTTACCGCCGGAATCACAAAGTTCATCACAAAGGGACAGGACGGGATGCTTTACCACTCAAACTGTTGCGATGCGGCGCTTTGGGGGATAACCCAAAAGTGATGTAGTTGAGACACATGTGGCCGCGCACTCGTGTGATCCCTGCTCCAAGCTGACCAATGGATTGGCAGGCAATTGCCCGCCAATCCAAGCAATCTGGCAAGCCTACATTTCAAACTGGATCTCCTTTGCAATTAACTTCTATGTTCTCCTTTCTTTGAAATAACAGAACCCTATAAAATGCAGGCATGATTTTGGAGCACAGTGACTGTAAAATCAAAACTCGATTTGCCTCCATGGACATGCTCAAGCAAAATACAAAGTTATTCTGGGGTTCCTCCTCAGGAAAAACATTCAAGAAGTTCAGTCATCAGTCCAATGGATTTGGTAAGGCTCACAAAATCTCTTGGGGAAAGTAGGGTGACTAGATTTCACCAAAAGCTGACTTATGGCAACCCTGCCAGGTTTTCAAGGCAAAAGGCGAGCAGAGGTGGTTGGCTGTCACCATCCTCTGTGTAGACCTCTTTAATGGTCTCCCATGGAAATAGTAACCAGGGTCCACCCTGCTGAGCAGCTGAGATCTGACAAGAACCAGCTAGCCTGGGCCATCCAGGTCAGGGCAATGTTTGCGGTAACAAGTGTAAAGTACTTTGAGTTTCATCGAATTACAAATGGGCAGAGGGAGAGAGAGGTTTGGCCAAACAAAGCTGGGTTCTGAACTGCTTGCATCCTCAGTAGACAAGCTGGGACATGTCCAGAGGAAGGCAACAATGATGGTGAGGGGTCTGGAGACCAAGTCCTATGAGGAAAGGTTGAAGGAGCTGGGTAGGTTTAGCCTGAAGAGGAGAAGACTGAGAGGGGATATGATAACCATCTTCAAGTACTTGAAGGGCTGTCATATGGAGGTAGGTGCCGAGTTGTTTTCTGTTGCCCCAGAAGGTCGGACCAGAACCAACGGGTTGAAATTAAGTTATCCTTCCCTGGAGGTTTTTAAGCAGAGGCTAGAGGGCCATCTGTCAGCAATGCTGATTCTATGACCATAGGCAGATCATGAGGGGGGCACTTTGGCCATCTTTTAGGCATGGAGTAGGGGTCACTGGGGTGTGTGGAAGGTAGTTGTGAATTTCCTACATTGTGCAGGGGTTGGACTAGATGACTCTGGTGGTCCTTTCCATGATTCTATGTTTCATTTACTATGGCCTGGGATCAGTCAATGCCCCCACTTTATCCCATTTCTTTCTAAAATCCTACTATTTGTTTCTCTTCCTCTTTTTAGGAATTTGGAGTCCGTTTCCAATTCCCTTTTGATCAAAGAGAAATTTGAACCGAGGAGGGGCAGGAAAGGAGGGTCTGCAGAATGTCAGAATTTCACTCTGCAGATGCTCAGAGGCAGGCAGCATCTTCCCAAGCCTTCCTGTCCTGCACCACCGTATGGCTTGAAACATAAAACAGCCTTAAGGGCTGAAGTTACAAAAGGGAGCATTGATTTATCTTCAAAGAGAAGTCCCTCTTTTGAGAAAGAAAAAAAGAGAATAAGAGCAAACCCACGGCTATAGCTAAAAAGTGAATTTTGCAAAGAGAAATTGTCCTCCCTTGAAACATCAATAGCTGGATCCAAACCCATGGTTCAATTAAACTATGATCCGTGTGGTCATCCAAACATGGGCCACTCTGCTAACTACAAGAACCATGAAACCAGGAACCAAAACCATGGTTCGTTGCTGCTTTATTAACCAGGGTTCACTATGGCATCATATGATGCGTGAAATGTAGACATCCTCGCTAAATCTCGGCTTGTTCCCCAGTTGCATTTATTAATTTAGAAAACCTCTATGCCACCTTTGCAGAGATGCTGCTCAGAGTGGAAATGGTAAAACTATAACAAAAATTTTTTTGAACATTAACCACAGTGATGAAAGCAACCCTTGAGAAGGCAAACTGCATTCTGGGCTCAGAAATGAAGCAAAATTAACACAAATGGTGGTTCTGAACTACGGCTGAAACCAGCCCGTAAGTACAAATTGTGAGCTCCCGGTCTCTATTCACAGTCTCTTGAACACGATAAAATGGCCGCCACCTGAACCCTACTCCCCCCCTCCCCACACACCTGTGCATTCACATGAACTTGTTTTAAAAATAGGGCTTGTAAGTCCCTGCCAGGGACAGGAGATTGCCCACCCCAGCCGCTGCCCCCTGCCGCCCATCAGCTGGCCAACGGGGAGACTTGCTGGCAGTGAGGGCAGGCATCACACATAGGGTTGCCAGGTCCCTGCTGGCAACTGGCAGAAGGTTTTGAGGCTGGGACACCATTACTCCTCATGGGTTGAATTTAGAAAATGATTTGTCATGTTTTTTGTAATGATATTTCTTTAAGGCTTCCAGGGTGCCGGTTCTGCGGCACAGATGCATCAGCTGAGCTCTGCATTTCACACAGACCTGCTAGGTATTTAACTTATGTGCTTTGCAACAGAAATTAAGTCTTTTTCTGACCTTACCCTTAGAGGAAGGAACTTTGAATTTTACCCTGCTTGGGATATTTTGATATTGCAATACTTTGGCAACCTTACCCTAAGGGGATTGTGCAACATGGATGATAACATAGGAATTTATGAGACTTCTGTTATGTAAGTTAAAAATTGTTATATATTTATTTATTGATTTTTAATGGTGCTGCAGGAAAATAGCAATTGTTGGATGTATTTGTTGTGATATGCAGGAAGGACTGATGAAGATTTGAATTTTGAGACTTTGAAACGATCGTATGAGACTTCTGTTATGAAGGACTGATGAGGACTAGAGTCCACATGAAACTTTTACTTGTGATAAAATCTTGTTAATCTTTCTGTTTCTGTTTCTCCACCCTCGTCTGGTATACTCACAGGACTGTTGTTGTGAGGAAACAGAGGAGGGGAGAACCATGTTCTAAAAACCACTTTGAGTCCCAATGGGGGGAGAAAAGTGGGATATAAAGGAATGCATCGTCCTCAAATACGCATCACCCGAACTTCATAGTGGCTTTCATCTGACTAAGCTGCTTGCAGTGCAGATCTTGTAGAGTGGGAGTTTCACACTTCCCCCTCCCATTTCATCCCACTGCCCCCTTTTTAGTTGGTAGAGCCTCATGTATAGCAGAGAGAGTGAAGAGGGGACCTGCGGGGTGTATGTGTGTGAGAGAGAATTGGCAACCATTGGCACCCTCTCTTCCAAAGACAGTAACCACCTTCTATCTTTGCAACTTAGTTAGACAGTAGTTTTCTAGTTAGTAACATAAAATTATCCTGGCTTGCTGAAATAAAAAACCAGAGCTATCTTTCCAGCATTTTCAAAACTAAGCTTCAATAATAACACATCTGGAAGACAATTTTTCTCCTTCTAAGAATATATATGCCCTGACCAAAGAATATATATGCTCAGGCTAGCCTGGTCTCATCATATCTCGTAAGCCAAACTGGGTTGGCCCTGGTCAATGTTTGGATGGGAGACCTCCAAGGAATACCAGGGTCGTAACGCGGAGGCAGGCGATGGCAAACCACCTCTGAAGATCTCTTGTCTTGAAAACCCTACGGGGTCACCTTAAGTCAGCTGTGACTTGATGGCACTTTCCACCACCAAGAATATATAGTCAGTTAAAGACAAATTCATGGAGGAGTGGTCTGTAGACAACCATCCACCATGAGAGCACAGGTGTCCATTCTAGGGTTGCTGCTCCAAGTGGGGCCTGGAGATGTCCCAGAATTACAACTGTTCTTCAGACTATAGAGATCAGTTGCCCTGGAGAAAGTGGTTGCTTTGGAGGGTGGGGTCTATGGCACTGTACCCTTCTGAGGTCCCTCCATCCCCCAAACCCCACCCTTCCCAGGCTCCACCTCCAAATCTCCTGGACTTTCTCAACCTAGAGTTGGCAGCCCTATGTCCTTGGACCCTCATATATGCAGGGCTGCCTCTTCTCCTATACTCTGCCACAACTTTGCTGATCTGAACAAGGCCTTCTACAGGTGCCACCCAACACCCCCCCCCCGACACATGCCTTCTCTGTAGTGGCCCCCACCCTATGGAATGGCCTGCCTGAGGAAGTCAGGAAAGCTATCACTGCATTATAGTTTTATTTGTGTAATACCATTTCTTGTAAACGTTGGGATGTGGTGTCACCCCTTGGGTCAGGAATGACACGGTGCTTGCACACTACTTTTACCTTTACCTAATACCATTTCTTCCATTAACATATTATATTTAGTACTTATGTCTTGTTTCAGATTTCTGCAGCCCTAGTCCTATTATACTGAAATCAAATAGAGTACATAATCAGAAGCTCTATTCTCTCTGCTAAAACAAGACCAGGAGCCGACTGTAATACATAATATCGAAAATTAGAATAAAGCTGAAGAAAAACACCAGAACATTCGTACTGCCAAAATACAATCCAAGTAACAATCCTGAAGAATTTAAGGACCGTGTAAAGAAAAGATTTGCATTACTAAGTTCAAGTGAATGTGAACCAGAAAAACTATGGGTCGAAATCACAGATATTATCAAGGAAGAATGTGCAAAAACTATTCCTGTAGCCAAAAAAGAATTGAAAAGCCTCAATGGATGACTGAGGGAACTCTTAAAATTGCTAATGATAGATGAGGAGAAAAAGTAAAAAAGTGACAGAAACAGAATCAAAAGTCTAAATGCAGCATTCCAATGACTCACACGTAGAGACAAAGAAAACTACTATAATAACTAGAGTGAACAAACGGAAGAGAAAAAAGAAAGAATAAAAGATCTGTTTCACAAGATTTAAAAAATCAAAGAGAAATTTAAATCATAGTTAGGCATGCTGAAAAATCAGCATGGGAAGTACATTGACTGAACTGGAAAAATAATGAAAGGTGGAAATAATACACTAAAGAACTATAGAAAAGATGGTAGATTCCTTCCAAGGAAAATATTTTGAGGAAGAACCTACAGCTAAGAAAGTGAAGTGAAAGCTGCAATGAGAGCAATTGGGAGAAACAAATCACCAGGTGAAGATGGGATATCAATAGACCTATTCCAAGCCACAGAAACAAATTCCAGCGTAATCTTAACAAGAATATGCCAACAAATATGGAAAACAAAACAATGGCCCACAGACTAGAGATGGCCAATTTACATTCTAATTCTGAAAAAGAAGACGTCAAAGATTTCAGCAACTATCGGACCATCGCGTGAATTTCTTACATGAGTAAAGTGATGCTTAAAATCTAACAACAAAGACTTCTACCATATATGGAACAAAAAATGTCAGATCTTCAAGCAGGATTCAGAAAAGGAAGAGGCACTAGAGATCATATTGCAAATTGACATTGGTTACTGGAGCATATGAGAGAATTTCAGAAGAAAATCAGCTTGTGTTTCTTTTGACTGTTGGATGAAAATGCTATGGTTGGTTTTAAAAGAAAGGGTGTGCCACAATATCTGATTGTTTTGATGCACAACCTGTGCTTAGGACAAGAGGCTACTTTTAGGACAGAATATGGAGAAACAGAATGGTTTCCCAGTTCTTGTAGGTTATCCGGGCTGTGTGACCGTGGTCTTGGTATTTTCTTTCCTGACATTTCGCCAGCAGCTGTGGCAGGCATCTTCAGAGGAGTAACACTGAAGGACAGTGTCTTTCGAAACCCTGGTCACCACAGTCACCACGGTCACCACGGTCAGATTTGGAAATGCTCAGAGACAGAAGGGATTTTCTTTCATCAATGGTGGACTTGTAAAAAAGCTCAGAGATACTGGAAGCAAATACATAATGAGATCATGACAACTCTTCAGACGAATTTTGACTTAAATCCTAAATTTATGCTCTTGGGGATGATCCCAGCTCAGTTACGAGCTGTACAAAAAGAATTTTTTCAATATGCGACCACCGCAGCGAGAATTGTTTACGCAAGATATTGGAAAAACAAAGAGTTACCCAGTCTGACAGAATGGATTACCAAAGTGATGGAATTCGCTACTATGGCAAAGCTTACTGATCAGTTACAAGGAAGACAACATGAAGAACACCAACTGAAATGGCAACCCTTCTACAATAAGTATGGTTAAGATTGTTTATATTTAGGTGATTTTATTCTAATTTGGTAATTAACAAGACTTGTGTATATAATAATCATACATCGAAATACGGTGTAGAATTAAGTGTAGAAATATAATGATAGATGGAAAGTATTTTTTTAATTCAGAAGAAATATAGTGATATAATGACTCATAAATGATAAAGAAAATACTTGATTACAAAAATGAGTATTGTCAGGGTCACAGGCACACACAAAATGTTATCATATCATATTATGTTTCCCTTTTACCCCTTATCCCTTTTCTTTTCTGTATATTTGAAAAAACACTAAAAATTATTTTTTTAAAAAAGGAATGCACTCTCAGTTTGCAAGACCTGAGTAAGAATGTTAACGATAGGGTGTTTTAGAGGTGATTTATTCATAGGGTCGCCATAAGTTGATAGCAACTTGGTGGCACTTAACACACACACACATCGTCCTGTTAAATTACTGATTATTTATTTATTTACTTTATTTATGTATCACCTTTCTCCCCAAAGTGGCTTATATCATCCTCCCACCTCCATTTTTATCCTTACAACAACCCTGTGAGGTAGGCTGAGAGTGTATCACTGGCCCAAGGTCACCCAGCAAGTTTCCATGGCAGAGTGTGGATTCAAACCTGCTTTTCCTAGATTCTAGTCCAACATTAAAATCCACTACACCATACTGGTTCTGTTTACAGGTTGCAGTCAGCAGCGCACGGTTGAGTCCCTTGAGTCTCAGTGAGAAAGGACTATAAATAACATAAATAAAATAAAACAAAAATTAAATAAATGTCTCTCATCTCCAGTTTACATGTGCAGTAGTTATTACCAATGTGTATGCCTTAATAGTCTTTGAAGAAGCCGTATCTCTGGAATGTGGCATCCCAGGGAAAAGAGATTTGCTGGTGATCATACTAGGAGTCCTTTCTAGATTGAATTAGTGCATCTATATTCTTCTCTCAAAATGTTGCAGGCCATAAAATTGGGGACCTGATTCAAGACTGTAATGGTAAAGTGGGGAGGGGAGGATAACAGTTAATCCGTGCCTTAACTACTAAGATTCCTAAATTACACCTCCTTGTAAATCTTTCCCTCCAACCTAGAAATTGTCCACTAGTTTCTTTGTTTCTTTTTTTTTTAATTTAAAAGTTCTCTATGCCACCTTTCTACCCAACTGTTGGTCCCCAAGGCAGGACCAGGTAGATAGATGTGTGTTGTTACTATGAGGAAAGTTCTTTGGACATGTGCAGAGGCCTTGCAGTCTTAGCCCTCTGGAAAGGATTACTTTTTGGCTTGCATGTCTTTAGATCCTCCCCAAGACCTTATTTTACTGCAATAAAAAATGGTGGGGTTTTAGACTACCTACTCTATGCTGATGCCCAGTACAAACAGGCCTGGTGTTTGATTGGTTAGGCCAAGGGCTTGTGTGTGTGTGTGTGTGTGTGTGTGTGTGTGTGATTTGAGGGGCCAGCTCTCCTAAGCCATAGAAATCATATAGTTGGAAGGGACCATACAGGTAAGGTTGCCAGGTGGATGGTTTCAGCGGGTAATTGCCTGCCAATCCACCGGGCTGCTCTGGAGCAGGGAACACATGCACATGCGGCCGTGTGTGATGCAGTTACATCACTCCCGTGTTTACCACTAGAAGTGTTGTGTCACCGTGGCCACTTTAGGACTCAAACCCTCCAAACGCCAGCGGCCTTTGGTAACTCTGGTAACTCTGCCGGCCTTCCTTTGGGTGCCTGATGTTTCCCTGCCCTGCCCAATTGCTGGGGGTGCCAGATGTCTGCTTCTGCATGATCTGCAAGGAGTCCTCTGCCACATGGCAAGAGATTCAAGGCCTGACACCATCATTCACATTGGACAGAAAACAAGCCGCTGTTGACAGAAATTGGTTTCCCATTGAAACCAGTTGGAATTGACAATGGACTAGGGTTGCCAACTCCAGGTGGAGAAATTCTTGGAGATTTTGGTTGGAGCCTGCGGACAGGCACCTCAGCGGGAAACAATGCCATAGAGTCCACCCTCCAAAACAACCATTTCTTCCCAGGGGCACTAATCTCTGTAGTCTGGAGATCTGTTGTAATTCCAGGAGGTCTCCAGGCCACACCTGGAGGTTGGCAACCCTACAATGAATTGGATGCATTAATGATACAAGATAAAACAAATATTATGTAAACAAAAACAGAACAAAATGGAAACAAAAAAGCATATCCCTATTGAACAAAACTTGATTTAGCATCAATGCTTTTTTTGAGATCTCTGTTTACTTTAAAAACAAATGCCATAGTTTTATTAGGGCGGATTGAAATCGATTCATGGAACATTTTCAGCATTATCAAAAAATGCCTCTATTTTCAACATTTTTTCAAAACTGCATACTCTGCAAAAATCAGTTCTAAAGGAATTGCCCCACTATGAATCCATGCAGATCATTACAACATTTATACCTTTTTTAGTGCTAGGATTGCCATCTCCAGGCTGGGAAATACCTGGAGATTTGGGCGGTGGAGCCTGGGCAGGAGTGGAGGGACCTCAGCAGGGTATAATGCCACTGAGTCCACCCTCCAAAGCAGACATTTTTTCAAGGTGAACTGATCTTGATTGTTTGGAGATCAGTTGTAATGGTGGGAGATCTCCAGGTGCCACTTGGGGGTTGGCAACCTTATTTAGGGCTGCCAACTCTAGGTTGGAAAATCCCTGGAGATGTAAGGTTGGAGAGTGGGGAGGACAGAGTTTGGGGAGGGAGGGAGTGGAAGGGAACATGTGAGGGAAGGGAGGGACCAGCAGGTTGGAATCTTGACTTTGCCATGGAAACTTCATGGGTGACCTTGGACCAGTCAGACACTCTCAGCCTAACCTACATCACAAGGTTGTTGCGAGGATAAAATGGAGTATAGCCATGTAAGTGGTTTTGAGTCCCCACTGCGGAAAAACACTGTGAAGAAAGAAAGAAAGAAAGAAAGAAAGAAAGAAAGAAAGAAAGAAAGAAAGAAAGAAAGAAAGAAAGAAAGAAAGAAAGAAAGAAAGAAAGAAAAGAAAAGAGCTTCTGTCTGTGTGTGAACTGGCTCTTGCTGAAGTATGTTTGAGGTGTAACTCCTGTGTAACAAGGACCTGAAGTAGGATTAACAGTTGAATAATAGGTTTGTGATAGTCTGTATTTGTAAATGCATCAACCGTTATCAAAATATCCTAAATCTGGAGGAAACTCAATCTTGTAGTGCTTCTCACTGCCCCATACAAATACATCAGCAAGTAAGAAAGGATTGTTCCATCTCCCTTGACATTAATAGGATCAGGCATGTCCTTAAAATGTGACAATGTCCCTGGGATCCCATGAGATTTGGCCAGCATTTATAATCTAACTTGGATCAGAGCATGCATTGGTGGGAAAGTAATTTTCATTTCAGAAACAAAACTGACGTATTTTAATCCATCTATAATAGAGGGTTCTTATACTTCCCCTTCTGTTACTAGGTTGCTGTTCAAACTCCCTCCCCAAACTGCATCTTAATATGACTTCATCACAGAAGACTACTGCAAAGTTTTGTTGTTGCTGTTTTTAAAACCCTAATTCCGGTCTTGGCTGCTCCTTCAACATGATGTGCCACCTCCGAACAAAATGCACAATTCAGTTCTCGCACACAGTTCTTGCATACCTAGAAATGAGGTATTCCTAATGGCTGCTGTTAACACCTGAGGCCCTGATCCAAGCCCAAAGCAACATGTTAGAGACTAGTGTGTCCAGATCACAAAGGAGAACACAGATGGCCAAGGAATGTGTGTGTGTAAAGTGCCTTCAAGTCGCAGCCGACTTATGGCGACCCCTTTTGGGGGTTTTCATGGCAAGAGACTAACAGAGGTGGTTTGCCAGTGCCTTCCTCTGCACAGCAACCCTGGACTTCCTTGGCGGTCTCCCATCCAAATACTAACCAGGGCTGACCCTGCTTAGCTTCTGAGATCTGACGAGATCAGGCTAGCCTGGGCCATCCAGGTCAGGGTGGCCAAGGAATACCTGGCAGCTAAACGTGTCAAACTCCTTTGTGGTGTTTCACTATGTAAATATGTTGAGTGTGTTTTATTTCTGTGTTCTAATGTGGAGTTGTATAGGTGTGTTGCTGTGGGTTAAAATGTCAGCCTGTAAAGTAAGAAGGGGGGGCTGTACCGGTAAGGGAAGTGTGTTCTGATTGGATGGTAGCTGGATAGGGTTGCCAGGTCCCTTTTTGCCACTGGCGGGAGTTTTTTTTTGGGGGGGGGGCATTCAAGAGCATGCAGTATAATGTCCCTATGTGGGTAAACCCGGAAGTGATGGGGATGCTCTACCATGTCCCTCAAAAAACTCTATGGAAACCAGAGAGTTTTTGGAGGAATGTGCTAGACTTCCCCTCCAAACCCAGAAGTGATGGGGATGCTCTAGCATATTCTTCCCAAACTCTATGCTTTCCAGTTTACCCCGGGACATTATTGGGCTGTGTGACACCGCATGTGTGTGCAGATTGTCCCCCTTTTTGCTGGCCTGATTCCCCCCGCCAGCCAGCTGAGGAGCTGCAGGCAGGCCTGTTAATTGGCAGGCAATTGCCCACCATTAACAGGCATCTGGCAACCCTATAGCTGCACCCCAGAGGGCAGAGTTGACTGTGCGGTTCAGAGGGAGGTTTTGTGTGTCAGAGGGGATGCTGAGCCGAGTGCATGTGGAGGAAGGAGGTGGAGGAAGGGGCTATAGAGTGCTGGGAGAGAAATCTGTGTTCTGGGTGGAAGTTACAAGCCTAAGTGGCCAGTGAAGAAAACAAGCCTGTGTAGCCAGGTCTATTTAAGGAACTCTAGAGAAAGAAAAAGAACCAAACCTATCTGAAACCATTACGCTTATGAACAGTCACCATCTTGTATTCCAATAGTAAAGTTGGCCAAATCTTTGCATGTTTAAATTGGTGACTGGAGCTGTGGGGAAGGGAGAGTTTGGGGATGGGAGAGACCTCAGCAGGGTGTAATGCCATGGAGTCCACCCTGCAAAGCAGCTGTTTTCTCCAGGGCAGGGGTCGCAAAAGTCCGGCTCCCGAGCCGCATGCGGCTCTTTGAGCCCTTGAGTGCGGCTCTTTCCATGTCCAGGCCCGGCTGAGTAGCGAAAGGGGCGGGGGGTGGGAGAGAGTCTGCGCAGGAGGCGCTTGGATTATGTAGGAGCGACCACGTGCCGCTGCTGCTGGCGGGCCTGCTGTGGGGAGAAGTCTGAGCAGGAGGCACTCGAATTACAAAGGAGCGACCACATGCTGCTGCTGCTGGCTGGCCTGCTGTGGGGATTGGGGGTTTCTTAAGCAGCGGAGGGAGCAGCCGCCGTTTCGATATTTGCACGGTAAGCCCACCCGCTGCCTCTTGGCTTCTGCTGTTGGCTCCTCGAGTCCCTCTTCAGAAAGGCTCGAGAGAAATTCTCATTGCTTTGGACGCGCTTCGCCCGGACGAGGAAGCCCCGCGCAGCGCCTTTCTTGCTTGAGGCCACTCGCAGCCCGGAGGGGAGGGGAAGGCAGAGAGCGAGCTGCCCCAGCGGCCGCCACCTCCCCCCTCCCTGCCGCGCGGGCCTCTCTTTCGGTACGGCCGCTCTTGCCCCCAGGGCTGCAGAGCGGGCCCAAGGCCGTGCTCAGGCCGCCCCTGGGAGGGGGGAGGGGGCTGGCGCCGTGGCCTCGAGGGAGGGAGGGAGGGAGGGGCAGTTGGGGGACTTTCTCCTTTCTCCCCCCCCCGTGGAAGCCGCCTGGTACGCGGCCCTGCCTGCCGGACCCCCAGCTGGGGGGGGCTCCTCCAGCCAAGCCACCTTGCCCGGGCACCCGCCTGCCTGCCCTGAATCTGGAGCCCATCGGTCCCAGAATGGTGGGGGGGGGGGTGAGCACCTGCCCCTCCCTCTGGCCAGGAGGAAACTGGCATGTCCGTGGTGGGGGGAAGGAAGGATGGACTGTGCATCTCCCCCTTGTTTGTTTGCATGGAACACACACAGACCGGGGACCTGCTGGCCTCTTCCTCTGTGCCTGGGATCCCTGGACATCTGGACCCTCGCTGGGTGATGGGGGGGGGAGAAAACAGTGGGCCTTTTTGTCTGGCAATTGTTAGCCCTCCCCTGGCCTATTACTACAGGTTTCCCCTCTTCCTGCTACTTTGTGCCTCTTTCAAAAGGAACGGGGGGGGGTTACACTCTCCCCACAGCCATTCACCACCCCACTGTGCAGTAGGTGCTCTACTGGTTTCCACTTCTGCTAAATTTTAATTAAAGTTCATTAAGTTAATAAACAGTGTACCTACCTATATAGTTTGAGTTAAAAAAATTTGGCTCTCAAAAGAAATCTCAATCGTTGTACTGTTGATATTTGGCTCTCTTGACTAATGAGTTTGGCGACCCCTGCTCCAGGGGGACAGATCTCTTTAGCCTGGAGAGCAGTTGTAATCTCCCCACATTGCATCATTCATTTTGTAGTAAGGAGGTGGCTCAGAGGTAAAAGGATACTAGTATCCCATTGGGAACCTGTTGACAGTGCTGCTGCAGAATGTTGAATTGAAATGGACTTGTATATGTAATTGACTTACTACAAAATGAATGATGCAATGTGGGGCTGAAGAAACGAATGTGAAACGGCTGTCCCCTAGCTTTTGGACTTATACCTACTATTGGATATCCTGCTGAACTGATTAATTTTGAAACTCAGAAGAGGACTTTTTGCCTCCAGATACACACCAATAGACTGTTTCATGCTTACCTGTATATTTGTACATAACCAGTCACTTAGTTGCTAAGTTTTCATGTTGTACACTTGTTTTGTTCTTTCCATCTTCATTACTCATTACAGATTTGTTTTTTGCAACCTGTTTATGTGCATTTGTGTACCACTTTCCCGTGCTAATTTCTAACCCTATTTGGTATAGGCACGGAGGTGCCTTTGTTTTCGTTTTGCTCACCCCCTGGGGGTTGGCAACTCTATTCCAGGACTGTTTTGGCTTGGAAAAACAGCATGGTGAAGGAGATTTTCCTCCCCTGCTGTCATGGTCCTGAGACAAATCAGCTTCTGCAGATTATAAAATGACTTTCCCTGCAGTGAGGCAGGTCTGTGGACATGTTAGAAATTATAATGTGCAGTTAAACCCTCGGATACACGTGCTCCTCTCTCTACAATTGTGCGTATTTGAACTTTTGCGTTTAGAAAACTATAAAGTGCCCATACTTTTAAATTTCATAAATATGCCAAACAAATACGCAACTTTATGTGCTAACTTAATTTATAAAATTTTTATTTTATATGGTTAAAGCAGTAAAATAAGTTTAGGCTTGATAAGAAAGTATTAGATATGCTATCCCCTCCCCCACAACAATTCTGTTTTTTAAAATGTTTTTCCCTACATGGGTTGAAAATCCTGTTTCTGTTGCCTAACTGAGATTACTAGAAGTATGGTGGTGTGTGAACACATGGCTGATGGGTTTCCAACAGGCCTGGAGAAAAATATCACGGCCCCTTAATAGAGGCTTATGGTGTAGCAATGGCCATTTCATGGCATGGAAAATAACATCCCATTAAGCCTCTGTCAAAGGAATGGGTCGTTTTTCTCCAGGCCTGTTGGCAATGCTGTGTGACAGCTAGAGGCCGGTGCTGGTGAGGCAAAAGGAGAGAGGAGGGAAACTCTCCTTTAAAAATTAATTTAAAGTGATTTTCTCTGACACTATTGGATGTAGAGTTGCTGACTCAGGATTGGGAAATTCCTGATGATTGGAGGGCAAAGCCCAGGGAGGGTACAATTTTGGGAGAGGAGAGAACTCGACGGGAATGTGATGCCATAGAGTTTGCCCTCCAAAGCAGCCACTTCCTCCAGTGGACCGGACCTCCGTAATTGGTAGAGTTGCCAACCTCCAGTTATTAGCCGGAGATCTCCTGTTGTTACAACTGATCTCCAGCCAATAGAGATCAGTTCACCAGGAGAAAATGGCCACTTTGGCAATTGGACTCTATGGCATTGAAATCCCTCCCCAAATCCCACCCTCCTCAGTCTTCGCCCCAAAAACCTCCTGCTGGTGGCCAAGAGGGACCTGACTTCCGTAATCAGGTTAACTCCAGGCCCCACCTAGAGGACAGTAACAACCCTATTTGGATATAATTCCTTTTGCCTGGGCCTCAATATTCACTAACATCCCCTATGAATTCTTTGCTTAGGTTCTTGTAGGCTATCCGGGCTGTGTGACCATGGTCTTGGTATTTTCTTTCCTGACGTTTCGCCAGCAGCTGTGGCGCCTGCCACAGCTGCTAGCGAAACGTCAGGAAACAAAATACCAAGACCACGGTCACACAGCCTGGATAGCCTACAAGAACCGATGAACTCTGACCATGAAAGCCTTCGACAATATTCTTTGCTTAGGACTCTGTTTTTCTTTTTCTTTTGTTTAAATAACTCCTGTACAAATTAAGAAACTGGGCACGTTTTCTGGTCTGCTTTACCCTCTTCCCCCACTTTTTAACCACCAGAGCAGGAAACAAGTTGTGCAAATGTAGTTCAAATAACAGGTTGCTGAAGTTCAGGCACACTTTCGTTTAGGGTTGCTATCTCCATCTCAGGAAATTCCTAGAGACTTGGGGGGGGGGTGTTGGAACCTGGCAAGGGACCTCAGCAGGATATACTGCCACAGGCACCCCCCTTGAAAACAGCCATTTCCTCCATGGGAACTGATCTCTGTAGTCCGGAGATCAGCTAAAATTTGAGTTGCCAACTCTGGGCTGAGAAAGTCCTGGAGGTTTGGGGGGTGGAGCCTGGGGAGGGTGGGATTTGGAAAGGGGAGGGACCCCAGGAGGTATGCAATACAATAGAGTCCACCCTCCAAAGCAGCCATTCCCTCCAGGGAAACAGCTCTCAATAACCTGGAGATCAGTTATAACTCCGGGAGTTTTCTGGGCCCCACCTGGAGGTTGGCAACCCTAATTTCATGGCTCTAAAGTCAGGGTAGGGATGTGTAGTTTGTTTCTTAGCTTGGTCAGAAGCACCAGGATTTGTTGGCGGGGTGCAGACCGAGCTAATTTTAAAAGGCGGAGCATCAATCCTTCTCTAGCCCCATTTTTTCCCCTTGCGTGTTTGACTCACATCTCCAGGTTCACTAACAGTAAAAGCCTTCCAGTGTTAAAAAGAGTTTCTCGTACCTGATTGTGGGCTTTGTTTGGGGATTTTGGCGTCTGCGGGAGGGCCAGCTGTGGGGCGCATGCGCTGGCTGGCCGAGTTCTGTATGCTGCTGGGGACGGCTGCGGAGACGTTCTTGCGCGGCTTGTCCTGCAGCCACATGGGCGACGCTTCGAAGGCCTGCATCCGTCGGGAATGGCTGTTGGCGCTGACCTTGAGATAGGCCTGGGCTTTGTACTCCTGAAGGTCTCCATAGTTGGCATCGGTCACCCTGCACTCATACAGCCCTTCGTCCTTTTTCCTGACTTTGGAGATCTGCAGCTTGTGGGAAATGTCATTGCCTTGGACCTTTACTGTCTGCAAAAGGGTCAGAAATGACATGTCAGAACCAGTCCCTGCAATCCTGACAACGTAAGTTGCTAGAATCCTGTTTCCAGCCTTCAGAGCGCCTCACAGGCACCATTATGCTAATCCTCATAATTGCAGAAGGGTCGCTTCCCTCTGGCTCCCTGTGGAATGGGCACAACAAGCAGAGCTGTTTCCTAAGACAACTCAGTTTATTCCAAACCTAATTCACACTCTCAACGGCATCGTTTGTGTGTGTGTGTGTGTGTTTGTGGGGGGAATCTGATGGTTGAACTGGCCCCCAACTACACTGAGAACACCCCCACCCCCACACACACACCTGTCTCTTTCCCAGTGGCCCCTTTCCACCCCATTTAGTGTGACTGCCAATTCCAGGATGGAAATTTTCCAGAGATTTGGGTCAGAGCCTGTGGAAAGGGAGTGTAAGCAAGGGAAAGAGTTCAGCAGGAATGTGATATAGGGTTGTCAGGTCCCTCTTTGCCACCGGTGGGAGTTTTTGGGATGGAGCCTGAGGAGGACAAGGTTTGGGGAGGGGCTTCAATGCCATAGAGTCCAATTGCCAAAGTGGTCTGATCTCTATTGGCTGGAGATCAGTTGAATTAGCAGGAGATCTCCTGCTGCTACCTGGCAGTTGGCAACCCTACAGCTGTGCCATAAGTGTGTGCTATAAGGGGAGACATGAATGGAGTTCTGGACCCTAAAATCGACAGATCCAAAAACCAGAAAGGAAGCAGGCTCCCTAAAAATGTTTCAGAATATATGAATACTTTGCAATTACAAGATGCTTGGAGAACCAAAAACCCAAAGAAAAAAAGTTACACCTTCTACTCCTATAGACATGATTCCAATTCAAGAACTGATATGTGTCAGATTTCCAACACATTGCAAAACAATTTAGAGAGTGTTGAAATATTGCTGAAAATGCTCTCAGACCATAATCCATTAGAACTGGCTTGGACTTTTTCAAAGCAAGGGATTAGAAGATGGAGACTGAATGAAAATATCCTTTTGAAAGAAGAAGTAGTGCTTCAATGCAAAAAAGAACTGAAGGAATTTTTTGAAATTAACGTAACTCCGGGAATACCATATGCAACTATCTGGGACATGAGCAAAGTCTTTATGAGAGGAAGATTTATTTCTATCAATAACAAATTAAAAAAACAGAAGTCAGAACGTAGAGAGAAACTATTGGAAGATATTAAAAAGTTGGAAGAAACGGGTGTGCCATAAGGGGGCTGTGCTACCAGGCTAGAAAGGGGGAAATGCCCTTTAGAGGGGCAAAAGGGGAGATAAATGGCCAAAGAGCTTAAGTCGCCACTCCACAGCCGCTCCTTTGAACCAGATCACAGAGGGTAATTAAAAAAAAAACTAATTTAAAGGCGGAACCCCCTCGAGTCACACTCAGAATGGGTGTGGCCTTGTGTGGACGTTCTTTTAAAATGTGGACCCTTCTTGCTCTCCATGTGAGGAGGAATCCCTCTGCAGAAGCAGCCTTTCATTTTGAAGTTTGGTTTTATTTTGAAGTCTAGGGTGAGGCATGGAGATCTCCTGGAATTTCAGCTGATCTCCAGGCTACAGAGGTCAGTTCCCCTGGAGAAAATGGCTGCTTTGGAGAGTGGACTTTATGACATTATACGCTGATGAGGTCCCTCCTTCCCCAAACCATGCCTTCCCCCAAAATCTCCAAAAAATTTCCAATCCAGATCCCTACACCCATCCCAATAAGGGAGGAATTCCCTGGATGCAGAACCACACTGATTGGCTACAATCAGTAGCTTGGCTACAAGGCGGTGCCAGCATTTGACAATATACAATGAGGGAAAAAAGTATTTGATCTCCTGCTGAATTTGCCCGTTTGCCCTCTGACGAAGAAATGACCAGTCCATAATTTTAATGGTAGGTTTATTGCAGCTGTGAGAGACAGAATAACTACAGGAAAACCCCCAGAAACCCAGAAGACAAAAGTCAGAAATTGATGTGCATTATAATGAGTGAAATAAGTATTTGATCCCTTTGCAAAACATGACTTAGTACTTGGTGGCAAAACCCTTGTTGGCAATTACAGAAGTCAGACGTTTCTTGTCGGTGGCCACCAGGTTTGCACACATCTCAGGAGGTATTTTGTCCCACTCCTCTTTGCAGATCCTCTCCAAGTCAGTAAGATTTCGAGGCTGATATGTATCTACTCGAACCTTCAGCTCCCTCCACAGATTTTCGATGGGATTAAGGTCTGGAGACTGGCTAGGCCACTCCAGGATCTTAATGTGCTTCTTCTTGAGCCACTCCTTTGTTGCTTTGGCCATGTGTTTTTGGTCATTGTCATGCTGGAATACCCATCCTCGACCCATTTTCAATGCCCTGGCTGAGGGAAGGAGGTGCTCACCCAAGATTTGACGATACATGGTCCCGTCCATCATCCCTTCGATGCAGTGAAGGTGTCCTGTCCCCTTAGCAGAAAAACACCCCAAAGCATAATATGTCCCCCTCCATGTTTGACGGTGGGGATGGTGTTCTTGGGGTCATAGGCAGCATTCCTCCTCCTCCAAACATGGCGAGTTGAGTTGATGCCAAAGAGCTCTATTTTGGTCTCATCTGACCACAACACTTTCACCCAGTTCTCCTCTGGGTCATTCAGATGTGCATTGGCAAACTGCAGATGAGCCTGTACATGTTCTGTCTTGAGCAAGAGGACCTTGCGGGCTCTGCAAGATCTCAGTCCTTCACGGCGTAGTGTGTTACCAACTGTTTTCATGGAGACTATGGTCCCAGCTGTCCTGAGATCATTGACAAGTTCCCCCCATGAAGTTCTGGGCTGCTTCATCACCGTTCTCATCGTCATTGCAACTCCACGAGATGAGATCCTGCATGGAGCCCCAGACCGAGGGAGGTTGACAGTTAGGGTTAGGGTTAGGGTTAGATTTGTCACCTTCTCACCAAGCTGCTTGGCAATAGTCAAGTCCAGCCTTGTGCAGGTCTACAATCTTGTCCCTGACATCCTTGGACAGCTCTTTGGTCTTAGTCATGGTGGCTAGTTTGGAATCTGATGGATTGATTGCTTCTGTTGACAGCAGAACCCTAACCCTAATCTGGCTGGTTGATAGGGGATCAAATACTTATTTCACTCATTATAATGCACATCAATCTCTGACTTTTGTCTTCTGGGTTTCTGGGGTTTTTCCTGTTGTTATTCTGTCTCTCACAGCTACAATAAACCTACCATTAAAATTATGGACTGGTCATTTCTTCGTCAGAGGGCAAACGGACAAATTTAGCAGGGGATCAAATACTTTTCCCCCTCACTGTACCCTTATGTAGAAGGAGGTATAGAAAAAGAGACTCTCCAAAAAGCCCTTGATCCAGCAAAACCTATATAAATAATTGGAGCAGTCCAAATCTATTTCAACAACGTAATACCTACATCACTATTCCTGTCTATAATCACAATGAATTCCTTAAGAATCAAATTTCCACCATTGAGCAGTTTTAAATAAGTAAACTACTCCACTTCTTTAATTAAACCTAATTTTAATTAGCATGCCGTATTGCACCCCTGAGCTGCTAAAACACCAAGGCCCCAGTTCAGCTAAAATGGGTTGTGACTAAGTTTCACTGAAAGCCCTGAGATCTGAAGTTAGCCACTATTTAATGTTCCTCTGGTTTCATCAGGATTCACAGGCAAACATTGTGCATGTTTACTCCAATTGGGTTAGGATTGCCAACTCCTGATTAGGGAATTCCTGGAGATTTGGTGGTGGAGCCTGGTGAAGGCAGAGTTTGGGGAGGGGAGGGAACTCGGCAGAGATATGATGCCATAGAGTCCACCCTCCAAAGCAGCCATTGGTTCCAAGGGAACTGATCTCTATACTCTGTGGATCAGTGGTAATTCTGGGAAATCTCCAGGTTCCACCTGGAGTTTGGCAACCCTGGATTGTGTTCAGTGTTGTTTATTGGATTGTGTCTAAAGAGCTGCACATCTTTACCTGGAAGAAAGTCATATGGATTTTAATGGGTCCTGCTTCCAAAGGAAGTTCAGGATTGCAGATCAAATTAATGGGTTGTGTCCTGTTATTCCACTCAACTAAGCGTGAAGCTGTCCTCTGGCAAGAGAACCTTTACTCTAGAAGAAGGCACACTCTGGTGGCATACATCCCGGGTGGGAGGGGAGCAGCTGCCAGAGTATTTTTTTTTAAATGTATGCAGCAGCATTTTTAAAGCCTTCCTTGGCTGGGAAGGGCAAGGGATTAGCAGAAAAGAAATCTCACATGCAAAGCAGTGCATGTAATGCAGCAGAAGTGAGAAACAGGATCATACCCCAGAGGATATGCTACATTTTATTGCAATTTTCCACTTTACAATTATATTTATTTCCTTCAAACCATGTAAAAGGCTTGGCATTAGGGTTGCCAGGTCCCTCTTCACCACCAGCGGGAGGTTTTTGGGGTGGAGCCTAAGGAGGGTGGGGTTTGGGGAGGGACTTCAGTGCCATAGAGTCTAATTGCCAAGGATGGCAACCCTACTGAGCATGTTTTATTTGTTCACAATTAGCAATGGATGTTTACTTTTTAATTTGAGTTCCAGGATATATCCAATAGCATCCTAGGTCATTCATGCATGGGTACTTTCACTCACATTTGCACCTGGTCTGTCTTGGTTGTTCCTTGGAGTTATGCATGAGTTTTCCCTCCATTAGAAATGACCATGTCATTGCCAGCCTTCACAAATCCTGGGACTTCCCATCCCTCTATTAACCTGATTCTTCCATCTCCCCTGAGCTCAGTCTTGGTGATATCCCCATGAAGAAGGCAAAGAGCGGGACACCCAAGCTTGGGGGAGGGATGTTTCACTCACAGAAAGAACTACTGTCAATTACAAAGCAGCGTGTCAAAAGGCGGGGATTCAAATGCTTCCTGCTTCCTGGGAGTTCTTTCTGAGCAAAAGAAACAAGGCTTGGGTTGTTCCCCCCCCCCCCCAATTCCCTTTATGGAGCTCTGTTTTGTTTTAATGTTTTTAAATGCTTTTTGACCCAGCACTTGGGTTTCTGAGGTGGGGGGAGGGACTTTTCTCTCAAAGAACGCACTACAGCCAATTACAAAGTGGCATTTCAAGGGGCGGGGACTCAAAAGTTTCTTGTTTTGAGCTTGGAAACTGCTGTGCATAGCTTTACAAGAAGAAAGTGTGGGTCCAGCGAGCAACGAACCTCAGGTAAAACTCCCATGCATAAGCAACCTTACTATCTTTTCTTCATCTCCAGGTGGCAGCTGGAGAACTCCAAGAATTACAACTGATCTCCAGGCTTCAGCGATCAGTTCACCTGGAGAAAAGGGCTGCTTTGAAAGGTGGACTTTATTGCATTTTAACCTGGTGAGATCCCTCCCCTCCTCAAACCCCACCCTCCCCAGGCTTCACCCCCAAAATTTCCAGGTATTTCCTAACCTTAGGGTTGCCAGCTCTGAGTTGGGAGATTTTGGGGATGGAGCCTGAGGAGGGTGGGGTTTGGAGAGGGGAGGGACTTCAAAGCCATAGAGTCCAATTACCAAAGTGGCCATTTTCTCCAGGTGAAGTAATCTCTATCGGCTGGAGATCAGTTGTAATATCAGGAGATCTCCAGCCACCACCTGGAGGTTGGCAACCCTATCTAACCTACAGCTGGCCACTCTATGACTCTTGACCAAAGGAACATATATTCATGAGAGCCAGCATGGTGTAATGGGTAGGAGTGGTAGACTGTAATCTGGTGAACCGGGTTGGTTTCCCCACTCCTCCACATGAAGCCAGCTGGGTGACCTTGGGCTAGTCACAACTTTCTCCAAACTCTCTCAGCCCCACCTACCTCACAAGGTGTCTGTTGTGGGGAGGGGAAAGGAAGGTGATTGTAAGCTGGTTTTAGATGCCTTTCGGTAGAGAAAATCGGGTATAAAAACCAACTCTTCTTCTTCTTTTTTTTTTTTAATATAAATTTTATTGGGTTTTATGATAGAAATTTTCCATTGCATTAAACAACATCTATAACAATATCAAATTTCATTTCTAACCTAAAGTTGTTATAATTCCATATCATATAATAAAAAAGAGAAAAGAAAAAAGAAAAAAAAGAAATGGAAAATTTTTTGACTTCCCCTTCACCTCTATCTGCCTCTTAATAAAAAGTTCATCCCGTCATAGGTAATCTAATCTTAATAAAATATCAATACCATATATAAAAAACCATAATATGTTAGTAAATATAATTATGCTTATTCAATATAAAAAAGATCAAAAATAATCCTCTGGATCAGATTAGAAAATATTCTTCCATTCTTCCCAATTTTAACTCATATTCACAATAATGCATCCACGCCCCCCATTCCCCCAAAAACCGAACGTCATTTTCTTCATTTAGAATAGCTGTGAGTTTTGCCATTTCTGCCACTTCAAACATTTTAACAATCCAGTCTTTTTTCTCGGGAGTTTCTAGCCCTTTCCATTTCGCTGCATAAAGCAGTCTCGCAGCTGTTGTGGCATAAATCAAAAAAGTTCTTTGTGTTGCTAAGTCGTCTGGAATCATACTCAATAACATCATTTCTGGTGTTTTGGGTATATTCTTTTGTAGTATTAATCTCAATTCATTATAAATCATGTCCCAGAAGTCTTTGGCTTTGTCACAGGTCCACCACATGTGATAAAAGGAACCAATTTCTTTGTTACATTTCCAACAAGTAGGGGACATCGTTTTATAAATCTTTGCAATTTTCTTAGGCGTTAGATACCATCTATACATCATTTTATAAATGTTTTCTCGCACTGACTGTGCTTTTATTCCTTTTAAATCTTTAGACCATAATCTTTCCCATTTATTTAAAACAATATCATGTCCCACATTTTGAGCCCAATCGATCATAGTTGGTTTAATCGTGTCCTGCTCACAGTATATTGTTAAAAGGAGATTATACATTTTAGAAATCAGCTTTGTATTATTGTCTAGTAGAATCCTTTGAAAAGGAGATTTTTCTTTAGAGAAACCTTTTTTAGCATCTTGTACAAAAACTGATTTGATTTGGTAATATTGAAGCCATTGTAAATCATCCTTAAGAAGTTGAAAGTCTTTTAGTGAGCATTTCTTTCCTTCCCAATTAATTAGATCTTGATAAGTAATAAATTTGTCTGGTCTAAGTGGGCGCAAAGTTAGCATTTCTTGGGGCGATATCCACATCGGTGTTTCTGGTTCCAAAATGTGTTTATATCTCATCCAGATACGAAGTAGAGAGGACCTGATTATATGATTACGAAATGTTGCTTGTAATTTGATTTTATCATACCACAAATAACCATGCCATCCACTTAAGTTGTTATAACCTTCCAAGTCTAACAAACGTACATTTGACAAATTCATCCAGTCTTTTAGCCATACTAAAGCTACCGCTTCAGCATAGAGTTGAAAATTAGGCAGTGCTAAACCTCCTCTAGTTTTTAGATCCACCAAGTATTTATAAGCAGTCCTTGGTTTTTTTCCTTGCCAGATGAAGTTTGAAATGTCTTTCCTCCAAGTTTCAAAATATTTAGTTTGTGATATTATTGGTAAATTTTGGAATAAGAAGAGCATCCTCGGTAAGACATTCATTTGGATCGTTGAGATACGTCCCATTAATGACAAATTTTTGTTTGACCATATAATCATATCAGTTTTAATCTTACCCCATAACTTGAGGTAATTGTTGGTTAACAGATCTTTATTCTTTGCAGTAATCCAAATTCCCAGGTATTTAACTTTGTTAGCTTTCTCCCAGCCAGTATATGATATAAATTCCTGTTGTTGTATTTCCGATAAATTTTTAAATATTATCTTTGTTTTTTCTTGATTCACTTTAAAGCCTGATACTTTTCCAAAATCATCCAAAGTCTCCTGAAGTATATTCATTGACTGTGTTGGGTTTTCCAAAATTAGCAGTAGGTCATCCGCGAATGCTCTCAACTTAAATTCATGTTTTTTAATTCTTAGCCCGCGGATGTCCTCCATACTTCTTAGTTTCACACATAGCGGTTCCAACACCAACAAAAATAAAAGTGGAGACAAGGGACATCCCTGTCTAGTCCCTTTCGTGATTTGGCAGTTATCTGACATTGATTCATTAACCAAAATTTTAGCTTGTTGGGAGGTATAAATAGCCGATATACCTTTCTGAAAACGATCTCCAAAGTTCAATTTATCCAAAATCCGTTTCAAGAAGTTCCAAGAGACCATATCAAAGGCTTTTTCTGCATCCAAAAATACAAAAGCCGCAGTTTGTTGAATATTCTGGTCATAATATTCCAGTGAATCTAGTAAAATTCTTACATTGTCTTTTATTTGCCTTCCTGGTATAAAACCTGCTTGGTCCTCATGTATAAGATCCTTAATGAATTGCTTTATCCTACATGCCAAAACCGAAGCAAAAATTTTGTAATCCACATTTAAGAGCGATATAGGTCTGTAATTAGATGTTTTTTCTGGATCTCTTCCTTCTTTGGGTATCAGTGATATAAATGCGTGTGACCAAGTCTCCGGGGATGTTCCCTCGTCCAAAATTGCATTGTAAAGTGAACCAAAAAATCCAACTAAATTGTCACTAAATGTTCTATAAAATAGTGCAGTAATTCCATCTGGTCCAGGTGTTTTATCCGTTTTTTGTCTCAGTATTGCTTCTTGTATTTCTTCCCTTGTTACTGGAGCTTCAATACATTCTCTCTGGGTCAATGACAAAGCTTTCATCTGTATTGAGTTTAGAAATTTATCTATTTTCTGTTTTGGAGTATTTTCTTTCTGATATAACTTAGAGTAAAATGAAACAAATTCTTTCTGAATTTCTGAAGTTGAATAAACTGGTCCTTTAGCAGTTTGGATTTTTGTTATGATCTTCTTTTGAAATGAGTCCTTCAGTTGTGTTGCTAAAAATTTTCCTGGTTTATTTGCATATTCAAAATACTTTTGTTTAGCAAGTTTCAGATTTTTATTCATTTCCTCCATTATTACCAAATTTAATTGGTGTTTAGATGCAGAAATCTGTATTTGAATTTCTCTTCTCTCCTCTTCCTGTATTGCCGTTACCAATTTCTGCTCCAAATTTTGTAAATTCCAAAGTATGTTGTTTGTAAATTGCAATTGAGTCTTCTTCCAGGCCGAGTGTTTCTGTATCATAAAACCTCTCAGAACAGCTTTGAATGCGTCCCAAACTGTATTTAAAGAAGTTTCCCCATTAAGGTTAATTTCAAAAAAGTCTTTCATTAAAACCTGTAATTCCTTTTGTATCTTGTTGTCTTTTAAAAGTTTATCGTTCATTCGCCATCTAAATGCTTGTTTATTGTTCCAATCAAAGGTAACAGGATTGTGATCAGAAAAAGTTCTAGGTAAAATATGAATTTTACGTAGTTGCGTGAAAATTGATTTACTGGCCCATATCATATCGATTCTGGAGTGTGAATCATGTCTTGCTGAATAAAAGGTGTATTCTTTAGCTGTTGTATTCATTGTTCTCCAAATGTCTTGTAATTCTAATTCTGAAGCCATGGCAAAGAAAGTTTTAGGCAAGCATCCATCATTGATATCTTTTGCTTTTGATTTTTTGTCCAGAGATGGGAGAATAATTCCATTGAAGTCGCCCATCAATAAAATTTGGTCTTTTGCGTACTGGGCTATCAGGTCGTGTAATTTTTCATAGAAGGATTTTTTCCCTTCATTGGGTGCATAGATTCCAACCACTATTGTCCTTTGTCCCAATATTTTAGTTCTGATAATTACAATTCTTCCTTCATTGTCTTTATATACTAGTTCTGGACAGAGACTGGGATGGGCATAGATTACCACTCCCTTTGTTTTAGTTTTAGCAGAAGCAATAAATGCTTGTCCAAGCACCTGTTTCTCCAAGTATTTTTTATGCTTTGAAGCTATATGGGTTTCTTGTAGGCAAATTAGGGAGTATTTATATTTCTGTAGATATTTGAAGATTCTGGCCCTTTTAGTTTTCTCATTCAGTCCATTTACATTCCAAGAAATTGCTTTTGCCATAATGTAGTGTTTTTTAGCAAAATAAAAAGTCTATAGTTTGGTACCACCTTCTGCACCCTGTACCTCTTCTTCTTCCTCTTCTTCTTCCTCCTTCTCTCCAGGTAATTCTTTAAGGTCTATTTTATATTTTCTCAGAAATTTCCCCACATCTGCTTGGGATAGAATTGTCGTTTTCACTTCCTTATAGGTGAAAGCCAAACCTTGTGGCATAATCCAACGGTATTTGATACCATTAGCTTTCAGTATAGACACAAAGTCTTTGTAGTTGTTCCTCTGTGAAAGTAGATGCCTTGGAATATCCTTCAGTAGTATAAGAGAGGAATCTCCTGCTGACACTGGATTTTCATAATGAATCTTCATAATCTTATCTTTAACTCTGGTGTCATAGAACACTATCATCAAATCTCTTGGCTTAGATCTTCTCATTCTAGCAGGTAGTGGTATCCTGTATATTCTATTAATGGCTTGTTTTAATTCTTGTTCATCTATCTGAAATAAGTAGGCCAAATTTGGTATTGCAGATTCTTTATTGTCTCCCATCATATCTGGAAAATTGCGTATACGAAGATTGATCTCTCTCACTCTCATCTCCATCATTGCCATTTGATTTTTTGCCGCCATCTGATCCGCTTGTATTGTTTCAATCTGTTTTTCTTGGCTTGTTAATTTTTTCTTTGTGTCCTTGTGCTCATCCATCACTTTCTTAATTGATACATCCATCGCTTGCATATCTGTCTTCATAACAGTCATTTGAGTTTTTACTTCTTTCAAGTCTCCAGTGACCACATCCAACTTCTGATTAATAGCTTGGGATGCTTGACCAAGATTTGTCATCATAGAAGTCAACTGTGCCATCTGTGTAGACATCTGTTCAAACTGTTTATTTGTTGCCTCAGTTTGTTTAGTTAGCATATCCTGTAACTTTTTTTCCATGGTCGAGGTTTGTAAAGAGTCCCTTAGTTTAGTATAGGCAGGGCTGTGTAGTGAGCCAGAGCGGGGTCGAGACATTTACATTCAAAAAAAGCTGGTAAAATACATGTCCACCGACAGGGCCTTTAAGGTGCTGGTTAAAAGATGATAGTTCAATGATCAGCCTAATAATTTTTTCGGGTTGAAAAGAGTCGAAATTGGCTTTAAAATTGCATTTTAAAGTTTTAAAATACCAGTGAGTTTTTTCGGTCGCTCTAGATCGGGTTAATCAGGAAGTAAACAGGAAGTTGCTAGTGCTGCAGACCTTCTATCGCCTCTTCTCGATGGTTATTCCTTCAGGAATGATTTGAAAGTAACTCGAGTGCGACGGATATTCAGTCCCGCGGCTACTTCCTGTTGTTTTAGTTCCAATGATAGAGAGGGTGTTATAGAGAGTCTTCCGTTCCAGGCACTCCCTTACTGCAAACGTGGCAGGAATTCGCCGGAAAATCAGGAAGAGAGATCACCCTCCCCTTCCTTCGGACCTTCTCATTGGTGATAATTCTTGTCAATCTAAAAGGTATCCTTCCGACTCTTTGTTATGGTTTAGGCTGATCGATCCGATAAGGCTCCTGTCGCTAATCCCGATGACTAACTCAGATCAAACTTTTTCAGTTCGGATTATGGAGGGGTGGGGGTCCCAGAAATATTCTTATCAGCCCCCCGTCTGTTCAAGTTTCTAGTAAGTAGACGAAGATTTCTTTTGTACTCACTTGGGTGTCAAGAGGTGAGGTTCTTTTCTTTATGTAGTCCTTATGTTGGTATTAAGGCGGTGGAGGGTAGAGCTTGCTGCCAGAGTTGCGTTTTGGCGATGTCCTTCCCTAGTGCCCTCGCAGGACCGGCGTCTAGGACTCCGAGGGGCTTAAAAAAGCCCCCTCAGAGTACCTAGGAGGTCAAACCGCGTTTGCGGGCTGCAGGGAGTTCCTGCTTTCCAACCCACTTGCAAGGGTCGGATTGGGGTATCTATGTACCCCAAAAATAACGCAAACTTGGATTTCTCCCAGGACAGCCTGGGGAAATGGAGTGCTCTCTCCAACGGCACCACCGGAAGTCAACTCTTCTTCTTCTAATATAAAAATAATAAATATCTATACCCTGTGCTCTTCAACTGGAGAATATGTGAAAAGGTACAGAACAATTTGGCAGGTTATTATTTTGTTGTTCTTGATATTATCATTATCATCATTATTGTTGTTGTTACTATTGCTATTATTATTATTATTATTGCATCCTGGGCCTATAGGATAGGGCAGAACAGCAATGTTAAATGTATCAATTTTCCCCTCTAAAAATGCCAAGGAATTCCCTGCCTCTGTCAGCCCCCCTCCCTCTAGAGTCCAGCTGGAGAGTCATTGTTTGCAGTCCTGCTGTGGTTCTGTCCAGCTTTTAGCTTTGCTACATTGGAACTGCTGTACGTACTGACTGAGAAATGTTAAGGGAAGCAAAAACAATTCTGAGAAGATTAGGAACGTATCAGAGGTGTATTTTTTATGTTTCTGGAGGAGTGGGGTGGGAAAATGTGGTAGTGGTAGCAAGAGGTGGGAGAATGGGTGGGAATCAGTCCACAAACTCCACTCCTCATTGCACATGTGCACAAAAGCACAGCCACCACTGGGGACTGTGCTGGGGGCCCCCTGCAGCCTGGATCCCCCCTAGGGTTGCCAACTGCCAGGTAGCAGCAGGAGATCTCCTGCTAATTCAACTGATCTCCAGCCGATAGAGATCAGATCGCCTGGAGAAAAATGGCCACTTTGGCAATTGGACTCTATGCCATTGACGTCTCTCCTCTCCCCAAACCCCGCCCTCCTCAGGCTTCACCCCAAAAACCTCCCGCCAGTGGCAAACCTACCCCCCCCACTTTCCTCTCATTTTCCTTTCCCTTGCTGAGGTAGTACAGTGGCAGAAGAAGGGGGGAGAACCCCTTTAAAGGGAGGGGGAAGGGAATTGAATCTAGCAGCAAGCAGCTCCCCACCCAGGGCTGCCAGCTCCTGCTTAGGAAATTCCTGGAGTTTTGGGGAGTGCGGGGGTTTGGGAAGAGACATCAGCAGACCATAATGCCATAGAGTCTACCCTTCCAAAACAGCCATTTTCTCCACGTAGGGTTGCCAACCTCCCAGTGGGGCCTGGAGATCTCCCAGAATTACAACTGATCTCCAGGTGAGACATCAGTCAGTTCTCCTGGATAAAATGGCTGCTGCTTTGTAGGGTGGACGATGGCTAGGGTTGCCAACTTCCAGGTGGACAGCTAATACAACTGATCACCAGGCAACAGAAATCAGTTCCCCTGAAGAAAATGGCCGCCTTGGAAGGTGGACTCTATGGCATTATATTCCATTGAAGTCCCTCCCCTCCCCAAACTCTGCCTTCCTCAGGCTCCACCCCGCAAATCTCCAGGTATTTCCAGATCAGGAGCTGGCAACCCTATCTATGCCATTATACCCTGCTGAAGTCCCTCCCCTCCCCAGACCCTGCTTTCCCCAGGCGCCACCCCCAAAATCTCCAGGCAATCTGGAGGTGGCTACCATATCTCCAGTGGAACTGATCTCTGTAATCTGAAGATCATTTGTAATGCAGGGAGATCCTGGCAGTTGGCTCTACCACATTTTGAAAGAGGAATTCAGCTCTGTCCCCTTCCCAGCATGCTAACAGAAGGTGTGTCCACTCAAACCCTCCCAGACTCTGCAGATTCCCCTCTTATCCAGAGAATGACCACCCCCTCACCAAGTTTAAAGGGGGAAGCATTGCAAACCTCTTCTCTACACAGGAGGCGACAATTATATTGTTTACTCCGATTTTGACTAAAATAGTTTTGAAGAGGGATAGATACAGCGGGAAGCACTGGTTTGATGGGAACTGTAGATTGCAAAAAAGAACTCTTAAGAAATATTACACTAGACTTAAGAAACATCCTACCCCCCCTTTAATTATCAAAGATTTCTGCAGATTAGGCAACATTACAACTGTCTACTTAAAACTAAAAATAAAGAATCTTGCAAGAAAGAAAGGTCTAAGATAATATTTCTTGCAAAATAATAATAATAATAAAAAATTCACAAATTTTTGACCCAAACATAAGATCTTTAATTCTCAAGTGGATCCTGTACCTCCGATTCCCTCGCCTAAGTGGGAACAACCTTACAAAAAAGGTTTTGCCGTACCTAGGGATAAATCAGAAACCTCACTTAATTTAAGAATTTCAATATTTCCAAGCTGGCCAGATGTTACAAAATATAACGGGGTCAGTCTAATAAAATCTTTAAAACCAGGGTGTGAGTGTATCCCACCTGAATTGCTTAAACCTGATGGGTTTCCTTTTTGGCACCTTTATTTACTGAGATAAATCAGTCTGGGGAAGCCCTTTAGTAAAAGGTGAAAGATTTTTAGGATCTGAAGAGACACCTGAGTATTTGAAGGAAGCAAAAATCGTCTTAGAGAAAGCTCAGTGAATCCTGCTTTTGTTGAGATTTTGGATGTGTTTGAGTCAACAGTGTTTCATTTTCATAGCCTTGAAGGCAGAAAGCTAGCACAGAAATGCAAAGATAAGAAACAGATTAAAATACAAAAGCATCCTCCCCCCCCCCCACCGCCCAATAAAACCCTGGTTGGATTGTAAAAACAAGGAGTTGGCAAAGAGTCGGACAGTTTCATGGGGTTGTGACGCTACCAAAACAACAGTCCTGTGTTTACTTCCCTTCAGCCAAGTCATGAACAACTATTGAAAACCAGCCCAGGTGCTGCATGTTCCTAATTCCTTGAAAAACAAAATTACAGAATGTTCTGAAACACCAAGTACGCAGGGAAGGTGCTTTTCGTTCCCATGCTGAGGAAAGCTTCCATTAAGGCTGATGGAAATTTGCTGGGTGGATCCAAGAACAAAAAGCCTTCTTTTCAACAATCGCCTCTTTTCAAATCCCAATTGAGTTGCTGGTTATGAGCACCACCCTTGAATCCTTAAAAGAAAAACCTTCTTTTTGATTGAGTTCTACCATGTAAAACGAGAGCCTGTAAACATGCAGGGCAGGCTTCTAATTTCAGTTTGTTTTGAGCTTTACCCATGACACATCTGCTGCCCACTCAAAGCTAGGCACAGGGTAGGGTTGCCAGCTCCAGGTTGGGAAATTCCTGGATATCTGAGGGTGGAACGTGGGGAGGACAAGGTTGCGAAAAGGAGGGGGTAGAATGCCAGTGAGGCCACCCTCCAAAGCAGCCATTTCCTCCAGGGGAACTGATCTCTGTCATCTGGAGATCACTTGTAATTCCCAGAGATCTCCAGGCCTCACCAAGAGGCTGGCAACCCCCAACTCAGGGTGATTTTTAAAGGGTTCCCAGAATGGTGAGCAAGCAAAGAAATTTTACAGACAACTTTTTGTGAGCAAGACATTAATGGAGAGATGGATGGGCAGACGGATGGACACACAGACACACAGATGCCCTGACCTGGATGGCTCAGCCAGAACTCGGAAGCTAGGCTGGATCAGCCCTGGTTAATATTTGGATGGGAGGGTTGCTATGTGAAGGCAGGCAATGGCAGTCCGCCTCTGAACACCTCTCGCCTTGAACACCCCACGAGGGGGTCGCCAAGAGTCCACAGCAAATTGACGGCACTCTCCACCACCAAGAGATCTGTCTCATCATCACTCAAAAGAGCAAGAAATTTAATGGTAAGGGCAAATAGGCAAAAGAGGAATTTATATAGGCTGCCATCCTCCAGGTGGTGGCTGGAGATCTCCAGGACAACAAAGATCAGTTCCCCTGGAGAAAATGGCTGCTTTGGAGGGTGAAACTCTATGGGATTATGCCCCTCAGACGTCCCTTCCCTTCCCTCCCCTCCCCAAACCCTTCCCTCCCCAGGCTCCACCCCCGAATCTGCAGGACTGATCTCATCAGATCTCACAAGCTAAGCAGGGTCAGTTCTGGCTGGTACTTGGGTGGGAGACCACCAAGTAAGTCTAGGGTTGCTACGCAGCAGCAGGCCACGGCAAACCACATCTGCTCGCTTGTTCCTTTGAAAACCCCACGAGGGTCACCATGAGTTGGTTGCTGATTGACGGCATTTCCATCACCACCAAGTAGACATTAAAGGCAAGTTAATATGATCATAGACATTTTTACAATCACATGATAACTGGGTTGTCTAAAATGGCTCTCGCATAGCAGCTGTTAAAGGAGACAGCTTGTCTTTTGGTTACTGCTATTTCAATGGATCATATGAACTGATTCCATGACCAGAGACCGATGAATTTCCTCTAATTGTATTATAAATTGTTTTAGCTTTCCTCTAACCTACTCAGATGTCAAAGCAAACTTAATTATAGAAGGCAAAACATTTTGTTTTAAGCAAACAATGGTGATATCTTAGGTATGTGTACACACAGAGAGAACACACAGAAAGAGCACATGAAATCTCACCAGTTTTTACCCTTTGGCATCCCTCAACATTCTTCTATCCAAGACATGATTGTATGTCTAGCAAATAGAGCTGCCAACTATAGGTTGGGAAATGGCTGGAGATGTGGGGGCAGATCCTGGGAAGGGCAGACTGAAAAGGGGAGGCACCTCGGCAGATCATAACACTCTAGTGTCCACCCTCCAAAGCATCCATTCCCTCCAGGGGAACTGACCCCTGTTGTATGGAGATCAGTTGTAATTCTGGGAGATCTCCAAGCCTCACCTGGAGGTTGGCAAGCCTACTGGCAACCGAAAACCGAGATCCAAAGTGGATTACAAAACAGGAAAAGCAGATCTATTGACTAGGTTTCTGGAATCTGGAGGCTGGGATGGGATGGTTGAAACAGAGCTGGCTGAATCCATTGAAGGCAGAGGTCTTGTGGCTGGGCCAGGAAGACCTGGGATTGGGATGCAGGCTGCCAAATCTTAACAGTGTGCCTTTAACACCAGCGCTGACCAGCAGGAGTTTAGGCGTGACGTAGCCATCTGCACCAGGCTAGGCAGTGGGTACCCTACCTGTCTCGCCCTGACCTAGCCACAATGATCCATGCAATGGTCACCTCCAAATTAGACTACCATAACTCGCTTTATGCAGGGCTACCCTTGAGGCTGATCTGGAAACTTCAGCTGGTCTAGAATGCAGCAGCATGAATCCTTAATGGGGCCCCACAGAGAGCACATATGCCACTGGTGCTCCGCCAGCTGTACTGGCTCCAGGTGGAGTACCAGGTCAAGTTCAAGGTTTCGGTGTTGGGACCATCATACCTGTGGGAGCGTCTCTCCTGGTATGCCCCTCAAAGGACGTTAAGTTCAGCCGGGGGGCAACTTGCTTGTGGTCCCTGGCCCAAAGAGCACCCGGCTGTTCTCAACCAGAGCCGGAGCCTTTTCTGCCGTGGCCCCGGCCAGGTGGAACCCTCTCTCTAGTGAGACCCGGGCCCTGCGAGATCTCATGCAGTTCCGCAGGGCCTGTAAGACTGACATGTTCCGCCAGGCCTATGGTGGAGGGCAGTGATCGTTTTTCCTTCTAGCTGGCCTCCCACCCTCCCTTCCTGTTTTTGGTTGTATTATTATTTACATATTGCTTATTTTTAATGCCTATTGTTATTGAGACTTTGTTCCCTTCCCTTCTCCTTTATTCCTTCCCTTCTGTTTGGGGAACCCCCTGCCATTATGGTAGTTTTAAGGGCGCTGATAGAGTTTTATGGCACTGGAGAATTTTAATTGTGATTTATGTTTTAATCATTCAATATGTTGTAAGCTGCCTCCAAGCCCAACTTGTAGATGAGGAGGGGCAGGATAGAAAGAAAGTAAATAAGTAAGCAAATAAATAAACAAACAAGTAAGCAAATAAATAAATAAATAAATAAATTTCATCAGAAATCCAAGGCCTCCAAAAACGGTGTAAAAGACCTAGGGTTGAGGAATGCACTAAAACAGAGGTGATGAGCCCATTGCCTTGGGGTTTGTGAGAGGTTGCTGATAAAGGAGAACAAAACAAATGGACAGGGAAGGACAACCAAACAATGATGCCTTGTTTATCATGTACTTACGCTTATTTTTGTTCCATCATTGTCCAGATCTCTCTCTGGTAAGAGCTCCACCTGTTGGGGAACAGATAACCATTTTTACATATAAAAAGCAAGAAATGTCCAGCAGCAGGGCCTGGCCCCACCTCCTCCCTCCCTTTTCTGCTGCTAGGGCTGCCAACTTCCAGGTGGTGTCTGGAGATCTCCTGGGATTACAATTGATCTCCAGGCTGCAGAGATCAGTTCCCCTGGAGAAAACGGCTGCTTTGGAAGGTGGACTCTATGGCAGTATACCCTGCTGAGGTTTCTCCCCTTCCCAAACCCTCCCCTTCCCAGGCTTCACACCAAAATCTCCAGGAATTTCCCAACCTGGAGCTAGCAGCCATATCTGCTTGCAACTGCCTAATGGCCTCTGGTCATCTGCCCACCCTGATATTTTCCTCTTCTTCAAGTCCATGATGATGGTCTCTCTTGGCCATGGCTATCACTTCCTGTAAGCAGTCAGACCCCTCCTCCTGCTAAAGAGTGCCAGGGAGGCACAGGGGCCAAAGATTGGCATAAAAACAATACCCTGCTCCCCACAAAATGGATGCCCCTCAGAGAGCTTCAGGATCCATCTTGTGTGCAAGCCAGGGCAGGAAGGCGGTTGGCAGCTGAACTTTCCCCCTGGCCCGAAGGTGTGCCTGGCTGCACAATGGGGGCCAGCTAATCCCCACTGTATCACTGTGTAAAGGTGATGTAATCAGAGCTCCAAGCAGATCATCACCCACCCTGTCTGCACCTATTCCACCAATCAATCAGCATTCAAAAGAATAGCCCAGGCATTCTCTTGGGTCCTGATGACTCATCAAACCTCTCCTATCTTTCTGTTTGGAACCCAATAAAGCAATCAATTCTTTGTCTCTGGCTTTCCTGCCAGCTTACCTCCTACTGCCTCAGGACCCATTTCAGGGTATAAATACAGGTCCTTTGGCCATTCATAGTGTGTGTGTGTGTGTGTTCTGGATCTGTACGCGCACCCCCACTTGCCTGTGGGGCTCTTTCCTTTGTTCCTGGAAACTGGTTATTTCCCTCTTCAGCACTGCTTTCTCTGGACGTCCCTTCGAGACTAGTAACAATTACCAATCCCCGAACCCCTATCCAACTTCCTCCCTTTTCTCTTAGTCAGCACTTGTATGCTTTGTGTGTGTATGCTCATTGCTTGAAATATATTTATTGTTTATATTACTTAATTCTTTAATAAAGAAAACCCTTTTAACTGTACAACTGCCTGTTCATTTGAGAGCTTTCACCTAGGACTATCCTGGTATGCATAGGTTGTCGATCCCAGTTACCCCTTCTCGCGCTCTATCTCCCCAGCTAATTCCCCCCAACTTAAATGGAGACTGCCTGCTTAGGGTATCATTCTTAGGTCACGGCTGTAGCTTAGTTCAAAGGTGTATCTGGGATGGAATCAGAGGAGGACGGTCCTGGTTAAAGGTGTGGAGGACTTTGATAGCATACGGGCCTGCCTAAATCTCCAGGACTGGACCTGGCAACCCGGTATGCAAGCGCACTGACTGCTTTCCAGCCGTGCGCCTGCCTCAAACGCTACTGTGCAGTCACGGCGCGGCTCTTTTGAAACTGACACAGCCGCTCTTGCCAGCCCGGGCAACCAGCTACTAGGAACCAGATGCAAAGGGCTGTCTCTTGTGAACCTGAGAGGAGCCATGTTCCTGTAAATCTCTGTTTTAGAAGCAGCCATTTCGCAGAGAGCTGACAGCCACGTATTCAATGCGAGCTGCTCCCCCTCCCAACTTCCTCCGTTGCTCAATGGGTCGTTAGCAGTAATCCTGATATCCAGATGAGTCATCTCTCCTGTCCAGCTGCAGAGACCCCAGGACATTTGCACAGATCGCACCTATTGTTCCTGAATGTAAATCCCATCAGCAGAGAGATTTCTGACCATCTCGGGTTGCGAAAGCCATTGGCATCAGAATAGATTTCCGAATTCTCACTACCCTGACCCGGTAGACAGTGCTTAATCCTTTTTTCACCTTTTGTCACCTGGGAACCTGGGAGGGGTAAAATCCCTCTTCCCGCCCCCAGAAAACAGTATAACTGGGATGCCCCTGGCCCATTCAGGCCACCTTAGGTCTTTCCTGGCACCTTTGCCGTTACTCTGTTGGTTTGGTTTCGCGAGCCTTACCACGCTCCCTCCCGCCTTGCTGGTCAAGTCTACGGGAACCCCCCCCCCATCTCGGTCTTCCTTTTCAATCTGTTATTAGTCTACGTGAGTTGGACAACACCTCATCTAGATAAGGTAAATATTGGGTCAACGCTCTCCTGCCACGTTGGCAAACGTCCCTGTGCTACTGTCTGATATTTCTTAGCCTCTTGTATGTCTGTACTGCACCATTTGAATGCGTGAATACATAAACACTGTTTAATTTGGAACTCCTAGTCTCTGTCTTTATTCAAACGTCTCATTAAACGGATTCTGGTATAGTTGAGTGCGAGATCGCTATAAAAATACATAGTTACCGATTGCTCAGCTAATTTCCCCATATAAAGGAGCAATTCGGCTAACAGATTACTGGTGGAGAATGCGGGCACTCCTGCACGTCTGAATACATGCGAGTCGGCACGTGTGTATTTAGCGTGTTGACGTAGGAAAAAGTTTTAGAGACGCTTTGAATTTTGACCAGTTTTTCACAAAAAATCAATTGTCACGTAAAACGACAGTGTGTGTGTGCCTGAGTGTGTGGCTCTAGTGAGCGCTATCTTGTGGGTTGGCTTCTCCCCCCTTCATTCTTTCAGCCCTAAGTCTAGCCGCCAGCTGAGCTATCTTCTCAGCAACGCAAGGAGACTGAAAGGCTTTGCCCTGGGAACCACCTCTCTTCGGAGACTCCCCATTTGAACGGCTGTCTGGGTGTTGCAGAGTAGGTTGCACGTAGGCATCTGCACCTACACGTAGGCCAATATAATATCCCCCCCCCTCCTTGAGAAATCGCTCGAGAGGAAACGATCTCTCCTCTCCTCTCTCACGTCACCCTTACCAGGCTTTGCCTGCTGAATATTATTTCACTCACCCCGGACGCGGAGTGAGGTTATTGGGCGAGTAGAAGCGCCCCCGCATAGGGTTAAAATCACCCAGAAAGACCTAGGACGGAGGAGTGGCCACTCCCGCTAGGCTGGGATACGCAGTTTTCCCTTAGGAGTTCTGCCAGGAGTATCCCCAAGTGGAACGCGCACCAGTCCCTTAGGAGCGTGCCAGGAGCGTTGCCACTAATACAGGGTCCCCAAGTGGAACGTGCACCCATCCCTTAGGAGTTTGCCAAGAACGTTACCACGACAGAAGGGTTCCCGAGTGGAGCGTGCACCCGTCCCTTAGGAGCGTGCCAGGAGCGCTACCGCGACTGAAGGACATTCCTCTGATAAAGGTTGTCCCCATGTGCTGAGACGAGCCCGTCTCCCTTAGGAGCGAGCCTGAACCGTCTCCCGCAAGCACCAATCAAATGTGCTGAGAGGAGCCCGTTTCCCTTGGGAAGCGAGCTGGAACCTTCTCCCGTAAGCACAGAAACGCGCTCTCCTTCCTTAGAGGGACAGCCAGGAGCGTTTCCCAGTTTTGAAACCAGCAGTTTCCCTTAGGATATCTGCCAGAAAGTTAGTGCAAGGTCTACCATGACCACATTGGAAAAAGAAAAAAAGCAGGTTCTCCTTAGAGGATCTGCAAGGTAACATCTCCCCTATTAAGGCAGGCTCACCCTCCTTAAAAGGGAATATTAGAGCCAAGTCCCAGCAATGCCTGCTCTCTCTCTAAGTTAAAGTGTAGCTCAGTTTGAATCCTTGAACCCTCCTTCCGTGCTGAGCTGCTAACCCACAGCCAGCGATTTAGAAAATCCAAGGAGCCCTGATTGACTCAAACCCACTTCCTTTGCGGTGAAAATAAAAAGGGCAACTTGTTGCCAAATCCCCGCCATCCTGAAAAACCCACAGGGGGCATTTTAATCCAAAGAGATCAATTCAGGCTCAACCCCCCCTCCTTTTCTCCACTGAGAAGCATTGTTTTTGCCTTACACGGATCAGCCAGAGTGATCCTGCCCTTCCCTGAGCTATAGTTTACCATGGCAGAGAAATCGAACAGTGACCCCAGCCACAACAAATTAAAGAAATGGCTGCCAAAATTGGGTGGGTCCCGTGGTGGTCTTTCGGGGTGCAGTATCGGCAACAGCAACCCAGTTAGATCCCGGGCAACTGGTGCTTTTAGTAAGCGCTGTGAAACCTCTCAACCTAAGTACCAGGAAATGTGTGAGAAATCAGGAACCAGCACACAAGAAAATGAAAAACTAAAATCAGTAGAAAATGAACTAGAAAAAGAGAGGAATGAGTTATCTCATGCTCTCCTCGAAACACAAAAAGAATTAAATCAGGTAAAAGGAGTGCTGATTGCTGCTCTAAGCAGGATCACCTCGCTGCAACAGGAACTAGACCATTCAGGAGCCAAAATTCAGTCTCTCCAGCAGAAGCTTCTGACCCAAGACAAAATTATTAAAAACCTTACTGTCTGCCCCCCCCCAAAATGACCGGACAGCAGAGGATCACCATTCCCTCAATTGACAAAGGGAACCAGCAGCCTCTTCCCCAACTGAGAAGAGCTCGCTGCAAAGTTACTGACTGACCTACAGCCCCAGGAACACCAGAATGCGAGGCTGAGCTCAAGTAGCTTTGAAAGTACAATCAGACACCATTAAATTCCATGCTAAATGAAAATGCTGTTCCAAGCAGCCCGCTGGAACTAACTTGGGATATTCCAAGCTTCTTGAGTATCCCTCCTTTTCTCCCCCTTGTGTGAGTGAATGCATGTGTGAATGTTTCCCCCCCCCCTATATTTTGAGTAAGGATTAAGAAGTTCAGACCATGTTCAAAGAAAATGCTGCCTCCCCATCCTAAGGGAGAGCACCCAAGGGAATGGTAAAGTAAAAATCATTTTTGCTTCCTCTGTAGGGAATAGAAGGGCACCAGCACCAGCCCAAGTTTAACCCTTTCTCCGCAGGTTAATAAAGGAAAGCAAGCCTCCTCAGGGAGGACGCTTTATCTCCTGGTCTTTCTAATGTAATGTTGAATATGTGTAAAAAGTAGCCATGATGTGCAGTTGTAATGAAACCTCCCTGGGTCAGAGAAGTCTATCTGGCACAGGAAAAGGATAATTATATAACATGTTTTTCTCCTACAGGAAATAGAGTTGTGTGTGTGGTAAATATGATAAATCGATATTTAGGGTACATGCTTTTGTGAAGATCTGGCCAATCTCACAGAAACATCTGCCTTGGTTCCCCAAAAGTACAATGCGGTTTGCGCAAAATTGGCATGGGGCACCAAATGGAAATATGCAAGGGAGCACGCTCCCCAAGTGCCTGTATGTTTGCAAGTGAAACTAGCATGTGTGTCTGTATGAATGCTTTCCCAAGGTACCTGGGAAAGTAAGAGGAAATTATTTCCATGTGCTCGTAGAATAAATATAAAGTTAATTTTACTGCGCAGTAAAAGTCTCCTCTTTAGTAAATGGTAGTATATTTGTAAATTTAGATTCTGCCTTTTGTAAATATGTGAAAAATGAATAATGAAGGGGAGAACCCCGTGTGCTCTGCCCCTCCCCCACAGCTCCCAGCCACTCTTCATTCGGTTTTATAGCTATTATTGCTGTGTTGGAGAAAATTGAAGGTGAAAGTATGTTGACATGGTGTGAGGGAAAAAAAATGTTTAGCATATAATAAATAAAAGGATGGCTAATGCTTTGGGACTGCAGCCCATAAGCAGCGGCCAAAAAGGATTGTATTGTTATAAGAAGGTCAGTGAAGAGTTTTGAAGTGTACATGAATAAGATGGTCTCGAGAGTGGTGACTAAAAATCCTGCAATCCTAAATGATGCAGCAGCTGAATGAGTTCATCCAACATGGTAATAATCTGTAATCCAAGCAATAGGATTCCCCCCCCCCATTTTTATTTTTTTTGTTCCTCCAAAATGTTAGGGTTGTTTCCAGGAAAACAGCAACCTGGGCTCTCTAGCCCCCTGAAGCAACCCCCAAGCTCTCATTCTAGTTGCACATTTTGTTCTTGCCTATCATGGCAGATCCCATTAATGCAGCTCAATGTACATAGTGCACTCTGCACATGCACAGAGATACAGTCCCTTTTGGTAACCCTTTAGTTCTCACCCTTGCTCCTTCCTCAGGAGGAAGCTCTCATGCTTGCTTGCAACTTAAGCTCTGTAAGAACCTTGTGATTTGCTCAGTTTTAGCAAACTCACACCAGGACCTCACTAAACGTAAAACCCAGGTGCTCTATTTTTAAAAGATGGATTTTTGCTTTAATTTGGTAAACAGTTTTGAATTTGATTTTTTATGTGGATAACCCCTGAGTATCAAGACTCACCAAAATCTCATTAGGAACAGGGAAAGCCCCATTGCTCTCCCTCCCCTCGCTCGTTAGACAAACTGGAACCCACCCCGGCTTCCAAAGTGCACTCTGCATATGCCCAGTGGTGCCACACAGCCTTCTGGTGCGGGGTACACCTCACGGAAACAATCCTTTCCTCCTCATGCATTCAGAGGAAAGGAGGGGGGGAGAAGATATCCAATCTACTTTTATCTTTGAACCACTGTTATTTTTGAATTTGGAACTCTTTAAAGGAAAGAAATATAATCAATTTTTTTAATGTTGAAGTCGAGTTGAAGTTTTTACTCGATTTGAAGTTGATTTGAAGTTTTGAATTTGGACCTTTTTTTTTGAAGAGAGAAATATCAGATTTTGAGCTGGGTTCATTTTCTTTTGAATTTATTTTTGAAAATCTTGAAAAAGTCCTGATTTTTGTTTGTTTCAACCTAGCTCCTTCATTCCCTGGCATGCTAACAAGGCTATCTGGGTTATGAAGGGGGGTGGAGAAGCAAACCGCCACTGGAAGGGTCTCTTCCTTCCCCTCTTGTGATCTTGTAATACAATTACCTGGCATTCATTAACAGTCTTGTTTCCTGATCCATGCCAACCAACCAGGAGAACCGGGAAGAAGAGTAACCCCCCACCAATTCTGTTCTGTTTACAGTGTTCAACTTTCTCTCCTTTAAGAAACTTCAATGCTTTATGCATACTACAATGTGTACTGTCTTTGATTATTAATGGCAGCCTGCATAAGGCTGCTCCCTGATCTAACTTGCTCAAACGCCACTTGTCTCTATCATATGAATACCTGCCTGTTTTGTAAGAACTTAATAAACAACCAGGTACTCCCTCCCCTTGGGAAACAAGGGGAAGAGGAACAAAAAGTCTTAATGCTCTATTTTAGCCTTGCAACTCTGCTCTCAGCAGCCACTGCTAGTCATATACATGCCTGCTAGCCCCTTTTTGGCTAAAATTCTCCCTGCAAGGACCCTTCTACCAGAAGAGCTGACTGCATTCAGCTCTCTCCGCCTCAGTGTTTTTGTTTGATTGTTTGCCTTGCCTTAAGGTGCAATGCGAGTGCAAAGCACCCCCCCCCAAGCCATCAATGTGTCTAAGTAATATTGTTAAGTATGCAAGCCTCTACTCCCGAGCACCCGCAACTACTGCTGGAACTCCCTGCTGTATGCTCCTCCTTTGTTCCTCTATGCCACCTCCAGGCAGGAGACTCCTGGTCAGCAACAATCCTGCTGCAAGCCAGCCTGCTGGCAAGGTGCCCCAAAGGTCGCCAAAGGAGGGAGGGTAGTCAACAATGGGCTTGCGAGAATGCACAGGGAAGGGAACAACTAAGAAATCTTTCCTTGCTGACAGGGCATAATTAGAAACTGGATTTCTGCTTTAAAAATAAGTGCATCACCCTCCAGTATAGCCAGGGTTGCATTCAAGTCTGTGCAACCCTAGTATCTATGCGCTAAGGTAACTGGTTCAAGTGGGACCCCGCACTGATATTTATATCCAGGGCTCCCCTTTGCCAACCTCCTGGTCAGACCCGAACATCCCCAAAGAAGATATCTGACAACTGATCCAGCCGCTGCTGCTTCAGGGGCTCTCGCCAAAGAGGGAGAGGGGTGATTTTCATATGTGTATTCTTCAATATGTACAATACAGGCTGCAAGGGCCAGCCCCTTGGAGCCATGATGTCCTGTATGTTTAAGTCTATGAACTCCCCCATATGTTTTATACTATTGTGATCTAACCATCAGAACAAAGTAGTTCCTCCAGCCTAAACCACTGAAAGGTGCAGCCAATTAAGCATCAGATCCTGGTAACACAAGCCTGTTTAACTGTGCTGATTATTTTTCTTGGGTGCTGGGTAAAACGGCAGCTCAGCAAGCTGGAGATTGTCAATCGCACCACCCAACTAGCATATAAGCCGCTCTAAAAGAAAGGGAGGAGGGGAGGAGATGGAACCCTCCATTTCTCCACTTCCCCCCCCTCTCTCTCCCTCTCTCTCTCCTCTCTCTCTCTGGCTCGTCTAGCAATTTTATTATTATTATTGTGGCAAGTAAAAGTGTGTAACACAGATAAGCCACTCAAATGGGAAAAGGGATGAATTAGTTGTAGAAATTTTATTGTGCAAAGGCATAAATATGAATGACTATAATGCCTAGTGCTAAGTGCAGAGGCCTCTCCACCTCCAGCGGCATGCCACGATCAATGCAGGCTGCGCGCGCACACCTAGATGAATTTCATATTGTTGTATGCATTATGAATTGTTCTTAAGGTCAGACAGCCCCCCCCAAAAAAGGGCCCCCCCAGCATTCCAAAGCCCCCTCTAGTTGGGAAGGAGGGAATACTCCCCCTTCCATCAATTCAAGATCTATTCTTTAACATTTAGAGTGGGGTTGTTATTGGCCAAACCCCGGGCACAAAAATTGAAAAGGTTTTTCTCTAAAGTTGGCTCCGCTAGTGGCGTGTCATCACACCCACCGTAAAGGCGGGAACCTCCGTGCAACTACCGATTTCAGGCTGTTGAAGGAGACACACCAATTGCTGGAGCAGAAGAAAAACCCTGGGGAAAACCAATAAAACCTTACAACGGTGGGGTGTGCAAGCACTCGGGCCATCCTGGTTTTGGACGGCCCACCCACTAATGCAGGAGGGCTTCCACTGCCACCGCATGGTCTCCTAAAGACACCCACCTTGAGATCACAGGGGGCCCCCTCCCCCAAAAAACAAACATACCCCTGGAAAGCCAGCACCCTTCTCTGTGTCAAAAACCTGCTGCTGTCTCTTTAACGGACAGCACCTGGGCTGAATACCTGTCTGAACACCAGGAGCAGTCAGTTACCCATCAAGCCCCTGGACTCAAAAATTTGCATAAGCCGGACCCTTTGGTGCAGACCGAGTCTGCGCAGTTTTAGCATGAAGTCCCCTCGCCCTCTCCCCTTGGAGCGTACCATGTCAAGTATAGGAAATGTTGTTGTATATGCTGCTTTGTTTAGTTGGAATTCTATCTTTTACCAGTATAGGAGAGGTCTCCCCCCCGAGAAGGCGATTCCGGCTCCCGTAGAATCGCCCTGTTAGGAAGAGACCTCAAGGTCCTGGTTACATAGTTAGCCCGCTCAGTGGGCTGGCTATCCAAAACCAGAATGGCCCAAATGCAATCCAAAAGACCCACACGGGCCTAGTGGGGAAGGACCGCATTTACTGGTGGGTGTGAGGACATGCCACCAGGGAAAATTAGCTTAGAGCTAATGGATTGCACCTCGGTCTAACTTGGTCCCCTAGCCCCGGTTACCTTCTGCAGACTGTGTCCAGCTAAACCTCTCATCTAGTATTTTTCTCATATGTATAAGAATAGGAAACCAGGAAAGGCCTTACAGACACCTGGATATAGAAATGTTATTGCAAAGGTTTTATTAGGAAATGTGTAAATGTATTGTGTACCATAATACCCTGCGCCTTATGCAAATGCCTCTCCTCCCCCAAAATCGCCTCCAACGTGGTATCAGTAAAGCGAAGGTCCGCAGCTCGAAAGGCCACGAGACTAGGAATGATTGACACCTCTCCCTTACGGAGAAATCCGAGAAAGGCCGGCCTTTGCCGATAGGACTGCATCCGGGCCCTTTCCCCCATCTGTTAAGTCTGTTCTTTGACCTTCATAGGCCGGGCTACCCTTTTTGGCTTGCCCCTTTGGAAAAATTGGCTGGGAACAGTCAGGAATTTGATGGCAGTTTCACTATGGTACTCGCAGGAGTGGAACTGTCTGATCTGGCCTTTGCCTTGGAGACCCATGCCAGTTATTGTCGGGCCGGTTTTGGACCACCAGCCCACGGCCAGCACTAGGCCGGCTCAGTAAAGAGTAGAGGCTAGAAAGTCCTCCGGGTCCACGACAGCAGTAGACGCACCCAACATGGCAACCAACTCAAATTTGCAAAATAGCCCGCCCTGAGAAAGTCAAAGACAGACCTAATCCCCCGCACGTGCCCCTACAGGTCTCCAAACGGAGTACCCAATGTGTAGTCGCGCTAGGAGCCCCCACAGGTGCCCCTACCCAGCATGCCAGTATGCCCGCCATTTGCATACGACCGCCTCTCCAACCCTAAGGCTCTAGTTATGCATATATGTTTTACTGCGTGTGGTGTGTATATATTTTGTTTGATCTATCTTTTACCAGAGTATTGAGGCCCTTCCCGAGGAAGCGATTCCAGCCTGACCAAATGGAATCGCTTCGTTAGTCAGAGCCTCGACGGTTCGCCCGGATTAACCCGCACGGCGGGATCATCCGGTCCGAAACCAGAATGGCGCGAGTGTAAGCCAACGAGGTCACCTTTGGTGACCCGCCAGATAGGCGCCACCCCCGAGAGGTACCATAGTGAAGACCGCGCAAGCGCGAGTCTTCATGATTGATGGATGGCTATGGAAGGCGAGGGCATCCACTACAGTAGATCAACCCTAAAAGGATATAGTGGACACAAAACCAGTGCGTAGGAAGGGTCCCGGACAACTAGACCCCTTAATGACAGGCAGAGGTGCCAGAGTAAAATGGTACAGTAATCTTATTGTGCCCCTAGCATGGCCCTACATCTGACCAGAATGCCTTGCAAGGCTGTATGTAAATCACCCCACGCCCCCTTAGCCAGGCCATCCCATACCAACCCCCGAGACAGGCGAGGCCCCGAAGAGTGCTACCGAAGAAGCACGAAGATAGCCGAGCCCAGCCGATTGCCAACGGAAGAGGCAAAGAAGATTTTTTTAGCCCCCCTCTCTTTACCATGGGGAGGAGCGAACTGGAAACCATTGCGTTTATGTGTACCTTCACCCTTCTACTAGGAGGGGAACGAGATTTTCCAGATCCTAAAACGAATGCTTGTAAACCAGCGGTATGTCTTTCTATCTTTGTCTATCTGTAACTTTAAAAAGGGTACAAAGTTTTTCCTTTTTACATCCGGCAGTTTTGCCTAAGGTTTTTTTTCTTTGTATCCTATGTATACTGTTATGACTCAATGTATATGTTTTCAGTTTGTTAGTTTAGCAATGTAAGCTTGAGTTTAGAAAACAATGTTTTATTTTGTACTGTAAGGTGAGCCGGATGCTTTGATACATGCAATGCATCCGCCCTGAAATATGCTTGCAAATTTAACAATGCACACTTCTTGAGAGGTTGTCCAACTTCACTAGGCGGCCCCGTTTTTAATCTAAGATTTTAGTATAGGACAAATGGTTCCCAAACCTCCATTGGCCAATGCAACCCGACCCCGGTGTCTCCAATCAAGACTTCAATCAACACGTGTTAGGTGTGCCGCCATTTCAGACGTTGTCTTCAGGCGGCAAGGAAAGGAATTGATAGCATACGGGCCTGCCTAAATCTCCAGGACTGGACCTGGCAACCCGGTATGCAAGCGCACTGACTGCTTTCCAGCCGTGCGCCTGCCTCAAACGCTACTGTGCAGTCACGGCGCGGCTCTTTTGAAACTGACACAGCCGCTCTTGCCAGCCCGGGCAACCAGCTACTAGGAACCAGATGCAAAGGGCTGTCTCTTGTGAACCTGAGAGGAGCCATGTTCCTGTAAATCTCTGTTTTAGAAGCAGCCATTTCGCAGAGAGCTGACAGCCACGTATTCAATGCGAGCTGCTCCCCCTCCCAACTTCCTCCGTTGCTCAATGGGTCGTTAGCAGTAATCCTGATATCCAGATGAGTCATCTCTCCTGTCCAGCTGCAGAGACCCCAGGACATTTGCACAGATCGCACCTATTGTTCCTGAATGTAAATCCCATCAGCAGAGAGATTTCTGACCATCTCGGGTTGCGAAAGCCATTGGCATCAGAATAGATTTCCGAATTCTCACTACCCTGACCCGGTAGACAGTGCTTAATCCTTTTTTCACCTTTTGTCACCTGGGAACCTGGGAGGGGTAAAATCCCTCTTCCCGCCCCCAGAAAACAGTATAACTGGGATGCCCCTGGCCCATTCAGGCCACCTTAGGTCTTTCCTGGCACCTTTGCCGTTACTCTGTTGGTTTGGTTTCGCGAGCCTTACCACGCTCCCTCCCGCCTTGCTGGTCAAGTCTACGGGAACCCCCCCCCCCATCTCGGTCTTCCTTTTCAATCTGTTATTAGTCTACGTGAGTTGGACAACACCTCATCTAGATAAGGTAAATATTGGGTCAACGCTCTCCTGCCACGTTGGCAAACGTCCCTGTGCTACTGTCTGATATTTCTTAGCCTCTTGTATGTCTGTACTGCACCATTTGAATGCGTGAATACATAAACACTGTTTAATTTGGAACTCCTAGTCTCTGTCTTTATTCAAACGTCTCATTAAACGGATTCTGGTATAGTTGAGTGCGAGATCGCTATAAAAATACATAGTTACCGATTGCTCAGCTAATTTCCCCATATAAAGGAGCAATTCGGCTAACAACTTGATAGGAAGGAGGGCCTAAATGTGTTCTATGGATTGCCAAAAAAAGGCATCAAACCAATTGTCTAAACTTAACAAATCAAAGAGAAAAAACCTTCACATGAAAGGCATCCATTGACAACACGCTATGTGTGAACCCTGATTGCTGCCCAACCAGAGCTCACAGGCCTTATAAGACACCCAGGATCAGCAGCAGGTTGTGCAAAGGCCTGATGTTGGCGCCAACTTGGCTAGACCATGTTAACCCACTCCAGACAGCACCACGTTGTTTTATTTTTAATGCTCCCTCATGTTCACAAAAAAACTAGGGTTGCCAGTTACCCACTAAGGACAGGAGACCTCCAGGTCCCCCCCATCTCCCCTCCCCTTGCTTGTCACTGCTCCAGCCGCCAGTGGGAGAAAAATAAAGTACACAATTCTGGGAAAAACCCAGAAGTGATGACATGCAGCTCTAGGAATTGCCAGCAACTCTAAAACCATAGATTCCTAAAGAAGCATGACATCGCTTCTGAGTTTTCACTGAAAATGGCAATGGTGCTCCTTAGGGTTGCCAACTTCCAGGTGATAGCTGGAGATATCCTGCTATTACAACTGATCTCCAACTGACAGAGATCAGTCCACCTGGGGAAAATGGCTGCATTGGCAATTGGACTCTATGACATTGAAGTCCCTCCCCGAACCACACCCTCCTCAGGCTCCACCTCAGAAACCTCCCACTGGTGGCAAAGAGGGACCTGGAAACCCTAGTGCTCCCCCATGCCCTCCCCCACCCAGGATGCTGCTGGGTTCCAGCCACTGGCAACCGTAAAACAAACAACCAGGCTCTCATAGTCCTTTCTTACATGCCCAGGGTAATGCCAATCACCACTTTGGTGTCAGGAAGGAATTTTCAAGGCCAGATTGGCCAAGGATCCTGGAGGGTTTTTGTTTTCCTCTGGGCATAGAGCAGGGGGTCACTGGGGGACTAGTGGGAAGGTAGTTGTGAATTTCCTGTGTTGTGCAGGGGCTTGGGCTAAATGACCCTTGAAGTCCCTTCCAGCTCAATGTTTCTGTGTTTCTGTAAGCACTTGTTCCATAGGGTTCCCAATAGCCACACCAGGAGACTAGTAGTCCCAAAAGAGTTGGTTTATTGGTAACATAGATCAGCAGAGCTTAGGAATCGAAAGACAGCAATGAGGGGGAACTGGTATGCACTTGATTATATGAGAACACTACAAAAACAGGAGCACTACAGTTACATGAGATAAAATCAAACAGCTTAGACACACCAAGGCTCCCACGGGCACCCGCTAGCTTCAAAGGGAACAGGAATGCAATTGTTAGAGAAACAGTCCTTGAACAGGAGTCTGTGAGAAAACGAAACTATCTCTAGACACAGAGAGCAGGCAGGCCTGACATTCTGCCCCCCTTAGGGCCCCCTCCCATCCCACGAGGGGGACGGCTTGTGGGGGTAGGCGACATGGAAGGCGCACACCAGGTGCGGGGCGGAAACGTCTCGAGAATGAACCCATTCGTCGTAGGCAGGGGGGAAGTGTTTCCAACGAACCAGGTACTGGAGAGAGCCATGACGAAAACGAGAGTCCAGGATCTTAGCAACCTCGAAATGCTCCCCCTTCCCACACCATCACTGGCTGTTCCGGAAGTGGGTCGGGATGCCATTGCCAGGATGCAACATGAGGTTTTAAGAGGCTTACATGGAAAACTGGATGGATGCATCTTTGGAAGGGAGAGTTCCACAGTTACTGGGTTAATGATCCGAGAAATGGGATAGGGACCCACGTATTTGGCACTGAGTTTGTTACACGGGCGGGTGGACCAGAGGTTTTTGGTAGACAGGTAGACCAACTCTCCTACTTTAAAGTCCTGGCTAGGAGACCGGTGCTTGTCGGCTTGAGCCTTGTGTTTACGTTTAGCCCGCTCCAGATTTTTCACTAGCCAGGGCCAGGTGGTATGAATCGCGTCCACCCAAGCTGCCACATCTTTACCACCCTCCTTCCCCGAAACATCGATATGGCCAATAGGATTGAAGTCCTGGCCATATACAGCTTGAAATGGGCTGAAACCTGTGCATTGGTGGACAGCATTGTTATACGCATACTCAACAAAAGGCAACAACCCAACCCAATTATCCTGGTGATAGTTTACATAGCAATGGAGATAACATTCCAAAACCGCATTAACGCGTTCAGTTTGTCCATCCGTTTGGGGGTGGAAAGCACTAGAGAGACCTTGTTCCACCCCGACCAGTTTGAGGAAAGCCTTCCAAAATTTGGCAACATAACTACTTCCGCGGTTGCTCACAATCTTGCGCGGAAACGAATGTAGTCGGAAGACATGTGACACAAAGAGGCGGGCCAACTTTGGGGCGGAGGGAATACCAGCACACGGGACGAGATGCACCTGTTTAGAAAACAAGTCGGTAATAACCCACAAAACCGTTTTTCCCTCACTGAGGGGGAGATCAGTCATAAAATCCATAGCAATTACCTCCCAGGGTCTAGAAGGGACTTCCAACTGTTGCAATAGTCCAGGGGGTTTCCCTTGGGATCGTTTGACAGTGGCGCAGATTGGACAACTGCGGATGAAGGAGTCCACGTCGGTACGTATGCCCACCCACCAGAACTGCCTGCGCAATAAGTGGAGAGTTTTCAAAAAGCCAAAGTGCCCGCAGTTTTGGCTCCGTGGGCTAATTGCAGGACTTCCTTCCAAGGCACTTTGGGCACATATATTTTGAGTCTTTGTACCAACAACCACCCCGTTCCAGCAGGGACGGGGGCAGTGCCTGAGCAGTGCATTCAGCCAGGCATTGGGTACGAAGGGAGTCCAGGAAGGAGTCGGGCAGGGTCACCCCCACCGCTGAGGGGGGTGCAGCAGGGCTCGCTGGCAGTGGTGGTGGGGTGGAGGGGAGGACTGGTTGATCTGGGGAACTAGGCGCAGGAGGCGCAGGTGGGACTGGTGAGGGAGTTGATTCCCCCCTTTCAGAGGCTCTGTTGTCCGCTGCGTGGGACTGGGACTGGAGCAGAGTTTGGGACCGGGTTTGTACAGCTAACACCGGTAGAGCATTCATTTGCGCTGGGGTGAACAAGGAGACCGTAGGACAGTCGAGTTTCACCAGATACTGGGGAAACCTGGAAAGAGCATATGCCAGCACGTTCTGTTTTCCAGGCACATGCTTGAGCACAAAACGGAATTGAGCAAAGAAGTCAGCCCAACGCTGCTGTTTTGCGGACAGTTTGTGGACCCCCGTAAGGGCCTCCAGATTTTTGTGATCGGTCCAGACCTCAAAGGGGACCCTGGAACCCTCCAGAAATTGCCTCCACGTAGTGAGAGCATGGTGGACGGCTGCAGCTTCCTTCTCCCAAATTGGCCAGTTCAGTTGGGAGTGTGCTTTTGCAGGGCAAGACCTCGGCGATGATTTCTGTGGCTAAAATCACAAAGCTTCTAACCCCTGACTTCGATGCTGGTGCGGCGGCCTTGGCAGTTAAGATTAAGGGGGGCAGAGTCTCAACCAAACCGTCATAAGTAATCTTCAACTTGGGTTGCCTCCATGGCATTGGGGGAGCAGGTGGGTGTCCAGGAATTGGTGCCCCTGGTACTCCCGGTGCACCCGGTAGTAACGGAAGGGTAGGGATTCCTGGCACTACGGGACCTCCGCCAGGGGCAATAGGCCCTCCGCCAGGGGCAACGGGTCCTCCGTCAGGAGCAAAGGGTCCTCCACCGGGAGGTACCACTGGCGCAGCTGGCTGCTGCGGCGGCTGTTGTGGTGGTTGCTGTGGTGGTTGCTGTGGCATCGCTGGAGCAGGGGCAACGGGCGCGGTTTGGGCCCTTTGCAATTGGTTGTTGTCACAGAGTACTAGGGCCAGTTGGTCCTGTAAGCATGCCACCTGTTCCATGAGGTCCAGATTCTGATTCTGCAACAAAAACACATCGTTGCCGGTACCGCCAGTGCGGCGGGATTGGCTGGCCCGTAGGTTAGAAGCCCAGAGGGACTCCCCACCGTATAGGTCCTCCTCGTCAGATTCATCCGGTACAGCGGGCAAAGGTCCCCCGAACCTACGGGCACGTTGGACACTGCGAGACGGAACGAAAGTCGGGGAGAACGAGGGAAATTCATAGCCCCCGGGGTGTTGGGGACGTGTGCCGGATCGCGGCCGTTCGGCAGCCAAGCGTTCCCTCTCCTCCTGTTCCGCCCGAGCCTTGGCCGCGGCATCCGCCACTGCCCGCGCCTGATCTTCAGCCCTCTTGCGTTCCGCCAAGGCCTGGTCGGCCGCAAGCTTAGTGGCAAGGGCTGCAGTAACCAGTGGGAGAGCCTCCAGTTCCAAAGTGAAGAGGAGTTCAGAGGGGTCGGTAAGATCCAACATCGGTTGAATCTGTACCACCAAGGCCGCCGCACCAGCATCGAAGTCAGGGGTTAGAAGCTTTGTGATTTCAGCCACAGAAATCGTTGCCGAGGTCTTGCCCTGCAAAAGAGCAGCCACCCGTGTTGCCACCGCTTTTGCCTCCGATTGGCAAAGCTGGGGGTCCGGCGTGGCTGGAGTCGCCATGCCTGGTGATGTAGCAGGACGGATTGGGACCCCTGCCTGATCCAACTGCGTGTCACTGGAGGTTAGTCCCACTAAGAGGCTAGTTAACAACTGTAAATCCTCCGCCGCCCATCAAGCGTCCTCCACCAACCAGTCCAGGGTGTGGAGGTCTTGGCGAGCACTGGCATCTGCTACCTCGGACATCCAGGGAACCGTCACGGCCAGAGAACGCCACTGAGCTCGAACCAGTCCAGTCAGGCAGTTAACTTCCGCGTCAGTACAACGTATCTCAGCTAAAACGTCTCGTGCTAAGTCGGGGTCGTTGTCCGCTGTCCCCAAGGGAAGGAACCAAGGATGGGAGCCTTCCAGGGCTCCGGGCAGGAACCCACCACCCGGGGAGCGAATCTGCTCCCACCCGGGTCCCGGGCGAACCACACGGGGCTCCAGCCACGGGTAGGTAACTCGGAGAGCACCGTCCTAGCTCCAATCCGAGCGCCAGGCGAACCCTCCGGGGCTCTAGCCTGACAGGTGAAAGAAAGGTGATTGCTGTCTTAATGTAAGCACTTGTTCCATAGGGTTCCCAATAGCCACACCAGGAGACTAGTAGTCCCAAAAGAGTTGGTTTATTGGTAACATAGATCAGCAGAGCTTAGGAATCGAACGACAGCAATGAGGGGAAACTGGTATGCACTTGATTATATGAGAACACTACAAAAACAGGAGCACTACAGTTACATGAGATAAAATCAAACAGCTTAGACACACCAAGGCTCCCACGGGCACCCGCTAGCTTCAAAGGGAACAGGAATGCAATTGCTAGAGAAACAGTCCTTGAACGGGAGTCTGTGAGAAAACGAAACTATCTCTAGACACAGAGAGCAGGCAGGCCTGACAGTTTCTAATTAAATCCACAAATGAATTATGTGGCAACCTAAACCAGCAGAGAGAAAGTACAATGTCCAGATCATGCAAAGTGATGGTATCGCTTTACTCTGCTCTGGTTAGACCTCACCTAGAGTACTGTGTTCAGTTTTGGGCACCACAATTCAAGAAGGCTGTAGACAAGCTGGAACGGGTCCAGAGGAGGGCAACAAAGATGGTGAGGGGTCTGGAGACCAAGTCCTATAAGGAAAGGTTGAAGGAGCTGGGTATGTTTAGCCTGAAGAGGAGAAGACTGAGAGGGGATATGATAACCATCTTCAAGTACTTGAAGGGCTGTCATATTTAGGATGATGCTGAGTTGTTTTATGTTGCCCCAGAAGGTCAGACCTGAACCAATGGGTTGAAATTAAATCAAAAATGTTTCCATCTAGACATTAGAAAGAATTTTCTAGCAGTTAGAGCGGTTCCTCAGTGGAACAGGCTTCCTTGGGTTTGCTAGTCCTGATGTTTTATAGCTTCAGGTAGATAAGCACAAACACATTCAAACATATCTATAAAAAATACCTTTCTCTGTTGTCTGGTGTAGAACTTGGGAGACCATTGTAATACTCCCCTTCCCACCCCCCTGTATCGTGTGTGGATCCTGCCCCTCGAAGGCCCAGTCATGCAAAGCCAGCAATGATGGACATAGGGTTGCCAGCTCTGTGTTCGGAAATACCTGGAGATTTGGGGACGGAGCCTAAAGAGGGTGGAGTTTGGGGAGGGGAGGGACTTCAATGCCATACAGTCCAATTGCCATAGTGGCCATTTTCTCCAGGTGAACTGTTCTCTATCGGCTGGAAATCGGTTGTAATAGCAGAAGATCTCCAGCCACTACCTGGAGGTTGGCACCCTAGGTGGACGAGAAGGGGCAATTTTCTCTGATTAAGGGAAGAGAGCTTCTGCCAAAGTAGACATTTTGTCTGGAGCCCTAAACAGATGAGGAAAGTCTCCTGCCCCGAAGCCTTCCTTGAGAGCATGCCCTCCACCCCACACGGCACCCTCTGCAGTGCGCATTGGGCCTCACACACTGCGCTTCCAAAGGCCTTATGGAGCCTCTCTATGTGGGTTTTATTCATTGCATTCCTTCTAGGGGCTGGGGGGGCATGTGTGGACTCCCTTTCCCCTCTGCCCTCTCAACAACCCTAGCCCTGTTTACCTATTACAGCGAACACAGGTACATCTTGCCTGTACAGGCGCACATCTGTTTGTGAGAAACAAGCAATGTGCACTCACTTCACAATCAAAACCAGGAATCATTCAGCTGTACACATGTTGACTGTAACATAAGAATCACTGTAACTTGTGAACAGGGCTCCTGTGAGGTACCTTAGGCTAAGTGATGTCCTAATGCAGTGAGATCCTAATGATTTTTTAAACCAACATTGCTTTGGGATCAGCTGCCCCACAGCACAACGTTCTTCACTGAGTGACTGAAGGTAAGCTGTGGCATGCAAGAAAACATTTTAAAACAATACGTTTATTTAAAAAGGAATCCTTTTCAGCAGAGCTTCTACCTAAAACATTCATTCTCTGACGTTTGATGGTTGGCTCTGCCTCCCATGACAGCCGTTTTGTGGTTGAGCCCTGTATCAGAACTGCAAAGTTGGCTGCAGGCTCAAAAGGTTTGGGGACCCCTGTCCTAGTGGTTAATCCAGCTCCGAAAAGGAGGGACAGTTTTGGAAACTGGGTCAAAAGCTGTCGAATGAGCTCCTGTGCCATCTGCCCTCCTTACCACAAAAGGTGACCACGTTCGCTCGCTTAAGGGTCTTGCAGAAAGGATTCAATGCGTTCATAGAGCATCGACCTCCCAATGGGTATTCATAAGATTGCCAGCTCCAGATTGGGAAATACCTAGAGATTTTGGAGGTGGGGCCTGAGGAAGGTGGGGTTTGGGGTATAATTGAAGGACATCAATGGGGTATAATGCCACCTTCCAAAGCGGCATTTTTTCCCCAGGTGAACTGATCTCTGTTGCCTGGAGATCCGTTGTAATCCCAGGTGATCTCCAGCCACTGCCTGGAGGATGGCAACCATAGCTATTCAATGCTCAAACTAAGTACATCTCTGAGCATCAGATGTTAGCAACACACAGTGGGAGAGTGATGTTGGCGTCCTTCACAGGCTTCCATGCACCATTTCTGGAGGGGCTGTGGCTCAGTGGTAGAACATCTGCTTTGCATGCAGAAGGTCCCATGTTCAATCTCCAGCATCTCCAGATAAAGAGTTCAGGTAGTAGGTGATGTGGGGGCCACCACCCTGAGACCCTGGAGTGCTGCTGCCAGTCTGAGCAGACAATACTGATGTTGATGGATTAATGATCTGATTCAGTACAAAGCAGCTTCATGTGTTCGTGTGAAAAAGGATGCTGGACTAAGTGGATCCTTGCCCTGATCCAAGAGAGATATTTTGAGGGTTATGTTCTGGTCTTGACTGGGAGACAAAAGAGCTGATTTTAATTTGTCTCCAAACCTGGTTCTCAAACTTCTTTTATGACTTTTGATAGGAAAAGTCATTTGAATGTGTCGAATATGTGATATTCCTCATTGCCACAACCAGAGATTTCTTCAGGAGGAAGCAGCATTGAACAGTATACAGGAGCTGCCATGAAAGAGACATCAGTGTCTGACACCACATGACAGGGATCTGTCTACGGTCATGGTCAGTCATTTTTTAAAACAAAATTTCATTTGACCAGTCCAGGAAAAGTCCCCTGAATTGGCAGCAGAAATTTAAAAAGAATTCAGATTTCAAAGGCAGAGACTTCAAAATGAAGAGATTCTCCAGCTTCTACCATAACGATTTCCACTCCGACAAGCATTTCTGATAATATGGTGTTGATGGAAAGTGCCGTTGAGTCGCCGCCAACGTATGTTGTCCCAGCAGAGTTTACACAGCAAGAGATGTTCAGAGGTTGTTTGCCATTGCCTGCTTGGACTTCCTTGGTAATGTTCCATCCTACTACTGTTCCTAGTACTGTTCCATCCTAGTAATGTTCCATAGCAGCCCTGGACTTCCTTGGTAATGTTCCATCCTAGTACTAAACACAGCTAACCCTGCTTAGCTTCTAAGAGATGATGAGATCAGGCAGGGTAGACAAACAGAGGTGGCTTGTCATTGCCTGCCTCTGAGTAGTGACCCTGGACATCCTTGGTGGTCTCCCATCAAAGCACTAAGCAGGGTTGAAGCTGCTTAACTGCCGAGATCTGCTGAGATTTGACAAGCCTGGCCAGGTCAGGGGTCTGGTAATATACAGCAGCAAAATCCAGGGATATATTCAGCACTGGATGGTTTTAAAATCAAAATCAAAATTGCAAAATGTGTCAAATTTTAGAGGATTTTAAAAATAACAAAATAATTTCAGCTCTAGCAGTGGGGGGGAGAGGGAGAGAGAACTTCTCCACGAGTCCAGTCTTTCTTGACTTTTTGCCAGCGCCCCCCTCCCCCATGGCAGGATCTCCTAACTGAGTACAGAAATTTGTGAGATAGGAACAACCACATAATAGAAAACAAAATTCTATTTCAGTACTTTAGACAGGTAACAGGACCGGAAGGGCCAAGAAGGATTCCCACCCCCAGCCCCTTTCCTAGCAGGAGTTTCCTCCTTGACTTACTCGTTACAGTAGAAAAGAAAGTAGACACAGAGGTGTGTGTACATGAAAAAAAAGGACGGATATGGGCGGGGGCAATGTAGTCATGTTCAGAGGATACTGTAAGGCAGTTTTGAGACGGTTAAAGTCTCTCACATATGAGCGCTCATCAATTTGACTGTCTGAATCGCTCATTGGGAAAGAAGGAACAGTCTCAGGTTCCTTTAAACACTGTGTGATGCAGAGATCATTTTTTATATAAAAAAGAAACAGTGGACAGTTTAAAATTGGGATCGTACTCAGAGTTACGGCAGGCTATGAGTGGAGAGGGGCTATACACTGGATTTCAGTGGGGTGGACCCTACCCCCATCCTACCACTCCACTGAGCCATCCTCTGACTTAAGTAGTTGTTCCTCTGAAGGGAGAGCCACTTCAGATGGAGGAAACCCCCTCCACCCCACCTCCTCTTTCTTAGATCCATTTCAGATTGGACCTCAAACCAGCTGGGGCCCACCCAAATTCAGAATTGGTGCATGTTGGACCCACTGTGGCATTTCTGTGTTTAACTCAACTCCCCCCCCCCGACCCTTCTCCTTGCCCGGGGAGGGACTATGGGGAGGGGCCACTCCGTACAAGGAAACAGCAGGGACTGGGGGCCAACCTAAACATGACAGTTTTTGAAGAGTTTTGCTGCTCCCAGCAAAATTGGAGAAATAACTCCCCTAGCACAGTTTTCACACAGGAAAATGGCTTTTTTTGGGGTGGGGGACATCAGGTGCTGTTCCAAGCCTGCTTCATCTCTCTCTCTCTTTTAGAAGACAGTTACCACATCTGCTGTGTAGCTGCAGGGAATGCAAGCTGGGAATCTGTACCCAACTCTTTAAGAACATGGATGTCTAGCCTAGCCCTTAGTACATTGACACTCGACTGTGGTGGTAACATAATCGTCACAAGCCAGAATGGGGGGAAGGGGGGAGGGATTCCACTTTGGACTAAATCTGAAATCCAAACCCATTTTCTAGATATTCTGAGGATTAATTAGGTTACTGCAGATCCACCGGTTACTAATTTTATCATTAAAAGCAAATGACGTGTGGGAGTTTTTAGCTGTACATTTTGCAAAACTTCCTGTATACTTAGGAGTACCTGGCATTTTTTCCCATTCTGGGGAAGAAAAGTTATCTGTAGATATGATGATGATGATGGTGATGATGATTCTACCCATCCACCCAATCAAGAGTCCCTAAGGCGGCGCACATAAGAACATTGTTTCTTTAAGACTATTTCTTTAACTACTTGGACATTTGGCAGATACGAACAAGGTTCCAAAGCCCGGAATGCACCAACCCAGGGGGAAAGGCGCCACAAGTGCAGAGCAGTGAATTTTCAGAGGGCTGATTGCTTGCAAGGGCTGGATAAAAACTGGGAATTCTTTCTTGGGGAAGGCTTGCTTGCTCATTGCACCACCTATAGGCAGAAAGGAGCTCTTCCTGCTACAGCTAGCCAAGTGAACTGCATGGCTTGGGGGGGAAGCTGATTGGTGGAAATGCGGTGTTATTTAATGCCTATTAATGCAGGCAGCCTTCCAAAACTGGGGCATCACACAAAACAAGAGAGCAGCAGGTTCACTGGCCTTTTGCTACCAGAAAACTGAATCCTGCAGCAGTCTGAAATCCCTCACAGGAACTCTTAGCATAGAAACCTGTGTGTGTCAGAGATTATCTCTAAAATTCTAATCAATGGACAGTTCAGTTGCGCTTTGGAAAGAAAAAAGAACAATGGCACTAGAAATCAATGACCCGTACTTTTAGATACTGTATCTTTTAATTCTACTTTGTAATTGATATGAATATTTTAATGGCTTTGCTGTATTAATCAATCTGATTCTGATACCTAGAAATCAATTATATTATTTTTTTTTACTAGTAGGAAGAGCTAAGAAGGAATTGATACAACTGAGACAAGGGAACCTGTCTGGTTTTTGTTGCTGTTGGGTTTGGGTAGCAAAGACTACTTTTGTCCCCTATGTTTGTAAACCTGCAGGAATGCAGAAGGAAATGAGATTCCCCGAACGAAAAGAATTACACCAAGCAGTTTTCTTAAGGGGCAGACAAAATGGGGTCTCGTTTTCTGAAGCATCTGCACATTTTAAAGTGACAACTGCCACTGGATCCATTGTGGGGAAGATATCCGCTTGTCCCTTGCCATTGGGAAGAAATGGTTCTTTAACAAGGCAGGCATGACCCAAACGTGTGCAATTCTCAGGCTGTGGAATTGCACCAAACTAAACAACAGAGGGGCTCATGGTTCCAGCCCCCAGCGGCATCTCTTTCTCGGTGGCTTTTTTTTTTGCTGCAGTCCTCATTAGGAGAAACTCAGGACTTTGCCTGGCCCTTGATCCTCACTTCCTGAAGGCTTTGGGGTGGTTTGCTTTTGTAGGATTTGGGGGGCAGCAAAATGGTACCTGAGTGCCTGTCACCTCAGCTCCAGGTTCTTGGTCCTCGGCTGCCCGTAGAAACCACCACTGGATTTCCAGATACACAGAGGCAGAGCCACTCTGGAATGCACAAGACATCTCCACGTTCTGCCCCTCAGTCGCAGTGACATTTCGAGGGAATTCAGTAAATTTGGCTGCAAGAGAAAAACATATCTTAGTGGGATTCCTGCTCCCCAGTTTTCCCCGCCGTTCTTTTTCACCCCCATGTATTTTTGCTCTGCATCCTGTTCTTTCTTTCTTCCCCTCCAGACATTTTTACCACCCAATCTTTCTAAACACTTGTACATATTGTCTAGGAAGTCACTCAGGTCTGGCTAATGGAAAAGCTGCCCCCTCCATCTCCGTTGGGTTTACAAAGTTACAGCTAATTAAGCTTAAATATTCACTAGAAGGAAATGTTGCAGCATGCTTGCTTAGGGATTCAGGGGAAAGCCATTTGGAAACTCAGACTAGGAGATTTATAGCTTTTCATAGGTGAGGTTATAGCTTGTGAATTATTAAAATGTGATACAGCTAAGCTGAATAGGCTTTTTGGGAGATCACTTGTCTACGGAGTGTGTTCCAGCCGTGTGCTGTGATGCCTGCTTCACACAGAGTCCTGCCAGTTGCTTATTTTTATTTATTTATGTATTTATTTTTGCTTGCAGCTTCAAACAAAGATAAGTTGCTGTTTTGGTGTAGGAGATTCACCAGATAAAAACTGCTCACCTCCTTAGCTAAATCCTAACGCTTCAGTACGGTGACCCCTTCTGAACATGCAATACAGCATCTGGCAGCATGTTTCAGAATCGTGGGATCTCTCTTAATAGAAATCATAATTGCCACCGCCTGCCTTGCGCACCTTCCACTCATGCAGGGAACTTAATAGGATGAGAACCACCCAGTCTCACTGCAGGAAGTCCTCAGTGAAAAGAGAAATTTTAATAAATAATATCACCATCATCATCAACAACAACTTGTCAGAGTGATTGGAAAAGACAGGGAAATGCGCAGCCGCTTTTTCCACTTCCTTCAGCTGTGTGTCGTTACAGGTTGATGCAGGGAATACCGAAACAGCTGAAGATAAAATATTTTATTCAAGGTATGAGACCAAAGCCTGGGGTTTGGAGCTGAATGATGACCTGAGAACAAACCAGATCGGCCTTGACTTTTTAAGCACCGTAATCATAATCGTAAGAAACCAGCATGAGAAAATAGGTTTTTGATGAAGGGTAGCTGACAAAAGGGAGGTTCGACTCTTGAAAGCGCATACCCCCCCCCTCCCCCAACAAAAAAAGTCTTGGTCCTGGAGGTGCTGCTGGACTCAAATCCAGGTTTCTGCAGACTCCCTCCGTGTTTCTGTTTTGCCAAGCCTCCCCCCCCCACCCCCGGTTTCAGCGGGCGAGAACCGCCCCCCCTACAACAGACCACCTACAGGTGATGTTGCTGCCTCCTCGGCTCCGTTCAGGCCCCACCGGCCTCAGCGGCGGCCAGCCGGACCCCTTTCCGCGGCGGCCGGCCCGGCAGGAGCTGTCCGCGGTGCTGAAACCCCCCAGCCGCCCCGCGGCTCCCGCAGAGCCCGCGCTGGCAGCGCGGGCTCTGCGGGAGCCGCGGGGCGGCTGGGGGGTTTCAGCACCGCGGACAGAGGCGCCTTGCGCGGGCGGGGGGGGGCTGTCTCGGGGAATGAGAGGGTCGCCAGACGGAAAATAAGGGGGGAAATATGGGGAACGAGGCTGAAACGGGGGGGGGGACGTGGTACGCGGGAAGACCTCGGCCTTGAAGCGAGGCGAGCGGACCCGCGCCCCTGTTCGTGCTGCTCCCCGAAGCCTGAAGGGGAGGGTTGGACGTGGCGGGCGATGTGCGGCGCAAACCCCGCCGCACCCGGGCCGCGGAGAAAACGGTGGGCGAGCAGGGAGGGTCGCCTCTGGCTGCTGGGCCCGGCTGCCTTGGGGGTCAGGAGCCCAGCGCGGTCGACCCGCTTCCCGGTCACTTCCAGCCAACTTCCCCTTTCCTTGCGGGGCGGCGGCGGCGGGGGGGCACCTTTCCACAGAGCCCCCTATGAGGTGCTTTCCAAAACCGCGCTCCCAGACCGGGCAGAAAGGGGGGGGGTCTTACCTTGAGAAGAAAGTCCTTGCTGAATATACAACACCGACAAGAAAAGGGATCCGACAGAAGCCCCGAAGACCCCCATCATTCCAGAGCGGGAGGGAGGGGGGAGTCACATCGGGGGGGGGGCGCCGCGGAGAAGAGGGGGGCCGCCGCCACGCGCGTCCCCGCGAAGCCAGGAGGGCGGCGATCTCTAGCGGGCGAGCGGGCACCGGAGCATCGTCCTGGATGGGGCACGATCCGCTTCGGGGGGGGTGTCGGGAGGGGGGGCTCAGCCCTCTGCGGGTCGGAGAGCGGCGTCTTCCCCGGCGCCGGACCCCGCGGCTGCCTGCCGGTTCCGTCGGCTCCCGCGGCTCAGGGCTGCGCGACGAGCGCCCTCCCTCCACACCCAGCCGGCGTGCAAAAGTGGGGGGGGGGAGGAGGGAGGGAGGGAGGGGGGAGCTGGGCTGGGCTGGGCCGGGCCGGCCACGAGGCCGCTTCCCCCCCTCTCCCGGCGCAGGGCTGCGCCGCCGCCCTCCTCCTCCTCCTCCTCCTCCTCCTCCTCGGCGCAGGCAAACCCGCTGTCCAGGGTGCTGAAAGAGGCGCGGGAGCCGGCGGGGGGGGGATCTCCCGCCTCCCACCCCAGACCGAGAGGTCAAGGCGGCGGTTTCATGGACGAGGGGGGGGGCTTTCCTTCTCTCCCCCCCCCTCCCGCTCCGTCATCCACAGGCGCACCAGCACACCGGGATCGATCCCCAGGGCCCCGGCGGCTTCCCCCCTCTCCCCCCCCCTTGAGGGCCCCGATGTCTCAGCCTCGGAACCCCCAAAGGTTTGGCTGCTTCTCTTCGGACGGGGCTTCCCCCCGACCCCCACCCCCGCCTACTTCAGACCGGAGTCCCCCCCGCAAGAGTGGACGCGTGTCGTCCCGAATGCGGGAGCGACGAGCCCCGCGCTCTACAGGGCAGGATTCCGGCACACCGCCCGCCCGCCCGCCCCAGAACCTGTTTGCAGCGCCGAGGCTTAATCCGGGAAGATGTGAATTAAAAATAGCCAGCCGATCTGAGCGCCTTCCAGGATCTTCCGCCACCCTTCAACAACTCTCGACAGACTGGCGTGTCTTCGCGCTTTCCCCGGGCAGGCTTGGGTGCCGGCATCTTTTTAGACATTCACATCAGGAGATACATCGCTTGGGGGAGGGGGGGGGGGAGGGTTAACTATAATTCTACTTATTGAGAGGGGGAGAAGGACAGTTACAGGGTAATTATTTTGCTTCACATGGTTTTACAACACATATTACACACATCATCCACGAGATTACTTGATATGTTTTTTGGGGGGTGGGGGGAGAAGTGACGAAACCACATTTTTAAAGAACTCCTGCACTTTGAAAATCCCAATTAACATTTGTATTGGTTTGTAATAAGATGTTTTGAACTAATGAGCCCCGCATAAGCTCTCCTTGTTCCTGACTGAGGCAGAAAGCAGGCTGCCTGGATGCTCAGCCAAGAGAGTGGTTCCCTCTTCCACTTCCCCACGAACACCAGGCAGCAAAAGCCAGCCAGTCGGGCCGGCTCTGTCTCTCCACCCCTGCAGTATCGGCACCAGCGAGAGACTGGTGGTTGTGCTCTGTTCAGTCTCCCTTTCCTTCAAACCAGAGAATCCGGAATGAAGGGGTAGGAAGTAAGTAAATCCATAAATAAACAGAGTGCTGGATTAGATGGGCCACTGGTCTCTGAACCAGAAGCGGGCCTCTCATTCTATTGATAGTGGGAAGTGGCGTCAAGTCGCAGCCAACACATGGTGATTCCTCGCTGGGTTTTCAAGGCAAGAGACAAATAGGGGTGGTCTGCCATTGCCTGCCTCCAAGCTGCAGCCCTGGACTACCTTGGTGGTCTCCCATCCAAGTATGAACCATCGCTGTCCTTGCTTAGCTTCTGAAATCTAACTAGATCAGGCTATTACATTGGTGAAAATCTCATCTCTGCTATCAACTCATTAAGAATCCTCAGGCAAGCCACTCTACGCTCCAGACTCCTGTCAACAATGTGGGGATGAACTTAGCTGTGGTAATGAGGTCATACACTTGAACTGTATACATTCTGATATATGTCTGCTATGTCTTTTCTCATTAGATTGAAAGGGGTGGGTGGAAATGTAAAAAAAAAAAATAAGCTGAATCAAGCAAGTACCTCTGGTGCAGGACAGTTCTTCCCCTTTCAGTTCTCTGGTTGTGGTGGGACATTTTATGGGGAAGGGCTCTGTGGTAGAGAATCTGCTTAGAATGGCAAAGGTCCCAAGTACAATTCCCAGCATCTCCGGTGGAAAGGACCAGGTAGTCAGTGACATGAACAACCTCCGCCTGAGACCCTGGAAAGCCTCTGCTGGTCTGAGTAGGCAATACTGACGGTGATCTGATTCAGTCTGAGGAGGATTCACATGTCCTTGTATGCATTCATATGTAGTGTTGCCATGCGTAAAGAAACAATGACTCTTGCTCCAGATCAGGAAGACCTAGACGCTACACTAGTGGCCATCCTGAGTGCCAAAAGTCACTGGTGTGTGAAAAAGACTATTTAGTTGAAATCTATTCGGTCAACAATTTAATCTATTTAAAAAAAAAAATTGGCCTGTATGGCGTGTTTTTGTGGTTAAGAGTGGTGGACTATAATCTGGGTACTCGTCCACATGAAGCCTGCTGGGTGACCTTGGGCCAGTCACAGTTCTCTCAGTACTCTCTCAGCCCATGTGGAGGCAACCAATGGCAAACCATCTCCAAATGTCTCTTGCCTTGAAAACCCTCTGGTGTTTCCATAAATCGGCTGTGACTGGATGGCACTTCCCACCAACAACTTATGTATCATCATCATCATCATCATCATCATCATTTATTTATTACGGTCAAAGACCAGTTTAAACAAAAAGAGATATCATAATAATTAAAACAGAATGTCTGATATTTGGTAAAATAGTCTATTTAACATAAAAATCATTTTAGCAGCTTCTTCTGCCTTATTGCACACGCCCTAGCACAGAATCTCGCAACCTGATAGGTAATATCTTTAACAGAATCTTCTAATAATAGAGTGGTATAGCGAACTCTGTCTCTATCTGGGAATCTCTTATGTATTTATTAAAGCCCCTGAGCTGGATGGACCAGACTAATCTGGCCTCATCAGATCAGCTAAGCAGGGTTGGCCCTGCTTTGTTCTTGGATGAGAGACCACCAAAGAAATCTGGGGTCACTATGCAGAGGCAGGCAATGTTACCCTAATTAGGTAGTCTCCCTTTTTGGTTGAGGAATTAGGGACTATATTTTACAAGAGGCAATGGTAACTGGAATCTTTTCCCTTTGTATACAGAGGTGAAATATTTGTGGAAAACTCTTAATAAGGAGGAGCTTTGTTTTAACAATTGTTTTTTATTGTAAAAATAACCTTTTAAACACACACACAGCAAAACACACAAAACACGATATACTCAAGAACTAGGAAATAAAAGGTAGGATAGGATAGGGTAGTTACATGGATAAGAGGTTCCCTGGGGGAAATGTAGTTAGTGATCCGAGGAGGAGAAAGATCTTATTGGCAGATGCAGTAAGGGAAAAAGAAGGGGGCCCACAAGCAAGCAAGTGGGGGTGCACGCAGGGTTGTACCCCTTGCCATTGTGAAAGGGGTAATATTAATACTCCAAAGAGGAGTTGGAGGTATGGTTCACTATGCCTGGCAATGTCTGGAAATAGCCTGTCATTGCCAGTGGACAAAAGGTGTGATTGCTTCCTGATTGGATTAATACTTGGGTAAGAAAGGAACGGAGTTTGGATAAATGGCTGGGTCCTGAAGCCCAAGTACTCTTAAGAGTTACTTATAGAAAAGTAGATGAAGGGAGATGGCTCCAGAGATTTTTCCCAGGAAGCGGCAAAGTGACTCAGATGGGTTTGGCTATCCCTAATTTGCAACTGTGAAGAGGTTAGCTGGACATCTGGGGGTTTATCAACAGAACAAGGTGCCAGGGGCCTGGCCCGAAGAATAAAGCTCTACCTCTCCTGTTCTGTGTAACGTCTATGGCTTGGTTCAGCAGACTGGAGCAAACCCACCCAACAGCATCCCTCTTCTCACAGGGAGAAATCTTCTTGCTCATCAACAGTCTTATTCATGCATTGACTCTGCTTTCTCAGCCCTTCCTATCTATGCATGAGAACCACTCTACCAAACAACAGGGTCAAGTTGTTATTTCTCCAGTTTCCTCCCTACCAGTCTCACTGCTCACAGTTCTATGAAGTAGATTATACTGAATCACCCTGTGCGGTCATCCATTCCAGGATTCTCTAAGACTGGTGTTGGCTCTCCTGCCTAGCTCAGCTGCCTGATATCCTGTATGCTGGGGGTGGGAGGAACCAAGTCAGGGTTTTTCTGTATGCAAAGCATGTACTGAGCTATGGCCCTTCCTTGACCATAATGCATGGTGTAGTGGTTAAGAGTGGTGGTTTGGAGTGGTGGTGGAGTGGTTAAGAGCAGTGGTTTGGAGAGGAGGTCTCTGATCTGGAGAACCTGGTTGGTTTCCCCACTCCTACACATGAAGCCAGCTGGGTGACCTTGGGCTAGTCACAGCTCTCTTACAGCTCTCTCAGCCCCACCTACCTCACAGGGTGTCTGTTGTGGGGAGGGGAAGAGAAGGTGATTGTAAGCTAGTTTGATTCTTCCTTCAGTGATAAAGTCAGCATATAAAAACCAACTCTTCTTCTTCTTTCAAATTATTCTTTGGAGAGTGTCTTTTTGCCTCCTCGGTAATAAAGTTAGATGTTCATCACAAGTCTGTATTTAATTAACTGTTTCTAGATTTCAAAGAGAGGCAAGTGTCACTAAAGCATGATGGAGTGAAGCCTTCTGTGGTTCAGAATTGAATGTTCTGCGCTTATGGCTCACTGTTGCTCATTTCTGATGGGGCAGCTGTTTCTATGGCCTTTTTTTTACAGTTAATTACTATGCAAGTGAAACACTCGCGGCTGATTGACGTCAGCTCATCAAAGTCCTTCTTCATACAACACAGAATACTGAATTTGCTTCCAGAATCTGGGGGAGATGGATACAAGGGGTTATGGAAATTTTGCCAGGAAAGTGTGCTGGGTGACCTTTGGACCAGCCACGCACCCTCAGCCTGACCTACATTGCAGGGTTGTTGTGAGGATAAATCAGAGGAGAGGAGAACAATGTAAGCTGCTTTGGGTCCCCATTGGGGGGAAAGGCAGGATAAAAATTAAACAAAATAAAGGAGGACCTGGGAGCCCAGGGGTTCACTTCCCCATTCCAGCATGGAACTTGCTGGGCCAAGCACTCTCGGCCAGTCTAACGTTCCTCAGAGGACTGTTGTGAGGAAAAAAGGAGGAAAATGTACTGTGCACATAGCCCTAAGCTCCTTAGAGGTGTGGCAGGATACAAATTCACCACTAGATTTTGAGGGTCCCCATTAGAAAGAAAGGCACGGCATAAATATATTATTGCTGTTATTAATTTTCTCCAAGAAATGCTGTTCTGGTATTATAATAATTATTGTTGAAGAAGAAGAGCTAGTTTTTATGCCCTGCTTTTCACTACCTTTAGGGAGTCTCAAAGCAGCTTACAATTGCCTCCCCACACCCACCCCACCCATACACACAACAGGCACTTTGTGAGGTTGGTGGGGCTGAGAAAGTTCCAAGAGCCCGAGGTCACCCAGCAGGCTGAATGTGTAGGAGTGGGGAATCGAACCCGGTTCACCAGATTAGATTCTGCCACTCTTAACCACTACACCATGCTGGCTCTCAAATGTGGTTATTGTTAAATATTATTTAATATTTAATAATAATATGTCTTCTGTTTTGTATATACTTTAAGTCTATTTTTTATTGTTTTAATTATGTGAAGGGGTGGTTTTAATGGTTTTAAAATGTGGTGCTTATCACATACGCTTTAAATTGTTAGCCACCTTGGTGGCCCTTGTAAACAAACAAACAAACAAACAAATAATATGCCTTTAAATGATCAAGCTCATTCATGGGAAATAGGTCTACTGTTCTCCATGCTAGCTGGTAGAATTCTCACATTCAGATTGGCATACTGCTTATTACCAGGCATCAGAACTAGATAACAGGGGGAGAGCTATTTCCAGCTTGGTATAGCGGTTAAGAGCAGTGGTTTGGAGCGGTGGGGTCTGATCTGGAGAACCGGGTTTGATTCCCCACTCCTCCACATGAGCAGCGGAGGCTAATCTGGTGAACTGGATTTGTTTCCCCACTCCTACGCATGAAGCCAGCCGGGTGACCTTGGGCTAGTCACAGCTCTCTTAGAGCTCTCTCAGCCCCACCTACCTTACAGGGTGTCTGTTGTGGGGAGGGCAAGGGAAGGAGATTGTAAGCCGGTTTGATTCTCCTTAAAAGGTAGAGAAAGATGGCATATAAAAACCAACTCTTCTGATTCTGCTACTCAGACTGGAAGAGAGGGGAAGGAGAACGGCCTTTGAAATATACAATGATGGCTGACATTTTAAAAACAGAGGCTTTGCGTATCAGATGGCAAATGAGTGGCAGCGCTATCAAAGAGACACAACTGTTTCCAAATTTGCTTTGAATTTTGCTGGGGGTGAAATCTGAGGTCCATGGGCTTTCAATGCTGACTTTACCACCATGAATCAGCTTGAACCTTAACAAGACACTTGAGACCCAGCCTTCAGCGAAGCTACACAGTGAAAACGCTGTCATAGATCTGTCAACAACCCATGATGGAGAAAAAATGGTTGAAGCTGGCAAGAAGTCTTTAAAAATATTTTTAAATTATTTTTAAGAGTGCAAATAAAACACAAAAGAAAAGACAAAGACAAAGCCATATCATGACTGCATTTACAATTAGGTCAATTGCATCAAAAGGAGAAAAATATGTGAAGTTGGGATTCTTTGCCTCAATGTGCATCACTTTACACTTGCTCTCATTGAATCTCATTTGCCATTTTAATGCCCATTCCCAAATATTTAATTGGATCTGACATTACTGTACATCCTGTAATCTTTCTAACATTTTCCTCTTCTTGGTTTGTTAAATTCAAAAAAAAAAATCTGCCTTTCCCTGTTGATTTTATATCCTCAAAAAGATCTGAATTCTTCCATTTGTTCTATTATGTGCTGCATCTACAATTGGGGATCTGAGGTTGTCAACACCATGAAATCAGAATAACTTTTCATTTTAAACTCTTCTCCATCCACCGTCAATCTTCTAATTCTGGAGTCTTGTCTGATCTTAGTAGCTAACACTTATAGCCTAAGAATAAATGTGGCAATAGTGGACATCCTTGATGTGTCTGTTTTTCAGTTTGAAATCCATCAGTTAACACTCTGTTCGTTAGAATTTTTGCCTTTTGTTTTGAATAAATAAATGCTCCGTTGTAATTCTGGAAGAGCTCCAGGCCCGAAAGGTGCAGGTGGCTGCTCCCTGGCACAACTGGAGAGTGGGACTGGATTTGACTGCTGCTATGAAGTCACTGCCCACTTGCCATTCCCTGAGACTTCTAGCAGAGCTGAGCGGCATAAGATCCTTTTATCTGGCCCTGAGGCTGGAGACATCTAAAGTTTCTCCTCTTCTGCTGCCCCTTCTAGAGGCTGGCTTTGCACACTGAAAATCACTATGTGGTTTTTGCATTGCTGCTCCAACGAAGGCAAACACATGAGCACTGTAGTGTCTACCATTGCCTTGAGTGGGCTTTGGGTTACACATCCATTCACAGTTCTTTTTCCAAATTTGACAGTATTCCCAAACTGCTGACTGTTTAGTACACTTGTCTGAAACAGCAAATATGCAATACCTGAAGAGAAAAAAAAATCAAAGAGGTGAAAAATCGTTTCCAGCATTGTTGGAAATACCACCTGGGGAGAACATAGTGCTTACTGTGTCACGGCAGCATAAACAACCTGATGAAAATTCCATTCTGAAGCTAATCAACCACGTAGAACTCTTGCTATTGCTTGCAATGAAGGTGTTCCAAAAACCAAGAACAATGATCTTCCTTACAGAAGAAATTAAGATTTTTAAGGCAGAAGCATTTCGAACATGAAAACAAACCTGGAAAATATCTGGCACATTATTTAAGGAAAGAAACTGAAAGAAGAATGATAACAGGAGCGAAGAAAGGAGATCGAATTACTCATGTAGAAAAAGAGATACAAAAACAGTTTGCTCTTTTCTTTATGGAACTGTACAAAAAGGATTCAGCAACAGAAGGAATAGAGGAGTATATAAAAGGAATACGTACTGAAAAGTTCACATCTGAACACAGGGATGTATTGAATCAAACTATTACAATCCAAGAAATATCACAAGTTATAAAGAAATTGAAAAAAAGATAAACTGCCAGGCCTGGCTGGACTTACAGCAATGTATTATAAGTGCTTGGAAGAAAATTAATCCTACCACTGCAGAAAGTTATGAATGAAGTAGGCAAAGAGAAAATATTGCCCTCATTATGGCAAGAAGCTTACATAACATTGATACATAAAGAAGGCAACAATCCGACACTACCTATTTCACTATTGAAGGTGGACTATAAACTTCCTAGGTCGAGGTTATTACTGTATATTACTGCAAACCAGAGAGGGCAAAGACTTTGTTCTACCTGATCTGAGCATGATGCAACACTGCTCGGTTGAGTCTTTGCAGCCTGGAGTCTGAAAGGGGAGGGGCAGTGGCTCAGTGGTAGAGCATCTGCTTGGCATGCAGAAGGTCCCAGGTTCAATCTCTGGCATCTCCAGTTAAAGGGACTAGGCAAGTAGGTGATGTGAAAGACCTCAGACCCTGGAGAGCTGCTTTGGTTTGAGTAGACAATACTGACTTTGATGGACCAAGAGGGGTCTTGTTCAGCATAAGGCAGCTTCGTGTGTCCATGTGTACCAGCCATCTGTCAGGTACTTTTGAAGATGGCATCACATTCCTTTGAGATGGTTACCTTCAGATTGGCCACTGTGTGAGATAGGATGCTGGACTGGATGGACGCCTGGTCTGATCCAGCAGGGCTCCTCTGACATACTTATGAATGTCCTCCTGACACTTCATAAAGTTGTTGTAGTTGATTTGGAGTAGTCAATAGGAAAGGTTTTGATTGTTCAGTCCGCGTTCACACATGTAAACTGTCCCTTCGTGGTATGATGAACATGTATGTCTGAAAGCAAGCCTTGAACCACCTTGAATAAATTAATAAGTATTCATTAAACAGGATTCCTAGCAGTGTCAGAGGATCCAGCGAAGCCTCACTCGTGTACTTCCTGGGATTCAGTGACTGCCCCCATTTCCAAGCCAACTGGGCATCCACTAGAGCTGTCTTAACAGATTTACAGCCTCAACTTCTGAGCTCATCTAATAGCCATATATTTTTGCAGCCTCACTTCCATCAGCAAAAGTTCATGATAAATTGAGAATTAAATCAAATGCACATTTTGATGCTTGGAGCCTCATTCCCTTCAAAGCCTTCTTAGAAATTATGCATACTATGGAGAGAGTGGACAGGGAGAAGCTTTTCTCCCTCTCTCACAATACTAGAACACGGGGTCATCTGCTGAAGCTGGAGGGTGAGAGATTCAAAACAGACAAAAGGAAGTATTCCTTCACACAACTCATAGTTAAATTGTGGAACTCCCTGGCCGGGATGTGGTGATGGCTGCCAACGTGGAAGGCTTTAAGAGGGCAGTGGACATGTTTATGAAGGAGAGAGGTATCCGTGGGGTCATCTGCTGAAGCTGGAGGGTGAGAGATTCAAAACAGACAAAGGGAAGTATTCCTTCACACAACGCATAGTTAAATTGTGGAACTCCCTGCCCGGGATGGGGTGATGGCTGCCAACTTGGAAGGCTTTAAGAGGGCAGTGGACATGTTCATGGAGGAGAGGGGTATCCATGGCTACTAGTCAAAATGGATACTAGTCATGATGCATACCTATTCTTTCTAGTATCAGAGCAACATGCCTTTTATATTAGGTGCTTTGGAACACAGGCAGGACAATGCTGCTGCAGTCATCTTGCTTGTGGGTTTCCTAGAGGCATCTGGTTGGTCACTATGTGAACAGACTGCTGGACTTGATGGACCTTGGTCTGATCCTGCATGGCCTTTCTTGTGTTTTTATGTTCTTATTTACTTATGCCATTGCCTTCCTCTGCAGAGCCTTCCTTGGTGGTCTCCCTTCCAAGTACTGACCTTGCTTAGCTCCTGAGATCTCACGAGATTGGGCTATACCATGCTGCCTTTCCTCCTGATGCTAAGCTACTAAATATTATTGATGTATGTTTTTTATAGTCCACCTCTCTCACTGAGGCTCAAGGCAGATCACCCAGCTTGAGACAATTTAAACCAACAGAAATGAGATACCCAGTGGGGCTTGGATTGCAGAAATCTCAAAAACGAGCAGAAATCTGAAAACAGATCTGAAACCACACTGGGAAAAGTGTCAGCATTAACATGACAGGTTAAACAACCTGATTGGTTTGGGTCACAACCCAGCCCTCAGGTATTTTATATGTCTAATTGCTATCTTTATTGGAGGTTCAATATGAGGTGTTTTGTTGAAGAAATCAGGTCTTCTGGTTTCTGGGAACCGACAGCTTCTACCACCTGCTCTGCCCCTCTCCTCCAGCCCTGCAAGATTAAAGGGAGCTGCCTCCTGGAAAAAAAGAAAGAAGCACCTTGCCATCAGGGGAAGAGCTTCTATCATCTGCTCTGTTCCCTCCCTCCTCCTCAGTAGATAAATTTGTTTCAAGTAGGAACCTGCAAGGACTTGCAGGAGGCATCTCATTTTTCCCTCCCTCACTATTTCTTCTTTCCCTTTCCTGAAAGACCCTGTAGCCTGTCCCCTTTACCAGTTTCCTTCTCTCCTTCTAGGGTTGTCAAGCTTCAGGTGGTGCTTGGAGATCTCCTGGAATCGCAACAGATCTCCCAGCAGCACAGATCAGTTCACCCTTAGCGTTGCCAGCTCCATATTGGGAAATTCCTAGAGATTTGGGGGTTGAGCCTTGGGAGGACAAGGATTAGGGAGGGAAGTGATCTCAGCAAGGTCTAATGTTGCAGAGTCCACCCTCCAAAGCAGCCATTTTTTTCCAGGGGGAACTGATTTCTGTCATCTAGAGATCAGTTGTAATTCCAGTTTGATTGAGGTTGGTATGGTGGCTTACTGTAGCTATGCATTGTGATCAGCACTGAAATGCTGGGACCCCCCCCCCCCAACCTTTTTGAGGCTGTGGGCACCTTTGGAATTTGGCGAGGGGGTGGTGAGGACCACCCCGATATGGCTTCCATGGGAGGCGGAGCTAAATGGAATCCCTCCCTCCTCAAGTGTCCTGAGAAGGAGGAAATCCTGAAGGGGGAATGGTACCACACACGAAAGTCCAGCTGCTCGCCAGTCCTCCTCCTCACCCTCCAATGGAAAGCTATTTCATTGGATGAGGGAAGCCAATAAGAAGCCCTGCCTTACAGTGGCCTCACTTTCTGAAAAGTTCAGTGGGTGCCCGGGGATAGTACTAGCAGGCACCATGTTGGAGAATCCTGCTGTAAAGAAACAAAGGAAATCTCCTCCATCCCCACCCAGCAGAGATTATTGCAGAAGTGGATTGGTTAGAGCTGGGTGTATTCCATGCTCAAATAAGTACATAAAATATGCCTAGGAAATCCTGATTCTGCATCAAGAAAAGCTGAATCCTGCCTCCTGCCTAAATTGTGCAATTTGAGCACAGTGACATGCTTCCTTTTCTTTTCTTTTCTTTTCTTTTCTTTTCTTTTCTGGTTCCATTCATCAAGAAGGGACAAGGAGCGGCTTCCAGTGCTGACGCTGGGCTGATTGCCACGTCCTCCCAGGGGCTCCTGGGGAGATTCCAAGTTTGCGTGTAATTTGGGGTGTTTTACCGCACCCCAATCCAGCCCTTGCAAGTGGGCTGAGAAGCAGGCATTCCCTGCAGCCATATATGCGGTTTGATCTCCTGAATACTCCGAGGAAGCTTTATTAAGTCCCCCGGAGTTTCAGACGTTTGATCCCGTGGGCACGAAGGGATTGAAATCGCCAGCGCGCAACTTCGGCTTTAGAATCTACCCTCCAGCACCTTATAAACATCATAAGGACTACATCAAGATTAAAACCTCACCTCCAGATGCCCAAGTGAGTAGATAAGAATCCTTCGCTTTTCACTGGCGTTATCGAATAACAGGGGGTTGAAGAAAACATTCCTGGTAACTGTTTCCCTCCCTTACTTGAACTGGATGATTTTGCTGCATGAGATCCATCAGACAAAGCAGCAGGAGCCTTATCAAACTGATCAACTTAAACTAAAACAGCGAGCTTGAATGATTGACGTAAGATCTGCCAATCCGACGCGTTCTTAAAGGAAGGGGAGGGAGAAACCTTTGAGAATTTGCTTGGGGTAAAAAAGGGCCTCCAGCCACGTTTTACAACAAAGAGGATTTCTTGACCGGAAGACTCTGTGCTTCATTCAATATCCCTCTCTATTGTTCTACAAGCAAATCAACAGGAAGAAGGTCATAGGACCGGAAATTCGTCTTACTCGTGTTACACCAAAACCATTCCTGAAGGTAACAACCATAGAGAAGAGACGATAGAAGGTCCGCGATGAGGCAACTCCTGGAATACTTCCTGGTTCTGCCGATCTAGAGCGTCTGGTAAAACTCGTTGGTATTTTCAACTTTAAAAAGTTATTTTAAGCTTAAATACTCACTTCTTCAACCCGAAAAAGATATTAAGCTGGTCAATGAAATATTCTCTATCAACTACATGTAATGGACTCCTGCTAGATGACCATCAATTTTTTAACTAAGTTACATATGTAAATGTCTGGAACCTCTCCCTGATCTGGCTAAATTCATAGCCCTGCCCTTATGAAATTAAAGGAAACTTTACAGAATTTAACCATGGAAAAAACGTACAGGACATGCTTGCTAAACATTCTGAGGCGACAATTAAACAAGTAAAACAGATATCAACACAGATGGCTCAACTGATTTCAATGATGATGACTCTTGACCAAACATCACAGGTATGTAATCAGAAGTTGGATCTGGTTACAGAAGATATAAAAGTCATGAAAATTCAAATGAAAATTCAAATTCAAATACAGACATACAAGTAATGGATTCTTCTGTCCAAAAAGTCATGGAAGAATACAAGGATACAAAGAAGAAGACAGAAGTCCAAGAAGGTAACCAGCTGGTGACAATAAGATCAGACATACAAGAAATGGACTTTTCATCTAAAAAAGTCATGGAAGGACGTGTGGATATAAGGAAGAAGAGAGCAGGTCAAGGAACACAGATTGAAGCCATGATGGAAATGAAGCCCAGAAAGAATTATTTTTGGACACGCACCCTGTCTGAGGAAATGAGAGAGCATAAAGAAATCCTGTTCCCATACCTGACTGACTTATTTCAGTTGCAGAAGGAAGTATTAGACCATGGTTAAAGGACTGATTTAAATATGATTTAAATATGATTGCTGGATTGGAAGGCTTTGACAGTGTGGATGGGTGGCATGGCTATTAACGATGTAGTGGAATTAAGATTTAGACATCATTTTGGGATTATGTAAACAAGTCCTCCTTATATAGACTATCAATTGATATAAAAGTATACTGGAATATGTGATTATTACTTTAAGGAAAATGTTGGAATGTATTAAGGATATTGGTTTTTTCTCCTTTTTTATGGGGTGGACTTGTGATATGGATCTGGGATATGATTTACACTGAAATAAGATCGATTAAACAGGAAATATCCCTAAAATATTGGAGAGGATGTTGTTTAATATGATTAAATTTATGTTATACTGGCTGCAATCTTATGCAGCCAAATGGAAAGGACAAAGGTTTCAGAATAAAGGGATTAAATCATTTAAATGTTAGAACTGGTGGAGTTGGAGAAACTAGGGAAAAGGGGAGAATTGAAGGAATCATTGTGATAATGTATAAGATCTGGGAAAAATGGAAGGTTACTTTTTATTCTGATCCAGAATGTAAAATTTTATATAACATGAAACTTTAGAATGAGATTAATATTAAGATCAGAATATGTTAACGAAGGATAATAACACTTCATTAAGAGGTAGATGGAGGTGATGGGGAAGTCGATTTATTTTTTATGTTTAATGGTAATCAAGACAACTATTAATGTAATTGTGATTGTGATATTATTTTTACATTGTTGTTAAAATTATGAAGAATTTATAGTTTTAAAAAACCAATAAAAATTTATATATATATAAAAAAAAGGGACAAGGAGCGATGCAAGATTCCCACCCACTGGGAACCTTATTCAAAAGCCCCTAGATTGCAGGTAACATTGCTTCATGCTAAGGCATTGTTGAGCATCCCTTACTGAGGCATAAGGACTAGGAACAGCCTTTTGCTTTGCTGTGTTTTTTCAAACGAAACTTGGGCTTCTCAGGAAGTTGAATTCTAATCTACCACAGTCCCCACTCTTTTGGAATTATGCTATGCATAGAATCTAAATATGGTAGAGAATTACTTTTGCATGGAATAGGGATTTGGGCACCGTTGAAACAAACTAAAAACAAACCAAAAGGCCCATTCAGCTGGATAACAAAAACAACAACAACAAAAAAAAAACACCAGAGTTTGAATAAATGAATGGATGCATTTGTTTTATTCATTTCCCGTGGTACTGGGCAGTCTGGTTTTCATGAAGTGTTCAGACTCAAACTAACAGAGCAGTTTTCCAATAAACAAAGTCTAGAAGATCTTGTACTGAAGAAGAATGGTGCTATTTGGCCTTTGTTTCCCCTGGGTTTCTACACATCATAAGGCTGGCTGGGAGGTTTGGGAAGGGCTTTCTTGGATTTTGACTAAGTCTTTTTTCCAAGTTATCTCTTTGCCTGAGCAAGTCTGCTTGTCTTTGAGACTGCCATCTTCATGTGATTTCTGTTGCTTTGCTATGGCAGTGGTGGGATACCCCCTCCCATTTCCTCTCTCTTTAGTGGTAGGATTGCCAGCTTTGGGTTGGGAAATACTGGATATTTTGAGGGTGGAGTTGGGTTTCCAACCTCCAGGTACTAGCTGGAGATCTCCTGCTATTACAGCTGATCTCCAGCAGATAGAGATCAGTTCACCTGGAGAAAATGGCCGCTTTGGCAATTGGACTGTATGGCATTGAAGTCCCTCCCCAAACCCCACCCTTCTCAAGCTCCGCCCCAAAAAAGGGGCAAAGAAGGACATGGCAACCCTAGGGTGGAGTATAGGGAGGGTGTGGAGGGGAGGGACCTCAACAGGGTACAATACCATAGACTCCACCCTCCAAAGCAGACATTTTATCCAGGTGAACTGATCTTGATCATCTAGAGATCAATTGTTATAACAGGAGATATCCCTGTGCCACCTGCAGGTTGGCAACCCTAGCTAGTGGTGAGTTTAGTTTGTCAGTCTTCCTCTGTTTGTGGCTTATTTCAGCGGTCTCCTCAAGATCAGAAGTGAGGGGTCCAGGGAGGTGCGCCTCCCTGGGGAGGTTGTTCCATAACTGTGGGGTTACCACTGAAAAGGTCCTCTCTCTGGTACCCAACAAATGAGCTGCTTTGATTGGTGGGACAGTCAAGAGGCCCTCTTCCTTTGATCTTAATTCCCGGGCAGGACCTTATGGGAGAAGACTGTTCTTCAGATACCCACCGGTCCCAAGCCATGCAGGGCTTTGAATGTCTTCCGCAAACTGCTACTCTGCTCTGTTGGTTGCTCTGAGAAACTCCTCTTTGTGCCCAGTCAGTAATGCTGCCCAGCTTCAGGGTACTGTATTTGAGTGTTTCCCATTGTACCAAAAGAACACAGGGTCTGCCCCCCCCCCCAAATCTTCAGGAATTTCCCAACCTGGAGTTGGCAACCCTGTCTTGGGGGCTTGTGCTATCCTTGGTTCTCTAGGCTGAGTAAGGCAGATAAAATCCCTGTTCATAGAAGACTGGTGATCTTGCCATAGTAGGGTTGCCAACCTCCAGGTACCTTGTGCTAATAATATAGAGAATGAGCAAACTGTAGCACTGTGGCTAAATAAGAATGGTACAATATTATCGGCTAGTGACTGTCCTTGGATCCATGCACCTGCAACTGATTGTATGACATTACACATCGAGTTATTATATTATACGTCCTCCACTTCTGAACACAGCTTTATGCTATATGCAAGTTGAACGGCGACTGAAGAAACCTTTGCGTGCAATGGGCCATTAGCTGCTTGCCTGTCTCGCCCATCGACATTTCTATCTGAGATTTATGCTGTGTTTGTAAGTGTCTGTACTGAAAACACATTTCTCTTGTCAGTTACATCCCATTGTGGATCTAGTGCTGTGTTGCAGTTGTTGTATTGGGACCTGTTTCCAACTGTATGTATATTGGATTTTTGGGCATGTATACATTGGAAGTTTTGCTTTGGAAACTGAAGGGTTATGCAATGGTTGCATAAGCTAGCAACCTAAAAGACTTTTTGCAACAATATACAGCTTTGAAAATTTATCATTGTGGTGATTCCTTGATGTGTATTGAGAGAGAGATATTATAATATCGTACCATTCTTATTTAGCCACAGTGCTACGGTTTGCTCAACCTCCAGGTACCAGCTGGAGATCTCCTGCTATTGCACCTGATCTCCAGCCGATTGAGATCAATTCACCTGGAGAAAATGGCCGCTTTGGCAATTGGACTCTATGGCATTGAAGTCCCTCCCCTCCCCAAACCCCCCTCCACCCCCCCAAATTTCCAGGAATTTTCCAACCTAAAGTTGGGAACCCTATGAGTGTGGGTGAGGTAGTCATTTTCCTGAGGGACAGAGGACAATGTGCCGCCATTAAAATATAAACATCCAGGCTGCAAATAAAGTCTAACAATGATGGGGGAAGAGACACTGAACCAAGCAGGACTCTTGCCAGTAATGAGGCGGTTTGAAATGGTAGTTGAAAGGGAGTCTCTGCGTTGTTTGAGAGAAGACAGCACCATCAAAGGCAGAGCCTGGGCGGTCTGACAGCGCTAAGGACAGTGGCTGCGGCCTCCTTGCCTTTGGAAAACCTGGGGCACAGCTTTATTCAGCGGCTTCCCGGAGATGGACTGGGTGGCTTCACCCCAGGCTTCAAACAGGGCCTGGAGAAATGGCAGTCCCCACAGCATACTTTCAACCCTTCTCTCTCTCTCTCCCCTAACCCCCGCCGCAATTACTGCCAATATTAAGCCTGCAGCTTCTGTTCCAAAGCTCTCCTTGTTAAATTGCTAGGGTGGCCAGCTCTGGGAAATTCCTGGATTTTTCGAGGGTGGAGTTTGGGGAGGGCGGTGTTTGGGGAGGGGAGGAACCTCAGCAGGGTATAATGCTATAGAGTGCACCCTCCAAAGCAGCCATTTTCTGTAGGGGAACTGATCTCTGTGGCCTGGGGATCAATTGTAATAGCAGAAGATATCCAGGTACCACCTGGATGTTGGCAACCTTATAAGATTTCCCCTGCCTCACTTTCTGCTGTGGGAAAATTATAGGACCTGCTTCATGGATGAAGGAAGGTGGGTGAGCTGAGCTGAGCAATGGCAAGCCCACTCCCAAATTACCCAGCTGTGGAGATCAGCATTTTGCATCCCACTTGGGGTTGCCAAGTTCCTCCTGACAACCAGCAGGGGTAGGGAGAGCTTACAGGCCACGGGGGGAGGTTGGCATCATGGCAACAGATGTGACATCATCACTAGGGTTGCCAACCTCCAGGTGGTGGCAGGCGATCTCCCACTATTACAACTGGCTGGTGGCCAGGATGGACCTGACAACTACCATAGAATTGTCTTTTAACTATTTTGTAAAGGCTACAATTTAATATTTCCTTTCCTTTTTGTAACCTTCTGTACTGTGACTTTATGCCAATAAAGGAATGATGATGATGATACCATAGAGTTTTTGTCCAAATACCACAGCATCCTCACTTTGCTGGCAATGTGATGATGTCACATCCAGTGTGATGATTAGGGTTGCCAGGTCAGTCTTAGCCACCAGCGGGAGGTTTTTGGGGTGGAGCCTAAGGAGGGTGGGGTTTGGAGAGGGGAGGGACTTCAATGCCACAGAGTCCAATTGCCAAAGCGGCCATTTTCTCCAGGTGAATTGATCTCAATCGGCTGGAGATCAGGTGCAATAGCAGGAGATCTCCAGCTGGTACCTGGAGGTTGAGCAAACCGTAGCACTGTGGCTAAATAAGAATGGTACGATATTATAATCTCTCTCTCTCTACAGTTTCCATGTTCCCAAATGGGATACAAGTTGTAGCAGACAAAGCCTCCAAGTGGAGTAACTTAAGTATCTACCAGTGTGATACAACAGCAGGCATTTCTTAAAGAGACAGTGTCATTTTCAAATGACCTTAGGTTTTTTGTGGTTTGGAGGCTCAGAGGCAAACGCTTTGATAGAAGAGATACAGAGAGACTACTCAGGCAGAAAGAGGCATATTTCATACATCTGTTTAATTCCTTAGAGCCACATGGCTTAAATCTGGAAAATGATTTATCATGTTTTATATGAATGTGGAAACTGTAAATTTGTCTGTGCAACCTTGTTTCAATGGATATCCTGATGTTGGAATAGATAAGCTAAAAATATATACATGGTTGCAATTTTGCCCCTAAAAGGGTGGTGCTTAATAGTCTATGAAAGATTTGGAAGCTACAGAAGCTTATATTGAAATGAGTACATTTTGAAATCAATATATGTAAGTATATTGTATATCTTTATATTGTTTAAGTTACTTGATAGAACATTTATAAGAGATTGTTTATTGTAATATATACATAATTGTACAGAAACGGGACTGAGGAAGAATTGAAACGATCGTATCCCTTTCTACCCTTCTTCACTTGAAGACATCGACCTCGGATTGATTGTTACTGTATCTGGACCGAGAAACACTTTGTTGTGCGTATACAATTGGCTTGTTAGCATGTTGTGGTATACCCAGAACTGAGTAATACTTTGTTGTATATATGCAATTGGCTTGGTAGCACGTTGTTACATTCAATACACTTTTGTCATTACATATTGTTATCAGCCTGTTTCTGTACTAATTTTCTAACCTTAGGTAATGGTGCAGAGATGTTGATTTTTGATTGCTTAACCTCCAGGTGGTGGCTAGAGATCTCCCGCTATTACAACTGATCTCCGGCCGATAGAGATCAGTTCCCCTGGAGAAAATGGCTGCTTTGGCAACTAGGCTCTATGGCGTTGAAATCCTTCCCCTCCCCAAACCCCGCCCTCCTCAGGCTCCACCTCAACAACCTCCTGCTGGTGGTGAAGAGGGACCTGGCAACCCTAGACTGTTGTGGACAATAAATAGGGTTCCCAGCTCCAGTCTGGGAAATACCTGGAGATTTTAAAGGTGGAACCTGAGGAGGGCAGGGTTTGGGGAGGGGAGGGACTTCAGTGGGGTATAATGCCATACAGTCCACCTTCAAAAGTGGCCATTTTCTCCAGGGGAACCAATCCCTGTCTGCTGGAGATTAGTTGTAATAGCAAAAGATCTCTAGCCACCACCTGGAGGTTGGCAATTCTAACAATAAACCATGCAGGTTGGCATGCAGTGAGGAGGTCAACTGACTGAGATAACATCTCCTTTTATGCCAGCTGAAGCATTTGGTACAATCTAACCCAAGATTTGTTCATTTCAACAGACCTGCTGTGATTTTAATCCCTGATTTATTATTTGCCTTTCTGGTTGTGACAGCTGACTTATTTCAAGTGTTTTATTGTTGCACTTTTTATGTCGTTTTTGATGGTTTGTGGTAGAAGTGCATGTATTGATATGCCAACTTAAAAAAAAAAAAAAAACCAAAAATACCTTTTGGGGATTTGGGGTTGTTTTTTTGGGGGGAGGGGAGGGACTTCAATACCACAGAGTCCAATGGCCAAAGCAGCCATTTTCTCCAGGGGAACTGATCTCTATTGGCTGGAGATCAGTTGTCATAGCAGAAGATCTCCAGCTAGTACCTGGAGGTTGGCAACCCTAGCCGAAAAACAGCTAGGAGACAATGCAATCTTTACTTTCTTGTTGCTGCCCCAGCCAAGCTCCACATGGGGTGGGAAGAAAAGGAAGATCTGCACAGGCAAGCCGCTTTCGCCTCCAAGCCTCATGTGGAGTCAGTGAGCCCCAAGTGGAGTGATGGAAAGGAAGGCAGCATGGAATAGCCTGATCTCTTCAGATCTCGGAAGCCAAGCAGGGTCAATACTTGGGAGACCACCTAGGACTTCCCTGCAGAGGAAGGCAATGGGCAACCACCTCGGCTTCTCACTTGCCTTGAAAGCCATAAGTTGGTTTTGACTTGATGGCACTTTACACACATAGGAAGGGGCAGGAGATGTGACAAGTGTAACTGAGTACCAAAGATTTTGTTTGAGAAAGGGACGTCTAATGGGGGGGGGACTTCAGAGCAAGGAAGCAGATGGGACAAAAGGGGGCATTTCACTCTTTCCTTGCCCTCTTTCTTTTTGCCAGCCCTCTTCCCCATTGGCTTCCCCCCACCCCCATGAGATTTCAAATGTGTGCATGTTAGTGCAACCATGGTCTTGGAACCCAAATAAAGAAAAGTCACTGTGGGAGGAGGGGAAGAGTTTATTTATTTAATTCATTTGTACCTCACTTTTCTCCCCAATGGGAAACCAATCCATCATTCTCCTCAATTTTATCCTCACAACAACAACCCTGTGATTCTAAGATGGCAGGCCAGCTACTAGTAACCTTGGAACTCAGCCCGCCTCTTTTTTAATTTTATTTCTTCCTTTATCAACTTTACTCAGCTCTATTTTGACTAATTTAGCCTCCCTACAGATTTGTTTTAACTATTCTAAACTAGGACTAAAGAATATTCTCATTGCTTGCTTCCTGGACATAAAGATAAGATAAGGAAGCCTGATGACAAGACTGGCTCTAATGGAGAGAAAGAAGCGGCAAAGAACCCACACGGACTTTCCTTCCCTGGTAAAGTCAGCAAAACAGCTTCGCGTGAACGACTTTATCTCATGGAGTGAATCAGAAAGTGACTTCTCTGATTTTGCTTCCTTGAATAAATATGCAGCTCTCGGGATAGACTGTTTCACTCATGAAACTGATGAATCTCAGGACAATTATCCTCTTAACGTTATTAATCACCTTATAAAAGACAATGTTACAGACCCACCAAAATCACCCTCTCTAGAAAACCAAAGGGGAATAGAATACTTACCAAATGACCTAAAAGATCATCTATTAGATTTCATCGGGGACCCCTGCCTTCTTAGAAGCCAAACTGTTATAGCAGTCTTCCAGGAACTAAATTCCATTTCTTACAAGTTGGATTTATTAAAAAAATCTTATCTACAAGTCACAATCATGGTCCAAACATCCTCCCTCTGAACAAACCCTTTCAGACTTGTGGCAAGAAAGATTTAGTTCAAAACCAAACAGGCAGGTTTTGCTGCACCCCAAAAAACCTCCCACCACTGGCAAAGAGGGACCTGGCAATCTTACTTGGAGATCTTCAGGAGGCGCACCAAAACCTGCCTGTTTGCCAGGGCTTTGGACAGAGTCTGAAATTGCAGGCATCTTTTAAGGGGGAAAGATGGGAAAGATTTGGGGTTTGTTATTTTATTCTTGGTTTTAAACTGAATATGTTCATAACTATTACTGTGAGCTGCCTCAAACCACGAACAAAGGTGAGATATGAATGTTTTAATACATTAATAAAAACATGTAATACACAGATACTCAGTGAATGAATTTTAAAAGAAACATGCACATGTTACGGCAGCTGAGAAAGGCACATTCCCTCCTCTCCTACTCCAGTCAGGTGGTGAGAAGGATGCGCAATGTACATCATAATGAGAGGTTCTCTTCCCTCACGCGTGGGCTTCTGAAAGACCCTTTTGTGACTTGTGAAATACAAAGTGAACAATGAAGCCTCGGCCAGGGAGAAAGGGGTATAGTTACAGGATGCATTTAGTGGGGGGGGGCTTGCTTCTCCCTCCGTTGCACCTTTTACTCCCTTGCTTAGAGGGACGACGGAAGTGCTCTGGAGAGGCAGGAAGTGTGTGGTTGAAAATAGCCCCTGGCTGTTTGATGTGTGCACGTGAGCGCAATGTCACTGATGCGCTCCAATCTCTCACCTCACTTGCTTTGTCTACTCCCTAGGAAAGTGCAGTTCTCGCCACAGAAGAGGTGAAAAGGCCTTCGAGTGTTCTTTACCCTCAAAATTGCCTCAAATTATACCCTTATTGTTTATTAAGCTCTAGTGTGGGGAGCAGATAGTCACAGCATCGGCTGAAAGCAATATGCTAACATGTGTGTGGGGTGCTCTTTCTATCCACAATGAATGCTAAATTCTCTGAATGAGAACAGCACAGCAAGTTGGAGTATGTTGAGGGAAAGGACAAAAATGCACTTGGCATGACTTTTTTTTTTAAGTGCTTTATAACATTCAACATCACACACACACTGCTCCAAATAATTCTGCTTTTATCACCTCATTAAGTTTTGCCACAATTTCCAGGCTCTGGATCTGCGGTTCAATACTCCATGTTGTGTTGTGAAAACAACATAAGCAATTGACAGTCCAGTGCTTCCCTTGGCATTATATATTAGTTAGAAAAACACTAAGGGGGGAGAACCGGAGGGGGCACTTAAACTAGCACCAGTGAGTCCTTCGGTCGGCCATGCCTGGAAACTGTGTGGATATCATGGAATCATTCGAAGTCAGTAGCACAGGCAGCAAGTGTTCTAGTGGGGAGACGTTAGGGTTGCCAGGTTTCTCTTTGCCACCGGCAGGAGGTTTTTTGGGCAGAGCCTGAAGAGGGCGGGCTTTGGGGAGGGGAGGGACTTCAATGCCATAGAGTCCAATTGCCAGAGCGACCATTTTCTCTAGGTGAACTGATCTCTAACGGCTGGAGAACAGTTGTAATAGCAGGCGATCTCGACATAATATCTGGAGGTTGGCAACCCTAGGAGACGTGCAGCAACCTGCGACCCTTCCTTCAAGAATGCCAGTCCCTGCTGCCAAAGGGAGGGAGTGTCATTGTTCTTGTCCCTATTAAAAAGGAACTCAGGCACTAAAAACTTGTGGGATATGATTTACAATGAACTAAGACTAATTTTACAGCGAAATATCCCAAAAACACCGGAGATGATGCTGTTAAGTATGATACCAGAACATATTTTGACACAAAGATCTTTTTTGATATATGCCACCACTGCTGCAAGATTGGTCTATGCAGCTAAATGGAAAATGTCTGAGATACCAGACAAAAATGACTGGATAAATAAAATGTTTGAACTAGCAGAAATGGCTAAACTTACTGCTTTAGTAAATCAAAAAGACAATGAAGAATATGTGAGAGAATGGGCGGCATGGATAACATATTGTGAAAACGAATTAAATATGGGAAATGTTAAAGGCTATGATTTAATCTAATTCAACTGATCAATGTTGAAAGGATGAAGTATTCAATAATTAAAGTATATAGGATGATTATATGTAGTTTATGGAAATGATATAATGAATTAGAAAAAAATACAGAGGGGATTATATAGATATTAATTTGATAGAGGAGGGGAGAGGGGAAGTCAGAAAAGTCAATACTGATTAGACTGATTGGTTTGAAATGATTTTATTTTATGTAACTCTGAAGATGACAATATTGAAATTGAATGTGACTTAATAAGAAAAAAAAGGAACTCAGGCACTTGGAGGGGTGCCAGCCTCCATGTGAGACCTGGGGACCCCCTGGAATTACAGCTCATCTCCAGACTACAGAGATCAGTTTCACCGGAGAAAATAGATGTGTTAGAGGGTGGATTGTGTGGTATTGTACCCCAATGAGGTCCCTGTTCTCCCCAGGTTCCATCCTCAAATCTCCAGGAGTTTCCCAACTTGGATCTGACAACCCTACCCCCCACCCATCACCCCACCGGTGGCCAGGGGGACCTGACAATCCTAGCTGGATGCCTCCTGAAGCCCAACCAATCAGGTAGGATTTAAGAATGGTTACTTAAGTCTGCTCCTCCCCCAAATCCAATGTTGCCCCAGTGTGGTGTAGAGGTTAAGAGTGGCTGACTCTAATCTGGAGAACTGGGTTTGATTCCCCACTCCTCCACATGAAGCCTGCTGGGTGACCTTGGGCTAGTCACAGCTCTCTCAGAAATCTCTCAGTCCCACCTACTTCACAAGGTGCCTTTTTTTTGGGGGGGAGGGGGTGATTGTAAGCTGCTTTGAGACTCCTTAATGGTAAAGAAAAAGTGGGGTATAAAAACCAACTCTTCTTCAGTGTGGTACAATGCCACAGACTCTGTCCTCCAAAGCATCCACTTTCTCCAGGGGAACTGATCTTTGTAGTCTGGAGATGAGCTGTTATTCCAGGAGATCCCCCAGGTTCATGTGAAGGCTGACACCCCTACCCCCCATGTTACAATTTTAGTGTAATCCATCACCATTTGGAGCCAAGAAGAAGTTTTGGGGTCTCTTTCAAATTGTCCGGGAAGTCGATTTTGTTCAGGTGCTTTTCATTATGTCACTGGTTTGAGTTGACACAGGTTAGCAGGGATTTTGTGGGCTACTAACACACACATATATATACAGGCATATATATATATATATATATATATATATATATATATATATATATATATATATATATATATATATATATATATATATATATATAAAATTGGTGAGTGCCCTGAGGCACCTGGTGACCCTGCTCTGCCAGAGGAGGAGGAGGAGGAGGAGGAGGAGGAGAAGAAGAAGAAGAGTTGGTTTTTATATGCCGACTTTCTCTACCACTTAAGGGAGACTCAAACCGACTTACAATCACCTTCCCTTCCCCTTCCCACAACAGACACTGAGAGGTAGGTGGGGCCGAGAGAGCTCTAAGAGAGCTGTGACTGGCCAAGGTCACCCAGCTGGCTTCATGTGGAGGAGTGGGGAAACCAACCCGGTTCACCAGATTAGAGTCCGCCGCTCATGTGGAGGAGTAGAGAATCAAACCTGGTCCTCCAGATTAGAGTCCACCGCTCTTAACCACTACACCAGTCACACACTGTCAGCCTAACCTACCTTACAGGGTTGTTTTGAGGATAAAATAGAGGAGAGGAGAATGATGTGAGCCACTCTGGGTTCCCATTGGGGTGAAAAGTGTGATATCAATGAAATACCAACACGGGTTTCTCAAGAACAAGTCATGTCAGACTAATCTTATCTCTCTTTTTTTTTTTTTTGAGAAAGTTACTACCTTGCTGGATCAGGATGATTTCAGTAAGGCTTTTGATGAAGTTCCCCTTAGTATTCTTGTTGAAAAATAGGGAATATGTGGTTTAGATCCTATTACTGTTAGGAAGATCTGTAATTGGTTGACAGATTTCACCCAAAGAGTGCTTGTTAATAGTTCCTCATCCTCTTGGAGAGGAGTGACAAGTGGAGCACCTCAGGGATCTGTCCTGGGCCCCATGTTGTTCAACATCTTTATAAATGCTTTAGATGAAGGAATAGAGGGGATGCTTATTAAATTTGTGGACAGTACTAAATTGGGAGGGGTAGCAATTATGGTACAAGACAGAGCCAGGATACAGGATGTTCTTGACAGACTGGAGAATTGGGCTAAAACTAATAACATGCATTTCAACAGAAATAAATGTAAAGTTCTGCATTTAGCTAGGAAAAATCAAATGCAAAATTATAGGATGAGGAAGACTTGTCTTAGCAGTAGTATGTGTGAAAAGGATCTACGAGTCTTAGTAGACCAAACAGTGAACATGAGACAGCAGTGTGATGCTGTAGCTAAAAAGGCAAATGAGATCTTGGACTGCATCAACAGAAGTATACTGTCCACTGATCACGCAAAGTGATGGTATTGCTTTACTCTGCTCTGGTTAGACCTTACCTAGAATATTGTGTTCAGTTTTGGGCACCGCAATTTAAGAAGGATGTAGACAAGCTGGAACGTGTCCAGAGGAGGGCAACAACGATGGTGAGGGGTCAGGGGACCAAGTCCTATGAGGAAAGGTTGAAGGAGCTGGGTATGTTTAGCCTGAAGACGAGAATACTGAGAGGGGATATGATAACCATCTTCAAGTACTTGAAGGGATATCATATAGAGGATGTTGCTGAGATGTTTTCTATTGTAGGGCTGTTGGGAAAAAAATTCAGTAAAATTTGGATTTGGCAAAATTTGGCCCGTTTTGATTTGGGAAATGCCGAAGTCCGAACTCCCTTGATTCGGATCCATGGAATTCGGCGCCAAGTTCTGAGTTCGGGGAAAAAATTGGCCGAATAAAGCCATTAAAAACACATTTGTGCCTTCCCGCGGCTCCGGGGGGGCATTTTTGGAGGTAGAGGTCCCAAACGTTCAGCGTAGCTTGAGGGGACCCTTCTTGCAATAACCCCCAAGTTTTGTAAAGATTGGGTCAGGGGGTCCCGAGATATGGGGCCCGGAAGGGATCCCCCCAAATCACCCACAGGAATAAAGGCATTAAAAACACATTCACAACTTTCCGCAGCTCGGGGGGGCATGTTTGGAGGTAGAGGTCCCAAACTTTCAGTGTAGCTTGAGGGTACCCTTCTTGCAAGAACCCCCAACGTTTGTAAAGATTGGGCCAGGGGGTCCCGAGATATGGGGCCTGGAAGGGGTCCCACCCAAAATAGCCCACAGGAATAAAGCCATTAACACATTCGTGCCTTTCTGCAGCTCTGGGGGGGCATGTTTGGAGATCAAGATCCCAAAATTTTAGCATACCTTAAGGGGACCCTTCTTGCAAGAACCCCAAGTTTTGTGAAGATTGGGTCAGGGCCCCCCGAGTTATGGGGCCCGGAATGGGTCCCCCCATCTGCCCAATGGAATAAAGCCATTAAAAGGGATGTACTAAAACGAATGCAAGTCAGCCCATTGGAAGCAATGGGAGAGGCTGCCCAGCCCATTGAAGATAATGGGAGAGGGGAATGTCAGTTGACTTGCATTGACTCCACTGAAATACATTACAGGGGATGTACTAAAATGAATGACAGGCTAGCTCACGGGTCGCAAAAGCGCGGCTCCCGAGCTGCATGCGGCTCTTTGAGCCCTTGAGTGTGGCTCTTTCCAGTCCCACCCAGCTGGCTGGTGGGGTTTTGAAGCACTTCCTGCCCCTTCCACCTTCCCCGAACTTCCAAGGGCCCTCCCGGTTTCCAGCCCCGCCCCTTTCCTCTCCAGTGGGTGTTCTGGTCGGGGGGGGGGCTGTCTGGTGTCCATCTGGGCCCGTCTTCCCACCGGCCGGCTAGCCTGAGAGCTACCTCCCCCCGGGGCCTCCTCTAGGCCGCCCCGCTTTGGCTCCTTTGTTGTAAGGGCCGCCTGGTGCTGGAGCCGTCGGTGTCTGCACGCAGGTCCTCTGGGGCGTTGCCCTGCCCCGGGTCGCTCCTGGCCTCGCCTCTCAGCTCCGGCATGCTGGCCGGGAGAATGCCTTTCTGGCCCGCCCTCCCATCGGGGATGGCTGTCGGGGGGCCCGTCGCTCGCCCTTCCCTGCTCGGCCCGGCATCGCGGCTTGGCTCCATCCACGATTCTCAAAACTCTGCATGGAGGTTATTGGCCATTTATGAATGGGAGGTTTTGACTTGGATTTGCCACTCAGATGCATATTTTCCCCATCCAGATTCTCAAAACTCTGCATGGGGGGTTATTGGCCATTTATGAATGGGAGGTTTTGCCTTGGATTTGCCACTCAGATGCACAACTCAACAATAAGCCCCCCTGCAGAGTTTTGAGAATGCAGATGGGGAAAATGTACAGTGTTTGTCAGTCATTGTCATGATTTAATTTTATGGATGCCTTATTTTCCCTCCTCAGAGGACATGTCTACCCGCTGGCTTTCTTGTCGGTAGACCTGGACTCCGAAGAGGGGAAAAAGTCCCCCTTCAGAGGCCAGGTCTACCAATAGGCTTCTATGGGCCTCCAGAGGCCAGGTCAACTATCAAAAAAGCCAATGGGTAGACCTGGCCTCCCAATGGGACTCAGCCGGAGGCCAGCCCTACCAATAGGCTTTTATGGCTGTAGACCAGGCCTTCAGACGAGGACTCCGGATGGGGAGGGGGAAATGGCAGGGACTTACAATTTAATTTTTATCAATAAAAAAGATCATTATTAAGTATGATAACAAGTTTTATTCAGTGTACCTATAGTTTAATTAAGACTTAAAACTTTAATTAAAGTTTATTAAGTTAATAAACAATGTACATACCTATATACCGTATATACCCGTGTATAAGCCGACCCGCGTATAAGCCGAGGTGCCTAATTTCTCCCCAAAAATGGGGAAAAATTAGGCACCCGCGTATAAGCCGAGGGTCGGCTTATAACCCCTCCCCCCCTGCAGGCTTACCTTCAGGCCAGGCGGTGGTGGCGGTGGGTTCCCCCAGGAGGCTTCCTCAGGCTCTTCCAGGGCAGGAAGAGCCGGGTGCGCGCGGCCTTTCAGGGGCTGCAGCAGGCTTCCCCCGGCCCTTCCAGGGCGGGGGGAGCCCGGCGTGCCCGGCGGCGGCGGCCACGCGGCCTTTCAGGGGCCGCAGCAGGCTTCCCCCGGCCCTTCCAGGGCGGGGGGAGGAGGGCGCACCCGGCGGCGGTGGCCGCGCGGCCCTCCAGCCACCGCAGCAGGCTTCCCCCGGCCCTTCCAGGGCGGGGGGAGGAGGGCGCGCCCGGCGGCGGCCGCGCGCCCCTCCAGCCACCGCAGCAGGCCGGGGGAGTCGGATGCGCCTGGCAGTGGCCGCCGCGCGGCCTTCCAGAGGCCGCAGGAGACCCTCACAGGGCGCTCCTGGCCGGGGGAAGCCGCATGGGCCCGGCAGCGATGGCGGTGGCGGCGGCGATGGCGGCAGCGGTAAGTTGCCCCCTCCCTCCTCCCTCCTCTACTGTATTGACCCGCGTATAAGCCGAGGCCGGCTTTTTCAGCCCTTTTTTTGGGCTGAAAAACTCGGCTTATACACGAGTATATACGGTAGTTTAAGTTTAAGAAATTTGGCTCTCAAAAAAAAACTCAATCGTTGTACTGTTGATATTTGGCTCTTTTGACTAATGAGTTTGCCGACCCCTGGGCTAGCTCATTCGAAACAACAAGAGCAGCTGCACAGCCCATTGGAAACAATAGGAACCAGCCAGAGAGAGACTCACTGACCCACAGTTAACTTCACACGAAGTTGGCAACCGGTGAAAACAGTAGAAAGCACAGTCCCACACAGAGGCAATCAAGCCCACCCCCCAGCAGAACAGGTAAACCCACCCCCTTTTGGATTCCCCCCCCACACACACACACAAAATCTCCCCCCCCCCACATACACACACACAGGAAAAAATTATAGCGAATTATAGAGAAAAGCCCCCAAATGGGTCTTACTGTGGATGTCTTCTTCTCTTCTATCAGGAGCAGGGACTGGGAGTCAGGACTCAGGAGTAATCCAATATGATTCTAACAGACTCACACACACATACTCTCTGGCACGGGAGGTTTTGCCTTGCATTTGCGGCTCTCTAGATGCACATTAAGGATTGCCTGCTCCCATTCATTCCAATGGGTGGATGGGGGGACCCCATAACTCGGCATTAATTGCCTTTTAGTCAGACCCCCAGGATGGGGTAATGGTATGGCCCAACTGCCAAGGCAACCACCAGACCAGACCCCTGGGCCGGGGTAATGGTACAGTCCAACTCGGATGTGTTTTTAAAGGCGGTATCGGGCAGATGGGTGGGGGACCCCTTCCAGGCCCTATAACTCGGGACCCCCTACCCCAATTGTCACCAAACTTGGGAGTTCTTGCAAGAAGGATCACCTCAGGCTAAGCTGAAAGTTTGGGGCATCTACCTCCAAAAATGCCCCCCCCCAGAGCCACAGAAGGTGCAAATGTGTTTTTAATGCCTTTATTCTTGTGGGCGATTTTGGGGGGGACCCCTTCTGGGCCCCATATCTCGGGACCCCCTGACCCAATCTTTACAAAACTTGGGGGTTCTTGCAAGAAGGGTCCCCTGAAGCTACACTGAAATTTTGGAACCTCTACCTTCAAACATGCCCCCCCCCAGAGCCGTGGAAAGGCGCAAATGTGTTTTTAATGCCTTTATGGTTATGCTGCTGATTCGGAGCCTCCAAATTTGCCGAATTTATTCAGCGATCGCCCCAAAATCGCTGAATTCGGCTCGTTGTTTTCCCGCCTTTTTTGAATTCAGTTCCATCCAAACTAGAAACTGCCGAATCGGGGAAAATTCAGCTGTTTTTCGGTTTGGGACGAACTGAATTGACAGCCCTATTCTGTTGCCCAGAAGGTCGGATCAGAACCAAAGGGTTGAAATTAAATCAAAATAGTTTCCGTCTAGACATTAGGAAGAATTTTCTAACAGAGCGGTTCCTTAGTGGAACAGACTTCCTTGAGAGGTAGTAACTGCTCCTTCCCTGGAGGATTTAAAGCAGAGGCTAGATGGCCATCTGTCAGCAATGCTGATTCTATGAACTTAGGCAGATCATGAGAGGGAGGGCAGGAGGGTTTGCATCAGTGTCTGGCTCTCATGGCCTCTTTTTACATGTCCAGGGTAGTGCCAATTGCCACTTTGGGGTCAGGAAGCAGTTTTCCCTCCAGGCAAGATTGGCCAAAGATCCTGGAGGGTTTTTTGCTATCTTCTGGGCATGGAGTATGGGTCACTGAGGTGTGTGTGGGAGGCAGTTGTGAATTTCCTGGATTGTGCAGGGGGTTGGACTAGATGACCCTAGTGGTACCTTCCAACTTTGATTCTGTGATTCTAAATAACTAAAGCTGAAGCTGAAGGGGGATTGTCCGAAGCCAGGTGATCTTCTCAGCTGCGACTTGGGGAGGGGGCTTCTCTTTATCCTGAGCAGCATCAGCCAAACTTTTAGTTGCTTTACAGCATGGACAGCCCTCCCCCTGATTTTCAGGATTTTAGGGGGCATTTCAGGCTGCAGTGGGAGCAGGGAGGTGGGAAACGTGCACTTTGAAAAACACAAATCCCTCCTCCCACAGAAAACCTCATGGTATCGAACCCCTACTGTTCCCATGAATGAACATTGAGTTAGCCAGACAAAACTGGCAAGCCTACCATGACCCATCAGAAACCGATGCAAAGCCAAATCACAACGCCCAGAAATACTGTGAACTCTTTTCCCACACAGGCCAAGGAGGCAACATGCTGCACCCATTACTTAAAAGTAGCAGAGTGTCCCCTCCATATCACTATGTCACAGATGGTGGAATCAGGAGAGACCATTGGAAGAAAAGCATTGAGTTATGAATAGGCACTACTCCAGCAGCAAGGTCATTTCTTTTGGAACGGGGGTCCATATGGTTCCAAAGAAGACACTTCATCAGCTTTCCACAGCTCAAAGGGGAAAATTAGAAGGCAAAGCCCTCAATGACTGGGGGGGGGGGGGATTCTCAGCCCTCAATGTCAGCATCAGTTTTGACCTTTTGTGCCAGTGGCTGAGCGTGTGTACCATAAGCAATGCTTCCTTTGTCCCAAAAGGTCAATGTTGACATGGTGGAAACATAAGAGCCCTGCTGAATCAGTCCAAAGGCTCACGTAATCCAGGATCCTGATTCCCACAGTGACCAAGTAGATACCTTTAAAGTATTTAGGCTCTGCTTTTAGGGAAGGTGCTTTAATGTCTGGATTAGGGTTGTGCAAAAAAAATGCTAAATTTTGGGTTCGGATTTATTGGGCCCAATTTTTTTTTTTTTTTTTTTTTTTGTAAACCTGGAATAAGCCGAATACCCATACGGGTAAATTTTGGTATTTGGCTTATTACTGGGTTTACTGAAAAATTGGGGTCCATTGTAGTCTATGGGGAATTTTTCAAAGCTCCTATGGGGCATTTTAACCAAGGCAGCTCTTGTGAAGGAGATTGCTTATTCGTGTGGGTGAGCGGTCTTCTTCAGAACAAAGCCTGTTCAGCAGCTGTTGAAGCTGATGCTTTTTAGTTGGAGGATATATCCCTCCAGATGGGATTGGTAAGCCCCGTCTTTTAAAAAACCCTTATGCTTGGTCCAGCTCAAACCACTGAAAGGTTGGTCAGACCAAGTTGGCACCAATTACATGACCCCAACCTCAAAAGGGCCCTAACTATGGGGCCCTAACAAAACCAGTCAAAAAAGAAAGAAAGCACAGAACCATGCCTCTGAGCAAAGGTGAATAGCCAAACCCGAAAAAGCCAAATAATTATTCAGCTTTTTTGGGAATCGCCTATTCGGCTTTGGGCAAACCCTCAGGTTTTGGTGTTCGGTATACCTGAAGCCCCAAAATTAGAAATTTCTAATTTCGCGTTTATTTTCAGTTCAGGCTTATTAATATGCGCAACCCTAGTCTGGATCATTTTGGCAGCCATGTTCTGCACTTTTTCCAGCTCTATGATATCATTCTTGACAGGAGTCCCCAATGTGGTGCCCATGGTCCCTACAGAAGCCTTTCCTGGAGCCCACCAAGTGTTTTCAGAAAGTGGGTGGGGCTCTTGTCCAGCAGGACTTCTGATTGGCCATTGGAGATCTGATTGGTTGTGCAGATTGAAATGGCAGTTTCAGATGCAGCTGCCACCACATTGTACATTTTAGTCTTTCTCACTCCTCTTTCTCTGTTTACTTTTTAAGGTACCCCTCTTTTCCCCTGCACTTTGGATTCCTCTGTATATGTGGCTCCAAAATAGGGCTGTGCCTCTGACCCTTCTTAGCTTCTAAGGTCTGCCAAGGCTAGCCTGGGCTATCCAGGTCAGGGTAAATTACCTTGGGCAATGGATAAAATTATATCCTGGAGGGACTGAGAGGCAGGCAGATACATAGACAGGAAGCAAAGGAAGTGAAGCAACTTCATAGCCCAGGAACAATACAAATTTTGTCAGCCCTTTAAATATGAAAGGCTGCCTTAGGATGCAAATAAGCCATTCAGAAAATCCTACTCTTGGGGAAAGGGCAGAGACATCTCACACAGACACTTGACAAGGTGGAAATCATAAGGAAACTTTTGGAAATCTGTATGCCATTCAGTGCAGGGGAAAAGACCAGGGAGGGGACACTATTTAAATCACAAGCACATACTGGATGAAAAGATAAATAGAAAAAAATAAAATATACATACAGTCAAAACTCTATTACACAGTGAACTGGAAAAGGTCATGGCTTTCAGACGATTTAATTGGAGAACTTAAGACATAAGCATGTAAATTTGACTCAGGGTAACTACATTTTCTGCAGTGTCGTGTTTTATTAGCACAGAAACGTTTGTCGCAATGACATCTGAGGAAGACCAAGAAGACCCTTCATGAAGATTATAATGAGAATAGGTTACATTTGTACTGATTTCCACATTCTCATTACAAGCTTTTTAATGAGAAGGGATTAATTTTCTGCCATCTTCCATTCTCATTATGACTCAGTCAGGAGATGAGGTATTCAGGAGTGTAATGCTTAATTTATATTCAATGAGTCTGTGTAGCAAGTTGCACTTCTTTGACCTTCTCAATATTTCATACTTTGATTGGGTGGTCATTCCATTCTTGCCTTGTTTTTAGCCTTATTATAGAATCATAGAGTTGGAAGGGGCCATACAGTCTACCTAGTCCAACCTCCTGCTCAATGCAGGATCAGCCTAGAGCATCCCTGACAAGTGCTTGTCCAGCCTCTGCTTAAAGACTGCCAGTGAGGGAGAGCTCACCACCTCCCTCAGTAGCAGATTCCACTGTCGAACAACTCTTACTGTAAAAAGCTTTCCCCTAATATCCAGCTGGTACCTCTCTGCCTGCAATTTAAACCCATTATTGCAAATCCTATCCTCAGCTGCCAACAGGAGCAGCTCCTGCCTGTAGAGCAAGTGGGGAGTTCCTTCCCAAAAAATTGTTTTGTATTTGCTTGGGTGGGGGTGTTATTTGTTGATGTATGGTAACTGAACCACCCCCCAAAAAAAATTAAAACAGGAAAGACTCTGCATGGTAAGTACAAGTGCTCCATTTTCTGCATATCTGGGGGGATACTAAATGTTTTCGTATTGTTGGTATATTGTTATATATTTTAAAGGTTTTTTATCTTAATAACTGGGAATCTGGGTTTCTACCTTGGGTAAATTAAGAAATGGCTCAAACAGCCAATCCTTCTCTCTGCTTGAGGTTTCTTAGCCTTGAAGGGGACACTCTACAAACACAGAAGCACTCTCACTGCACAAGCTCGGCCATGCCACTGAAAACAGCTCCTGGGGCTAAGCTCAAAGGAAACTCCCGCGGTAGAGAGACACAAACGCAGCACAGCCCAAGCCTCCCTTTTCAGGGGGAAGCAAACTCACTCCTCGTACAATTGGGCCCCAACCACCATAGTACAAAGGGGGCGGCTTATATACATTGTCTGAATCAGCATTGAGGTGGTAGAAAGCCAGGGTGCCAAAGACAAAGCCCACCAGCACAGCTGCACTGCTCTTGCCTTCCACGCCCTGCATGGCATGAAATCAAACCTGCCCCAGCAAGGCAAGACAGGCGCTTGAGAGCTAGCCAGGAGGCAGCACAACGATGCCCCCCCATCCCCAGAGAGGACCCGCCAGCTACATCTAGTGGCCAGATGGAGCATAGTGGCGACAGCTGTCCATGAAAGGGAAAGGAGCTAAGTGTGAGCACTTGTCCCATGACAATCCCATAAACAACATCCACAGACAAGTAGTCCAAAAGAGAGTTGATTTATTGGAAGATCCATAGGTTTACAGCAGCTAGAAGCAAGATGGCACTAATGAGAACTAAGAGCATGGTACAGGGTATATATGAAATCAAAAGCATTGGATGCCATGAGAACCCCCCTCCCCTTGAGGCAAGATTCACACAGAGTCCGGAGTCAAAACACTAGCTGGCAGTTGCTACAGCTTACCTTGGCCAGCACCTGCAGTAAGCATAACATCCTCAGTCAGACCTTGCCTGGCATTTCCTGTACAGGCTAGGCCTGACACTAAGAAACCCTATATAGATTCCTGAGTAGCGTTTTTCGGGAAGAAGGTATTTGCTTTCACTTCCAAGCTAATCCCTAACCTGGCTGCATTTATTACATTCACTAAGTTAACAAAAATGGATGAGAATACCAGTGGATGAACAAATATAATTCATTTTCCTAGTGCCTGGCAGTCTAGCTTAGAGAACTCAAGGAGGTCAGTGGAGCACCAGCTCCATAACCAACTACCTTGTTCTGAATCAGACAATCCGGCCCAGGATATTCTGACTGGCAGGAGCTCTCTGTGGTCTCAGGTAGAAAAAAAATGTCTTTCCTAGCGCTGTCCTGAGATCCTTTAACTGGCATTGGCTGTGGAGGAACCAGAGTCCTTCTGCATACAAATTCTACTAAGTCACAGACTCTCCTTTTGTGGAAATAGGAAAACGGCGATGAAACTTTCCAGTCAGCTAAATCAAAGAGATACTGCAACAAAAGATAATTAGGCTGCATAGAACAAAAGCAGGGTGTTTTCTCACATTTTTTCCTCAGATATGCAGTTTAAGGCAATATATACATATGTAGAGGATTAAGTGCCTTACTTCCCGTTTAGGGTTGTGCAAAAATATATTTTGGGTAAATTTCAGGTTCAGCAGTATCGGGCCCAATGTTTTTCCATGAATCTGAAATAAGCCAAATACCTATACTGGTAAATATCGGTATTTGGCTTATTTTCAGGTTTTCTGAAAAATTCAGGTCCATTATACTCTATGGGGATTTTTCTGAAGATCCTGGGGGGGATTTTTAGAGATAGAGCCCCCAAATTTTCAGTGTGGCTGCAGGGGACTCTCCTTAGACAGTCACCAAAGTTTGGTGAACTTTGGGACAGGGGGTCCAATTTTATGGGCCCGCAAAGGAGTCACCCCCATCGTGCAGGCATTTGCGAGCCAAGCTGTCCATCGGTTTTCAGGTTCAAAAACATTGTTGAGGACTGATGGAAAGAGCTGACTGGCTGGCTGGCACCTCAAAGTCTGGGGGCTGCCTTTGTTTCTGATGCCCATGCAAATTAGATTCCAAATGGAGGAAAAAGGCTTAAATGCAAGAGAAATAAGGCATGGAAAACATCCCTTTTGGTGGCAAATAACATCCTGTGATCAGTATTGTGGTCATGAAAAAATCTGATTCAAAGAGATGGTCACGGTGCAGGGAAACCAAGCCTCTACTCAGGGCAACCTTCTTTTTGAAAGCAGGTTTTCATGGGGTGGTGTTGGTGATATCAGAGCTGGATGAAATCATGACCACGGGGGCTGTCTGAAGGAGACTGCTCATCCATGTGGATGAAGAGATCTCCTTCAGAAGCCTGATGGGTGGCTGTTGAAGCCGGCTCTTTTAATTGGAGGGTATATACCTCTGCATGGGACTGGGTGAGCCTCGAATTTTAAATAACCTATCTCAAAAGGGCCCTAACTATGGGGCCTTAAGAAAACCAGTTAAAAAAAGAAAGAAAAAGGGAAGAAAGAACAGAGCAAAGGCGAATAGCCGAATCTGAAGCCAAATATCTATTCGGCTTTTTCGGGAATTGGCTATTCAGCTATGGCTTTATTCCCAGGTTTTAGTATCTGGTAAACCCAAATCCTGAAATTTACCGAAATGGGTAATTTCAGGTTTATTTTCAGTTCAGGTTTATTGATATGCACAACCCTATTCCTGTTCATTGGGTTTGAGTTCAAGTCCTCCCCTAATGCATACATGACAAGTAGAAGGCTGTCCTGCCCCAAAGAGAAAATCAGCCATTCAGATGAGCCCATAGGAGCACTGCTCCTGCATCCATCACTTTTGAGAAGGGGGGTGATATGTTGGAGGGAACTCAGGAGAAGAGGGAAAGTTGAGTTCTGCCTCAGGGAGAGAGCAGGGAGAGCTCCAGTGCTGCTCAGGAAAAAGAGCAGATGAAGAGTCACTCTGACAGGTAGTGCTGCAGAGCGGTTTAGCTCTATCTCTGGGATAGAAAAGAGTGCCTGATTGTTAGGCTTGTCTCTAGGGATAAGCAGACCTGGCACCATTTAGACTCTTGGAAAAGGGCAGGCTGGTGTGGGTCGAATCCTGTGTGTGAGAGAGGATCCAACCTGGTGGCTAGTCAATAAAAGTCTGCTTGTGCCTGAAAGCATTGTAGAAAAGTCTAACTACTCTCTGAAGTAATAACCAGTTTGTTTTTATTATTATTATTATTTTTCTGCCTCTGCCAGGTTTCTACTTTGTTTACTTGGAAACCTGTGCTGTTGGTTTGTTCCTTTAAAACCAACCTGTAAATAAATAAATCTTCTTAGTTATTTATATATTAATCCTGCCTCAGTGATCTCAATAATCTCAGTGTGCACCACAAAACGTACCTCACAGCAGTAAACCCAAAACCTATATAATCAATACCTGTAGAACACCTTGATACCGAGGGGAGGGTTTATAGTTAAAAATGAACTGAGATCTGAGAACAAAAATCTTAGGAGGCTGTGTGTGTGTCCTGAGTAGTATGTCACAGCATAGCAAGCAAGCACGATATTAAGATAGAAAGGGCCTTAGCCTGTTATCGCTCCCCAGGGATTTCTACAGTGTTTGTGCTTTAGGTTTAGCCGGGTTAGGGTTAGGGTTATTCTCCCTATAACTAAGGGGAAGGGCAGTGCCACAAATCAGCCCTCAGCTCGATTAGACTGGTCCCCAGCTTGTCAACAGGCGTTTGAGATCTTAAAAAGGCTTTTTACTTCAGAAACCATTCTCAAACATCCTGATCGTGACAAGCATTTCATAGTTCAAGTTGATGCTTCAGATGTGGCAATGGGCGGCACTCTCCTTCAAGTCGGGGAGGTAGGACAACTTCAGCCCTGTGCTTACTTCTCCAAAAAGTTCTCAGTCAGAGCTCAGCTGGCCCATTTGGGAAAAGGAGGCTGCCACAATTAAATATGCCTTGACAGTTTGGAGGCACTTTTTGGAGGGGACTGACACTCCTTTCGAAGTGTGGACTGATCACAAAAATCTAGAAGCCTTAAAAGGAAATCACAAGCTCAATGCCAAACAAATGCGTTGGGCTGAATTCTTTTCCAAATTTCGTTTTGTTTTGAAACATGTCCCCGGCAACAAGAATCAGTTGGTAGATGCACTCTCCAGGCTTCCTCAGTACCAGAGTAAGCTGGATCGCCTCACTGACTCTTTATTTACTCCTGAACAGAGGGGAACTACTCCGTGACTTGTGGTTCTCACCTGTTCTCACACGATGGAGTCCAACCCTTTGGAAGGACTCCCTGACTCCTTTAAGACTGAATTAATTAAGTCATGTCAGGCAGAGGAAGCCACAGGTTCTCTGCCTGGCAAATTGCTTTCCCGGGACGGATGTTGGCTTAATGGGTCAAAACTGTATGTTCCTCCCGCACTACAAAGGGATGTGCTGGATCGTTGCCATGGCTTGAAGGGGGCTGGACATTTTGGTTTTGTTAAATCCTTGCATCTTTTGCGCAGACAATTTTGGTGACCTGGAATGCGGCAAGATTTGGATGTTTTCAACACCTGTCTGAGTGAGTCCTTTGCAAAGAGCTAGAGGTGGACACCTGATCTTGACAGATAGATGGAAAGATGGAAAGATGGAAAGATGGATAGATGGATAGATGGAGAAAGAAAGAAAGAAAGAAAGAAAGAAAGAAAGAAAGAAAGAAAGAAAGAAAGAAAGAAAGAAAGAAAGAAAGAAAGAAAGAAAGAGCTATGCCCCCCTTGAATCACTGTGCAGGAGCAAACGAAACCCTCTTAGATTCAATCAGACGTCCTGTCAAAAATTCCTTCTCAATCAAAATCCAAAGACATTCCCATAACACCTTCCATATGCACAGTGTGAGAAGCCCTTGATGCTCAACGGATGAGCAGGGAAGAGATGTTCAAGCTGCCGGCTGCCCTGGCTGCACCCCATGAAGACCGCCTGTGCAGCTGGTACAGAATACTGCAGCCTGACTGCTGACTGGAGTGGGTCGCATTGACTACTATACCACTCCAGGCTTGTTCCTTCTACACTGGCTGTAGGGTTGCCAACCTCCAGGTGGTGGCTGGAGATCTCCCACTATTACAAATCATCTCCAGGTGACAGATCATTTCACCTGGAAAAAATGACCACTTTGGAAAATGGACTTTATGGCATTATACACCCTCCCCACCCTAAACTCCACCTTCTTCAGACTCCACTCCCAAAATCTCCAGCTATTTCCCAACCCGCAGCTGGCAACACTAACTGGATCCTGTGACAGCAGGTAGACTTCCCCTGACTATGGAAGATCCACTGATTTAGCAATTTGTAATAATCTCTTTTCCTTTCTGTAAAATGTATTAGGAAAGCCAGGGAATAGCTTGTTGCTGGGCAGAATATCCCTGTATGTCTGTGTGCTAAGGAATTGGGGCAAGAGTCATGGAGGGTTACAGTAAACCATAACAAGAACTGGGTGAAACTATTACTCCACTGCCGTCTCGATGTCTGGAGTGTTATCAGCCTACCCTGAATGTTGATGGGTTGTCATATCTTGAATTTGGATAAATATCCCTTCCTCAGTATGATCGGGGCTCAGAGATTTTTACTCGGTAGAGTGCTCTGGGTCGCAGCTGCCAGAATAAACTGTTTTCTTGAATAACGATCTGCAGGTCTCTCTCTCCCCCCACGAACCCTTGTTTACCGTATCAATCCCAATTTGTTTCTGAGTTCAATTCCAGGTGCAAGTAGTGACCTTTAAAGCCCTAGCCACCTTCCTTGTTCTTGCGCGAGGTTCAGTCAGGGCAAACACTGCCGGGATCTTAGGATTCCCTCCCCTCTGTCCCCTCATGAGTACAACTTCATTCAGCCAGATAACAAAAGTAGCCATTCTTGATGTTGCGAAAATCAGAAAGTAAATGGAGCAAAGAATACTAAACCCATTGCTGGTTTTAAAAGGAGTTTCATAATGTTGACAGTTTGTAAAGGTTTCATCCACATATGTTTATGGAGTTCCAATAATTACCCTTGTTAAACCTACCTTTGTTTTCATTAAAGTAATGAAAGTGTACCCAGTAAGAAAATAAATATAAATTGATCTGCAAATTCAAATATAATTGATGCGCCAAAGCTCTATTCGTGCGACTGCCCTGACTCAATATCCATTTCTTAATTGTTAATCTTAAAAAATAATAATGCCTGAAACAATCAATTGGAATTAATTTACCATGCAAAATATTCTTATTAAAAGTAAATTAAATGCATTTTGAGAACCATAATTTAAAGCATTACTCTGATAACAATTTAGCCCCCTGATGGAACTTTTATTAACATTGCTGATTTTAGTCTGCTTAGATGTGGAGGAGTGCTTCAGGAAAGACGAGGCCACCTCAAAGATGTGGGTTTCCCTTTAAACGCGATTGAAATCTAATTTAAAATTTAAAAGGTTGCAAATTAAATTTAACATCAGCATCTGAAAGAAAGCTGAGGAACATCTGGTTGGGAATGATTTACAATATTGTATACAATAAAGCAAGCAAGTTCTACATACTGTTTAGTTTTAAAATCCAATACTTAAAATATAATAGTTAAGAAGTCTTATTTAGTTAAAAGTATCTGATTCACACTATCTAGAATAATATATAAGTAAACCCATACATACCCAAAGCCAATCTTCTGAGATTCTCTTAGTCCAAAGACTTAGAGATCTAAAGTTCTAGCCTTTCCCTGCCTATATTTATACTGTCAGAAATCACCTTTTTCCCATTTCTACATCTGCTGTTTACTGTTACTGCTGGATTTATTTTTCCTGCACATGCTCTGTAGCTCTGCGAGCTTCCCTGCAGACTACCATATAAGGATTTCCTCTTCCAGCAGGCTATTTTGCTATTTCTTAGACAGTCAGTTTGGGATCTTGTTTTTCTCTATAATGATTAATTTTACCAGCATCTTCATCTTCTGAAGAACACAATAATACTGAATATTTTCTTAATTCTCTACTATGATTCCTTCATATTAAACCTTAAAACCTAATATGACATTATATAATGTTTTAGACAGCTATTGCTGACTAGTCATTGTTATATAACATTTCATAAAAATACAACTGGATAGATACCAAAGTGTAAATATCTGAAAATGTAAGCATATATCTTTATCTACACCCATTTGGAGTGACTAGCCAAAAACTGGAAAAATCCAAGTATCCAACAGCTGGAGAGATTAAAGTACAAAAGAGTGGAATTATCCAAGGGCAAAGATATCTAAAAGCAGAAGTATCCAAGAGAGTCCTTGACAAGAGTCTCTTGGCTAAACATGTCTAGGCTTGTCCAATTTTAAATGAAAGACAAGCCTCTAAAGGTTTTTCATGAAAATATGGATTTACATTGAATAATTCTGCATATGTACAACACTATTACACAGTTCTTATGTCCTAATATGTCAAAGCCTGTAACACGCCCTCTTCAGGCTCCACCCAGAGCTGGCAACCCTAGCTGGGCCTGTAGATCTCCCGGAATTCCAATTGATCTCTGGACTAAAGTGATCAGTCCCTCTGGGGAAAATGGCTGATTTGGAAGGTGGACTGTGTGACAGTATACCCAGCAGAGGTCTCCCCAGGTTCCATCCCCAAATCTCCAGGAATTTCCTAAATTGTAGGTGGCAACCCTATGTGGCCCTGACCCAGATTCTTCACAGATGTATTCCAGGGCAAAATTATGTCTCAAATTCCAGTCATGGGACTCCTGTGGCAGTAGGGTTGCCAGCTCCAGGTTGGGAAATACCTGGAGATTTGGGAGGGTGGAGCCTGAGAAAGGCAGGGTTTAGAGAGGGGAGGGACTTCAATGCCATAGAGTCCAATTGCCAAAGCAGCCCTTTTCTCCAGGGGAACTGATCTCTATTGGCTGGAGATCAGTTGTAATAGCAGGAGATCTCCAGCCACCACCTGGAGGGTGGCAACCCTATGTGGGGGTTCTTTAGGATCAGGGAAAAGGCTGGTGGGGATCAAGAGCCCCCTCATGCCCCCATGCCATCACTAGTCAGCAAAATCAGCTTCTGTGGCTCTTTAAAGCAATGTTCTGGAACTGATGCGTGACTCTGTTCAAAGTCCAGAAACAACTCGCAACTAAACATAGCATGTAGCTTAGCTCTTGGACACCCACACCCCAGTCCCCCACTGATGCCTCCTCCTCCTCCTTAAATAGTAATAGTACTAGTTACTAATTAAGGTACTGCTACAGCGGATGCCCTTTGTGAAGACATATCTCATAGCAATTGGCTGATTGATTCATCACATGCAATCAGGCACACACATGCTGTATTGTTTTGAAAAATGGGAACTATTTTCAAAGCTTGCAGGGATGGGCCAGAGGCAGGAACGCTTTCTGCAAAGGAAGCCTTCCTTACTTTGTGAAAAGATGGCAAAGGCAGAGTTTTCAGCAGAAAGGTAAAAATAATAATAATAATCAGCCAGTCAATGTAAAATTACTTGAAAAACCCAAATGCAGACAGGGTTTTTTTTTTTAAATGCCAGGCTACCACCATTTTCTTCCATAGGAATCATTGGAAAGATGTGAGTCTGGGCCAAGAGGCACTTGCATTGGGGTCTGTAAAATTGAATCCCTTTGTCCATTCAGTTTGAAGCATAGGAGGAGGGCTATGTTCTGTGCTCATTTGGTGTCATTATCTTCAAAAGCAGCTGCCCCAGACTCTTGAAGTGTCTCCCCATTGAAAATAATGGTCCCCAAATTCCAGAACCGGGGGGGGGGGGGATCCCAAATCTGAATCCTGAACTGGTAAAAACCTGAAAATCAGCAATCATGGTAAAGCCCCTCGAATCCCAGATCCAGAATTATAATGATTTTTCTTCTGGTTCTGTTGGACCCATTCTGTATGATAATGTGGAACCTGATGAGCTTAGCATCTCATTGAATAATTCCTGAAAGACCAAAAGTTGCTGACCATATTCTTTCAGTAATTTATTTGACACTCTGCCTCAATTAGTTCTTCCATATGTGATTCCCCAGAGAGGGGTAGGAGACCCTAAACAAGCGTTTACAACATGACACTTTACGGCACAACAAATTTGATAAGTTGATTCTAAGTGACGTTGCTTGTAAACCTCAAGTAATGTAAATGGAGAATCTATACAGTTGTCAATAGCTCTGGCAAGCTCATTTGTCATTACCGAAAAGTTTGGAATAAGATTAGCAAAAGTTTTCCCATTATAAACTGACACAGGATGAAGCGTCAGTTTTCAGGGGTCGCATTTGGGAATCAAAGTTGACACCTGAGATGCATACCAAAGACAGGGCTTCTAACAGCCCTGAACATCAAATTAGATTCACCAGTCCAATCTATTATTTGTTACTAACCAGTCTTCAAGTTCTATAGAAATTAATTTAAATATATGCAAAAGCTTCAAATGTGTCAACATTTATTATTTTGAGTCATCATAACAAAAATATGTTTTGTGTTTATTTGACTCATTAAAAAAATATCAGATTTAGAAATGTTTCATTTGTCCAAATTTACAGGTGTGCATATTTGCATAAAAATTGCTAATCCCATGTGCCAGCTTTGTAAAGTCAAACTTGATTCTCAGATGTATAAAATTAATCCAGCTCAGGATCTGAAGTGCATTTTGCCCAGACAGACAACATGACCTAGAAGATGCTTGAAATGTGGGTTGTAATGAGTCACTGAATTTGAAAAACCCAAATGCATACCTGCTTGTAAGTACATTTGCCAAACCACATTATTAAACAGGAAGGACATGAGGCTGATCGGGTGTCTTAGGCCTGGTGTCAACTGTCAGTTAACTTCGAATGGCAGGGGATCTCTTATCTTTAGTGCAAAAGAAACAAAATCCCCATCTGAAAAGAACCATTCTTTCTGGTTGGTTCCAGACTTCTACAATCCTAATGCATTCTATATTGAATGTCCCATCTTGTTGACTGTATTGACTCATTCTGTGCAATCCGCCTTGAGTCCCTGTGAGAAAGGTGGATGATGAATAAATAAATTTCAGCTTCTTATTAAAGATTCCCAAACCCAATACCTCTTGGTCGAATCCCCCCCAAACCCCAAATAAATTCCAAAAAATAAGTTCACCCCTAATTCTTTACTCAAAGGACTGGTCCCAAAAAGAGAAATCCCAATAAACTCTGACACATCTTACCTCAATGCTGTTTCTTCTTACCTCAGTACTAACACTTTACAATACCAGATTATAATAATCTCATGGGTTTCCAGGATCAATATGACAATAATGATTCTCCACCCCCTTTTGCAAGTTATCTTCTCCCTCCTCTGAGTGAGTCTAAAAGAAGGCTGATGTAAAATCTCTCAGCCAGACTGCTCCAATTAAGGCCATCTCATTTTATTGGTGTATTGCTGTGGTTTTTCGGAAACCCACTTGATAGTTGTTTTAATTAGATATTATGTGAAACACACAGTTAGAATCATAGAATCATAGAGTTGGAAGGGACCACCAGGGTCATCTAATCCAACCCCCTGCACAATGCTGGAAATTAACAACTACCTCCCCCCACATCCCCAGTGACCCCAACCCTCCCCCCACCATGCAGGATCCCACAATAAAAACACTCCCAACAGATGGCCATCTAGCCTCTGCTTAAAGACCTCCAAAGACGGGGACTCCACCACCCTCCGAGGCAGCACATTCCACCATCGAACAGCCCTCACCGTCAGAAAGTTCTTCCTAATGTTTAGGTGGAATAGCTTTTCTATTAGTTTAAATCCATTACTCCTAGTCTCTGGAGTAACAGAGAACAAGCTAGTTCCCTCATCAGCATGACATCCCTTCAAATATTTAAACATGGCTATCATGTCTCCCCTCAACCTTCTCTTCTCCAAACAAAACAAACCCAACTCCCTAAGTCTCTCCTCATAGGGCCTGGATTCCAGACCCTTGACCATTCTGGTCGCTCTCCTCTGGACACACTCCAACTTGTCAACATCCTTCTTAAATTGTGGAGCCTAAAACTGGACACAGTATTCCAAGTGAGGTCTGACCAATGCAGAATACAGTGGTAGTATTACTTCCCTTGATCTAGACACAATAATCCTATTGATGCAGCCCAGAATTGCATTGGCCTTCTTAGCCGCCATATCACACTGTTGACTCATGTTCAGTTTGTGGTCCACTAAGACTCCCAGATCTCTTTCGCATATACTGTTGTCTAGCCAACTCTCTCCCATCCTGTACCTGTGCCTTATGTTGTTTCTGCCTAGGTGAAGTACTTTACACTTCTCCCTATTGAAATCCATTTTATTGCTTATGGCCCAGCTCTCCAGTCTACTGAGGTCATTCCGAACTCTGACCCTACCCTCCGGGGTATTAACTACCCCTCCTAACTTGGTGTTATCTGCAAATTTGATTAGCATGCTCTCTATTCCATCATCCAAGTCATTTATAAAAATATTAAATAGTACCGGTCCCAGGACAGATTCCTGTGGCACGCCACTGGTCACTCCTCTCCAGGATGAAGTTATGCCATTAATGAGCACCCTTTGGGTTTGGTTGGTCAACCAATTACCAATCCACCTAACAGTAGCAGTGCCCAGCCCACATTTTACTAGCTTTGTTTCAAGAAAATCATGGGGGACTTTATCAAAGGCTTTACTGAAATCAAGGTACACTACATCTACAGCATTCCCTTCATCTACCATATTTGTCACTCTTTCAAAAAAAGATATGAGATTAGTTTGGCAATGACACTTATATAATTGGAGTGAAATTCTCAGGGATTATATTCCTCACTTGTGGGGCCCTCCCTGCCAAATTTAAGGCAGAGAAGACAAACACCCAATAGGCAATTTTCATTGGCATACGTAGCCCATGCAAGCAGGCATGAACTAGGGCATGGGTGAGTTTTTCCCTCCTGCCCCAGGAGTGACAAGGGCTGAAAGGTCTTGAGTGCTTTCAGCTTTTTCTCTCTCAGCCCAGCTTCTATATCAGCCAGGCTAGAGGGAGAAATGCTGAAAACACTGGATTATAAAACAGCATATATCTCCCCTGACCAGGACCATGTCCACACTGAGCGTTTGCAGCTACGATTTCTGCGGGCTTTCCTTGCATGTTCACACGTTATCTCAACCGAAGGATTCCAGAGACATCTCCAGAGCACAATTTCTCCCCCTTAAGAGCATCCACTTATATGGCGAATTAATAAAATGAAACGTCTTCCTCACCCGGAGCCTTAAAGTGCGAACATGCAATCTGTGTTCAATCCACTTCCTGCTGCCAGCCCACTTCTTGCTGCCAGCCCACCCCCACTCCCCCCCCCGCCTCCCTAACTAATGCTGGACCAATCGCCGTCCTTGCTTCGAGCGCCGACTGGGCATGCGTGGGAGCGCACCAGTCTTCAATTGATCCTGGCTTATCAAATGCAGCGGAGAAAGGCGGCGTAGTGGGAACAGAAATTTAAAGTTGTGTTGGATGCTTGTGTACTGGACACGTCTAAATAGCGAGGTAAGTTGCAGGTGCATTCACGTCCAGTTGTATTTAAGAAGACACTCTCAAACATATATTCTCTTTATATGTGAATTATCTGTCTTTTTCCTGTAACACAGCTAAGTGACATGCTGAAAACTTTGACTATAGTACTGACTACTATTGCGAGGTGAATGTATCTTACTCAGTTCCTGTGATGACATATAAAATGAACTCCTGTCATGGTGTAATAGCACTAATCTGCATACAAAGAAAAAAAGCATAGATATGCTTCCACCAGCATGAGTAAAAAGAGGCAGATTAAAGGGAAGACACTGGAGACCCACAGAGACACCTCAATAGTAGGTCTATTATAACCATATGCCTTTTGGTAGACACATGAACATATGAAGCTGCCTTATACTGAATCACACCCTTGATCCATCGACGACAATATTGTCTACTCAGACCAGCAGTAGCTCTCCAAGGTCTCAGGTAGAGGTCTTTCACATCACCTACTTGCCTAGTCCCTTTAACTGGAGATGACCTTTTGCATGCCAAGCAGATGCTCTACCACTGAGCCACGGCCCCTCCCCAATGGAGGAGTGAGCTGCTGCAAGAAAACACTGTGACTGGCAGAATTTCTCCCTCTGTTTATATATGCTGGGCAAGTATTTCTCTGTAATTTTTTCAGTTTGAGCCAATTGCTGCTATTGTATCATGGTACCAGAAATATCACCTAATGGTAGAAACAGTATAATGGTGCCATAGAACCAATTTCATTAAAAATCACCTGGTGACCATGGGAAATAGTTCAAATGTGGGTTGATAACAGGCAGTATGCTTTACAATCCGTGTGAGAAAGTGCGTGCTCACACAAAACAAAGACACCTGAACTAGTTCCAACACATCTGGTTTGCTTAATTCCTGACTCCCTGTATAGGGATGTCGATATGGTTCGTCCAAACCAAAAAAACAGCCGAATTTTCCGCAATTCGGGGGTTTTCAGTTTGGATGGAACCAAACTGAAAAAAGGCGGGAAAACGAATAAATTCAGCAGGTTCGGCGTTCTTGAACCTGCCTTTTCCCGGGAAACTGGACTCCCGGGAAACCGGGTGGGGGGTCTTTAAACTCCCCACTTAGGCTCCAGGGACTCTTGCCTTCCAGCAAGGCGCTTTAAACAGATCTGCGCCTTCCACCTGGGAGGCGCAGATCTGTTCCCCCCCAGCGTGCCTTCATGGGGCTTCCCTTAAGTCACGTGGGTGGTGCTTTAAACAGATCTACGCCTTCCAGCTGGGAGGCGCAGATCTATTCCCCCCCTTGGGCACCTTCATGGGGCTTCCCTGAAGGCGCGGCGGGGGGCTCTTTAAACAGATCTGCACCTTCCAGCTGGGAGGCGCAGATCTGTTCCCCCCCCTTGCGCGCCTTCACGGGGCTTCCCTGAAGCCCTTGCGCGCCTTCACGGGGCTTCCCTGAAGCCGGGCGGGGGGAGTTTAAACAGATCTGCGCCTCCCAGCTGGAAGGCACAGATCTGTTTAAAGAGCCCCCTGCGCGCCTTCATGGGGCTTCCCTGAAGGAGCGCAGGGGGTGCTTTAAACAGATGTGTGCCTTCCAGCAGGGAGGCGCAGATCTGTTCCCCCCCCCCCGCACGCGCGCCTTCACGGGGCTTCCCTGAAGGTGCGCGGGGGCACTTTAAACAGATCTGCGCCTTCCAGCTGGAAGGTGCAGATCTGTTTAAAGAGCCCCCCGCGCACCTTCACAGGGCTTCCCTGAAGGCGCACGGGGGGCGCTTTAAACAGATATGTGCCTTCCAGTTGGAAGGCGCAGATCTGTTTAAAGAGCCCCCCACGCACCTTCATGGAAGCCCCGTGAAGGCCCGCAGGGGGGCTCTTTAAAGACCCCCGTCCCCTTCCCAACTCTTGGTTTGAAGTGGTGGGTGCCGCCTGGGCAGGCGGCGCCCAGCACTTCAAAGACCCGGCCAAATTTTTCCCCGAACTCCGGATCTCGCGCTGAATTTCACGGATCCGAAGTGGGGGAGTTCGGACTTTGGCACGTTTTGAATTAAAAAGGGCTGAATTTTGCCGAAGCCAAACTTTACCAAAAAAAATTTTCAACAGCCCTATCCCTGTATGCAACTGGCAAGCAGGATTTCTCGCCCTCCCAAAATACTAGAACTCGAGGGCATCTAATGAAGCTGATGGGCAGTAGATTCAGGATGGACAAAAGGAAATACTTTTTTAAACAGTGAGATATTCAAATGTGGAATTTGCTGCCAGAGGATATAGTAATGGCCACAGGCACAGACAGCTTTAAAAGGGGATTAGACAAATTTATTTATTTTATTTATTTTATTCATTTATACCTCACCTTTCTCTCCTAATGGGGAGCCAAAGCTACTTATATCATTTTCCTGTCCTCCATTTTATCCTGACAACAGCCCTGGGAGGTAGGCTAGGCTGAGAAAGTGAGACTGTCCCAAGGTCACCCAGTGAGCTTCCATGGCACAAGTGAGGATTCAAACCTGGGTCTCCCAGATACTAGTCTGACACTCTTAACCACTACACCATACTGGCTTTCATTCATGGAGGATAGGTCTATTAGTGGCTACTGGCCATGGTGACTAAATGGAACCTTCACATTCAGAGGCAGTCAACCAGTGTCAGGAAGCTGCATCAGGGGAAGGCCTCAGCCTCTATGACCTGTTGATAGACCTCCAAAGGAAGTGGTTGGCCACTGTATGAGACAGCATGGTGGACTAGATGGACCTCTGGTCTGATCCATCAGGGCTCTTCTTAGGTCCTTATCAGGGGAAGGCCTTGGTCTCTATGCTGTGCTGTCAACCCTCCATATAGGGTTGCCAGTGTCATTGTTTCTGACATGTTACAGCACATAAATTTGTTGTACATGTGCAGAATTATTAATTATAACATTATAAAACTAACACTACATATACAGACAGTTATGTAACTGAAGGTTTAGTTATTTTCAAACTAAAGGAAGAACAAAAGCCTCTGCCTTCGTTTAGCTGGTTTCTAAAATACTCCTGCCATGGGTGAGGAGGATTCTTTCTTTACACTTTTAAGGTCTTTCAGTGTGGAACTTTCTACCCCTTTCAAGGACTTACAGTAGAGAGATTTTACCCTTTTCAAGGATGCCCTTCAAGATAATCTCTTAGGTGGAGACCACCACTATTTTAATAGCTGTCTTCATATCTTATCAGTTATAGATTGTCTTTCTTCCCCCACAAGGCTATAAGGGATGTTCTTCCCTCACAAGGCTATAGGGGATATTTTCACCCTACAAGGTTACAAGACATGATTTTTACACTCCAAACTACAAGGCTAGCCAAGGCTAACTTATGCAATGTAAGCATATAATCGTGTTTTATGATTTAAATGTGTTAATATTATACTATTGATTTACAAATGAATGTATTAAATGTGTCTTGTGCTAGTAAGGAAAATGGTGTTAAATTTGATTAATATAGAGTTATTACAAAGCTCAAAAATAATAGTTTATAGTTAAGTAAAATGCCAAAGAGGATATGGATGTCCAAATATGGTCATATAAGTGGAGCAACTTAGCGCACTAAGTGGAGCTACTTAGCACACTAAGTGATGCAATTTAGTATATGCCTGCTACAGGGTTATAGCACCCTTCTAGATAATAGATGGGCAGTTCTTTTCTACCTCCTTTTCAAGGAGTTTGAAACAGTATATATACAGGCACAGTAAGACTAGATTTTCAGAGCTCAATCACAGTCTCTCAGAAAATACTGGTATGTATGGTTTTGACTTATTATTCTAGATATTGTGAATTAGATACTTCAAACTGAATCAGATTTATTTGACTATTATATTTTAAAGTTGGATTTTAAAGCTGAATAATATGTAATACTTGCTTGCTTTTACTGCATACATTGTAACTGAATACATTGTCACTGCATACATTAGTAGAAAAGAGCAAAAGTCCAGCAGCACCTTAAAGACTAACAAAAATATTTTCTGGCAGAGTATGAGCTTTCGTGAGCCACAGCTCACTTCTTCATGAGGGAGCCCCTCATTTATTTATGAGGGGCTCCGTCCCACTCATTCCACTCACTAACCTCATTGCTCCCTTTGCCCACCATATTTGATGGTACTTTGACTACTGAAGGAACCGTTAGGCCTCCTATCGAAAGGCTGCAGAAGTTCTGGATAAAGCAAAAACAAGACCGATAATATTTTCTGGGCAAGCTGTTGGCAAAATTAGATTTATAACCAATGTCATACCCCGCCTTTCTCCCCAACGGGGACTCAAAGCACCTCACATCATTCTCCTCTCCTCCGTTTTATTGTCACAACAACCCTATGATGTAGATCTGTTTGAGAATGTGTGACTGGCCCCAAGTCAGCCAGGAACCTTTCATGGCACAGGGTGGATTTGAACCATGATCTCCTTGATAATAGTCCAACATTCTAACCACTACGGAGCATAGCCCATCAAACAGCAGGGAAGAAGTTAAATCCCCATTGTTTTGTCACAGTTAGGCCTCTCCCTGTCAGTGCAGTCTACACTTTCCTGCCTTCTCGTGAGTAAACCTTTGATTTCATTGCAAAAAGCAGAGGGATATTGCAGAGCTAATCTGTGCCTGAATTGTCTGAGTCCCTTCATTTTTGGCACTGTTAGTCCCACCATCATCCTGAAGCCGGTGGTCAATTTTGATGCCCCTAAGCTCATTTTCTGATGATTTATGCATGCCACAGACAGACAGAAGCCTTGCTTGCTTCTAGTAGGTTCAAGCAGGTCTGCTGCCACAGTCAATGAACTCATTCAGGAAAATAGTTCTCATGCTTCTATAGAATCAAAAAGGCTTCCCACAGCCAATGAAATTAGCAACAGAAAACTGGCATCTCTTTTTACATCAATTGTACATGAACAGTGTATAAAGATATGTAAATGGTGTGAAGTGGTGCACAGTGTATCGATGACATATAACATAAAAAGTGGAATAAAACAAAAATGGGATATTTGCTAAAAAAAGAAAAGTGGGATGAATAGGGCCTTTCTGGCCATGCAAGAATAGTCAAAAACAACCAAAACAGACATAACTGTATATATCTAATTGACCCAGACAGCACTGGTGGCAATCGCACCACACTTCCTCGGAGACAGGGCTGTTTCTCCGGCTCTTTCCTTGCTGCCACAATGGGGTCAGTCCTTCTGGTGAGGTGAAGATGAAGCCAGGGAGGCAGGTTTTGGAAAGTGGTGGGAGCTCAGCAGGGTGTCGAGCAGGGGTTCCCAACCTTTTTTATCTGGTGGGCACCTTTGGAATCCTGCCCCAGGGTGGTGGGCACAACCACAAAATGGCTACCACAGGAGGGGGGGCCACACACATAGGGGAGAAGAGGAGCAGTTAAATACTACAGTGAGAAAGAGTGGTGAGAGAGAATAAGGCTGATGCTATTGTAGCAGCTGCCACTGCAACATTGTTATTTTAATCTGCATAGCCCATCGGCTCTCCATTGGCAAATCAGAAGCCCTGCTGGGCAAGAGCCCCACCTGGCCCCACCCACTTTCTAAAAACACCTGGTTGGAACCAAGAAAGGTGTTGGCGGGCACTATGCCATAGAGGCCACCCTCTGAAGCAGCCATGGTCTCCAGAAGAATGGATCTCTGTAGTCTGGAAATCTGTTGTCATTCCAGCAAATCTCCAGGACCCACCTGGAGGTTGGCAACCCTAGGTGAGGCACTTATGGGGACCCAACTCCAGGTGGAAGCATTTTCAGAAACCCTAATTCGCTGACCAGGATGGGCTAGACTAGCCTGATTTGCCACATCTCGGAAACTAAGCAGGGTCAGCCCTGGTTAGTATTTGGATGGGAGACCACCAAGGAATACCAGGGTTGCTGTGCAGAGGAAGGCACTGGCAAACCACCTCTGTTAGTCACTTGCCTTGAAAACCCCGAAAGGGGTCACCACAATTCGGCTACGACTGGATGGTACTTTGCTCATACACACACAATTTAGTGATGATAGTCTGAATGGGGGATTGTTAAGGATTCCAGTGAAGGAATCTGAGAACTTCACTTACTGCTACCCTACACGTCTGAGTTGGTTAAAGTCATTTTTTCCTCCTACAAATGTAATCCCCCTTCCCCCCACATGCTCTCTCTACTGCAAACGGCTGTCAGTTTTTGTCTGATATACGCAGGTCCTCACAGTTAATACGAACAGAAGCAGAGCGTGGCAAAATAAAGCAGGCAATGATATGTTAGCTCCTTTGATTGGCAATTTGCTTACACCGAGCTTTAAAGTTCTGCTTGTACAAAATTGTTTTTCCATTGAAGAAGAAAGTGGCAAAGGCACCACCAGAGAGCATTCTCAAAGCACATTTGCCTGCTTCACAGACAGTTAGTCATTAAATGCTGAACCTTTAGAAGTTTGCAGAGAAAGTATTTGCAGCAGCTTTCTTTCACTTATTTAGCCTTCCTTTAGCTGAAATGCTTCACCCAAAGATTAGAATAGGCAAAATGGGGACAATGCTTGGCATAAAATACCCAGTTCCCAACATTTAATAGCTGCCTCCATCCTCGGAAATATCTTTAAAAGAAAGAGAATGCCAATGGATACTGGGGATGGGAGGCAATTTGTCACAGGTACCATTCCTCCCTCTCAACTTGAGACCCAGGGAGATGAAGGGGAAAGAGTTGCGGGGTCTCTGGACCTTGCTATGGGGAAAGTAGGGAACTCAGCAGTCCGTCAGTAGGGTAGTCAACTTAAAAAAAAAAACTAACCTTTTTGTGCCTATACTTTTAACAGCAAATTGATCTTCAGGTGTTCACATGCATAACAATACTTTCCTCTTTCCCTAAGAAGCCTTATCTGTTGATTGCTGCAGATTGAGTGGCCAGGGGTTCAGTCTCCAGGTGGTAGCTGGAGATCCCGCAGAATTGCAGCTGGTTCCCGGATGCCAGGCTGATTGGGAAGGTGGATGCTGTGGCATTATGAAGATTCTTTCATTTTGACTGGAGTTCCTCGTGATCCCTCCTTCCTGCCCATCGTTAAAAATTGTGGTTTTTAAATATTTTTGTACATGTATTTTAGTTCTGGTTTTAATTGTTTCAATAATGTGTTTTTTGTTGGCTTTAATGGTTTTATACATTTGCTTTTATTATGTATGTTGAAATTTGTTAGCTGCCTTGGTGGCCCTTACGAGGGCAGAAAGGTGGGGTATACATTTTGTAAATAAATTAATTAATTATACCCTGCTGAGGTCCCTCCCCTCCCAAACCCTGCCCTCACCAGGCTCCACCCCTTAGATCTCCAGGAATTTGCTAATACCAAGTTGGCAAAGAGTGCCAAAGAGTGGGACTTCATTGTCTAGTTGAGAGCCATGGTTAGCAGAACCAGAAGGAACAATGCAAAATATTGTGCCAATTTTTGTCTTAATATACACAAGTTGCAGCGTTTTGGTTTGCTTGGCACTGTTTTAATTTTCAGCCTGCGCACCATCCCCCAACCCTATTGCTGCTGTTTTCTTTTCCTTAAAAAAGAAATGGAGGAGAAGAGAATAGATAGGGTAGCAAAATTTTTGCAACTGGCTATGAGGCTCCAAGATCTCAAATTTTGACTCTGTTTAGTCATAGTTTTGCACTCTATAATCTTTGTACTTATTGCAAACATATGCCAATAAAGGTGTTGTTGTAAAAAAAAAAAAAAAGAAATCATAAAGGTTTCCAAGTAGGAATTCTGTTTGAGCTCTGCTGCAATCTATTCCTTGTTTTGAAAGAACCCTGATTTGTAACCTAAGAAACTGGAAGGGGATAACCCTGATACCTTCTTTTTCTGCTCGGCTGCTTCTTCCATTTACATTACTCAGATGTCTCTCAGTTAACAATGGTATAATGCAGTCTTGCTTTTGAAACTGCTAAAGTGGCACTTGAGACGCAAAGTAATGAAAAGAGATCTTGATGAAAGAGCCATTGTCTTCCTTCTAACTGGGAAATAATGCCATTTCTGGGGAGCCTAATGGTTTCTCTGCACAGCTCTAGATGCTGCGGAACACAGGCAGGATGGGGCTGCTGCAGTCGTCTTGTTTGGGGGATTCCTAGAGGCACCTGGTTGACCACTGTATGAACAGACGGCTGGACTTGATGGGCCTTGGTCTGATCCAGCAGGGCTTTTCTGATGTTCTTATGTTCTAAAAGAATGGCCTTCTCCCACCCCGCCCCACCAGCTTCCTACATTCAAAGCTTCAAAGCTTTAGTATTTAAAGGCTCAAGTGTTTGATCAGTATTGGAACTAGAGTTGCCAATCTCCAGGTCAGGCCTGAAGAACAACCAGAATTACATCTCCAAACTACAAAGATCAGTTCTCCCGGAGGGTGAATTCCACAGCTCTGGAGGGTGGATTCCACAGTGTTACACCCTGCTGAGGTCCCTCAACAACCCCACTCCCCCCCACACACATCTCCAGGAATATTGCAATCCAGAGTTGGCATCCCGAGGTGGAACCGATACCTGTGCATAGAGAAAAAGGCTCTCATGCCCTAGCTCTCTCTCGCTTTCTGTGTGTGTGTGAAGCGCTGTCAAGTGACAGCTGGCTTACCGTGACCTCCACAAAGGGGTTCCAAGACAAGTGGGAGGCCCAGGTGCTTTGCCATGCCTGCCTCTGCAGAGTCTTCCCTGGAGGTCTCCCCTCCAAGTACTGGCCCAACTTAGCTTCCAAGAGCTGACGAGATCGGGATTCCTGATGACACCTCCACACCCTTGTACACAGGTATAAAATGCATTATATAAACTAAATTCCCAGAGTGCCTACACACTTTATGTATCCCTGAAGAGAGCATGCTCATAATATAGTTGTTTGCTTTCTAACTTTCTAGCAGCCACCAAAGGGAAATGGTCCTGAGCTCTTGGGGTCATGAAACCAGGTCTGGGAATGCTGCTGTGGAGCTGAGGCTATTTATTTATGTCTCTGTTTCTTTTATAACCCACCTTTCTCCCCAGTGGAGGCTCAAAACAGCTTACATTGTTCACCCGGTGAGCTTCCCTGGCAGAGATGGGGATTTGAACCTGGGTCTCTCAGCTCTGGGTTGCTAGCTCTGGGTTGGGAAATACCTGGAGAATTTGGGGGTATTTCCTGAGGAGGGTGGGGCAGGACCTCAGCAGGGTATACTCCCATAGAATCCACCTTCCAAAGCAGCCATTTTCTCCAGGTGAACTGACCTCTATCGCCTGGAGATCAGTTGTAATCCTAGAATCTCCAGCCACCACCTGGAGGTTGGCAATCCTACCTTGTAACCACCACACTTCAATGGACGATAACACCGGTTCTCTTTGATCAGTTACAACAAAATGGTGAAGAGATAGGGCCCGATAGTCAAAAAGCAAGAAAGCCTGGGGAGGGTAGAATTTGGAGAGGGGAGGGACCTCAGCAGGCTGTAATGCCATGAAGTCCATCCTCCAAAGCATCCATTTTCTCCTGATATCTAGAGATCAGTTGCAACTCTGGGAGATCTCCAGGCCCCACCTGGAGGTTGGCAACCCTAGCTTCTTTTGAAGCATGCCTCATTTGGGGGGGGTGCTGTTTACTGTTTACTGTTGGTTTTTGAGGTACAAGCCTGGCTTTTGAGGTTCTCATGAATAAAACCCTAAATGGCACTGGGCAGCAATACCAAATAGTTGGTACATAGCTTGCACATGAGAATGGGCTGTCAGTCACAGCATGCTAAATTTTCACATGGATGCTTTGGAGGATGGACTCTATGGCATTACAGCCCACTGAGGTCCCCCCCCCTTCCCAAAACTCTACCCTCCTGCTTTTTGACTATCAGGCCCTATATCTTCACCATTTTGCTGTAACTGATCAAAGAGAAACTCATTTCATTTCACTATCGGGTTTACATCAGTTCAGATTGAAGTGGCTTCTACAGAATGGCTGGTATTTTACATCCAAGCGTGCCAACCGGCTGAGTATCACCCAGCATTATAATTCCCCAGAGAGACTCATCAGTGAAGACTGGCGTGGGGAAAAGCCACTTTCTGTGTTACAAGATTTTTCTTTTCTTTTTTAGTTTGTGTCAGGCTGATGTTTATTTAGTTTCAGGATTACAAAGCTCTGCTGCCTGCTTGCGTCCCTGGCCTGTTAACAATATCCTCTCGAATAATATATTGACAAATGTCAATTGGGATGAGCTTCAAAAGGAGAACTACTGCCCAGAAAGGGGTGAAAAATTAAAAAAAACAAAAACCACAGGATGCAGTAGAGAAATCTGAGTCAAGCTACATGAACGGAGATGTCCCTGGGAAATTTCTCTGAATATCAGGGAAAGATTTATATTCCCCTGCAATTTCTGGTAACACACACAAAAATGCATTACTGGACCCTCCTTTGCATTCCCTTTCCTATAATATGTGATTTGGGGGTTAAGCTTCTAGAAGGCAGGGTTTAGGGAGGGGAATCAGAGATCAGCTGCAGAGATCAACTCCATTGGAGGGTGGACTTTATGGTATCACATCCCCTGCTGAGCTCCTTCCCTTCCCCAAGCCTGTGAACTCAGCTGGTTCCACCATCAAATATCCAGGAATTTCCCAACCCAGAGTTGGCAATCCTAATTTGGCACTTCAAAGGAACAGAATTACAGAAGGGACCTAGAAGTGAAGACCGGCGTGGGAGGCGTGTAACTATCTGTGTTACAATTCCCCCCCCTCCTTTTTAGTGCATGTCAGGCTGATGTTTCTTTAGTTTCAGGATTTTGGTTCTCCACAAAAGACTGTTAGCTTGCAAGTGGTTCAGGCAGTGAACGTGTGGTGGAAAACAGTGGAAAAATCATGCTTGGTGGTTGGTGAAAAAAGCTTAAACTGGGTTAGCATCCATAGAAGAAGAAGAGTTGGTTTTTATATGCTGACTTTCTCTTCCACTTAAAGTAGAGAAACTAGTACTAAAGGAACAGGAGAGGGGGAGGAAGCTCCCTGGCCAGCAGCACACTCCCCACTTTCTCCCGTGAATGTAGTGAATCTGCAAAGTAAGCACTTTCTCAAACCAGCTTACAATCACCTTCCCTTCCCCTCCCCACAACAGACACCCTGTGAGGTAGGTGAGGCTGAGAGAGTGTAACTTGCTCAAGGCCACCCAGCTGGCTTTGTGTGTAGGAGTGGGGAATCAAACCTGGTTCTCCAGATCAGACTCCACCGCTCCAAACCACCACTCTTAACTACTACACCACGCTGGCTCCCATGGCAAACAAAAGGACTGTTAACTTCTGTGCACTCTGCCCCTATCAGTCCCTATCAGTAACTCATAAGAAATCAGCATTTGTTTATGCTGCAGGGAGTCACACAAATACAGCTGAAGGATACTGAATTAAGACTGTGGTTAGATTGACTCAAAAACTAGCACTAAAGGAACAGGAGAGGGGGAGGAAAGCTCCCCGGCCAGAAGCACACTCAAAGGCCATCGACGCACGGCCCTCTTGTCCCCCTTTTCTCCCGTGAATGTAGTGACTCTGCAAAGTAAGCACGCATGGTCGGCACCCGGCTGCGGGATCGGCCTACCCATTTCTGGGACTTCCTGCATTGTCCTGATTTAAATGGGTGTTTTGCTACAGCCACAAGGGTTTGCCAGTGCATTTCAGAACGCCGGTAAACTCCCGTGGCTGTAGAAATCGCCACGCACTACCAGCTGCTGCAGCCTCCACCTGGCAAAAGGTTGGAGGGCGCAGAAGCGGGTGGGGGGGAGAGGGGGAAAGAGAGGTGCGGGTCCGGGGAGTGGAAAGGAGCCGCCGCCACTACCGCTGCTGCCCCATTTCTTTGTCCCCGTGTGTTCAGTTGAGCACAGGGTGATACAACGTGAGACAGGACAGGGACAAACAAATTCGATTACAGCCATGCGTAAATGGCCAAAGATGTCAGCAGAAACAGGCAATGAATCACCCCTTCTTGCGCAGTTTGGCTACTTATCACCTACGCTAGCTGCAAAGCATCCAAAGTGACCTCAAAAAGTTCAAAAGGAACAGAATTAATTCAGGTAAAGAGATGCAGCCCTAAAGATGGGTGTATGTGTGGAGGGGGTCAGCTCATAAAGAATCAAGACAGTTCTCCCCCTAGGCAGCAGTAACTACTGGAAACCATGACAGAAAGACCTAGGAGGAAAACCTCTTCTAATTTTCTCTGTTGATTGGAAAGGATCCCTGTCAGTATCATTCTCTCTCGATGTTCTTTCCCCCTACGTCTGAATGCTTTTTGTACTCTATATATTAGGTAGCCAAATCTCAAAGTAACTAATATTAAATAATGTTGATGTATGTTCTTAGTTTTCCTATTAATTTCTTTTACAGAAATAGCAGTAATGCATAGACTTTTTATTTTTGCTTTTTTCCCCTTTAAAAAATGTATGTGCAATCCTAGATTCTTACTTCCAGCAGTCTAGTGCTTGGTTTGGAAGTAATCTTGCAGTCCAGTCACATGAATATATTCAGAGTATTCAGTTCCTGGGTAGATCTTGGTGGCTGAAATATGGTGTCTCAGTAGATTAATAAGAGTACAGATTGGGCAAAACATTGATTGAATGTGGGGGGAAAGTAACAAAATTCTGGAAAGGCTCACAAAATTTCTTACAGCTCACCAAGCTGGAACCCAACTCTGCATGTCAGGGAGTCATAATTTTATTTTGTTTTTTAAAAAACCCAAAAGCTTTGAGGTTCACCCAGCCTGCCCTGCAGAGTTGTCAGAAGAACTTGTATTTATCATGTTTCAGTTTATGTTGAATAAATCTTTGTTTGTTAAACTCTCGCCATGAAAGATGGTTTCCTTTGATCTCTGATGCTGAGCTTGTCCAAAGAAAGAAATAATACCCCAAAGGCTCTGCTCTGGCATATCTATGTACATGGAAAATGACAAACGGATACTGTCAGGTCAAAATCCTTGACAGGAACCAACTCTTTCTCTTTCATTTGCATTTCCCCTCTTACATTCAGGCTAGACATTCTGTTTTTCAGGACTCAGCCCTGCTATTCAGACTTTAGGAAGGTGGGGCAGAAGGACTAGAAGCAATCTCCAGGGAAATTTTGCCCCACCTAGCGACTTTCCTGGATTGCGAAGATATTTTAGGTCATTTATGCACGGGAGTTTTACCTGAGGTTCGTTGCTCACTGGACCCACACTTTCCTGTTGGGAGTCTATGCACCATCAGTCTCCAAGCTCAAATCAGGAAGTATTTGAATCCCCGCTTCCTGAAATGCTGCTTTGTAGTCAGAGAAAAGTTCCTCCTCCAATCCCCGCCCCTTTACATTTTGCTTTGTGATTGGCTGTCTGCTTGCTGTGAGAGAAACCAAGCTTCTGTGTCCCGCGCTTTGCCTTATGCATGAGGATTTCAAGTGGGCTGAGCTCAGGGGAGAGGGGAGAATCAGGTTAATAGAGGGACGGAAAGTCCTGAGATTTGTGAGGGCTGGCCGCGAGGTCATCTCTCATGGAGGGAAAACTCATGCATAACTCCAAGGAACAACCGAGACAGACCGGGGGCAAACATGAGTGAAAGTGCCCATGCATAAACAACCTTAGAGACGCTTCTAGTAGGCATGCTGAGAACTTTGGTATAAGAACTATCACTAGGTGAACTTCCATCATTCAAACTCCCTTCATTTTTAAAAGAAATTGCCACACTTTCATTTAAAAGTGATAAGGCCCAAGGGGAAGGAAGGAACCATCAAGTGATAACTAATTATGCTTGAACATCCACCAGTTCACCTGATGTCCTGTTTGCCTGTCACAACAACTCAATAAGACATTCAGATGTGCCTCAGTAAATTCAGATGTGGGTGTTGGAACTCTTACATGGCTTTCTCACACCACTGGAAGGGCTTTTTACGGCACCCTCCCCTCCACTGGTCTGCCACCTCTGCCTCCAGTTTTTAAAAGCAGATATTAAAAAGAAAACACCATTCTGAGATTTTAAGTTGTGACTTACTACTTAGGTGTGCCTTTAGTATCTTGCCACAAATTCAGCCAGTCTTGCAATCAGTGATTTTTACCCTGTGCAAAAAGTAGGCAATATCTTCTGTCCGATGTTGATCATTTAAATGACGTGTGCCACTGTGCAGGTGGGCAGATGAATGTCAAGAAATTCTGTGCTTTGAAGAAATCAGGCAACGTAATGACCAGAAAAGCCATCCAGGGGGAAATGCCTCTTTTCTGGTTAATTGCTCTTGAAGTGGGCAAAAGCAACCACCAGGTGCAATGAGCAACTGGCTGCTGCACAGGGACAATGCAGATTGGCATGGTGCCATACCCAAGATGAACTTCGCCAGGGAACCTCAAGGTGGTCTGATCGTAAGAACTTAAGTGGAGCCATGCTGGATCAGACCAAAAGCCCATCCAGTCCAGCATTTGGTTCCCAGAGTGGCCAACCAGCTGCCTCTAGGAAGCCCACGAGCAGGATGTCTGCAACAGCATCCTCCTGCCTGTGCTCCGCAGACACTGATATGAAGAAGTGCACTGCCTCTGGTACTGGAGAGAGTAGACATCTATCATGACTGTAGCCATTGATGGCCCCGTCCTCCATAAATTTGTCCCCCTTTAAAGCCTTCCAAGTTGGCTGCCATCACCACATCCTGGGGCAGGGAGTTCCTCAATTTAATTATACATGATGTGACTTCCTCATGTCTGTCTTGAATCTCCTACCCTTCAGCTTCAGTGGATGACATAATATTATGTCCACTCACTCCACAGTATGCATAATTTTATAGATACTTGCTCTCCTTTTTTCTAAGCGATATGTCCGTGTTTTAACTGATACACTTACAGCAGTTGCTTTAGCACCCTGAGCATTTTGCCCCACCCCTGCCACAGAATCCTGGTCAGTTTAGTCTGCTCACACGTTCAGCTGTCATTCATCAAGCACAGAAAAATCTACATGTGAAGCAGCCTTTAGCAGTATAGGAGAATTCACTCCTTACATATTTTTGTTCTATTTGAAAACTAGACAAGCTTACCAGGCATTGAATTTCTTCAGCAAAGGCTGGTTTCTTAAATCCCTGTAAAGCTCTCTTAGGTCCCAGCTGAAAAGTTCCAAAAAGGAACAAGCCGCCTCCTTCCTCTAATGATCTATTGGCTACATTAATTTTACTGATCTCTTTAAAAAAAGGTGCACTTCACTACTGGCTTCAAAAGATTTTTAGCCTGAGGAATGTTCACCTTAATCATTCACAAAGGCTCCATAACTTGTTAGCAAACAAAATAATGAAACAATTAATGTGGCCCTTCACTATAGATATATATTTAAAACATGCATGCAAATGTAAGAAGAATACAGGCAATTTGGCTGGGAGGCTATTAATAAGTGGCAAAGAGTTCAGAGTTCCATAAACCTGACACACACACTCACACACAAACACATCCGATGGAGGAAAAAGCTGACAAATGCCAGCATCAGTAGAATATTGATCCCCAAGTGGACTTCAGCCTCTCCCTAACTAAGCAGTGATTCTTAAGCATACAAATTGAATGCCCCAGAATGGAGAATCAGATACTTCAGCATAGCATAAATTGGGCTGTTTCAGGCAGCCCGGTAATTATTCTCCCTTAGCCCCTTATGGTTTTGGGATAACTTCATTTGAACTGCCAGTCAGCTAGTATAGAGAATTCAGGGGATTTAAATGCCTGTATAATCGAGGCCTATGAGCTAAGAAAGGATGTTATCAAAGCAAGGAGAGTAGGGTTTGCCAGCTCTGAGTTGGGAAGTTCCTGGAGATTTGGTGGGTGGAGCCTGAAAGGTGAGGTTTGGGAAGGGGAAGGACCTCAGTGGGGTAGAATCCACCCTCCAGAGCAGACATTTTCTCCAGGGGAACTGATCTACGTCACCTGGAGATTAGTTATAATTTCTGGAGAGGTCCAGGCCCCACCTGGAGGTTGGCAAACCAGGCCCCCACAATGGTGTGCATGACATTGAACTGAACATATGGCATTTTATTTACATGCTCCACTGTGTGGGCAAATCTGGTTGCAGCGATCCTCTGGTGAGATTCCCCTGCACTCATCCTGGAGTAGCCTTTTCCCCAAGCCCTAGCAGCAGCAACCAGTTAGAATTAACTGAATGTGCAAGGGAAACTGTTGGGAGACACCATCAAATACAAAATGTATAAATACATAAGCTCCAGAGACAAGAGGTGCTGATCATTCCTATTATCTGTAATTAACCCTCCTGCATTTGTAAAAAGCACTTTATTAACCAGATCTTGGAGTCAAATACTCCACATTTGATCCATCCTTTAAAAGGTGAGATGCATCAGACAATGATTCCAATCCAGTGCAAAAACAATATGAAATTGTACTATTCATTACACAGTGTAGAGGCTCAACTACACACAGAAGGAAATTAGGATATGTAATTACCCCTAATGAGAGCCAGCATGGTGCAGCGGTTAAGGTGTCGGACTAGGATAGGGGAAACCCAGGTTTAAATCCCCACTCTGCCACAGAAACTTGCTGGGTGACCTTGGGCTGGTCACAAACTCTCAGCCTCAACCTTGGCTAGTATTTGGATGGGAGACCTCCAAGGAACACCAGGGTGGTGGCGCAGAGGCAGGCAAGGGCAAACTACCTCTGAACATCTCTTGCCTTGAAAACCCTAGGCCATGGTGTCACCATATGTCAGCTATGTCTGGTTGGCAAATCACACACAATTACCCCTGACATATGGGAGGCCACATGTTCTTGACAGCTGATTTTAAGCCAACATTTTCTCCAAAACCTTTGACATTATTCCCAATTTCCTTTTCCTGCGGTCCAACTACCCAAATACACTTGTAGGCTTGAATCTGAGTTGCAAAACTGAAAGGGAGGTTGAAACAGCACAGAAACATCCAGCTCCTTAATGTAGGAGATGTGGAGATTAAAGGGGGGGTGTTACCATCTTAGTTTAAATAACTTTTCATTTTTGTTATAACCAAAATTCCTAGTAGGTGTTAATGTGAAATCACTGCTTTACAGGGCTACATGAAATGTCCTGCCCTGGCCTGGATAGCCCAGGCAAGCCTGATCTCATCAGATCTCAGAAGCTAAGCAAGGTCGAACCTGGTTAGTCCTTGAATGAGAGACCACCAAGGAAGTCCAGGATCACTTTGCAAAGGCAGGCATCTTCTCTTTGTCTCTTCCATTGAAAAACCAACAGGGTCATCATAAAGATTTACTTGTATATGGTTTTTTTTATATTGGATGTAAGGTCCCCTGAGCAAAACTTTGGTCAGGGAGGGGCAGGAGATAAATTTAATAATAAATAAATAAGTTGACTGTGACTTGACAGCAAGAAAGAAAGAGAGAGAGAGAGAGAGAGAGAGAGAGAGAGAGAGAGAGAGAGAGAGAGAGAGAGAGAGAGAGAGAGAGAGAAATTGCCCAGCAAAACTCTCCATCTTATTAAAATGTAACATCCAGTGAACTTTCTCAAAACTTTGCCCAAGCCAGAACTTTCAGATTTGTCTCAAAGTTTCACAGTAGGCAAAATCCAGCAGCCACTCTGCTTGAGCATCAAACACGCTCTGCAGACTCCCCTATAAAACACCCACCCAAGGAAAGCGACCTGCCTCCTGCCTGAAATGAAAAACTGGTCAAAACAATCAGTGCCTCCTCCTATTGAGCCAAGTTAATTCATCATCTTCGTTTCTTTTAGCATGCATAGCAACCAGCACCATTAGCAATCATAAAATTACCCAGTCCTCTTAAAATTCAGCAGGTGTATTCAGCATGATGACCTCCTGTGATGGCAAATTTCACAGGTTGATTATGCACCACACAAAAGAGCATTCCCGTTTATCGGTTTCAAATTTGCTGCTTTTTAATGACAACAAAGCAAACTGTACAGTCAAAGAAGAATGGTTTTATTGTCCAAAATTTGCCACATTTGCACTAGTAGAGACCAGTCAGCTTTGGGGTTATGGTTGCCAGCCTCTGGGTGGTGCCTGGAGATCTCCCATAATGACAGCTGAACTCTAGACTGGATCAATTGAGCAAGTTCTCAGATTCGTTCATGCTATACATATGGAATGAGTAAAATGCTTTTGTAAGGCAAGATTCTGATATCTGATAAGATTGGGCTAGCCTGGGCTATCCAGGTCAGGGGTGAATTTGGGACTCAGGAGTACACTCTCATTAAATTGAAGTAAGTCGGCTGTGATTTGAAAGCACATACATGTATACATAAAAATCATTAGTAACTATATATATAAGTTGCAAAGGCTGGAACAAGCAAATTGCCAAATGCTTTGGAAAGGTGCAGAAGTTGGCATGGGCACCCTCACATTTGAGAGAAGCTGCTGAATGGCAACCCTAGCTCTTCCGATTGCTCTCCCCCATCAGGCTTGTAGAGGGGAAGGGAATTTTGCTGGGGCCTGGGGGGACTTTCAGGATCTCTCAAATGCCAGAGATTGTCCTGCATGCACACGGCAGCATTCAGAGAGACTGCATCCCATGCAAAATGCCACCCCCATGGTTTTCAGCAGTATATTGGTCTCTTATGGCATCACAGTTTTGCTTGTTCAGAGTATGCAGCAGTTTTCAGGTCTCAGACTAGGGTTGCCAACCCTCCGGGGTGGGGGTGGGGAGGTAGTTGTGAATTTCCTGCATTGTGCAGGGGGTTGGACTTGATGACCCTGGTGGTCCCTTCCAACTCTATGATTCTATGTCCTGTTGCACTGCCCTTTCTACAATGATATAAGATCACAGTATATTCTCCCCGTTTTGTCAACTTTTCCTGGGAGATCTGGAGAATCTAAAGTTTCCCTTCTCTTAGCAGAGTCCTCTCGGGAGATAATCACCCAAGTAGCCAAATTTTGTCTTTGGTCTTGTGGGATTCGCAAACAGCTGACTGAAAATCTCACCCAATAGATGATTCTTCCTCCCCCTCTACAAACAATCTTTCCCAGAATCATCACGATATTTTATTATTTTAACTTTTTAATTTTTATTCAGAGTTGATCTTGTATCAAAATAAAATTTTGATTTGTTTGTCATGAGGGTTGCTAACCTCCAGGTGGTGGCTGGAGATATCCTCGGAACTGATCTCCAGGCATCATAGATCAGTTCACCTGGATAAAATGGCTGCATCACAATGTGGACTCTATGGAATTATACCCCATTTAAGTACCTCACCTCCCCAAAGCCCGCCCTCCTCAGGCTCCATCCCACAAATCTCCAGCTGTTTCCCAAACCAGAGCTGGCATTCACCAGCAACCCATCTTTGTGGCTGTATTTCCATATGAATACCACTTGTATGGGTAGACATTTTCCTAGTAAATTGTCTATTCCTAGCATTGCCAACCTCCAGGTACTAGCTGGAGATCTCCTGCTATTACAACTGATCTCCAGCCAATAGAGATCAATTCACCTGGAGAAAATGGCTGCTTTGGCAATTGGACTCTATAGCATTGAAGTCCCTCCCCTCCTGAAACCCCACCCTCCTCAGGCTCTGCTGCACTGGTGGTGAAGAGGGACCTGCCAACCCTAGGTATTCCAGAAGCGATGCAACATTATGTAAGGCTTGGTGGTAAGATTTTCTTGTTGTGAAACTGCAAATGGGTGATTACAGTCTGAAAAACAGCAGCAGACATTTGTGCAAGTTCAGGAAAGTCCCCCCCACCCACACACACACATACAATGTATACAAAACAGATGTTCTCTGGTATAATGAATGCACCATTGTATGTGAATGTATTGTGAGGGTTCTGGAGGGAGGTAATACAAAGGCATATGCAAACAGGTTGAGTCTTAAGGATTTTGAAATTATGGATCTCCAAGTTCCCAAAATAGAATGTACCGCCCTCTCTTTTCCTATGCATGAAAAGGCTCTGGAACAATACAACTAAAACTGAAACCAAGTTTTTATATTGTCCTTTACTCAGAAAACAATCACTGGCTGTCATTTTTATTGCTGCACCTACAGGTTGAGCATATGTACATGCCGTTATTGGAGAAAATGAAATTATAACAACACTTTTCTCTTGGTAGATTCCTTCCCTTTGTGCAATAAATCACCCAAATAGCACTGTTTCCATTTCCTTTCCTAGAACATCCTAATGGTGGGGCACGGGGGAGGGGAGGAGTGAGAGAAGACTGAAAAGAGAACAACTTGAGGGTTTTTTCCCCCACCCCTCTGTGATTCTGATGGAGATATATTTGCAAAATACAAGGTACAGATCACAAATTAATGCATTCAGAGGAAACAGCCTGCATTTTGCTTAACATTTCTCACAGGCTGCTAGGTAGGGTTGCCAACTCTGGGTTAGAAAACTAAAGGGTGGAGTAGGGTTGCCAACCTCCAGGTAGTAGCTGGAGATCTTCTGCTATTACAACTGATCTCTAGCCAATAGAGATCAGTTCCCCCTGGAGAAAATGGCTGCTTTGGCAATTGGACTCTATGACACTGAAGTCCCTCCCCTCCCCAGACTCCCTTAGGGATACCAGGTCCTTCTTCACAACCGGCAGGAGGTTTTTGGGGTGGAGCCTGAGGAGGGAGGCGTTTGGGGAGGGAAAGGGACTTCAATGGCATAGAGTCCAGTTGCCAAAGCTGCCATTTTCTCCAGGGGGACTGACCTCTGTTGGCTGGAGATCAATTGTAATAGCCGGAGATCTCCAGCTACTACTTGGAGGTTGGCAACCATACCTGCCCTCCTCAGACTCTGCCCCAAAATTCTCGGTGGCAAAGAGGGACCTGGCAACCCTAGGGTGGAGCCTGCAGGGGAGGAGTTTGGGATATAATGACATAAAGTCCACCCCCACCCCAAGCATCCATTTTCACCAGAGGAGCCAATCTCTGTTGTCTGGAGATCAGTTGTAATCCCAGGAGATCTCCAGGTCCAAGGGTCTGTATAAATCGGCTGCGATTTGACAGCCCTTTCGACTACCACATGCAATGACTAGGGTCATTTGGAAACACCTGGAGATTTGAGGGCAGAGCCTGGGTGAGGGGTTTAGGGAGGAGAGGGGCTTTGGTAGGGTATAAATTCATGCTGTCCACCTTCAAAAGCAGCCAATTTCTCCAGGAGAAGTGGAATAAATGTTTCAAATAAATAAAAAATGAAGAAATTATTTATGGAGTCTGGAGATCAGATATAATCCCAGGAAATCTGCCGCCCCCAGAGGTATGTATTAATTGCCTGTGACTTGCTGGAACTTTCGACCACCATATGCAGTGACAACTGGCATCCCTGGTGATATCTTGGTACAGCTGGATGCTGTGCCTTGTGATTGGGCTTTACCCTTCCACAAACACAGTGATGTGGGCAATTAGAAGCCCACGGAAAACTGAGCTGAGATTTGGGTTCTCAACCTTCACCTACCTACCTAATATACTAACAACATTTATGGCAGGGTATGAGCTTTCGTCTTTTGTTAGTCTTTAAGGTGCTACTGGACTCCTACGCTTTTCTACTGCTAGTGACAGACCAACACGGCTACCCGTCGTGATCTAGTTGATTGAGCCCTGAACAATTCTAGGTAAATGTCTTAATATCAGACCATTGATGGCAATCTGGTATTGGGCTATAGATGATGAAATTAATGTACCTCAAAAACAAGGAACCTCACAGAACCCACTCATTATGAAACCTAATATGAAGGAGTAAATTAAACTGGGCCCCATGCTAATGTAGTTTACATTTTTTCAAAGTTCCTGGTATACAATTTGTTTCCACTCAAGATTGAGAAAGAGAGAGACTCTAACTGGGTTTTCTTCAGCAGCAGAACAGATGGGCCGTTGTATGAAACCATGAAGAATCCTGAAAAACAGAGTTGCCCATAACTTTTCTTTCAATCATGGTGAAAGTCTGTTTTGTTCAGTACAATTATTCTGTGGCTGTATTATGCTTCATGGAAGTAGGATCTAAGCACTGGTGAAAGTATGTTATCAATCATTGCACAGAATGAAGAAAAACTACACAATAAATTGTTATATATTAGTAAGAAGGGAACAATCCAAAGAACTCTGAAGCGCTATTGATTTGTAGAGGTGCACAGTCAGCAATTTACTAATTAAGATCCAGCCTGAATCATGCCTGATTCATAAATGTAACAAATGCTCTGAATCCAAATTAGTTGTGTACGTTAAGTATGGTCAGAAACCTTCTAATGGGACTTGAGTTCTAGCATCTTTCCATCTGTTTTAATTTCCCCAGGAAGGAAGAGGAGGGGGGGGACAGTGAGGGAAAAGAGCAGACGTGCGCCTAACAAGGACGTCACCCACCGAAAACAGCACATTTTCCCACCAAACAGGATCATCCAGATTGCTATTTCTGTTCACAAATTTCCCACTTTCCATCCTTCGCCATTGCAGGGGCTTTGAGGAGGCTTTCTGATTCTGTATAAAAGAAGAAGAAGAAGAAGAAGAAGAAGAAGAAGAAGAAGAAGAAGAAGAAGAAGAAGAAGAAGAAGAAGAATTGGTTTTTATACCCTGATTTTCTCTCTTTTTAAGGAGACTCAAACCGGCTTACAATTGCTTTTCCTTCTTCTCTCCACAACAGACACCCTGTGAGGTAGGTGGGACTGAGAGAGTTCTGAGATGACTGTGACTTGCCCAAGGTCATCCAGCAGACTGTGACTTGCCCAAGGTCATCCAGCTTGTGGAGGAGAGGGGAATCGAACCCAGTTCACCAGATTAGAGTCCACCACTCTTAACCACTATACCACGCTCTTAACCACTTAACCATAGGGTCCTGTCGGTTCTTGTAGGTTATCTGGGCTGTGTGGGCTATTTCAAGAAAGGGTCTTGTGTTTGTGTGGGCTATTTCAAGAAAGATCAGTGTTAATGAAAGATGAAATCTGATGAGGCCTGGAAATTTATTATTTACCCAGGGCTCATCTTTTTTCTGTATAATGCTCATTTAAAGAAAATGTAATTAAAATGTTATACAAGCGACATCTAACACCACAAATTGGCAAAAAATATATATGCATTCTATAGGTACATGCTGGTACTGTAAATTCCCAAATGCTGGTTATATGTACTTGTGGTGTTGATGTGCATATGTGTAAAGCTATTAGCAATCTTTTACAGACACAATGAATTTTGGACTAGGTTTGGACTTTCCTCAGTCTACAGAGACCTCTGTTGCCTAACTGTGCATCGATGGTGTTGTTCTACATCTGATTACTGAAGCCAGAATCATTTTCAAAAGGCCCTGGAACCAGGATATGCCCTCAAAACTGAAGAATGGATCACCAAGAGGAAAGAAATGAATGTATTAATTAAACGGACTGCTTTAAGGAATAGAATGGACATACAACAAACTGAGGCACTCTGGCGGCCACTTATCCAAAGACTGGCAGTGATATCTTGATAACGTTTTTCTTCTCTATGGTACAAGAGAAGGAAGATCAAAAATACTCTAGTTCTCTATGTTTTTTGAAGGTGATTAGACCATCTACCTATGCAAGAGGGAAGGGAACCACTGACTTTGGGTGTAAAATATTAGAAGCAGGTTTTCTTTTAGTGAGGCTCGGATATGGCTAGAAGCCGAGGGGAAAATGCTGAAATTAATTGCTGAAATTTATGTCCCTTTGCCTGAGCAGTACATTTTTGTTTTAAATGCCCCCCCCCCCCCTCAAAGACAGCAGGGGAAAAAAATCATCCAGAACCTAGTCAGACCTCCCCAAGCTTGTGTTTGCAAGTGAGAATTTTGCCTGTTGAAGCAGAATGTTTTTTTCTTCTAGTATTTGATGGGAGGGGAATTTTTTCCCCAAAAATTAAAGAATCTTACTCAGGTTTTTAACACAATTAGCAATAAGAACCAAATCCTTATTTGCACATTCTGATCGATTTCAGTGGAAAACTTAGCACATGCTTAAACAGACATCAGCGAGTTAATAAAAAAGGGAGAGAATGCATATTGATTACTCATCCCAAGCTAGGGTTGTCATGTCCCCCTTGACCATTGATGGGGGATGAGGGTTAGGGTGCCAGCTAGGTTGGGAAACTGCTGGAGGTTTGAAGATGTGGCCTGGGGAGAACAGGGACCTCAGTGGGGTACAGGGCCATTGAGTCCACCCTCCAATGCAGCCGTTTTCTCCAGGAGAATTGATCTCTGTAGTCTGGAGATGAGCTATAATTCCAGGGGTTCCCAGGTCCCACCTGGAGGCTGGCATCCCTATCCCCCGCCCTGGGTCTCATGGGGTGGGTGGGGGTCAACCATATTTCTTTATCCCATCCCTTTTCCCAGCAGCCCTGTTGGACTCTATTGTGTGCGTGCGTGTGTATGTGAGTGTTTACTGCTTTGTCACTCATCAGCTGTCTTCTGTTTCCACTGCTGCATCATCGTTTCATCCGCCTTCAGCTGCCAAAAGAGGTGGTTCAACCGATTGCTCATTTGATTGTTTTCTGGGCAGAAAACTGAAGTGGCTGTGATGAATAGCTTTGCCTGGTAACTAATTCTCATTTGAAGATAGGTTTGTGGAGGGGGGGGTTGTGTGTTTTTTTTTTTTTTACATGTGTAAGAATAATCATGGATTTTCATTTAGGTCAGTTGTACCCAACCCATGACTGTAGATGCAGATAATTACACTTTAAAAAGCTCTTTCCAGATTCTGGAAGAGCATGTTAAAGAGGGTTTTAGTTTAGATTTAATGAAACAAGGGTGGATTTTATTACTTGAGGAGTGATTAATGACCTCGTTTCTAAATGACTCTGATATAGGGTTGCCAACCTCCAGGTGGTGAGAAAAAAAAGCACCTCTGTACTAATACCACGAGGTTAGGAAAACAGTACAGGATGATATATATACACAAAGCGCAAATTTTATAAGCTACTGAGATGAAACAAGGACCATATACATGACACATACAAAGCATAAATATATACAATATGTACAATCTGCATAAAGCAGAAATGATTCCAAAGGTCTCAACAGAGTACCAGGTAAGTATTAGTATTGTAATCTTTGTGTATAAAGTCCATATAAAGCCACAATCATCAACGGATATGGCCGTTTCAGATCCTCAGATCCAAACGGGGATTGCGCATGCGTGGCCGCATGAGCCCTGCCCCAGCTCCACCCCAAAAATCTCCCACCAGAGGAGAAGGGGGACCTGGCAACCCTATCCATCAAGATTAGTATTGTCTGCTAAGACTGGCAGTGGCTGTCCGGCGACTATAAGGAAGAGGTCTCTCACATCACTTGCCACCTGATCCTTTTAGCTGGAGATGCTGGTGATTGGACCTGGGACCTTCTGCATGCCTAGAAGATGCTCTACCACTGAGCCACGGCCCCGCTCCAAACTTGGGGCGGAGTCTCTCTGAAACACCATAATGCCGATAAAACAAACTGAAAGGGGAGGCCGTATTAACAAGGTTATCTCAGAGCTGCAAGAAAGATATCTGCTCATTGTTCTAGAAGCTGATCAGGAAATGAAACATTTGTGTTTTAAAGGTATCAAATACTTGACAAACCTTCTTTCAAAAGGTGAAGGAAGGAATGAAGGGATCAACTGCCTTTCACTTGATCATCACAAATAGGGTTGGAGTCGATGAGGTGGAAGAAGTAGGAATTTTGTGGGAACCTCATGCTGGAATTCTTCATCATATAAAAAACTCAAGGGGATTGTAATCAGATGAGTACAGAAGAACATAAGAACATAAGAAAGCCCCTGGTGGATCAGACCAAGGCCCATGAAGTCCAGCAGTCTGTTCACACAGTGGCCAACTAGGTGCCTCCAGGAAGTCCACAAACAAGACGACTGCTGCAGCATTATCCTGCCTGTGCTCCAATTCACCTAATATAATAGACATGCTTCTCTGATCCTGGAGAGAATAGGTATGCATTATGACTAGTATCCATTTTGACTAGTAGCCATGAATACCCCTCTCCTCCATGAACATGTCCACTCCCTTCTTAAAGTCTTCCAAGTTGGCAGCCATCACCACATCCTGGGTCAGGGAGTTCCACAGTTTAACTATACGTTGTGTGAAAAAATACTTCCTTTTGTCTGTTTTGAATCTCTCACCCTCCTGCTTCAGCAGATGACTCCGCGTTCTAGTATTATGGAAGAGGGAGAAAAGCTTCTCCCTGTCCACTCTCTCCAAACCATGCATAATTTTATAGACCTGTCTCCCCTTGACCGCCATCTTTCCAAGCTAAACAGCCCTAAGCGTTTTAACCGCTTCTCATAAGGCAATTGCTCTAGTCCTCTGATCATTTTGGTTGCTCTTTTCTGCACCTCCTCAAGTTCTGCAATATCCTTTTTTAGGTTTAGTGACCAGAACTGTACACAGTATTCCCAGTGTGGTCTCATAGTAGATTCATACAAGGGCAGTATGACAGCAGCAGTTTTATTCTCCATTCCTTGTCTAATTATGGCCAGCAAGGAATCTGCTTCTTCTTCTTTCTTTCTTTTTTTACCTTGAACCTCAGGGAATCTGCCATGAGCAAACTTAGAAAAATGTCATGTAGGATTCCAGGGCTATGTAACCTATCACAGAAAGGACTGCAAGATTGAAGGGGCTTCCTAGAAAACGAGTCTAGGTTAAAGGCACTGTTGCAAACAATACCCCAGACCAAGAAAAACATGTCTAAAGAAGCCAAGGAGCCCCGTGGCGCAGAGTGGTAAGCTGCACTACTGCAGTCCAAGCTGTACTCACAACCTGAGTTCGATCCCAACGGAAGTCGGCTTCAGGTAGCTAGCTCAAGGTTGAATCAGCCTTCCGTCCTTCCAAGGTCGGTGAAATGAGTACCCAGCTTGCTGGGGGTAAAGGGAAGATGACTGGGGAAGGCACTGGCAAACGACCCCGCAAACAAAGTCTGCCTAGTAAACGTCAGGATGTGACGTCACCCCATGGGTCAGGAATGACCCGGTGCTTGCACAGGGGACTGTTACCCTTTATAAAGAAGCCAAGAGCACTGCACAAAAGCCGAGCTGAGCTGAAAGTAAAAAAACGGCTCAGTTGGAAGAATTGAGATTTGGGACGGTGTAAACCAGGGCAGGGCCGGAGTCAGCACGCCCTGAGGTAGGGCAGCGGCCAGGGCTCAGGGCTTCTGGTGGAGCCCACTGCCCTCCCCACCCATGCACCTCCCCTGCTACTTGTCTGCACCTGTGCTGCCAACTGCCCAGAGTCATTGAGGAAGGGGCATGTGGGTGGTGCACAGTGGTGGCGCCCTTGGTGGCAATGGGAACGGCACACCCAGATGCACACACCGGCCAGTGCTGTCAGGAAAGGTTGCGCAGGTGGGGCAGGCAACGGAGCATGGGCAGAGGGAGGGCTTGCAAATGGGAGAAGGATGCATGGGCAGGAGGGAGGTAGAAAGGGAGGCATGGAGGCCCCTGGTGGTTGGGAGATCGGGGTCCCTGGGCCCTATCTGCCCAGAGCCCCCCCAAATCTGGAACTGGCTCTGAACCAGAGTGTGCTGCTGACCAGAGTTACAGGAGCTCAAGAAAAATACGTCTGGTCTGAAATGTGATGGAGCCCCTTGACCGCCCCCCCCCCCAGGGATTCCCAGCCCATTCTCTGAAATCATATTTTGCAAGGTGGAAAACCAAGTATGCTTTCATCTTAATATGAAGACCTGTGGCACAAATCTGCCTTGGTGCTCTCTCTGTATGTTGTACCAGCATGGTGTAGTGGTTAAGAGTGGTGGTCTGGAGCGGTGGAGTCTGATCTGGAGAACCGGGTTTGATTCCCCACTCCTCCACATGGGCTGCGGTTACGCTAATCTGGTGAACTGGATTTGTTTCCCTGCTCCTCCACATGAAGTCAGCTGGGTAACCATGGGCTAGTCACACACTCTCAGCCTCACCTACCTCACAGGGTGTCTGTTATGGGGAGGGGAAGGGAAGGCGATTGTAAGCCGGTTTGATTCTTCCTTAAGTGGTGGAGAAAGTCGGCATATAAAAACCCACTCTTCTTCAAAAAAAACCCAACTAGCAGCAGCAGAGCAAACCAATCTGTGTCACAGCTCTGAAAGTCTTGGAGGAGCTTGCTTTATCGTAATATCTGGAATGCTGCTTTAGATGCTGTCCTCAACCACCCATCAGTTATCAAGAGCAGTATATAATTTCGGATTGCTTAAAAAAGAAAATTATTTTTTTTCCACATCTCAAGGGAGTGTAAAACTTCGAAACGTAATTGCTGGGAATGTGACATTTTAAAGAGATGCGCTGTCTGTGTGGCAGAGTGTATGACTATAAAGAATAAAAGATAATAATAAAAACAAAGCCCGTTGAAAAAGATAGAAGACAGCCTCCTGACAACAGCTGAAACAGAGTAGAACACCAAATACCTAATTAGCCAATGGCTTTTTGAAAAGATAATTCTGGGATCTTTGAGGGTTTTGAGCAAACATTGGAGATGAACTGGGAGTGATTGAAGGATTTGATACGTACAGGTGGAAGGGAACCAGAGGTCCTTGACGAGAATAATTCCACCGGCACCAACATGTGAGTCTTTTGCAGCGCAAATAAACGGCATTCCCGGAGCATGTTACAAGCAACATAATTTTATTCCAGCGGAAGCTTTCCTCCAACACCTTCAATGGTGTGACCCACCCTGAGCTGGGCCTTGGCCAGGGCGGGCAGGCAAGAAATTGAAAAAATAAATAAATAAAATAAACAAATAAAAACTTTTGATAGAAAAGCTACCAAAGGGGTGACATGATAAAAGCTACAAAACATATGCCTGGTGTGGAGAAAGTATTAATTTACATGAACACATGAAGCTGCCTTATACTGAATCAGACCCTTGGTCCATCAAGGTCAGTACTGTCTACTCAGACTGGCAGCAGCTCTCCAGGATCTCAGGCAGAGGTCTTTTACATCACCTTTTAACTGGAGATGCCGGGGATCGAACCTGGGACCTTCTGCATGTAAAGCAGAAGCTCTTCCACTGATAGATAGAAACTTTTCTCCTTCTCCTGCACTTCTGGTACTCACCGTCACCCTACGAAACAATTTGGCAGTTGATGCAGGATAGATAAAAGGAAGTGGATAATGGACCTCATTGCTACAAGATGCCGGAAGGTCTGCTGGTCCCGCTGGATTTCGTAAAAGGGGGCTAGACATGTCTATGGAGGATTGATCTGCTGCAGGCTATTGAATGGGACTTCTGGGTCTGGAGGCAGAATGGGAGGGCCTGTGGCTTCGTGGTAAATAGGGTTGCCAGGTTCCTCTTGTGCACTGGCAGGATGTTTTTTGGGGAGGAGCCCGAGGAGGGCGGGGTTTGGGGAGAGGAGGGACTTCAATGCCATAGAGTCCAATTGCCAAAGTGGCCGTTTTCTCCAGGTGGACTGATCTCTGTCAGATGAAGATCAGTTGTAATAGTGGGCAGTGGGGGACGTAAATTTTTGGGGCCCTGAAGCTTGAACTGTTATGGGGGCCCCTTCACAACCACCAACAATAGGGCAACACCCAACAAGGTCCAAAGGGCCTTGCTGCCCTTGCAAGGACCTCGAGGCCCAAATGGCAGAGAACAGGGTGGCGGGGTAGAGTCCTTGAAAATGGGCCATACAGGGATGAAATAAAACTACAGAACTATTAAGCCGTGCACCAACAAAGGATCTGACAATCCAGCTGCCGAAACGTAGGCTGTGAATGGATTCTGGCGAGCTCAGTGAGCCCTTATAGCTGGGGGTTTGAGCACTGCAAGCCCCTGAAAATTTTTTGAAATTTGACCAATTACAGGGACATTTTGAGGCCATATGAAATGGGTATTAGAGCATGTTCTAAAGTCAATATTAAGTACTCCAACCCATTGGCTTATGATTCTATCACTTTAAAAACCCCATCGATTTTGTTGAGAAATCCACTCATTTAAAAAAGCTGCTTAAGGGGCCCCTCAAGGATTAGGGGCCCTGAAGCTTAAGCTTCATTTGTTTCTCAGTAGATCTGCCTCTGATAGCGGGAGATCTCCTGCTACTACCTGGAGGTTACCACCTCAAAAAGAAGAACCTAGGTCAGTGATGGCGAACCTTTTAGAGACCGAGTGCCCAAACTGTAACCAAAAACCCACTTATTTATTGCAAAGTGCCAACGTAGCAATTTAACCTGAATACTGAGGTTTTAGTTTAGAAAAAAACAACTCATACATTAACATCTTTTTTCTTAAAAGAAAAACACAAGAACAGAGCTTTCAATTATACAAACAATTTTTTATTGAAAGGTAAAAGTTTGCCCCGTGGCGCAGAGTGTTAAGCTGCAGTACTGCAGTCAAAAGCTCTGCTCACGACCTGAGTTCGATCCCGACGGAAGTTGGTTTCAGGTAGTCGGCTCAAGGTTGACTCAGCCTTCCATCCTTACGAGGTCGGTGAAATGAGTACCCAGCTTGCTGGGGGTAAAGGGAAGATGACTGGGGAAGGCACTGGCAAACCACCCCGTAAACAAAGTCTGCCTAGGAAATGTCGGGATGTGACGTCACCCCATGGGTCAGGAATGACCTGGTGCTTGCTCAGGGGACCTTTACCTTTACCTTTTTAAAAGTTTGCATTTGGCATGCTTTTGAACAATTAATGTGATTTTTGCTGTTGTGTGCATGCTGTTAATTTGTCTAACTTTGGCTCATACTTTGTAAGTTTGAGAGCAACACATGCAGCACTCAGGTCATCTGTTAGTCTGTTTCTGGTGCCTGCTCCCCTCCAGCTATGCCATGTTGTGAGCTATGCTCCCCTCCAACCTAGCTCCTCTCCAACCCCACCACGGGAATCACCCTCACCACAGACTCAACAGGCTGCCGTCTGCGCCGCACCCTCACGCTGCATGTGAGCCACCCGGCATGTGAGCTGCCCTGCCGCATGTGACAGAGGAGGGAGGAAGCACTCCCATTGGGCTGCTGGGCAGAGGGGCGGGTGATGTGAGAAATGCCCTCAGGAGTGCTTGGAGAGGGGGAGGGGAGCAGCCTGGCCTAGTAACGAACTCAGGCGAACTCTGTGCTGGGGCTATGGCGTGCGTGCCCACAGAGAGGGCTCTGAGTGCCCCCTCTGGCACACATGCCATAGGTTTGCCACCACTGACCTAGGTTGTTAGAATGATAGTGTTCTAGCAAAGACAACCTATTAGAATCTTAATCAAGTGTTCTGTGGTTACTACCCTCCTGGACGAACCTGAGGGGGGGAGATTCCAGTTCCCAACCTTCAGGACTGGCCTGGAGAAAAAAAAACTTTGTCTGTTGCCACCCTCCAGGAATTGCCTGGAGAAAAGACTGTTTGCCAATCGCAAGGGCTTTGCTGGACTGAAATTCTGTGGTTGCCAACCTCCAGGGCTTGTGTTCTAGCAAAAACAACCTATTGTAATCTTTACCAAGTTTGCATATCAAGGTTGCACATTTAATGGTGATATTCCTATACTATATATTCTTACTATATATTCCTATACTTAATGCTTGACATAAACCAACTTAATACTGTACACAATCTCCCACCTATATGTAATACAAATACTATACAGTAGATCAGTCATCATATACAATCTCAAGGTCAGAGGGTACAGTCTCCATATGTAACAAGTAGAGTCCATGAACCATATCACTATTACTTCTTAAGGTAAGTGTCCATATCTATTGTTGTTTTTTCCAGACATGTCCAGGTTATCGGTTGTCTTCCACCAGTAAGGAAGGAAAAAGCTCTGGACTTGCATTTCTGTATAATTGTCATAGTGATTGTTGCACTGTTACACTTGGTGGTTTTGCACTTATATCCACTTGTAGTTTTTGTTGTCATTGTGTCAATACATGTTTTTTGCATTTAATCTTTGGAGCCTTGTGCTATTGTTTCCCACAACCTCCAGGTACTAGCTGGAGAGCTCCTGCTAATTCAACTGATCTCCAGCCAATAGAGATCAGATCACCTGGAGAAAATGGCCGCTTTGGCAATTGAACTCTATGGCATTGAAGTCCCTCCCTTCCCCAAACTCTGCCCTCCATAGGCTTTACCCCAAAAACCTTCTGCCAATGTTGAAGAGGGACCTGGCAACCCTGTCCTGAATGGAATATAAATGAGCCGTCTTTCGTATCAAACAAATTGTATTAAAACTGTTTCTACAAGTGTGCAGGTATTGCCGGACTTCGCTGCTCAGAAACCATTGATCCAGAAGTTGGAACATTGAGAAGTGGATGCAGCTGATCTTGGTCAACATGCTTCTGGAACAGGAGGCAGGGTTGGGGAGGGGGGAAAATCATGAATCTTTTATGGCAAACAACAATATATCTCAATGTGGTTTGATTCCTGGCATTAGGGCTGTCGATTCAGTTTGTCCCGAACCGAAAAACAGCCGAATTTCCCCTGATTCGGCGGTTTTTAGTTCGGATGGAACAGTTCTCAAAAAAGGCGGGAAAACGGGGAGCCAAATTCAGCGAATTCGGGGTGTTCGGCGAATAAATTCAGCGTTCGGCGCAGCAGCATAACTGTCAGTTAGTAAGTAGCATTCTCCTGCAGCCAATCGGTGGCCAAGCTGCGTCTTCTTCTGGCCAATCAGTTTGAGCGATTGAGTGCATGAGCCCAGCTGCTGCGCGGCCTGGGAAAAGAAAGAAAGAGTATCTGTTTGTGTGTGAGAGAGAAATCCCCGTGGGGGGGTCCTTGTGCACATTCGCTCCTTTCCGTGGCTGCAGGGGTGCATTTTTTGGGGTAGAGAACCCAAACTTTCAGCGGAGCTTCAAAGGCCCCTTCTTGCGAGACCCCCCAAGTTTTGTAAGCATTGGGTCAGGGGGTCCCGAGATATGGGGCCCGAAAGGGGTCCTCCCCTTAATGTGCATTTTTATTCCATTTAAAGCACACATTCGTTCCTTTCTGTGGCTGCAGGGGGCACATTTTTGGGGGTAGAGACCCCAAACTTTCAGCAGAGCTTCAAAGGATCCTTCTTGCGAGACCCTCCAGTTTTGTAAACATTGGGTCAGGGGGTCCTGAGATATGGGGCCCGAAAGGGGTCCTCCCCTTAATGTGCATTTTTGTTCCATTTAAAGCACACATTCACTCCTTTTCGTGGCTGCAGGGGGCACATTTTTTGGGGTAGAGACCCCAAGCATTCAGCAGAGCTTCAAAGGACCCTTCTTGTAAGACCCCCAAAGTTTTGTAAACATTGGGTCAGGGGGTCCCGAGATATGGGGTCCCCCCTTTTCCCTATTGGGATGAATGGGATTAGCCAATCCTGCGTGCATCTCACGAGCGGCAAATCCAAGGCAAAACCTTCCATGCTTAAATAGAATCGTATTGGATTATCCAGTCCTCCCAGTCCCTCCTGATGGAACAGAAGACATCCACAGTAAGACCCCTTTTGGGGTTTTAATCTATAATTTTTCTCCTGTGTGTGTGTGGGGGGGGGAGCAGAGTCTGTGTGTGTGTGGGGAGGGAGCAGTTTCTGTGGGTGGGGGGGAAGCCAAAGGGGGCTTTTGCCTGTTCTGTCTGGGTGTGTGTGTGCCCCCTCAAGTCTTTCTCTCCCTGGTTTGAGGGGGAATTTCAGTTGTGTGTCCTCAGGTTTTCCCTCATTCATAAGATTGGTTAGGTCTATTTTGATACTTGCTCAAAAATTGTTTTCAAATTGTGACTTAAAGAATGCATTTGCCTGGTCCTGAGTCCGATGCAAAAGGGGAAATTCCACCCCCTCCTGCTCCTGATGCTTAGCTAGCATGCCTCTGTCCCTTTCCATGGTTTGCAAACTCCCAGGCGTCAGGTGTTGCTTTGCATGGTTGCAAACGTGTTGCTTTGCATGGTTGTGTTGCTTTGCATCATGGTTTGCAAACTTCTTCTGTCCCTTTCCATGGTTTGCAAACTCCCAGGCGCCAGGTGTTGCTTTGCATGGTTGCAAACGTGATGGTTTGCATGGTTGTGTTGCTTTTCATGGTTTGCAAACTTCTTCGCACCTGCCCTGCCCTTGCTCCCCGCAGCTCAGCTGTTTGTCGGGGCTGGGAGCTTCGAGTGGGCGGCAAGCTCTTCTAATTGCAAATGCACATTAAGGAGGGGGGACCCCTTTCGGGGCCCATATCTCAGCCCCCGCTGATCCAATCTTTACAAAACTTGGGGGTTATTGGAAGAAGAGTCCTTTGAAGCTACACTGAAAGTTTGGGACCTCTACCCCCCAAAATGCCCCCCCGGAGCTGCGGAAAGGTGCGGTTGTGATTTTAATGGCTTTATTTGGCCGAATTTTTCCCCAAACTCCAGACCTCATGCCGAATTGCAGGGACCCGAAGCGGGGGAGTTCGGACTTTGGCATTTCCCGAATAAAAACGGGCCAAATTTTGCCGAATCCAAATTTTACTGAATTTTTTTTTCAACAGCCCTACCTGGCATTACAGATTGCAAGAAATATTGGAAGACATTATTATTCATCACAATATAGCGAGATAGTCCAGCCAGGATTGTAGGCATCCTGTGCTTTTTGTTAAAAATCAAAATTCTCCACCAAAGGTCACCAAGTCCCAGAAAAACTGAAGTTTGCAATCTGTGTAAATTATGTAAAACAAGGAGATTTGCATGATTTCCTTTGTTTTTGCATAATTTAGTCTGAAAATGTTACTGCTTTGTATTATTTATTCTGCTTCTGGTAGTTACTGGGTATGAAAAGTTGTGCACCAGAAATCTTTCTCATTTACCACTCTAGATTTCTTAGATTTCAGTGTGCACACAGCTTCAAGTGAATCTTTAGAACCATAACAAAAAAAAGCCACTTAAAAAAAGAAAGCTGGGATTCTCAGGAAGCTCATTTATACCCCTGTCCACACCATTAGTTTGAGCGTAATATGCTCAACAATACTTATTCATCCTCCCAGATATCTGTGGAATATATCATTAACAATCCTGTTTTTCAGATATGGAACTGAGAGGGAGATAAGGTTGCCAACTCCAGGTTGGAAATTTCTGGAGAGTTGGGGGTGGATCCTCCAGAGGATGAGGTTTGGGAAGGGGAGGGATCTCAGTGGGGCATAATGCCATAGAGTCCACCCTATAAAGTAGCCATTTTCTCCAGGGGAAAAGGCTCTCGGTTGTAATTCTGGGTGATCTCCAGCCCCAACCAGGAGGCTGCCAACCCTATCATGGAGAGATCATTCCAAAGGCTAGAATTTGAATGGGATGCCCAGAGCAACCAGTGCTCACGAGCTAGAAATCTTCTCTTGCATTCAGATAAACAAAGTTCTTGCTCTGCTGTATGAACTGCACCCCTAGGGACAATGGGAACAAGAAATAGCAGTAAATAACAAGAAATAACACAGTAGATGTTGAACACTAGACTTGGGTGTCCAACATGCAAAACGAGAGGAAGACAGAAAACTCAAGGTGTAGAAAAGAGCAACCAAAATTATTAGGGGACTAGAGCAACTGCCCTATGAGGAGCGGTTAAAACGCTTAGGGCTCTTTAGCTTGGAAAGAAGGGGGTTAAGGGGAGACATGATAGAGGTCTATAAAATTATGCATGGACTGGAGAGAGTGGAAAGGGAGAAGCTTTTCTCCCTCTCTCATAATACTAGAACACGGGTCATCTGCTGAAGCTGGAGGGTTGAGAGATTCACAACAGATAAAAGAAAGTATTTCTTCACACTACGCATAGTTAAATTGTGGAACTCCCTGCCCCAGGATGTGGTGATGGCTGCCGACTTGGAAGGCTTTAAGAGGGGAGTGGACATGTTCATGGAGGAGAGAGGTATTCATGGCTACTAGTAAAAATGATGCATGCCTATTCTCTCCAGGATCAGAGGAGCATGCCTATTATATTAGGAGCATTGGGACACAGGCAGGATAAATGCTGCTGCAGTCGTCTTGCTTGTGGGCTTCCCAGAGGCACCTGGTTGGCCACTATGTGAACAGACTGATGGACTTGATGGGCCTTGGTCTGATCCAGCAGGACCTTCCTTATGTTCTTATGTTATATTGTTAAGCTTCCTCTTCTTGGTGCTGGTTTGAATGTCCAAGTTAGAATTCGTACATCTGTTCCATCAATCAAACATGTAAGGTGCCCCTTTGCTGTGGTCCTGTCTATCAGTTATATTTTATCCCCACCATCTTCGAAGGAATTCATACATGGGTCTCACTTCCCTTATAACAGTGCTGTAGACTTGAGGGAGATTGTCAAGCCCAAGGGCACCCAGTAAGTTTCCTTACTGAGGGGAGATTTGAACCTTCTGACTCTACAAACACTATGTTACATGGACTCTCACCTGCTGGATCCTGCACACTGGGGCTGGGGCTCAGCGGTAGAGCATCTGCTTGGCATGCAGAAGGTCCCAGTTTCAGTCCCTGGCATCTCCAGTTAAAGGAACCAGGCAAGTAGGTGATGTGAAAGACCCTTTTCTGCCTGAGACCCTGGAGAGCCGCTTCCAGTCTGAGTAGACAATGCTGACCTTGATGGACTGATAGTCTGATTCAGTATAAGGCAGCTTCATGTGCGTGACCTCAGTGGAAAATGCAAATGTTTCATTTGGGCCATTATTATCAAGTATTAGGAACAAAAAGCATAAAGTTTGGAGATGGGAGGGACTTCAATGCCATAGAGCCCAGATGCCGAAGCAGCCATTTTCTCCAGGTGAACTGATCTGTATTGTCTGGAGATCAGTTGTAACAGCAGATCTCCAGCTAGTACCTGGAGGTTGGCAACCCTAGTCCCCAGGCTAGCTATCAGGAAGGAAGAGACTTTCAATCTCTCTTCCCAGAGAACGTACAGAAGTATGGGGATTTACCAAAATCCCTCTCCCAGTTCTCACTGAACTATCCCACACCAGTAGCAGAAATCCTCCAGAGACTAATTCCCCTTTGTGACCTGAGAAAGGGCCCTTTCCCACCCAGTCTAAATCCTCTCACTCCATAGGTTGTGTGTTCCACTGGCTTCGGCTACACCAAACCCTCCGGTTGACAGGATGGTTCACAGCTTCCTCTCGCGCCAGTTACCAGGCTCTGAAATCCTTTATCTGTCTCTCAGAGCTCAGAATGTCAGCTTTCCAGCTCCGTCCACTCTTGGTCTCTCAGCTTCTGCTCAAGATCAACCCCTTGTCCATCACAACAAAGGAATGAACAGCTGTATTTTGCATGTGGCAAGGTAATACATCTTTGCACAGTGAGTGGTTAAAAAGTGGAATTTGCTGCCGGAGGATATAGCTATGGCCACAGGCATAGATGGCTTTAAAAGGGGATTAAGACAGATTCATGGAGGAGACGTCTATCAGTGGCTACTAGCCATGGTGACTAAATGAAAGCTCCTTCCTTGCTACATTTAAGGTCGTACTAATTTAATAATTAACACCTGTCATTGATGGTAAAATGTCGGGAAGATGAAACACCCAGTTAAACAAGAATTGGTGAACACAGGTTGAGAATTAAAAATAATAATTTAGAAGCGCCTTTAACAGTGCATTACAAGAAAATCAAACACGAGGATCACGAAATACATTTTTTCGTGGTTTGGCAATACAGGGGTAAACCTTACCAAACTCAGAACATGGATACACTCTTAGCCCAACAAGAGGCACGTTTTATATTTTTGTTTGATTCTTTGCATCCAAATGGATTAAACACCAGCTTTGAATTGTCTAGTTTTCTGTAAGTTTCCTTTGATAGTATGGCTTTCCATTTTACCATCAATGACAGGTGTTTATTATTAAGTTAGTACGACCTTAAATGTAGCAAGGAAGGAGCGCTTGGCAGATAACGCAGCACCGCCATCCGCTTGTAAAATGAGGCTACACGCCGCCGGTTTTTGGTATGTATAATTTTTCCTTCTGCTATGTAAAAAGTTTGAATTAATCATGCCACTTTGAATTATGAACTGGGTGGTTGTTTATTTTACTTTAAATCATGTAATTTTAGAACAAATGTTACAAACGGCTCAAGCTTCAAGCTTTACGTCGCGGGACAGTCGAAATTGATAAAGCCTTGCGAAATAGGACTACCTTTTTGGAAACCTGTTTTTTGGCATCCGTGGAAGAATCTTCATACACTTGGAGAACTTTTGAAACATGAGAAATTTGAGCCCACCCGGCAATTTATACAGTTGAAGTGTAACTTGTTTTTGCCATGAGTTGCATTGAATGAATGTTATTCAGATGTTACATGCTTGTTACAGTCTGATAAAAAATGTCTAAGCAATATTGATTATGAGTCAGTATATGCCATAAGTGCTGCTTATTTCCATAACCAGTTCCTACTCGGCACTAGTCTTTATTTTGAGTTCTAACTTCCAGGTGGAGCCTGGCGATCTCCCACAATTACAACTGATTTCCAGACTATGGAGATCAGTTTGATTATGTTGTGGCCAGTTGTGAATTTGTTGACATTCCCTTATTCTATGATACAGTTATTTTAACATGATCCCTTAAGGAGAAAGCCTTTGTTTTAGTTTCACTTTTAGTTTTCGTTCCACCAGCTATCAGAGATAGATAGAAACCCTACGGGACACTGGTCAAATGTTGGTAAGCTGTTTGATGCTTTATTAAAATGTAGTAATTAATTTATGAATTGTTATATTAGACTGAATGGTTAACTGTGATCTTGGACTTTTTTGGACTTTTCCTTTGGATTTGCCTTTGTTTGAATTTCTTCTTACCTACGTTTGGAACTTGCACCGATTCTGTGGAGCAACCCTATGATAACATTTTGAAGAAATCCTTTGGAAACTGTGTGATGGAACATACCCTGAGACCATTTTTCTATTGAATGTTGAAGTAACATATTTATTAGTTATAGTATAATTTCAGTATCTTACTGGAGATTTTGGACTGTATTCTTTACAGCATATATGGTGTAATATATGCTCATGTCTACATGGTAGTATCTGTTGTTTTTGTTTCACTCATGTCATAATTAACTATTGAGCTTGGTGCTGCTTGGTTCTCTCAACCTCCAGGTGGTGGCTGGAGATCTCCCACTACTACAACTGATCTCCAGGCAACAGAGATCAGTTCCCCTGGAGAAAATGGCTGCTGTGGAAGATAGACTCTATGGCATTATAGCCCACTGAAGTCCCTCCCTTTCCCAAACCCCACCCTCCTCAGGCTCCACCCCCAAAATCTCCAGGTATTTCCCAACCTGAAGCTGGCAACCCTACTTGTGTTGTTGGTTGCTGGTTGTGGCTGGTTGTGGCTGGTCATGGCCTAGCAGTAGGGTTGCCAGCTCTGGGTTGGGAAATACCTGGAGATTCTGGGGATAGAGCCTGAGGAGGGCAGGGTTTGGGGAGGGGAGGGACTTCAATGCCGTAGAGTCCAATTGCCAAAGGGGCCATTTTCTCCAGGGGAACTGATCTCTATCGGCTGGAGATCAGTTGTAATAGCAGGAGATCTCCAGCCACCACCTGGAGGTTGGCATCCTTATGCTGAGGTCTTTTCACTCCATCTGCCAGGAGCAGATTATCTGAGCATCTCTTGTGCAATAACTTTATATGCGATTTTTTTTAACCACCGACAAGTTTGGAGATTCCAGGAGCAGCTTCCACTGTCCCTGGGAGCACTTCTGCATCCTGTAGAATCAAGAGAAAATGGCCACTGTGGCAATTGGACTCTGTGGCATTGAAGTACCTCCTCTCCCCAAACCTTGCCCTCCTAAGGCTCCACCCAAAAAATATCCCACCAGTGGCGAAGAGGGACCTGGCAACCCTAACCTACCTTCTTCTCTTAGGAAGAAAACCTGCCCTTCAGTTGCCATTTTGGGCTGACATAGCAACCGCAGAGCATAGCTCAAGATTCAACGTGGACCCTTAGAGTCAGCAAACCAGGAAAAAGAAGAGGAAGAGAGGAAGCAGCAAAGGCTTACAGGGAGGTATAGCAATGGCAGAGAGGGAGAGGGAGAAGGAATGAGGAAAATGTTACCATTCCTCCCCCTGCCCTCCCCGATTCCTTGCAGGTCCCCCACTTGAGTAATTTGCTCTGCAAAAGGCATTTATGCTGAGCTTAGAAGGCAGAGGACTCCCAGATGAGATTTCCCCACTTGTTCAAGAGGCTATCTTCCCAAGAAGCAGAGCTTCAGATGAGGACTTGGTGAAAGAGAATTATTTTAGAGTTATGTTGCAGTGCATACCTTCAGGCAGATATAAATTCATGTACTATTCATATGTCTGCAGAATATTTTGTCATGGTTTTATATCAAAGCCCCCTTTCAGATTACTGTTCTAAACCAGATGTTATCTGTTGTTGGCCCAATTCCGAGTAAAGCGATACAAGGACAGGCTTTTCATACAGCTCATACAGCTATGGCTCAGTGGTAGAGCAACCGCTTGACATGCAGAAGGTCACAGGTTCAATTCTCGGCATCTCCCGTTAAAGAGACTAGGCAAGTAGGTGATGTGAAGGACCTCTGCCTGAGACCCTGGAGAGCTGCTGCCGGTCTGAGTAGACAACACTGACTTTGATGACCAAGGGTCTGGTTCAGTGTAAGGCAGCTGCAGGTGTTCATGTGTGTAGGTGCAGAATCTCATTTTATTTTGGCTCTGTTCAGATGTCATGCAAAACTATGGTTTAATTGAATGGTGAATTGGGTGAATAAGACAGCTTCGTCCACATATCTAAGAGCCATCTCTAAAGCACTCTGAAGCGCTCTGGCCATTTCAAACATTGTCGTTCTCCCCCCCCCCCACACACACCCCTTTTAGCAGTGAATTATTTTTTCAGCTTTTTTAAAAACATTCTAAGATTAGTGCTATAGCACCATAGCAAACCAATGCACCTGAATGCTGGTGATATAGCAATTCAGTGCTCTATCACCAGCCCTCGGATGCATTGGGTTGCTATGGTGCTATAGTACTAATCTTAGAACATTTTTTTAAAAGCCAAAAAAGAATGTGCCTCTAAAAAAGGTAGGGAAAAAGCTGTCCTTTTGGAAGTGCACCAGACATTTCAAACAGCACACTGGAGCAATTCAGAAGTGCAAGGAAGAATCTGAAAATGGGGGGAAAGAATAAAAAATGGCTGAGCCCCAGGATGCCAATGGGACAAAAGTGGCTTTTTCTAAAATACTTTAAAAAAAAAATCCATTAGCAGCTGAGAGCCAAACCAGTTGTGTCTGAAATGACACAAAAAATTCATTATCAAACATCTGCTCAAACAGATTATAAGGGCAGTTTGAAAGGGGCCAAAGAAAGCATTCTGATTTTCTTTGTTGTAAGTCCCTGGAAAAAGACATATTACTGAAGGTTACATGTGCACGACCCTCCATTTTTGCTGGCTACAGATTGTACTTGGAGAGTCTATACATGTAGACCACTGTGTAGATGGAATCTTGAGCATGGGGAGTTTGGGCATAGTGGGGGGAAGAATCAGTCTGCACAGCCCTGATTGCCCCCAAACTATATAGGTCCCCTAAAGATAGAATACCTGCCCAGAGGTAAATAGGGGCCCTGTTGAGACATCTATTCCATCTTCACTCACTCTACCACTTCCTGCACCTACTTCACACCCTTTCTGTGACCCATGAAAGTTTGCAAGATATTTTGACCTGGAATTTACAAGTTAAATGACTTTTTCCATCTGAACCTGGAAAACACTTACTGGATTGGCCCAGGAATTTGTAAGGCTCACCAGGCTAACCAAGGCATGCATCACCTCAACCAAGGATGGCACCCACGTATAATCACACCTGGACTTAACAGGGAAACAAAGGGTTGCCAGCCTCTGGGGGTGGGCTGGAGATCTGGAATTACAACTGAAAAAATGGCTGATTTGGAAATTAATATGGCATTATACCCCACTGACTTCCCTTCCCTCCCTAAACTCCAACCTCCTTAGGTTCCACCCCCAAATCTCCTGGAATTTCCCAACACAGAGCTGGCAACCCAGAGCATGTCTTCCTTCCTTCTTCTATGCTCTATCGTCAATTGGCTGCCTGCTTCTGCTGTAACGTCAGCTTCCCTTCCTGGGATGGGTCTATTGAGACAGCGATATTTTCCAAGACATCCTCAAGGCTAACAAGACACCAGATACATATTATTCCGTCTCCGTAGCCATCTAAATATTTTCTTAAGAAATTGAAGACACATATCCTGAACCATTATAAACCTCAAGGGAACAGACAGACCCTTATGAAAGGAAAGCCAAAGATAAATTAGACACCATCAGATACTGTGAGCACTCTTCTGCGGTAGTTTAAATGCCAGAAACAATCTTAGCCCTGTTTTACATGTGCTGCTAGATCTTCTCCATAATTCAAGATCGATGTTCCTGCATAACATTTTATATTTATTCATGCTGTAGTACCTGACGTTCAGTCCCTTGATTGTAATGAATCCTGGCTCACAACTTTCTTTAAAATGCTCAGAGCTAAATTGCTTTGTCCTTATTAACTACGAAGCTTGTTAAGAAACACGTCAATTTGGAAAAGGCCAAATTTATTGGTGGCAAAGCTTGGGGTCATTCTCTTCATCGTAGCTTCTGTAAATCTACCCCTTTTCTCTTTTAATATTAAAGCTATCTTCCATGAATGTGTCATGATGGGATTCTATAGAAAGGAACATCCCCAAATAAATTTTATGTCTCTTCAATTTTCTCCGAAAGTTTTGAATGTTGAGAATCTAAGAACACAATCATGGCCTTGCTAGATCAGAAGAATTCATTTTAGGGATGCACAGGATTTCCCCTAGTTATATCAAAACTCTTTTTGGCTTCCCTCAAAATTCCCCAGATGTGAAATTCAATGTTTATTCCTAAAAGAATCACATCACACATTACATTTTATATGGTGGTGGAAAGTGTCAACAAGTCACAGCTGACTTATGGCAAACCCCTGTAGGGTTTTTGAGGCAATAGACATTCAGAGTTGGTGCGCTTACCTGCCTCTGCGTAGCGACCCTGGACTTCCTTGGTGGTCTCCCATCCAAGGACTAACCAGGGCTGACCCTGAGCTTCTGAGATCTGATGAGATTGGGCTAGCCTGGGCCATGCAGGTCAGGGTGTACATTTATGTTTTATGAATAGCTCATATCAAGGAAAAAGCATGCAAAACATAACCGAAGAATAGCTGCCCTGGTGTGGAGGGCTCTAGTAGTTTTAATATGGAATTCCCACTAAGGTTCAAAAGTAACCATCAATAAAGCCTCCTCACCTGGTACAGAAGCCACAAAGACCTGCTTGTTGGGGATGTGTATTTTAATGTATGGTTCATTTTTGTTTTAAAAATCTTTATTGAGAGTCTTTATGCTCAGGATTAATGGCATTCATTCAGTAATTACGTTTGGTTTTTATTACTTTTTCACCATCTAATTAGGGAAAAATTCCCAGGTATTGTACACTGCACTGAAAAAATCCTCCTGCTTACCAGATTTCATCCAGAAAGGACAACAATCCCTGTTTATAGGCAGAATACTGACTATATTAAAGAAAGTGATTTGGTTTTGATTTTCATTGAGGCTTAAAAATGACCCATGGGACAATATCAATGACCTGGAGTTGGGGTTAAACAGTGAAGTAGCCAAGTTTGCAGATGACACCAAATTATTTAGGGTGTGTTAAGTCCGCATGGGAAGGATTCACGAGATCAGAGATGGAGTTCAACAACACAGCTTTATTTGATTTCAGCACAGAACTAACTTACCCACTGAACGTGCCCTGCTTATATGCCCCCCTGGCCGCCTGCGGCCACTCCCCCCTGATCCGTGATAGGGGGGGGAATATCCTCTCGGTGACCAATGGGACATGCTGGCTTAGGGCCAATAGGATCCGTTTGCTTAGCCAATAGGGCGAGCAGGGTTTAGGATCCTTCGTGCGGAACTCAAGCTCCTAAACCTCCCCTTTCTTACTACCCTACTAAATACATACACAACAGGGTGGTTAAAACAAAATCAGACTGTGAAGAGCTCCAGAAGGATCTCTGAATACTGGGAGAATGGGCATTAAAATGGCAAATGAGATTCAATGTAAGTGTAAAGTGATGCATATTGGGACAAAAAATCCCAACTTCACATATACACTGATGGGATCTGTGCTGGCAGCGACAGACCAAGAAAGGGATCTTGGGGTGGTAGTGGATAGCTCAATGAAGATGTCAACCCAGTGTGCGGCTGCTGTAAAAAAGGCAAATTCCATGGTGGCTATAATTAGACGAGGAATAGAGAATAAAACTGCTGATATCATACTGCCCTTGTACAAATCTATGGTGAGACCACACTTGGAATACTGTGTATTCCACCACACCTAAAAAAGGATATTACAGAGCTTGAGAAGATGCAGAAAAGAGCAACCAAAATGATCAGGGGGCTAGAGCAACTGTCCTATGGGGAGCGGTTAAGACGCTTAGGGCTGTTTAGCTTGGAAAGAAGGTGGCTGAGGGGAGACATGATAGAGGTCTATAAAATTATGCATGGTTTGGAGAGAGTGGACAGGGAGACGTTTTTTTCCCTCTCCCATAATACTAGAACACGGGGTCATCTGCTAAAGCTGGAGGGTGAGAGATTCAAAACAGATGAAAGGAAGTATTTTTTTTCACACAACGCATAGTTAAATGGTGGAACTCCCTGCCCCAGGATGTGGGGCTGCCAGCTTGGAGGGCTTTAAGAGGGGAGTGGACATTCATGGAGGAGAGGGGTATTCATGGCTGTTAGTTAGAATGGATACTAGTCATGCTGCATACCTATTCTCTCTAGTATCAGAGGAGCATGCCTATTATTTTGGGTGCGGTGGAACACAGGCAGGATGGTGCTGTCAAAGAGCTCCAACCAGTCTCCACCAGTTGGAGGCTGCTTTGGTTTGGTCAAAAGTTTCCCAAAAAACAAAACTCTGGGTCTCCACCCCAAGTTTAATCAGTAGCTGCCACCAACTCTGGACCAAAATTTAAGCCTCCAGGCACGGGGTCCAGAGTAACACCTGCCAAGCTTCAAATTCAGTGTGACGCTTTTCCTGCCAGGCTGAGACCTAGCCAGGACTGTTCACACTTCCCAAAACTGTCATAGGTTTTTGGTAGGTGGTTTTTTCACTCACACAAGGCACTTAGAAGTTAGGCTTGGAATCCCTAAGTCAAAAGACACAGTCCATTTAAAGGCTAACAATTTATTTATAAGATTTATGCTAGTTTACAGGAAAGAAAAAAAGGTTTCATGAAGTGATAGGCAATAAAATAATAAACCATTTAGCATAGCTAACTTATACGTTCAAAAGCCTTTTTGATTCAAAAGGATTGGCAAAGGTTTCTTGCATCAGGTTTATAGTTACCAACTTCCAAAGATGCTTCCAGCATTGAAGAGTTTCAAAAGGTTGTCCAAAGGTTTCTCCAAGCAGGTCAGCTTGACCAGTTTCCCCCTCAAGGGCCAAAATCAAATGGGTTCTGATGCTTCCAGCACAGCTCTCCTGCTGTATCCCAAAGCGTGCATAGTTAGGCTCAGCACTGGTCTGTCCTTATATTCGTTTTCTCAGTGGCATGAGCTCATAGAGGCCAATTGAGAAAACGAAAGCAATTAGCTGTTAATTAATCGCTTGGTCAGAATGCTGACTCACTAAGAGATGTTTTCAGGTGAGGCAGCCTGCAGAACTACCTGCACCTGGACATCGTCATGATGGCTGACCGATTAGTGACCATAGCAATGCACGGCCTTGCATTCCAGAAAGGGGAGAGAAAGGTTTAACGAGAACCAGCTGGGGCCTACCTTGCTCCCTCCACAAAAGCAGTTTTCAAAAGGAAACTTATTTTGCTGGACTATAATCCCAATAACACAAAATTCATAGGCCTCTAGGCCTGAACCCCCCCAAAAAATCATGAAATCCAAGAAATTCAGGGACCTCAACTTCTTGACAGGTGCTGCTGCACTCGTCTTGTTAGTTGCTTCCTAGAGGCCCCTGGTTGGCCACTGTGTGAACAGACTGCTGGACTTGATGGGCCTTGGTCTGATCCAGCACGGCCTTTCTTATGTTCTTATGTTTTCAAACCAGTTTTTTCCCCATGTATGTGTTTGTCACTTGGACAAGCTACATCATTGAGTAAAAGCTATTTCTGTCCAGAAAACTACATATAGAAGAGTTGCTTTTTTATATGCCAGCTTTCTCTACCACTTAAGGAAGAATCAAACCAGCTTACAATCACCTTCCCCTCCCCTCCCCACAACAGACATCCTGTGAGGTAGGTGGGGCTGAGAGAGCTGTGACTAGCCCAAGGTCAGCTAGCTGGCTTCATGTAGAGGAGTGGGGAAACCAACCCTGTTCACCAGATTAGCATCCACCACTCATGTGGAGGAGTGGGGAATCAAACCTGGTTCTCCAGGTTGGAGTCCACCACTCCAAACCACCGCTTTTAACCACTACACCATGCTGGCTCTCAACCATCTCTTTTAGTGGGAACAGCAGGATTTTCAGGGCTAAGTGTCCTTGGGAATTAAATGGCATGTCATTAGAGAGGAAACAGACAGGTGTGAAAATACCATTTTAATGTATTTCTTGGCTAATAAATAATATCTACAATTGTCATAATGGCTCTAGGGATCAGACGGGCAAGAAAAGGACAAAGAGGAAAGAATGAAGTGGCATAATTCTTATCACTCCCGCAAATTATGGTTTTTACTGCAGCTGACAATCAGAGACATATTCTTTCTCTAATAAATACACCTTTAAAAAGGCAGTGTAGCAAATGATTTATCTTATAGGCAAATATTACCAGCACAATTGACAGCTTTTTGTACTTATTCTTTTTAATTCCTACTTCTTCTTCTTAAGGTAATAGAGTAACAGAGTAAAAGAGGGACTTTTGCTAGTGCTCAGCCACATGACTGAGATTATAGGCATTTTGTTTGTGTGGCAGAACCATTGAGCCCTCTGGGGCATCTTGGCGCCCAGCTTAGGGTTGCCAGGTCCCTCTTCACCACCTGAGGGAGGTTTTTGGGGCAGAGCTTGAGGAGGGTGGGGTTTGGGGAGGGACTTCAATGCCAAAGAGTCCAATTGCCAAAGTGGCCATTTTGTCCAGGTGAACTGATTTCAATTGGCTGGAGATCAGTTGTAATAGCAGGAGATCTCCAGCAAGTACCTGGAGATTGGCAACCCTAGCCCAGCTACTGCCCCGAGCCTCCGCCCAGCAACACACCCCTATCTTACTAGGGTTGCCAGGTGCCTGGTGGCGGCGGGTGAACCCCCGGCAATTCACCCCTCTGCCCGTCGACCAACTGAGGGTCGGCGGGCAAACGTGCACGCACATGTCAACACTGCGGTATAAGTGTATAATGCTCCTTGCAAGGCGACACTTCCGGTCGTAAACCAGAAGTTACACACATGTGTGTCGGCGCGCTCGTGCCGCTTTGAACTCTGCCCCAAAAGCCTCCTGCAAGAGGAGAGGGGGGACCTGGCAACCCTACGTCTCACTCAACCCTTCAGTATGCTGCCACCAACTGGTTGTTTCAGGAATTACCCACAGAGAGGGCCAGTCCTCCCAACTTCCCTTCCTGTGTTGTCCTACTAAGCCTCTGTCCGGTGCCTCTGCGGCTTCCACTTTTCAGCAACTGGTCACCAGGGGGATGGCTTAACACACTTGCAAACTCCCAGGGAAATAGCGATTTAGCAAATGATCGCCTCCCTTCCCTGGCACCTGTTTTTAAAAGTGTGTTCAAACTGTGGGGGTCAACGCAGTATGGAGAACAACTACCAGCATTTCTTTAAAAAAGAACAAGCAGGGACCCATGAGGAACCCTTGAAGAAATTGCCCCTCTGCACCCTCCTCCTCTCTCCTTTCCCCTAACACTCCTCCTCCGTAATTCCTACTCAGCTGCCTCTGTTTTCAGCAGAGAGAGAAGAAACACGTTAGGGAAAGACCGTTGCTGAGTGCCAGCAATGTCTGAGCTGAGATGGAGCTAGGGTTGTCAGGTCCCTCTTGGCCACCGGTGGGAGGTTTTTGGGGTGGAGCCTGAGGGGGCAGGGTTTGGGGAGGGGAGTGCCATAGAGTCCAATTGCCAAAGCAGCCATTTTCTCCAGGTGAACTGATCTCTGTTGGCTGGAAATCAGTTGTAATAGCAGGAGATCTCCAGCTAGTACCTGGAGGTTGGCAACCCTAGATGGAGCCCCCAGCCCGAATGCTGCCAGCACTGAGTGCTCAATATCAGCTTTCCTCAGCAGGCTTCCTTTTCTCCTGGAGGTTGCAGCTACTCTGTGCAGTCAGAGTTTACCACACTCCCCACTCCCCCATTCTCCCCCCACATCCAGATTCCAATAGTTACCCTCCGTCAGCACTGGCTCAAGCCTGCTGCTGGGGTGCTGTGGGCTGGGGTGGAGGAGAAACTGACCGACAGCACTTGTTTCCTGCCTCGTTACTTGGTCTGGCAGAGGAAGAGAAACTTCGGAGCTGGCAGCTGAAATGAAGAAGTGTGAGAGCCATTAACTCACCTCCTTTACCCCCTCCCCACTGCTCTGCCTGCATGTGATGCCCTGGTGCTGCGGTGCCTGACCACCTGGACAGGGCATCTCCCAAGCCTCTAATTCCCCCTATCCCACCAGTCTCCAGCCTCACTGCTTCAATGATGGGGGGGGGGCAGCAGCCGTTTCCCAGCCCCTGCTCCTCCTGCCCCACCCTCCTCCCTCTCACACCTGCCTCACTGCCTCAGCAAGGGGGGTGGCAGTGGCTCCCACATCTCCTCCCTGGCCTGCCATAGCATCTGTTTGTTATCTGCTGGGGGGGGGGTTTGTAAATCTCCCCTCTCATTTTTGAAAGGTTTGGGATTTTTATGCAAACCTTCCCACATTTGTAGAAAAAAATGTCCCTTCTCTCAACATTGTCCCAGTCTACACATTTAAGTGTTTACCAGGATCATCTAGTCCAACCTCCTGCACAATTCAGGAAATTCACAACCACCTCCCCCCCACACACACCCAGTGACCCCTCCTCCATGCCCAGAAGATGGCCAAGATGCCCTCCCTCTCTTCATCTGCCTAAAGCAGGGATGGGGAACCTCAGGCCTGGGGGCCGTATGCGGCCCCGAGGAATTTTTTTGTAGCCCTCAGGAGCTCCGGGGCCCTGCCGCGGAGGCAGGGTGCAGGGCGGCCCTCACCAAGGGTGTTCCTGGGGCTGGGCACCCTTTGGACCTCCTCTCGCCGACTGTCAGCTGTTGGTCGGCGAGAGGAGAGGGGAGGGATGCTTCCCCCAAGGCTGCCCCCTACAGCCGCGGCGCGCAGGAACACCGCGGCACATTGTAAGCCCCTCTCGCTGCCTGTCGGCTGTAGAGCAGCAAGGGGGGGGGGAAGAGGCCAGCGGCTCCCGGCAGCAGAGCATGCATGAGGGAGCCGATTTGGCTTCGGGGGGGGGGGACTTTTGTGGACTCTTGTGGGAGAGGGTATGGAGACTGGGGCACGGTCACGCGGGGTTCCATGCACCGCCATGTGTGTGGGGGGGTGGGGGGGCTGGGGCCTGGTCGCACGGGGCCGGCGGGTGCGGGTGTGTGTGTGTGTGTGTGGGGGAAGGCTTTTCTCTCTTTTCTTCCTCTTTTTCTGTCACTCTTTCTCCTTTCTCTCCCTCTTTTTCTGTCTTTGTCTCCCTCCATCCTTTCTTTCCCTCCATCATTTTCTTTCTTTCTCCCCCTCTTTCCATTTCTTTCTCCCTTTCTCTCTCTTTCTCCCTCCCTCCCTTTTCCTTTCTCTGTTTTCCTTCCTCCCTTCCTCCCTTGCCGATCGACTGTGGGCTGCGCCCCCCTGGCACCTCGTTTGCTTGGGCCCACCGCTGGCTGGCTGCCCTCCCACCTGGGAGGGGGGAGCGGGGGCGCCTTGCAGGCTGTCTCTGCTCCAAAGTTCACCAAACTTTGTTGTCAAAGGAGAGTCCCATGCAGCCTTGCTGCAAATTTGGTGACTCTACCTCCAAAAATGCCCCCACAGGAGCTTCTAAAAAAATCCCCATAGACTACAATTGTCCTGAATTTTTCGATAAACCCAGAAATAAAGCCGCAATACCCCTTTACTGGTATAGGCATTTGGCTTATTCCGGGTTTACTGGGGGGGAAATTGGGCCCAATAAACCCAAACCCAAAATTTACCTATTATTATTATTATTATTATTATTATTATTGTTATTATTATTATTATTATTATTATTATTATTATTATTATTATACAACCCTAGCCCCGCCTCAGTTTTGTCCTGTTAAGCAGATTAGGATGAAAGAGAGTGATTGGGTTCAAGATAACTCAGTGAGTTTTACAGCAAGCAGTAACCCTCCCTCAAGCTGCTAGTAACAACACATTGTTTGTGATGCTCAAGTACCCAAACCTGTTTTTAATGCTGGAGCTCTGCTTAGGGACTTGTGGAGTAATAACAAAACTGTTGAGCATGCACAAAGTGTTTTTTTCCCCCATCACTACCACTTAGTAAACAACTGGCCTTTACATGGTCCATGTGTCCATGGACTGGTCCATTCATGAAAGGGGCTTGGTGAGGAGGAAGGCATATGAGAGTACTGGGAGGGGCTGTGGCTCAGTGGTAGAGCATTTGCTTGCCATGCAGAAGGTCCCAGGTTCAATTCCCGGCATGTCCAGTTGAAGGGACTAGGCAAGTAGGTGATGTGAAAGACCTCTGCCTGAGACCCTGGAGAGCCGCTGCCGGTCTGAGTAGACAATACTGACTTTGATGGACCAAGGGTCTGATTCAGTATAAGGCAGCTTCATGTGTTCAAGCAGTTTGGTGAGTCACTGTGGTGCAGTGGTTCGAGTGTTGGGCTTGGGTCTGGAAAAAGCATGTCCAAGTCCCCACTCTGCCATGGAAGCTCACTGGGTGACCTTGGGCCAGTCTCATTCAGCCTAACCTACCTTACAGGGTTGTTGTGAGGAGAAGATGGAGAAGAAGAGAATGATGTGAGCCACTTCAGGTCCCTATTGAGGTGAAAAGAGGGACATAAATGAAATAAATAAATCTGCAGGGATTTGAACCCAGGTGTCCCCCATCTCAATCTAGTTGTGAGAGTTCCTGACCTCCCTGTGCAAATTCCATAAAATCACTTGCTCAGACTGTCATGTAGAAACAAGGATCTTTATTGAAAGCTTCAGGTGGTACAAGTCTTACACTGGAAAAGTTGCAAGTGAATTCAGATTCTCAAAGACAGAATTATAACCCCTACAGGGAAGCAGATGTCAAACGTGTATTATGGGAACCTACGAGATAATAGTGCATGGTACTAAACATCAAAAGAACTCAGAGCTTGTTAGTACTATCAACCACCAAGGCCACAGTGGTGAAAGGGAGTCAATAAGAGTAAGGGAGGGGTGTGGGAAGAGGGAGAGACATTCCAACCGGGGCCCATCAGACGCTGAGCCTGGACCAAGGAAGGTCAAAAGGCCTGAACTGCTTTTACGAGTCCGGGGGGGGGGGGAGAAAGCATACAAGGCAAAGGCATACAGACCCTCACATTCTACCCCCCTTAAGACCCCCCTTCCCCGAGTCCGGGCGGATGAGGCTTGTCGGGATAGGCAGAGTGAAACTCACGAACCAGACGGGGAGCCGCCACATGGGGAGCAGCCACCCACTCATCCTGGGCAGAGCCCAGGTGCTTCCAGCGTATCAAATAGAACAGTTTTCCCTTTTTCAGTTTAGAGTCCAATACTTTAGAAACTTCAAGATGTGATTCCCCTCCCACCACTGTAGGAACTTCAGTCTTAGGAAGGGGGTGGAACTGAGGGGCAGCGATGTACAGCTTCAGTAGGCTGATATGGAACACCGGATGCACCCCACGAAGAGACTTGGGGAGTTCCAATTCTACCGTGACATCATTGATTACCCGGGTGATGGGGAAAGGACCTACATACTTGTCACTAAGCTTTTTACAAGGCCGAGGTGACCGTAGGTTCTTGGTGGAAAGGTAAACCTGCCCTCCCACTTTGAGTTCCCACCCTGGAGACCGATGTTTATCGGCCTGGTCTTTGTACTTGCGCTTGGCCCTCTCCAAGTTCTTTTGCAGCCAGGGCCAAGTGGTCTGCACCACTTGAACCCAATCCTGGACCTCCTGCACCCCTTCAAGCTCAGGAGTGATGTTAGGAGAGCCAAAGGGTCCAAAGTCCTTTCCATACACCACGTGAAAAGGACTGAAACCTGTGGAGGAATGGGGGGCGTTATTGTAGGCATACTCAGCAAAAGGCAGTAGGTCCACCCAATCGTCCTGGTGGTAATTGACATAACACCTTAGATAGCATTCTACTACAGCATTGACACATTCGGTCTGACCATCGGTTTGGGGGTGATAGGCTGAAGAGAGTCCCTGTTCTTCCACCCCCATGACTTTTAGGAAGGCCCTCCAGAATTTGGCTACGAACTGAGCCCCTCTGTCAGAGAGGACCTTCCTCGGGATCGAATGATGCTTCACCACGTGATTAATAAACAGTTTAGCCAACTTCTGGGCCGACGGTAGTCCTGCACAAGGAACAAAATGAACCTGTTTGGAAAATAAGTCTGTTATTACCCACAGTACAGTCTTTCCCCGACTTGGGGGTAAATCCGTGATGAAATCCATGGCGATCACTTCCCAGGGCATGGTCGGGGTTTCCAGAGGCTTCAAGAGTCTGGGGGGTTTCCCCATCCGTTTTTTGGCTGTGGCGCAAATGGGGCAGCTGCGCACATATAGCTCCACATCGGCCCTCATACCTGGCCACCAAAATTGACGCCGCAACAGTTGGGCGGCCTCTTCGCTCATCATGGTGCGGGCACAACCCGAGTCAACTAGGGCCGTAAACTCTAACGTGGGCCCCCCTTTAGGCAAGGAGAGATTGACTTTTACATACACATTGTCCTCTTGAGCGCTTACCATTAGTGGAGCTCCGTGCACAACGTTTGGAGCGGTCTGCTGAGGAGCCCCCTTACAGCAGACCGACGGCGTTTTTTGCCGGCAGGTCCCAGTCCTCCTCTTCGCTGGAGGAAGCGGCTGTGGTGTTTGTAATCCGTGACTCCGATGAGTCAAAGGCTTCCTTTGTAATCCGTGATCCCGATGGGCCGGCAGAGTCCGAGGCTTCGACCTCGGTGCGAGCGTGCAAGGCCGAGGGCGCGCTGCGTCGGCTCGGTGTCGGTGCACCACTCCGGCGGCGAGGTTGCCCCTCGGGAGGGGGCTTCTCAGGTTCGGTCGTAGCTGGCAGAGTCGGTCCCGGACGTCCGGGTCGTGAGGGGCATTGAGAAGCAAAGTGTCCTTTTCCCCCGCAAACGAGACAGACCCCGCTCTCAAAGCGCCTGCGGCGTTCGGCCATGGAGGGTCCCCCCCCCCAGGGGGGTCGAGAGTCCTTCGGACCACCGGGTCTGTCTCCACGGGTCTTGGTCTCTCGCCCGGTGCGTTGTCGGGACAGGAGCAGCAGTTGCTTTCGGTTTTCGATGTCGGCGGCATGGCGAACCCAACCTTCAACATCGGGAGGGTTGCCCTGCATGAAAGCCCAGTGTTGCAATTCTGGGTTCAACCCTTCGCGGAAACACTGCACCCTGGTAGCTTCGCTCCAATCCAAAATTCGACTCGAGAGCGACTGGAACTCGCTTGCATACTGCGCGACAGTCTTAGTCCCTTGGCGCAGTTGTTGCAAGGCAGTCTTGGCTCATTCACCCAAATGCGGGTCCTCAAAGCGGTGTCGAAGGGTGACCATGAAGTCATCGAGGCTTCGCAATACCGGGGAGCGAAGTTCATACTGCTGTACCATCCAGGCGGCCGCCTCCCCTTGTAGGAGAGAAGCGACGTATTGGACCCGGGAGTCTTCCGAAGTAAAAGTCCGGGCCTGTTCACGCATAAAAACGTCCACTTGTACCATGAAAAACGTTAGCTGGTCACTCGACCCGTCATACATGATTTTCAAATCTCTGCGAGCCGGTGGAGCGGGGCGGATGGGAGGTGCTGGGGCCGCGGGTGGCTGTTGTCCTCCGTCCGGTGGAGCCACGGGTGGAGCCTGAACTTTCAGTTCATCCATGGCTCGGGCCATCTCCAGCATCACTGCTTGCATAGTATCCATCCGTTCCAGTAAATCCTGGCGCTCTGTCTGCCAGCGCAGCCGCTCCTCATCCATCTGGTGAAGCAGCAGGGCTTCCTTTCGGGCGGGATCGTCCTCGAACCCCAACCCGTGAACCACAGTCCGTCTTGACTGCGCGTCGCTCTTCGAGAGCGACCAATGCTTGAGAGTTTCCAGCCAGCTCTCCAAGCGAGTTTGCTTGGGCTTTGTTCCCAAACCTGATCTGGAGTCGGCTCCACCGGGCGTCTTCCCAGTCGACTTCCCTTCCGAAGGGGGTAGAACAGGCTTCGTGGGTACAGCATCGTCCTTTTTGTCGCCGTCGTCCGGCTTGCCATTGGTGTCCCCGTTGCCTGCCATAGCTGTCCAGGAACGGTACAGGAGCAGGTCAACGCGGCAAGACTTGCAACTTAATGTGAGAGTTCCTGACCTCCCTGTGCAAATTCCATAAAATCACTTGCTCAGACTGTCATGTAGAAACAAGGATCTTTATTGAAAGCTTCAGGTGGTACAAGTCTTACACTGGAAAAGTTGCAAGTGAATTCAGATTCTCAAAGACAGAATTATAACCCCTACAGGGAAGCAGATGTCAAACGTGTATTATGGGAACCTACGAGATAATAGTGCATGGTACTAAACATGCACTAAAAAGAACTCAGAGCTTGTTAGTACTATCAACCACCAAGGCCACAGTGGTGAAAGGGAGTCAGTAAGAGTAAGGGAGGGGTGTGGGAAGAGGGAGAGACATTCCAACCAAGGCCCGTCAGACGCTGAGCCTGAACCAAGGAAGGTCAAAAGGCCTGAACTGCTTTTACGAGTCCAGGGGGGGGGGGGGAAGAAAGCATACAAGGCAAAGGCATACAGACCCTCACACTAGTACCCTAAATTCTGCACCACTCAAGCCCTCTACACACAGTAGTATGTGCACTGAAATCAAAGGGCACAGAAGGGGAGCCAAGCACAAGCAAGCCGGCCTCACACACAGCCGACATGTGATCGCCGACTCATGAGCGGGACTGTTCAGCTCCCAGTGCAAAAAGCTCCCTCCCAACCCTGCATTCCCAATCCCAGGAAGGAAACCTATGTGGGTACATGCCATGCTTATGTCGTCAGAAGGAGAAGAGCAAGATTCGAGTCCAGTCACACCTTGAAGACCTACAAGATTTCTAGGGTACAATCTTTGGAGATTTGAGCCAGATTGGTGCAGGGGTTAAGAGCAGCGGTTTGGAGTGGTGGAGTCTGATCTGGAGAACCGGGTTTGATTCCCCAAACCTCCACATAAGCAGCGGAGACTAATCTGGTGAACTAGATTTGTTTCCCCACTCCTACACACAAAGCCAGCTGGGTGACCTTGGGCTAGTCACAGCTCTCTCAGCCCCACCTACCTCACAGGGTGTCTGTTGTGGGAGTGGAAGGGAAAACCAAGTCTTCTTCTTCTTTCCCAAAATACACTGGGGGGGGGGGGCTATGTAGAGGGGCTGCATGCAGAGGGTCGGTGTGTGGGGTGTTGTTGTTATTTTTTACTTTCATGCATGTTGCTGTGTCAGTTATTTTTAGGGATGTTGTCAGTTTCACTGTGAGTGGATTTGCCAGTTCAACAAGCTATACTAGCATCTCCCATTGAGTTACTTTGTTCAGGTAGTTCAGCAGATCAATATTTCATCTGCTTTTGCTCTTGCGCAGTTATGAGTTGTATACTTAACAAAACAATAGATTTAACATTTCAACTGCCAAACAAACAGTGGGAATTGGAGAAGTCCAGTAGGTCGGTTACCTTTTAAACATGATTGGGGGGGGGATTTAATCACCCTACTAACTGAGTGGGAAGCCCTGACCTGGTCGGCCCAAGCTAGCGAGATCTCATCAGATCTTGAAAACTAAGCAGGGTCAGGCCTGGTTAGTACTTAAATGGGAGACCACCAAGGAAGTCCAGGGTCACTACACAGAAGCAGGCAATGGCAAACCACCTCTGTTCATCTCTTTGCTTGACGAGCCTACGGTGTTGCCATAAGTCGCCTACAACTTGACAGCACTTTCCAGCACAATGACAACTAGCACTCCCATGGTCCTTTGCACCTGTGAAAACCCTGTTGAAGCATACACATCAGTGATGATAACTGAATATCATAACAGGAACAGTGAGAAGTAGGGTCTACTTTTGCACTAATTCATTTAGACGTTTACGATACATTTCACTTTGGGTGCAGACCAATGAAGCATGCCTGTGCAGCAGCACCATTGAACTGTGAGAGACAATGCCCTGTGCACAAATCTGTTGTGCTCACATGGGAGCCCCCATCCCCACCCCCAGCAAATTGTGACGAGCTGTTCAGTGAGATCTTGATATGATCCTCAGAAAATCAGCGTCTGGTCCGTGAGTGGCTATCAGGATGTCAACCAAACTTGAATGAGCTTGAGCATCCCTAGTTATTTTTAAACCTTCATTTGGGAGATCTGGAAAAGCTCTCTTTGATTTGTTGTAATGTCTGTACTTCAGGGTGGGTAACTACCACCTCTCTGCCTGCATCCTCCCTCTGATTACAGACTGAAGTCTTAAAAAAAAAAAACTTTTCTACATCTGAACTGAATGCAGAGCGTGTCTCTGAAGAGAGTGCCTATCCATTTGCCAAACAAATACAATAAAGTTCTCTTTCCTGGAGGTGTGAATGGGCTAAGACATTGGTTTCTATTGCTGAGGTCATCTCACCCCCCCCCCCCCCCGGCAAAGAGGTTATTGCGACAGACTTCTTCTCATCCTCTAGGCAAGCTCACTCTGAGGCCATTTATGCATGGCAATTTGCTGCGCGGTCCATGCTGAAGTACCCCGCAGGGTTTTTTTGAGTTTTGCACGGGAAATCGATGAATCAGACGCCACTGCGCAGCCAGAGCTCACAAACCTTGCATTTTGGAAAAGCGCTTCTAGCGCGACTTTTTTGGACCGCCCCTCCATGGCTGCGAAGAATCCGTGCTGGGTTGTATGAATAATTAAAGCAGCGAATGATCTTGTCCCCGCCTCTCCTCCGCCCACCCAGGTCTTCCCCTGCCTTTGTACCGCCTACCTGCTCTTCCCGACCCCATCCCCTTTCTGAACCTGCTGTTGAGGGAGGAAGCCATTTCCCTGTTCATTTTTCACACGCAGAGTGCAGCATGAATGCCAACAACTCGCCGTTATTTTTTTTTTAATTATTTCATTTCCTTCATCGATATGTCGCTATTTTGCTATTTCACCACTGCCATGCAGCATATTCTTCTCCTGCTTCATTCTTTCTCAGATCCCAACAACTTTTTTCTTCGGTCTTATAACCCCCCCCCCCCTTCTATCTGTAGATGCATCTTCTCCCGTGAGTTCTCAAAGCAAGTAGGGGTGCTTGTTTTTGACTTCTGAACATTCTTTGGGTAAAATGTGCATCTAGAGAGCGGCAAATACACAGCAAGACCTCCCATGTTCCTCTTCATGACATCTGAGGTTTGACTCAAATTAACCACTTCATAAATGCATATTTTCTCGTGAATTTTCTAAGCAGGCAGGGGTGCTTGTTTTTGAGTGGTCAACATTCTGTTGGTAAAAATGTGCATCTAGAGAGTGGCAAATCCAAGGCATGCCCTCCCATAAGGGGAAAATGTTTTTCCGACTCTTGCGATAAAGCACCAGACTTCTCTACGAATAGCTTTTGTTCCTTTTCTCTAGAGGTTGGGATACTGGGACCACATTTTGCCTTTTTTGGTGGGGGGCGGCTTGCAGGAGAAAAGCTCTGGAATTCTCTGCATGCTCTGGGAAAAGCTTCTGGAATTCTGCTCCCTAAAGGAAAAACTCCTCTCTCTTTGGGGGAGCAGGGCCATGGGGGGGGGGATCTGTGAGGATTCAGGAGGTTCCAGTGAACGGGCTGTGGCTCTGAGGTGAAGGCAGCGGGGGGGGGGGGTGATCCTCCCAACCCTTTTACCCTGTGCAGAAGGCACACAACGCACACCCTGCTTCTCTTTGTGCAGCTGGGATTCTTGCAGCCTCTGCTTTGGGCTGGCAAGAAAACTTTGCTTTGGGAATCAAGATACTTCTGCATGGGAGGTTTTGACTTGAATTTGCCGCTCTGTAGATACATATTTTTCCATTGCTGTGAATGCTGAGACCTCTTGTTTTCCAGTTTTGAGAATTTGGGTGGGGAAGATGTGCATCCGGAGAGCGGCAAATCCAAGGCAAGACCTCCCATGAGGGATGTACCAATTTATCAGTATACCGCTATTTTATTGGGGAGGGGAAAAAAAGGACGACATATTCCTTAGCGAGATCTCCACCAACGTAAAACAGGCTTTTTTGAGGGTGGCCTCAGCGCCCCACACATGTGTGGGATGACAGAGGGTGGGGAAAGAGGTGTGTTAATGGCTGTGTGAGGAACACCATTGAGATAACCCAGCCCTATCGGAGCAAAGTTCTGCGCGTTGGGATATCACTGCATAATTCGAGGCTTCAATCAACATTGGACTTTCTTATTTGATTCGGTGCCATTAATAAGCTTTTCAAAAGGCAGATTAAAAAAAAGAGCTTTGAGGGAGCAGCAAATTCATCCTTGCATAAATGGCCTGAGTATTCCCACACAAATGGCCACTGCCAAGCTGAATTATGTAGTCCCCTAATGTGTTAGCCCAGGTTAGCCGAGAAAGCTAAGCAGGGTTGTCCCTGATTCAGTACTGGGATGGGACATCACCAAGGCAGGCAATGGCAGACCACCTCAGTTTGTTTCATGCCTTCACCTGGATGGCCCAGACTAGCCCGACCTCGTCAAATCTCAGAAGCTAAGCAGGGTCAGCCCTGGTTAGTACTTGGATGAGAGACCACCAAGGAAGTCCAGGATTGCTATGCAAAGGCAGGCAATGGCAAAACCACCTCTGAATGTCCCTTGCTTTGAAAACTCTATGGGGTCACCATAAATCAGCTGCAACTTGATGGCATCTGTTTTCTTAAGTATTCCAAGTTTCTTAAATGTTCCATGTTAAGTATGCCAAGTCTGCAGAATAAAGGTTGCCATGTCATTTTCCCCATTTTTAAAAAACCTACCAATGTCTTACCTGTGACAGACAAGCGGATCCAGCATCCAATCACAGTTCAGAAGAGGGAGGAAATGCTGGGGGCCCTCCAGGGAAACTAGTTGGCCACTGTGTGAGTCAGTATGCTGGACTAGATGGACCATTTGTCTGATCCAGAAGGGCTTTCCTTATGTTCTTAATACAAACGAGGCATTTGAAACTTCAGAAAGCAGAAAAACAGATACAGGTATCTGTCTGGGTTAACATCTGCCTTCTTCTTGACCTTTGAATGGGAGTTGTGCGTGTTTAACAGCCAATGAACTGCCCTTTAGTTTGGTGGCGGAGGAAAGTGCCGTCAAGTGACAGCTGATCTATGGTGACCCCCTTGGGTTTTCATGCAAGAGACATTCAGATGTGGTTTGCCATTGTTTGCTTCTGCATAGTGACCCTGGACTTCTTTAGTGGTCTCCTATCCAAGTACTAGCCAGGTCTGACACAGCTTCCAAGATCTCAGCTTTCCAGGTCAGGGCGCCCTCTAGTTTAGAAGGACCCATTTGAAGCATCATCTGAATACAACCAGCAAATACTGGGAATTATTTTCCATAATGTCAGGCCTGCTCGCTGTGTCTAAGATGGTTTCGTTTTCTCACAGACACCCGTTCAAGGACTGTTTCTGTTTCTCTAAACTGTTTCTCTAAACGCTCGCATTCCTGTTCCCTTTGAAGCTAGCGGGTGCCCGTGGGAGCCTTGGTATTTCTAGACTGTTTGGGGTTATCTCATGAGACTGTATTGCTGCTGCTTTTCTGGTATTCTCATATAATCAAGTACTTGCCATTTCCCCCCATTCCTGCCTTTGGATTTCTAAGCTCTGCTTGCCTATGTTACCAGTAAACCTACTCTTTTGGACTACTAAGTCTCCTGGTGTGGTTTTTGGATTTCTATGGACCAAGTGCTTACATTAAGGCAGGAATCAACCCTCTTTCACCTGTCAGGCTAGAGCCCCGAAGGGTTCGCCTGCCGCTCGGATTGGAGCTAGGACGGTGCTCTCCGAGTTGTCTACCCGTGGCTGGAGCCCCGGGTGGTGGGTTCCTGCCCGGAGCCCTGGATGGCTTCCATCCTTGGTTCCTTCCCTTGGGGACAGCGGACGACGACCCCGATTTAGCACGGGACGTTTTAGCTGAGATACATCGTACTGATGCGGAAGTCAACCGCCTAACTGGACTTGTTCAAGCTCAGTGGCGTTCTCTGGCCGCGACGGTTCCCTGGACGTCCGAGGTCGTGGATGCCAGTGCTTGCCAAGACCTCCACACCCTGGACTGGTTGGTGGAGGATACTCGCTTGGCAGCGGAGGATTTGCAGTTGCTAACTAGCCTGTTGGCGGGACTAACCTCCAGTGACACACAGTTGGATCAGGCAGGGGTCCCAATCCACCCTGCTGAACCATCAGCTATGGCGACTCCAGCTGCGCGGACCCCCAGCTTTGCCAAATGGAGGCAAGAGTGGTAGCAACACGGGTGGCTGCACTCTTGCAGGGCAAGACCTCGGCGACGATTTCGGTGGCTGAAATCACAAAGCTTCTGAACCCTGACTTCGGTGCTGGTGCGGCGGCCTTGGCGGTGCAGATCCAACCGCTGTTGGATCTTACCAACCCCTCTGAACTCCTCTTGGCTTTTAAACTGGAGGCTCTCCCATTGGTTACCACAGCCCTCGCCGCTAAGTTGACGGCCGACCAGGCCTTAGCTGAACGCAAGAAGGCTGAGGATCAGGCGCGGGCAGCGGCAGATGCCGCAGCCAGGGCTCGGGCTGAACAGGAGGAGAAGGAACGTTTGGCTGCCGAACGGGCGCAATCCAGCATGCGCCCCTGTCAACCCGGGGGTCTTGATTTTCTCTCATTCTCCCCGACTTTTGTCCCATCGCGCAGCGTCCAATGGGCCCGCAGGTTCGCGGGGACTTTGCCCGATCTGCCGGATGATTCCGACGAGGAGGACCTATACGGTGGGGAATCACTCTGGGCTGCTAATTTACGGGTCAGCCAATCCCGCCGCGCTGGCGGTACCGGCGACGATGTGTTTTTGTTGCGGACCCAAAATCTGGACCTTATGGAACAGGTGGCGCGCTTACAAGACCAACTGGCTCTGGTACTTCGGGACAACGACCAGTTACAACGGGCCCAAACCACGCCAGTTGCTCCAGCTCCCGTGACGCCACAGCAGCCACCGCAGCAACCACCACAGCAACCGCCGCAGCAACCAGCTGCGCCGGTGGTTCCTCCTGGTGGAGGACCCGCTGCTCCTGGCAGAGGACCCACCGCTCCTGGCGGGGGACCCGCTGCTCCTGGCGGAGGCCCCGGGGCATCCGGGGGGGGGTTCCCATTGTGCCTATCGTACCTGCTTTACCGTTGCTACCGGGTGCACCGGGGTTGCTGGGGGCACCAATTCCTGGACAACCACCTGCACCCCCAATGCCATGGAGACAACCCAAGTTGAAGATTACCTATGATGGTTCAGTTGAAACTCTGCCCCGTTTTTTACACCATGTGGATAGTTATATGTGGATAGTTATATGAGGGAACAATGACAATTCTTCCCTACCGAAGATAGCCTCCCGTTTCGTTGCCTCCCTGTTAACGGAGAAAGTGGCCGACTGGATGATTCTCCAGTTCGATACGAGGTCCCGCTCCATTCGCTCCCTCAACAATTTTATGTTTGCCTTAAGGAGGTGCTTTGAGGACCCCTTCATGGGAGAGAGAGACAAAGCGGAACTCTTGCAACTCAGGCAAGGCTCCTCTCCGGTTCGGGAATTCGCTGATGAATTCCAACGACTCGCGAGTAAAGTAATGGACTGGCCTAAAGCTACCCTTATCCACTACTTCCAAGAAGCTTTGCACCCAGACATTTTGAACTGGTCTTATATGTGAGGCGACCCAGATACCCTTGAGGATTGGATATTACTGGCCGAGGAAGTAGAAAGCCGCCGGCTTTCTACTTCCCTACATCCCTACATCCAAGTGTGATACAGCATGCAAGAGATAGGCCGATAAGACAGTGGGAGAAAAATCAAAAAACCCTTGTGGGCTTACACAAACGCTTGGAGGCACCTAAGCTGTCTGTCTGGATCTCTGGTTGTGCTTTCTGCTTTGCCAGTGTTGCTTCTGGTTTAGTATCTTTGGGTCAGATTCATCACTTTTAAAAGACAAAAAAGGAAGGAAGCAACTGCTTCCCTTGGAGCAGGAGAATGACCCGATGGTGAATCTCATTCCTGGTCTCTATGGAGCATAAATGGAAGGGAAGAGCCCATAATCGGCTTGTGACCAGTGCTGTTCAGAGCTAATCGGTTAATTTCATTTCCCCATTTAAACATAATTGTGCTCCCACAACACCAGCTAAAGGGGGGGAATTAATCATTGATGGGATCTGTGCTGGCAGAGACAGACCAAGAAAGGGATCTTGGGGTGGTAGTGGATCACACGATGAAGACATCAACCCAGTGTGCAGCTGCTGTGAAAAATGCAAATTCCATGCTGGCCATAATTAGACGAGGAATAGAGAATAAAACTGCAGCTATCATACTGCCTTTGTACAAATCTATGGTGAGACCACACTTGGAATACTGTGTGCAGTTCTGGTCACCACATCCAAAAAGGATGTTGCAGAGCTGGAGAAGGTGCAGAAAAGAGCCCTATGAGGAGCAGTTAAAACAGGGCTGTTTAGCTTGGAAAGAAGGCTGTTAAGGGGTGTAAAATCATGCATGGTATGGAGAGAGTGAACAGGGAGAAGCTTTTCTCCCTCTCCCATAATACTAGAACGCGGGGTCATCTGCTGAAGCTGGAGGGTGAGAGATTCAAAACAGAAAAAAGGAAGTATTTATTCACATAACACATAGTTAAATTGTAGAACTCCCTGCCCCAGGATGTGGTGATGGCTGCCAACTTGGAAGGCTTTAAGAGGGGAGTAGACATGTTCATGGAGGAGAGGGGTATTCATAGCTACTAGTATGATGCATACCTATTCTCTCCAGGATCAGAGGAGCAGGCCTATTCCATTAGGTGCTGTCGAACACAGGCAGGACAATGTTGCTGCAGTTGTCTTGTTTGTGGGCTTACTAGAGGTACATGGTTGGCCACTGTGTGAACAGACTGCTGGACTTGATGGACCTTGGTCTGCTCCAGCATGGCCTTTCTTACGTTCATATGTTCTTATGACACGGGGAAGCAATGTGAAGTGCCATTAGCTGGAGTTGTGTTTGTTCCCCTGGAGGTCTGGAAGAATAGATTGTGTATGTTAAGTGTGAAATACTTTGTTCAAGGCATGTGGTTTCAATGCAGAGGCAAAAGGATTTACTTCCTTATGGAACCATTCAGAAGAGCCAGCAGTTGATGTCTTCTATTATTTAATCTTCCAAGGTCTTGGTTTTGAAATCCTGGGATCAATAGACAGAGGCAATCATCTATCTTAATGCCAGAGAGGACTTTTTACTTTTTTTTTTTTTTAGATTTTATTTTAAGTATATGGGATACAAAAAGGAAAAGGGGGGAAGGGTAGTCAGTCTGCAATAGACATGAAATAAAATCTTATCAGTTTGATAAATTCATAATTTTTTTTAAAAAACCCCATAATATAAACATTCATTATGATAGATATGCATTACTATAAAGATACATTTTCATGTGGTTAATTTTATAAACTAAATATATGTTTTCTTTTGGGCTGTCAAAAAACAAATTCGGTAAAGTTCAGCTTTGGCAAAATTCGGCCCTTTTTAATTCGGGACGTGCCGAAGTCCGAACTCCCCCGCTTCGGATCCGCAAAATTCGGCGCGAGATCCGGAGTTCGGGGAAAAATCCCCCCCCCCGCGCGCCTTCATGGAAGCCTTGTGAAGGTGCGCGGGGGGTCTTTAAACAGATCTGTGCCTCCCAGCTGGCAGCGCAGATCTGTTTAAAGAGCCCCCCGCGTGCCTTCATGGAAGCCCCATGAAGGCGCACGGGGGGGGGGGGGGAACAGATCTGCGCCTTCCAGCTGGAAGGTGCAGATCTGTTTAAAGCCACCCCGACCCCCTTCCCGTGAGCGTGGAGAAGGGGTGGGGGGTGGCTCTTTAAAGTGATCTGCACTGCCAGGGCTGGCAGATCGCTTTAAAGAGCCACCCCCACCCCTTCTCCATGCTCCCAGGAAGGGGGTCGGGGTGACTCTTTAAAGCGATCTGGCTGCCAGCCCTGGCAGCACAGATCGCTTTAAAGAGCCACCCCCACCCCTTCTCCACTCTCCCGGGAAGGGGGTCGGGGTGGCTCTTCAAAGTGATCTGCGCTGCCAGCCCTGGCAGGCGCAGATCGCTTTAAAGAGCCATCCCCCACCCCTTCTCCACGCTCCCGGGAGAGTGGAGAAGGGGTGGGGGTGGCTCTTTAAAGTGATGTGCGCCTGCTAGGGCTGGCAGCGCAGATCGCTTTAAAGAGCCCCCCGCGCGCCTTCATGGAAGCCCCGTGAAGGCGTGCGGAGGGCCAACCCCGAATCTGCTGAATTTATTCACCGAACACCCCGAAGTCGGTGAATTCGGCTCCTCTGTTTCACACCTTTTTTTGAGTTTGGTTCATCCCGAACTAAAAACCACCAAATCGGTGGAAATTCAGTTGTTTTTCAGTTCGGGACGAACCGAATCGACAACCCTAGTTTTCTTACACTATGTTATATTTAATTATTGGTTTGATGATATATAATTATAAAACGGTTTCCATTTTTCATTTTGAACTGATCTATTGATTCATTTGTGTTAAAATTCGTCATAAAAGTCATTTCAGCCAAATTTGCATAGTCAAGCATTTTGTCTTTCCATTCTTCAATGTCAGGTATAGACTATTGTTTCCAGGTTCTTGCCAGTACGGTTCTTGCAGCTGTTGCAGCATATTTGAACATATTTCTGAACTTCATAGGCAAGTCGGATGGGATTATACTTAGTAAGAAATATTTAGGATCCAGTTTTACTTTCATTTTAATTATGTTTTGTAGTTCATGTTGAATCTTCTTCCAATAAGTTTGTAACCTTGGGCACGTCCACAAAACATGAAAATAGGAACCATCTGTATGTTGACATTTCCAGCAAGCCCCTTTTTTGTCCTCCTTGATAGTGGCCATCTGGGAAATCATGTTGGGCGTCATATACCATCTATAAAATGTCTTATACCAGTTTTCCTTGACTTCTTGGCTTGCAGTGTATTTCAGTTCTGAAGTACAGAGTTTTTCCCAGGTCTACATTGTTACCATTTCTCCAAAGTTTTGCATCCATTTAATCATGTTTGTTTTAACTTGTTCGTCCTCTGTGTCATATTTCAGAAGTAATTTGTAAATTTTTCCTAATAGATGGTCATCATTCTTGGTCACAAGCGACTCAAATTCTGTCAGTTCCCAAAATATCCCAGACTGCAGACAGTCTGTCTTTAAATAGGATCTCAGTTGAAAATATGTCAGCCAGCTTATCCTTTCAAATTTATCCTGAAGCATTGATAAACTTTTTACTTTGATCTCTAGTTTACAACAGCAACATCTGAGAGCCAGTATGGTGCAGTGGTTAACGTGGTCAAAGGCTAGAATCTGGGAGACCAAGGTTCAAATCCCCCCACGGAAGCTCTCAGCTTAACCAGCATAACCTATCTCAAAGGGTAGTGAGGATACAGTGGAGAAAGAGAGAACATGGTAAGACACTTTAGGTCACCACTGGGGAGAAAAGTGAGGTATAACTAAAGTAAACAAATGAACATTTCTTCTTTGTTAGGCACCTACAAATAGATACTGTGGTGGTGGTGAAAAGTGCTGCCAAGTCACAGCCAACATATGGCGACCATGTAGGGTTTTCAAGTCAAGAGACAAACAGAGGCGGTTGGCCATTGCCTGCCTCGGTGTCGCAACCCTGGACTTCCTTGGAGGTCTCCCATGCAAGTCCTAACCAGGGCTGACCCTGCTTAGTTTCTGAGATCTGATGAGATGGGGCTAGCCAGGGCGAGGCAGGCTAGTCAAAAGGAAATAGATGGCTGATGAAGGGTGGCTCTGAAGGGGCTGGTCCTTTGGTGTCTGTTTCGAGGGGATGCCTTTTCTTTTTCTCATACATTCCCATTGGAGGCAGGAATCCATGTCTTGAAAGCTATCGTTACTAAGATGAGAAAACAGGCTTGACAATGGAGGGGCATTCTGAATTCTGGGTTGATTGAGGCAAGCTAGGGCCCTCACTGTGCCGTTTCACTGAAAGCCCCGGATCCGCAGTAAACTTGAATAATAATAATTTGCTCTCCGCAGTGGTGGAAGGAACAGTATCGTTTTTGCTCAGCTTTGCAAGCGAAACAAAGGGGGTGGGGGAGGCTTAAGTTTGCAAAGCAAATCATACACTTTGTTAGAACCGAGTCTCCGAACGCCTCATGTCTTTATCTGCTGTAAGGGATGAATGAAGCGCACAAGGGCTGGTGATTAGGTGGACTTGTTTGCAGCAGCTGCCGGAGCCGTTGCCAAGTCTGATTTTATGTTAAGGAAGCTCAAATGGCAAAGGGTCTGATGTGCGTTGGAATTCATTTTCATTCTATAGCCACATAAAATGTTCCTGCCGCTATAGAAAATGTTATGAAATCTATAAAATGCAGGCTGGTGTTCTTGGTCATCTTACCACCTGCTGTAGCGAGAGCTGAATAGGCAAATGCCATCTCCTTTGTGGCTCATTTGACCTTAATGTCAGCTTTCTTCCATGAATAATTCCCAGCTCCCTAATATTTCTGCTAGAAATCTCACAAACACATTTGCTTGCAAAGTGATTCAAATGTGCGTATCATCAAAATAGCTGAGTTCCTGGAGAATGGTCTTCTAACAGAACCCATCTAGGATTTAAAGTATCACATAAAAATTTCTCTGTGTTTCACTTTCTTCAGCTTGTTTCTCCTTTTCTCCTTCACTTCTCCTATACTTTCTAGAAGTGGGTCCCCAACCTTTTGGAGCCCGTGGGCACCTTTGACATTCTGACACAGGGTCTGTACAACCGCAAAATGTCTGTCACCGTAGGTGGAACCAATAAAAAAATGGCTGCTGCAGGAGGTGGAGCCAACCACAAAACGGCAGGGATCTATGTTATTTCCAACTCTGATTGTAACTCTTCAACATTTCAAGCAGAAGCTCTGTTTAACAGGATTGCTTATGCAATCAGAAACCATGGGCACCTAGGGTTACCAGCTCCTGGTTGAGAAATACCTGGAGATTTGGGGGAGGAGCCTGAGGAGGGGGGGTTGTAAAGCAGAGGGATTTCAATGGGGTATAATGCCATACAGTCCCCCTTCCAAAGTGGCCATTTTCTCCAGATCGTGATTTGGAAAACTTCTCTGTGTTTAAAGTTCTCTGCCAATAGAAAGCCAGCACCACAAGCAAAGGGGGGGCAGATGCTAGCTTTCTGTTTGCATGGAGTTGTTTATGTGAACAAAAACAAAATCAGAGTAGAAATCCCATTTTTTGCAGTCTGAAGTGGTGCATTCTATTCTACTGCCTCATTCTCGTGCTGTCTTTAAAGTGAAGGGAAATATTGGCACAAGCCAGATTTGGGTCCAGTAGCACCTTAGAGACATGTGAGTTTTTTGGGGTAGGAGTCAAAGCTTTTGAGAGTCAAAGCTCCCTTCATTTGCATTTGACAAAGGGAGCGTTGACTTTTGACAGCTTATACCCTGAAAATTTTGTTGGTCTCTAAAATGCTGCTGGACCCGAATCTGGCTGTTCTAGTGCCGACCAACCTGGCCACCCCCTGAAACGATTGGCACAAGCTGCTTCCTTCCATGCTGTATCCCACATTACAAAGTACACAGGTGGGATCTGGGGTTCCCATCTCCTGCCCAGTGTAAGTTACATGTGAATGCCTCTCTTCCCACAAGCCTGGTGCCACTGAGGTCCCTCCGCAAACCCCACACTCCCCAGGCTCCATCCTCAAGTCTCTGGGAATTTTCCAACCCAGAGTTGGCAACCCTAGAGGCAGAGCTTTTCCAGCAGTCTCCCTGGAGTTTCTATTCAGCTCCAGTTTAATTCACTGAATGAGACGTCATCCTGCTTTCTCTTTTGGTTCCCTGCTTCTTGCCAGAAGTTTGCTTGCTTTTTTGAGTGCAAAAAATGGAGGTCAGGAGGCCTCAGCACCAAGAGGAAGGTGACAGAAACCAAAATGAGGCGATGCAGAGAAAATGGCAAAGGTCTTGTTTATTTAGGATATTTTTATGCAGCCTTGCCAACTTCAGAAGGACAGCACTGATTTTCAGCGCTGGTTAAAACCTATAAAGTCCTAAATAGCTTTGTCTCCACTACTTTGAGAGTAGTCTAAGATGTGTGTATAAGCAGACTGTGGAGGGTGTATATCAAAGGGGTGCAAATACATTCAAAAACCTTCTAAGGAACAACATGAATGCAGTGATGACCTGTAGAGAAAGCTGATCAAGCAGCTGTGAAATCGTCTTGGTTAGGGATCCAGAATGGGAAGCCACACCAGAAAAAAATCCTCAAGCGGGATTTCTTCCACATCCCTAGGCCCAATGTATTTTCGAGACCATCTTCCCCCATGTGCTCCTTTACAGTCTAAGGCAGGAGTGTCAAACATAAGACCCAAGGGTCAGATCCGGCCCCTTGAGAGCTCTTATCCAGCCCACGAGCCAGCCACATGGCGAGGCATGGCCCAGCCTGATCGAGTGACATTTATGTCATATCCGGCCCTCATAACAATTGAGTTCGAAACCCCTGGTCTGAGGGATCCACCAAGGGCTTGAACATGCCCAAATGTTGAACGCATGCATAAACATACGTGAAGCTGCCTTATTCTGAATCAGACCCTCGGACCATCAAAGTCAGTATTACAGTGTTATCAGTACAGTTTATTAAAACGGCCCGTGACCAATAAAATATCCGATACATATACAAAGTAGAAGCGACGCAAGTATCGTATAATACATTCTGTACATTCAGTATAGCCTTAAGCGAGTTTAACCAATTTAAAAACAGATGATAATGCTATACACAGGAATAAAATGGAAGCTGAATGGAATCCTATTTAGATAAAATCTAAACTGTTTAATGACTTTCGTTTAATAATCACAATATATAAATATTTGGACACTATACGCGATATCCATATTTTCTTATCCTCCAAGAGAAATTTCATAGCTGTACTTTCTGATTGTTGCAAGGAGTTTGTAGATGGATTGAGACGCCTTAATAGGGGTTCTATTAGCCATTTTCTTTCCACATTATACAATGGACAATGAAATAAAACATGGCAGACTGTCTCTACCATGTCTTCTGAACAGGGGCAAATTCTCATAGACAAAGGGGTTCGTCTGTATCTACCAAAGTGAACCGCAGAAGGAAAAGAATCAAATCTTGCCCTCGAGAAAGCCCATCTGTGGTTGGGGTTTGAAATATTGGCTAAGTATGATGCCACAGCTAAGTTCGTATTAGGATTTAAATGTGTTATCTATTCAGACTGGCAGCTGCTTTCGAGGGTCTCAGGTAGGGTTGCCAACCTCCAGGTACTAGCTGGAGATCTCCTGCTATTACAACTGACCTCCAGCCGATAAAGATCAGTTCCCTTGGAGAAAATCGCCACTTGGGCAATTGGACTCTATGGCATTAAAGTCCTTCCCCTCCACAAACTCCGCCCTCTCCAGGCTCTGCCCCAAAAATCTCCCGCCGGTGGTTAAGAGGCACCTGGCAACCCTAGGTAAGGGTCATTCACATCACCTCCTACATGGTCCTTTTTAACAGGAGATGCCAGGGATTGAACCTGGGACCTTCTACACGCAAAGTGAAAACTCTTCCACTTTCTTCTTCTTAATGATACCTTCTGGCAGCATCTTAATGATACCTACTATGCTTTAAGTTAAATCAGCAAGGTCTTTAACTCAAAGGGCGGGGCTTTATTTTTCATTTTGGCTCAGATGTGTAGGGTTACCAGCTCCGGGCTGGGAAATACCTGGGGATTGGGGGTGGTGGAGCCTGAGATGGGTGGGATTTGGCGAGGGGAGGGACTTCAGTGGGGTATAATGCCACAGAGTCCACCTTCCAAAGTGGCAATTTCCTGAACTGATCTCTGTCGCCTGGAGATTAGATGTAATAGCAGGAGATCTCCAGCCACCACCTGGAGGTTTGGTAGTCAAACAGAAATAACTAGTGCCCCAAAGGAGACTGTGAAATCAAAAAATTGAGCACTTATGGCATAAAAAAGCTGTTAAGCCTATTTCAGAATAGTGCAACCTTTATCTAGGTCCTTGACACTTGTAAAATACAGTGTGCAGCCAGCTATAAGAGAGCTCCTTGCCGCTTACAATGGTTAACAAGTATCACAATTTACAGTTTTTTCACCATAAATTGGCTTTTCAATATTTGTGGTACATAACACAACACAATAGAAATGTCCATAGAGGCCACCGACAATGGGGTTCTGGTATTTTATCCCATTTCGCGTCTGCTTGCTAACCACCTGGAGGCTGGCAACTCTACCAATGTGATACTGTGCAAACTAAAATAAACTTTAAATATATTTCTTTCTTTCTTTTTTTGCAGTGATTAATAGTGTATCATTTACAAAATAAAAAAAATATCTCACACTTCCTTCAATATCCTCAAAAGAGTACACAACACACCAGGAAGGGATTCTAATATGTAAATCCATTCAAATTTAATCAATTCAAAAACCTTTTTTTCCTGAAACTTGGACTGGCAAGAACTACAGCAAATAGTTCATCATTCAAATGAGAGTTCAAATGATTCTGCTTTAAGGGAGAAAGAAAAAAGCAGGAAGCTTTCGAGGTCACACATGCCCAGGGGCATACCAACTTTTAGAGAGTCTGTAAAAGTGCTAGTAAAGTCATGGTAGACCCTGAAGAGAACATTAATTGTTACTGCAGCTGCATGATGGTTTATAGTCGGTCCACCACACCAAACCATTAGTAAAATACATTAATCCTCACTATGTGAGGTTTGATTGTCTGCAGGTGATTTTTTTAAAGGCAATAGCAGCACCCTTAAACCACATAATCCCCTCCAGCAGATCCTGTGGTTCTGTTATACTGGCAGGGTTGCCAGGTCCCTCTTTGCCACCAGTGGGAGTTTTTTTGGGTGGAGCCTGAGGAGGGCGGGGTTTGGGACTTCAATGCTATAGAGTCCAATTGCCAAAGCGGCCTTTTTCTCCAGGTGGACTGATCTCTGTCAGATGGAGATCAGATGTAATAGCAGGAGATCACCAGCTAGTACCTGGAAGTTGGCAACCCTATCTCCAGCTAGTACCTGGAGGTTGGCAACTCTATATACTGGGGTCCCCAATGTGGGGCCTGTGGGCACCTGGGCACCCTCCAACATCTTTCCTGGTACCCAAACAAGTGCTTTTACAAAGTGGATAGGGCCAGGTGGGGCTTTTGCCCAGCAAGGCTCCTGATTGGCCCTTTCATTGGCTGTGCAGATTTTTGAAAACCTTGCTTTGACCGCAGCTGCCACCACAGCACAAAGGATCTTCACTGTGTGCCCATTTTGTGGATGGCTCCACCTCCTGTGGCAGTCATTTTGCAGCCATTTGGTGTCTGTGCCCACCACACTGTGTCAGAATTCCAGAGGTACCCAAAGGGTTGCCAGGTCCCTCTTTGTCACCAGTGGGAGGTTTTGGGGGAGAGCCTGAGGAGGGTGGGGTTTGAGGAGGGGAAGGACTTCAATGCCATAGAGTCCAATTGCCAAAGCGGCCATTTTCTCCAAGTGAACTGATTTCTATCGGCTGGAGGTCAGTTTGAAGCGGGTCAGTGTGTTTCAGTGCCTATGCTCTTAGAATCGACCCCTTCCTGAGAAGTGGTATGTTATCTTATTCAGTTGGTCACCTACTAAGCAGGACTCAACTTAATTTACTTACGCAAGTAGGTCTTTTTATTGAATAGCTTCAATGTAATATATGTGTATATGCAAGTATTACAAAGTCTTAAAAGTGTATACAAGAATACAAGCAAGTTCTACATACTATTTAGTTTTAAAATCCAATACTTAAAATATAGCAGTTAAAGAAGTCTGATTTAGTTAAAAGTGTCTGATTCACACTATCTAGAATAGCATATAAGTCCATACATACCAAAGCCAATCTCTTCTGAGACCCTTTCAGTCCAAAGACTTCGGAGATCTCACTTTCTAGCCTTTCCCTGCGTATATTTATACTGTTCAATATCAGTTGCATAACATGGTTTCCACTCCAAGAGGTATACTACTGCAGTTCAACTTTAGCTGAACACTTCCTGCATACTCCCATATAAGGAATTCCTCTTCCAGCAAGGCTATCTGCTGACTAAGCAATATATTGAACAGTCAATACAAGATTCAGTTATTTCAGCTACTACATACATTTGTAATATTTCATTTTACAAACATCTTTATATCCCAAGAAATGTGATGGAAATGAGTATATTCTTAATATCCTACTAACATTCTAATATGTATAAACCTTATAACAGCATAACATCTATTGAAATGCATCTTGCAGTTGGTTGCTATGGAGTCGTTTTTTGTGGAACAGAAAAACACTACCATAAAGTCACAGCTTCAAAAGCTGAAAGGGAAATGACTCCTTCAAAGCATTTCCTCTTATATAAGACTTGGCACAAATTCCATTCCCATAGATCTTAGTTGGATACATTTCTGCATTCACGTTTAGCTGTTCCCATTTAGCTGTTCACCTTTAACCGTATGTTACTAACCAAGCAACTTAGACCTGTCCTTTGAATGAATGGAATAGATAGGGTTGCCAACTGCCAGGTAGTGTACTGATATAAGGTAGTTGAAATCCAAAGAAAAACTTCTCAGTACACAGCCACCGAACACTGAATATGTACAGTTTTAACAATATATTTGTTTGCTCTAGCAATACTATATAACCATCAACATATACAGAAAAAGATTTTTTCTCTGCTAGTAGAAGCTACCATGATTCCCAAACTGTTATTTGTTGTTTAATATAATCATCTTTCTTTTTATTTATTTCTCTTACAGGTGATGATCCCACAGGTGGAGATGCCTTGTTTCCTGATTATATAGTAAGTGATTATAGTTCATAATGCTAGTAGGAGCTAACATGATTCCCAAATGTTATTTATGATTGTTAATATGGTCATCTTGCTTATTATGTCTTATTTCTCTTGCAAATAGTTGTTTGGTTACTGTCACAGGTGGAGATGACTTGTTTACTATAATGGTAAATAATTATGATTCATAAGTAGCAGGATAGATCTAGTGCTGAGTTCAGTCCATATGGATGTATTGAATTGAATAGATGGATGAACCTTGCCTCCTGCTGGCATAATATTCTTTCTTTATTAATATATGGACCCTTATGTATTTGCCAAATTGCAAAAAAACTGTAGATCAATGTCTCTATTGCCTTTCTCTAAGAAGTGCGTGACCATGGGTGCTAATAATACTTGATTACGTATTCTGGAGCGATGTACTCCTATCTGATATTTCAGAGATCTCAAGGTCTTCCCCACGTAAATTAAATTGCACACACATTTAATTATGTAAATAATTCCCTTAGAATCACAGTTAGTAGACTATTTCAATACAAACCTAAATACTGTTTGTTGGCATACAAATTCTTTACAGGTAAGGATAAATGACATTGGACACAGTGTCCACATGAAAAATGTCCCCTAACTATAGGTTGTGGGTGACTGGCAGGTTTGAAATCTGATCTAATAAGCTTGTCTCTGATGGCTTGTGTTTTTTTTAAAGCCTATTTTAGGTAGTGAATTACATCCTGGAATATTACTTACTTATGTGCCAATTTTTATATATTATGGATTTTATTGCTGGTGCTAAATGTGTATAAGTTAAAGAAAAAGATAGTCCTTTGTTGGAATAATGTTCCTTATTTTTTAGTAACTGTTCACGATCTATGTTTTTGGCCCTAGTCAATGCCCTGTGTACTGTTGATTCAGGGTAGCCCCTGGCTAATAAAGATATTTGTAAGTCTGTAGCCGCTCTTATAAAATCCAGTTCTCTTGTGGAATTTCTTTTTAATCGAATAAATTGACTGTAGGGGAGGCTATTTTTTAAATGGGAAGGATGAAAAGAACCAAAATTCAAAAGTGTGTTTTTATCAGTATTTTTCTTGTATGGACGTACTGCTATTTTGGATTGTGTGTTAATGAATACTTCTATGTCTAGAAATGGAACCATGGTGGAAGAGGTAGTGCCTGAAAATTTGATGTTATTATTCGATTAAAAAGAAATTCCACAAGAGAACTGGATTTTATAAGAGCAGTTGAGAAGAGGGACCTGGCAACCCTAGGAATAGAATACATGTCCAGGCTTGTCTAGTTTAAAGCTTCTATATGAAAGCCTCATATATGAAAGCTTCATAATTCAGAAATAGTTAAATTCTGTCTATGCACAACACTAATACATCAGTTCATATGTTCCATATGTTAAAGCCTGTAACAAGTTCCCCTGGGAAAAATGGCCACTTCGGAAGGTGGACTCTAAAGCATTATACCCCCATTGAAGTCCCTCCCCTCCTCAAACTTCACCCTCATCAAGCTCCGCCCCCCCCCAAATCTCCAGGTATTTCCCAACCCAGAGCTAGCAACCCTAGTGAAAACTAACTTTTAGATAGAGTTACCAGTTCAAGGTGGGGATATTCCTGGAGATTTGGGGTGGAGCCTGGCATTGGGGGAGGGGAAGGACCTCAGTGGGGTACAATGCCATAGAATCCACCCTCCAAAGCAGATATTTTCTCCATGGGAACTGATCTCTGTAGTTTTGAGATCATTTGAAATTCCAGGAGGTCTCCAGGTCTGACCTGGGGGTTGGGAACCCTAGCTTTGGGCCTGGCCTTGAGACTCAGGGAGCCTTTAGGAAAAAAAATAATTATTTTCTAAATCAGCTGGAAACAACTAATTCCCAACTTACCTCCCACCTTTCAAATGGAGCTCCCTTTCCTCCCCTTCCTTTTTTATATATAATTCCTCTTACACCAATTCTGTAGGGCTCTATTTTTTTCTTTCAAATAGCTTGCTAGCTTAGTAAAACAAAAGGAAGGGCCTTGCTCTCTTTAGATGTAGTAGACTGGCAGCAAGGTGGAACTGTAGGGCCAAGGAAATGCACATCACTAAGCCCTCTCAAAGACACTACGATTGTGCAATTGTTGGCAATAAAAGCGGAAATGCTGTGCGCAGAAATGCCAGGGTAGTATCCTGTTTAGTGAGAACATCTAATTATTCTGCTTGGCCAACATCCTTCTTGGTCATGTATCTATGGGATCTCTCTTGTGAAACCAGCCAGTAGAATAAGTCTTCAGCATTTCAAATCATTGCAAATTTTCAGACATTATTACTGAACTGTGGTGGTGTATATATGTTATCTTAAAAATGGACATGATTGAGGTTGGATCTTCAAGAAAAAGACCCGGTAAAATATCTGGGGATAAAATTAACAGCTTCAAATAAAACAGTATTCAGAGACAACTATATATCAATATGGCAGAAAATCGGGAGAGATCTAGAAAGATGGACTAAACTAAAAATCTCCTGGCTGGGAAGAATTGCAGCCATCAAGATGAACGTCTTGCCAAGAATGAACTTTTTATTTCAAATGATCCCATTTGTTGTAGAAGAGAAAGCATTGGAGAAATGTCAAAGCCAAATTAACAAATTTATTTGGAATGGGAAGAAGCCAAGGATCAGAGTCAAAATTCTTTAGGACGATAAAAGCAGAGACGGACTTGCACTTCCAAATTTGAGATGGTACTATCAGGCCACAGGCCTAACTTGGATTACAGACTGGATAAAAAACCCTGAGGAAGATCTTTTGAAGTTGGAAAGAGAAGGAATGAGTGCAAGATTTCTCTTTCGCTTATGGAAAGAAAAAAATACCAAAACCCTGAGTGTAAACACATAATTAGGGATAACCTATTAAAACTTTGGTTCAGAGTTAGAAGAAGACTAAGCCCTCTGCCTTCTCTCCTGATGTCTCCAACAAACGCTTACTATTCCATAAAAGAGAGGAAGTTGTTGAGTTTATCAACATATCAAGACATGATTACCTCTAATGGACAAATAAAAAATTGGGAAGAATACAGAACAGGCTACCAAAGAGTAGGCTGGTTAACCTATTCTCAAATGGTGTCCAGACTTAAGAAAGACTGTATGGAGGCCAGCAAGCTTAGAGACTTAACAGAATTTGAACAGTTAATCAAAAAATATACTGATCGCCTGTTGGGAAAAATGTATAAACTTTTATTAAAGTATGATACAGAGATGGAACAAATCAAACCATGTATGATAAAATGGATGCAAAATTTCGGTCAATAAATCGAGTTAAAAGACTGGGAAGACCTGTGGTTGAAAGCAATCAAAATCACTGCTAGCCAGAGCCTAAAAGAAAATTGGTACATAATGTTTTACCGCTGGTATATTACACCCAAACATATAAGCAAAATAAGTAAAAATACAGATGGAAGATGTTGGAAATGTAAGGAAATCCAAGGAACTTTCTTTCATTGTTGGTGGTCTGGTATAAAAATAAGAATATTTTGGATTGAGATATACTAGGAGCTACAAAAATTATTAAAGAGGAACTTTTTTGCTGGACCCAAAAACTCTACCCTTAGGATTTTTACCACCAGGGATTGAGAAAAAAAAAAAAATCAGAAATGTTCAGATATAAGATTACTGCAGCAAGAATGGTCCTTCCTCAAAACTGGAAACAAGAAAATATTCCAACACTGATAATTGGCTAGATAAACTTGCAAAGTGTTGGCCAAGCTGACGAACATTGTTAATAAAAAACCGAGAGAAGATTTTACAAAGAACTGGAAACTATATTATGAATACATTGCTAAATAATTCAACTACATAGAAAGCCATAATCTGAGATGACAAGTATATAAAGTTATGATATATGAAAGCATTTAATCATCTTTAAATCTGCTTGTTAAATTCCATATAAGCTAATTTCTGATATCAGCAAATATATAGATAAATATATAGCAGGTCAATGCATTTTTAACCAAACAATATTATGTTGTGTAAGCATTTAATAGTTCTATAACAGTTTAGGTTAGAAAGATTATAAACCCATTCCATAAGAACATAAGAAAGGCCCTGCTGGATCAGACCAAGGCCCATCAAGTCCAGCAGTCTGTTCACACAGTGGCCAACCACTGTGGAAGCCACTAACAAGAAGAGTGCAGCAGCACCATCCTGCCTGTGTTCCACAGCACCCAAAATAATAGGCATGCTCCTCTGATACTAGAGAGAATAGGTATGCAGCATGACTAGTATCCATTCTAACTAACAGCCATGAATATCCCTCTCCTCCATGAATATGTCCACTCCCCTCTTAAAGCCCTCCAAGCTGGCAGCCATCACCACATCCTGGGGCAGGGAGTTCCACAATTTAACGATGCGTTGTGTGAAAATACTTCCTTTTATCTGTTTTGAATCTCTCATCACTTGACACTTACTCACATTGAATCTCATTTGCCATTTTAATGCCCATTCTTCCAGTATGCAGAGATCCTTCTGAAACTCTTCACAGTCCGATTTTGTTTTAACCACCCTAAATATTTTGGTGTCATCTGCAAACTTGGCTACTTTAATGTTTAACCCCAACTCCAGGTCCTTGATGAACAGGTTGAAAAACACCGGTCCCAACACAGATCCCTGAGGCACCCCACTGCTTGCATCCCGCCATTGTGAGAACTGACCATTGATTCCTACTCTCTGCTTCCTATTTTTCAGCCAGCTCTCAATCCATAAGAGTTATTCACAAACAGTAACTTGTCCTAGAGATGTATCGACAGGCAGAATTATTATGTCGTTTGGTATGTATGCCTTTTGTTGTATGTTGCTGTATGTGCTTCATCATTTATTGCTGGTTAGTTTCCAGTGCTAAATCTGAACTGGCTCGCTCTTCCTCACAAGGCCTGGCCCAGTTGCCTCTCTTGTTCTGTGAGCTGGGCTGTTTTATTTTCAGAGGTCAAAGTACACTTTCTCATACCTGCTCAGAACATTTATCTGCCACACTGAATGTTTAATTTTCATGACATCTACAGCTTATTTTATTTTATTAAGCTTTAAGCAATTAATGGGACTGAGGCTAATGGAACTATGCATGAATTCAATTGTTTCCTCAATGTACCTGACATATTCAGAACATTTTCCCATCTCGAAAGTCTTTTGGCCTTCTGTGAACATGTTGCTTAGTCCTGACCTGGATGACTCAGGTTAGCCCAATCTCATCCCATTTCCGAAGCTAAGAAGGGTCGGCCCTGGTCAGTATTTGGATGGGAGACCACCAAATAAGTCCAGTATTGCTATGCTGAGGCAGGCAATGGCCAACCACCTCTAAATGTCTCTTGCCTTGAAAATCCCATGAGGGGACATCATAAGTCAACTTATCATGAGCCGGCACTTTCAACACTTCCACTTGTGATTTTACCAAATTTGGCAAGCTCGCTATTTTGACTCAGAAACACCTGTTTCCAATTCACCTCCCTTGTGAAAATTGTTCTTATTTTATTGCCATTTCCCATTTCCACACCTTAAGGAAGATCTAGGATCTTAGGTCAGAAACTACTTCCCAGACTGGAGTTTAGCACAAATTTGTAGGCTAGGGGTATATTCCAAATAGGGTTGCCAACCTTCAGGCAGTAGCAGTAATCTCCTGCTATTACAACGGATCTCCAGCCAACAGATATCAGTTCACCTGGAGAAAATGGCTGCTTTGGCCATTGGACTCTATGGCATTGAAGTCTTTCCCTCCCCAAACCTCTCCCGGCTCTGTCCCAAAAACTTCCTGCCAGTGGTGAAGAGGGACCTGGCAACCCTACTTCCAAATTCAATTAAGGGAGTGAATTAAAGTCTGCCTGTGAAGATACTGATGGACTGAAGCTGGCAGCATTTATATCAGGAGTGTTCTCATTGTAATTTCACCCAAAGCAGCATATGAAGTCAGCGTGGGCATTCCAAAGTCTGAGCAATTCTGAGGGAAGGCCAAAGAGTTGTGACATGATTGGTAGAATTTCTTGGGGCTGGGGGTTGTTCTACACAACCCTAGGTTTCACCAGGTTCAACTAATGGGGGGGGGGGCAGTGAAAGATCTCAAGGTGGTTGTCCACATTGGCAGTGTGAGGGAAATCCTCAATGTTGTCCATAAAGTTTAGTCTTCCATTGGCATGATACAAATACTGAACATAAGAATAGCAATTATTATACCAGTTTCTCTGAATACTCATTGCAGCCCCTTGTACCAAAAGGTATGAGATCAGAAGATTTCCCCCCCCCTTCAAGATCCAAGTTTTAATATGTGACTTTTTCCTATTGGCACAGTTATTTGGGGTAAAGACCCTATGGCAATTATGACAAACACAGCTCACTCAGGGGAAATCTCAGTTTGCTAAAGTGCTGTCAGTTTTATCCCGACTCATAATAATTTGTTAATTTTGCAGCATCTGTGACACAAAAAAGTACACAAATTTACATTGAAATGACTTGTGGTTAGCTACAGGGCACGGCTAGGAGTCAGTCAGAGAACGACAGTGTGCTCCGGTCTAACATCTTGTAATTAAATGCTCAAAAGCAGCGATTGCTTGGGTGAAACTAATTTACCCATTAATCTCAACTGTAGAAACCTAGACACAGCTGTTGAATCAGATGACAGGAAAGACTGGAAAAAAACCCACTGTGTGTCATGAATTGTATTCCACTCCACATAAAGAAGAAGAAAAAACTTCTCTCTCTTCCTTCCTCCCCCCACTCCTTTCTGTCTCTTCTTCAAATTGCCAAGGCTATACTTAGGAATGCTGGTTCTGTCTTCTGTGGTGAACCTCTCTAGAATAATGAATCTTTAGAGCTAGGATTTCCTGCTATGCTGCAGTGTGATTTCACCAGCCAGACACAGGTAGCTTAGCCAGCCAGGTGGGGCTCTAGAAACATCTTTCCCAAGTTTTCACTTTGCCTGGGAAACAACAAGCTAGGCATTGTTTGTCTTGCTCCAGGTAGATTTTGAAATTTACATGGTTAGTGACTCGATACAAGCGTCACTCAATTTTTGCTGGGCACAAAAATAAAACAAAGATGCATATTATCATGAACATATTATTCCTCAGACTAATAACCTTATTTATTAAGTGACAGCAATCCTAAGGTTACGCTGGCAGTGGCAAAATTTATCGCAGTCCTTATATCCCTTAAACAATAGATTTAGAATTACGCTGCTCAAAATTTATGAATCAAGGAGTTTCTAAGGGCTGTGCATATTTTTTAAAATGTTGCTTTGGCAGCAGTTGCCACCACAACCTAGGGATCTTCACTGTGTGATGGAAGGGCTCACCTCTCAGGTAGCAAAATTTTGTATGGCTGCAATGACAATTCGTTGCCACAGAGTAGTCTCTTAGTCCAAATGGCAGATACTGAAGCAGGACGTGCTGTTCAGATGACAGGCTCTTAGAATGTATCACTTCCTGAGAAGTGAAGTTATCTTATTCAGCCAATCATCGAGTAAGCAGGACTCAACAACTTTACCTACTTTTAAAAAGCAAGTCTTTTTATTGACATACTTCTAGTAAAATATGTGTAAATGCAGATTATCAAGTCTTTAACACTTCTATAAAAACTCTTGTCAAAATACAATGTATGTATGTACAATGTATGAAATAAAAGCAAGCAAGTCTAACATACTATTCAGTTTCAAAATCCAACTTCTAAAATATAACAGTCAAATTATTCTGATTCAGTTCAAAGTATCTAATTCACAAAGTCTAGAGTAATGTATTTAAGCCATACATACCAGTCAGCCTTTTCTTGAGAGCCTTTGGAAGGTTCTGATTCTCTGGGCTTACTGTGGCTGTATTTATACTCATTAAGAGTGAAGGGGGATTTTTATTCCCACTTTCAGACAACATTTTTATCCATCAAGAGGATACCTTTTATTCCCTCTTTCAGATAACATGAGCAGTGCAGTAATGTCTTAGTTGCAGCTGTTCAGTTCCCCATGACCATATATGGGCTTCCTTTCCTTTCAGTCTATTTTGCTTAAAGTATAAACAATCATTTCTGAGTTTCAAGATCACGTTATATACTCAATTTTCATACCATTCTCATCGTTATTACAATACGCATTAAATGAGACCATTTAGAAATCTGTAACACAATATATAACTATATAAAGCATAAAACATAATTATTACTTACACTGCAATTTGTAACCAGCTGGTTAGTAGAAAATATAGCCTTTAGCAAGATTTACAAAAAGTAAAGATTTTTCTGCTCTTGAGATATGAGGCTATAAGATAGCAGGATTTTTCTTCTCTTGAAATATGAGCAGCTGGCAACTGGCAGATGAGTCAGGAAGGGAAATTCCAGATACATCTTTCTTAGTAGATAGTAAAGGGTAACTCTGTTCTTTTCCTTTTAAGGATAAGACCAGGGCAAAATAGTTATTTCCTGAAAGGATTCAGTCAGCTTATTTTAAAGACATTTTTATTACACAGGCTTTTCATTACACAAACCTCTGCAGTTTTGTGGTTCAATTTGTATGCTGTGTTCAAGCTCTACATGGAATTAATTCTGCACATGTACACAAAATACCATAATTATGTCAGAGACTGTGACAATGTAACTCGGATGTTATTTATTTTATTATTTTTATTGTTTAAGTTACTTAATACTCGGACTGTAAACCTTTGTCGGTAAGACCATTTTAGTCCATGTGTCTTGTTTTATCTGGCCAAGGGCCGCAAATAAACTATCTGAATCTGAATCTGTGACGGAAGGAAAGCTGGGGCAGCCTCCTGCAACTGGCAGCCACTGTAGGGTAGCCCTATTGTGGGTGCACCCACCATGGTTTGCCAGAATTCCAAAGGTGCCCACAGGCTTAAAAGGTCAGGACCTCTGCTCTAGAGCCACACAACTACCCCCCTCATCTAAGTTTTATTTGAAATATAAAAAGAACTTCTTCAGATACAAAGAACTGGTCAAGCCCTAGTTTCAGCTAGGGTTGCCAGGTCCTTCTTTTCCACCAGCAGGAGGTTTTGGGGGCAGAGCCAGAGGTGGGCGGGGTTTGGGGAGGGGAGGGACTTCAATTCCATAGAGTCCAACTGCCAAAGTGGCCATTTTCTCCAGGTGAACTGATCTCTATCGGCTGGAGATCAGTTGAATTAGAAGGAGATCTCCTGCTACTACCTGAAGGTTGGCAACCGTAGTTTCAGCCCAAGCTTGAACACATAAAGAATCACCATAACAGCACCGATCTCTCTCATAAATACCCATTAATATTTTCTCTTGGGGCAACAACTGTTTCCCCTGTTCCAAGCAAAAGTGAGAAAGGTGGACTATAAATTAAAACAATAATAAAACAGAGAAGTGATTTGCTAGTAGTATACCAATTCTTGATGGACAGCAGAAGGTGGACTTAAATACTTATCCAGTTTTAATTGCTCAGGGGCTGGGAGTGCAGGGGCATAAATTTGCATTCACAATCTTTTCTTCCCTTCTTCTGTACCCGTATTCCAAAGAGAAATTTGCTATTGACAGTTAGCTAATTAATTGTGTTCAGTTATAGCTTGGTGGGCGGCTCATCAATACGTAGAGGTGACCAAGAATTATTTACCCCAATCCAATTAGTCAAGGATGGCTGCTTGGTATCCAGCTCAATATTCCAGTCAAATATGAGTTACAGCTTCTTTATGAACTGCCCTAAAGCTTCAAATAAAACAATCATTTAAATACATTGTTTCTGGAAAAACAGTAGCAACTACATCAATGATCCTAAAATACTTCTGACACACTTAGAATCATAGAGTAGTAAGGGACCACCAAGGTCATCTAGTCCAACCCCCTGCACAATGCAGGAAATTCACAACCACCTCCCCCCCCCCAGTGACCCCTACTCCATGCCCAGAAGATGGCCAAGACTCCCTCCCTCTCATCATCTGCCTAAGGTCATAGAATCAACATTGCTTACAGATGGCCATCTAGCCTCTGCTTAAAAACCTCCAGGGAAGGAGAGCTTACCACCTCCCAAGGAAGCCTGTTCCACTGAGGAACCGCTCTGACTGTTAGAAAATTCTTCCTAATGTCTAGGCGGAAACACTTTTGATTTCATTTCAACCCGTTGGTTCTGGTCCAACTTTTTAGGGCAACAGAAAACAACTCAACACCATCCTCTGTATGACAGCCCTTCAAGTACTTGAAGATGGTTATCATATCCCCTCTCAGTCTTCCCCTCTCCAGGCTAAACATACCCAGCTCCTTCAATGTTTCCTCATAGGACTTGGTCTCCAGACCCCTCACCATCTCCATTGCCCTGCTCTGGACACGTTCCAGCTTGTCTGCATCCTTCCTAAATTGCGGTGCCCAAAACTGAACACAATACCCTAGGTGAGGTCTAACCAGAGCAGAGCACTGAACACCCCCAAACCATGAACCTTAAATATAATTCTCTTTGAATGAAATCCCTTAATTAAATAATAACCAAGCACCCTATTAGTGCACACTCGAAGCCCGAATAGCCCAGACTCACCTGAGCTCATCAGACTTTGGAATCTGAGCAGGGTTGGCTACTTGAATGGGAGACCACCAAGGAAGATTGGGGGCTGCTATGAAGAAGCAGGCAATGGCCAAGTACCTCTGCTCATCACTTGCCTTGAAAACCCCATGAGGTTGAACTTCAGGGGGTTGCCATGAGCTGCCTGTGACTTGACAGCACACTTTACCATACTTAAAAGTGCACAGCCAGTTCTTTCACACTCAGTTCTTAAACTCTCCAAAGGAAATAAAGACTAAACTACACTGGTTTACTTTACAAGTTTTCTTGGGTCCACCACTTTGATCTGTCTCATCTCAGCTTCAAGAATGTCACTTTCTAAGCCTCAGAAGCTGATCTTGCTGATGAGGGGCAGCATGGGTGAAGGAGGGGGCTCCTGCTTTCCTCCAGCCTTTCCCCTGAGCCTAAAAAATCCCCAGTTGAAAGTTATTAGTCTGGTTTTGTAGCTGCAGGTAGTTTAGTCCAAGCACTTGCAGCATCAAAGTTAGGCAACCACTTCCTGCTGGGAGTTCTTTAGGCCCAAGAAAAAGACTGGGGCGGAGAGAATCAGGAGCCAGCATGGTGTAGTGGTGTAGTGGTTAAGAGTGGTGGTTTGGAGTGGTGTACTCTAATCTGGAGAACTGGGTTTGATTCCCCCAAACTTCCACATGAGCAGCGGATGCAAATCTGTAGAACTGGATAGGTTTCCACACTCCTTTGCATCCAATTCTACCTCTTTTAGAGCTCTCTCAGCCCCACCTACCTCACAGGGTGTGTCTTGTGGGGAGGGGAAGCTGATTGTAAGCCGGTTTGATTCTGCCAAGTGGTAGAGAAAGTTGGTATATTAAAACCAACTCTTTTTCTTCTTCTTCTTCTTCTTCTTCTTCTTCTTCTCCTCCTTCTCCAACCATGCCGCCCATCAACAGCAAGATCAGCTTCTGAGGCTTATAAAGTGACATTCTTGAAGTTGACGTGTGACTGATCAAAGTGATGCACCCAGAAGCAAATAGAATTTCCAACCCCCTGGTGAGGACTGGAGTTCTGTCGGAATTACAACTGATCTCCAGACTGCAGAGGCCAGTTTCCCTGCAGAAAAGGTCTGCTTTGGAAGGTGGACTCTATCGCATTATACCCCACTTAAAGAAAACTACTAATTCAACCCAGTGGCCTTGAATATACCCCATGGAGGTCCCTCCCCAGACTCCACTTCCAAATTTCCAGGAGTTTCCCAACCTGAGTTGGCATCTTTAGAGTCAACTCGTAAATGAACATGTGCAGGCTCTAAAAACAGATAATAATAATCTCCCCCTCCCCCCCGCCCTCTCTCCCACTCCTAGAGAGAGAAACTTTCCAACTGTTACCAAACAGCAGCCAATTTCTTCACGTGAGCAAAGTATGTGTGTGCATATCAATAAACCCGAACTGAAAATAAGCCCGAAATTAGCCATTTCGGTAAATTTCCAGTTCAGGTTTACCGAATGCACAAACCTGGGGAGAAAGCTGAAGCCAAATAGGCAATTCCAAAAAAAGCCAAATAATTGTTCGGCTTTTTTTGGGTCCTTGGGGGGGGTCATTTTTTGAGGTAGAGCCCCTAAATTCACAGTGTAGCTTGAAGGGACTGTCCTTGCATAAACCCCAAAGTTTGGTGAAGATTGGGTCAGGGGGTCCGATTTAATGGGTTTCGGAAGGGGTCGCCCCTTCCTCCTTAGGCAGGCATTGCAAAGTTTGCAGAAAGTCCCAAGTTCAATCCCCAGCATCTCAAGTGAAAAGGGTAGCATAGTAGGTGATGTGAAAGACACCAGCCTGAGACCCTGAAGAACCAATACCAGTCTGAGTAGACAATGCTGACTGTGATGGGCCAAGGGTCTGATTCAGTAGAAGGCAGCTTCATATGTTCATGTGATCAAGATGAGGTCAGTGCACCTCCCTGTCCCCTTGCTCAGCCCTAGTGGGGTGACCAGACCAGCCTCCATACACGCAGGCCATTTACGCAGGGCCGTTTTCCCATGGTCACCCCTGCCTACTGCTCCGGTGCTTCTTTTGATTCTGCATGCCTTTCCCGACCGTCAGAGGTCGCCTCGCTCTCCCTGAGCATTTGTGCACATTTTGCCCGCATTTTACAGATTCTTGCTAAAACAGCATCCAGAAAACATGGGCAAAATGCCTGGAAACATGCAGGGAGAACGAGGCGACCTCTGATGAAAGAAAGGCATAATCAAAACGAAGCACCGGAGCAGTGGGTGGGGTGACCGGGAGGGAAACAGCCCTGCATAAATGGCCACAGTCAACCAAAATTAGTTTTCTCTGGGGCTCAATAGACCACTCCATCTCTGTTCTTCTCAAGGGTATTCTCTTTCAGTTATAGCAGCCCCCCATACCTGTGCAGTGAAACCTATCTGCCAAATATTTGTCTGAAAGCTTCCAGGCCTCTAGTAACTCATGGACCACACCATGGCAAGTGCCTAGCATTTTTTCAGGTAAACAGACACACACACACACTCATGCACAAATGTTTCTTCTCACTTGAAGAGCTACTTGTGTGCATTTGGCACGCATAACAGTATTGATCACACATACATGCCATCCAAGACAGATTAGTCAGTTCACACATTCGACTGCCAGTCATCACACTCACATGAACGCACACAAAGGTCATTTATGCATGCATGGGTACTTTCACTCACGTTTGCCCTTGTCTGTCTCGGTTGTTCATTGGAGTCATGCATGAGTTTTCCCTCCATTAGAGATGACCTCGCTGCCAGCCCTCGCAAATCACGGGACTTCCTGTCCCTCTATTAATCCAATTCTTTTCTCTCCCCTGAGATCAGCCCAGGTGAAATCCCCGTGCATAAGGCAAAGTGTGGGACACAGAAGCTTGGTTCCTCTCACAGCAATCAGACAGCCAATTACAAAGTAGCATATCAAGGGAAGGGGAGTCAAATACTTCCTTCTTCCTCTGAGTTCTTTCTGAGCAGAAGGCTTTTAAAAATGAGGCTTGGGTTCCCCCCCCTTTCAAATAGCTCTGTTTTTGTTTTGTTTTGTTTCTGTTCTTAAAATGCTCTTAAAATGCTTTTTAATGTGCCAATTGGGTTTTTTTGGGGGGGCTTTTCTCTCACTACAGGCAATTACAAAGCAACATTTCAAGGGGCAGGGATTCAAATACTTCTTGATTTAAGCTTGGAGACTGCTGGTGCATAGACTCCCATCAGGAAAGTGTGGGGCCAGCGAGCAACGGACCTCAGGCAAAACTCCCATTCATAAACAACTGAAGCTGCCTTATACTGCATCAGACATTTGGTCCATCAAGATCAGTATTGTCTACTTGTTACGGGGAATGCTGGGGTCTGCAATAATTAAGTGGGGAAATTAGCTTACTGGAGACAATTTTGAGCACTAACGAGAGGCTTTTGATAGGGGGTTCTTGGACCAATGTATACCAAGGATGAACGAGCCAAAGGAATAAACGATGCAGGAAGCAAAATATTGTTGAAGGCTTTCACGGTCAGAGTTCATTGGTTCTTGTAGGTTATCCGGGCTGTGTAACCGTGGTCTTGGCTGTGTAACCAAGACCACGGTTACACAGCCCAGATAACCTACAAGAACCGATGCAGGAAGCAAATTAAAGTACAAAACAGGTTGGATTTATTAGGGGAAATCAAGGGGGTACAAACACACTCACACAAACAATAAGACTGATCAAGCACATTGAGAGAGTCCTAAGAGGGATAGCAGAATGGGAATCTATAGCTACCTTCCGGCAAGGTTTCCAGAGAGAGAGGCTGCAGCAGAAGGAAGAGACCGCTCAGCGAACTGGCGCTTTGTGATCGGGTAGCCGTGCAGAGACACGGGGCAATCGTCTGGATCCACGGGAACGAGAAGCAAATGGCTGCCCCAAGGGTGCCAATAGTTATAGTAAAAATCTGCCCTGAGGCAGGCTGACTCACCAGGCAGGCGGTCTTGGGGCACAAAGGGAAACATTGCTCCTCAAGTGGAGGGGAGTTCCAGGGAGAAAAGCAGGGTTGATGGGATTATTGATAGCTGTCAGGTATCAGGTGATTGTGATATTGAGCAGCTATCAGGAACTAGAAAGGGTGAGGGAGGATGAGGAGGATTTGGGTGATGGGATTAGCCTGGTCCCAGACTATCCCAGGGAAGGAATTCAAGGAGCAGCCGTACGAGCAGGGGAGCACCATTGTCCTCTTGCTCAGGTCGTCAGGCAGATCTTGATAGGACAGCCGCATTGCTAGTTATGCAAAACGTCCCAATGTGCTGTCCGTTGTCTGGATGAGCAGTTCTTCCAAGGGTGAGCTCAGGGTGGGGTAGCAGGCGAGTCCAGAGGTCAGTGCTAGGTTGCCAGGTGCCCGCTGGTGGTGGGCAACCCCCCGGCAATTTCCCCCTCTGCCCGACAACCACCTGAGGGTCAGCGGGCAGACATGCACGCACTCGTGCATACCATGCGCGTCACTTCTGGTTTAGAACCGGAAGTTTCACCTCGCAAGAGGCCTTTTACCTCTTAGTTTGAGTGGTAAAGGGCTGTTTTACCACTCAAACTAAGAGGTAAAGTCCCTTTGTGATGTGGCACTTTGTGATGCGGCGGTTGCGCGCACACACACTTAACAAGAAGAGTCTCCCGCCGGAGGAGGTAAGGTACCTGGCAACCCTAGTGAGTGCTTTCCCTTCGCTGTGCAACCACATCCAAGATGGATTCCAGTTCACTTCCTTGTCAGGATCCATATTGCTGCTTGCCATGTGCAAAGTCCTGCTGGCTCCATACAGCTTGGTCCAGGGTAGCGTCTGGGTTGCTTCGTCCCAGTTAATTCAGATAATTAATTCATTTATTAGGCCAATGCAATGAAATGAGTTCTGGCCACCAGTGGGGAATCTGGCTTCCAATGTACTTGTCAATAGACAGCATTTGGGATTTCAGACGCTGTCGCATTCCTGATGATTCCAGGATTCAGCAAGAAGAAAATACATACAAAAATAATTGGGTAACTGGGAAGGTTTCCCATACCTCCTAGACAGCACTTGCAGTGGGGACACATGGTAAATTTGTATAATAGTTTTACAATGCTTATAATTTCATTCCCTTAAAAATTCTTACCTTTTTCATTGCTGCAGCACACAGATTTGACATTTTAGCAAGCTTTCATAATGATCCTGAGATTTCTGGCATAGGCACAGCCAAATAAAACCCTAATAAGTAGAGTTGTCAGAAAATGTAGAGTACCTACCAATCCTCCAATATCTAGTTAGGGCATAACCTCTCATATAGACCAGGCCTTGTTGTTAATCCTAAATCCAATGAATAGGGATGCCTTTTACCCGCTGGGGGTGGGAGATGGCTCCTGTTACCTGCCACTACTCCAGCAGCTAGCGGGATAAAAAAAAAAATGCTGTCAGTGTGATGGTTTTCCATCACTTCCAGAGAAAGCCTGGAAGTGACATCATTCCAATATAGGCACTGCAGAAAACTCTATGGCTTTAGCATACAGTTTCTGGCTATTCCTACAGTGGTGTGATGTAATGCCACTGTGTCAGAGGCAACCCTCCATGTCCCTGACCCACTACTGCTAGTTGCTAGCTACCAATGAACAGGTGGGGAAATGCCCAATTTGAGCCCATCTGAAACAGACCCCCAAAATTCCTGTTTGCCCCTCATAAGGTAACCATTATTCAAAAGAGTGGTTAGGTGGGCCATAGGTTTGCCAACTCTGGTTTGGGAAATTCCTAGAGGTTTGGGGACGAAACCTGGAGAGGGCAGAGGAGGGAACTTAGCAGGGATGTAATTCCATAGGGTCCACCACCCAATCAGACATTTCTTCTGAGGAACTGATCTCTGTCATCTGGAGGTGAGCTGTAATTCCTCAAGAACTTGGTTGGCAATGCAAGAGGGTGAGCTAGGCAGCAAAGGCCTGCTCCTGAGATGTAAGTAGGGCGAGGATCCCTCCCCAACCTTTTCGAGCTCACAGGCACCTTGGTAAGTCTGACACAGTATGGTGGGTGCAGCCACAAAATGGCTGTTGCCGCTCACCTTCAGCCATACAGTGAAGGACTTTGTGCCTTGCTGGGCAAAAGCCCCATCTGACCCTGCCCTTTTTCTAAAAACACTTGGAGAGCACTAGAAAAACTGTGAGTGGGTGCCAATGCACCCATGGGCACCATGTGGGGGACCCCTGATATGGGGCTAAATACAACCTCCAGGTGGCACCTGGAGATCTCCCACTATTACAGTTGATCTCCAGACAACCAAGATTAGTTCCCTTGGAGAAAATGGCCAGTTTGGAGGGTGAACTGTATGGCATTATACCCTGCTGAGGTCCCTCCCCTCCCCAAACCCCACCCTCCCCCTGGCTCCACTCCCAATATCTCCAGGTGTTTCCCAACCCAGAGCTGGCAACCCAACTAAATACCCATTCAAAAAGCCTCCCCAAATGGGTGAGCTGCACTAGAGTTAAGTAGCCCCAAACCATGTCAAATGAGAGCCTTGCACACCATGAGAAATGCTGGGGTGGATTTAGGGTTGCCAGGTCCCTCTTTGCTACCGATGGAAAATTTTTGGGGTGGAGCCTGAGGAGGGTGGGGTTTGGGGAGGGGAGGGACTTCAATGCCATAGAGTCCAATAGCCAAAGCGGCCATTGCCTCCAGGGGAACTGATCTCTATTGACTGGAGATCCGTTGTAATAGCAGGGGATCTCCAGCTAGTACCTGGAGGTTGGCAACCCTAGGTGGATTCAATGACCCCTGCCTGCTTGCAAGTGGGAAGGAAGCCTCTGGATCCTAAACACAACCTCTTTTACTGAGTTGGCAGTTTTATGACTGCTTTTGCAGGTTGGCTTAATGGACACACTTACAAACAACAAAAGAAAATTCTTCCTAGACATGTCAATGACCGCATGCAAACACTGGTGGCTCTGCTTCCAAATTGCCGAGGTTTCTGGGAGGAATGCTTTGGGGTTTTTTTATTGTTGTTGCTTGTTTCGTTTTCCTGGAACTCTGGAGCACATTGAACTTTACAATTCATTAATTCTGGCTGAAGTTTGTTCAGCTTTATTACGGCTGTGCTTTCCTTTTCCAAGACCTGGGTGAAAAGGAGAAGTGTGTGTGATTTGAGGAGATGCAGCTGCTCTTCCTACGGTCTGTGTTGCATAGAGAGGGTTGCCAGGTTCCCCCTCATCTCAGGTGGGAGACTTTGGGGGCAAAACTGAGGCAGGGATCACGTGTGTGCAGCTGCGCTGATGCGATCGCATCACTTCCTGCTCTGCAGCAATTCTAGGTGTAAACTGGAAGTGACATGATTGCCTCGGTGTGGCCATGTGCGCACGCGATCCCTACTTCCAAGTAGGGTCACCAGGTGCCCGGTGGTGGTGGGCAAACCCCCGGCAATTCACCCCTCTGCACGATGAGCACCTGAAGGTCGGGGGGCAAACGTGCACGGACGCGTACACACCACGCGCACGGCACTTCCGGTTTACAACCTTTTCCTCTTAGTTTCAGTGGAAAGCCACACTGCCAAGCCCGCCCGCTCTCCTGGGAGTCCCAGGAAAGTGTGTGTGTGTGTGTGGGGGGGGGCTCTCCAAAGCCTGGCAGCATGGATCTTTTTAAAGAGCCACCTGCCCGCTCTCCCGGGAGTCCCAGGAAAGCAGGGGGGGTGGCTCTCCAAAGAGATCCCTCAAGGAAGCCCCCCTCCCCGGGAGTTCTGGGGAAGCAGGCGGGGGGGGGGAGCTTCCTTGAGATCCACACTGTTTGTTAAAGGAAGGTGGGGGAATCCCGAATTTATTCAGCTTTCCTCCGAAGCCGCTAAATTCGGCTTCAGGGTCCCCCCCTTTTTTTGCTTTGGTCAATCCCGAACTGCGGAAAGCCGAATCAACGTTTATTCGGCTTTTTCCCAGTTTGTGATTGACTGAATCGACAGCCCTAGTTGGCTGCTAACCTAGCTCAGTCACATGTGGTCTCCACAGCTAATTAGGCAAGAAAGGGGAAGCTGATGCTGACCTGGGGGGTGGGGTGGGGGATGACCTAATTTTCTCCTGGAGTATCACCGCAGAGCTCACCTGGGTCAAAACCACAAAGGGTAACAGTGCTATTACCAGCATGCAGAAACATTGCGATGTAGTTAACCCTGTGTTGACGGAGAGGTTCATCTTGATGTTTAGAAGAAATACTGAATCAATGGCAAATGGGCTTGCCAACTATGGAAATATGGGGAAGGCAGAGTTTGGGGAAAGTAGGGTTGCCAACCTCCAAGTAATAGCTGGAAATATCCTGCAATTACAACTGATCTCCAGCCAATACAGATCAGTTCCCCTGGAGAAAATGGTTGCTTTGCCCATTGGACTCTATGGTATCAAAGTCCCTCCCCAAACCCCACCCTCCTCAGGCTCCGCCCCAAAAACCTCCCGCTGGTGTAGAAGAGGGACCTGGCAACCCAAGCTCTAATTCCATGAGATTTCCAGGCCCCACCTGGAGACTGGCAACCCTACAAAACCGAAATAGGGCCGTTTTCAGCAACAACAATAAAATTGGATGAGTGTATGTTAAATGGGGGATTGTTACTGTTTCATTTGGTACATTGTCACTTTTCACTCAACATTTATGACAGTCATTTGCCTGCCTCAACTCATATTTAAAACCTCTAAAAATGTAAATGTTGAAGCTCTTCTCAGACATTTGAAGATTACTTTCACACCACTGAAGATTACCACTGTAATAAATCTGCAATGTAAACCCCTCTCCCTCTTGTGTTAGCAGGAGTCTCTCTCTACTGGCAATCTTCTCTGCGCTTTTCAGATATACTATTGTGGATTTTGGACTGCCCTCAGATGTACCTTCATCACAAGCCAGATAAACCCACGAGCAACTGGCTCAGCAACCATTTATCTTCAGAATAACAGGTTTATTTATTCCTTGTCTTCAGCAAATTATTAGTGTCAAGGAGTGTCCATCACACTCAAGAGATAGGGTCACCTTGCTAAGTCTCATTAATTCTTCCTTGCACACTTTTCTGCAATGATGTAGATTTATTGGCTGACTGGAATGTCTACACATTCCCCAGCGAAAATGTGGGTCAATTAGGCTCATTTTCAAACATTATAAGTAGAATCATGGCATGGATGTGCCTACCATTGTAAGGCGTTTGCAGAAGGATTTTCTTGTTGGGAATCCTGCACTGAAAAGAAAGAATGGAACAATTTAAACCCCACAGGGATTTTGGAGAAAACTGGAGAAAATGGGAGCAGAAATAAACACTGTACCTACAAGTTATAAAAGCTGAGGATGAGCCAGAGGGTTATAAAGTTGTTGTAGTGTTGCACTGCTAGTGTTGCCAACTCCAGATTCAGAAATACCTGGAGACTTGAGGGCAGAGCTTGGGTGACTGGGGTTTAGGGGACGGACGGACCTCAGTAAGGTATAATGCCATGCTGCCGACCTTCCAAAGCAGCCATTTTCTCCAGGAGAAATGGAATAAATGTTTCAAATAAATAAATAATACAGGGAAAAAACCATATGTAGTCTGAAGATCAGTTGTAATTCCAGGAGATCTCCAGCCCTTACCTGGAGGTGGCAACCCATTTTCTCTGTGGAAATAATTTACCATAACCTAGTACTTGTGTGTGTATGTGTGTGTGGGTAGTTGTGAATTCCCTGGGTTGTGCAGGGATTGGACGAGATGACCCTTGAGGTACCTTCCAGCTATATGTTTCTATGTTTCCAGATAATACTTTTCATAGCATGCCTGCTGGAAACACTGCAGCTCAACTACCCTGCAGTGTATCGGCATTGTAAAGGGCACAGGGGTGTGTTGAGAGGACACAGCAACTTCAAGAGCCGGCTCTGCTGGGATGCGCCATCACACTCCAGCAAGACCAAGAAACAAAACTTAGGATGGGTTTCTGCACAACGAAATGGCTCCAGGGAGCCGCTACTTGATCCGTCAGGAAATCTACAAGTAACAGTGGCTGCATAGTGGAGCCTCCAAGTAGGGAAGAGGCTGTGGCTCAGTGGCAGAGCTAGGGTTGCCAGCTCTGGGTTAGGAAATACCTGGAGATTTGAGGGGGGCGGAGCCTGAGGAGGACGGGGTTTAGGGAGGGGAAGGGGCTTCAGTGCCATAGAGTCCAATGGCCAAATTGAGACACTTCTTGATTTGAGCTTGCAGATTGCTGGTGCATAGCAATTTTTGGATTCACAATAGAAAAGTGTGGGTCCAGCGAGCAACGAACGCCAGGTAAAACTCCCATGCAGAAAAGACCCCAAACTGGCAGGGGCTCTCCCAGGGTCTCAGGCAGAGAAATTTTCAGGAGGGGAGCCAGCTTGATCTGCAGTAGAAAAAAATAGTTTCAAGTCCAGTAGCACCCTAGAGAGCAACCTTGTTGAACGTAAGCAGAGAAAGGTCTTTCACATCACCTGCTGCCAGATCCTTCAACTGGAGATGCTGGGGATTGAACCTGGGACCTTCTGTGTGCCCAGCAGATGCTCTAACACTGAGCCACTGCCCCCTCCCAGTGCACAAGGGAAGCCTGTTTTGAAAAGGGCAACTTTGTCCTTCATCCCCGTTGCTCAGCAGGATGCCCCTTGCCAGCAAAATTGTTCTTGCAGAGATGGAAGAAAATGAAAAGCAACTCTCTCCCCCAAGTAAAGAGATCTCTTTGTAAACTGTGAGAATAATTTAAATGCCAGGTTGGGGATTTACTAGCAAATCACCATGCATAGGGATTTGGACCTGAAATTCACTTTAAATTAACAGGAGAAGAATCTGTCATAAATTTTCAGGTCCTGTGCAGGAAATTTACTCATAGCTGTCAGACATATAAACCGAGATATGAGAGAGACAGATACTTCTGCCCCGATTTGATGGAACTACTTATTTATTGCCATCAGCATTTATTGTAATATTTGGTGAGGACAACCTTCAGCACACAAAGAAAATTGTGCTGAGTTATTTGCAGCTGATAAGTGGCTGTGTATCACCAAGAAATGAAACTCAGTGGGATGGATGACTGCTCAAGTAGCATTTAAGCAAAACAAAACTCCTGGAAAATCTGTCTAAATATTTTATTTGATGTGAACTAGCAGATGCATCACCCTTTGAAGGTGGCAGCTTGCTATAGCAGGAACCAGGTGTCTCCCGCCACCACCTTTCCACTCTGACCACAGCTCAAGTATGAACTGATGGCTTCCTGTTGTAAGCATATCAAAACTGCCTGTGTCCAGAAGCTGCAGTTGGTACAGAATACTGAGGCAAGATTGTTGACCGGAATGGGTCATAGGGATCATATCACTCCAGTCGTGTTCCATCTACACTGGCTTCCAATTTGCTTCCAGGCTCAATTCATGGTGCTGGTATTGACATTTAAAGCCTCATACAGCCTGAGACCAGCGTACTTTAAGGTCCATCTTCTCCCATCTGAACTTCCCCATTCTTTCTAGTCACATTTGGGGGCTGTACTTCGGTTGCCTCTGGCATCTGAGTCTCGATGGGTGGCAACCTGAGAAAGGGCCTTCTTGGTCGTGTCACCAAATATCTGGAACCCTCCAGGGAGATTTGTCTGAGGGGTTTAACGCATGGCCAATTTGTCTCGCCTTTGTGCCTTAAAAGTAGCGGATTCCTGTGGTCTAAACACATGACCGTCCAAGGGCTGCGCATCGGACCCACCTTAGGCGCGAATTAAGCACAAAAAAAACAGGTTAAGCAATCCCTGTTTTCTAGCGATCTTTTCAGTGCTAAACCGCTACTTTAAAATTTTTTTGCTACATTACCGGAACTCCGGCGTGCGTGTAATCACATGACTAGCCCGCTACTAACCTCCTTTCGTTCAAGCTCCCAGCCCCGACAAACAGCTGAGCTGCGGGTGAGCAAGGGCGGGGCAGGTGCGAGCCGCGCTGCTGGGTAGGAAGGGAAGTGACGTGACGGGGAAGGAGAGCTCCTTTTATGGACTTCCAGGGGGAGGGCAGAGGGTGGAAGGGGCAGAGCTTCTCTGGCCTGAAGAGTATAAAAGGCCAGAGGAGAGCTGTAGCCAGGTAGGAAGTAGGCTGTGACCCAGGCTGGCTGAGCATAGAGCCACCCGGGTAGCCTCTGAGGGAGAGGAAAGCTCAGACTCTCCCTCAGACTGGTCTGAGGCTGAAGAGGTGCCTCAAGCCCCGACCCTCTCCAGGCCAGACAGACCCCCCCCGACCAGCCCTGTAGGGGGGGGGTACTTAACACCGTCACGATAGTATACCGGAACGCTGGTGTCCCAAGAAAAGAAAGGGGGAGAATCGGCCTTTGATTGGATAACCCCTCAGCCAATCCTTGGGCAATGACACGGCGGTCACTCCCCTACTATCCCACATTATATGGGTGGCTCAAATGCACAGGGAGCCTCCAGCAGCTACTTGCTTCGGACTTATAGTGGGATGGACTAGCGTCATGCGTTTGACTATCCAGCCTCGGATGAAAATATAGTGAGAAAAGGGAGGAGCGAACCAAGAACATTCTGCCCATGCATTAATCCCTTGACTCTCTCTGTTGGTGTCTTTCACTAGCAAGTAGACTTTTGTTTTGTTTCATCTGTAGGGTGCCAACTCCAGGTTGGGAAATACCTGGAGATTTTGGGGGTGGAGCCTGAGGAGGGCAGGTTTTGGTGGGGGAGGGACTTCAATGCCATAGAGTCCAATGGTCAACATGGCCATTTTCTCTAGGGGAACTGATCTCTGGTATGTGGAGATCAGTTGTAATGGAGGGAGATCTCCAGCCATCACCTGGAGATTGGCAACCCTATTCATCTGACATATCCCCAATCCCTGTTACTGGCCCACTTTCAAGTGTTGGTTATGTGTTTTGATTTGAATTTAATCTTTTTAACTGCATTTTAATTGTTTCAGTGTTTTTTTGTTTATCGCCTTGCGGACCCTGATTGGGTGAAAAAGGCAGCCTAAAAAAATGCCCAAAATAAAATAAATAAATATGTCGAATCAGATGAAAGGTCTGTATCATCTCGCACTCTGCTTTTGACCAGCCCAAATGCACTTCAAAATGTCCATACGTGAGCAAAAGGTGGACAGCTACCCACTGTTGCTTTGCACCAGAAGCAGTCTTAGGTCGTTTGCACCTGGTCTGTTTTAGTTGTTCCTGTGATTTATGCATGAGTTTCCCCTCCATTAGAGATGACCTTGCTGCCAGCCCTCACAAATCCCGGGACTTCCTGTCCCTCTATTAACCCGACTCTTCCATCTTCCCTGAACAAAGCCCCAGTGAAATCCCTGCACATAACTCAAAGTGTGGGGCACACAAGCTTGGTTTCGCTCACAGCCAATTACAAAGCAGCATTTCCAGAGGCGGGGATTCAAATACTTCCTGCTTCCTCAGAGCTCTTTCTGAGCAGAAGAAAGGCTATTTAAGAACGAGGCTTGGATTTCTCCCCCCTTTCAAATTGCTCCTTTTTTTTGTTGTTGTTGTTGTTATTAAAATGCTTTTCTATGCAGCAATTGGGTTTGGGGAGGATTTTTGCTCACAGTCAGATCTACAAAGTGAGCCAATTACAAAGCAGCATTTCAAGGGGTGGGAACTTGATTTGAGTTTGGAGACTGCTGATGCATGGATTCCCAGCTGGAAAGTGTGGGTCCAGCAAGCAACGAACCTCAGGTAAAACTCCCGTGCATAAACGACCTTAGTTATTCTGAGGACCTGGCCAAAAGTCCAAGACTGGCCTCCAGAATCACTGCCGCCAGCACACTGCTTCTCCTTGAGGCCAACCAAGCAGCGGGTTGGTGCCAGCATCTGATAATCAGAGGTACAACCACCTCTAAGCATGGACGAGCCCTTTAGTTACCATGGCTAATAGACCTAGGGTTGCCACCCTCCACATGGCACCTGGAGATCTCCTGCTATTATGATTGGTCTCCAGATGACCCAGACTAGTTTCCCAGGAGAAAATAGCAGCTGTGGAGGGTGGATTCTATGGCATCACATCCCTGTTGAGCTCCCTTCCCTCCCCTCCACAAACCCCACCCTCCCCAGGCTCTGCCGATGTAGAGTTGCCATAGAGTGAAAGGGAAAGCGTGCAGGAAAAGCGCAAGTGTGGAAGTCCCATAGCCAAGGCACTTGCCTCTGTATTCTTGGCAGAATGAAAGCAACATGGAGAATCCTTGCTGTGTGGAAGCACTCTAAGTGGGAAAAAAACCATCAAGGCCATTTATGCATGGCTATTTCCTTACGGTCACCCCACCGACCACTTTGGGGGTTTGATTTGATTGTGCTTGCATTTCCCAACCTCCAGAGGTCGCCTCACTCTCCCCACCCGTTTTGCCCGTGTTTTCTGGATTTGTGTATAGCCAGCATCCAGAAGACACAGGGGAAATGTGCAGAAATGCACTGGGAGAACAAGGAGACCTGTGACGGCCGGAAAATGCAAGCACAATCACATCCCAGAAGTAGTCGGTGGGGTAACCGTGAGAAAACAGCCATGCATAAATGGCCCAATGTTTTTAAAAAATTAACGTGATAAATGTTGGCACCTTCTCATCTCTTTTGTGTTCTTTTATTCAAATAACAAATATAAATTTGATAAACTGGGAAGGGTAATGGCAGCCAATTCCCTCCAATTTTAGAAATGGGGATAGTACATTGCTGTCTATTCTGAGGATCTTTTGTAGCTTTGATCTAATAAAAGCTTTATATATAATTCCGTATGTTTTTATTTTAACAAAGGATAGGTTTTGATATATTTCACAGGATATCAATAGATGGGGAATAATGAGGTTTTAACTAATTGGCATTATCTTTTCATTAGGCTGTAATGATTTCAAAGGTAATGTTGAGAGCTGAGATAAATTTAGACTAATGAAGAGCCTAAATATGATATCGTCCAAGGCAGGTACATTGCTGTCTGATTTCTTCTTCTTCTATTTATCCCCGCTAGTGCCGTCAACTGTAGACACTTCTTGAAGTAGGCATTATTACAATAGTGTGCTTTCTGGCAGAAAAAAAGAGGGGGAGTCTTATGTGAAAAAAAGTTTCATCTTTATTTTCAAAGATTTCATTTGCTTTCATTCTATTCATTTTCAGTGGAAAAGCACACTTCTGGATGTAATTTTTTTGCCTCCTTATTTATTATATTTATTGTTAGTATTATATAATTACAAGTGGGGGCCTGCAAACCTCTTGGGGGGGTCCCATCTCCCTCCCCCATCGTGGCTCCAGCCCCCACCATCTCCCTTTATCCTGCCCCTCCCCCCAGTCCTTCTCTTGACAAGCATGCCTGGAGTGGCTCTGGGTTCACCTGCCAGGCCTCCTCTCCCCACAGTTAGTGGTGGTAACCTCCAGATAGTAGCTGGAGATCTCCTGCTGTTACAACTGGTCTCCAGCTGATAGAGATCAGTTCCCCAGGAGAAAACGGCCGCTTTGGCAACTGGACGCTATGGCATTGAAGTCCCTCCCCTTCCCAAACCCCACCCTCCTCAGGCTCCGCCCCAAAAACCTCCTGCCAGTGGCGAAGAGGGGCCTGGCAACTCTATATCACATTCCTTCTCTTGGCAGATCTCCTATGAAACTAATGAAGCTTTAGCTTCAGCACCCCTAATCCCGGAGGGGCCTTGAAGCAACTGAAATGTGAGGTTCCTCCAGACTAGGGCTGTTGAAAAAAAAAAATCGGTAAAATTTGGATTCGGCAAAATTCAGCCTGTTTTTATTGGGGAAATGCCAAAGTCCGAACTCCGCCACTTCGGGTCCATGCAATTCGGCATGAGGTCCGGAGTTCGGGGAAAATTCGGCCGAATAAAGCCATTAAAATCACAACTGCACCTTTCCGCGGCTCCGGGGGGGGGCATTTTTGGGGGTAGAGGTCCCAAACTTTCAGCGTAGCTTCAAAGGACCCTTCTTGCAATAACCCCCAAGTTTTGTAAAGATTGGATCAGCGGGGGCTGAGATATGGGCCCCGAAAGGGGTCCCCCCTCCTTAATGTGCATTTGCAATTAGCAGAGCTTGCCGCCCACTCGAAGCTCCCAGCCCCGACAAACAGCTGAGCTGCGGGGAGCAAGGGCGGGACAGGTGCGAAGAAGTTTGCAAACCATGCAAAGCAACACAACCATGCAAACCATCACGTTTGCAACCATGCAAAGCAACACCTGACGCCTGGGAGTTTGCAAACCATGGAAAGGGACAGAGGCATGCTAGCTAAGCATCAGGAGCAGGAGACAGAGGGGGTGGGATTTCCCCTTTTGCATCGGACTCGGGACCAGGCAAATGCATTCTTTAAGTCAGAATTGGAAAACAATTTTTGAGCAAGCGTCAAAATAGACCTAACCGATCTTATGAATGAGGGAAAACCTGAGGACACACAACTGAAGCACCCCCCCCCCTCAAACCAGGGAGAGAGAGACTCGAGGGGGCACACACACCCCAGGCAGAACAGGCGAAAAACCCCTTTGGGTTTTCCCCCCCCAAACCACAGAAACTGCTCCCTACCCACACACAGAGAGACTGTGCTTCCCCCCCTACACACACACACACAGGAGAAAAATTATAGATTAAAGCCCCAAAAGGGGTCTTACTGTGGATGTCTTCTGTTCCATCAGGAGGGACTTGGAGGACTGGGTAATCCAATATGGTTCCATTTAAGCACGGGAGGTTTCGCCTTGGATTTGCCGCTGTCGAGATGCACACAGGATCGGCTGATCCCATTCATCCTAATAGGGAAAGGGGGGGCATATCTCAGCCCCCGCTGATCCAATTTTTACAAAACTTGGGGATTCTTTCAAGAAGGCTTCTCTGAAGTTACGCTGAAAGTTTGGGGGCTGTACCCCCCAAAATGCACCCCCTGCAGCCACGGAAAGGAGAGAATGTGTGCTGTAAATGGAATAAAAATGCACATTAAGGGGGGACCCCTTTCGGGGCACATATCTCAGCCCCCGCTGATCCAATCTTTACAAAACTTGGGGATTCTTGCAAGAAGGCTCCTCTGAAGCTACGCTGAAAGGTTGGGGGCTGTACCTCCAAAAATGTGCCCCCTGCAGCCACGGAAAGGAGCGAATGTGCACAAGCACCCCCCCACGGGGATTTCTCTCACACACAAACAGATACTTTCTCTCTCCCTGGCCGGGCCACGCAGCAGCTGGGCTCATGCACTCAGTCGCGACTGATTGGCCAGAAGAAGACCCAGCTTGGCCACCGATTGGCCGGGGGAGAATGCTGCTTACTAACTGACAGTTATGCTGCTGCTCCAAACCCCGAATTTACCAAATTTATTCACCGAACACCCCGAACTTGCTGAATTCAGCTCCCCGTTTTCCCACCTTTTTTTAGTTCGGTTCCATCCGAACTAAAAACCGTCGAATCAGGGGAAATTCGGCTGTTTTTTGGTTCGGGACGAACCAAATCGACAGCCCTACTCCAGACACAGAGATGATAGTGTGGCACCAGTTCGGGTAACAGCCCTCATATGTACTAGGGAGCAAGTCATGCTGAGTTCTGTGGGATTTCCTTCTCCCTGTGGCCCAGGCTAGCCCAATCTCATCAGATCTCAGAAGCTCTGCAGGGTCTGCCCTGGTGAATACTTGGATGGGAGACCACCAAGGAAGTCCAGGTCACCACACAGAGGCAAGCAATGCCAAACTACCTCTGTTCATCTATCACTTTGATTTGGATGGCTCAGGCTAGCCTGATCTCAACAGATCAGGCAAGTTAAGCAGGTCAGCCCTGGCTAATAGCAGGCTGGGAGACCACCAAGGAAATCCAGGGTCACCAAGCAGAGGCAGGAAATGGCAAACCACCTCTGAACGTCTCTTGCCTTGGAAACTCAGTGGGGTCACCATAAGTCTAATACCCATTTCATATGGCCTCAAAATGTCCCTGTAATTGGTCAAATTTCAAAATTTGCTTGGGGGCTTGCAGCGCCCAAACTTCCAGTTGTATGGGCTCGCTGAGCTTGCCAGAATCTATTCATTGCCTGCATTTTGGCAGCTGGATCCTCGAATCCTTGTTGGTGCATGGCTTAATAGTTCTATAGCTCAGCCCTTAGGCTAGAGCCAATCAGAACCATAAAAAGACATCTGAATTCAGGCTGCACTCTTCTCGCTTGTGCATTTTAACAGCAAAAATCAGATTTTCACCTCTTTATCCTAATGAGCCCCCTCTGATGACCTTCTACCTCTCTATTAGAGAATGAACCAATCCATCCTCCAGAGAACAACCCCACTGAAGAAGATAAATGGTTACCCAGATCTTGTTGCTGGTGGGAAGGGACTCACTGTATGGCCCATTTTCAAGGACTCCACCCCACCACCCTGTTCTCCGCCATTGGGCCTTGAGGTTCTTGCAAGGGCAGCAAGGCCTTTTGGACCTTGTTGGATGTTGCTCTATTTTTGCTGGTTGCGAAGGGGGCCCCATAACAGTTCAAGCTTCAGGGTCCCAAAAATGTAGGTCCACCATTGTCCAGGCCCAGAGTGGCTGCTAGAGGGCTCCTCACCCTAACGGTAAGTGCATGTGCAGACAACACTTTTTTTAAAAAATTGGGGGAATTTAACCTCCCTCCCATTTCTGGGTGGTTTTTTTAGTTGTTGGATTTTTCTGCAAACTTGGGGAGTTCCCCAAATTTGAAGAAACACCTGTTGGGGATCAGTGTGTTTGGGGATCATTTGCGGATTTAAGTATCTGCAGGCAGAGGTCACAAGTGGGAATTATATATATATATATATATATATATATATATATATATATATATATATATATATATATATATATATATATATATATATAATTTATTATTACTATTATTTTGCTTTTAACCCACCCTCCCTTCAAGGTGGCCTGTATATCCCCCCCCCCCCAATATAGAGTGGCCAATTCAAGGTTGGAAATTCCTGGAGATTTGGAGTGGTGCCTTGGTATGTTGAGGTTTGGGAACACAAGGGATCTCAGTGGGGTATAATGCCATAGATTCCACCCTCCAAAGTAGACTTTTTCTCCAGGGGGAAGTAATTTCTGTCTCCACCTCCAATTAGCCAGGTATTTTGCAATCCAGAGTTGGCCACTCTACCTATTTTATCATTGCAGCAGTATTGTGATGAATGGCTGGCTGAAGGTCACCCAGTTTGTGTTGTGGCAAGATTTCTGTAGGCAGTAATCACGCTGACAGATTTCAGATAAAAAAGGACTCCAGTTATATATACCACATCTATATACCTAGGCAAGCTTTGGCACTTCCTCTAACTGTTTTAGTTGACCTTCCATTTAAAAATGGCATTCTTTCCCAAGGACGGGTTGTAGCTGGCATACATGCTTGGAATGCCATCTACCAATGTGGCAAGACTATCTAAAATAAGTATTTGTTGACTATGGCATCTAGTAATATATTGTGGGACTGGTAACTTTTTTGGACTAATTTGCCAAGATAGTTTTCACACTGGTTGGCTCAGAGGCATTCTGTTTCAACAAATCTGTCTCTTGGCAGTGATCAGAAGCAATCCCACTGAGTTAAAGAAGCTCTTGAGAACTAGTAAATGAACCCTCCCTGTGGTGGAAAACAACGGCAAGTTCCCATCACCAAGTGTTGTCAAAGTGCCCAACAACCCATCAGAGACTGATCTGTTATTTCTTTAGCAATAACAAAATGACTCAGTAAAGAGGAACACAATGCACCAGAAATGCTGGGCTTGAGCCAGTTATCCTCACCAGGTAACCATTTCAAAAAAATTCCCACAAGAAATCAGAATTGCAGCAGGGAAGGTATGCCATTTTTAAAGTATGCTTTTCAACCTTTTACCATTACACAGCCTCAAAAGTCTGTTCATAGGGTTGCCAACCTCCAGGTACTAGCTGGAGATCTCCTGCTATTACAACTGATCTTCAGAGATCAGTTCCCCTGGAGAAAATGGCCGCTTTGGCAATTGGACTCGAAGGCAATGAAGTCCTTCCCCTCCTCAAATCATGCCCTCCTCAGGCTCCACCCCCAAAACCTCCCGCCGGTGGCAACCCTATCTGTTCTTTTGAGGAAACTTGTAGATCATGCCTGAAGATATTTATCAAAACTTATTTCCTTATATCTATGCAACTAGGTTCCAAATCTTCCAAGATTTCCTGGAGCCAATCAGAACCAGTGTTAGAGCAGCAATTTCAAGCAGCATTCTGAACGTCTGGGCCTCCTGAGTATATCACATCAAGTCCTACCAGTCCCAGAGCACCTTTTGCAGAGGCATAAGGTTGCCAACCTCCAGGTGAGGACTGGAGATCTCCCGGGATTACAACTGACCACCAGATAACAGAGATCAGCTCCCCTGGAGAAAATGGCAGCTTTGGAGGGTGGACTCTATGACAGTAGAACCTGCTGAGGTCCCTCCCATCCCTAAACCCAGGCTCCACACCCCCAAATTTCCAGGAATTCCCCAACCTGGAGTTGGCAAATTTAGGTAGGAAGGAGGGACGTGTGGCTGAAAGGCCAAAGCACCATAGTGGGAGCAAAGGCTGCTGCTTCATGCTGCCATGTGTGTTGGTGGCCATAATTACAAATCAGGCCACCAGAAATGTAAGGCTGTAAAAGAAAGGGAACAAAAAGAAACTAAAGGATACCAATGCCTATATATCTATTTCTCAAGTGTGGGTTGATCTGTGGATATCTTAATCTGTGGATTGGGCCCACATTGAGAGAAAGGAGATTTTTCTCCAAACTTGGAGGACCCTCCCGGATTTGCAAAAAATTCTTAAAAGTCAAAAAAGTTATAATGAGGGATTAAACCCGTCCACAAAATAATAATAATGTTATCTGCACATGAGCGGATTACTTACCAGGGAGCTCTGCCAGCAGCCAGCCCCCCCCCCCCCCCAACACTGATGCTGCAGCTGAATTGGATGTCAAGGTAAGGAGGGGAGGGGAGAGAAAGAGAGATGGGGGAATATTGATAGAGAAAGGGAGAGGGAAGAGAGGGGGTAGATTGTCAGAGAAGGGGAGGAACATAAGAACATAAGAAAGGCCCTGCTGGATCAGACCAAGGCCCATCAAGTCCAGCAGTCTGTTCGCACAGTGGCCAAGCAGGTGCCTCTAGGAAGCCCCCAAACAAGACGACTGCAGCAGCACCATCCTGCCTGTGTTCCCCAGCACCCAAAATAATAGGCATGCTCCTCTTATACTAGAGAGAATAGGTTTGCAGTATGACTAGTATCCATTCAAACTAACAGCCATGAATACCCCTTTCCTCCATGAATATGTCCACTCCCCTCTTAAAGCCCTCCAAGCCGGCAGCCATCACCACATCCTGGGGCAGGGTGGAAAAGTACAGGGGCAAATTGATGGAGAAGGGGGAGAGAAAGAGGGGGTGAGATTGTCAAGGAATGGGAAGTGGAGAAATAGAGGAAATCGACAGAGAAGGGGAAGGGGGAAAGACGGGGGTGGGAGGGAGGAGAGGGAAGGAAACAAAGGTGGGGGAATGGGGTGCACTCTCCCCACAAGTTTCTTGCAGGCCGCCCATTTGTATTCTCCAGTTTTTCTAAGCAGCCAAGGACTAATTCAGTCAATAACTGATTGTTACAATACCTAGGGAAGCAGATGAACAAAATCAAGATGAAAATGATCTCAGTATAGAGATTGAGTCTGTGGCCCTGGCAACTATATCTCTTTTGAATCGCAGGTAGCTCTCATTGCTGGTATTACTGATGAAATAAAACTACTTAGAGATCAGTGGCCCAAAATTCTGCAGGAAGCACATCTTGTAGCAGAAGGCATGGGAATTTGGGCACAATTGCCAAAGAAGAGAGGATTGAAATGGAAGCAATTTCATGATGAGAAATCTAAGCCTGAGAAATCATGTCCTAGTACAATCTCTGGTGAACTAGAGCCTTTATTCACAAACAATGTTTTCAATGCAACTTTAGACAATGTCATCGGTGCCTTAGAGCGCAGATTAAAAACAACGAATGACATTTGTTTTACGTTCCGTTCAGTCAGTAGAGCCTGAGGAGCTGGAGGAAAGTTTTAAATGTCTACTTGACAAGTATTCCACAGATCTTTCTGAGAATTTTCCTTCTGAACTGTTGCACCTGAAAAAAACAACCTTCGACTTTTGGAAAATAATAAGAACTACCCCCACCTACATTATGAAATGAGACTTACAGGGAAGAACTGCAACTAATGTTCAGTGAAGTATTTTTTGCACACTGCCAGTGATTGTGTGGCAGAAGCTGAAAGAAGTTTCCTCAAAAACTGCAGGCATTCTCCAGTGGGGAAAGAACTGTTAAGCCACCTACTCAACTTGCAAGAGAAATTGACTTTGGGAGGATAATTCATGATTTTGCATTGAAGAAGTCTGGGAAAATAAAGCTTGAAAGTTAATTGGCCTGATATCTGCAGCCACGTTGGTCCCCCAGAAAAAAATAACAGAGGCATTGCTAGGATATCGACCAAAAAGTTACAAAACAGTTAGCAAACGTGTAGGATTCTCAGGCTGGGTGTTATTATTAAAGCAAAAATATGTTTAAAGCAAATATTATTAAAGCAAATAATATTTGGCATTTTTCATAAATGTAGAATATGTAACAGTAATTTCAGAATCAAAACACGTTTTTCACAGTTCATAAAACTGAATGAATAAGATGAGGGGCTGTGGTAGTGGGTGTTGGGGGCATATTACATGTTTGTACCAGGCCTGAAAAGATAATGCTCAGAACTATGAAATCTGACTAAATTTCAGGGGAGAAATAAGCAAGGATGGTTCAGTTGAAGCAGGTCAAAATATTAGCTTTGACATCAATATTTCCATATTTGCAATAGATTTTTGAACATAAATTTTCATTTTTGCAGAATAGGCTCAAATCTGCTTTTAGGAATCTCATGTTCATGCATTTATGAACGTCTCTTGTGTATTTCTAGAGAACATATCATCTTGCAGAAACAAGCTAATTATAACCTATCATACCACCCTGGGAGAAAGGATTCTAGAAGTGTTTAGATAAGTAAGTAAATGAGGGACAAAAACATCAAAGGCTTTTTTTGTTCTACAGTAAAGCTTCTGAAACAGTTATGGTGGAGGACAAAGACCCTTGCTAGGACTAAACCCTCCAAACGGACGTCTTCCTCGTAATTCTTGTATCTATTATGAACAAGATTCTAGGATTGCTTCTTTGGGTTGCCTAGTAAATGAGCAGGCATATCAATTTAGGAATTTCACGACATTGTAAAAAAAATGCAGCTTATACAATTTGTGAGAAATCTGAACACAAGAACAGGGATACAATTCTAGACTGCAGGAATTGGTGTTCCGTTAGTGAAGTGGTTTCAGGGGCATGATTGCATTTTCATTTCAGGAAGTCAGATTTTTCAAAGGAATGCACTGGAAGGAGAAAACATGAATTATTGATGCTTGTTGTCTTTAAACAGCTTATCAGAATTTGTCTTCTGATGTACAATTACCATCTGAATAGATGTTTTGTTAGGGAAAGCCATATTAAATAATGATTTGAGGTTCCTAATCAATGCCTAATTTTTAATGGGTCAAAATTAGCTATTATGAAATTGATAGAGACAATTCTATAACAGAAAAGTATTCTTGCAGTGACAGAGAATAAAACATTCTTATGGGCTGGGAAATAAACAATAGAGATTCTATATCTCAGGACAGTGGTGTGCAATTAGTAACCATGTCCTGCCTTGAAAATGCATTCTTTAACTGCATTATTAAACTATAAATTAACATTATTGCATAAACATACATTTATTATATCACAGATACATTTTACATAATTGATACCATTTATTACATAAACGTACATTGATTACATAATTTACATGTTTACTTAATCCATACATTTATCATGTAAACATACCATTTATATAATTTACACATTTTAATTTACATACTTTACTTAATCGATACATTTATTACATAAACATACGTACACTTTGACAGACACCATGGTGTAGCAGATAGATTGCTGGAGTAGGACCTAGGACACCCAGGTTCATGCCATGGAAGATTGCTGGGTGACCTTGAGCCAGTCACACACTCTCAGCCTGACCTACCTCACAGGGTTGTTATGAGGATAAAAGGGAGAAGGGGAGAATGTCAGAGTCAGATGCAGTCCCAGGAGCAGCCACATGGTTACAAAGGATCTGTCTCCCTCAATCTATGGCCGTTAACCCGTTGCCCTGGCTGCTTCAGATCAACTCGACATACCTGAATCATTATCACCAAAAGCACACAAATCTTTATATGCCTCCTTGCAACCTAATCACAGATCTGCACCTGAGGAACAATGGCAGAAATGTAATGTGAAAGGGAGTATGCAAATTCAGAAAACATTGTGTAACAATAAATGAACGTTTTTAGACCTTAAATTAGCATCTCTCTCACACACAAAGATTGTTGTTTGGAGTTATTAGATGCCTAGTAGATTCATTTAAATTGGGGTTGTGGAGAAATGCTTTCCACCCTAGAGATCACATCTATATTCCCATAATTGGGTCTGCACCATGCCCACATACCGGTGACAACCCAACCCAATCTCCAGACTTCGCCCAGCAGTTTTGTGTAGATACTAAAGAGCATAGAATCATAGACATAAGAACATACCACAAGCCCAACTGGATCAGACCACTGGTCCATCTAGTCCAGCATCTTGTGTCACACAGTGGCCAACCGGTTACTCCAGAGGGCACAGAGGCCTAGGACTTCCCCTAGGGTTGTGAGCTCTGGGTTGGGAAATACCTGGAGATTTTGGGGGATGAGCAGAAGGGGGGCAGGGTTTGGGGAGGAGAGGGGAGGGACTTTAGTGCCATAGAGCCCACCATCGAAAGCAGCCATTTTCTGCAGGGGAACTGATCTCTGTTGCCTCGACGTTAGTTGTAATCCCAGGAGATCTCCAGCCACCACTTGGAGCTTGGAAACCCTATATTTAGGGTTGTCAACCTCCAGGTGGTGGCTGGAGATCTGCTATCACAACAGATCTCCAGATGATATAAATCAGTTCGCCTGGAGAAAATGGCTGGTTTTGGAATTGGACTCTATGGCATTGAAGTTCCTCCCCTCCTCAAACCCTGCCCTTGTCAGACTCCACCACCAAAATCTCCAGGTATCTCCCAACCCAGAGCTGGCAACCCTGCCTACCTTCCCCCGATGTTGCTTCCTGGCATTGGTATTCAGAGGTTTGCTGCATCCGAATGTGGAGGTTCCCTTTGGTCATCTGTTTCTCTGTCTTGAATCTACTGCCTTCATTGGATGTCCTCAAGTTCTAATATTTTGGGAGAGGGAGAAAAAGTTCTCTTTCTCAACTCTTTCCATCCCATGCATCATTTTATAAATCTCTGTCTTGTCCCCTCTCAGTCATCTTTTTTTCTAAACGGAAAAGTCCCTGCTCCAACCCCCTAATAATCTTGGTTGTCCCCTTCTGTACTTTTTCCAGCTCTGTGATGTCCTTTTTGATATAAGGTGACCAGACCTGTACACAATATTCCACATGAAGCTGCACCATAGATCTATACAGGGGCATTATAATTAAGATTGCAAGGTCCCTCTTCGCCACCAGTGGGAGATTTTGGGGTGGAGCCTGAGGAGGGCGGGATTTGGGGAGGGGAAGGACTTCAGTGCCATAGAGTCCAATTGCCAAAGCAGCCATTTTCTCCAGGTGAACTGATCTCTATCGGCTGGAGATCAGTTGTAATAGCAGGAGATCTCTAGCTAGTACCTGGTGGTTGGCAACCCTAATTATAATATTGGCTGTTCTACTTTCAATCCCTTTACTTTATGTAATACCCTGCTCTCGCTCTCTTTCTCTCTCTCTCTCTCTCTCTCTGTAGTATATATATATATATATATATATATATATATATATATATATATATATATATATATATATATATATATTATATAAGAGCAGGATTTGAAAACTTAAAGTGTTTAAACCAGGAGGATTTGGAGATAATTAATTTCTTCCTTATTAAGGCAGCCTGAACATAATCCTGGTCTAGTACAGGGTTGTTGTTGTTTTTCTTTTTGGCATAACAATCTCTTCTTCAACACTCACCCCGAAGCCTCTCTCACTTCAAATAACTATCATTAGTCATGGCAGATATGCCATGGGCAGACATATAATTGATTTCAATGACTTACTGAAACATAACTTCTGAAAAAGCCTGACATCATGGGTTTTACTTCCAAATTATTTAGTTCCTGATCAAAGTATTTAATTGCATCTCGTTTGGGATGAAGCTGCTCTTTCTTAGAGATGGTTGGATACAATCATGCCGTAACATTCTAAATTAGGATTTACTAGCTGTGTGTATGTGTCTACAATCACACGGTAATTTTAAGGAGATATGGTCATGGAAAGCAATTGCATTTTGTAATCAGCATTTTGTAGGTCAGCACAGCACAGCACATACACACATTGGAGGCCTGCAGTTCCTAGAGGCATGACTTCCTCCGTTGCTTGATTACCCAACAGGCAGACTAAGCACATGTTCAGAGTACCAGCAAAGCACAAATACAGAAACAAAGAAACTTTTTGGGGAATAATTTGATTTAAAAAAAAATCATCAAAAGTCGTGTATGCATGGGTACTTTCACTCACATTCGCCCTCTGGTCTGAATTGGTTGTTCCTTGGAGATATGCATGAGTTTTCCGTCCATTAGAGATGATCTCACTGCCAGCCCTTGCTATGTCCAGGTCTTCCCATTCCTGTGTTAACCCGACTCTTTCCTCTCCCCTGAGCTTAGCCCGGCTGAAATCTCCATCCAGAAGGCAAAGTGCGGTGCACACAAGCTTGGTTTAGCTCACAGCCAATTACAAAGCAGCGTGTAAAAAGGTGGGGATTCAAATACTTCCTGCTTCCTCGGAGCTCTTTCTGAGCAGAAGAAAAGCTTTTTAAAACCAAGGCTTGGATTCCCCCCCCCCTTTCAGATTGCTCTGGGTTTTTTGTTTTTGTTCTTAAAATGCTTTTTTATGTGGCAGTTGGGTTGGGGGGAACTTTCTCTCACAGTAAGCACTACAAGTAAGCCAATTACAATGCAGCATTTAAAGGGGGGGACTTGATTTGAGCTTGGTGGGTGCACTAGAAATAGGGTCGCCAGGTTCTTCTTTGGCACTGGCGGGAGGTTTTTGGGGTGGAGCCTGAGGAGGGCAGGATTTGGGGAGGGGCGAGACTTCAATGCCATAGAGTCCAATTGCCAAAGCAGCCATTTTCTCCAGGTGAACTGATCGCTGTCAGCTGGAGATCAGTTGTAATAGCAGGAGATCTCCAGCCACCACCTGGAGGTTGGAAACCCTAACTAGAAAGTGCAGCTGAAGACCAATCACTAAAGGGAGAAACTATACAAAAGGCTGAAAATGGGCTTCCATTGTCCTCCAATTTGCTCATCACAACATAGGATAAGAACATAAGTAGGGCCCTGCTGGATCAGACCAGTAGTCTATAGGTAGGGCAAGGGAATCTGAGGAGGACAAGGTTTGGGGAGGGGAGGGTCTCCAATGGGGTATAATGTCACAGAGTCCACCTTACAAAGCGGCCATTTTCTCCAGGGGAAGTGATCACTGTCACCTGGACATAAGCTTTAATAGCAGATCTCCAGCCACCACCTGGAGGTTAGCAACCATATGAGGAGGACAGGGTTTGGGAAGAGGAACCTCAGCAAGGTATAATGCCATAGACTCCACCCTCCAAAGCAGCCACTTTCTCCAGGGGGACTGATCTTTGGCATCCAAGACCAGTTGTAATTCCAGGAGATCTCCAGGCTGCACCTGGAGGTTGGCAACCCTATATTGGGACTGCTGAGGAGGGCTCTACCTTTTTCTATCACATTCAGAGAAATTGATATTATATATGTCACACATTTTAAGAAAATATGTCTCAGCATTTCTTGACAAAATACATATGCCATTTTTAAAATTGCATTTCCATTTCCCCATTATGTACAATGTTTTGAAGGAGCTGGAAATAAGCCAGCGAGAATGGATCAAGTGATCCCAGGAAGTGGTGAAGAACCACAGAGTGGGGTGGGGGGAGGAATGGCACACTTCAACTGAGCTTGGGAATCTGTCTGGCCTTGGGGGAGGCATTCGCTTGGCGGGGCAACAGGAAATCGGCTGGCTGCATCGGGTGTGGGTAGGGTTGCCAACTTGGCGTTTTCGGCAGGCAATTGCCCGCCAATCTGCCATGCTGCTGGAGCGGCGGTCACCTGCTGCTGTGCGCAATGCAATTATGTCACTTCTGGGGGTAAACCCGGAAGCTAGCATTTTGGGGATCTGAATGCTAAAGTGTCCCTTTGCAGTGCAGCGCTTCCAGGTTTATCCCCAAAAGCGACATAATTGCTCCACGTGCAGCCACCAGCCGTGCCCCCAAAATAGGGTTGCCAGGTCCCTCTTCGCCACCGGCGGGAGGTTTTTGGGGCAGAGCCTGAGGAGGATGGGGTTTGGGGAGAGGGACTTCAATGCCATAGAGTCCAATTGCCAAAGCAGCCATTTTCTCCAGGGGAACTGATCTCTATCGGTTTGAGATCAGTTGTAATAGCAGGAGTTCTCCAGCTAGTATCTGGAGGTTGGCAACTCTACCCCAAAAACCTCCCACTGGTGGAGAGGGGAGACCTGGTAACCCTAGGTGTGGGGGCAGTTTGTAATGTCGAATGAGCTTCTGAACAAGTGCAGAGTGTATTTTTCACCATTCTTATTGTAGGCCTGTGCTGGTCGAGAGGCTCTAGGCCAGACCTGACCAGCGGACAGCAGCTGTCAAGAGTTTGCATGCTAAGCAAAGGCTGATGGGTAATGCCTTGGAAGAGCCACAATGACTTGGAGAGGTATTAGAATGAGTGGACTGTGCTAACTAAACTAGAATCAGACAAGACAAAAGGAATATTGAAGAAGGTAGTTTTTGAATTGCAGGGCTTTTGGCATGCCTTGGAGCCTGTAAGGTTCCAACCCTTATAGGTGGTGGGTGACTGCAAGTTATGGCAAGGACAGATGTGACTGGAGAATAGCAGCAGGGAGTGAGGTGCAGCAGGAGGTGAGATTCCCCGCCCCTGGGGTGTGTGTGGCAGCCCTAGTAGGATGGGAGGGGTCTTCCCTTCATTTTGAGTGCCCTGGTCAACACCTACTTTTTCCAGGAAAGACCTCTGATCAGATTAGTGATAGAGGACTAGGGCTGTCGATTCGGTTCCATCCGAACTGAAAAACCACAGAATTTCCCCCGATTTGGGGGTTTTCAGTTCTGATGGAACCAAACTCAAAAAAAGGCGGGAAAACGATGCGCCGAATTCAGCGAGTTTGGGCTATCGCCGAATAAATTTGGCGAATTTGGGGGCTCCGAAGCAGCAGCATAACCATCACTTAGTAAGCAGCATTCTCCCGCGGCCAATGGTGGCCAAGCTGGGTCTTCTCCTGGCCAATCAGAGCAGGGATTCTCACTTTTGAAATGGCCAGGAGAAGAGTATAAAACTCCCCTCCCTCCCCTCCCATCCCGACTGTATTAATTGCCTTCCATTTTGGTGCTGCTGCTGCTGAGACTCCGATTCCTGATTGGGCCGAGGGGCTGCTGCTTACCAGAATAGGATTGGGTTTACTTGTCCTCTATGCTCTTGCTTGAAGAAGACATCATACAGTTTGATTTTTGGGGTTTTCCTCCTTACCTTTTCTCGTGTGTGTGTGGGGGGGAAGCAGAGGCTGTGTGTGTATGTTGGTGGGGGAGCAGTTTATGTGGGTGGGGGGGAGAAGCCAAAGGGGGGCTTTTGCCCGTTCTGCCAAAGGGGTTGTGTGCCCGCTCGCCTCTGTTTTGTGCCCCTGGCCTGGGGTTGAGTGTGACGGCGTGGTGGTTTTTTGCCCTGGCCACCCTCGCCTAGACTTGAGAGCGGGTTTTCTTCCCCATTTGGGGGCGAGAGCGGCAGTGCGCCTTGCGTAAGTCTCTCCTTCCGCTTTGCAAATGCGCCAAGTGTGCTTTGGATTTTTTCCCCCGTTTGGGGTGCAGCGCAGCGCTGTATTGGTTGGAGAGGTGGGGGGTAAGACTTGCGTGAGTCTCTCCATCGGCTTTGCAAGTGGCAAGCGCGCCTCATGCGCTTTGGATTTTTTCCCCGTTTTGGGTGCGGCGCTGCGCCATATTGGTTGGAGGGGGGGTGAGACTTGCTTCAGTCTCGCACTGCTTGGCAAGCGGCAAGCGCACCACATGTTGCTTTGCATGGTTTTGCAAACTCCAAGTCCACTCCAAACGGTCTATTTCTATTCATTCCAATGGACAGATAGGTGGGGGGACCTCTTCAAGCCCCATAACTCGGGGGGGGGGGGCCCTGCCCCAATCGTCACCAAACCTGGGGGTTCTTGCAAGAAGGGCCCCCTCAAGCTACGCTGAAAGTTTGGGACCTCAAACCCCAAAAATGCCCCCCCGGAGCCGTGGGAAGGCACGGATGTGTTTTTAATGGCTTCATTCGGCCTGATTTTCCCCCGAACTTGAATCTCGCACCGAATTCCACATATCCGAATCGAGGGAGTTCAGACTTCGGCATTTCCCGAACCTAAACGGGCTGAATTTTGCTGAATCCGAATTTTACCAAAAAAAATTTCAACAGCCCTACAGAGGACTCAGCATCTTCACCCTCCAGTGCTCCCAGCAGCTACTCCTTCCGCCCTTCTCTTCTGCCTTTGAGTTGGCAGGTAGTAATTCTTCTTAGTCCTTAGCTTGGCTAAGGGTCTGATGGTTGCTGGTCCCCACCCTTGTGAACTGACAGGGCAAAGAAATCTTCTACCTTGGTTTGCTTTCACATGTACGTCATCCTAACCAATAGCTTTAACATTGCACTTATGGAGTTATTTTGCCGCTGAATTAATATGAGCATGTAACGGTATTTATATGGAGCAACTGCTTAGACTCGTGTATGGCCTGAAGCACTGAGGCGAAACAGTGTGCAAAGTCTTAATTAGGACATTTTGCACCCTGCTTGGGTAATCCATTTTCAAGGCTGGGCAGTGGACCAAACTGCACAAACGTTCTCGGTCTGGTGCCTTTTCCTGAAGCGATACTCACCTTTCCCCATCGAAATACACAAGCAAGAAAGTGGCGCAAACAAGCTTCCGACAGCCGTCACTCAAGGGCATCTGGGAAATGCGTCTGAAGATGCTTGCCCAGTAGCCACCATTAATCCTAACAAAGGAATTTTAAAAGGATATTTGCCTCATTATTTCACAATGGTTGTGTTTAAAAATAATAGAAACCAGCAACAATGTTCTGAGGCATGTAAATGAGATGCAGAGGAGGGGAGTGGCAGACACAGCTCGGATGACAGCCAGTCTCCAAAGGGAAGGGCCAATGAGAGGAAGAAGTGGCAGAAGGGACTCAAATGTTGCCACAAATCCTTTGCCTGGTGGCAACATTACCCAAGAATGCCTCCTAACAACCTAGGGTTTCCAGGTTCCCCTGGCTACTGGCGGGTGGCAGGGGGCCAGTAAAATTGCCAGCTCCAGGTTGGGAAACTCCTGGAGATTTGAGCATGGAGCATAGGGAGGGGAGAGACCTCAGTGGGGCACAATGCCACACAGTCCCCCCTCCAATGCATCCATTTTCTCCAGGGGAACTGATCTCTGTAGTCTGGAGATGAGCTGTAATTCTGGGAGACCCCCAGGCCTCACCTGGAGGCTGGAATCCTTATAACAACCTGGCCTAAACTAGGGTACACATGAAGCTGCCTTATATTGAATCAGGCCCTTGGTCCATCAGTATTGTATACTCAGACCGACAGCGGCTGTCAAGGGTCTCAGTTCTTTCACATCACCTCCTACCTGATCTCTTTTTCAGCTACAGATGCCAAGGATTGAAGCTGGGACCTTTTGCATGTCAAGAAGATTCTCTACCATTGAGCCACCGTGACCCCTGACCTGCCATGACCCCTGTAAACAAAAAAAGACACCTATGCTATGATAGAACCTTTATGAAGGGCGACTCAGTCTTCAAAATTGTCATTGCTGGCTGATGAAGCTAATTTCTTAGTGAAAACACACAATATTATTCCGGAAAGAGCGTTTCCACCATCCATTCTGGGTCCTCCCGGACTCCCAGCGGCGGCCGCCGGGACTTCTTTGCATCCTCCAGGCAGCGCCCCGCCTTGACCCGTTGGCAATCACCACTTTGCTGGGATTTTCCTTGCATGTCTCCACTCGATGCTGAACGGCTGTCCCAGCTGCGCTCGCAGTCCCGCTGAGCCCGTCCGGGGACGCTTTGAACTTTCCAGCAGCCTTTGCAGCCGTGCGCGCTATTTATCGTTTTTACCACCTTACTGGGTCGCTAGATAGCAGCCGGGTCATAAGAAAGCAGTTGGACCCACCTGCACTTTTGTTTACTTTGGATTGGGACCCAGAGTAGTGCAGAGGTCTCATTCTGTTGAGTAAATTCATATGTCTATTTATGTAAATGTACGGATCTTTGTAATGTTGCATATATTTATGTGGTAGTTTATAAATGTATATGTTAGCTTAGAACATAGTGATTGTGATCACATGTGACAACTGATATTCTTTGTGGTTATTTGTATCATTGTTGAGCCCCGTAGTGTTTCTATTCCCTCATGACCCCTGTAAAGGCAGCTAGGTTGTTTTTCATGGCTTCTCTGTTGTTGGGTCGTCCATCCGATGCCCATGTAGAATCAGCGTAAGGCCACCAGGCCTCTCACTGTGGGGTAGTATGCCTACTTTTCTTCTTAGGGTTGCCAGCCTCCAGAGATCTCCCAGAATTACAGCTGATCTTCAGACGAAAGAGATCAGTTCCCCTGGGGGGGGGGAATAGGCTGGTTTGGAGGATGAACTTAATGGCATTAAGTCCCACTGAGCTCCCTCTCCTCCCCAAACCCCGTCCTCCCCAGGCTCCACCACCCCCAAATTTCCCAACCTGGAGCTGACAACTCTGTTCAAAGGAAGAGTAGTCTGTTCATGCTCAGAGGCACTCAAGCTGTTTTTTTAAAACAAACGGTAGGGCCAGACTTGAGGGCTTTGGGGCAGTTGTTCAGGCCAGAGATCTGAAAAGTCGGAAACAGCTAACAGCCTGACAGTAAAGAAAAATAAAAAACACACACACCACCCACACACGTCCATTCTTAATCAGCTGACAATCATAAGCCCATAAGTTATTTAGCATTAGTGCTTCCAGAATGTGTTTGAGAGCATTTCAAGGGGAAACAAGGAGAAAGGAGGCATAAAATATTTAAGTCCTGTAATATGTCTGTTCTGAGGAAAAAATATACATTTGCAACTCAGTTGACAGTAATATAGTAGTGGGAATGAGATACAATGCTTGGTGCAGCTTAGTTTTGGACATCTGTTCAAGCACCAAATGGGGGGCATTTTTAAACTCAAAAATGATAATGAGCGGCACCCTCTCTGACATCTGACCTGACCATTGAAAGCTAAAATGACCAAACTGAGGCTACTGTACTTTGGCCACATTATGAGACAATAGGAGTCACTGGAAAAGACAATCATGCTAGGACAAGTTGAAGGCAGCAAGGGAAAGGGAAGACCCAATGAAGGAAGCCACAGCCCTCAGTTTGCAAAAACCGAGCAAGGCCGTTAATTGGAGGGCATTTTGGAGGTCATTTAGGGTCACCCTAAGTGAGAAGCAACTTGACAACACATAATAAGAACATAAGAAAGGCCCTGCTGGATCAGACCCAGGCCCAGCAAGTCCAGCAGTCTGTTCACACAGCAGCCAACCAGGTGCCTCTAGGAAGCCTGCACACACACATCAGAAGTCGACTTGGAAAGGAGAAAATCATGGAAAAGCATGAGAGCACAGCAAAGCAGGTCCAGTAAACGTTGTCTCAAACTTCTCCCAGAAGCCTCAGCATTAATTATATTTACATATGCAAATAAGTTTAACACTGAAGCTTTCTGAAGGAATGCTGTTCTGTATCATACTTCTGTTTCTGAAACTTCCCATATTTGTACGTATCTATAAATACATGTAATGCTGAAACATGTAGGAAGAATGAGTTTGTTTTTTAATTTGTCACTGTAACGGTTAAGCAAAGGACACTAGGTAAATGGAGAAAGAGGTTAACCCAGAACAGGATCCCCCAAAGTGGTGGTTATTGACACCTTTCCTGGCACCTACCACCAAATGTTTTAGAAAGTAGAACTGGCTAAGAGATAGTTTTCCTCAGCAAGGCTTCTGAGATTTGATTGATTTTGCATATTTTTTTAAAAAATCTTTGCCAGCAGCTGCCACCACAACACAAGGATCTTCAGTTGTGGGGTTGAAGGTAATCTCTGGCTCCACCACCTGCAACAGCTGTTTTATGGCTCTGGCCACCATGCTGTGCCAACATGCCTGCAGGCTTAAAAAGGTTAGGGACCCCCTCACCCAGAAAGCTGCTATTGGTGTCCCCCCACCCTTTCCTGTATCTTTTCCCCCTCCATTGGGGTTTGGATTTTGTGTTTGATTTTATAAAGTAACCGTTTGGGCAGTGCCAGTGCCAGGTTTTGGGAGGCCCTGGGCAGACAGTGCCAAGGGGCTCCCTTCTGCCCACCACCAGTCCCCCCCCCAGTCCTCCCTTTCCACTCACTCACCTGCGTGTGTTCCCACCTGACTGTGAATCCTTCCCCAGGGTCCCCTCTCTCTTCCCCTTCTCCCAAGCCTCCTCACCACCCATGATCTCAGCTGCCTGCCCCACATTCAGGCCCTTTCCCCACAGCCCTGGGGGCTGCTCTGTGCAGCTGCTGTGGCCATCATGTGTCCATGAGACACCTAGATGCACCTCACCATCAATGCCAGGAGCACAGGTGGTGGAGAGCTTGCAAGCAAATGGGCAGGGAAAGTAAAGTTGCCAACCTCCCGGTGCTAGCTGGAGATCTCCCACTATTGCAACTGATCTCCAGCCAACAGAGATCAGCTCCCCCAGAGAAAAAGGCTGCTTTGGCAATTGGACTCTATGTCATTGAAATCCCTCCCCTCCCCAAACTCTGCCCTCCTCAGGCTCCGCCCAAAAACCTCCTGCCTGTGGCGAAGAGGGACCTGGCAACCCTAAGGAAAAGGCACATAGACAGGTGGCCCAACAGGGTGAACAGATGGGGGGTCTGTGGCGGTGGGCCCCACCAAAAGCCCTGGGTCCCAGCAGCTGCCTAACCCCAGGGCATGCTGATGCCAGCCCTGCATTCAAGGGATGTTGGTCTTGTTCTCTTTCGCTTAGGTTTCTGCATCTGAGCAAAACAACTGTACTCACAAAAATGGTATGGTCATTTTTGCAGGGGAAGTTTGAGTTTGGTTTGCTGCAAAGTTTTCTGATCCTGAATTCTCAGACATCATATGCATGAGGGCTCCCCCCCCCCAAGAAATCCCAGGAGTACCTTGTGATTAATTAGGCATCCCCAGTGAATCAGGGAGCTTCTGAGTCCCTCCCCCTGAAAAGGCAGCCTTGTTGCAGTTTACTCAGAGGGGGCGAGTCAGCTCTTAAAGGGACTGTGTGTGCTTTTCTGTTGCCCAAGAAGGTCGGACCAGAACCAACGGGTTGAAATTAAATCAAAAGAGTTTCCGTCTAGACATTAGGAAGAATTTTCTAACAGAGCGGTTCCTCGGTGGAACAGGCTTCCTCGGGAGGTGGTAAGCTCTCCTTCCCTGGAGGTTTTTAAGAAGAGGTTAGATGGCCATCTGTCAGCAATGCTGATTCTGTGACCTTAGGCAGATGATGAGAGGGAGGGCATCTTGGCCATCTTCTGGTCACTAGGTGTGGAGGGGGGAGGTAGTTGGGCATTTCCTGCACTGTGCAGGGGGTTGGACTTGATGACCGTGGTGGTCCCTTCCAACTCTATGATTCTATGCTTTTGCTGGGTATTCCTCCCCTCCTTTGTTCAACAGCTCCCTGCCAGGAACTGCCTTCCAGCCTTTGCAGCCTCTCTTTGGTTGGTGTCTTCCTGCACATTTCATGAAGGTTTCACTCCCTCTTTTGTTCTTCACTATGAGAGAAGGGGATGGATGGGAGGGACAGACACGTGGGAGGGAGAAACCAGAATGGGTGTGGGGAGAGAAAGCCAAAGTTAAGACTATGCATGGAAATGGCAGGGATTTGCCTTGCTCTTGCCTCAAAGCAAAAGTCAAGTCCCTTATAAAACAACATCCTAGAACTGCCAATAAAGAACGAGGCAGGAGCGAAGTGACTTCTACAGGTTGGTAAAATCATGAATAATGCAAAGGAAGCCTTGAAGCCCTCCAGCTGGGATCACGAGCTAAACACCCCTGCATAAATAGCTTAACTTTCCCAATACAAAATAGTTGTCTAAAATTACCCAGGGTTTTGGTGACAAATTATCAAATTATGAAAGCACCCCTAAAATTTAGCTGGGTGGAATCTGAGAACGATCCCTCGCCCACTCCTTGAGGGGGAAGATGGTGGAGGAGGGGCAGGATTTGAGCATTAAGCCTCCTCTGGCAGCCTGCTTGTTCTCAGGGAGCTCTTGTGTTCTGTCTACCTGCTTCTCATCAACTGTTGCCATGCTAGTAACGCAATGCAAATCCCTCTCCAGTGACTCCTTCCAGCAGTTTGTGCACTTTTCAGAAACTGCTACCTCAGGAAGAGTACAGAGATAACTCCTCAGAGCCATCAACGTAGCAAAAAAGAAGCAAATACATGTACCTGGCCCGGTATGGGGCTCCATGATGAGAAGCTGGCATGATGCACGGCCTTCTTTTAACAAGCACGATGCCAGCTCTAACTTCTCGGCTACCCACAAATGGGTACTTTCCTTCTGCTTGCTGTGTCTCCTGCATTTTAGCTCCCTTTCAGTATTACCGGCCCCTTAAACCTTAATGCAGCACCCCGATCCCATAGGGGCTGTTGGTGGTGGACAGTTCAGAGATGAATGGGCAAGAAAAAGTGGGGCTCAATCAGTCCCAAGGGAAGGGAGCCAGGGGAGGAGGAGGAGGAAGAATTGATTTTTATGTGCCTACTTTCTCTACAGGAAGAATCAAACCATCTTACAATCACCTTCCCTCCCCCTCCCCTCAACAGACACCTTGTGAGGTAGGTGAGGCTAAGAGAGCTCAAAGAGAACTGTGACTAGCCCAAGGTCACCCAGCTGGCTTCCTGTGTAGGACTGGAGAAGCCAACCTGGTTCTCCAGATTAGCATCTGCCTGTCAGGTCCCAGGGCCAGAGGCAGAGGAGCGTAGTCAATAGCAGTCTGAGTTCAAAGCCAAGGTATCAAGAGAGTCCAGGTACCAATAACCAAAACATAATCCAAGAGCGGGTTCTCAGTCCAGACCAAGTTCAAAGGTAAGCCAAGGGTCAGAAGCAGATAAACAGAGTGCCAAAGAATAGTCAAAGTCCAAGATTAGGGCTGTCGATTCGGTTTGTCCCGAACAGAAAAACAGCTGAATTTCCCCTGATTCGGCGGTTTTTAGTTCGGATGGAACCAAACTCAAAAAGGCGGGAAAATGGAGAACCGAATTCAGCGAGTTCAGGGTGTTCGGCAAATAAATTCGGCAAATTCGGGGTTTGGCGCAGCAGCATAACCATCAGTTAGTAAGCAGCATTCTCCTGTGGCCAATCGGTGGCCAAGCTGGGTCTTCTTCCCCACCATTAATGTGCATCTCTGACAATGGGGGTTTCCAATTAGCAGAGCTTGCCGCCCATGCCCAAAGCTCCCAGCCCCGACAAACAGCTGAGCTGCGGGGAGCAAGGGCGGGGCAGGTGCGAAGAAGATGGAACAGAAGATATCCACAGTAAGACCCATTTTGGGGCTTTTCTCTATAATTTTTCTCCTGTGTGTGTGTGGGGGGGAAGCAGAGTCTGTGTGTGTGTGGGGATGGAGCAGTTTCTGTGGGTGGGGGGGAAGCCAAAGGGGGCTTTTGCCTGTTCTGTGGGGGGTTGCCCCCTGAGTCTCTCTCTCCCTGGTTTGAGGGGGGGCTTCAGTTGTGTGTCCTCAGGTTTTCCCTCATTCATAAGAGCGGTTAGGTCTATTTTGGTGCTTGCTCAAAACTGGTTTTCAAATGGTGACTTAAAGAATGCATTTGCCTGGTCCTGAGTCCGATGCAAAAGGGGAAATTCCACCCCTCCTGCTCCTTATGCATAGCTAGCTGCCTCTGTCCCTTTCCATGGTTTGCAAACTCCCAGGTGTCAGGTGTTGCTTTGCATGGTTGCAAACATGTTGCTTTGCATAGTTTGCATGGTTGCAAACATGTTGCTTTGCATAGTTTGCATGGCTGCAATTGTGTTGCTTTGCATGGTTTGCATGGCTGCAAATGTGTTGCCTTGCATTGTTTGCAAACTTCTTCACACCTGCCCTGCCCTTGCTCCCCGCAGCTCAGCTGTTTGTCGAGGCTGGGAGCTTCAGGAGTGGGCGGCAAGCTCTGCTAATTGCAAACCCCATTGTCAGAGATGCACATTAAGGAGGGGGGATCCCTTTCGGGGGCCATATCTCAGCCCCCCTGACTTAGTCTTTACAAAACTTGGGGGTTCTTGCAAGAAGGGTCCCCTCAAGCTACGCTGAAAGTTTGGGACCTCTACCCCCAAAAATGCCCCCCCCGGAGCCGCAGAAAGGAGCAATTGTGTTTTTAATGGCTTTATTCGGCCGAATTTCCCCCCGAACTCCAGATCTCATGCCGAATTCCACGGACCCGAAGCAGGGGATTTCGGACTTCGGCATTTCCTGAATAAAAACGGGCCAAATTTTGCGGAATCCAAATTTTACCGATTTTTTTTTTCAACAGCCCTATCCAAGATACACGCAGGGATCCAAGCAGGTAATACAGACTGAAAACACATGTTATTCCCACATCAGCCTGGCTGATGCTGATTCCTTTGACTCAGCAGTGCTTGCTGGAGGGAGCTCATCCTCCTCATCACTGTCAGCTGGCATGGTTCTCCGTAGAGCTTGCAGTCTCACACTTCTCCTATGCTGGAGGAGGAGAGTTCTACCCCTTTGGCGCTGCTGCTGTAGTGGTGGTGGGGGACTGCTGCTAGGTCCAGGTGAGTCCTCAGCCCTGGGTGGTTGTGGACATGGGTCACAGTCATCTGCCTGCACCTGCTCTGCCTGCTGTGGTTCCTCCCTGTCACTGGCAGCAGTTTCCAGCTCTTCTACTCCTGAGGAAGCCTCACCAGTCTGATCTCTGGCAGAAGCTTCAGCAGGCTGACCCATGACGCTGCCAGTCATGTGGAGGAGTGGGGAAACCAGCCCAGTTCTCCAGATTAGCGTCCGCAGCTCCTCACTGCTGCTCTTAACCACTATACCTCACTGGAGGCAGAAGCAGAAAGATCTCCAGCATGACCAAACCTCCATTATTTTTCTAGTCTGACCACTCAAAATGCATTCTGTTGTGTGGCTAGAATTAGCTATTAAGTTAGTTAGTGGACTATGTCTAACACCCCCCTCCTCAAAATGCATCCTTAGGCTTAGGGGTGCCAACCTCCAGGTGGGGCCTGCAGATTTCCTGGAATTTCAATTGATCAGGTTCTACCCTTAAATCTCCAGGAATTTCCCAACCCAGAGCTGGCAACTCTATGGCTTGGGGCTGTTGCCTACCCTGGGCCTTGCTATTCCTGACCGCACAAAGCCAGCCGGGATGGGAAGTTCTTAAGAACGTTAGAAAGGCCCTGCTGGATCAGATCCAGGCCCATCATTGTCCAGCTATCTGTTCACATAGTGGCCAACCAGGTGCCTCTGGGAAGCCCACAAGCAAGATGACTACAGCAACATTGTCCTGCCTGTGTTCCACAGTACCTGATATAATAGGCCTGCTCCTCTGATCCTGGAGAGATTAAGTATGCATCATGCCTTACACCAAAAGATGTGCAGGCTTGGCCTTTCTTAAGAAAGTTCCTGTGTGAGGGAAGCAGTGCTGTCACAGGAACAAGAGATCTGTAGGTTTCCCCTGGGAAATCCCAAATTTCTGAGATGACCAGATTGGCATGGTGGAGGCAGCAGCTGACATATAGGGTTGCCAGCCTCCAGGTGGCAGCTGGAGATCTCTTGCTATTACAACTGATCTCCAGGTGACAGAGATCAGTTCCCCTGAAGAAAACAGCCAGTTTGGAAGGAGGTCTCTATGGCTTTATACCCCATTGAAGTCCCTCCCCTCCCCAAACCCCGCCCTCCTCAGGTTCCACCTTCAAAATCTCCAGGTATGTCCCATCCTGGAGGTGGCAACCCTACTGACATACCACTTAGAGGTTGATGACTGTGGCAACCATGGCTGTGCTGATGACCTATTCAGAAGCAACACGGCTTTCTGGTCTACCCTTAGCAACTATCTACATGGCTGAGAGGACCCCAGACTGGATGCAAACAAATTAATTGGACCTGGTTTGGACGAGGCTGGAATTATCTTGGTTGGGCTCAGAACAGGTTTGAATGGGACCACTTCCTGAGGGCCATGCTGCTGCTGACCAGCCTCCCTCCTCTTTCCAAAATTGACTCTGGGGAGACTGTTGGGTTGCCTACCTCCAGGAGGGGCCTGGAGAACCTCTGGAATTGTAACTGATCTCAGACGACAGGGATCAGTTATCCTGAAGAATATGGCTGCTTTGGAAGGTGAACTCTATGGTATTATACCCTTCCCTTCCCAACTCTGGCCTTCCCGGCTCCACCCCCAGCTCTCCAGGAATATCCCAACACAGAGATGGCAGCCCTAGGAGACTGACGAGGGAAGGTGAGCAGCTGCCATTGGACTTAAGACCCAGATGTTCCCTGGGACATTCACAAGGGCTGCCACTGACCTGGGGAAGTAGGAGAGATGTAAACCACAAGACTTGACAGATGGATCCATTGATGTAGAACACTTTAGGAACTACATTTCCCATGCTCCCAAGTAGTAATGGCTGCTGCCAAGCATGCAGGTGAGAGCACCCAAGCCCTTATGCTTGAGGTCTCCGTTGCCTCGAATGCGTCTTCTTGACACACACACACACACACACACACACACACACACCAGTCTTTTTGAGAAAGGTAGATTATGAATGCTGTAAAATACATCAATAAATGTGTGTGTGTTGAGAGGAGTGGTCAATAGCCCCTGAATCAGGCCCCTTCCAAACAGAACCAAATTTTGGAACTGGGTCCATTGCAGAAAAGGCACGGGGGAAGGGCATTCAATTTGCCTTTCCAAAAAAGGAGCCCATTTTGAGCATCAGTGCCATCACTGGGGGCGGTGGTGGAGTAGGCTTGCCAGGCCCCGTAGCTCCACTGGCGGGAGCTTTCTGGGGCTGTGGCTGCAGCGCCCGATACGCACGCGCACACCCCATGCGATGTGCCTACGTCACTTCTGGGTTTACCCGGAAGCAACGTGGATGCTCTAACGATCTTGGCCAAAACTCTATGGTTTCATCCAAGATTGCTAGAGCTGGCCAGTGGGCAGCCCGGTTAATCGGCGGGATTTTACTCGCCACCATCGGGCACTTGGCAACCCTGTGGTGGAGACTTCTTGAAAGTCATTTTCTATTTGGAATGGGAATTAACATTGTGACAATCTAGGCATTTCAAAATTCCTACTGTACAACAGGTGTTTCCCCCCCATCTCCCCCCCCACCCGCAGCTGCCACGGCTCCACTGAGTGAGGGTGGGGAACAGGAAGCATCACCTGTTCTAGATCGTTTCAGCCATGGGCAGCCGTGTCGGTCTGCAGCAGAACAGCTGGATTCGAGTCCAGGAGCTCCTAAAAGACCAACCAGATTATGGGGCTATATGCTTTTGTGAGTTGGAGCTCCCTTGGTCAGATACCTTTGTGAGGCTGATGGATTTCCACTCCGATCAGCTGAATGTGGAACCCTCCGTGAAGATCATCTGCAGTCGAACAGCAAGAGTTGAGTCCAGAAGCACCTTAGAGACCAGTAAGATTTTGAGGGGATACGTTTTCGAGAGTCAAAGCTCCCATTATGAGATATAAAGGCATTCTGCGTTCATGCTGTTTTACTGGCAAATTCCAAAAGGTGACCCCCAAATTAGAAGACCTTCACTTAAATATCATACAGAATATTTGTTGCCGCTCTTGTGGTTTCTCCCCCTATAAACTTCCTTTGAGCTCAACCTCTTAAATTGTTAAGAAAGTCAGAATATGATGCCGGTATTTCTTATTGTGACTTTTAATTTCAGTCTCTGAATTTCCCTTTGCACACACGTATCTATAAAATCTGTCCTGTTTATATTACTCTAGGCATAGCCTTTTCGAAAATGCCTCTGGTTATTGTTAGCTGGGGAATGTTCTACCATTGATAATGATGGGATAATAACTTTGATTTTGAACTTCTAGTACTTAAAATTTTGCAGCGTTCCCTGAGCAAGATACACTCCGGGGCTTGTTAGCAGTGAAATTGCTGGTCTTACTTTCAAAGCATATTCAGAGGCTCACGATCCAAAGGGGCAACCTGGGGAATTGAAGTTGGATGATACAGCAGGATCCGGCGAGTGGGATTATTCACAGTGTTGGCATCTGTTAAAGGGCTCTGTGAAAGAAAGCTTTTTCAAGGGCTTTCCCATGATTCTGTATTCTCCATCGCTCTCAAAGAAACAGGTGACTCCTGTATAAGACACTGGGTAACTCTCCGTGGGGCCCAGAAACCTGACCCCCTCCACCAACTTGCAATCCAAAGAGTGTTGCTCCACTCTAGGTGACCAGTGGGGATAACTGTAGCTCAGAGACAGCATCAGCATATCTTGAGGTGGGGCTGCTGCAAGGATCCTTGGCGGTTAGGGCCCCCCACTGCTGCTGACTCACTCCTCACGCCTCTCCTCCAATGCCCGCACTTCACACCCTTCCACCACCTGCTTCTGAGTGCTTTGCCACCTGTGCTCCCAGCTGCATGTGATGCCTCCTGCTGATGGAAACGGGCATGTGGGCAGTGCCCAAGGCATCGGGGTCCTGGTGGGCATGGAAGTGCAGCTCCTAGCTGCACCCAATGCTCAGCAAACACCACCCAGCACCATCAGGGAAGGGGTGTGCAGGCAGCTGTGACTGGACGTGGTATAAGAGCTTGCAAGTGGACAGGGGAGAGATGCACAGGTAGGCAGGGGCATGGGGGTGGGCGGGCAAGACAGAGGGCTCAGTACTCTGCCTGGGGACCCCACCCCAAACCTGGAACCAGCCATGCTGTAGCTTTTAGCAGCAGTGATGTGGAGGCACAAGGAGCCATTTGTAGGGTCCTCTCCTGCCCTGTATGGCTGCTAGGGTTGCCAGGTCCCTCTTTGCCACTGGTGGGGGATTTGGGGGCAGAGCCTGAGGAAGGTGGGGTTTAGGGAGGGGAGGGACCGTAGTGGGGTATAATGCCATAGAGGCCACCCTTGAAAGAAGTTATTTTGGCAACCCTATTGTATAGGGTTGAGAAATACCTGGCGATTTGGGGGGCGGAGCCTGAGGAGGGCAGGGTTTGGGGAGGAGAGGGACTTCAATGCCATAGAGTCCAGTTGCCAAAGCAGCCATCAGTTGTAATAGCAGGAGATGACAGGCAGGGAAGAGAGCAGCCGGGAAGAGCTCGGGAAGAGCCCGGTCGCCCTGGCTGGCCAGCAACAGGGCAGAGAAGCGGGCGGGAAAGAGACTGGTGGCCCTGGCCTTCCCAGGGTCCCCTCTCTCTTCCCTGCCTGTATTTTTCCATACGCTCCCATGTATAAGACAACCCCTGATTTCTTAATTTGGGGTTAAAAAATATAGGGAACATCTTATACATGGGGGTGTCTTATGAACAGAAAAATACGGTACTTGTCTTCAGAGGAGACCCCATGTATGAATCATAGATCTAGCCCTGCCTCTGACTGGAAGGTGGCCGACTCTTCATACCCTTACCCCAACGGAAGACATCAGACCCTAGCATAGGGCCTGAACTGGGCCCCTGCCTGCAGAGAGGTCTGTTGCATGGGGACTAGAGACAGGGATTGTTCAGTTGTGGCATCTAATTTAATCTGTTGTTAGATGTCTCGGAAATGCTGCTGTAGTAGTATAATGGGGTCCCCAGTCTGCGGGCGCCTCTGGAGTTCTAACACAGCATGGTGGGCACAGCCACAAAATGGCTGCTACAGCTTATCTTCCATCACACAGTGCAGGGTCTTTGTACTGTGGTGGTGGCAGCTGCCAAAGCAACATTTTGAAAAATCTGCACAGCCGATCAAACCTCTAGTGGCTAATCAGAAGTGTTGGCCTGTGCTGGTCAAGAGGCTCTGGTTCAGGGCTGACCAGCAGACAGCAGATGTTTAGATGTGGCTCTGCTCCTTGCTGTCAAGAGTTTGCATGCTACGCAAAGGCTGGTGGGAAATGCATTGGACGAGCCACCATGACTTGGAGAGGTATTAGAATGAGTGGACTGTGGATCATCCTGCCCAAGTCACAGCACAGTGAGGACTTCCATGAGCTCCATGGCCACGATCCAAGATGCCCCAATTGTCCTCTTCAGCAGGCAGTAGGGTTGCCAGGACCCTTTGCCACCGGCGGGAGGTTTTTGGGGTGGAGCCTGAGGTTGGTGGAGTTTGGGGAGGGACTTCAATGCCATAGAGCCCAATTGCCAAAGCAGCCATTTTCTCCAGGGGAAGGAAGGAAGGAAGGAAGGAAGGAAGGAAAGGGAGGGACAGTGGGAGAGAAAGAAAGGGAGAGAGAGACAGAAAAAGAGGGAGAAAGAGAGGGAGAGAGAAAGAAAAGGAGAATGAAAGAAAATGACAGAAAGACAAAAAGGAAGAGGGGAAGGGTCTTGGCTGGGCTTGGGAAGCCCAGAAAGGGAGGGGGAAGGACCTTGCGGGACGTTCCAGCCCATGCACGCCCGGGGAGGGAGGGGTAAAGGATCTTGGCTGCGTTTGCGGGGCCACTCCAGCCTGTGCACACCTGGGGAGGGAGGGGGGAAGGCTTCCGGCTGGACATGCGGGCCGGATCCAGCCCCAGGAAGCCCAGAAAAGGTTGGGGGAGGGGGGAAGGGCACTTGCTGCCTCAGCTCCGCTGGCCAGAGAAAAGCCCATCGGGGGCAGGATCCGGCCCACGGGCCACATGTTTGACACACCTGCCATAGAGTCCAATGGCCAAAGTGGCCATTTTCTCCAGGGGAACTGATCTCTGTCGTCTGGAGAACAGTTGTAATAGTGGTAGATTGCCAGCCACCACCTGGAGGCTGGCAACCCTACTAATGAAGTTCCAGTGACCTTGTCGGGGGAGGGGGAATTACTTTTTCTTTTGTTCTCAGTCCTTTCACCCTACCTGTTGTGGTAAGAAGTTTGAGGCAAATAAAGCATTCCTTCCAGAGGTCTTAGAGTTAAATGTATATAACTTGGCCATCATTGAGCCTTAGAAGTTAACACCCCAGGAAGTTTATTTTAGCTCTACTAAAACTGCTTTCTGTGTCCAGGCCTTGTGTGAAAATAGATTTCAACTTGATGTGCATTTTGTGCAGATGGAGAAGCATTAAAAAAAAAAAAACCCAGTCTGACAAGAACATCCTGAAATGATTAACTGTATATAAATTGCACAAGACACATAAGCAAAAGGAACAAAATGCCACATTGTAATGTGAACAAAAAGATAAATGGAAACATTGACAAAGGAACAAATGGGTAAAGAAATGACACAATACAGTTCTGTACATTCCTACACAGGACTGTTGCTGACAAATTTCTGCTAAGGCATTTTTTTTTCCAATTTAACCCTCAGATTTGTGGAAGGGAAAAAAATTTGCCTCCTCACTGTTGCTTAAAAAGGTCAACATGTAAAGATTGGGGGGAGCGAAAAGAGCAGAAAATATAACTAAAAGGCTATATCAAACTAGGGCTGTCCATTTGGTTCGGCCTGAACCGAAAAAACAGCCGAATTTCCCCTGATTCGGCAGTTTTTAGTTCGGGACAAACTGAACTAAAAAATGGCGGGAAAACGGGGGAGCCGAATTCAGCGAGTCCGGGAGTTCATGAATAAATCCGGCAAATTTGGGGCCGTCAGTAAGCAGCATTCTCCTCCCCCGGCCAATCGGTAGCCAAGCTAGGTCTTCTTCTGGCCAATCAGTCAGGATTGAGTACTGGAGGAATCAGCTGATGCACGGCCGGGCTGGGGGGAGAGAGAGAGTGAGAGAAATCCTCGTGTGTGTGTGTGTGGGGGGGGGTGCTTGTGCACATTCTCTCCTTTCCGTGGTTGCAGGGGGTGTATTTTTTGGGGTACAGACCCCAAACTTTCAGTGGAACTTCAGACAAGCCTTCTTAAGAGACCCCCCAAGTTTTGTAAATATTGGGTCAGGGGGTCTCGAGATATGGGCTCCCCCCTTTTCTCTTTCTGTGGCTGCAGGGGGCGCATTTTTTGGGGTACAGACCCCAAACCTTCAGTGGAGCTTTAGACAAGCCTTCTTATGAGACCCCCCAAGTTTTGTAGACTTTGGGTCAGGGGGTCCCGAGATATGGGCTCCACCCCTTTTCCCTCCCCCTTTTCCATTTCTATGGCTGCAGGGGGCGCTTTTTTGGGGGTGCAGTGACGTGGAAGCCAAGCGGATTAGCAGTCTTGTCCAGGATACCCATCAGAAAGTCCACGGCCACATAGAAAAAGTGTAGTTTATTTGTACAGTGCAGAAATATATACAGATACTCCTTTCACACTCTCCGCTCATAACATCCAGCATAGAACTGCGGTTTCACTTCAATATATACACCTGGTGGTTGCAGCCACCAATCACAGTAGATATCCAATTATCCTGGCATTGCTACTGCATTGCATCAGCCACCTGGCTCTAGCTGGATCAGGCCAGCTTTCTCTAGCTCCCCAGGTACTTTCCAGGCTGATTACATCATCCTTAGATCTCTCTGATCTATCCTGCCCTGTCAAACTAACTGACAGACTTGTAATCTTGACATGCAGCCCCCAAACCTTCAGGATATCTTCAGACGAGCCTTCTTAAGAGACCCCCCAAGTTTTGTAAAGATGGGTTCAGTGGGGGCAGAAATATCGGCTCCCCTCTTTTCTTTTTCTGTGGCTGCAGGGGGCGCATTTTTGGGGGTACAGACCCCAAACTTTCAGCGGAGCTTCAGACAAGCCTTCTTAAGAGACCCCCCAAGTTTTGTAAACATTGGGTCAGGGGGCCCTGAGATATGGGCTTTCCCCTTTCCCCTATTGGGATGAATGGATCACCCGATCCTGTATGCATCTCCAGAGCAAAACGTCCCGTGCTTAAATGGAATCGTCTTGGATTACCCAGTCCTCCTCCCAGCCCTCCTGATGGAACAGAAGACAGCCACAGTAAGACCCCTTTGGGGGCTTTAATCTATACTTTTTCTCCTGTGTGTGTGTGTGGGGGGGGGAAGCAGAGTCTGTGTGTGTGTGGGGGGAGGGAGCAGTTTCTGTGTGTGGGTGGGGAAGCCAAAGGGGGCTTTTGTCCATTCTGCCTGGGGGGGTGCCCCCTCGAGTCTCTCTCTTCCTGGTTTGAGGGGGGGCTTCAGTGTGTTCTCAGGTTTTCCCTCATTCATAAGATCGGTTAGGTCTATTTTGATGCTTGCTCAAAACTGGTTTTCAAATGGTGACTTAAAGAATGCATTTTCCTGGTCCCGAGTCCAATGCAAAAGGGGAAATTCCACCCCCTCCTGCTCCTTATGCATAGCTAGCTGCCTCTGTCCCTTTCCATGCTTTGCACGGTTGCAAAGGTGTTGCTTTGCAGGGTTGTGTTGCTTTGCAGTTGTGTTGCTTTGCAGTTGTGTTGCTTTGCAGTTGTGTTGCTTTGCAAACTTCTCAGCTGTTTGTCGGGGCTGGGAGCTTTGTGCGTGGGCGGCAAGCTCTGCTCAGAGATGCACATTAAGGGTGGGGGGACCCCTTTCGGGGCCCATATCTCAGCCCCCCCTGACCCAATCTTTACAAAACTTGGGGGGTCTGGCAAGAAGGGTCCTTTGAAGCTCCGCTGAAAGTTTGGGACCTCTACCCCAAAAAATGCCCCCCCAGAGCCGCGGAAAGGCGCGGTTGTGTTTTTAATGGCTTTATTCGGCCAAATTTTTCCCCCGAACTTTGAATTCCCGCCGAATTGCATGGACCCGAAGTGGGGGAGTTCGGACTTCGGCATATCCTGAATCTAAACGGGCCGAATTCAGCCGAATCCGAACTATACCGATTTTTTTTTATTCAACAGCCCTATATCAAACTATGTGTCAGATTCCCACATCATTGTTAGACAAGATCATGGACTACACAGAGTCTTTTCCCAAGGTTCCGTACTTTGTGGGTGAACTACTCACAGTTTTCTGGATCCCTAAATTACCCTTAGTGGAAGAGATCGCTTAACTTGATCTGAGCAGCGGTTAGTCTCCACGATAGACACAAAGTAACTAGCAATGTCATCAGGTAGAAATCCACCATTCTAAGCCCATACAATGGATTTAGAAAGGTGTAACTCTGTTTAGGATTGCACTATAAGAGCCAATTCTGTACATGTGCATCATCTCATTTTAAACTCAGGTCAACTTGGATCCCAGTTTGGGGTGGGGGTGGATTTCTGAAGAGTTCTATGTGATGCTAGCCCATAACTAGGGTTGCTGACTTCCAGGTAATGCCTGGAGGTACCCCAGAATTACAACTGATCTCCAGGCAACAGAGCTCAGTTCCCTGGAGAAAATGACTGCTTTGGAGGGTGGACTGGACTCTATGGCATTATAGCTTGCTAAGGTCACTCCCATTCCCAAACCACACCCTCCCCAGGCTCCACCCCCCAAATCTCCAGGAGTTTATCAGCTCCGAGCTGGCATCCCTACCCATAACCGTGATTAAAACTGCTGCTTTATTCCAAATATTCTAGATATTCTGGGGAGGGGCTGTGGCTCAGTGGTAGAGCATCTGCTTGGCATGCAGAAGGTCCCAGGTCCAATCCTCAGCATCTCCAGTTAAAGGGAACAGGCAAGTAGGTGATGGGAAAGACCCTTTTCTGCCTGAGATCCTGGAGAGCCGCTGCTGATCTGAGTAGACAATACTGACTTTGATGGACCAAGGGTCTGATTCAGTGTAAGGCAGCTTCATGTGTTCATGTGTTCCATACCTGGGAATAGGTGGTTTTTACCTTGGAAATGTAGAGCCACAGGCACTTGTAGCATCTCCAGTGTTCAGAGACTTTTAGCACCAGGCAGCGTTCTTGTGAACACCTGAGCTACTGTTAACTTTAGATGATGCAGCTGTTATTGCCAACACTCTCCCCAATTACACATTCATAGCAGGAACGAACAGTTTGCTTGAATACTGGAACTGCCAGCAATTTGATCCACTTGGAGTTTGACATCCTTGTGTTTTAGTTGAAAATGTTGCTAAGTACCATCTTGGAGGCAATTACTCACGGAATCTGTAATTACTTCTAATATTTCCGCATCTCCCCTTTTCCAAGAGAGCATTCTGATACATTGCCTGCCTTTTGTACTTTCCCAGAGAACAAATCATGGAGTTTAATAATACAGCAAGCCTGGAGATGTGCCGTGCATTAAGAGTCACCTCCACTTTCCATAATGAACACATCCCCCATCTGTCATCTTCCGAACAGCCTGCAAAGGGAATGAACTTCTTGGAGTTGAAGGAATGGTCTAAAAGGAGCTGGCACTGTGCTCGCCTTTCGTTATCGCTGTAAATGGGATTGCAGCAGGCATTCATCTGAAACTTTCCCAGGGTCATATCCTTATTAATAGTCACTTCAGCTGAACAAATCTTTAACTGGTTTGGGTTCTTGTTCTGCACTTTCTGGGAGTGGAGTTCACATGAGGCCGGAGGAGGAAGAACACAGATGATTCCTTCGAACTCAACTCTGGAACATGACTCTTCAGGTTGGGGGTCCCCAACATGGTGCCCTTTCCTGCATCCACCAAGTGTTTTTAGAAAGTGGGTGGGGCAATCCCACTTGGCCCAGCAGGGCTTCTGATTGGCCACTGGAGATCTGATTGATTGCCTTTGCAGATTAAAACAAAAACAGAGTTTCACTTACCTGTAACTGTTGTTCATCTGATGGATCTTCTATGCAGTAACACATTGGGACTGCGCAGGTGCAGGCCAGCCACGGATAAGATTTGTCAGCTTCTAGCAAAATCAAAAGTGAGAGTGCTCCCCCTCCCCTCGGGGCATGCAGCCATCCCGCCCAGCGGTCACATGACCCAGGGGGAGGGAGCACTCTCTCCTCCAGTTCTCCAACCTGCCGCCACGGAACCAATAACCACATGATTGCGTAGAGGTCCCACAGCAGGGAAGGAGGGAGGGAATGTGTTACTGCATAGAAGATCCATCAGATGAACAACAGTTACAGGTAAGTGAAACTCTGTTTTTCATCTGAATGGCTTCTATGCAGTCCCACATTGGGAGAGTAGCGAGCTCGGTTACCAGGACGGTGGGTGTGGGACAATCACCGAAACAATGACCGTAATACGGCACGTCCCACTACTGCCTCTCTAGATGAATCCACGTCGACCACATAGTTCTTAATGAAAGTAGAAGGGGTCGACGACGACAACGTTGAGCAGATGTCTCAGAGGTCAATTTTAGGTGAAAAGATGATGGAGGCAGCGTAAGCTCTTGTGGAGTGTGCCAAGATCATGTCCAGGCCATCCACACATGCTCTCTCATAAGACAGTTAAATGGTTGAGGTAATCCACCTGGACAGGGTCTACTGGGAGGCTCGGTGACCCTTACGGTGGTCGTTACAGCAATAACATATTATTGTTTTTCCTGCAAACAAGGTTCTTTGTGATAAGAAGGGAGGGCCCTCCATACATTTAAAAGTATAGAGCCCTCTCTGCATTGGAAGACGAGGTCGGCAATAACACTGTTAAAACGATACCTTGTGTAGAAGAAAGCTCGGGTTTCAACACTTAACTTAGTAAACGGTGAGGAACGACAAAGAGCCGCTAAATCTCTGACATGACTGGCCGATGTGATTGTGACCAGACAGTCTCCTAGGTATAGCAAAGAGAGGCCCAAAGTGGCCAAAGGCTCAAACGGTGTTTCATGAGTTGGGACAACATGAAGGGAAAGCTCCACTGAGGAACAGGTGGAGATACCCTGGGATAGAGGTTGATATGTCCCCGTAAAAAAAGTTCTGCGAGTCTGGGTGTGAAAAAAGAACACAGAGAGTCCAACTCAGCATTGTAGTCGAGGTAGCCAAAATTGACAACAGGAAAGAAGTAGCTCTGGACAAACCATTGCCAGTAGCCTACAGAGACAAATGTCTCCATTAGTCCTCAATAAAAAACGCCTCATGCACAACTTAATGGGGTGCAGCAGCACCTGAGTCACCCTATCTGACTATAGATTACATAGAATTCTCCATGCTGCCAGCTTAATTCTGGAAGGAATGTGAGAAAAATCTTGGGGAGGAACTACTCCCTTGAGTCAGGGGCATTAGAATTGTGGACTGGGATCTCCTGGGCCAGATGGTGCTACCAGGACGCCATTTGTCTTTTCCGACCAGATCTTGACCAGAACCTTGGTCAGCAACGGGAAAAAAGGGGAGGTGGAAGCATCCCCCATGGAGCATAGGCTCACCCCCGCTCGGGTGCACCATGAGGAAACACTGAATTGTGCTGAGTCACAAGAGATACATTTGCGTGGTGCCCCAGATTAGAACTAGATAATGGAGACAACGAGAGTCTATAGTGAGCCTGCGACAATCGTCAGGGTGATAACTCACGAAATCTACGAGAACATAACTCGTGCCTGTGAATGGTAGTGACAGTGGAGCCATGTGTTATGGCCAGGCCCAGACTGCAGTGGCTTCTGTGCACAGCAAAAGGACCTTATGCCACCCTGTTAGTGCTGGGTGGTGCTGTCCATTGTGACCTGAACACATCGATACTGGAGGACCCTTGTAAAGGAACAGAGAGTAAGCCTAATAGAATAAGGCTCAAGAAAGTTAATGTACAGGGTAAATTCTAGAGCAGGCCATGCACCATGGGCCTTAAGAGCCTACAATGAGCTCTCCGTCCTGATAAGGAGGAGTCAGGAACAATGAGCTTGTGGAGAAAGCCATGAGCCTCAAGTAATGAATTTAGTGGTCGTTTGGAACCTTTCCTAGAACAGGTTAACTAATTGACAAATGGAGCGTATTTCCTGTATTGGAAGGTAAGCTCTAGTTGTGGCCAAGTGCAGGTGGATACCATGAATCTATGACCTTAGAAGAGGTCAACAGAGACTTTTATAGTTGACCAGGAGACCACGTCGGTTAGGACGGAAATTAAGAACCTCTGCCTGACAAGCAAAGGCAGGCTCAGAGTAACCGACTATCGACTGGTCATATAGGTATGGAAAATGATACCTCCCTGCAGGGTCATGTGTGTAAGTCCTACAGATAAGCACGACCTGAAGGTGTGAGGTACCGCAGCACGACCAGGGGCAAACTGCATATCCATAGTTTCTGCCCTTGCAGAGAAAACTCAACAGTGTCCACAGTCTTTGAGGATTGCAATGTGCAATGTGCATCACGCAAGCCCAACGGCAAATGTGCTCATTTGGGAGTGGCAGGACCTTAGGTATTTAACATATAAGCAACATATGAATTTGTGGAACTTGACTGTGTCATCCAGTCCCCGGGTCTAGAGAGGGGTACTCCCCTTCTCTTTGTTAACTAGGTAGAAACGGGAATAGTACCCATAGACCCGATCCTCAGAGGGGAACATCCGGATGGCCCTTTTCCATGGAAGTTCCCGTGGGCGGGAGCCAGCAACGTAGAGCAAGCTGGAAAGAGGTAGGGAAGCTGCATCTCGAACTCAATAAAGCATCCATGCTTATTATTTTGAGAATCCAATTATCATCCGTGATGGACATCATATACTGTAACAATCAGACAACCGGTCTGTGAAATGCACTTGAGCATCTAGCCATGCCTGCTTGGGCTTGAGAGATGGGCTAGGACCCTTGCTGTGACTAAGAGTGCCCCCCCCCAAAAAAAACTCCCTATCCTGCTGGGCAGAAATGAGATTGGGGGTGGAGGGTACCCTGGTACCTGTATAGGTGAGATGCTTGAGACTAGCTGCCAAAGTGTGTTGGCTGTAAGCTGGCACAGTGGGGCGATGCCCAAGGACATAGCAGTTATCCTTCTTGAGACGATCAAGAAAGGCATCGTTTAATAGCTGAAAGCGAGGTGCCTTAAAGGGTGGGTTCCAACACGCGATGGAGGCGCCCTCAAGGGCAAGGTGCTAGATACACAGCCGAGTGTCATACGAAGGGTGGATTTGTTAAGTCATGCCTGCTTCCAAAGGACTATGTATGAGGCCCTGACATTGCTGGAAGGGTCCGCAACGTGACACGCTAACTGTCGAGGGTCATGTTTATGCTCTGAGCAGTTTATTCTGATGGGCATTGATCTCCGGTAGGATATTAATTTGGGATGAAATTCCATCCCAGGGGGCATATTAGTATCTGGCCATAATTGCCATGAAATAGAAATGTGAAAACCAGTGGCACTGGAAGTATAAACGTTCCTGTGTAAAGCATCCAGCCTGCGTCCCCGTCCCCCTGGTTAGGGGCAAGTAATGTGAACATGATCGACATTTGTCCGACAGGGCGTTGACCACTATAGAATTTGGGACAGGCTACTGGTACGGAAAATAACCATCCTCACAGCGGATCTTGTAAAGGCTGTCAACTCTTCTGGTGAAGAGGGGCAATGTCCACAGGTGAGGGTTGCAATGTGGGGAATTCCGGGTCAGAGACCTGAATAGCCATTGCATCGGACTCAGAATGGACCATATCCTTTAATGTAGAAGGAGACCTTGGTTGGAAGAGTCCCCAGGGGAAGTCTTTGCCTCAGCAATATACAGTGCCGAGAAGGTTCTTGGCGCCGAGGGTCATCACACTGTCGTTGGCAATGCCGATGCCAAAAGTGTTGGCGTTGGTGAGAACGTAGGCGCCGAGAACATAGGCTTTGAGAGCGTAATTGCCGAGAGCGTAGAGGCTGAGGGCGCCGAGAAACCGTAGGCTCTGAGAAGCCGTGGGCGCCGAGAAGGTCATCAAGAGATTGTGGGAGCTGAGAGATGGTGGGCGCCGAGAGCTCTGGGCGCCGAAGGGCCGTCGGCTCCGAGAGGCCGTCGGCACCGAGAGGCCGTCGCGATGAGAGGCCGTCGCAATGAGAGGCCGTCATGACGAGAGGCCGTCGGCTCCGAGAAGTTGTGGGCGCCAAGAAGGACGTCAGCGCCTAGAGGCAGTGGGCGCCAAGAGGCCGTCAGCTCCGAGAGGCCGTGGGCGCCGAGAGGCCATAGGCTCCGAGAAGGACGTCGAGAGGCCGTCGGCTCCAAGAGTTTTCACCGATTAGAGGTCCGAAGGGAGGATTTATCTCGCCCAGACTTACCTCAGATGATTGGTTCTCGTAGGTTATCCGGGCTGTGTAACCGTGGTCTTGGTATTTTCTTTCCTGACGTTTCGCCAGCAGCTGTGGCCGGCATCTTCAGAGGAGTAACACTGAAGGACAGTGTCTCTCAGTGTCAAGTGTGTAGGAAGAGTAATATATAGTCAAAAAGGGGTTGGGTTTGAGCTGAATCATTGTCCTGCAAAAAGTAACAAAGGTAATGTGCTAACCATTGTTCTGTAAGTATCAAGATAATGTGCTAATGTCAACGTAATGAATAATCCATGAGCCAGGATTAGGTGGTGACAGCCCTGGGAAAGAAAGTGGGCAATTGACTTTCAGCATAGCTTCAGAGGACCCTTCTTGCAAGACTTCCTGAAGGTCGGGACTAGAGAATTGGAACAACCCTTACATTTCCAACAAATGTTTGGCCTTGTTATGTAATCAGGAAAAACTGTTACTGAGGAATCGTGGATCCTTGACGTTCAGCTAGAGCTCCTAAGAGCCAAGGATTTAGCCCAAAGATCACATTGGGGTGGGGGGGGGATGAATCTTCCCTTTAATCCTGACAGCCCAAGGAGTCCTTTGACCTGATGAGACTTGTTTGCTGATGGCATTAATATCACTTGTGAACCTGAGTTTTTCATCATTGAGGCCAGCACAGATTTACCGATTTTTCTTCTTCCCAATTCCAGTATCTGCTCTTGCAGATTGTGACTCCTGTGACAGATCCACATCCTCCTTCCTCTTTGGGGTAGGCATCTATGTATTAATTGACTAGTTCTAGTGGGAGCGGTGGTCACATAAGTTGGCCATCAGGAACATCCTTCATTTTCTCCCTAACATTTAATTTTAGAGGTCATTTCAAATTACTTACGAAGGAGAGTAATAGGGGGAAAAAGTGACTCATACAGATGAATGAAATTATGAATGTGGTACTCTTGTGGACGAGTGAATTCGATACTTCGCGGCTTTGATTTTTATTCCGATCAAATATTGAAGTGGAAGAAAAATTAAATCCTCAGAGTGTGGGACTGTCTGGATTACAAAGCATTTAACGGTTCCATTGTGCCTCTAACAATTTATTGTGCAGCGTGAGCATTATCATGCAACATTGCAAAAATAAAGGGGTTGGATCTAGGGGTGCCAATCTCTAAGTGGGACCTGGAGATCTCCCAAAATTAAAATTGCTCTACAAACCATAGAGTTCAGTTCCCTAGGAGAAGATGGCTGGTTTGGAGTGTGGACTCTATTGCATTATACCTGGCTGAGGTCCCTCCCCCCCCCCCAGCTCCACCTCCAGGTGTTGTGATGTGAAAGACTTCCTTACTCATCCCTCCAACATCCCCCACCAGCTTTGCTCTCTCCTTCCTTTGCCCTCCCCCAGTCACTGTTTTTTTTTGGGGGGGGGGAGTAACCGTCTAGGGTTGCCAGATCCCTCTTCACCTCTGGTCAGAGGTTTTGGGGGCAGACCCTGAGAAGGGCGGGGTTTGGGGAGGGGAGGGACTTCAATGACATAGAATACAATTATCAAAGCGGCCATTTTCTCCAGGTGAACTGATCTCTATCGGCTGGAGATCAGTTGTAATAGCAGGAGATCTCCAGCTAGTACCTGGAGGTTGGCAACCCTATAACCATCAAAGATGGATTTCAAGAGAACCAGCCAAGGGTGGGATTCACCTGGGTATAGCTACTGCTTATGGGTGCATTTTGGTATTTGCCCTTCTTTCTGCGACTTTTCTATGTCTTTGTTGTAGAAGAAGAAGAAACATAGTTGTTTTTTATATGCCGACTTTCTCTTCCACTTAAGGAAGAATCAAACCAGCTTGCAACCACCTCCCCTCCCCCACAACAGACACCCTGGGAGATAGGAGGGGCTGAGAGAGCTCTAACAAAATCAATGGAGGTTTTTTTAAGTGTTTGTTATTAAAATAAGGCTGTTTTAGGGATAGTATCATAAGCCTACAGGTTGAAGTACTCAATATTAGACTATGCTCTAATACCCATTTCATATGGCCTCAAAATGTCCCTGTAATTGGTCAAATTTCAAAATTTGCTTGGGGGCTTGCAGCGCCCAAACCTCCAGTTGTATGGGCTCACTGAGCTCGCCAGAAACTATTCATTGTCTGCATTTTGGCAGCTGGATCCTCGAATCCTTTGTTGGTGCATGGCTTAATAGTTCTATAGCTCAGCCCTTAGGCTACAGCCAATCAGAACAGTAAAAAGACATCTGAATTCAGGCTGCACTCTTCTCGCTTGTGCATTTTAACAGCAAAAATCAGATTTTCACCTCTTTATCCTAATGAGCCCCCTCTGATGACCTTCTACCTCTCTATTAGAGAATGAACCAATACATCCTCCATAGAACAGCCGCACTGAAGAAGATAAGAGCGGTTACCCAGATCTTGTTGCTGGTGGGAAGGGGCTAACTGTATGGACCATTTTCAAGGACTCCACCCCACCACCCTGTTCTCCGCCATTGGGCCTCCTTGCAAGGGCAGCAAGGCCCTTTGGACTTTTTTGGAGGTTGCCCTATTGTTTCTGGTTGCATAACAGTTCAAGCTTCAGGGTCCCAAAAATGTGTGTCCGCCACTGCTGATGGCTATTTTTTGCACGTAGTTCTTTAAATAAAACCCAACACCTTACTACAACAGTGGAACACTAAAAACACCAAATTACTTTATCCCTTTATATTTCAGTCTCAAGCCAACTAGAGTATTCTGTGCTTATAAGCCGTGGTCCAGGGGGTGGGGGTGGGAGAAGGACGTCATTTGCCAGAGCCGTGTTTGAGAATACTGGCAAATTGACCTTCGTCAACTTCTGCTGGACTTACATCAAATACTGGCTGCCAGAGAGAATATTCTATTTGACAGAATTTACTTACTGGGCCCTTTGTGATGGAATTCAGAGTGAGGGAAGGCAGCACAACAAAGGAGCTGTCGCCTGCTATGGATCACTTGAACCCCCAGCACACCTGGGGGAAGCTTTGTTGGGAAAAAAACAAAAAAACAAAGGTTATTGTGGAAATGCAGTTTCTTGGGGGGAAGGTAAGGAATTAGATTGGAATGTAGTAACAGCTAGAGTCTGATGCTATGCCAAAGGCAAGATGCCAAAGAAAGGAAGGGAGGAATCACAAAAAAAAGTGAGGCCTGGAAATATTTCCAGAAAATGAAATTTTGAAATTTGATCTTGGACAATTTGTTGCCTTGGACTGAACCTGCAATCCAGTACAGAAATGTCAGAAGTCTTGGACACATGAAACTGCCTTATACTGAATCAGACCCTCAGTCCATCAAGCTCAGTATTGTCTACTTAGACAGGCAGCAACTATTCAGGGTCTCAGGTGGAGGTCTTTCACATCACCTCCTACCTGACCCATTTAACTGGAGATGCTGGGGATTGAACCAGGGACCTTCTGCATGCAAAGCAGATGCTCTTCCACTGAGTCATGGCCCCTCCCCAAACACACAGGAACAGAGATGATGATGCCTTATACTGAATCAGACCCTTGGTCCATCGAGATCAGTATTGTCTATTCAGACTGGCAGCGGTGGTCCGGGGTCTCAGGCAGGGGTCTTTCACATCACCTACTGCCTGGTACTCTTAACTGGTGATGCTGGAGGTTGAACCACAAGGCAAGCAAATGCTCTACCACTGAACCACAGTCCCTCCCAAAGTCTATCTAAAGGAAATGTGGAATTTGCTGCCAGAGGATGTGGCGATGGCCACAAGCACAGACAGCTTCAAAGGGGGATTAGACTGATTCATGAGGGTCAAGTCTATTAGTGGCTACTAGCCATAGTGACTAAAGGGAACCTCCATGTTCAGAGGCGGTCAACCTCTGAAGCCCAGTGCCAGGAGAGAACATCAAGGAGAGGCCTCAGCCTCTATTCCCTGTTGTTCAATATCCAGAGGAACTGGTTGGTCACTGTGTGAGACAGGGTGCTGGACTAGATGGACCCTCACTGGTCTGATCCAGCGGGACTCTTCTTATGTGTTTATGAAGGATGATAGCTAAGCTGAGAAAGGTCCCCAGGGTCACAGAGATGCACATTTTAAGAGTTAGTGTGACAGCTGGCTGGCACAGAGCAAAAAAAAAAAAAAAAGATTGTTCAGACTATCACTGAAATCTTTCTTTACATTGCAGGTGACAAATCTCTGTAATATTAGAAGCCTGTTGTTAAAGTAGACTTCAGATTATTGGTGCTTTACTGCAATCAAACAGTGTAAAGATGCAGTTTTTGACTGGACGGACACAAATCTGGCAGCACAGCCCAACTCAAAGTCCACTACTGATGTTTGGGGCAGGAGGTGGGGGAGACATCACTTCCAGGCTGTCTCCTGTTTTCAGATGTAAATAATGATTGCTGTAGGGGCGACAGTTTCATCAGACAGGTGAGATCAAAAGGGCTCTCACTATCTGCCTCATCCCACTCTGGTTGTGCTGCGTCACGTGCTCATCCATCTCCCAGAAAGATTAGCTCCCAGGGTGCTGCCTGACTTCTTGGAATGGAGAATAAGTGAAGAAAGAGAAGCTGATTGCAAGTCTAACATAGTTAATGTTGCCAACTCCTGGTTGGGAAATTCCTGGAGATTTGGGGTTGGAACCTGAGGAGACTGGGGGTTGGGGGAGGAACCTCAGTGGGGAATAATGCCATAAAACCAAGGCAGCTATTTGGAGAGGGGAGGAACTTCAATGCTACAGATTCCACCTTCCAGAGCGCCCATTTTCTCCCGGTGAATTGATCTCTGTCACCTGGAGATCAGTTGTAATAGCGGGAGATCTCCAGACACTACTTGGAGGTTGGCAACCCTAATGATGAGTGACAGCCCAAAACAGAGAAAAATAGCGGTGTGCTTTGAATAGGTAACACTGAGCAATGAGGAACAGTCCCCTCTATGCTCTAAACTAGCATCATTAAGATAAATTCTCTTAACCCCTCTTTACCCAATTTCTCCCTGCAGTCCAACAATCCATTTCTGCTTTTCTTTTTAGGAATTTGGAGTCTGTTTTTTTTTTTTTTTTACAGGTGGTTATTTTTTCCCTTTTATTTACAATTTGTCCAATTGAATAAAACACAATCCAACAATACCACACTAGAATTGAAAGCAATAAAATTTGGAAAATACAATACAATAACACATAAATGGAGCCTTGACTACTTACCGTGAGGGCTCCTTCCCTTCTGAGGCGAAGGGCATCTTGAGCTGTGGGTTGGTTTTCCTTTGCTCCAATTGGGGAGGCAGGATCAACTTCAACTTCCTGTCCCCTTAGGCGGGAAAACCAGCCTGCAGGAACCAGTTGCAGGCTTGCCTAGCTAAATAGATAGGGATGAACAGAAACCACAATGAACATCAATACCATGAATAACAAATCTGGAGTGGGAATCTCCAGGAATGATTTCTGAGTAAAAAATGTCAACAATTTTTCTAAATTGATAGGGATTCAGCTTCCGCTAAAGTGTTGCAGTCGATAAGGTTCTAGATTGCAGGTCCAATGAAAAGAGAAGGAGTCCTCACGGTAAGTAGTCAAGGCTCCGTTCTCCTCTGAGGCAAGGGCATCTTGAGCTGTAGGACCTATAAGAGCTCCCAATTGGGTGGGTTAAGAACCTTCTTTGACTATGTGCTGCAAGACTCTACCACCAAAGGCCGCCTGCACTGAGGACCAAGCGTTAACCTTGTAGTGTTTAACGAAGGTCGAAACCGTGGACCAGGTAGCAGCCCGACAGATCTCTTCGACTGGGGCTTGCTTGTCGAAGGCAGCCATGATAGATGCGCTATGCAGGGAGTGGGCTGTGATGCCCTCTGGAACCGGAACTGAGCTGGCCTTGTATGCTTCCGCAATTGCTCATTTTAAGGTATAGCTAACTGCTGCTGCCGACATTCTGTAACCCTTGTTGGGGTTGGAGATGTTCACAAACATATAGTCCGACTTCCTGAAGTCTGCTGTTCTGTCAATGAAGATACGAATGGCTCTACGCAAGTCCAGGGAGTGCCAAGCTCTCTCTTTTGGGCAAGATGGCTTGGGGCAGAAGGAGGGCAGGATAATCTCCTGAGAGTGATGAAAGGAAGAGTTGACCTTTGGAAGAAAGGTGGGGTCCGGTCTGAGGACCACCTTGTCCTTATGAAATACGCAGAGCCCTTTACGTATGGACAGGGCTCTCAATTCCAATATGTGTCAAGCCGATGTTATGGCAACTAGAAACAAAACCTTCATCGAAAGGACTTTGAGGGGCACAGCCCTCAGAGGTTCGAATGGGGTGGTCATTAGAGCTCTGAGAACCAGGTTAATATCCCAGGTGGGGAATCGATGCACTGGAGGCAGACTGGTCTGGACAACTCTTTTTAGGAAGGCAGTAATGTGTTGATGCCTGGAGGTGGAGACTCCTTCCAGGAATGGAATCATGGTGGCGATGGATAGAGGGAATGCTTATTAAATTTGCAGATGATACTAAATTGGGAGGGGTAGCAAATTTGGATGGGGGAGAAGAGCCTAAAAACTCCCTCCCCTCCCCTCCCCTCCCGTCCCGACTGTATTCATTGCCTTTCAATTTGGTGGTGCTGCTGCTGAGAGATCCGATTCCTGACTGGGCCGAGCTGCTGGTGCTTACCAGAATAGGATTGGATTTACTTCTGCTCTGTGCTCCTGCTGGAAGACATCCACACAGTTTGATTTTGGGTTTTTTTTTCCTCTATACCTTTTCTCCTGTGTGTGTGTGGGGGGGGGGAAGGAAAGCAGAGTCTGTGTGTGTGGGGGGGAGTAGTTTCTGTGGGTGGGGGGAAGCCAAAGGGGGCTGTTGCCCGTTCTGCCAAGGGGTGTGTGCCCGCTCGCCTCTGCGGGAGTGTGTGTTCTGCTTTTAAAGTTTTAAAGTTCGATGCTGAGTCTGTGCGGCGGCTAGAGAGCCTCTCTCCGCTCGGCACCCGGGCCGTGCCTCCTCCTCCTTGGGTTTTTTCCTGTTTGGGGTTGAGCCGAGCCGTACTGGTTTTTTTTTGGGGGGGGGGGCTTCGCCTGTTCTGCAGAGGGAAAGTGTGCAGTGCTGTTTTGTTTTTTGCCCCTAGCCTGGGGTTGAATGCGACGGTGCGGCTTGCGTGAGTCTCTCCCCGGCACTGCTCGGCACCCGCGCCTCCTCCTCCTTGTTTTTTTTCACGTTTGGAGCCGAGCCGTACTGGTTTGAGAGGGGGGGGTTGCCCATTCTTCCTGGGTGTATGTGTGCCCACTCGCATCTCTCTCTCCCTGGTTTGGGGGGGGGGCTTCAGTTGTGTGTCCTCAGGTTTTCCCTCATTCATAAGATCGGTTAGGTCTATTTTGATGCTCGCTCAAAACTGGTTTTCAAATTGTGACTTAAACAATGCATTTTCCCCGTCCCGAGACTCCCGACCCGAGTCTGATGCAAAAGGGGAAATTCCACCACCACCTGCTTCTTATGCATAGCTAGTGCGCCTCTGTCCCTTTTCATGGTTTGCAAACTCCCAAGGTCACGTCACGTGTTGCTTTGCATGGTTTTGCAAACTCCGAGTCCAAACGGTCTATTTATTTCTATTCATTCCAATGGTTGGATTTCCCCCCCTTTCAGATTGCTCAGTTTTTTTTGTTTTTTGTTCTTAAAAAGCATTTTTTTTTTGCTGCCATTGGATTTGGGGGGGCTTTTTCTCTCACAGTAAGATCTACAAAGTAAGCCAATTACAAAGCAGCATTTCAAGGGGTGGGGACTTGATTCACCTGTAATACAGGCCCACAGCCTATGAGGTGCATCCCTACAACTTACTGTTGTGTCCAAAAACAAAAATCCTTTTTTGGGGAGGGGGTCGTCATCCATCCAGAGTTGTCTTCCTTTCAAGTAAATACTGTAACATTCAGCAGAGAGCTGCCGTGACAGGAGAGCAGTGTCTTCTTGCATATAAAGAACACTCACAGTTTTGTCCTCCATTAAACAGAAAATCTGCAGGTTCATCTCTGCTGATGCCATTAAAAGGCAGGAAATTTAGCCACCATCATTCCAGGAAGCTCATTTTGACTTTGACAAGTGGAGAAAAATTACCAGCATAGTAAGAGATGTATAAAGACAGGCTGTATTAAGACAAATATTCTGACAAAAGGGACTCACAGTTTGTAGAATAAGAAAAAAAAAACATCTTGAGATCTTTTTAATATCATCCTGCTTACCTACAGTAAACAGATCCCACCTACATGCAAAATACATTTCTTGTCCAAAAGAATACAAAGCCCAACTGCCTACTATAACTACCATAACAGGTTCCATCTCCAGAGTAACATTTTGTACAGAGTGACTCTCACCATTCAGATCTGGCAGATGGTGCTTCGTGTGTCCCCTCAGGTTAGGGTTGCCAGGTGGCTGGTTCCAGCGGGGAATTGCCCACCAATCTACCAGCCTGCAAGGAGCTGTGATCGCGGCTGCCTGCGATGTGATTACATCACTTCCAGGTTTACTCCTGAAAGAGGCGCATCGCAACGGGATGCTTTAACACTGAACCCTCTCCCCCCCCCCCAATGCATAGTGTTTTGGGGGTTTAAGTGCTAAAACATCCTGTCGTGATGTGGCACTTACAGGGTAAACCAGGAAGTGACGTAATTGGGTTGCATGCAATTGTGCACGTGCGGGATCCCCACTCCAGCCCCGCCCCAAAAACCTCCCACCAGTGGAGAGGGGCGACCTGGCAACTCTACCTCTGGTCCATTTTCCTTTTACTTCATCCTTCAATGCAGTAGAGATTATATGCAGGCCCTATTAAAAAGAATGGAAGCTGTCTGGGGTCCCAGGGATTTCTGCAGTTCATCCTGCAGAAATCTGGGTGTTAGGAAGATGCCTAATTAAAGAGGAAATACACCATTAAAGTACTCTGACTTGGATGGCCCAAACCAGCCAGATTTTGTCAGATACTGGAAGCTAAGCAGGGTTGGTACTTAGATCGGAGACCACCAAAGGCCCAGGCAATAGCAAGCCACCTCTGAATGTCTCTTGCTTTGAAAACCCTATGGGGTTTCCATATGTCGGCTGTGACTTGACGGCATGTTCCACCACCATCACATCATTAAATGATTTAGTTAAATGAGTACTTAATCAAATGTGAAGGGAAAGGCAGGACTGTGAATAAATAGAATGCACGTGGGCACCCTTGCCCATCCAGATGGCGAGACTTCCCATTATGTTGGCATAATGTTCCCTGTCTGTACTCTGTCACCCTGAAAACAAACAAAAATATGTTACTTAGCATAACACACAACACTTTATAGCAAACTCCTAAGCTAAGTCACGTCCTTCTGTCTCCATTGAAATGAATGGGCTTTGAAGGGTGTAACTCTGCTTAGGACAGCACCGTAAGAGTCCCAATATGGCTATGATTTATTATCTGCATGCTACAAACGGACTGCAAAGTTGAAAGGGGTGGGTGGGCAGGTTATATGAATTTATGTCAGTGATTTTGAAAAATGAGGCCAGGTGCCCGTACAAATTCAGCGCGAGGGACATGCAGGGGTATACGTGTGCAAAACCAGTGCACCTCATTGGAATCTTTTATGAGCTTTTTGTCAGAATAAATAACCACAATTGATTAATGAAAAGCTTTTCCTTGATTAAATATTAAGTCATTTTATTATGGTTTGGGGTTAGGGATAATCACTCTGTAGATCATTTCCCAAGGAGAGATCAAAAGAGACATTTAGCTGTGTAACAAAACCCATAAAGATTTTTTTCCATCAATGAGTTAATATTTAGGGAAATTAAAATGTTCTAGTGTGCCAGTGTTGCCTAGCAATGCTGCTTCCACTATTCAACAATTTATTCTGTTACTCATGCACGTGATCTGTTGCTAAATTATACTTTTGGAATATAAAAAGGGGGGGGGGAACTGTTGTACCAAACAATAGCTTTAACAAATGCAGTACTCCTTTTCAGTTAAAGATATTTTTTGTTATCACTCTCAGTGGCCTTGTGAGTTGTGCCCCATCAGGAGAGTCTGGCCAGGAATGCCAACAGCAGGACAAGGATGGCTGTTCACCCTACTATGGCACAGGTTGGGGGCATGCCATTAGGGCTGAGAGCTCAGGGGAATGGAGAACAGGTGAGCGGACATCTGGGGTGGAAGAGCATGGCCAGTTACTGGGACTGGCACTTAAGCTGGTACAAAGGAGTTGGGAGGCAGCTAGGGAGTGAAAGGAAGGAGAGGGAATGGAAGGGAGTGAGGCTAACTACAAGCTGTAGGTTGGGAAATACCTGGTTGCCAGCTGTAGGTTGGGAAATACCTGGAGATTTTGGGGGTGGAGCCTGAGGAGGGCGGGGTTTGAGCAGGGGAGGGAGTTTAATGGGGGTATAATGCCATAGAGTCCACCATCCAAAGCAGCCATTTTCTCCAGGTGAACTGATCTCTGTAACCTGGAGAACAGTTGTAATCCCAGGAAATCTCCAGCCACCACTAAAATTACTAACTACCTGCCTGTCAACTGGGAGAACCAGTGCTGTACAACTGGACTCATCTGTATAAGTACCTTTGTTGTTGGAACCACGTCCTATGCCCAGCCTGCTGCGGGCCTCCACCCTCTCTGTACTGTGCCTCCCTGCCCCTAAACAGTGGATAGCTACAGTATGAGTGAAACCCATTCCTTTTGTTTCCTCCATTTTCATTTCCCCATCACCTGGAAGCTCCACAGTGAGCCTTGGATAAATATTTTTCCCAGTGGAAAGTGAATTGAACTCAATGCGCCAAAAAAATGGATTAGGAATTATTGTTTGCACCAACAGGAACCAAATCTTCTAAGAGCCAAACTACATGTTACAATTTTTAGAGTTGGTTACACTGGGGCTACCCTTGTCACTTCCAGGTAACTCTAGCGATTGCCAGGAACTCTATGGTCAGAACTTTTGGTAAGTAACCAAGGCTTTACTTTTCTTTTTAATTTGTATCCCCCCTTGAGCCTCAGTTTCTGCCCGCTGGTCAGCTGAGCACTGGCAGGCAAGGGCAATAATTGCCTGGAGGTCTTATGCCATAAGTGGGAAACCATAGACTGTATGCTTCTCTATACAGAAAAAATTCATGCACACAGAAGATGGGAGTCAGGGAAAATTCTGGCTTTCCCTTGATATGTAGAGGAAATTTGTGTATGGAACTGCACTAGTTTCATCCATGTTAGTCTGCAGTAGAAATGCTGGATTCGAGTCCAGTAGCGCCTTAAGAGATCAACAAGAGTTGGGGGGGGGTGAGCTTTCGAGAGTCAAAGCTCCCTTTGCCAGGTATGAGTCGGAATTGAGATCTTTGGGTCCTTATATACTAGTCAGAAGGTGGGAGGATTGTTGCAATGAAGGAACTCGGGCTGCGGAGGTACAGTGCCCTGTCCTATTTAGCTTCCTAGCTCAGTAATATCTACTGTGACTGGGAGTAGACTGCCAGGGTTTCAGGCAGAGAAAGCTCTTTTTTTCTGCTCCCTGAGCTCCTTTCACCAGGCAGGCCAAGGAATGAAGTTGGGCTTCCGCATGCAAAGCATCTTCTCTACCACTGATCATTCAGGTGGGCGGCCATGTTAGTCTATAGTAGCAGAGCAACATTTGAGTCCAGTATAGGGTTGTGAGGTTAATTGCCCGCCAATCCACTGGGCTCCTGGGAGTGGCAATCACGAGCACGTGCAGCCACGCTGGATGAGATTACGTTACTTCCAGGTTTACCTCTAGAAGCACCGCATTGCGATGGGACGTTTTAGCACTCAAACCCCCCTTTTGGGGGTGCTAAAGCATCCCGTTGTGATGCAGCGCTTCTGGGGTAAACCTGAAAGTGATGTAATTGCATCACATGCAGCTATGCACGTGGGATCGCCGCCTGTTGAGATAGATTGCAATAAATCATGATCTTGTGGATCATAAATTAGACACACAAACACAACGTTCAAGACACATTGCTTTCTTTCAGTAAATATAGAGGTTTACTATATCAAAAAGAGGATAAACTTGGAATATAAATTAATAACTCATGTCTATAATTCCTTACCTAAACTCTTGCCAGCATGTGGCTAACAGGCTCTAAGGCTTAAAACACAGTAAAGAATATAGTTAACCTTATCTACTAGAGGAAGAAGAAGTGAAAAGAAGTAAGTCACTTTTTAACCAAAACGGCAGTTCAACTGAAGCTTCTAGGTTCACACCAGAACATCCCATGACCAATAGCTCTTGATCTGACCAATCAACACTTGCCAAGTGGCTAGCACCACCCCTGAGTCAATGTAAACGAAACACAAACATTTTTGTAATCCTGGCAGAGACAACACTCGTAGACTAATTCCCAACACAGCCCCACCCCAAAAACCTCCCGCAGTTGGGGAGGGGGGACCTGGCAACCCTAGTCCAGCTGCGCCTTGAAGACCAGGGTATAAGCTTTCATGAGTCACAACTCACTTTGTCAGATACCATTTTATGACCGAGTGACATCCAGTCTGAGGTGGTACACAGTCCAGACAGCTGTCCGGGACATTTTCTTGCCATAGAAACTGATGCTCATTGGGAACTCTCAGACCACAACACTCATGAATAATCGTCCATTCATAGTTTAATGTTAATCTTCATTCGCTGTGGTGTTTGTACAGATGTTCTGGGGGGTTCGTTTTTATTACTTTACAATAAAGATAAAAATATGCAGAGTGAAGAATTGTAAAAAAAGAAGAAAATATTTGCTAAACAAATATGCTGGTTCAGAATGGGTAGCTGCTTTTCTTTTCTGTATCAGCTATTGACTCATTACTGATTCAGATACCATCTGGACATGCTTTCTGTAAGGTTCAGGAAAGGGTCTTATCTTTGGCCTTATTACAACCACATTTCTTTCTCAAGCCTTGGAGGCTGAACAGGATGCTTCCTGCAATAAAACCCCTTAAATCTGACCTCACCTAGTGAGCTGAAATCAAAGACCAGTCCAGCTCCAAGTGGCCATATAAGATTTCATCTTCAGAGGATGCTTCCTGACTAAGCATCTCTCACTCCTGTTTTTGGAACTTGATCTCTTGTCTCTTACATCTTTGGGGCCCTTCTGATCTTCAGTAGCTGCTTTTCATCTTGCTTGCTCTGCCTGAGACTGTGCATCCGATCTGTGACCTTGTTGTACCAATAGCCAACTAGGGTTGCCAGGTCCCTCTTCACCACCGGTGGGAGGTTTTTGGGGTGGAGCCTGAGGAGGGTGGGGTTTGGAGAGGGAAGGGACTTCAATGGCTTAGAGTCCAATTGCCAAAGCAGCCATTTTCTCCAGGTGAATTGATCTCTATCATCTGGATATCAGTTGTAATAGCAGGAGATCTCCAGCTAGTACCTGGAGGTTGGCAACCCCATTGCCAGCACCTCTTGGACCTAGAAGTTTGACCACCTTGTGGCTTTACCCCAAATAGACCTTGACACTTTCAGTGGGTAACCACTAAAACAGGAACCCTATGAAATCTCATTACGATCTGGCAATAAGATAGACGAGTAATGTTTGGAGTTGAATGGCCATAAATAATTAACTACCCTGTCCACACTCTGCTCCATTTCAAAGTTTAATTAATCACGAGTATGCTCCAGAGCTGTACATCATAAATATTTTTGAGTGCAAAAATTTTAAGTCTAGTGTTTCAGTCTTCAAAGCACCAACCCACTGGACTGAGACTGTTTTGCAGCTGGAAAGCTCCTTATGCAAGAATGGGTTAGGGGTCTCTGGCTTTCTGCAGACCATGAAACTCATCTCTAAGCTCAATTTTAATTATTTAAAACTTATAAACATGAATAAAATACAGGTCTAAAAATTAACATGGTCCTATAATCATTTGTTGTTTATTTCACAGCTGTTCCTGCTATTTAATAAATTAACAATGGTTTATAATAACAATGATTCTGTAATTACTCAAAATACAAAAGGCCAGTATCAAATGGAGATTTCTCAAAACAGCTCAGAAAACTTGAGAAATCTCCACTATAGCCTTATCTTTCCAGAACATTCTAAACATAACCCTACATTCCATAAATTTATTTCCAATACAGAAGAGTTTCTTAATATTTGGTGATAAGTTAATTTAATAATCTATAACATTATCCCAAAAAGATTTCAACCTTGGACTGCCCTTGCCTGTTCAGATATCTTGGACTCTGCTTGAACTGTGAAAGGCCTTGGACTGCTTCCCGGACTACACTCCCAGCTTCCAGCCCTCACTCCTTGCCTGCAACACGACAGCAAAGCTGGGAGCAATACTGTAAGGGGTCTAGACTCTGTCAAAAGACTAAACTCCTAGCTGTGTGGAAGCTGGAAGCTGGGAGTGCAGTCCAAGGCATTAGTCAGGGTCAGTCCAAGAAGTCAGGATACCAGGAATCCAAAGTATAGCAAGGAGACAAGGCTGATACACAAGTAGGTTGGTGTCAAGTTGCTTGCAAAACAGCCAAGCCTAACTGATGGCTTAAATCCCTTCTCCTGCTGCTGCAGCAGAGCCAGCTGTTGCCAATTAGGCTGATGTCACAGGTGGTGCTTCAGCCCTGCTCTTCCTCGTCATGGCTTCCAAGGAGGCCTCTACGTTGGGCCTTCAATCTCACACTTTGCTGTCGCTGCTGCATTGTCAGATGAACCCATCTCCTTCTCTGATCCAGTGGCCTTGGCGAGGCCTCTGATCTGCACTTTAAAAGACGAAGTTCCCCCAGTCCGGAGAACATTAGTTTCTGTCAGCTGCTCAAGGCCCTTCTGAAGAAGACTCCCTCACCCATAAGAACATAAGAAAGGCCCTGCTGGATCAGACCAAGGCCCATCAAGTCCAGCAGTCTGTTCACACAGTGGCCAACCAGGTGCATGGATGAGCAATCTCCTTAACATGAGCTCCCTTGGTCATGACTTCGGCTGGCTTCGATATCTTTTCCCTGCACTGTGACCATCTCTTGGAATCAGATTTTTAATGACCACAATAAAGGACTGCTCACAGGATGTCATTTGCCACCAAAAGGAATGTTTTCCGTGCCTTATTTCTCTTGCATTTAAGCCTTTTTCCTCCGTTTGGAAGCTCATTTGAGTGGACATCATGCAAAGCGACCCAGAAACGAAGGCAGACCCCAGACTGAGGCACCAGCCTGGAATCGGCTCTTCCCACCAGTCCTCGGCAATGCTAAACTTTTGAACCTGAAAACTGATGGACAGCTCGGCTCGCAAATGCCTGCAGGATGGAGGTGACCCCTTTGCATGCCCATAAAATTGGACCCCCTGTCCCAAAGTTCACCAAACTTTGACGACTGTCTAAGGAGAGTCCCTTGCAGCCACACTGCAAATTTGGGGACTCTACCTCCAAAAATGCCCCCCCAGGAGCTTTGAAAAAAATCCCCATAGACTATAATGGGCCCAATTGTTTTGGTAAACCTGAAAATAAGCCAAATACCCATATTAACTGGTATGGGTATTCAGCTTATTTCGGATTTAGCGAAAAAAAATTGGGCCCAATAAACACAAACCCAAAATTTACCCCCCAAAAAAAAATTTTTTGCACAACGCTACTCCTAAACAAAAATGCAAGAGCTATTGAAGCAATGTGACCTTTTGATGATTTTATTAAAAACTAATCAAAATTTAAAAATGGCAGGATAAAGAACAAGCATCAAGAAACATGGTTAAGTCAGAGAAGTCTCTTTGGCATCTTTTCATGCTCTTTGTTTCCCTCTGAAAAAAATAGTCCTTTTCTAAGCAAGAGCAAAGATTGTGTTGACTGCAACCTGGCGAAATAAAGTGACAAGGTCAGTTCTCAGAAAAGGGCATCCGGACCCTACACATTACACAGATATCTGTTTCTTAGAAATGCAGCCATAGTTCACCAGGATAGATCAAGGCAAAGGCTGCACTGAGTCTATCAGAGGTCAATCTGGAAATCTGTCAGAGGGCAGACAAAAAGCAGCTTGTGCATTACGGGGAGGGAGGGAGCTGAACATCTGTCTCTGCAGGAGGGAACTGCTGATTCAGGATCAGGGATATTTCCAGTTCTTTAATTTCACATATAAGCTCTAAAGGACTCAATTACCTCTTTAACCTTATGGCAAGATAAAGTGGAAGCTAAGTTGCAGAAATGCAAACAAGACAACAAGGAAGTAAAGAAGAAGGTGGATACTCTGGAATTGTCAGTGGAGGCTATTTATGAAAGAGAAGAAAAAAGAGAAGATCATATTGCCATGTTGGAACTCAAGGTTAAAGAGACCTTTATTTGTATATGGGGGCTCAAAGAATCAGCTGAAGGAGCGGATCTCAAAGGATTTTTAAAACTACACCTGGCAGAGTTTCTTCAGGAGGACCAGGAAGTCATTGAGGGTATGATTGTAACAGCCTACAGAGTCAATTCCTTTCCTTTTATCCCTTAGAAGCTCCTTGATCAATTGATCTTGAGCAGCATATATCTAGTGTTGGAGGGATATAAGGACTGAAACAAATCTTGCCACTGACAATGTAGCCTTGGGGTCCCTATCACTTAGTAAAAAAGGCATTATGTCAGTCACAGAGGCATTGGATTTGTATATTAAAAGGGGGGAAATATAGTGCGATCGAAGTTCCTCGTAAAAGCGGCATTCCAAAAGGGCATGGGCTAATGAGTTAATAGAGCCAGAAGAGCAAGGGCAGATCCTGTCTGAGTATGGTATATTCAGAATTCTGCCCTGCATTACCATAGAAGGGTTAGCATTCAATCTAGCCAAGCAAAAAGCTCTACAGAGACGAGGAGTTGTTAGCTAATATGTATAGGCAGGCAGACCACGTGGAGGGGGTATTCCGAAGAACTGGGATGAACAGACACGACGAGCACGAAAAGTAGTGCTGTTATAATCGAGCTCTTTAATGCGCTTTTTAATTTTGGCAAAAGCTTCAGTTTTCCCAAGATCTGATAACATATCCTGCGAGAAGCCCAACAATGCCAGTTTCTCATCTAAGATTTTTTGCCATGAGGATTTACAAGGGTCATGCTTCAGAGAAGCTAGGAACCCCTCAGTGCTAAAGCACAGTTTAAGGTGTAGTTTAAAGGCGGCCAACCACGCCCTAGCTTCAAGTGACATTTGGCCAAACTCGGAACGAAGAATAACGCCAGCAACACATCGAGGGGCATTTAGGAGTTTTCGTAAGAACTGAAGCAGTGGACGATCTATAGTTTCATTGATGACTGTAATCCAGATGGCAACACCAAAGAGGCTAATTGGGGTAATTTTCAGGTTAAAAACCTGAATAGCCCCTGGAATATATTTGCCACCTTTGGTGTGAACACAGAGTCAATTCAGCTTATGCCAGAAATAACAAGGTACCAAGAGACTGTTTGATTCAACTCTTTTCTAGAAGTCATCGGGGCCTTATTTTGAACCAACACTACAAAAATGTATTTACAATCTCTTTGAGAATAATGAAGGAGATCCCTTCCAGATTACTTAGGAAAAGAAAAGACTTCGCAGAGATTGTGGAAAGGCTGAGGTTCAACGGCATTCAACATAGATGGGAGTACCCTCATGGCATCTCTTTTTTCTTCAAGACAAAAAGATATAAAATCACAGATACTCTCAAGGCTGAACAATTTTTAAGAAGATATGACAAAGACCTTCTTAAACCTTCAAAGCAGCCCTCTCCAAGGGGCACACCAGAAGAGGCTAAGGCGGAAGAAGCAGCGGGAGGTGTACTCCCAATACAACCAACAGAAGAGGAGTCTACATCAGAAGATAATGATGGCTGAGCTGACTTTACATGACTTTACCCTTATCATTATGGGGTAGAATTTCAGTAATCAAAATGATGGTATTACCAAGGATGCTTTTATTATTTCAGAATTTGCCAATTATAAAAGGAATTAAGATTTTTAAAGTTTGGAAGAAGGAAATTTTGAATTTCCTTTGGGGAAAAGAGAGACATAGGATAGCTTATAATAATTTAACTGAACTAAAAGAAACAGGTGGCTTGGGCCTCCCAGATTTAAGAATGTATTATGAAGTATCCTGTTTTGGCTGGCTAAGAAATTGGATCCTATTAGAGAATCCCAGATTATTAGAATTGGAAGGATTTAATATAAGATTTGGTTGGCATGCATATCTGTGGTATGACAAAGATAAAGTAAATAGAGATTGTAATTTTCATATTATTAGGAATAGCCTATTACAGGTTTGGAAATGATACAAAAATGTTGGGAAACTAAAACCCCAGGGTGGATTAATCCTATAGAAGCGTTTATGAAGAGGGGAACCCAGCTTAATTTGGATATAGGCAATTATAGGGAGATTATTGGAGATAGTGGGGGAATATGGACCCTTAGATCTAGAGAACAACTCAAAATTGGAGATTGGTTTAAGTATTATAAATTAAAAGATATATTTAATAAAGATAAACTGGTTGGGTTCAATAGAAACAAATCTAAGTTAGAATTAATATTAAATAAAGGAAATAAAGGTCAGATAGCGAGGAAATATAAATTGTTAATTGAAACAAATTTAGAGCAGGAAAGGATTAAACTGGTTATGATAAAATGGATGAGGGACTTGGGTTATAATATTAATCTTGAGGTTTGGGAGAATCTGTGGAAAAAGAATTTAAATTTACAATTACTAATAAAATAAGAGAAATTTTATATAAGATGTTTTATAGATGGTATATTACACCAGTGATGGTTAGTAAATTTAAAACAGATAATACTGATTTGTGTTGGAAATGTGGATCGGAAAAAGGAAACTTTATGCATGCCTGGTGGGTTTGTAAAAAGATTAAAAAGTTTTGGAGAAAGGTAGTGAGGGAGACTAACAATTTGATAAATATTAAAATAAAAATTGACCCAACTTTTTGTTCATTGGGAATCCCTAAAGATAAAATGAATAAAAGTGACAGAGTCATTTGTCAATACAGCTTTGCAGCGGCAAGGATTATAATAACAAAATCCTGGAAGCTAGTAAATAAACCTCTCATTAAAGACTGGAGAGAAAAGTTATGGTTATACATGCCGATGGCCAAACTAACAGATTCCCTTCACGGGAAGGATATTGAAGAATTTAAAATGATGTGGTCAAAGGCCTTCGCATATTGGGACAAGCTGGCAAAAATGAATTTTACTAATATAGTGAACGAGTTGTAGATAAAAATTTTGTAGTTTTAATTATTGTTAAAACATTGTATTAACAAACTGCTTAGACACTTCTCCGGAAGTCCAGCATGGTGGAGGGTGGGATTAAGGGTACACTGGTGGAGGGTGGGGGGAATGAAAATAGAAGAACAAATGTAATAAGATTGCAAAGAATGTATTTTGGATCTTTTCAACTTTTTTTCTCTTTTTAACTATATGCAATTCTTATTACGTAGTTTTCTTTTATTATATTTCTGTTTTTTGTATTTGTTTTTGCAGCAAACGCAGGGCACTTTCACACATGCTGAATAATGCACTTTCAATCCACTTTCAGTGTACTTTGCAGCTGGATTTTACTGTGTGAAATAGCAAAATCCACTTGCAAAGGATCATTAAAGTGGATTGAAAGTGGATTGAAAGTGCATTATTTAGCATGTGTGAAAGTGCCCACAGTGTTAAGTCTAGTTGCAATACTATACCTGGAGATTTTGGGAGTGGAGCCTGAGGAGGGTAAGGTTTGGAGAGGGGAGGGACTTCAGTGGGGTATAATGCCACAATGTTCAACTTCCAAAACAGCCATTTTCTCCAGGTGAACCAATCTCTTTCGCCTGGAGATCAGCTGTAATAGTGGGACATCTCCAGTCACCACCTGGAGGTTGACAATCCTAACTATATTTGACAGTTATACCTAATTATACTGGCATACAGTTTTTAAAGCTGTCTGTTTTTCTTTTATTATCCCAATGAAACAGTGATCAGTCCAAGGGTGAGGGAGGAGAGAGGCCTGAAATTTGCTTGGATTAAGCTTTGCACCTTTCCAGGATTCATCAGCAGTCTCTGCCTTCCTTTCTACGCTCAGAGGCCTGGAAGTGTAATTAAAATACATCACTGGAGATAAGCAACAGACAAATTAATTGGCTTGGAAGCTTAATTTATTTTCTTTAAACATTTATGAGGATGCTAAACTGAACAAAGAAATATCACTCCAAATGAGTTATCATCACCTTCAATGTAGCTTTTTATGTTACCATTGAAAAATCTCTTGGTATCTAATCACATGTTGTAAATAATGTACAGCTAATTATATGTTGCCCATAAGGTGATGTCTGGAATTTTGAAAGGTTGTCCCCCGCCACACACACACACTTTATTCCTTATATCTTGGTGCATCCATGTGCCGCTCACCTGATAATTAAGATATTCTACTCATACCCATGTCACTGGCCACCAAGATTAGATTAATTCATGCCATCGTATTCCCTATTACTATGTATGGGTGTGATAGCTGGACAGTGAAGAAAGCTGATAGGAAGAAAATAGATTCCTTTGAAATGTGGTGTTGGAGGAGAGTGGTACGGATTCCGTGGACTGCCAAAAAAACAAACCAGTGGGTCAAATCAAGCCTGAACTGACCCTAGAAGCTAAAATAACTAAACTGAGGCTATCGTATTTTGGTCACGTCATGAGACGACAAGAGTCACTGGAAAAGACAGTCATGCTAGGAAAAGTTGAGGGCAGCAGGAAAAGAGGAAGACAACAAGAGATGGATGGACTCAATCAAGGAAGCCACAGCCCTCAGTTTGCAAGATCTGAGCAAGGCTGTCAAAGATAGGACATTTTGGAGGACTTTCATTCATAGGGTTGCCATGAGTCGGAAGTGACTTGACGGCACTTAACACACACAACACACACACTCATACCCATGAGCCATGTGAAGTGAGGAACAGAGGCGAGAATCCCATTTTAGGATGCAGGGAGTCCAGTCCCTCTCAGGTCTCCAGTCACAACCTTGAGGTGTACAATGAAGCCTAGAAGCTTCAACCAATTATAAATTAATCTGATCTGCTTGGCTTGGTTTATACAGGTTGCCAAGCTCCAGGTGGGGCTTGGAGATCTCCCAGAATTACAGCTGATGTCTGGACTACACTTTCCCCAGTCTTCACTCCCACATCTCAAGAAATTTTCCAACCCAGAGCTGGTAACCCTATGGGAATCAAGGAAAATCATGGGGAGGACTATCTTTGGTGCAGAATAATTCTGACACTCACACGATCACAAATTAAATGCTTTTAGAAGTTAAGAGTGAAGTGCAGTTACAGTTTTCATTTGGGGAGGAGGGTGGGTCAAACACCAGAAAGGTAACACAGTGTTCTAGATCTGAATTTTGGTCCTCTCTGCCAATTTCTTCTTTGGCTCAGATAGTTCCATCTTCCAATTCATATGTGTCACCTGACAACACTGCATTTGGTCTGTTGATGAGTTCTGATTCATTCCTCACAGCCTCTTTCTCGGAAATTATAGGAGGATCTAACGGAATTGCTTTATCTGCATCTGGTTCCAGACCCTGTGACCCCTCCCACCGTGGGCTTCTGCCAGGACCCAGGCTGTCTCTAGTGGATATAAAATGAACAACAGGATGCATCCTGCTCTGAAGCCCTCAGCCACGTCTACAGGGATCATTTATGATGTCTCAAGATATGCCCTGGCAAACGTGTGCCTCTCAGGTACTGCCAGAACCTCTTCTGAGTTACATTTTAGGACACAACCTTGCCAGAGGATGACAATGCCCGTGTACACAGAGGGGAAGCTGGCATAGTCTGTTGCTGCAAACGGAAGCAGGAGTTTTGTGCAACCTTGAAGACAAACACATTTTTATTCCTTTGTAAACTTTCATGGATCCGCGTCTGCTTCATCAGAAGACAAAACTGAACATCGTGCTGGGTGAGTTTCTTAGCCTGAAATGTGAGGTTCCTCCAGACACAGAGATGATAGTGTGTGGCACCAGTTCGGGTGACAGCCCTCATACGTACTAGGGAGCAAGTCATGCTGAGTTCTGTGGGATTTCCTTCTCCCTGTGGCCCAGGCTAGCCCAATCTCATCAGATCTCAGAAGCTCTGCAGGGTCTGCCCTAGTGAATACTTGGATGGGAGACCACCAAGGAAGTCCAGGGTCACCACACAAAGGCAGTCAATGCCAAACTACCTCTGTTCATCTATCACTTTGATTTGGATGGCTCAGGCTAGCCTGATCTCAACAGATCAGGAAAGGTAAGCAAGGTCAGCCCTGGCTAGTAGCAGGCTGGGAGACCACCAAGGAAATCCAGGGTCACCAAGCAGAGGCAGGCAATGGCAAACCACCTCTGAACGTCTCTTGCCTTGGAAACTCTGTGGGGTCACCATAAGTCATGTTAAGAATTGTGCTGTCATCCTAAATACACCAATGGAATCCAGAGACTACTTTCTTAGTGTGAGCACATATGAGATCTTAAATTATAACAACGCATCAGCTTAATAATCACTTTTATACATATATCTATACAAGCCAGTTACCAAAGGAAAGCTTTCCCCCTTAATGAATGCCTTGGGGGGGGGGGGAGTATGGCATTGCCTTTGCGGAAATTGTTGTGGGAACAGCGACCCTTGACCTCCACTCCTGTCCCTCACCCCGAGAGGGATCACATGGAGATGCTGTACACCTGTGGGCCCAAAGCACAAAGAGGTGCAAAGCATGCCCCAAAGAGGGCATGCTAACTCTGAACCTGGAGATATGAGGGCGGAGCCTGGGAGAGTGGGATTTAGGGAGGGGAGAGACCTTGGTAGGGTATAATGCTAGGCAGTCCACCTCCTAAAGCAGCCATTTTCTCCAGAAGAAGTAGAATAAATGCTTTATATAAATAAATAATAAATAAGTGATTTAGGGAGTCTGGAGATCAGTTGTAATTTCGGGAATTCTCCAGCCCCAAACTGGAGCTTGGCAACCCTTCTCTCTCTCTCTCTCTCTCTCTCTCTCTCTCTCTCTCTCTCTCTCTCTCTCTCTCTCTCTCTCTCTCTCTCTCTCTCTCTCTCTCTCTCTCTCTCTCTCTCTCTCTCTCTCCTCTCCCTCTCCCTCTCTCTCTCCCCCTCCCTCTCTCTCCCTCCCTCCGTCCTTCCTTCTCTCCCTTTCCCTCTCTCTCTCTCTGGGTCTGGAGACCAAGTCCTATGAGGAAAGGTTGAAGGAGCTGGGTATGTTTAGCCTGAAGAGACGACTGAGAGAGGTAGTATGATAACCATCTTCAAGTACTTGAAGGGCTGTCATGTAGAGGATGCCCAGTTGTTTTCTGTTGCCCCAAAAGGTCAGACCAGAACCAACAGGTTGAAATTTAATCAAAGGATTTTTCATCTAGACATTAGGAAGAATTTTCTGATAGCAACAACAGCACAATATAGAAAGATATCCTGAAAATATAAGAACATAAGAGCATAAGAAAAGCTTTTCACATCAAGTCCAGCAGTCTGTTCAAACTGAGGCCAACCAGGTGCCTCTAGAAAGCCCACAAACAATATGCTCTAGATCAGGGGTCCTCAAACTATGGCCCACGGGCCGGATCCAGCCCATCAGGGTCCTGAACCCGGCCCCTTAAAAAAATTGAAGCCGCATGGTAATGCTGGGAGGAAGCTGAGTGTCACTCTAGCCCTTCCCCTCTCTATGGTGAGCCTCCCTTTCTGCCCCTCATCTTTGTGCCTATCGCGACGTTTTCAGGCGCGCGGCCATAAAGCAGGGGGGGTGAGGCTGGCGGGAAAACCACGGGCCGCCAAGGCTGGGAAGGGGAGGGTGCGCGGCGGCGGCAGCTGGTGGGATGGGGCTGCTGGAGCAGTGCCACGAGGCTTTTGGCACCAGAGACTTGTACCAGGTGCTGGGTGTGCCGTGCGCCACTTCGGCCAAGGAGATCCGCCGCGGCTACCACAAGGCCTCCCTGCAGGTGCACCCGGACCACGCCGACCTGGAGCACAAGGCAAAAGCCACCTGGCGCTTCCAAGTAAGGGAGCGGTGGGGAGCCGCCCCCCCGCCCCCGCTCAAGCCTGGCTCCGGTGAAAGAGTGGGGCTGGGCGGCCTCTCCCCCCGCCTCCTCCTCTTTCCCTAGCTGGCCGCAACAGGCAGAAATGTGACAGGTGACACTTCCCCTTGCCGTGGAGGATGAAGACGCATAAAACAGACTTTGACACCATGCATAGTTATACTGTGGGACTCCCTGCCCCAGGATGTGGAGAGGGCTGCCAACTTGGAAGGCTTTAAGAGGGGAGCAGGCATGTTCATGGAGGAGAGGGCTGTTCATGGCTATTAGTAAAAACGGATGCGAGTCATGATGCATACCTGTTCTCCCCAGGATCAGAGGAACAGGCCTGTTATATTAGGTGCTGTGGAACACAGGCAGGATGGTGCCGCTGCAGTCGTCTTGTTGGTGGGCTTCCACAAACAAGATATAAGACGACTGCCAATACAGTTGTTTGTGTTGGCCTGGTTGGCCACTGTGTGAATGGACTGGTGGACTTGATGGACCTTGGTCTGATCCAGCATGGCCTTTCTTACATTAATTGTTTTACGAACTTTTTTGGGATTAAATGGTACCCTCCCTTCAAGGAGCTTAGAAGAACATTCTTAGAATCAGTGTGAATAGGAATTTGTTCATATTTTTTTCAGACTATAGTCTGACCCCCAACAGTGTTTGAGGGACAGTGAACTGGACCCCTGTTTAAAAATGTTGAGGAACGGCGCTCTAGATAAAGGAGGCTGGCAAGTAACAAACATTTTGGTTGAGTCAAGACCACCCTGAAAATCACGTGGAATAGGTAGGGCTGCCAAGCTCCACGTGGAGCCTGGAGATCTCCTGGAATTACAGCTGATCTCCAGATGCCAGAGATCAATTCCCTTGGGGAAAATGGCTGGTTTGGAGGGTGGACTCTACGACATTTTACTCCACGGATGTGTACTTCCAGGCTGAGCCCCCAAATATCCAGGAATTTTCCAACCCAGAGTACACAACCCGAAGAGCAGCAGTTTGGAGCAGTATCTCCGTGTTTCCAGTGGCATGTAGCTCTTCCTTCAGCACAGCCTACCACAACCCTGTGAGGGAGCCACTGCTGAGGGAGGTGGGGCTGAGACAAGAGACTTGCCTAAAGCTATCCTAGTGTGTTGGTAGGGTTGCCCACCTCCAGGTGGTAGCTGGAGATCTTCCGCTATTACAACTGATCTCCAGCTGACAGATCAGTTCACCTTGAGAAAATAGCCACTTTGGCAATTGGACTCTATGGCATTGAAGTCCCTCCTCTCCCCAAACCCCACCCTCCTCAGGCTGCTCCCCAAAAATATCCAGGAATTTCCCAGCCCAGAGATGGCAACCCTATCCATTGATAAGAAAGACAAGACTGGAACTAGGGTGTTCTTGGTTTATAATCTCTGAAACACTGGGCAGAAATAGCTGTCATGTGAAAATAAGTCTCCTCTCCCCTGGTTTTCGAATTGTTGTGGGTTTGCTGGACAAATACTGACATTTAGCAGCCTGCTAAGGTTGTAAGAATCAGTCTTATCAATTAACTCAGGTTTCGGTTTGGCATAGTACACTAAATAATCATTTTCTGTTTTCAGGTTCCTGCCTTTTTCTTTTCTTTTCTTTTTGTATTGCTGCTAATAAAAGACCAAATGGTTGTTTTAAATCTATGTAATATACTGCTCTAGGTAACAAGTCAGGTCAATAAAGCTGTAATTCTTTCAGCGGCGCATCAATATGTAATTTCTCAATTATAGAAAGGTCTCTGAGAAACAGCTGGAGGATGGAGGGTTTTGTGTTGGTTTCTGCGCCGCATCGTCCTCGAATTGCGCAGAAGGAGCCAAAGAAACCTCTGGGGGTCAGGGTCGCTTTTGCTTGATGCCTCTTAGAATATCTGTGCCCAAGAAACACTCTGCCAATTATGGGAGGACTACATCTCATTTCAGTGACGGGTTCTGCAAAGGAAAGGAAGGTCAGCCGTAATAGTTCTTAGCCCACAATCACTGCAGGGTCTTGAGACACATGCAAAATATCCTGGGAAAGAAAGAAAAACAAGAGAATGGCTTACGCTAGTTGGAAGTATTGACTACAACACATCCTACTGAAAAGAAAAGCAGCAGGACTCTTTCCATTTCAATGGACAAGAGAACTGTCTGGCGGGTTTTGCACTTTGGTTGAATTTTTGTGTGGGTGTGTGTTAAGTGCCGTCAAGTCGCTTCCGACTCATGGCGACCCTATGAATGAAAGTCCTCCAAAATGTCCTATCTTTGACAGCCTTGCTCAGATCCTGCAAATTGAAGGCTGTGGCTTCCTTGAATTTTTAGCACGTGTTTTGTTATTCAAAATAAAAACAATAAGCCATACAACTACAGGTTTATTACACTACAAATATAAACCATACTTAAGCATACATTACATTACCCTACAAATTGTTGGCAGAGTCATTAACAACAGGAAAGGTACACAATAGGGTTGCCAACCTGCAGGCGGTGGCTGGAGATCTCTCGCTATTACAACTGATCTCCAGGCGACAGAGATCAGTTCCCCTGGAGAAAAGTAGGGCTGTCAATTCGGTTCGGCCCGAACTGAAAATCAGCCGAATTTCCCTTGATTCGGCGGTTTTTAGTTCGGACGGATCCGAACTCAAAATTGGCGGGCAACCGGGGGGGCCGAATTCAGCGAGTTCGGGAGTTCGGCGAATAAATTCGGCCAATTCGGCCGTCAGTAAGCAGCATAACCGTCAGTAAGCAGCATTCTCCTCCCCCGGCCAATCGGTGGCCAAGCTGGGTCTTCTTCTGGCCAATCAGTCAGGATTGAGTGCTGGAGGAATCAGCTGATGTGCGGCCGGCCGGGGAAAGAGAGAGAGAGAGGGAAATCCTCATGTGTGTGTGAGGGGGTGCTTGTGCACATTCGCTCCTTTCCGTGGCTGCAGGGGGCGCATTTTTTGGGGTACCGACCCCAAACTTTCAGGGGATATTCAGACAGGTTTTTTTAAGAGACCACCCAAGTTTTGTAAACATTGGGTCAGGGGGTCCTGAGATATGGGCTCCCCCCTTTTTTCTTTCCATGGCTGCAGAGGGCGCATTTTTGGGTGTGCCGACCCCAAGCTTTCAGCGGAGCATCAGACAAGGCTTCTTAAGATACCCCCCAAGTTTTGTAAACATTGGGTCAGGGCCCCCCGAGATATGGGCTCCACCCCTTTTTCCTCTCCCCCCTTTTCCATTTTCGTGGCTGCAGGGGGCGCTTTTTTGGGGGTTCAGCCCCCAAACTTTTGTCATAGCTTCAGAGAATCCCTCTTAAGAGACCACCCAAGTTTTGTAAAGATGGGTTCAGTGGGGGCTGAAATATTGGCTCCCCCCCTTTTCTCTTTCCATGGCTGCAGGGGGCGCATTTTTGGGTGTGCCGATCCCAGACTTTCGGCGGAGCTTCAGTCAAGGCTTTTTAAGAGACCACCCAAGTTTTGTAAACATTGGGTCAGGGCCCCCCGAGATATGGGCTTTCCCCTTTCCCCTATTGGGATGAATGGATCACCCTCGAGAGATGCATACATATGGATCTTATATTGGATACTAATGGAATCATATTGGATTACCCAGCCTCCCAGCCCCTCCTGCTGGAACAGAAGACAGCCACAGTAAGACCCCTTTGGGGGCTTTAATCTATATTTTTTTCTTTTCTGTGTGTGTGTGTGGGGGGGAAGCAGAGTCTGTGTGTGTGTGTGGGGAGGGAGCAGTTTCTGTGGGTGGCGGGGGGGGGGGGGAAGCCAAAGGGGGCTTTTGCCGGTTCTGCCTGGGGTGTGTGTTCCCCCTCCAGTCTCTCTCTCCCTGGTTTGAGGGGGGGCTTCATTTTTATTCTTCAGGTTTTTCCTCATTCATAAGATCAGTTAGGTTATTGATGCTTGCTCAAAACTGGTTTTCAAATGGTGACTTAAAGAATGCATCTGCCTGGTCCCAAGTCCAATGCAAAAGGAGACATTCCACCCCCTCCTGCTCATTATGCATAGCTAGCTGCCTCTGTCCCTTTCCATGGTATGCAAACTCCCAGGTGTCAGGTGTTGCTATGCACTGTTGCAAAGGTTTTGCATTGCGTGCTTGTGTTGCTTTGCAGTTGTATTGTTTTGCAAAATTCTTCACACCTGCCCCGCCCTTTGCATATTTGCAAAGGGGTTGCTCTGCAGTTGTGTTGCTTTGCAAAGTTCTTAGCACCTGCCCCGCCCTTGCTCTCATCAGCTGTTTGTCCGGCCGGGAGCTTTGTGCGTGGGCGGCAAGCTCTGCGGAGAGATCCACATTAAGGGTGGGGGGGACCCCTTTCAGGGCCCATATCTCAGCCCCCCCTGACCCAATCTTTACAAAACTTGGGGAGTCTTTCAATATACGTCCTTTGAAGCTCTGCTGAAAGTTTGGGACCTCTAAGCCCAAAAATGCCCCCCCCAGAGCCGCGGAAAGGCGCGGTTGTGTTTTTAATGGCTTTATTCGGCCGAATTTGTTTCCGAACTTTGAATTCCCGCCGAATTGAACGGATCCGAAGTGGGGGAGTTCGGACTTCGGCACGTACCGAACCCACAAGGGCCAAATTCGGCCGAATCCGAACTGTACCGATTTTTTTTTTTTGACAGCCCTAGAGAAAAGGGCTGCTTTGGCAATGGGATTCCCTGGCACTAAACCCCACGAAAGTACCTCCCCTCCCCAACCCTCACCCTTTTCAGGCTCCACTTCCCAAATCTCCAGGTATTTCCCAACCTGGAGCTGGCAACCCTAGTGCACAACCTGATTAAAGTGTAGATAAATGTTTATTAAAGAACTACATACTTGATAGTAAAAAGTAGACACAGAGTAGACACATAACTAGCTGAGAGAGAGCAGAGAGTGAGTGACATCCGAGAAGGAGGAGGATATTGCCTTAAGAGTAGCAATCTGCTGACAGACAAGGGATTTAAAATTATTATTGTTGTTGTTGCTGTTATTAATTTCTACCCTGGCCTTTCCTGGCCAAGGCTAGGCTCCAGGAAGCTAACAACAATATAATTAATATTTGTTACAACATCAACTTTAAACCCACATATGTTGAAGTTGGTTGATATCAACAATAGTTGGACTGAAAAACTCACAGCCCATTCCTGGCCTGAGATGGTGAAAGTTGTTAGGAGATGCAGAAGGGCCCATGCCAGCATCTGCGCCACTTGCGGCGGTGCCCGGGCCACTTGTGCTGCCGCGACCAGCACAGACGGCCACGTTGGGGCACAGATGCTAACCCCCCTTCAGGCCAGGAACACCCCCTTTGCCCTTACTTGCATTTACACCACCTTTTTAGGTGGCGTGGCCCCGTGGAACACTATGGAGCGGTTCCACGGGGCTTGCAAGTAAAGGCAGCTTCCTGGCTTCAGTGGGGGGGGGGGGCTGAATTCTCCTTTAGAGGCGGTGGCTCTGCGCTGCCTTCAGCCACCAGCACAGTCCCTCCCTCAGGAATGGGCTGGCCATCATTAAAATGGTGCCCTAATAATGGTCCCTCTTTTTTATTGAAACAGGTTAAGTGAGGGAACCATTCTTAATCAGGGAGAGAGACTAGTCCCAGAGCAGGTCCCAGCGAGACCTCAACAGCAACAACAACAACAACAGGGTAGCATGAGGTCTAATGGGGTCTATCAAAAGAACTAAAGAGGAACCAAAAAAGAAAGGGGAAGATGGGAATTGTGGAAGAAGAGAAGGAGAGGAAGGAAGGAAAGGAAGACATACAGGAAGGAAAAAAGGGGAAGGAGAGAAAAAGGAAGGGAGACCAGCTGATGTAAACCATAGCTGTCCTCAACCATAGGCCCGGTGGAACATCTCTGTCTTAGAGGCCCTGTGGAATTGATCTAAGTCTCGCAGGAGATTATTTCCAGACGAGTGCCATGCTCTTTGGGGTGTGTAACAGGAGAGATGGATCCACAGGTATGACAGTCCCAGACCATTTAGGGCTTTGAAGATCAGTACCTGCACCTTGAATCTAATCTGGTACTCAATCTGAAGCCAGTGCAGCTGGCGGAGCACTGGTTGTATATGCTTTCCTTTGCTTTATTCCATTCTTTATACTTGTGCTGGTTATTTGTGTACTCTCCATGGGGTCTCTGTAAGGACTCACACCACTGCATTCTGGACCAGTTGCAAGGAGAGTCCCTTGCAGCCATGCTGCAAATTTGGGGACTCTACTTCCCAAAATGCCCCCCAGGAGCCCCGAAAAATATCCCCATAGACTATAATGGACCTGAATTTTTCAGCAGAGCAGAATTACACCACCTGGGAGCGGGAGCTTCTGGCAATCAAGATGGCATTTGAGGTCTGGTGACACCATCTAGAGGGGCTCATCACCCAGTAGTGGTATGAACAGACCACTGAAATTTGGAACAGTTACAGACAGTGAAAAGACTAAACCAAGACAGATTCGGTGGTCTCTGTACTTCTCCCCATTTCACTTTAAAATTCAGTACATTCCCAGCACCCAGAACAAATGGGATGATGCTCTGTCTCGAAAACCAGAATGTGCTAGACCCACAAGAGAGGACCGGCCACTGGCAACAATGTGCAGTCAGAATCGTTTTCTGCAACGATCCCCACCGCCTCACTACAAGTACGGATTTGGTTCCCGCAAGAGCAAGACCCCTTTGTGCAAAAACAGTGCCAAACACTTCATATAGCCACGCCAGGAACCGAGAAAGTGTTTACCTTACAGCAAGGAATGTTACAGTTCTATGGCCACATCTACATGCCTCCAGGAGAATTACGAGGGGAGGTTCTCTGGTTGACCCACGATGCCAAACCTGTGGGTCATTTCAGTCGGTATAAGTCACCATTTGGTGACTCGGGAATTGTGGTGGCCCCGGATCCAGACAGACATCACTAAATATGTGCAGTCATGTGACGTGTGTTGCCAAGCCAAAGATCAACCAGGGAAACCCGCCGGGCTGCTACACTCCTAAGGGGCTTGGCAAGCAGTCTCCTTGGATTATATCACAGACCTGCCAAGCTCCCAGGGGTTCACCTGCATTCTAGTGATGGTAGACCTGTTTACAAACTTCATTCCCTGCACTGGTCTCTGCTCGGCTCGCGAAACGGCCCAGCTATACCTCCAACATATATTTCGGTTGCGTGGCTTATCCACGCACATAATTTCGTGCCGAGGGGTACAGTTCACATCTCATTTCTGGCAAGCGTTGGAACCCAGGTACACCTTTCCTCTTCATACCACTCCTTGTCTGATGGTCAAACAGAATGAGCCAATGCCACGCTCGAACAATACTTCCGATGCTACATCAACCATCAACAGGATGACTGGGCTGCATTGTTATCCCTGGTGGAATTTGCATATAATAACACCGTTTGTATGTCCACCTGGCAGACACCATTCTTGGCCAACTATGGAATTCATTCTCAGTTCTTTCCAACTACGATGCCAACGTCACTCGTACTTGCAGCCAACGAATTCGTTCAGGATATCCAGTCACTACACCTAGTTCTCTGGGAACAAATTGAGAAGGCCAAATGGGATTTCAATGCTGCCGCGGATTGCAAGCGAAGTCCCAGTGAGAACCTACAGGTGGGGGGACCAGGTACGGGCTCTCCACTCGCCACCTTCAGAACCATTGGCCCTCCAGAAAGCTTGTCGGTCCATTCGTCAGCCCATTCTGCATCACAGAGCTAGTCAACCCTGTTGCATATCAGCTGCTCCTGCCCTCCATGATGCGCATCCATCCAGTGTTCCACCGCTCCATCCTTACCCCCATGGCCCCTTCGCATCCCGCACGGGCCTCAGCGCCAACACCAGGTCCAGTCATTGTTAAGGGGCAAGAGTAGTACGAAGTGGCTCACATATTAGACTCCCGCCAATGGTGAGGGCAGTTACAAGACATGGTAGACAGGAAAGGGTATGGTCCAGAGGAATGCTTCTGGGAACCCGCGGCCCACCTCCACACACCAGACCTACTACGCCACTTGCATCAGTCCTACCTGCAGAAGCCAGGCCCTGCTCAACCAACACTGGCAGGGGCCCCTGAAGGGGGGGGGGATACTGGATCAGCCTGCTGAAGCTTCTGCCAGAGATCAGTCTGCTGAGGCTTCCTCAAGAGTAGAAGAGCTGGAAACTGCTGCCAGTGACAGGGAGGAACCACAGCAGGCAGAGCAGGTGCAGACAGATGACTGTGACCCATGCCCACAACCACCCAGGGCAGAGGACTCACCTGGACCCAGCAGCAGTCCCACACCACCGCTACAGCAGCAGCCCCAAAGGGGTAGAGCTCTCCTCCTCCAGCATAGGAGAAGTGCGAGATTGCAAGCTCTACAGAGAACCATGCCAGCTGACAGCAATGAGGCGGAGGAACTCTGGCAGGCAAGGACTGCTGAGTCAGAGGAATCAGCAACAGCTGGGTCCTCTTAGGCTATTTAAACAAACATTAGCAGCTAGGCTGATGTGGGAACAACATGTGTTTTTACTCCATGCTACCTTTGAGTTACTGACCTGTAACCATTCATGTATCTTTGACTTTGGACTGGTCTTTGACTATTCTCTTGCACTGCGTTTACCTGCTTCTGACCCTTGGCTTTGAACTCGGACTTCCCTTGACCATGCTCCTCTGCCTCTGGTCCTGGGACCTGACACTAGCTAGCCACTGATACTAATACCACAGCTTGATAATACATTGTTATATTTGGTACCAACAATACACCCTTATCTGCTGAAGCAAACATAATGTCTTTTGGGATTCTCATCTTCTTATCACACCAAATGAATTTATCCAATGCTAGATGAATTCTCCTCGACAACTCTTGTGGTACATGCAAGGGAAAAGCCATAAATTTAAACAAAATCTCAGGAGGAACATCAAGTTGATATTTTATAATTATATTTATTTACTTAAATATCTGGCCAGCTTGATCCCAGAAGCTGTGAGAGAACAATAAACACCATACCATAGGGTTGCCAGGTCCCTCTTCACCACCGGCGGAAGGTTTTTTTTTGGGGGGGGGGGCAAAGCCTGAGGAGGGTGGGGTTTGGGGAGGGGAGGAACTCCAATGCCATAGAGTCCAATTGCCAAAGCGGCCATTTTCTCCAGGGGAACTGATCTCTATCTGTTGGAGATGAGTTGCAATATCAGGAGATCTCCAGCTAGTACCTGGAGGTTGGCAACTCTACCATACCAACATCCAGCTAAAATTTAATTAAAATTACATGAAAAAAAACTTTCAAAAACTGTACTGACTTCACCCAAACTCTCATATACAAATAGGGTTGCCAGCTCTGGCTTGGGAAATACCTGGATTTTTTTTGGGGGGGGGGGAGCCTGAAAAAGGCAGGGTTTGAGGAGGGGAGGGACTTCAATACCATGGAGTCCAATTGCCAAAGTGGCCATTTTTCCCAGGTGAACTGATCTCTATTGGCTGGAGATCAGATGTAGTAGCAGGAGATCTCCAGCCACCACCTGGAGGTTGGCAACCCTACATACAAATGTGACTTGCTATCACCATGAAGATACGAAGCTCCCATATAGTTAGTCAGACCCTTTGTCCATCAAGGTCAGTCTTATCTACTCAGCTGGCAGCATCTCTTCAGGGTCTCAGGTGGAGGCCTTTCCCATCACCTACTGCCTTGGTCCTTTTAACTAGAGATGCCAGGGATTGAAGCTGGGACATTCTGCATGCCAAGCAGAAGCTCTTCCGCTGAGCCTCAGCCCCTGTCCTATGAGATTCCTGTTGTTTTCATGGAACAGACTAATATGGCTACCCCTCTACAACGTGTGATATTTGATGCTCTTACTGTAAGCTACTTTTGGTACAAAACCAGTTTTCTTATGCCTTGCTAGGGTTGCCAGCTCTGAGTTGAGAAATATCTGGAGATTTGGGGGGGGTGGAGCTTGGGGAGGGTGGGATTTGGAGATGGGAGGGACTTCAGTGCCATATCCAATTGCCGAAGAGGCCATTTCCTCCACAGGACTGATCTCTGTTGCCTGTTGCCTGAAGATCAGTTGTAATAGTGGGAGATCTCCAGCCACCAACTGGAGGCTGGCAACCCTATGCCTGTCCAGTTTTCAACACTGGAGCTGCAATCCTTGGTCATAGTATTCTAATTTTTACCACTGTAATGAGAGAGAAACTACATAGTTCACACTGAAAAGATCTGAATTTGCTGATATGTTCTCGTTCAACAATCTTATGCTGAAGCCTACCTTTGGAGTCCTTCTGTTGATGTCTAGGGATTCTGAGGGCCTCAAAGGGCTGCTGGGAGACTGAAGCACACTCCTGGTTCTGGGATGTTGCCGTTTCGTGTGTTCTTGCATAGAGACTGACCTGCTTGTATGAAGCTGCCTTATTCTGAATCAGACCAGTCTCTCCAGGTCTGTATTTGTCTACTCAGACTGGCAGCGGCTCTCCAGGGTCTTCAACAGAGGTCTTTCACATCACCTACTAGATCTTCTAATTAGAGATGCCAGGGATTGAACCAGGGACATTCTGCATGCCACAGCCCTTCACCATGCCTAGTGAGGCTCCACATTGGTTGCTAATTTTGAGGTGGAAAAACTCACAATGCGGTAGTGTCACATCACTGATTTTGTATGGAGGAAATGTGTGTGTAAAGTTCAAGTTGCAGCCAACTTATGTGGACCCCAGTGAAGGGCTTTCAAGGCAAGTGAGAAGCAGAGTTGGTTGGCCATTGCTTTCCTCTGCAGTGTCTTCCTTGGGGGTCTCCCTTCCAAGCACTGACCCAGCTTAACTTCCGAGATCTGACAAATTCAGGCTATATCATGGAGGAAATAGGAAGAATAAAATATGAGGCTGCTGTTTCCCTCTAGTTGTAAAATACCCAGGTGAGGGAAAAGGCATGTTTTTCTATTGTCACAGGGAAATATGTAAATAAGACTGTGGTCTACACCCAAAGCTGCATATCCAACTTAAACTGTTATTGCAAACACATACCAAAAGTGCAGCTTTTTACGCACACTTTTACTGACCTTTTATGGCACATTATTTCACTTAGCCATCCTTTACGGCATTTCAGTAACGAGGCAAATTTCTTTGCCCTTGAATAACATAATTCAGAGCTAAAAGCTTGGAGAAAAAAACATCCAGCTGATAATTAGGCTCAAAAGTCTCCATTCAGTGTTAGCAAAAGTCAGGGAGAGGGACTTGCGACGGGCCCGTGGCTGGGTTTGTAAATGCCTCGTTCATTTACAGTGGCTGTTTGGAAATCTTGGCTGCTAATAGAATAGGAGCAATCGAGGGCACCCGTGGAAAATACATGATCTAGAAGTGGATCTACAGAGTTTTCAATTAATTTGGATTCCATTATCAGACTTTTTTTAATAGACTGGATTAGCAATGAACACAGAATACATTAAAAAAAATCTAAACAAAATCTTTTTTTTAAATCAGTTAGCGTTTAATCTTTACACAACAATCAAAGAACCAAAACAGATAATGCATGTATCTGCTCATCCCTTAATCAGTGATGTTTGTGGAAGTATTTGCTCAAACATTGTTATGTAAGGAATATAAATTCTGCTGTACACTTGAGAGTTCCAGGCATGTAAGATAAGGAGAGAACATCTCCGCCAGTCTTTCAAGAAGCGTTTCTCTTTTGTTAGTATAGTGTTAACACAGGGTGGTCTATTTTGCTGTGATTGACTTTAGTTTGGGCTGTATGAAAATTGTGATGATGTAATGAAGAAGAAGAAGAGTTGGTTTTTATATGCCGACTTTCTGTACCACTTAAGGCAGAATCAAACCGGCTTACAATCACCTTCCCTTCCCCTCCCCACAACAGACACCCTGTAAGGTAGGTGAGGCTGAGAGAGCTGTGACTAGCCCAAGGTCCTCCGGCTGGCTTCGTGTGTAGGAGTGGGGAAACTAATCCAGTTCACCAGACTAGCCTCCGTCGCTCATGTGGAGGAGTGGGGAATCAAACCTGGTTCTCCAGATCAGACTCCACCGCTCCAAACCACTGCTCTTAACCACTACACCATGCTGGCTCTCCGGATCCTGTGCAGCGCAAGAATACCAATGAGTAATTTAGTTAGATTAGACTAATAAACAGAGAAAACCAGATTTCAATTTTGGGGTAGGGGAGGTGCCAACAAAACAACATTATTTTAATCTGCACAGCCAGTCGGATCTCCGGTGGCCAATCAGAAGCCCTGCTGGGAAGGAGCCCCATCTGACCCCACCCACTTTCTCAAAAGCACTTGGTGGGTGCTAGGAAAGGTATGGACATGTGCCATGCTGTCTGCGGGCAACATGCTGGGGACCTCTGCTATAATGTTTTCTTCCAGGCCTTAGGAGAATGTTCTTTCCCATCAGTTATGTGCTTTTTCAGAACAGAAAAGGGAGAGACATTTCATGCTTCAACCCAAAAAGGTTAGCTGATATGTCCAAAATTTATGATAAGGCTAGGAGAGAAGCTGATTGAATAAATGTTCAATAACTATTTTTAGAAGAAATTGCTTTTCTGCTGCTTGAGTGGGCAGCAGACTAAGAGACAACAGCATAGTGTGGTGCTGTCAGCCCTTGGCCCACAGAACCAGAAATCACCACAAAGTCGTATAGAGTCCAAACAGATGGATTTTACTGATCAAATAGGCATACAGTGCAAACGAATAAAATGACAGCTATGAAAGGCTCACTAGCTGGGAGATATTATAAGGCAGGAAAGGCGGGAGATTACACGCAGGAATACAGTTTCCCAGGAGCTGAGTTCCCAGGCTTAGGCTTAGGCATGCGACCTTGGGGGGCAGACAATACAGCACAGAGACAGAGGCAATAACGAAACCGAGATAGCAGCCTGACATTCTGCTCCCCTCAAGGCCCCCTCCCAGTTCGCAAGGGGGCTGGCCTGTTCGGGTAAGCAATGTGAAAGGCGTCGACGAGGTCGGGGGCGGAGACATCCCGTGCGCGCACCCATTCGTCATAGGCAGGGGGGAAATGTTTCCAACGAATTAGATACTGGAGAGTACCATGGTGAATACGGGAGTCAAGGATCTTGGAGACTTCGAAGTGTTCTTCCCCCCCCACCATGATGGGTTGCGCAGGCGGTGGGTCCGGATGCCACCGTGGAGAAGCAACATGGGGTTTGAGGAGGCTTATGTGGAAAACAGGATGCACACGCCTCAAAGATTTGGGGAGAGCCAGTTCCACTGTGACAGGGTTTATGACCCGAGTAATGGGGAAAGGGCCAATGAATTTGGCGCTGAGTTTATGGCACGGTTGGGTGGACCGGAGGTTTTTGGTGGAAGGTAAACCAAAGCACCCACTTGCAGATCACCCCCGGGGGAGCGATGTTTGTCAGCTTGCGCTTTGTATTTACGTTTGGCCCGGTCGAGGTTGCTAATGAGCCAGGGCCAAGTGGTACGGAGGGCGTGTGCCCAGGAGGCAATGTCGGGGTTCCCCTCCCCCTCTACATCATCTGTAGGAACGATGGGACTGAAATCTTGTCCATACACAGCGAAAAACGGGCTAAAACCTGTGGATTGATGCATGGCATTATTGTAGGCATATTCTGCTAAGGGTAACAGTTCTACCCAGTTATCCTGGTGGTAGTTAACATAACAACGCAAATAACATTCGAGTACAGCATTGACACGTTCAGTTTGACCATCAGTTTGAGGATGGTATGCACTAGACATTCCCTGTTCCACCCCCACCAACTTGAGGAAAGCTTTCCAAAACTTAGAAACGAAACCACTTCCGCGGTCACAAATTATTTTACGCGGAAACGAATGTAAACGAAATATATGCGTTACGAAGAGGCGGGCCAGTTTCTGAGCAGAGGGGATCCCTGCACATGGAATCAAATGTATTTGCTTAGAAAACAAATCAGTAACAACCCACAACACAGTTTTACCCCCACTGAGAGGGAGATCAGTCATGAAGTCCATAGCAATCACTTCCCAAGGTCTGCTGGGCGTTTCAAGAGGTTGTAGCAATCCCGGGGGTTTGCCCTGCGATCGTTTCGCAGCGGCACAAACGGGACAGCTGCGGATGAAGGAGTCAATGTCGGAACGCATTCCCCCCCACCAGAACTGTCTGCGCAATAAGTGAAGGGTCTTCAGAAACCCAAAGTGCCCAGCTGTTTTGGCTCCATGAGCTAAATGTAAAACGTCCTTCCGGAGAGCTTTGGGCACATACAATTTTGAGTCTTTGTACCAGGACCCCCCTTGTTCCAAAACACCAGGAGGTAGGGTATGAGCGGAACGTTCTAAAAGGCACTGGTCCCGAAGGACCGTTAAAAAGGATTCGGAGATGGGGAGCTTGGAGGGAGCCCCCCCGTCGGTCCCGGAGATTTGAGAAATAGTTATAGGGTTAGTGCTTACGTGCGGCGGCGCGCAGACTGCAGGCGGCTGAGCGGTCGGAGGGGTAGGAGGGGCGGGAACTCCGGTCTGTTGCGGTGGCGGCTGGGCAGCCGGTTGGGCTGGCGGAGCTTGCGAGTTAGGGAAGGTGTGTTGATGCTGGGATCGGGTTTGCACAGCCAGCATAGGTAGGGCCCCACGTTGCATAGGGGTGAACAGAGAGTTGGTGGGTCTTTCGAGTTTTACCGGATATTGTGGTAAACGGGAGAGGGCATCCGCGAGAACGTTCTGCTTCCCAGGGACGTGCTTCAGGGTGAAACGGAACTGAGCAAAGAACTCCGCCCACCGTTGTTGTTTCGCCGATAGTTTATGGGACCCCGTGAGGGCAGCTAGATTTTTGTGATCGGTCCAAACTTCAAAGGGTACTTTAGACCCTTCCAAGAATTGCCGCCATAAAGTCAGTGCATGATGAACTGCAGAGGCCTCTTTCTCCCAGATGGGCCAGTTTAATTGAGCGTGCGCAAATTTTTTTGAAAAGTAAGCGCAAGGGTGAAGAAGACCGTCCGGTCCTTGTTGGAGGAGAGCCCCTCCCATGGCTACATCGGAAGCATCGACTTGTACAATGAACATTTGATTTGGGTCTGGGTGCCGTAGCACCGGCTCCGAAGTGAAGAGGCGTTTGAGGGCCAGAAAGGCGGCTTGGCATTGCTCAGTCCATAGGATTTTTGCGGAGGGCAAGGCAGCCGAGCTTACTTTTCCCTTAGTTTTCAGTAGGTCCGTAATGGGTAGAGCCACTTGGGCGAAGTTAGGGATGAATCCCCGATAGAAGTTTGCAAATCCCAGAAATTGCTGTACTTGCTTACGGTTGGTGGGGGGAGTCCAATCGAGGACGGCTTGGACTTTGGCGGGGTCCATGCGAAGACCTTGGTGGGAGATGATGTATCCCAAAAACGTGAGTTTGCTTTGGTGAAATTCACACTTAGCTAGTTTAGCGAACAGTTGATGGTTACGCAGGCGTTGTAGAACTTCTCTGACCAGAGTCACATGCTCGTCCATAGTTTTCGAATAAATGAGAATGTCATCTAAGTAGACCACCACCCCACGATATAGAAGGTCATGTAGGATTTCATTGATGAGTTGCATGAAGACCCCCGGGGCCCCTTTTAATCCGAACGGCATTACAAGGAATTCATACATTCCGAAACAGCTAGAGAAGGCAGTGAGGTGTTCATCTCCTTCGCGGATACGGACTCGGTAGTAGGCTTCCACCAAGTCTAATTTAGAGAATACACGGCCTTCCTGTAATTGTCCCAAAATATCCGATATTAATGGGATAGGATAGGCGTTGGTCTGGGTAACCGCATTGAGCTTTCTGAAGTCAATGCACAGGCGAAGGTCGCCCTCTTTTTTCCGGACGAAAAACGCGGGGGCCGAGTTTGGGGCATTCGAAGGGCGAATGAACCCTCTGGCGAGGTTTTTGTCCAAAAAGTCCCGGAGGACAGTGCGCTCGGAAGCGCTCATAGGGTAAATCTTACTTTTGGTTAATGTGCAGTCCTTTACTACTTCAATCGCACAGTCTGAGGCCCGGTGGGGGGGTAAGGCATCACATTCCTTAAGGTCGAAGACATCTTCAAAGTCCCGGTATACAGCGGGTAGAGCCGGTGGTACTGGAGCAGTAGAGGTTAACGCTGGAACGGGCGGAAATGGCAGAGCAAAGTTTTGCCGATGCTGGTCGCAGGTGGGACTAGCGAAAGAAATAGTGTTTGTTTCCCAATCAATACTGGGACTATGTCCTTTAATCCAGTTAATTCCCAAGACCACGTCAAATCGGATAGGGGCTATAGTGAAGTCTATTTGTTCCCAGTGGGAACCAATTCCCATTGCCACCCCTATGGTGCGATGATCAACTGGACCCCCCTGGAATTGGCTCCCGTCCATTTGAGCAAATTGGACGGGGGCGGGTAAAGCCTCTGAGTCGGCTCTGAGGGCAGCAAACGTGGCTTCGTTTATGAGAGTGCGACAGCAACCGGAGTCAATTAGTGCTTTGACGGGGATTTGTGGACCTCCGTTAAGTTGTTGTAAAACTGCATCTACGTAGACGGTGGAGTCCACTTCTTTGATTTTGGTAGGAGCATTCGGTTTGATAGGAAGATCCTGAGAGGTCTGTGGAGATGCTCCATTCACCACAGACCGGAGCCGTTTTTTGACAAGTCGAGGGGAGATTCCAGGTTTAAGGCTGGAGAAATCCAAGGGTTTTCCTCATCCGAAGAGGGAAAGCTGTCCCCCAATGGGGCACTTGTAATCCGAGACCCGGCGGGGTCGTTGGAAGCAGGCAGGGAGGCTGGGTCCCCGGCATGGAGTGCAGAGGGTGTGGGCCTTCCCGGAGCTGCGCTGCGGGTGGCCGCGGTGCCTCTGCGTGGTGGACGACCTCGGGCGCGGGTTGTCGTGCTGGGACGAAATGATTCCTGGCGGCGTGGGCAAACGGCTGCAAAGTGGCCCATTTCTCCGCATGTAAGACAGGCACCCCTCTGAAATCGGGCTTCACGTTCCTGGAGCGGACGTGGGGGATTTCGCGGGACGAGCAGTGATGCCTTGGGTTGAGGCTTTTGGGTGCCCTTCTCCTTGTGCTTTTGACGGACGAGAGAAATAAAGCGGCGGCGGCTTTCCACTTCCTCGGCTAATAGGATCCAGCCTTCGAGGGTATCGGGATCGCCCCGCATGTAAGACCAGTTCAGAATGTCAGGATGCAAGGCTTCCCTGAAATGATGGATTAGGGTGGTCTCGGGCCAACCTACAATTTTACTTGCCAGTCGCTGAAATTCATCGGCAAATTCCCGAACTGTAGCAGAGCCTTGTTTTAATTGTAAAAGTTCCGTTTTGGCTCTTTCTCCCAGGAAGGGGTCCTCAAACCTCCTTCTCAGGGCAGTCATGAAGTTGTTGAGGGAACGAATCGCACGAGAGCGGGTGTCAAACTGGAGGACCATCCAGTCAGCCGCTTTGCCTGTCAGGAGGGAAGCTACGTACCGCACCCGGCTATCTTCCGTGGGGAAAAGTTGACCTTGTTCTCGCATATAACTGTCCACTTGATGCAAGAAACAAGGCAAAGTCTCAAGAGATCCGTCATACGTAGTCCTCAATTTGAGTTGCTTCCAAGGGCCGGGCGCGGGCTGACCCGGTTGCACGGGTGGTCCGGGCGGAGGAGCAACAGGAGCTCCAGGAGGCAAGGGTGGAGCAGGCACATTAGCAGGTGGTTGCACGGGTGGTCGGAGCGGAGGAGCAACAGGAGCTCCAGGAGGTAAGGGTGGAGCAGGCACATTAGAGGGTGGTTGAACGGGTACCGCCTGACCCGGTATCGGAACGGGCTGTCTCTGAGCTATCAGGGTTTGTTGTAATTGCCTGTTCTCGTGAAGCATAAGTTCCATTACTTCTTGGAGTTGATCCACACGGTCGGAGAGCTCCCGATTCTGGGCTCGTAAAAGATGAACCTCCTCACTTGGGCCCCCAGTAAGATGAGGCTTACTGGTTCGGAAGCTCGTGGCCCATTGAGAGCTATCCCCATATAAATCCTCGTCTTCAGACTCATCTGAGTCTCGACGTCGGTCAGCCAAACGGCGTGCGCGTTGGGTCGCACGCGACGGGACAAACGCCGGGGAAAAGGTTAGACCTGATAGTCCCAGTACATAGTCCTTGGGGCGCGTGTCCACGTTCGCCTGATTCCTTGCTGCAGCCGCCCTGGCTGCTTCCGCCGCCTCTCTCTCTCTTGCGACCCTAGCCGCTTCGGCGGCTTGCTGATCCGCAAGAACTTTGGCGTTCTCAAGTCTTAGGGCAGCCTCTGCCGTAATGCGCGGCAAAAGTTCTGTCTCGAGGAGCAAGAGTATGGGGTCAGGTTCCCCGCCCAGCAGAGGTTGTACTCGAACCGCCAGTGCGGATGCCTCGGCTCCAAACGTCGGGGTCAAAACTTGAGCCAAGGTGGCTACCGGGGTGTCCTTTGTACATTCCACAAGGAGAAGAGCGGTGCTAATAGCGACTCGCTTGGCCTCAGCCTGGCAGCTGGCCGCATCCGGGATCAGGGAAAAACCCTCCGGTGGGGCTCCCGCCATAGTAGAAAGAGTTTGTCGAGAAATAAGATTATCCAGAAGTCCAGTTAATATTTGTAAATCCTCAGTCGCCAATCGGGCATCGTCCAGTAATTGATCCAAGTCCTGAAGATCTAAACGAGCATCAGTATCCTCCGATGTTAACATCCAGAGACGTCCTGTAAGAGATTGCCACTGCGCGTGTACCAGTCCCCTCAAGCGGCAAACCTCTCGGTTCGTCCGGAAAAGTTCAGCGATTAAGTCCTGTAACAGAGTAGGGTCCTCTGAGAAGGGCTCCAGGGTAGTAGATCACCTGGAGAGCTGCACAGCTCCCATCCAAGTGGCAGGCGAACCCCCCTGGGCTCCAGCCTGGCTAGGAGAACGGTGAAGATGTAAGATAGCTGTCATAATGTCAGCCCTTGGCCCACAGAACCAGAAATCACCACAAAGTCGTATAGAGTCCAAACAGATGGATTTTACTGATCAAATAGGCATACAGTGCAAACGAATAAAATGACAGCTATGAAAGGCTCACTAGCTGGGAGATATTATAAGGCAGGAAAGGCGGGAGATTACACGCAGGAATACAGTTTCCCAGGAGCTGAGTTCCCAGGCTTAGGCTTAGGCATGCGACCTTGGGGGGCAGACAATACAGCACAGAGACAGAGGCAATAACGAAACCGAGATAGCAGCCTGACAGGTGCTTAAGATCGGTGGACTCTAATCTGGAGAACCGGGTTGGATTCCCCACTCCTCCTTGTGAGCAGACGACTCCAATATGGTGACTTGGTTGGTTTCCCCACTCTTGCACATGAAGCCTTGCTGGGTGACCTTGGACTAGTCACAGTTCTTTCTGGACTCTCTCAGCCCCACCTACCTCACAAAGTGTCTGTTGTGGGGAGAGGAAGGGAAGGAGATTGTAAGCTGGTTTGATTCTCCTTTTTTTAAAAGGTAGGGAAAGTCGGCATATCAAAACAAACTCTTCTTCTTCTTCTTTTGATTAGTGGCTAGCTACTCTGGTTTCCATTTTTCCTTCTGTAACACTTGATAAGGATCTTTTCCTAAGAGCAATTTCCCTCAGAGAAGGGAAGGGAAGGCAGCATGGTATAGTCCAATCTCATTAGATCTCGGAAGCTAAGCAGGGTCAGTACCTGGAAGGGAGACCACCAAGGAAGACTCTGCAGAGGTAGGCAATGACTTTCCACTGCTGCTTCTCACTTGCCTTGAAAACCCCTCACTAGGGTTGCCATAAGTCAGCTGTGACTTCTTCATCTTGTTGGTCTGCCCAGGAAGAAGCCAGCACTGAAGCCATTGTCAGGAGGTATACAATAGTGAATGACAAGCCAAGAGGCAGAGTAATGAAGGATTCCTCTCTAATGATCTACTGCATTTGAGCCCAGCAGCACCATAGAGAGCTACAAGATTGGGGGGGGGAATATAAGCTTGAAAGCTTGTTTCCCCCCGCCCCCGCCCAATCTTGTTGCTCTCTAAGGTGCTGCTGGACTCAAATCTAGGGTCTTTTATGCATGGGAATTTTACCTGGAGTTCGATGCTCACTCAACACATACTCCATGGGGGAGACAAAAAGCAAGAAGCATTTGAGTCCCCGTCCCTTGAAACACTGCTTTGTAATTGGCTGTACTGCTTACTGTGGGGGAAAACATCACACACAGCCCACCCCAGCTCCCCTGTCCCGAACATTGGATTATGAATGGAGATGAGGACGATTTGACCTGGGCTGACCTCAGGGGAGATCAAAGAATTGAGTTTTAACTGCATCAGGAAGACCCGACCATTGCAAGGACTGAGTGTGAGGTCATCTCTGAGGGACGGAAAACTCATGCCTAACTCCAAGGAACAATGAGTCAGTCCGGGGGCGAATGAGAGTCCAAGTACCCATGCATAAATGACCTAGCTGTTCTACTGCAGACCAACACAGTTACCCTCTGAAACCCTCTACTGAGGAGGGACTTCTATCTTATTATCTTGCTGCTCCTCTCAGCATGCATGCAAAGAAAAAGGAGGCACGGTACCCTTGCCCTTTCTGCAGTTCCTTCTTTAAAAAGCAACAAAAGCAGGTTGGATTCCCGAACCATGGGTCGAAGACCACCAATATAAGTGATAGAATGTCTTCCAGCTAGAATAATTACCCACTGAAGGTTACGGGTGCTCCAGTGTACAAAATTCAACTTTCTGCCACTGCTTCAGGCAGGCTTTCCGGAGCTCTAGAAGCAGAAATGGGACCAAAGTGCTTGCTGTTCTGTTCTCTGCTCTCCTCTGTGGCTGCATTTGCCTTGCCTGCCCAAGAGCAATTGTTTTGTGGGAAATGACAGGCTGTCTGAAATTTGGCATGGAGGATCCCTTGATTAAGGAGTGCGGGTCCCGAGATTCTCATCCCATATGGATAGAAAAGGGGGGGAGGGGAGTTGCAGCAAATTTTTCTTCTTCCTCTAAAGCCAGTTGAAACATAAAACCTAAATGTAATGAACTCAGATCATTCATCCCAATAATAATCAAAGCAAGATTTTTGAGGTGAAAATACATGCAAGAAAGAAAGTCTGTGCACTATCTTAAATCCTTTGGCTTAATAATCACCCTTGAGAAGAGAGGTGAGAATTATTCATTTCCCTGGACTCATAATTACCTCTATTTCAAGGTCAGAGAACAAGACATCATAGTACAAAGCTCCCCGCTAATGGGAAAGACGAGGTGGGTAGACCACTCCAGGTGCTTGCCTCTTTGCATTAAGGATCTTGATATTATTTCATGCACATGTACAATATTCCATGGCTCTTCAAAATATGAATGAGTCATGTGGCTATAGATTTAAATCAGCTTTTGGGGCTGAAGAACATGTACCTTTCAGAGTTAATTGTTCAAATATTGTTTGGATGAGCATGCCAAGACGCAAACTGTGGAAGTGACTTGGAGGCTTATCGCACCCAGTCTGGGAAACGTCTCTCAAACCCTTTAAAAACGTTACATTCTTTCCCCCACGCACCACAGACCTCCCGTTTCAGCTTGGAAATGCTTTGGAAGCGCCAAACATCTGTTTTTCCCGAAAACACCTATACCACGATGTATTTCCTTATGTCGTTTCAAAATGGGCAAGCCAAGGGGTGCGTTCAATTACAAACGCTATTCTGTTCTCCTCCCCTCTTTTCACAACACCCAATGAAAAGATTTTCTCCTCCCACCACCTTCCCCCTCCTCCCACCACCTTCCCCCTCCCCTCCCGTTTGCATCCACCAATCTTTACTGCTACTAAATCCGCCCCATAAGTGCTTGTACAGAGGAGGGCGAGGGCTGGGAAAGTAGCAAAATTGCTGCGAGTGGCAGAGGGGGGGAGGGGGAAGCAGCTCGAGGAGGAAGGGAGAGAGACTGAGGAATAGAGAGAGCGCCCTCCCGCATGCGCGCGCACACACACAAAAGTCAGGGCTCTCCAATGCCGGCACAAAGTTTTTCCCTGCCTGTTTTTTATCTTTCTCCCGCTCGTCCCAGCGATAAAATGCAACATCGTTGCACCAACGCCTGCAAAGACGGCAGCTCTGTGATCAGCTCTGTGCAAGGAACGGCTCATTTTGGTTTATTGGGGGGGGGATGCCTGCATTGGTTGTGATTAGGGTTTCCCTGCCGTAGGGGGGAATATGAGCCCATTGCTCTATTGCCCGGATGCACTGACGATACCGCGCAGGCGCACTGACATGACGAGAGGGGGGGTGGAGGGGAACCCAAGCGACGTCATGATTAGGTGGTGCTCCTCCATGCCCCCTTATCTCTTGGGAGCGCTGTTTCATTGGAGGTGCGCTCAGAAGGCTAACGTTTCAGAGACGTCTCAGAGACAGAACGGGCAGAAGTGCGGGGGGGAAATAGCAAATCGCCTCGAGCACCATCGCTCTTTAGGTGTTTTCCACACGTTTCCCAGACATGGTGCGATAATGCCCTTGGTTTGCGATCCTGTACATGCTTAGCAACTCAGTGGGACACACTTTCATACACATGAGTAGGAAACAGCCTGCACATCACTTCATTTGATCACAGTCATATTATGTCTCAATTTTAGCAATGGACAAATCTTTCTCATATATTGAACAAATGAACACATGGAGCTGCCTTATACTGAATCTGATTCTTGTTCCATCAAAGTCAGTATTGCGTACTCAGACTGGCAGCATCTCTCTAGGGCTTTATGCAGGGGTCTTCCACATCACCTACAACTAGGGGTATGCACCATTTTTCTGATATTTTTTCGGTTCAGGTTTATTAAACCCAGAATTTTAAAAAAAATCCAAAAAACTAGCATTTCCCCAAAAATTTCAGGTTAATAAGCCCAAACCTGAAAAATACCTCGGGGCCACTAAACTGCTCCCTGTGAGTGAGCCCAGCCTTCAGTTTAGCATTCCTGCCACATTAGGAAGGCAGGGGCGTTCCTATCCACACTGCCAGTGGGCTCCGACTCCACGGAGCATGCAAAGCAGCAGGAATAGGGACACCCCTGCCTTCCTATCCACGCTACTTACCAGGTTGGACCTCCACATGAAGGCCCAACCTGGCAAGAGCGTAGATATCCCCGCTCCCTTCGGGCTCCACGGAGTCGGAGCCTGCAGACAGCAGGAGTAGGAATGCCCCTGTATCAAATGTGCACTGCCGACCTTCTCCAGAGTCCGGAGCTCCCCTCCCTGTGTGATGCTGGCACTTCTGCTTAAACCAGAAGTGACGTCACTGCAGAGATGACACCAATCGCTCCCCCTCCCTTCTCCCAGCCTGCTTCCACCCATCGACCAGATGAGTGTCAGAGGGCAGCAGAAGCAATCGGCAGGTGATTGCCCGTCATTGCTGGGCAGTTGGAACCCTACTTGCGAGTCAGATCTTAACTGGTAGGAAGGAGTTGGTCCATCAAGGTCCTTGGTCCCAAGCATTTCAAGGAATGGTCTGCTTCATATATTCAAAACAATTCCTCCTGAACCCCAAAACCTAACAAGTGTAAAAACTGAAGTTCTGAGAGCCTCTAGCAAGGAGCAAGCAGTGTTTTTACACCAGTGTGTATACATGATATAGAGTAATGGATTTCTGGTCCCCTTAATCAATAATACAGACTGTTATAAGGCCAATATCCATTGGTAAAAGAATGCCCAAACTGGCTGTAAAAGCAGAGGCGATCACGGTTCTGAAAGAACTCTCTGTGTTGATCTTGTAAGGAATTGGCTTGTTTATTTTCCTCTTGTCCAATTTTAAAACTATTGGGACAGATTACACACTCATACTAGATTCTAATAATCTTTGGCTGGGGGTGTATGTGACAGCTACAATGTCTCTGCCCGCTAACAAGAGGCAACAAAACTACCCAGAAACACAACAGAAGGAACATAAAGGTCTTTCCCTAAAGGTTGCACAGGGAAGCTGGGATGCTTAGGTCCCGTCTCTGAAGACCTGACAGAAACATTCTTTTGTTTTGCAACCCTTTAACCATGGATGGCTCACTTAGCCTGCTGTCTGCATTTCCACTACATGATTTTATTGCATCCTTGAAACAAGCAGATTTAAAACAACCATTTAAATTAAATGGGCACTCCACTCGTGAATTGTTGTCCCGAGGAAGGATGGAGGGATGGTAGGGCTGCCAACTCTGAGTTGAAATACTACTGGAGATTTGGGGTGGTGTCTGGAAAGGATGGTGTTTGGAAAGGGGTAGAACTCAGCAGGGATGTGATGCCATAAAGTCCACCTTCTAAAGCTGCCATTTCCTCCAGGGGAACTGATTTCTGTGGTCTGGAGATTGCTTTTAATTCTGGGAGGACTCCAGACTTTACATGGAGGTTGGCAACCCTAATTACAGTGGCCAGGCCCACGTTGGGAAATACCTGGGGATTTTGGGGGTGGAGTCTAAGGATGGTGGGGATTGGGGAGGGGCTTCAATGGGGTATAATGCCATAGAATCCACTTTCCAAAACGGCCATTTTCTCCATGTGAACTGATCTCTATTGCCTGGAGATCAGTTGTAATAGTGGGAGATCTCCAGCTACCACCTGGAGGTTGGCAACCCGTACCCTAATGGATGGACAGAAGAAAGCCCTGGGACACACCTCAGCTATTGCTCTTCTCAACCAGCTTCTTCAGCGCTTGCTACTTCAAAGGTAGAAATGAAGTTGTAAAGTTACAAAGAGGGTTGTAGGAAAGTTTGGGGCCCTGCGGGTACCGTTTTTGTGTACCACTGAAGGAGCCTCCTAGAGCTGTTCAAGGCTGGCACAACCCAAAGCTTCCTGGGTCTCCCTTCATACTGGATTTGGCTGGTTAGTTCAAAACCCCTTGGGAAACAGAGGGACACAGAAGGGAGAGGTTTGCCATTATGTCTTTGGGAATTCAAAATGGTGTATTGAGTCAGAAACATGTAGCCAGGCTTCCTTGATCTCCCTTGATATATGAAAAAAGTGTTCCTTTCAAAACCTGTATCCTTCGGAGGACACCATTCAGTCTTAAAATGCTAGAAAACATTGAGTCAACAGCACCTTCTTGTCAGACTCATCACATGGATGAGCAGTGTGTGTGTGGGGGGGGAATTCCACAGAAGCCCTCCTCCCTGTTGACAAACGTCTTTGGGGATCGGCCCTTCAGTTAAGCAAATGCCACCAAAATGTCTCCTCCAGACAGTCAGGTACATAGGAAAGCTGATAGAACACTGCAGGGTGACATTCTGAATATGTCACTGTCCTAGCCTGTGAGGTGTCACCTCTCCTTCCTGGACAGAGCATGACCAGGGGTGTGCAATTGGACATAGATATAGTTGCCAACTCCGGGTTGGGAAATTCCTGGAGATTTGGGGGTGGAGCCTGGGGAGGATGGGGTTTGGGAACAGAAGGCCACAGCAGGGTATAATGCCATAGAATCCACCCTCCAAAACAGCCATTTTGTCTAGGTGAACTGAGCTCTGCCACCTGGAGATCAGTTGTAATAGCAGGAGTTCTCCAGTCACCCTCTGGAGGTTGGCAACCCTACCCATAGATAGCCCTGCAAAATAGAGAATCTAGATACTCTTCATTTTAAAATCATGAGCATAAATCAGATGTGTGTTGGAATGTGCAAGCAAGTGCCTATGTCCGCTGGGGGCTTCACTACGGTGAATGGGACACGTCTGTCAAGAAACTGGCCTTGCTTAGCCATTTCGTGGCCATTCAAATTTTGGTTCAGGCTTTGGGGCCAAGTCAAGTTGCTGAGGGCTCTTCTCTTTGGGAAATTAATGGTACGCTGACTTGCAGTTTCCAGAGAGAGAGATGAGGAATGGGCCTGGGAGCTTCGAGGCCAGAGACCCAGAGGGAGTTTTGAACTCACGTTTCATCTCATTAGCACAAGGAACCCTGGGCCCAGGTGATATGCTTGATTGTGGGCACGTGCCAGCTGCAGAGGTACATGGTGACGTATCTTAGCAAGACACCCGTCTGGCCAAACAGGATCAGGCCAGCTGTGAGGAGTCTGGCATAAAGCTAGACCATTCGTTCTGGTCTGGCACTTCTAGCCGGACTTCTGACTGTACAGCCGGAACACTTGCTTCGGGGATTTTGGACTTTGGAATTCTGTCTGGACTTTATATCTTCAGTCTGGCCAGGTAGCATCTGGATCAGAGGATAAGAATTCTAGGTTAGAGGAGGAGGAGGAGGAGGAGGAGGAGAAGAAGAAGAAGAATCTCTCCCACTTAAGGGAGACTCAAACCGGCTTACAATCACCTTCCCGCCCCCTCCCCACAACAGACACCCTGTGAGGTGGGTGGGACTGAGAGAGCTATAAGAGAGAACTGCGACTGGCCCAAGGTCACCCAGCTGGCTTCATGTGTAGGAGTGGGGAAATGAGTGTAGTTCAGCAGATTAGCCTCCACCGCTCATGTGGAGGAATGGGGAAATCCACCACTCCAAACCACTGCTCTTAACCACTACACCACACTGGTTTACTAATACATTTAGTTGTATTATTTTCTTCCCTGTTTTGCATTGCTTCTATATCTGTATACTGATGCACCTTTCTTGTAATAAACCTTATTAGTTATACTGTTGTGGTGTTATTTGGGTTTTGGGGCTTCAACCTAAAACCAATATCTTGGACTATTTTGGCTACAGCTGCCAAAGTAATTTTTTTTAACTCAACCTGCAAGTGTCCTACCTTGCAGGGCTGACTTCTTGATTAACACTCTAGTAGGGCTGGAAAGCTGGTCCCTCAGTCTCTCCACTGAAGGTTAGCTTAGAGGGGCTGGTGGGGGCTCCTTATCCCGAGCAGTGAGAATTCCATCCCCAGTCTTGTGCGTTTTACTCATTACTTATACCCCAAGGCCTTCTTGTGGAACAAAGGGGGCTTTGACAGTGTATAATTATTTTTCATGCTCAACTGGCTCGTGCCCTTTGGATTCCTGCTTATAGTCAATGGGCCAACCAGGAAATTGCCTTGGTGGTTGGTCTTGCCAGCTGTTTCACATTGCCTTAGAGATAAAGAGTCTGGCTTTTGCATCATAACCTTTGGCCATGTAAATGGATGGCCCTGGGTAGCCAACACATGGTCATGTAGCCAGTTAGTGGCAAGGGTGCATGCCAAAAGATGTGCCTACTTTCAGTTCATTCTCTCTTCCAGACTGTCATTGCCAGCTATTTATTTACACATTTCAACCTGAAAAGGTTACTGTGGCGTCTACAGCGGCAATGACACAAATCCTTCCAGGTCTGCCGCCATACATCTTTGACATGTTCTTGTTGTGGTGAGAGGAACCATGTTCAAAAATGCCACACACTGTGAGTTGTAATGATTACCCTCAAGGTCCTGTATGAAATAGCAGGCTGAAAAAAGAAGTCTAGAGAGTGAAAGGGGGAAACTGCATTTCTTTTTTGAGGCCTGGAGTTGCTCTCTTCCAAAGCTGCTACTGCTTACCCAGCAGGGCCATGATAGCCACTAGCAAGGTTGAAATTGACTGTTATTTCTGTACCTTCAAAGGAATGCTTCTTCTATGAAAATGTACTCTCATCTGGAAAGTAAAATTTGTTCAGGGGTGCAACTCATAATATCAGCCTTCTCTCAAATAGCACTACTGAAGTGAAGACTACTGGCCAGTTGAAACAATGCGAGAACCAATGTTGAACATCTCACTCTGTGGCAGAAGTGTCTGTCAGCCAAGTTCTACTGAGGAAATTGATACCAAACAGATATTAACTGCGAAGGGTGTATTAAGTGCCTTCAAGTCACTTCTGGCTCATGGCGACCCCATAAATCAATGTCCTCCAAAATATCCTCTCTTTAACAGCCTTGCTTCCTTGCCTGAGTCCATCCATTTTATGTTGGCTCTTCCTCTTTTCCTTCTGCTTTTGACTTTTCCTAGCACTATTCCAGTGATTCTTGTCTTCTCATAATGTGACCAAAGTACATTAACCTCAGTTTAGTCATTTTAGCTTCTAGGGACAGTTCAGGCTTGATTTGATCTAGAACCCACTGATTTGTCTTTTTGGTGGTCCAGGGTATCTGTAACACTCTCCTCCAGCACCACATTTCAAAGGAATCTACTTTCCTCCTTTCGGCTTTCTTCATTGTCCAACTTTTACATCAGTACATAGTAATAGGAAACAATATGACAATAATTAAATTGATCTTGGTTGCCAGTGACACATCCTTACACTTAAGAATCTTTTCTAGCTCCTTCGTGGCTGACCTTCCCAGTTTCAATCTGATTTCTTGGTTGCTACTTCCAGGGAAAAAAAAGTATTGTGGTGATGTTAGCAAGCTATCCTGTTTGCAAGCAAGGCTTCCTTCATAATAGGCAAAATTCACTCAGGGGAATACTCTCCAATGTGATGAGACAGATCAAAAATCTTAGCGATGAGAATGGTGAGAAATCTCATCATTCCCAATTATAAGAAATGATCAGCTGTTGCTTACTTTCCCCAAGCTGCAGCCATCTGCCAATAGTACAAGAGGATTTCTTTCACACTCGTTTCACAGATTAGATCTCTGTAGGCTGCGGCAGTCAGGATAGCTTCCCTTGATCAAAAACAATTCTGTGCACTAATTACCCTACCTGACTTACCATGAACTCAGCTCCTGACTATCAGTCAGTGTTGAACATAGAGAACCTGACTATTTTCATTCTCCTAGCTGTACCATTACGTAAACTGCCTTTTCCATAGCTTCTTCTTGGCTGACTCATGGCAGCCTGCACGTTGTATTGTTCCCCTTAGTAAACCTCATCTCTAATTTCATCCAGTCTGGGTCTCAATATGCCTTCCAGGTCCATGGCGGTGCCCTGCTCCTTTAGTGGCATATGGATTGTTTGGGTGGAATTGGTGTGTTAAACCTCAAAGCCAGTATCTCCCTGGGTGATGACCAGGATATGGTGGAACACAGATTGGGCTGTTTTGGTGCAGGTTGAGCTCCAGTAGGTCAGTGGGCATTCTGACCATGGATGAGAAAAGAACTGATGGAGAATACTGTGTGGCATATGTTTCTGGGCACATACATACATAAATGGCTCGGGTTGCCAGCTCTGGGTTGGAAATACCTGGAGATTTTTGAGGCGGGGTGGGGTTTGGAGAGGGGAGGGACTTCAATGCCACAGAGTCCAATTGCCAAAGTGGCCATTTTCTCCAGAGGAACTGGTTGGAGATCAGTTGTAATCGCGGGAGATCTCCAGCTACTACCTGGATGTTGGCAACCCTATAAATGGCACATGTGGTGGGAGTTGATCACCCCCACAAATTGAAACTTACCTTTATCTACATGCATCTCTGTTGGAAGTAGGGTTGCCAGCTCTGGGTTAGAAAATACCTGGATATTTTGGGGATGCAGCCTGAGGAGGGTGGGGTTTAGGGAGGGGAAGGACTTTAATGCCATAGAGTCCACCTTGTAAAGGGGCCATTTTCTCCAGGTGAACTGGTCTCTGTCACCTGGAGATCAGCTGTAATAGCAGGAGGTCTCCAGCCACTACCTGGAGGTTGGCAGCTCTAGTTAGAGTTTGGAACTGTGTTGTGTTGCTGGTTTGCAGCGCCCTGCTGAGTTCAGCTTCTGTCCAAGAGAAAGCATGAACATTTTGCTTTGCTCAGACTGGTGATGCTGCTGGAGCTGCCAACTTAGATGGGGAAATCCATGGAGATTTGGGGGCAGTGCCTGTGGAAAGTGGGGCTTGGGGAGGGAAGGGAGCTCAGTGGGGATGTGATGTCAAAGAATCCACCCTCCAAAGTGGCCATTTTCTCCAGGAGAACTGATCTCTGTATCCTGGAGCTCAGTTGTAATCCTGGGAGTACTCTCGGCCCTATCTGGAGGTTGGCAGCCCTGGAGGTTGGCAACCTTAGAGGTTGCTGAATGGGGCTATCCAGAGGTGCCTCAAACTTTGTCTTGTGGTTGAGGAGCTCACTTAAGGTGCTGATCAATTCAACCCTGCCATGGATCAATTTTTACCAATGGAAAATAAATTGGATAGAATGAAACACAGGAAGTTGGGGAAATGGTCCACACCAGTGAAACAACAGTGTCTGCACTGGAAATGGAACTGTGGGATCCCAAATTAAAAATCCTGATTATTTTATTAGAATAAAGTCTTTCATTCTCATACGCCAAACTGTTCTCATTACAAGGTATGTTGGAGCAAGGGTTGTGGAGGGGGGGGCTGACTCTTGATCCTATTAAGTGGGTAAGCTGTCTTGCTGTGTATTGCCAAAAGCAGCCCAACATGTAGCAGGTCCATTTTGTTGTTTTTGCAGTATGAAAACACCTGATTTGGGGAGGGGGGTGTTTACCAGGTGGGCCCAGTGACATTCTTTGGCATTGCCAATCTTATTACAAGTGTAGGTAATTCATCTTTGTCAGTCATTAGTCAACTTAAGTGTGACAGACAAAATTGGCTTAAATGATGGATCTACTCGGGGAGTGACCTCCGTGTCAATGAACTTGGATGCACGGGTCAGAAAGTCACAAGTCACAAGTCACATAATGTATGGCATTATGTAAACTAATGTCACAGGAAATTTTTATTTAAAATGTAGAATTTAGTGCTCCTGCTAAATAGAATAAAGTCAAAGGGAGCGGTTATATTAGGGGCTTAACCAGGAACCTTATCGGCAGGGGTTGGCTGCCACTGTGCAGACCCCAAACTGCCCCTAAGAAGAAAAAGAGTTGGTTTTTATATGCCGACTTTCCCTACCACTTAAGGAAGACTCAAACCGTCTTACAATCACCTTCCCTTCCCCTCCCCACAACAGACACCATGTGAGGTAGGTGAGGCTGAGAGAGTGTGACTAGCCCAAGGTCACCCAGCTGGCTTCATGTGCAGGGGTGGGGAAACAAATCCAGTTCACCAGATTAGCCTCCACCACTCATGTGGAGGAGTGGGGAATCAAACCCGGTTCTCCAGATCAGACCCCACCGCTCCAAACCACCACTCCTAACTACTACACCACACTGGCTCCCTAAGACTTCTAATTTTGAATTGCAAGCAAAGAAAAGATCAGAAAAGAGGCCTGACTCAACAAAGAAATAGGCATTTTGAACAAGGTAAAGTCATTTTGTGAAAGCTGGAAAGTGAAGAAAGCTGATAGGAAGAAAATAGATTCCTTTGAACTGTGGTGTTGGAGGAGAGTGTTACGGATACCGTGGACTGCCAAAAAAAAAGAAATCAGTGGGTTATAGATGAAATCAAGCCTGAACTGACCCTAGAAGCTAAAATGACTAAACTGAGGCTATCGTATTTTGGTCACGTCATGAGACGACAAGAGTCACTGGAAAAGACAGTCATGCTAGGAAAAGAGGAAGACCCAACAAGAGACGGACTGACTCAATAAAGGAAGCCACAGCCTTCAATTTGCAAGATCTGAGCAAGGCTGTCAAAGATAGGACATTTTGGAGGACTTTCATTCATAGGGTCGCCATGAGTCGGAAGCGACTTGACAGCACTTAACACGCACATGTCATTTTGCAAAGTTTGCAGCACTCTTATGTGCAGAGGGGAGATGCTGCGATCATGCCCTACCTTAGAGGTATGCATCTTAGGGTTTCCAGGCAGTGCCCGGTAACTGGCAGGAAGGCTGTGGGTGGGGATATGGGGGCTGTGATGGCGGCTATGGCATCACATCACTTCTGGTTAAAAAACATGGAAGTATCACAGGTAGATATTGTCGAAGGCTTTCACGGTCAGAGTTCATTGGTTCTTGTAGGTTATCTGGGCTGTGTGACTGTGGTCTTGGTATTTTCTTTCCTGACATTTCGCCAGCAGCTGTGGCAGGCATCTTCAGAGGAGTAACACTGAAGGACAGTGTCTCTCAGTGTCAAGTGTGTAGGAAGAGTAATATATAGTCAGAAGGGGGTTAGGTTTCAGCTGAGTCATTGTCCTGCAAAGTATTAAAGGTAATGTGCTAATCATTGTCCTGAAAGTATCAAGATAATGTGCTAATGAGGGTGTGGTATGTTAATGTGGAACCATTGTATCCTGAAGTGATCCATTAACATGTGGAATCCAAAGCTAATCTGCATGTCTATTGTGGACTGTAGTCTTTGTTAGTCTGGAGGTTTTCAGGACAGGAAGCCAAGCCTTATTCATTCTTAAACTCTCTTCTTTTCTGTTAAAGTTGTGCTGATGTTTATGAATTTCAATGGCTTCTATCACAGGTAGTTTTAGGAATTCCAGCAATAGCTCTAAGGATTGCCAGAAATTCTTTGGTGTTTATCATAGACTTACCTACAGATTAGAGAGAAAGCTGTCAAAGTTGCTTACAAGTGTGCTTTTTTAGTTCAATCATCCTAAAACTTTCTGTTAACATATCTCATCTGTCAAACATAATCAAGGAAGAAATTAGCTTGTCAAAAGCCTCATACTTTGCTTCCATACAGGGTCTTAAATATCTCCCCGTCATCTGTAGCTCTACCAATGCAAATTTCATGCAGCCCCCGTCCTTGACCTGGGATGAATGTACTTCAGACAGAATGGGAAGGCAAATGAGCATTATTTAGTATGCACACCGTGTTCAGTGACTAAGTTCACGAGAGAAAATGAAGGGGGAGGGGGAAGGCTGTGCAAAAACAAATTCTGTAAATTTTGGGTTCGGGTTTATTGCGCATGATTTTTTCAGTAAACACAAAATAAGCCAAATACCCATACCGGTAAAGGGATATTCCGGCTTTATTTCCAGGTTTACCAAAAAAAATCAGTTCCATTATAGTCTATGCGGATTTTTTTGAAGCTCCTTCCCCACCAGATGTCTGTTGGAATGCTGCCTGAGAGCTGAGCTGACAGTATCTGTCTATATGTAGCTTTAATTAATTACAGGTGTGAGTTGAATTGCATAAGTGTATCTTAAAGCTATACAGCGAGATAAATCTTGTTATAAATGAAACTTACAGAAAACTAAAGAGATCCATGGAAGAGTTCAATCCAGACGGAGAGAGAGTTTTGAACAGAAAAATAAACCATGATTCTTGTTGTAACAAAATCTTATTGATATCTTGTCTGACATAGAGTTTGGGACAATATTGCCACATGGCAAAAAATTGGATGCCATCTTCCGTGTGTTTCATGTCCCTATAGTGCAAAACCAGTGGTGCCTCGATGACCCCATTACGTATTCTGGAGTGGTGCTCCCCTATACGATACTTAAGTGGGCACATAGTTTTACCCATGTACAAAAGTCCACAAGGGCACCTAATTAAATAAATAACATATGTAGAATTGCAATTACTGAACATTCTCAGTTTGAAAGTAAAGCCAGCATTTATTCAAGTAAACTCCTTTACAGGTAAAGAGAAGGGACAAGCTAGGTACCCGCCACATTTATGATGTCCTAGAACTCTTGGAGTAGACTTATGAGTAGCCATCTCAGTGTGTACAAGGCTGTCTTTGACATAAGGTGTTTTTCTGAGTCCGATCCTAGGTGGAATCTGACAGTCCGGGATATCTTTCAATAAGTGCCAATGTTTAATTATAATCCTCCTAATACTTTTAGTTAAAGGTGTGTATTGCAAGGATGTTGTAATGTGATTTGGTTCTGGTCCATTTCTGTTGTTAAATAAAGCAAGCCTATTCTGTCCGTCTGCCCTTATCTTGGCTGCTTTAATGACTGCTTCCAAATATCCCCTTGCTGACAAAGATTCTGTTAGCTTGAGAGCTACAGAGGTAGTGGAGTTCCTTTTTAGCCTCAGGAATTGTCCATACAGCAAGTTTCTCTTGAGATTATCAGGATGAAATGAGTTGAAATGGAGTAGGGCATTTTTATCAGTGGCTTTCTTAAAGGGACGCACAGCTAGAGTGCGGTCCTTTTGAATCCATACCATTACATCCAAGAATGGTATAAATTCAGAATGAAATGAAGTAGAAAACTTCAGATGTTCGTTTCTAGTGTTCAGCCATGTTGTAAATTCCTGACAAATCTGTTCAGTATCAAAAATAAAGAAAAGATCATCAATAAAATGAAAAAAAAATAATGCAAAATTTGTGAGGAGTAGGGATGGTGCACAAATAGGTGAGTGTGCTCAAACCAAATTCCTTTACGACAATGTTGCTACTATAATCCTTGGTCCTCTATATTTTGCTTCTTGTTTTTGGAGGGGGGAGGAAGCGGCCCTGTAACTGTAAATTTGTCACTGCCATGGCCAAAAACTAAACAACTTCCCAACCAGAACTTTTCTATATGCTTAGAAAGAGGACTTCAGAATAACCTCAGAGCCCCCAGGGGATTTCCTATTAATTGAAAGACGGTCTACAACAGCAGCTGCACCACCAAATGTTCTTCTGTCTAGCAAAGCTTTTAAAATGGCTGGAAGCGTTTCTCAGCACGGCAGACAACTCTCCAAGGGCGGCGCGTATCCCCTGAGCATTATGTTGCTACTCAGACAGTCAAAATTGTGTCACTCTGAGGCCATGCTCCCATGAAAAGCTCACCAGTCATCCTTGGATGTCAAGGGCTTTCTTTGTTCCCTTTTAAAAAAAATGTTGTCAGAACAATGGTTAGTGTATTCTGGGAAGAGGGAGGCAAATGCAGTATGGGAGCCTTGACTTGGGTGGCCTGGGCAAGTCTGATCTCGTCAGATCTCAGAAGCTAAGCAGGGCTGGCCCTGGTTAGGACTTGGATGGGAGACCACCAAGGGAGTCTAGGGGTGCTACGCAGAGGCAGGCAATGGCCAACCACCTCTGCTCATCTCTTGCCTTGGGAACCCTCCAGGAACATCATAGGTCAGTTGTGACTTGATGGCACCATAAAATGATACCATAAGATGCATGTCAGACGGACATACAGGAAAAGATGCAGATGCTACAACTAGAGCAGCCCCCCCCCCCCGACCTTTTTGAGCCTGCAGGAACATTTGGAATTACGACACAGTGCGGTGGGCACTGCCACAAAATCTCTGGCACAAAATGGCTGCCGCAGGATGTGGAGCCAGCCACAAAATGGCTGCCACAGCTTACCTTCAGTCACACAATGAATACGCTTACCAGGTCCCTCCTGTCCTTCAGTGGGAGGTTTTTAGGGTGGAGGTGAGGTGGGATCACGTGTGCGCACTTGCAGCCGCACCAACACGATTACGTCACTCCCAGTTTACAACCGGAAGTGCTGCATCAAGAGGCCTTTACCACTCAAACTGGGAGTTTGAGTGGAAAAGGCCTCTTGCGATGCAGCACTTCCTGTTGTAAACCAGAAGTGAAGTACCGCTGCGGGCAGACCCATGTGCACGCTTTGCCTGCCGACCCTCAGGTGGTCGGCGGGCAGCCAGGTGGATTGGCGGGGGTTTGCCCGCCACCACCTGGCACTTGGCAACCCTAACAATGAAGTCCTTGTGCTGTGATGGCACCTGTTGAGATCACTTTCCCTGGAGATACTGGCTGCTTTGGAGGGTGGAATGTATGGCATTATACTCTTCTGAGGTCCCCCCCTCCCCAGACTCCATCCTCCACAGGCTTCATCCACAAATCTGCAGGAATTTCCCAAAGTGGAGTTGGCAACCCTACGTTACCTGGAGGTTGCTAAGCCTACCTCCCCTCCTAAGGCTGCCCATTGCCCGGCACTGACACAGCTTTCAGAGTAGTTCTTTTGTCTCTTTGTTCTTCCCACCCTCTTTCAGTTAGCAAAGAGTTCTTTAAACCTCTCAGCACTGGCACGATTGCATGAGTAGGAGTGAACCCCGGGTATCTAAGAGGCAAGGGCCTCTTGCATTAGTGCTAAAAAGTTTCCCTGGCGAATAGAGCCCTCGCCTTCCTCCCGCTAGCTGCTTTCCACTTACCCAGCACTTTCTGCTCGCGCCATACAGATGTGCGTGCGATAAATGTGTGTGATGGATCTTTGTTGAGCACCTGTGCTAAGCTGATTTTAATTATGATTGTAAAACCCCAATAAAAACATCTGCAGCACTTCCCTAATTTCATAACTACATATTATTATAAAGCTCTGCTAAACACAGAGAAAATGTCTCTCTGTGAGAGGGAGCACTAATTAGCAGGGGCAATATGGAGAGACAGAGAGAGAGAGAAGCTACCAGCAGGCTCTTAAATGGAATCAGTGATTGACAGCGGAGTAAGTTGGATTGTTCTCAACTCTGCTAGAATAATTAGAGAAAGCTCACTCTCACAGCTATTAATGTTATTTTTAAACCTGCCAGATATAGAAGTGCAAATGCCTCGGAGAACTCATTCACACGCACACACACACACACAACAGAAACATAACTTGGAGTTGTCAGTCACAATATGTTTAATGTTGATCCAATCAAGTTTAGAATCCATCAGGCGGGTAAAATGGAACTTCGCAGATGGGAACGGTGGTCACATCTGTCCCTAACGGAACCCAGGCTGGTTCCACGGTTTTAGCAATGCAGCAAACCCTCTTTGTTCCTCATCCAGCTCTTTCCCCCAACCCTCTCTTGGCTGATTTGGAGACCTGCCCTCCTGGGGATGTCAAGTACTGCTACTATTGGCAATGGCCATATAACGTCAGAACGTAGAGGTCTCTCAGAATCGTGGGAAAGGCGGCCCTCATATTCTAAAAGCCCCCCCCCCCGACTTAGAAGCAGGCTCCAGTGTGAATGACCGGGATTGAGGCCTACAGGCTCCCCATGTGAGTCGGCTGCGACTGTACCACACAATAAATAAATAAATAAATAAATAAAGGACTACAGCAAAACATGGCACAGGAAAGGTTTAAAAAAGAAGGGGGAAAAACTCCTGCCACGAACACCCCATTAAAATGCCTAAACATGTCTAGAGGCGAAATTAAAATAAACGTCTGTAGATTAAAAGCTTGTTTTAATAGACCTGCCCTGCAACTTCTTCTGAAACTCAAGTATTCCTCAACCTTACAGGGAATGGCTTATGGCTGCTAGGAGCCCAGCCTGAGAATATCCTCCTCCTTGCTGCCACGGATCTAATTTGGAAATGCTGCTGATTCGATCACAATATGGAGGTGCATAAGAATGGTATTTGTTGAGGAGGAGGAGAAGGAGGAGGAGGAGGAGGAGGAGGAGGAGGAGGAGAAGGAGGAGGAGGAGGAGGAGGAGGATAAAAAGAGGGAGAGGGAGAGGAGGAAGGAAGAGGAGGAAGAAGAGGAAGAGGAAGAAGGAGGAGTAGGAGTTGGTTTTTATATGCTGACTTTCTCTACCACTTAAGGAAGAATCAAACCGGCTTACAATCGCCTTCCCTTCCCCTCCCCATAACAGACACCCTGTGAGATAGGTGAGGCTGAGAGTGTGTGACTAGCCCATGGTCACCCAGCTGGCTTTATGTGTAGGAGTGAGGAAACCAACCCGGTTCACCAGATTAGCCTCCGCTGCTCATGTGAAGGAGTGGGGAATCAAACCCGGTTGTCCAGATCAGACTCCACACTGCTCTTAACCACCACACCATGCTGGCATTTTCTATGCCACCTCTCCAGAGTACCTGCATAAGAACAACAGAAAATCCCTGCTGGATCAGACCGGTGAGGCTCTAGCTCTGGGTTGGGAATTACCTGCAGATTTTGGGGGTAGAGCCTCAGGAGGTTGGGGTTTGGAGCGGAGAGAGACATCCATGCCATAGAGTCCAATGGCCAAAGTGGCCATTTTCTCCAGGGGAACTGATCTCTATCACTTGTAGATCAATTGTAATAGTGGGAGATTTAAAATCCCAGAAAAAACACCATAACCTCTACAATGGCAAGGAGAACAAACAGGGATGGCGAAGGCCACAAGAGATGAAAGCAAGATAAGGTACACAGGGTTGCTCACTGCGAATTGGGAAATTCCTGGAGATTTGAGGGTGGAACCTGGGGAGGGCAGGGTCTCAGGAGTGGGAGAACCTCAGCAGGATATAAATACCATACAGTCCTCCAAAGCGGCCATTTTCTCCAGGGGACCTGATCTCTGTATTCTGGAGATCAGTTGTAATCCTGGGAGGTCTTCAGCCCCTACCTAGAGATAGGCAACCCTAGCCCTTAGCTTGTGCTCTGATTGACTTGGCCTGAGTTTTCCTACACCAATGCTGGTCTAACCATTGCCTTCAACTACTTTATCACCCTCCACCTCTGCTTCTGGAGTAAATGAGAGTCTCAATAGACCATACACTGAACATGAGTCAGCAGTGTGATGCAGTAGCGAAAAAGGCAAATGTGATTTTGGGCTGTATCAACAGAAGTATAGTGTCCGGATCATGTGAAGTGATGGTATTGCTTTACTCTGCTCTGGTTAGACCCCACCTAGAATATGGTGTTCAGTTTTGGGCACCACAATTCAAGAAGGATGTAAAGAAGCTGGAACGGGTCCAGAGGAGGGCAACAAAGATGGTGAGGGGTCTGGAGACCAAGTCCTATGAGGAAAGGTTGAAGGAGCTGGGTATGTTTAGCCTGGAGAGGAGATGACTGAGAGGGGATATGATAACCATCTTCAAGTACTTGAAGGGCTGTCATATGGAGGATGGTGCCGAGTTGTTTTCTGTTGCCCCAGGAGGTCGGACCAAAACCAACGGGTTGAAATTAAATCAAAAGAGTTTCCAGCTAAACATTAGGAAGAACTTTCTGACAGTTAGAGCAGTTCCTCAGTGGAACAGGCTTCCTTGGGAAGTGGTGGGCTCTCCTTCTTTGGAAGTTTGAGGTTAGATGGTCATCTGACAGCAATGCTGATTTTGTGAACTTAGGCAGATCATGAGAGGGAAGGCAGCAAGGGTTACATCAGTGCTCTGCTCTCATGGCCCTTTCTTGCATACCCAGGGTAGTGCCGATCACCACTTTGGGGTCAGGAAGCAATTTTCTTCTAGGCCAGATTGGCTAGGGTTCCTGGAGGGTTTTTCCCCATCTTCTTGGCATGGAGCAGGGGTCACTGGGAGTGTGTGTGTGTGTGTGGGGGGGAGGTAGTTGTAAATATCCTGCACTGTTCAAAGAGTTGGACTACAAGACCATGGTGGTCCCTTCCTACTCTATTGTTCTATGATTCTACCTTACAAGGTGCCTATGGTGGAGAGGGAAAAGAAAGGCGATTGTAAGCCGTTTTGAGGCTCCTTAAAAGTAAAGAAAAACAGGGAATAAAAATCAACTCTTCTTCTTCTATGACATGTGATATTTGAGCTCTGAGCTTAAAAGGTGAACTCAAAGTCACCTGGACAAGATGGTTTTCAAGGAGAAATTTCAAGGAGGAAAGGGAGCACTGGGCATTAAGGGGGCAGTGAATGAAAGCCATCTTTTAAAGGAGCAGGGCACCTTTCAGTGGCTGTGAGCCTGAGAAAATCTTGTCACAGAAAGCCAGCAAAATATGTATTTCAATGCTGAAGCAGGATCTTTCCAGCGTGCCATGGAGTAGAGTTTGCAGAGCGAATCTGCAACTCTGTAAAGCTTCTTTAGTGGAGCAATTCTGTTCTTTGATCCCAAGAGGAAGGAAGATAGTTCTCTTGAACAAAGACATTTCTTTGCTCGCAATCTTAAAATAAGAAAGGGTAGGCTGGTAATTTAGGCAAGAGAGAAATTGACAAAGGCAGGAAAAACGTACTTTCATCTCAGCAAATCTTTAATGATAAAGCGCTCCTATAGTCCCAGTTTCATGTCGTTTGATGTGACTGCTTCATCTCTTCATCCACAGCTAATGGGTCTTTTGCAGATGAGGCTCCAGCTGAACCCCAAAGTACAAGCCCACGTTCAGATTTGTTTTCCCTGCTGCCCCAAAGTTGCTTCTGTTTCAGGATCTGTTTGCAGTCAACACAAACAATTGTGTTACTTGCATTTTGAACAGCCTGGTGGCTGCCCTCAGAAGCTTATTCATTCTAAAAACATGCAACACAATATAGATTAGGGTTGCCAAATCCCTCTTTGCCACCGGTGGGAGGTTTTTTTGGGCAGAGCCTGAGGAGGGAGGGGTTTGGGGAGGGGAGGGACTTCAATGCCATAGAGTCCAATTGCCAAAGTGGCCATTTTGTAGGGAGGGTCTGACTGTAAATTCCTTGGTGCGAGGACACAATCTCTGAGAATTTCAACCCAACTGATTAGGGGGGACCTACAGTTTTACATTGAAACTAATGGAAACAACCACCACCACAATAATAAAAAGAATGATAGCCATAAATAGCTACATTACAAATGTAATGAAACCACATCAAGTTTCTTTAAGAAAAGAAAAAGAACCAAAAATGAACATAAAAATGACGGGCAAATAATGCTTTTTTAATACCTCCCCTTCCCATTTAGAAGGTGCTTTCCAGGTCTCACAATGATGCTGATGTGTTAAGTACTGATTTCGGGTACTTTTGAAGGGCTCAACCATTTTTACAGGTAATACCTTTTAGATGTGCAACCGGTTTTGGTTGCATGACACATCCCTCAGGGAATACTGAAGCTGTGGTACATTTAACACAAGTAACTGATTATGAGCAAGCAATGCGTCTCAGTTGTAGAGAATGAGAGCACTGTTATTTTCCTACCCAGCTGTCTCTGCCTTTGCTCTGACCTTTCCTGTCTACCTGGAGCCCATCTGTGCTGGACAATGGCCAAAGTCCTTGAACTCCAACTTCTCTTGATCAGTTCAAAAGTAAACCCTTCCACATTTTCTCCACTGCAATGGTTGCATGTTGGTTTTACATCTGAGGTCTCTTTCTGCCCCAGTGGATTTTATAATGAGCTTCACGGCGATTTCTGAAATGTAGAAAGAATGACCTGGTTTTGTCCAGCTGTTCAGCCAAATTGGAGAGGCTACCTCTGATTTCAGAGAAGATGGGGGATGAGGGAGTTGCACGCTGGGAGAGGCTACTGGCACTGCAAGAAGCGGCCGTCTCCATCTCAGGCCGCCTTTGGAGGGACATGCCCTCGGAGACACAGATGGTGCTTCCAGCTGTAGGTCTGTTCACCTCTTGAATTACTTGTACTTTATGTTGTGTGAGTTTTGCCTGGTTGACCTGTCTGATTTCTTTGTAAAACTCAGATTTTGTAGAACCACCACAGAGTTGCATATAATATCGTTGAGCTGCTGAGCCTCTTTAAAGCAGGGGTCCCCAACAGGGAAGCCATAGACACCTTGGTGCCTGCTGGAACTAGGGTTGCCAGGTCCCTCTGGCGGGAGGTTTTTTGGGTAGAGCCTGAGGAGGGTGGGGTTTGGGGAGGGGAGCGACTTCAATGCCATATAGTCCAATTGCCAAAGTGGCCATTTTCTCCAATGGAACTGATCTCTGTCACCTGGAGATCAGTTGTAATAGTGGGAGACCTCCAGCTAGCACCTGGAGGTTGGCAACACTACTGGCAAACCTAAGGAGTGGCCAGGAGATCTGAAATTAAAACGATCTCCAGTCCAGACTACAGAGATCAGTTCCCCTGGAAAAGATTGGCTGCTTTGCTGCGTGGAATCTATGGCATTATATCCAACAGAGGTCCCTCCCCTCCCCACAACACTCCCTCCTCAGGCTCCACCTGCAAAATCTCCAGGTATATCTAAACCTGGAGATGGCAGTCCTAGTAACAAAAATCAGAACCCCTTTTCACTGGCTGTCTCTACAACTCTGTAGTAATACTCCTTACTTGTCCTGAGCTAGTGAAGGTGGGACATGGGGTGGGGGAAGCAGTTATGAAGGCAATGGCAGGGCTTCTCACCAGGCAAATCCACTGGGCTCTTGTTGATCTGATCTAGCCAAAGTGTGCCTAGCATGAGAGGTAGGGGTTTTGGGGGCCTGCTACAGTCCATAGCTAAGCAGACCACTGATGATCAAAGCATAGTTTACAGTGGGCACCACCGATCAGTAGGGTTGCCAGGTTCCTCTTCGCCATCGGCAGGAGGTATTTGGGGCGGAGCCTGAGGAGGGTGGGGTTTGGGGAGGAGAGGGACTTCAATGCCAGAGAGTCCAATTGCCAAAGCGGCCATTTTATCCAGGGGAACTGGTCTCTGCCGGCTGAAGATCAGTTGTAATAGCAGGAGGTTAGCAACCCAACCGGTCAGGGCCAGCCCCATCACGGCCACATGGTCCCACTATTTTCTTCCTTTTTTGGCTGCAGACAGCAAAGCTCTCCCAGCAGGAAAGTCAGGCAGAGACTGGTACAAATCACTTGGTAAGGATCACCCCCTTTTCCTAGGAGCAATTTCCCTCAGGGAAGGGAAGGCAGCAGAGTATAGCCCAATTTCGCTAGATCTTGGAAGCTAAGTAGGGTTGGTACTTGGAAGGGAGACCACCAAAGAAGACGCTGGAGAGGAAGGCAACGGCAGACCACTTCTGCTCCTCCCTTGTCCTGGAAGCTCTTCCCTGGGGTCGCCATAAGTCGGCTGTGACTTGGCAGCAGCACATTACACACACACTCTGGTTTTAAAGAAGGGGACGGGCTTCAATACCATAGAGTCCAGCGGCCCAAGCAGCCATTGAGAGTACGCACATGCTCCACCAATAAGACTGAAAGAAGCTTTGGAAAAATAGGAGTAGAACTCCAGGTTCAAGATAAGGAGATCCATGTTTATCTTCTGAGGAAGAGTTTCTTCGAAACAGGAACAAACAGGCAGCCTGTAAAGAAACAAGAAAAAGATAAGAAACGTTAAATACTACGCATGGAATCCAGCCAATAATACATGTTGACTTTGGATACTTATGTTGAGAAAAGACAAGACAACCTGTCTTGGACCTTACCTACAATATACAGGGGTGCTTCCTCCACTGGGATATGCATAGGGAATGGCAAAGTTTGTATGTGGTATATGTATAATATATAATTCATATTTGGTTGTTTAGATTAGTTTGTATGTATATTTAGATATTGTAGAGTGTGTTACCTTGCAGGAATGTTGTAGGAACTTTATAGGAATGTTTAGTGATAACAAATAAGAAATAATTGGCATAAGCAAATATCAGGTTGTTTATTTTGTTTAGTTGTAAGCTCCTTAACAACCGAGGTAGTACCTGGAGGTTGGCAACCCTATTCCTGAAACAACCCCATTGCTCCTTGCACAGCACATTGGGTTGGAGCAGGAACTCTCCTGGTGTGGAACAGTTGTCTGTGGTAGGGCTGTCGATTTGATTCGTCCCAAACCAAAAACAGCCGAATTTCCCCTGATTTGGTGGTTTCTACTTCGGATAGAACCAGAGTCAAAAAAGGCGGGAAAACGATGAGCCGAACTCAGCGAGTTCGGGGGGATGCCGAATAAATTCATACAAATTCGGCGCCCCCAACGGAGCATTCTCCTGTGGCCAATCGGTGGCCAAGCTGGGTCTTCTTCTGGCCAATCAGTCGCTGGTGAGTGCGTGAGCCCAGCTGCTGCACGGCCCGGGGAGAGAAAGAAAGAGCGTCTGTGTGTGTGTGAGAGAGATCCCCATGGGGGAGGGGGTGTGCACATTTTTTTTGTTGGCTTGCCTTCCAGTCAGACCCCTGGGCTGGGGTAATGGTATGGCCCAACTGCCGAGGCAACCAGACCCCCGGGCCGGGGTAATGGTATGGCCCAAATACCGAGGTAACCAGACCCCTGGGCTGGGGTAATGGTACGGCCCAACTGCCGAGGCAACCACAACGGCCTTCTCCCAACTGCCGAGGCAGGCAGACCCCAGGGCCGCGGTAATGGTACGGCCCAACTGCCGAGACCCTTCTTGCAAGAACCCCCAAGTTTTCTAAATATTGGGTCAGAGGGTACTGAGATATGGGGCCCGGAAGGGGTCCCCCCCAAATCGCCCACAGGAATAAAGCCACTTAAAGCACATTGGCGGCATTCCGCGGCTCTGGGGGGAGGTATTTTTGGAGGTAGAGATGCACATTAAGGATCGCCTGCTCCCATTCATCCCAATGGGCAGATGGGGGGGGACCCCATATCTCGGGACCCCCTGACCCAATCTTTACAAAACTTGGGGGTTCTTGCAAGAAGGGTCTCGGCAGTTGGGCCATACCATTACCCCGGCCCGGGGGTCTGACTCAAAGGCAAGCAGTCAAAAAAAATGTGCACACACACACACCCATGGGGATCTCTCTCACACACACACAGATGCTCTTTCTTTCTCTCCCAGGGCCGCACAGCTCACACCCGGGACCCTCTGACCCAATCTTTACAAAACTTGGGGGTTCTTGCAAGAAGGGTCCCCTCAAGCTACCCTGAAAGTTTGGGACCTCTACCCCCAAAAATGCCCCCCCGGAGCCGCGGAAAGCCGCGAATGTGCTTAAATGGCTTTATTCGGCCGAATTTATTCCCGAACTCCGAATCTCATGCCGAATTGCACGGTGCGAATCGGGGGAGTTCGGACTTCGGCATTTCCCAAATTAAAATGGGCCAAATTTTGACGAATCCGAATTTTACCCCCAAAAATTTTTTCAACAGCCCTAGTCTGTAGGGCCTGCTGGGGAATGGGGATGAACCTCGGTGTGCTAATTAGCAGGCTCCCAGTCTCAGGTTGCAGAAGGTATCCAGGAGACAGAGTCTTTTAGTCCAAGGTCAGTTGGCGGAGGTTCAGCAAGCACTAAGAATCGAGCTAAGATCAGAGTTTCAGGCAGTGGAGTGGTGTCAGGCAAGCATTTGCTGTGCTTGTTTCAGCCACGCCCGACAGATTCCCCCCCCCCCCCCGAGAGCCTTTGATGCTTTGCTCCCACTGACTCAGTCAGCATCCTGCAGCAACTCATCTCCACTATTGGCAAACAGCTGCCTTCGGCTCTGGAGATGAGCCCTGTGCCTTCTCTCTCGCAAGTCTAGTTCATCATCATCATTTCATTTGCAGTCATAGACCATCAAACTGAATAATATAAAGTAAAACAAGGACAAAATACAATTAAAATTTAGATACTTAAAAGTCTAGTTGTAGTCTCCCCCTGCGTCGCTCCATCAGTGTGGGTGAGCTGGAAGGACCAGGCGCCTCTGCTGGCTCAGGGCTGGGGGGCGGGCATGCTTCCTCAACCCAGTCTCACAGTCTGAGCCTCTGTCCCTTGCTGGCCGCCTTCTGTTAGCTCTGGGCTGGCTACACAGAGGCCCTCTTCCTCTGATGAGTCCTCATCCAGTCCTGACTGCCCCACGGGCACCACGACACCTACAAACACCTTTCCTTGGTTTTCACCAAGTGCTTTTAGAAAGTGGATGGGGGCAGGTAAGACTTCTGTTTGGCCAATGGAGATTTGATTGGCTGTACAAATTTAAAAAAAATTGCTTTGGCAGCAGCTGCCATCACAGCACAAGGATCTTCAGTGTGTGACTGAAGGGAAGCTGTGGCGGCCATTTTGTGGCTGTGCCCACCACCCTGCGTCAGGATTCCAAAGGTGCCCGCAGGCTCAAAAAGGTTGGGGACCCCTGCTCCTGTTCTGTCTTCTGTTCAGCAATTCAAGTGGTGTGGGGAGCAGAGAACCACAGCCTGACCTAGAAGGTATGCTGCATAGATTGTGGAACTCCCTGCCCCAGGATGTGGTGATGGCTGCCAACTTGGAAGGCTTTAAGAGAAGAGTGGACATGTTCATGGAGGAGAGGGCTATCCATGGCTACTAGTCAAAATGGATACTAGTCATGATGCATACACATTCTCTCCAGGATCAGAGGAGCAGGCCTATTATATTAGGTGCTTTGGAACGCAGGCAGGACAATGCTGCTGCAGTCATCTTGCTTGTGGGCTTCCTTGCTTGTGGTTGGCCACTGTGTGAACAGACTGCTGCACTTGATGGGCCTTGGTCTGATCCAGCAGGGCTTTTCTTACATTCTTATCTTATGTTGTGCTGAAACTCTGTAATGCCAGACACCAGCTAGCAGTCCTTCATGGTGCTTGACAGAGTAATTATCATATGAAAATTCCTGAGAACATGTGGGGAGGACCAACTCCCAGGAAGGGGAGGAATGGAAAGGAAGGAGACAGAGAATCTCCAGCGCAGAAAAAAAGGCAGGTTACCAGAGCTGGAGAAGCCACAGAAAGGCTTCGGCTGGGCTCAGTGAGACTGGGTAGGATTCTCCAGGTCCTAAAAGGAGTCGGTGGCTCCCAGGGAAGAAACAAGGGGAACAAATCAAGGTGGAACGAATGGCTTTTGACAGCTCACTGTTCCTAGTTAAACAAGATCAGCATAGATCAGCCTCTGGCTGGCGGATAAAAGGTTTTTTTTAATAAAAAGCTTAGGAAGGAAAAGAAATATTGACTCTGGAGCAAGAAGGTTTTGGACCTGGCCAGACGGCCAAGAGCAGAGTGGGCATCTCACTGAGGTGTGAGTATCTGAGAGGATTATGTAGGACTCCAGATTCTGCTGTGGGATGCATCCATCTTTGACATGAGCCAGAGGAATTGGAGAGAATTCTACAGCTAAGGAGGTTCAGCAAATGAAATTCCCAACAGGAATGAATGAATGAATTAAGCATTTCTACTGCATTTTTCTCCCCTGCCGGGGACTCAAAATGGCTTACAAAGAAACAAAAAAAACCTGTTCCCATTTCAAATACCAATCTCAAAAAATTCAGTCAACCAAGAGTAGTATAATTATGCTTCCCTCAAATAGTAACTTTGTGCATATATCAAGTATAAAAAACCACACAAAAATACAAAAAAGAAAAAGAAAGAAAAATATAGTTAAACCAACCAAAAATATACAATGTAAATATCCTTTACTGGTCCTGGCTCACTCAGGCCCACGGTCCGTGAGGCTAGATCCCTTTGGTTTGTGCCCTTTGACATCTGAGGCTTAAATACCTGTAAAACAGTGGGAAACTGAAGCTCAGACCACTGCAGAAATGTTCTCAGGTTCCCCTTTCCCTGCTATGCGAGGATCAGGATTTTGTGCATCACTATTTATAAACTCATAAGAGTAGCCCCATCGGACTGGAACAAGAGTCCATCTAGTCCAGCATCCTGCTTCTGTTCTAGGAAGCCCACAACGTGGCAGCAAGTGCCATCTCCATACATTGTGCATTTCAGAACACACATAAATGAAATTAATACATTCAGACTAGTTTCTTATTGGCAAGACGTAATGCCCTAGAATCAGCCAAGACACAAGGGCGCTACAATAAAATTATTGCAGAAGAACGAAAATGCCCATTTTGCCCGGGTCAAACAGACTCCCTAGCCCACATTGTTTTAGCATGTCCACAAAATAATATTGCACGAAATAAATATATCACTCCCTGGATAAAACAGCAAAAGACACTTTCTGAGAAGCAGATACTGTGTTATCTGCTGTCAAATAGAACGGTCAATTGCGTGAGAGATGTGGCAACTTTTCTCACTTTAGTGTCAAGGAAAAATTAAATTTCATCTCCCCTTTTTAAAGTGTGAAGTTGTTGATGGATAGCCAGTGGCTGTTAAATCTAGGGAAAGGAAATGAAAGGTTCCTCCCCCCAAGGAATTCACAATCTAAGTTTTGAGGAGGGAGGAGACCACTAAGAAAAGAGAAAGGCAACAGATAAATGTGCAAAAAAAAATAAAAAAAATAAAAGCCCCCAACAACCCTGTGTTTAGGTTTCCTTTTAGTTTTATGATGAACTCTAAATGCTTGAGCCAGTAATCACCGACATGGTGCCCATGGATGCCATGGCACCTGCCAGTGTATTTCTTGGTACCCATGTGCATCTTCCCCAAAGCATCTCCTCATCAGCTTACCATCAATCACACAGTGAACATCCTTGTGCTGTGGTGACAGCTGCTGCCAAAGTAATGTTTTTTTTTTTAAAAAAAATCTGCACAGCCAATCAATTCTCCAATGACCAGTCAGAAGCCTTGCTGGGCAAGAACCCCAACTGGCCCTGCCCACTTTTTAAAAACACTTGGCTGGCACCACATTGGGGACCCTTGCTGTAGACAAACAGCTGTCTCCATTATCAGAGTATGCCTGGATCAGAACCTCACAACCCCAGTCCCCACAATTGGTCCCAAACTCACTCCACCCACCCCATGTGCATACTGAGCGAGAGAGAGACTGCTTTTTTAAAAGTTTGATTGGAGTTTTAACTTTTCTCCTTAGTCCTTTACTTATTTTGCCTCAGTAGAAATGACACACCAGAGGCTTTTTCAAGTTAACAATCAAGTAGCAGAGATTTATTAAACTGTGAGCTCTTGACCCAAAGAACCAGAAATCACCACAGAGACATTTAGAATCCAAGCAGATGGCTTTTACTGATCAAATAGGCAATACAGTGCACAGAAGATAAAATGACAGCTATGAGTGTCTTGCTAGCTAGTTGGCAATATAAGGCTTGAAAACAGCGGGAGATTACAAAGCATCACCAAAGCCTAAACAGAGCACACTTTCCCAGGCTTTGGTATGTGGAGCTGTCCTTGAGGTCTGGACGGTTCAGCAAAGGAACAGAGGCAACATAGAAACTGAGATAACAGCCTGACATCCTGCTCCCCTTAAGGCCCCCTCCCATTCTGCAAGGGGGCTGGTCTGTCTGGGTAGGCAATGTGAAAGGCGTTGACGAGTTTGGGGGCGGAGACATCCCGTGCGCGAACCCATTCGTCATAGGCAGGGGGGAAGTGTTTCCAGCGGACCAAGTATTGCAAAACTCCATGGTGTATGCGGGAATCCAGGATTTTAGAGACTTCGAAATGTTCTTCCCCCCCCCACCATTATGGGCTGTTTAGGAGGCGGCTCCGGGTGCCATTGCGGGGAAGCAACATGGGGCTTTAGAAGGCTGATATGGAAAACGGGGTGCACACGCCTCAGTTCCACCGTGACAGGATTTATGATGCGAACGATGGGAAATGGGCCAATGTACTTAGCATTGAGCTTATGGCACGGACGGGTGGAACGCAGGTTCTTGGTGGAAAGGTATACCAGGTTACCCACTTGCGGGTCCCCCCCGGGGGAACGATGCTTGTCGGCCTGCGCCTTGTATTTGCGCTTGGCTCGGTCAAGGTTGCTAACCAGCCAGGGCCATGTGGTACGGAGGGTGTGTGCCCAAGAGGCAATGTCGGCATCCCCCTCCCCCTCCAAACCTTCTATCGGGGTGATAGGACCGAAGTCCTGTCCATACACCGCATAAAACGGGCTGAAGCCTGTGGACTGATGTACAGCATTATTGTAAGCATATTCTGCAAAAGGCAACAGTTCTAACCAGTCATCTTGGTGGTAGTTGACATAACAGCGCAAATAACATTCAAGTACAGCATTGACACGTTCGGTTTGACCATCCGTTTGGGGATGGTATGCACTAGACAACCCCTGTTCCACCCCCACCAATTTGAGAAAAGCTTTCCAAAACTTAGCAACGAAACTACTTCCGCGGTCGCAGATTATTTTGCGCGGAAACGAATGTAGTCTAAAGACATGTGACACGAAGAGGCGGGCCAACTTCTGAGCGGAGGGGATCCCCGCACATGGAACCAAATGTATTTGCTTAGAAAATAAGTCAGTGATAACCCATAATACAGTTTTTCCCCCGCTGAGAGGGAGATCCGTCATAAAATCCATAGCAATCACTTCCCAGGGTCTGTTGGGTATTTCAAGTGGTTGCAGTAGGCCTGGGGGCTTGCCTTGAGAACATTTCACTGTGGCGCAAACAGGACAGCTGCGAATAAAAGAGTCAATGTCAGAACGCATTCCCCCCCACCAGAATTGTCTGCGCAACAGGTGAAGGGTTTTCAGGAACCCAAAGTGTCCAGCTGTCTTTACTCCATGAGCCAAGTGTAAAACGTCTTTTCGGAGCGCTTTGGGCACATACAATTTCGAGTCTTTGTACCAAGAGCCTCCTTGTTCGATTACACCAGGAGGCAGGGTTTGATCTGAGCGTTCCATAAGGCATTGTTCCCGAAGGGACTTTAAGAAGGATTCGGAGATGGGGGCCCCCCCCCCTTGGTCATAGTGGCATCAGGAGCAGTCATGGGGGTTGACGAGGGGGAAGCGCTTACTTGCGGTGGTGTGCAGACTGCAGGCGGCAGGGCGGCCGGTAGAGCTGGAGGAGCGGGAGCGCCGGCCATCATGAGTTTCGGTTGTGGAGGCGGCTGGGCAGCCGGTAGGGCTGGAGGAGCTTGCGCTCCGGTTATTGCGTGCTTCCGTTGCGGCAGCGATTGGGATCGAGTTTGTACAGCTAGTACAGGCAGGGCTTCTCTTTGTGCGGGTGTAAATAAAGAGTTTGTTGGCCGATCGAGTTTCGCCGGGTATTGAGGTAACCGGGAGAGAGCATCTGCGAGAACGTTTTGTTTCCCAGGGACATGCTTCAGGACGAAACGAAACTGAGCAAAGAATTCTGCCCAACGCTGCTGTTTTGTGGACAATTTATGGGACCCCGTGAGGGCAGCTAGATTTTTGTGATCGGTCCAAACTTCAAAGGGGACTTTAGACCCCTCCAGGAATTGTCGCCATAGAGTAAGTGCATGGTGAACGGCCGATGCCTCTTTCTCCCAAATGGGCCAGTTCAATTGGGAGTGCGCAAACTTCTTCGAGAAGTAAGCACAAGGGTGAAGGAGACCATCCGGTCCTTTTTGAAGAAGAGCCCCTCCCATAGCCACGTCGGAGGCATCGACTTGCACAATGAACATTCGATTCGGGTCTGGGTGCCGTAGCACGGGTTCCGAAGTGAAGAGGCGTTTGAGGGCTACAAAAGCGGTTTGGCATTTATCAGTCCACAGTATTTTAGCGGAGGGTAAAGTAGCCGAGTTTTCTTTACCCTTGGTTTTCAGCAGGTCGGTAATGGGTAGCGCCACTTGGGCGAAGTTAGGGATGAACCCGCGATAGAAATTAGCAAAACCTAGAAACTGTTGCACTTGTTTGCGGTTGGTAGGAGGGGTCCAATCGAGAACGGATTGGACCTTGGTAGGGTCCATGCTAAGGCCATGGTGGGAGATTATGTATCCTAAGAACGTTATTTTGCTCTGATGAAATTCACATTTAGCCAACTTTGCAAAGAGTTGGTGATTGCGCAGGCGCTGCAGAACTTCTCGGACCAGAACTACATGCTCATCCATGGTTTTCGAATAAATAAGAATGTCATCCAAATAAACCACCACCCCGCGATACAGCAAATCGTGGAGGATTTCGTTGATGAGTTGCATGAAGACCCCCGGGGCCCCTTTCAACCCGAAAGGCATCACGAGGAATTCAAACATTCCAAAACAGCTAGAGAAGGCAGTGAGGGGCTCGTCTCCTTCGCGGATGCGGACCCGGTAGTAGGCTTCTACTAAGTCCAACTTGGAGAATATACGACCCTCCTGCAACTGCCCCAAAATATCTGATATTAGTGGTATAGGATAGGCGTTGGCTTGAGTAACTGCATTTAGTTTTCTGAAGTCAATGCATAGGCGAAGGTCGCCCTCCTTTTTTCGGACGAAAAATGCAGGGGCTGAGTTTGGGGCATTCGATGGGCGAATGAACCCTCTGGCAAGGTTTTTGTCCAAAAAGTCTCGTAGTACAGTGCGCTCGGAAGCGCTCATAGGGTAAATTTTACTCTTGGTTAGTGTGCAGTCCTTTACCACTTCAATTGCACAGTCAGTGGCCCGGTGGGGGGGTAAGGCATCACATTCTTTAATGTTGAAGACATCAGCAAAGTCCTGGTATACATCAGGGAGGGATGGCGGTGATGGGACTTCGGAGATTAATGCCGAAGCGGGTGGAGACAGCACCGCAACTTGCTGTTGGTGCTGGTCGCATTTGGGGTTGGCAAAGGAGATCGTGTTCGTGTCCCAGTCTATACTGGGACTATGACCTTTAATCCAGTTAATTCCCAGGACCACTTCAAATCGGATGGGGGCTATGGTAAAGTCTATTTGCTCCCAGTGGGAGCCAATTCCCATCGCCACCCCTATAGTGTGATGATCAACTGGGCCCCCTTTGAAATGGCTCCCATCCATTTGGGCAAAATGGACGGGGGCTGGTAAAGCCTCGGACTTGACTTTGAGTGCTGCAAATGTGGCTTCATTGATGAGAGTGCGAGCGCAACCGGAGTCAATAAGTGCCTTGACAGGCAGTTGGGGACCCCCTTTATAGTGTTGTAACACTGCGTCCACATACACCGTACTTTCTACTTCTTTCACCTTCGTCGGTTTCGTAGGTTTTACAGGAGAAACTGCGGGGGTCTGCGGGGACGTTCCATTCACCGCAGACTGTGACCGGTTATTAGACAGGTCAAGAGGCGAGTCCAGGTTTAGCACTGGGGTATCCTGGAGATGATCCCTGTCCGAAGATGGAGAATTGTCCCCCACTGGGGCACTTATAATCCGAGACCCGGAGGGGTCTGTAGAAACAGGAAGATCGGGAGAGTCTCTGAACAGAAGTGCAGAGGGTGTGAACCGACCTGGCGTTGTACTGCGGGCGGTCGCAGCGCCTCCGCGTTGAGACCTTCCCCGGTTTTGTGAAAGGTCAGGAAGCGAGTCCAGGGTTAACGCTGGGGTATCCCAGGAAAGATCCCTGTCCGAAGACGAAGAATTGTCCCCCACTGGGGCACTTGTAATCCAGGACCCGGAGGGGTCTGCGGAAGTAGAAAGTGCAGAGGGTGTGGGCCAACCTGGTGCTGTACTGCGGGTGGCCGCGGTGCCTCTGCGTTGAGGTCGTCCCCGACCTGGCGTTATACTGCGGACGGCCGCAGCGCCTCCGCGTTGAGACCTTCCCCGGTTTTGCGAGAGGTCAGGAAGCGAGTCCAGGGTTAATGCTAGGGTATCCCAGGGAGGATCCCTGTCCGAAGACGGAGAATTGTCCCCCAATGGGGCACTTGTAATCCAGGACCCGGAGGGGTCTGCAGAAGTAGGAAGTGCAGAGGGTGTGGGCCGTCCCGGTGCTGTACTGCGGGTGGCCGCGGTGCCTCTGCGTTGAGGTCGTCCCCGAGCTCGGGGCAATGCATTCGGTCGAGGGAGTTCCAGGCGTTGAGGACATGCTGAAACAAAGTGGTTCATCGCGCCGCAAACGAGGCAAGCTCCCCTTTGGAATCGGGATTCGCGATCTCGAGGGGGCCGTGCTGATCTCTGCGGGCAGGGAACGGAGACTTCGGGGGGAGGCTTTTGGTCTCCCCTCACCTTGGGTCGCTGACAAGGTAGTATCTCTGCCGAGTCGGCAAAAGAGATCTTCAGCTTGGGTGGTCTCCATGGAACTGGAGGTAGTACGGGTGCTGGTGTAGATCCAAGCAACGGGACCCCTGGACTTCCTGGGGGTGGCAGGACGGGAGCTCTGGGGTCCCCTGGCACCACAGGCACTGCTAGAGTTACTGGCAACATGGGCGTTCCGCCCAGAGGTGCCGCAGGTTGCTGCGGTTGAGCCTGATCCGGAGACCCTGGTTGTGGAGCTGGGGCCGAGCCATCCGGGTCGGCTTGTATCTGCTGCAAGCAGTCGTTGTCGTGAAGCAAAACGTGCATTTGACCCTGCAAGTGGACCACCCGGTCTATGTGTTCCCGATTGTGCTGTCGGAGCAAAAACATATCCTTGCCCGCATCACCTAAGCGACGGGGCTGGCTGATTCGGAAGTTTGCAGTCCAGAGAGTTTCCTCATAGTGCAAATCCTCTTTGGTTCCCTTACGATCCGCTAAAACTTGATCCGTTTCAAGTTTGGTGGTCAGGGTCGTGGTCACTAGTGGCAGAGCTTCCTGCTCCCATGCCGACATAGAGCCGGCTTGATCCGGAAGATCCAGTTGCGGCAGGACCTGAACCGCTAAGGTCGCTGCGTTGACGCCAAAGACGGGGGTTGACAGCTTAGCAATCCCGGCCATTGAAGCGGTGGTCTAGGTCATTCCGTGGAGGAGCGCAACCATCCGTTTTGCCAGTACTTTTAACCCGGCTCCGCACAACCGGGCCAGTTGAGCATCCTCCACTAGACAATCTGACACTAGGAGGTCGTGGCGGGCGCTGGCCTCCACGCTACGCCCTTACAAGTCCAGTCAGGCGGCTACGTTCCACTTCTGCCCGATGAACGTAGTCCAGGGCTTCCCCAAAGGAAGGTATCAAGGAGGAGACCCTTCCAGAGCTCCTGCTCCGGGGAACAGATCCACCGGGAACGGGCTCACTCGGAGAGCTCTGTAGTAGCTCCCATCCGAGCGGCAGGCGAGCCACACGGGGCTCCAGGCACGGTAAACTCACTCGGAGAGCTTTGTCTTAGCTCCCATCCGAGTGGCAGGCGAACCCTCCTGGGCTCCAGCCTGACTGATGAAAAGGGTGATGAAGGAGATAGCTGTCATAATGTGAGCTCTTGACCCAAAGAACCAGAAATCACCACAGAGACATTTAGAATCCAAGCAGATGGCTTTTACTGATCAAATAGGCAATACAGTGCACAGAAGATAAAATGACAGCTATGAATGTCTTGCTAGCTAGTTGGCAATATAAGGCTTGAAAACAGCGGGAGATTACAAAGCATCACCAAAGCCTAAACAGAGCACACTTTCCCAGGCTTTGGTATGTGGAGCTGTCCTTGAGGTCTGGACGGTTCAGCAAAGGAACAGAGGCAACATAGAAACTGAGATAACAGCCTGACATAAACACTGTACAAGGGATGGACTTGGAGGGAAAAAGGTAGATAGGGAAAACATAGAATCGGAACTAGTTTATAAGTTTTACTACAGAGAAGGCATAGATCTTAGATGGCTTAGTTAGTACACAATTACAATTATTAAATTAAGTTCCCACATTCAGTTCACAGAACTTCCTATAGATGTTCCTATTCAGACTCTGCTGCCTAGTTAACCAGGAAGGATTGAGATTATACGATCTCTCTCCCCTAGAGAACAAAGAAGTATGGAGATTGTTCCTCAAATCTCTCTTCCAGATCTACCCCACTTTTGTGGCAGTGATCCCTTAACAAAACCCTGTAGCTGGAATATCTCCTTCCCAGAGCCTATTTCCTTTCAGTGACCCAAGAAAGGGTCCCTTTCCTCTCAGTCTCTGCCTGTCATGCCATAGGATTTGTTTCACAACCACTTAGGCAAATCTGAACCCTCAGGTTCCCGGAGTCAAAAACAGCTAGTGAATTTGCAGGTTACCAAAAACAGACTCTCCCCTTTTTTCAAAAAAGAGAGAGTGAGCGCCTAACCTCTGCTCACTCCCTGCCAATTTCTTTTTTCTGAGCTTCTCTCAGAGATTAACTCTTTGTTCATCACAACACGACACCCTTTCTCATGGTGTTAACTGCCAGTTCCCAAAATTTCAAAAGCACCCGCAAGTTCATCAAGGTTAAGGATCATGGGATCCTTAACCTTGGTCCCAAAAGCTTCAACGGAAAGATGGGCTCTAAGGAGAGATTTTAAGAAAAAGCAACAGGAAGTACAAGGTAAGTGTTGTATGAGGAACAGTGCCCTGGGATATTTGGGCTTTTCTGATTTATCTAAAGTGAATGTGATCCATGAAGGAAATATAAGAAATCAAAACATGTATGTTCTTGTGTAAATTAAGCTTTCATTTGCTTTAAGAATATACACATGCTCAATCTACATTGGGTTTCATGGGCTCTTTCCTGTCATAGTCTGCAGAACATAATCTGGTAGTGTTTAGGGTAGAGACAAGACAAAATCCGGTCTCTCGTTGGCACAGCTTGGCAGAATTTGGCATCTCCTAAGAACGGGATTGGTATCTAAATATTGTCCAGCCCCCATTTCTAGAGTATTGGTGTTAGGATTTAATTACATCTCAGCAGAGGGTCCTAACTGGTTGGACCTGTAAGATCATGGTTGACAGGCAACTCCAATGAAAATTACTTTCCACAATTTTTGCATTTACCATATTAAAATATTAGAGAACAAATTAATGAAATACGAATTAGAAATACTTCTCTTCTAGATGTAACAAACTGTCCAGGAAATTAAAGATCTGTGTTTCTTTCTCTCTCCTAAATCAAGGGTTCAACAGCCATTAAATTACACCCAGGCAGACTGCCTACAAACTCAACTCCATTAGGTGTTTCAGACTTCCTATTTAGCTAACGTATGGCCCCTGCTATGGCTCCCTTCGGAGTCGTACGTTAGAAGCGCCTCCCTGTACCGCAATGAACATGAATCACACCTCTGAGCATCCTTCTACTGATGGATGAAAAAGATGTTTCTCTTCAATGGGCAATGAAAGACACGCACACAACCCTTGTTTATGGCAATCATAGCACCTCACTCCAGGCTTCTGAAATCAGGATGGTAGACTACGCTTTTGGAAGGCACTTGACAGAGACAGAGGTGCACGATTTGGTACCATCTAAAATGTGCTCTGTGAGCTAAACGCTTCCTTACGTGTACGATTGAGTTCTCAGAAAATCCAGTCTGCATTTGATATTTGTGTTCTCTGGCTCATATACTGTATCTTTAAATGTGCATCAGCCTACATTTGGTTTCCTCTGTTTGTCTTCAGAAATGATTCCCCCCCCCCCAAAGAACTGTAAAATAGTAGCAAAATGTTAGCTAAAATAATTAGGGTTGCCATATGTCTGGTTCTGGTGGGCACTTGCCCACCAATTAACCAGGCTGCATGCAGAAGCACTCCTTCTTCCCCTCCGGCAGTGATCCTGCATGCGGTCACAACAACGTCACTTCCCGGAAGTGACGTTGTTGTGTCTGCATGGCCGTGTGTGGGATGGCAGCCTCCAGCCTCGCCCCCAAAAAGCTCCTGCCGATACTGGGGGTGGGGGGAACCTGGCAACCTTAAAAAGAATATAGTATCAAGGCTTTGGTGAAGAACGGGGGGACTTTTATTTCTCCAACTTATTTTTACTTTTGAAAGTGTAAAAGTAGCTTCAAAACTATATCTGGACTGGAGTTAAAAATTGCATCGTTTTCAGGGGAGACATGGAAACTTATCTGCGGAGACCGGGGTGCAAAGATGCTTATGTCTGTGGTGAATGTAAGGTGACAGTTTGCTCTGGCTGCAGGCAGCTGAGTTGAACTTCATGACATCCGTGAAGGTCAGAGCAGGTTCACACTTTAGTTAAGCTCTTCCAGACGTTACACGTTTGGTGCTCAAACGGCACCTAAGGGAAGACAGTGCCATCCGTGGTCTTCCCGAAACGTGTGACCGCCATTTTGTGTGAGAACACTGATTTGTTGGGAAATTCATTCACGGCCATTTGTACAGAAAATGGTGGGAGGACTGCAGGTAGGGTTTCCAACCTCCAGGTGGTGGCTGGCGATCTCCCGCTAATACAACTGGTCTCCATGCAACAGAGATCAGTTAATGGAATGATTGTACAGAACGACTGATGCAAATGCAAAGGAACTGCTAGGCTATGCTGACCCAAAGTGCTCAGTTCCCCTGGAGAAAATGGCCACTTTTGGCAATTGGACTCTATGGCATTGAAGTCCCTCCCCTCCTCAAACCCTGTTCTCCTCAGGCTCCACCACCAAAATATCTAGGTATTTCCCAACTTGGAGCTGGTGACCCTAACTGCAGGTAGCTCCATCTCCCCATATGTACCGTCTGAACACAAAAGTATAACAACTGAAAAGAGCTCTTATGCATAGAGATGTGCCAGGGCCTTCCTGTTTACTTTCATTAGTATCTCCAGCTTGCTGGGACTCTGATTTGCAAAAGCAAAGCTACGGTTTTTGCAATAATAGATTTTCTGAATGATTATTGTCCATCTTTCTCTTGCATCACCTGCCTGAGTGTTTTATTGTGCCGTATGCCCCATTCAAAAAGCACCAGTCAGGTTTAATTGTGCATCTTTTTTCTGTTCAAAAGCACCAGTCTGAATAATCTCTGCATCATTTCCCATTGCAAATAGGGTTGCCAGCCTCCAGGTACTAGCTGGAGATCTCCTGCTATTACAACTGATCTCCGGCTGATAGAGATCAGTTTGGCTGGAAAAAACGGCCGCTTTGGCAATTGGACTCTATGGCATTGAAGTCCCTCCCCAAACCCCACCCTCCTCAGGCTCTGCACCAAAAACCTCCCGCTGGTGGCGATGAGGGACCTGGCAACGCTAGCCAGAGCTAGCCTTACGGTTTATTCTGAGGCCAGCATCTAAAACCCATAAAGAAGGAGGGAAGGAAAGACAAGCTTGGTCCCACCCTGTAATTCAGATCCATCAGAGATTGCCAGGAGTATAATAAGAGTATATAAAACAGAGTATAAAGCACTTGTACACACTGAGACTAGTAACATAGAATTGATTCCAAGCAGGAGGAGTGTTCACAAGTGATAAGCAGGGTTTGGTAACCTCCAGGTGGTGCCTGGAGATCTCCCAGGATTGCTACTGATCTCCAGACAACAGAGGTCAGTTCCCCTGGAGAAAATGGCTGCTTTGGAGGGTGGCATTATACCTTTGCTGAATTCTCTCCCTTCCCAAATCTCGCTCTTCTCGGGCTCCACCCCCAATTCTCCAGAAATTTCTCAATCTGGAGTTAGCAATCCTAGCAATAGGTAGAGTGTTTTTACCTATGAAAGATGCTGTTATCATTTGCTGTTGCCGTCAGTGTGTGGTTGAAAGCAGAAGACGACAGGTTTTGCTTTAAACATCCACTGAGGTCAGGGCAAGAATTGCTCTTCAATTACCTGTGCAGGAAATGGCAATGCCTATTTATTAAAATAGCCTCGCAGTTTATCTGCATTTGAAAAGTAACGCCATCACAATCCTAACTTTTCCAAAATCTCCTTCAGTTCACAGTCATTATCATCCTGACAAAGCATGAAGTCTTCTGGCGGTCTTCCATATTGATTTCCATCACATTCAGTACAGGGCTTCCGTCTTTCATTTTGTCACTCCCAGGGTGTCTTCACCCGGAGGGCCAAGCCAGATATGATGCCGAGATTTTCCTAGAGTTTATTTTTATTCCAACAGCAGGCGAGTAGAGGCCTGATCTGGAATCACTGCTGTGCATTGGGAAGGGGCCAAAATCTCTGGACAGTGATATGTTCTCCCCCTGAGAGCTAACACACACAAACACATGAAGCTGCCTTAAACCGAATCGCACCAAGGACAGTCTGGTCTACTCAGACTGGAGGCAGCTCTCCAGGATCTCCGTTAGTGGTATTCCACATCATCTACTGCTTGGTCCTTTCAACTGGAAATGCCAGAGCCTGAATCTGGGACCTTCTGCCTGCCAAGCAGCTGTTCTGCCACTCATGGGGCTGTGTTGGAGCAGCAAACTGATAGGGAAGGAGGATTATACATCCTTTCCTTCCCATCATGGTATCGTTCCAAACTGAACCTGCATGCCTGCAAATAAAAATTCTGGGAATCTCACATCTGCCTTGGCCCTCACGAAAAGCCCACCTTGTTCTGTGTGCCCACGATTCGGATGCCAGCTTCAGTCCCTGTTTCCACCTGACTTGGCTTCATGCTAGACCTTACCCACTGTTTGATGAATACACATCCTTAGAAGCCTGGAGTGAAATACAAGGTGGGAGATGTTCTGGAATAAATATTTTTTCAAGAAGCCACATAAGGCAAAAGGGGCTTGCATGTATTTGCCACCTTGCATTATGAAATTAGATTGTTAGGATGTGTACTATATTATAATTTCATGTATGACCATTGAGGAAGGCCTATATGAGGCCAAAACGCGTCTGGTCCTAGTTTGGTCCTATTTTGGTCATTGTGCGGTTATATATCAACCATGTATGTGTTTTATGGATGTATTTATTATGAATTACTCGGCTACTACAGTATATAGGCCCTGTGTTTTTAACGTTACTGTGTATCATATTAAAATTTATATATTTGTAATTTTAGCGTTAATCAGCTCAACCCTCTTGGTTTGAATTCGAAAGATTGCCACAGGAAGCCAATCAGTTGGAAACAGTGGTACAAAGAAACTGCTATCAAGTTGCAACTGATTTATGTCAACCCTTCATGGGGTTTTCAAGGAAAGAGGAGTGTTCAGAGGTAGTTTGCCATTGCCTGCCTCTGCATAGCGACCCTGGACTTTCCCTGGTGGTCTCCCATCCAAGTACTAACCAGCTAACTGCTTAGCTTCCAATATCTGGTGAGATTGGGCTAGCATGGGCCGTCCACGTTAGGGCAGTTCAACATAGGGATGCTCAACAGCCAGCCAGATCGGATCACATCCTGTTCACTAGTCCTGATCAGGCTGCCGATTCTTCGAGAATCGGTTTGATTATATTGAACCCATTGGTGGGTGATGGGAAGGTTGCTGTACCTTCTTCCTACAGAGCTCACTGCAGCAGGCCTGGCTCTTTACACCTGCCGTGCGGACCGATGGAGCTTTCCTCACCCATCTTTGCCCCCTTAGTCAGTGCCGCCTGCTTCATTCATTCTGGGGCCCAAACACAGCACTAAATCAGTCGTCGGGCACATGTAAAAGGCCGGCTATTCAGCACTGGTTTTAATCCTACTGTTTGTTCTTCCTTTCTGTCTTCCTCAGTGACGGCCACAGCTGCCAATCTGTTTGGATGGGGAGGGTTTCGCGGGTGTGTAATTTCACAGAGCATCGTGGGAGTTGTAGTATCTCCCTCAGGTCTGTTTTTTGTGTCTTAAAAGCAATTTTTTTTAAAAAAAAATCTAACATAAAATTGGGCAGAACAATGAGAAGCTCCCCAAAATGGCAAAGAACATTTGAAAAGCAAATGTGCCCTGATTGTGCTGAGTAAAAAAAAAAAAAAAATCAGCTGTACCGAGGGTTGCCAACCTCTGAGTGGGGCCTGGAGCTCTCCTGCTATTACAATTGGCCTCCAGACTATGGAGATCGGAACTTATACACAACAGGTTCACCTGGAGAGAAATGGGAGAGTCAAAGGGTGGCACCTATGGCCTTATATTCCCTATATCCCTCCCCTCCCCAAACTCTGCTCTTCCCAGGCTCCACTCCCAAAAGCTCCAAGAATTTCCCATCCTGGAGCTGGCAAACCTATGCACCATCCTTGGGTCATGCAGGCTCTCCAAGGCCTGAGGCAGAGGCCGTAGGGTTGCCAGCTCTAGGATGGGAAATACCTGGAGATTTATGGGACAGAGCCTGTGAAGGTCAAGGTTTGTGGAAGGGAGGGACTTCAGTGGGGTCTAATGCCACTGAGTCCACCTTCCAAAGCGGCCATTTTCTCCAGGTGAACTGATCGCTGTCTCCTGGAGATCAGTTGTAATCCCAGGAGAACTCCAGCCACCACCTGGAAATTGGCAGCAGTAGGCAGAGGTCTGTGTGAGCCTGTGTGATACCAATCAGAAGTCTCTTATTTCAGAAAAGCTCCTCTTTGGATTTTCTGGTTTCCACTAGGCAACCAATTGCAGCCTGAGCAAGCACTGCTCTGATTGGCTGCCTTCACACAAACAAATGCCAGTAAGCCCAGGTAATAAGCAGCTGCAAATCGGTTTGGAAGTCATTTGAGCTGTTTACTGCCGAACTGAACAAATCTGGGGAGGGGGGTGAATTCCTGCACTGGGTTAACAAAAAATTCTTTGTATGCCACTTTATTACTCTGGTCATTTATGCAGAGGTACTTTCACTCACATTTGCTCCTGGTCTGTCTTGGTTGTTTCTTGGAGTTATGCATGAGTTTACCCTCTATTAGAGTTGACCTCGTGGCCAGCCCTCACAAATCCCGGGACTTCCCGTCCCTCTGTTAACCCGATTCTTCCCTCTCCCCTGAGCTCAGCCTGGGTGAAATCTCTGTGCATAAGGCAAAGTGCAGGACACGCTAGCTTAGTTTTGCTCACAGCCAATGACAAAGCAGCATGTCCAGAGACGGCGATTCAAATGCTTCCCGCTTCATACTACCTCGGAGCTCTTTCTGAGCAGAAGAAAATCATTTTAAAACTGAGGCTTGGATTCCCCCCTTCCCCAACCCGGTGCCTTTTAGAGAGCTCTGTGGTTGTTGTTTTTAATGCTTTTAAACATGGCAGTTGGGTTTCTACGGGGGAGGGGGACTTTTCTCTCACAGTAAGCACTACAGCCAATTACAAAGCAGCATTTCAAGGGACAGGGATTCAAATACTTCCTGACTTGAGCTTGGAGACTGCTGGTGCATAGACTCCCAACAGGAAAGTGTGGGTCCAGCGAGCAATGAACCTCAGGTCAAACTCCCAGGCATAAACGACCTCTGATGAGCAACGGCTCTCTGTGGCCTGGGGCAGAGGTCTGTCCAACCAGAGATCTCTTAGGCAGAGGTGCCAGACAGTAAACCGAGAGGGAGGGGCTTTATCTTTAAAGCTAGTTTCACAGGTGAATCCATGCCAGTCTGCAGTAGAACAACTAGATATGAGTCCAGGAGCTCCTTAGAGAACAAAAAGATATTGAGGGGAATGGGGTTTTGAGAGTCAACACTCCCTTCATCAGATATTCTAACAAAGAGAGCTCTGACTCTCAGAAGCTGATATCCCAAAAATCTTGTCGGACTCCAGGGTGCTGCTGGACTCGAATCTAGTTGTATCTTTGAGATGTAGCTCTTCTAGCAGGGCATCATTAGCGAGTTCCTGTGTGTGTTTTCTCTGCTAGATTGCAACTCGTTTTCCTGCGTTTATTAACACTGCTGAATGGCAAGAGAGCTGCAACGTCCCTCCCCGTGAAAGCGAGCGGTTGTAATGTGCAGACATTTGTTCAATATATTTTGAGCTTTAACTAAATCATAATCTCACATCTATCCATCAGCATTATTCATAAATCACTTTAAAAAAAAAACCGCAACAACAACAGCCTGCATTTCATTTTCATCCTACGCACAACTAAATGCTTTACCAAATCATGAACTGAAATGGAAAACTACAGAGCCCAAGTAAATATGGCTGAATTATTGTGGAGGGAGTCCAAATTAGCAGAGTCTTTCTTATCCTGCAAGATCAATCATGTTACAGTAACCTCTCCCGCAGCACAACACACTCCTTAGAAGTCAGTCTAACATTTTTGTGGAGAGGGACGCTCCAAAGAAAGGTGGAACGCCACGCTTCCCCATTCCGTCCCATTCCATTCTATTCCATTAGTGCAAGAGCTCTCTCTAGTGGTAGCAATGTTCCTGCACAAATAATTTGATTTAAAGCTGTCCTTTTTCGGCAATTGCAGAGGACAGCTGTGATGGTCTGCAGCTGGACTTGAGTTGAGTGGCACCAACCAGATTTGAGTCTAGAGACCAACCAGATTTTGGGGGTATAGGCTTTCAAGAGCCCTTCTGACACACACACACACAGAGAGAGAGAGAGAGAGAGAGAGAGGGCTGAACAGGGACATAAGATTCTTATCTCACCACAGATGCTATTTTTTCTGCCCCTGAGCATTTCTTCTCTTCTCCAATCAAGTGGATTACAATCTGCATTGTACCTCTACGTCCTAATTCCTTCTGTGCAACACCCTTCCCACCTTCTGGCTAGGATATAAGGACTCAAAGATCTCCATTCCAACTTGTATCTGACAAAGAGAACTTTGAATCTCAAAAGCATATACCCTGAAAATCTGCTTGGTCTTTAAGGTGCTACTGGACTCGAGTGTACCTCTTTAGGCAGTGCTTGTCAAACTTTCAGGAACCATTTCCCACATCATTTTGGTTACTGATGAATGCCTGCAGATCTGTGACTGAATCTCTACACATTGCAGAGGATTCTGTCAACAAGGGAATGTTCTGGAACACGTACTTAACGCATACAGAAGACTAACCAGTTCTTCTGGACCCGCCGCCCGTCATGAAGGAAGAGAGCTCCACAGAACACCCAACATTCTCCTGCTTTGTACAGAAGATCGATAGGCATATGCATGAAAACAAAACAAAAACTGAAAAAACCCAGTTCTTTAACGTTGCTATAACTGACCAAACCTGAAAAGACATCTGCTGGAAATCATCTGAAAAATGTCATTCATCTTTAGGGTTGCCAGGGCCCTCTTCGCCTCTGGTAGGAGGTTTTTGGGGCGGAGCCTGAGGAGGGTGGGGTTGGGGGAGGGGAGGGACTTCAATGCCATTTGTCCAATGACCAAAATGGCCATTTTCTCCAGGGGAACTGATCTCTATCAGCTGGAGATCAGTTGTAATAACAGCGGATCTCCAGACACTACCTGGAGGCTGGCAGCCCTATTCATCTTCAGTATCTTGTTGACACTGTTTCACAATTCGATGAGGGGATGATGACTGGGAAGGAGAGTGACTGTGGCTGCAGATAAGGTAACTGACAGGGACACAGTCCAACCAGCTCAATACACCAATTTTACCACCAAAGGGATTGCACTGTTAGGCACACAGCATTTCTGCCAGTC